>NC_088376.1:113127500-114460000 GCF_037993035.2 Macaca fascicularis
CTTCCAGGATTTGCAAGAACCAAATTGCTCAACAGTATGTATGTTTAGAGGGGTTAGACTCCTTTTTAAAATCTGGATCTCTAACCACCTTCTCTTCTGATAGTGTCAAACCACCCCCACCCTCGATCCTCCCACCCCCAAGAAAAAGAAAAGATACTCCTGTTAAATGAAGGCTCTTTAGGGGTAGGTGCTAGGTATACTCTCGGCTAGACTGATTCAAAGTTAAGTCCTTGTGGTCACATGGTTGACTTGAAGGATGAGAAGGTATATGCATTTATGACCTTTTCCTACCCCCCTGAAGAAACTTCACTGGCCTCCTGGTTACTCACCTTGAAGAGAGTACCATCCATTTTAGTGAAAAACACATCTGTCACCTAGGACATGACATGGTTGCAGTTGACAGGAAAAAAAAAAAAATCTCATTTAGCTGTTTTAGAGTTGGTGGCATTCAGAATAGTCCCTCCTGAGAAAGAATTGTAACCAGATTCCCTTTAAAAATGAGTTCCCCTCCCTTTCCCCCCAAAGGACACATCTTGAAGCAGAAGGTCGGGGAGTGGGGGCGGTGCAGGAGAAATGTAAAGGCTTTTACTTTGCATAAGGATGGGGGACTGGGGAAAGGTGAAGCAAAGCCCAAGGACACCATGCTAAGGGCAAAAGTAGGAGACCATCTCAGAACTGAGAGAATTGTGTCTTCTGCTTTTTGAAGTAGACTGTCACACTCAGGCAGCCTGTCAATGCTGAATGTTAGGACTTCTGTCTCTGCTGGAGACACCGCCTGGTGCAAGTCAGCGTTTAGTGTTTGACAGCTTTCTCAGCATTCCCTGACTCCGTTTACCTTTACTCCGCATCCCATTCTCTTACTGCCTATCTGAAGGATTGGATGGGCAGAGTATAGGTGGCGGTGGTTGGTCCTCCCCGTATGTTGTCCATTTAATTCCAGAGCACTGATTTTTCCGAAGTGTGCTCTGCCCTGGGAAAATGGACACATGTTCCTCACAATGGGAATAACTAATTACTTCTTTTCTTACAGAAAAAGTTGGTGATTCAAGGAAAGCACATTGCAATGCATTATAGCAATCCCAGACCTAAGTTTGAAGATTGGCTTTGTAACAAGGTAAGCATATGTTCTTCCCAAATAGACAAAACTCCTTTAGGATATTGCTGTTTTTTCTGTTTGTTTATTTGACTGTCCAAACAAGGAAATTAGTACTCAGTCACCAGTAATATTCATGGTTTGTAACTTTCCGTGGGTCCTCCTACACTGGTATTGGATGATAGAACTAGAGATTTCGTTTATTAAGATGCATGTTCTGCCAGGCATGGTGGGTCACGCCTGTAATCCCAGCACTTTGGGAAGCCAAGGCGGGTGGATTGCTCGAGGCCAGGAGTTCGAGACCAACCTGGCCAACATGGCAAAACCCCGTCTCTACTGAAAATACAAAAATTAGCCGGGCATCATGGTGCGTGCCTGTAATCCCAGCTACTCGGAGGCTGAGGCAGGAGAATCTCTTGAAGATGGAAGGCAGAGGATGCAATGATCGCGCCACTGCACTCTAGCCTGGGTGACAGAGATGCCAAGATCGCGCCACTGCACTCTAGCCTGGGTGACAGAGTAAGACTCTGTCTCAAAAAAACAAAAAAGATGCAGGTTCTAAGCCCAGTGATTAAGATTTTAGGTGTGTGTCATGTTACTGTTTATTGAATTCTAGAGCTCTCAGTTTTTGGCATAGTCTCTTAACTGTATTAACCAAAATAGTTGAGAACCCTGCTAAAGTTATATAAGGTTTACCATTTTGAACTTGAATGTTGACACTGATATTTTGAGAGTGCTCAAACTCTGTCCCCTGTCCAGTAGGGGACTAGACAGTGGTTAGTTTACCTTGTGTTTGTTTATATAGGATGGGATGTATAGTGCTCTGTTGATACAAGGAAGAACTCCACCAGTGGCTTGCTGTAGAGTTTTCAAATTAACTAAACCCTTTCCTCGGCTTGATAATAATGGGATTCTTCTTCAACATACAACAAACTTTGTTTTTCTTGGGAGATTTTAACAGTGTTACATTCTGAATTTTTAGATTATGTCCCCATGTCTCAGCTACACGAGACTTTCTGCTTTTCTGTTAGTTACTGGGACCAACCCCGTGGCCCCACTGTTATTGTTACTAGAAAGCCTGGCCTAATGTGAGAAATAATTACAGATAAAACTTTTTTTTTCAGTGCTGCCTTAACAATTTCAGGAAAAGACTAAAATGCTTCCGATGTGGAGCAGACAAGTTTGGTAAGACTGGATTCAGCTGTTTGCAATATGCATTAAAACCTGACTAACTGGGGCAGGAAGCGGTGGCTCAATGTAACCCCACCACTTTGCAAGGCCAAGGTGGGAAGATCACTTGAGATATTAGTTCAATACCAGCCTGGCAAGAGATAGCAAGACCCTGCCTCTACAAAAAAAAAGAAATTTTAAATTATCTGGGGTGTGGTGGCACACACCTGTAGTCCTAGCTACTCAGGAGGCTTAGGTGAGAGGATTGCTTGAGTCCAGGAGTTGAAGGCTGCAGTGAGCTATGGTCATACCAGTGCACTCCAGCCTGGGCAACAAACAAGACCCTGCCTCCCAAAAACCAAAACAAAAATCTGACAGATAGGGTTGTTAACTGTGAGCTTGAGGAAAAGTATAGATTTTAGTGTACTTAAACAACTTGTCTGATTTCTTTAAATCTTTTCCCTTAGGTAATGCTGCTCATGATTGTGAGAGCACAAAAAGTTCTTTTGTTTTCTAGAATCAAGTCTGCTCACCTGGTTTGCATTCTGCATCTGCCTTTCTTTAGTACAGGGTAGTGGCAGTCCCACTGTGGCCCAAAGTTTGCATTCTCTGTTAACCATGTGACAATTAATGAGGTTTTAATATAGGCACAAATGCTTAAAAAAGAAAAAAATGGGCCGGGCACGGTGGCTCAAGCTTGTAATCCCAGCACTTTGGGAGGCCAAGACGGGCGGATCACGAGGTCAGGAGATCGAGACCATCCTGGCTAACATGGTGAAACCCCGTCTCTACTAAAAAAAATACAAAAAAACTATCCGGGCAAGGTGGCGGGCGCTTGTAGTCCCAGCTACTCGGGAGGCTGAGGCAGGAGAATGACGTAAACTGGGGAGGCAGAACTTGCAGTGAGCTGAGATCTGGCCACTGCACTCTAGCCTGGGCAACAGAGCGAGACTCCGTCTCAAAAAAATGATAATAATAAAAAAAATTTTTTTTAATTAAAAAATGATTGTTTTGTTTGGTTAAAATAAAAACTTGTGGGGTTTTTAATGTATTTCTTTGGTGAAAATACATTAGTTGTTTGTCTTTAATTGGATCACTTTCCCTTCTAGACTCTGAACAGGAAGTGCCTCCTGGAACCACAGAGTCGGTTCAGTCTGTGGATTACTACTGTGATAGTAAGTTCATACATGATCTTTTGGTCTTCATGTTAAAAATTGACCGCAGTTGTCAGGAGATCGAGACCATCCTGGCTAACATGGTGAAACCCTGTCTGTACTAAAAATACAAAAAATTAGCCAGGTGTGGTGGCACACACCTGTAATCCCAGCTACTTGGGAGGCTGAGGCAGGACAATGGCGTGAACCCGGGAGGCGGAGCTTGCAGTGAGCCAAGATCACACCACTGCACTTCAGCCTGGGCAACAGAGCGAGACTCTGTCTCAAAAAAAAAAAAAAAAAATTGACCTCAGTTGGAAATTTCTGTTCTACCCTTTTTTAAGGAGCAGCAGCAGCTTCAGGTTGTCCCTTAAAAGATTGGATTTTTAGAATCTTCTCCATGTCAGGGTAGAAAATACACTAGGAACATCCCAAATGGATTTATTTGTTTGTACTTGACGCTGTCTTGGAAAACATTGGTGCATTGGTGGTGGGAATGCATGTGTATGTCATTTGTCTCGTTTACCCCTAGCGATCATTCTTCGGAACATAGCTCCGCACACTGTGGTGGATTCCATCATGACAGCACTGTCTCCTTACGCGTCTTTAGCAGTCAATAACATCCGCCTCATAAAAGACAAACAGACCCAGCAAAACAGAGGCTTCGCATTTGTGCAGCTGTCTTCTGCAATGGTGAGGTTCTTATCGATTCTTTCCTTTTTAAAAGAAACAGCTTTAAGAGGCAAATGTGGTTCATCCAGTTTTGAAACCATGTCTGAGGCTCCTGAAGCCCAAGATGCAAGGCTCCATAATGACAGTTTTTGCACTGCTAAATTACAGGACTGATGACTTCAGTATAGGCAACTGGCAGAATTTTTTGAGCCACAGTTTAGTCCTTTGTACTTGGTTTTTTGTTGTTGTTCTTTTTTGGGATGGAATCTCTGTCACCCAGGCTGGAGTGCAGTGGCACCATCTCGGATCACTGCAACCTCTGCCTCCAGGGTTCAAGCGATTCTCCTGCCTCAGCCTCCTGAGTAGCTGGGATTACAGGTGCCCACCACTACGCTCAGTTAATTTTTGTATTTTTAGTAGAGACAGGTATTTGCCATGTTGGCCAGGCTGGTCTCGAACTCCTGACTTGAAGTGATCTGCTCACCTCGGCCTCCCAAAGTGCTAGATGTACTTTGTTTTAGATTGGTTTAGCATTTGCTCTTTAGGTAATACTGGAAACCTTCACATCTTAGAGGAAAGAGGAGATATTCCTTTCTTGAGGTTTCATATCTGCAAACACAATAAGGAATTAATTACTTTTTTTTTTTGTATATAGAAAACTATTTCTTTGAATGGGGTAGATGGTAGGGAGAGATTTTTAATTACATTACAAATTTTTTTCTTCACATTCTCCTTCAGGATGCTTCTCAACTGCTTCAGATATTACAGAGTCTCCATCCTCCTTTGAAAATTGATGGCAAAACTATTGGGGTTGATTTTGCCAAAAGTGCCAGAAAGTGAGTGGCTTCATTGTCCTTGTTTCAAACTACTGCATCTGCACATCTGTACAGTGTGCTAACTGAACGCCAAGCCTGTATGTACCCCAAGTATGTTGAGACACTGTGATCTTCCCTGATTGCCAAGGCCAGGAGGGACACGTTTGTCTTCTTTTAGTGATTATTCCCTCCTATCCTCTATAATCAGTTGATGAAGTTGCCTGAAATGGTTTCAGATCAGGAGAAAGGCAAGCATGGCAGATGGGTTGAGAACACATGCTTTGCAAACTGCAGCAGTATAGTGCTAACCCATCCAGAAATAATGCATTCCTTCCAGAACAGCGTGCTAATAATTTCATGTATATAGTGCTTAACTCTAGCATTGTAAATTTCCCTTTTTTAGTATAATTGCACATCGAAAAAAATGCTTTATTAGATGGCAGGTTACAAGATAGAACAATGATACTATAGGGCCACTTGCTTACTGAGGAATTTCCCCATGAAGAGCCCTCCCACTATGAAATGTGGCCTTGCTGGCATTTGAGACCTGACAAAGGGTGGAGTGAATCAGTTTCCTTGGTGGTGTAGGGGCACTAATTGTGGGAATACTGAGATAGAATCACATGATTGGATCTTTGTGGTTTCAGAGACTTGGTCCTCTCAGATGGTAACCGCGTCAGCGCCTTCTCTGTAGCTAGTACAGCTATTGCTGCTGCTCAGTGGTCATCCACCCAGGTAAGATCAAGGATCTTTTTGCTCAAGGTAGTATGGTGGTGGTGGTGCCCAGATTCATAGACATGACCTCTCCTGTAGTGGTACTCGAGATACGAGCTCTCTCTTTTTTTTTTTTTTCCGAGACGGAGTGTCACTTTTGTCACCCAGGCTGGAGTGCAATGGTGTGATCTTGGCTCACCCACAAGCTCCACCTTCCGGGTTCAAGCGATTCTTCTGTCTCAGCCTCTTGAGTAGCTGGGATTACAGGCGCCTGCCACCACACCTGCCTAATTTTTGTATTTTAGTAGAGACAGGATTTCACCATGTTGGCCAGGCCGGTCTTGAACTCCTGACCTCAGGTGGTCCACCCACCTAAGCCTCCCAAACTGCTGGGATTATAGTCATGAGCCACGGCGCCCAGCAATACAAGCTTATTTTTAAGGACTTCTGAATTTTTTTCTTTAATGCCCACTAAATTTGTCTTTGTCTCATTTTGATGTTTTGTAGTCTCAAAGTGGTGAAGGAGGCAGTGTTGACTACAGTTATCTGCAGCCAGGTCAAGATGGCTATGCCCAATATGCCCAGGTAGGTAGATTTTAGCAGCATCCACCTTAGAGTCTTTCAGAGTGTGTCTGAGAATAGCAGCTTTAATGGTGGACTTTTCTTCAGTACTCACAGGATTATCAGCAGTTTTATCAACAACAAGCTGGAGGATTGGAATCTGATGCATCATCTGCATCAGGTAGTAAACTTCATCTCCCTTTTAACTTTTGTTTAAGCACTTACGGTTGAAGAAATACGATTAAATGTCCTAACTGGACCAAAAGCTACAAGCCATTTCTCTGTAAGATTGTAGGGGGCATGGCTGGGCACGGTGGCTCACTCCTGTAATCCCAGCACTTTGGGAGGCCAAGGCAGGTGGATCACGAGGTCAGGAGTTCAAGACCAGCCTGGCCAACATGGTGAAACCCCATCTCAACTAAAACTACAAAAATTAGCCAGGTGCGGTGGCAGGCGCCTGTAATCCCAGCTACTCGGGAGGCTGAGACGAGAGAATTGCTTGAACCCAAGCGGCAGAGATTGCAGTGAGCCGAAATTGCGCCACTGCACTCCAGCCTGGGCGACAGAGTGAGACTCCATCTCAGGGAAAAAAAAAAAGAATGTAGGGGGCATATTCAGGGCTGTCGTCATGTACCCAAGGTTCTGGGGAAGATTACGGTTATATGTGTACACCAAGAGTTAATACAAGGTCTTAGAGACCATGTTGTGATGAGTTTAAATTCTTGCAATTCAACTCTGTATTTCCCTTCTCTGTGTTAGGAGTCATGGGTGCCCACATAAGTTCAGGTGAGCAGAGAGGATGTGGCCCTGGAGTCTGGTGCTCAGACATCAATCAGAAGAGCCACTCTAAGAAACCTTGGCTTGGCCGGGCGCGGTGGCTCAAGCCTGTAATCCCAGCACTTTGGGAGGCCAAGACGGGCGGATCACAAGGTCAGGAGATCGAGACCATCCTGGCTAACATGGTGAAACCCCATCTCTACTAAAAAATACAAGAAACTAGCCGGGCGTGGTGGCGGGCGCCTGTAGTCCCAGCTACTCGGGAGGCTGAGGCAGGAGAATGGCGTAAACCTGGGAGGCAGAGCTTGCAGTGAGCTGAGATCCGACCACTGCATTCCAGCTTGGGCGACAGAGCGAGACTCCGTCTCAAAAAAAAAGAAACCTTGGCTTTAATTTTTGTATCAGGATTTTAAAAGACTTGTGAGTTAAATCTTTCTCAACCCCAAAGCAGATGTAGATCCTTTCTTCTCTCTCTCTCTTTTTTTTTTTTTTTTTGAGACGGAGTCTCGCTCTGTCGCCCAGGCTGGAGTGCAGTGGTGCAATCTCGGCTCACTGCAAGCTCCACCTCCCGGGTTCACGCCATTCTCCTGCCTCAGCCTCCCGAGTAGCAACTACAGGCACCTGCCACCACGCCTGGCTAATTTTTTGTATTTTTAGTAGAGACGGTGTTTCACCATGTTAGTCAGGATGGTCTCAATCTCCTGACTTCGTGATCCGCTCACCTCAGCCTCCCAAATTGCTGGGATTACAGGCGTGAGCCACCACGCCCAGCCTCTTCTCTTTTCTTAGCCATGATACAGAATCCTTAACTTTGTGTATCACATCTAGTAGAATTAAAAGAAAATGAAAATATTATAGATTCCAGGGTACTTAGTGGGAATTAGCTTATGAAAAACTGACATACACAATGACAGAAGAAAGCTAGATTGGGCATTACAAATAAAGATGTTTGTGTTGGCGTTCAGTGCCTTGGCTTTCCCTAACCCTTGTGTTTATCATCAGGCACAGCAGTGACCACCACCTCAGCGGCTGTAGTGTCCCAGAGTCCTCAGCTGTATAATCAAACCTCCAATCCACCTGGCTCTCCGGTAATCCTATTGTCCTATATACAGAACTCGTGGCTGATGGGGAAATTTTGTTTTGCTGTACAAGTATTCAAGTATTACCCTTTCCTTGTTATATGAGCCAGGATTGAGTAATACACACTTCAACCTTATTTCTTTCTGTTGTCTTAAAATATTAACCTTATGATATATATGTGCATATATATTTTAAATATAAAATTTCAACTGTGTATTTATACTGTATGCATGCTTCAACTTGACCTTTAGAAAGTTGTCGCCGGGGCCGGGCACAGTGGCTTGCGCCTGTAATCCCAGCACTTTGGGAGGCCGAGGCGGGTGGATCACAAGGTTAGGAGATCGAGACCATCCTGGCTAACGTGGTGAAACCCCGTCTCTGCTAAAAATAAAAAAAACATTAGCCGGGCGTGGTGGCAGGCGCCTGTAGTCCCAGCTACTCGGGAGGCTGAGGCAGGAGAATGGCGTGAACCTGGGAGGCAGAGCTTGCAGTGAGCCAAGATGGTGCCACTGTACTCCAGCCTGGGCGACAGAGCGAGACTCCGTCTCAAAAAAAAAAAAGTAAGTTGTCGCTGGGCGCGGTGGCTCACGCCTGTAATCCCAGCACTTTGGGAGGCCAAGGCGGGCGGATCACAGAGTCAGGAGTTCAAGACCAGCCTGGCCAACATGGTGAAACCCCGTCTCTACTAAAAATACAAAAATTAGCTGGGTGTGGTGGCACATGCCTGTAATCCCAGCTACTCGGGAGGCTGAGGCAGGAGAATTGCTTGAACCCCGGAGACGGAGGTTGCAGTGAGCCAAGATTGTGCCACTGCAGTCCAGTTTGGGCAACAGAGCAAGACTCCGTCTTGAAAAACAAAGCAGGTGTCAACATGTGTTTTGCTGAGGGATTGCCTTAGATTATTGCTACAGTGTGTCTGTCAGGGGAGCCCTTCCTTCTGGATGATTGCAGTGATTTAGCTCTCTTAAAAGGCTTTACAGTTGAAATTATATTGAAGCTGCTGTTCTTTCCAGACTGAGGAAGCACAGCCTAGCACTAGCACAAGTACACAGGCCCCAGCCGCTTCCCCTACTGGTGTAGTTCCTGGTACCAAATATGGTAAGCCAAACCTCATGGGGCTGTTGACAGTTGGAAGGTCCTAGTTGTTGTCTTTGTTTAATGAGAGTTCTCCCTTTGCGGGTGTCAGAGGGACACTTGGGGATGTGAGACAGAGAAGAAACATTAGGCCTGCTGCATCTCACTGGCTTAGAATTTGAAATAAAGCCATTTTCTTACCTGGAATGACTGTATGCTGGATTTTGTTTTTGCAGCAGTACCTGACACGTCCACTTACCAGTATGATGAATCTTCAGGATATTACTATGATCCGACAACAGGGCTGTATTATGACCCCAACTCGCAAGTAAATGCGCTGCTTTCCTCTTCAGTTTCACTAGAAGTATTTTAGTTTTGCGTAGTGCATTTATGAGGCGTAAAATGAAATATTTCCTGCAAAAGAATATATGACTCAGATTAGTTTTAACTTCTTCAAAGCCACCAAAATGTAGTTTTTATTTGGAGATTGGTAAGTTTTAATTTTAGGGTTAAAAAATGTTTTGAGGTATAATATACACACCGAAAAATACACAAAACAGAAATGTGCAATTCTTTGAATGTTTACATGTATATACATTTGTATATTACATGTGTATATACGCCACCCACTTATTCCCAGCCTGCCTAATCCCCATGCCCATTGCTGGTCAGTAACCTCTGTCTTCAATAACCACTATTTTGATTTCTGTTGCCATAGATTATTTTATCAAGTTACAATTTATGGAAAGACCTAGCTAGAAATTTTAAATCGTACTTTTTCTCCCTATTAAATTCACTATTTTAACTTTTTAGAGTGTACAAATCAGTGGCTCTTAGTATATTCACAGTGTTGTGTAACTGTTACCACTGTGTAATCTCAGAACATTTTCATCACTCCAAGAAGAAACCCTGTACCTGTTAAACACTACCCATTCTGTGCTCCCCTCCTGTAACTACTAATCTACTCTCTGTCTCTATGGATTTCCTTTTTTTTTTTTTTTTTTGTGTGTGTGTGTGTGGCACAAACTTGGCTTACTGCAGCCTCCGCCTCCTGGGTTCAAGCAATGTTCCTGCCTCAATCTCCCAAGTAGCTGGTAGCTGGGATTACAAGCGCCCACCACACCCAGCTAATTTTTGTAGTCGAGACAGGGTTTCACTTTGTTTGCCAGGCTGGTCTCGAGCTCCTGACCTTATGTGATCCACCTACCTCGGCCCTCAGAGTGCCAGGATTACAGGCATGAGCCACTGCGCCCAGCCCTCTGTTCTTGATATTTCATATAAGTGGAGTCAGACAATAGATGACCTTTTGTGTCCTGCATCCTTTACTTTGGTTCCCTGTGTATTCTTAAGGGTAGAATTTAGCAGATGTATGGAGTGATGTTTTATTTTTGGTGGCATATATAACTTTTAAAAGGGAAAAACAACTTTAACACCCCATAAATAACTATTTGTGAGCGGGAGCTGTATATATAGAGCAGTAAAATAAGTATTTTTAACAGGAACTTGATATTGATAGGTTGTGGTTTCTGAGAGATTGAAGTGTGAAGCTGTGTGCGACCTACCTAAGCAGGCCAAGCCTCTGCATGCCTCTTCCACTTCTCTCGTTTGTGAAGCCTGGCCATTTATTTCCCTGTCAGTTCTCTTTGGTGGCCTTAGAAGTTGTGTCTGTTAGCCACACCACCTTACCCAGAAGAGACAGACACTGTCTCCTGGGTCCCTGTTGAGTAGATAGAGTGAGCGACTAGAAAATAAAGGAGAGGAAGAGGATATGTGACACCTCTCCTCTGTTGCAATTCCTGTTGAGCTTGGGTCTCTTCACCAACACCTCCTTCCAGCTCTGAGGTAGTGTTTACATCCTGTGTGTGGTTGCCTGGTATCCAAAGAATTCTACGTGGATGGGCCCAATGATGAGCTGTTGTCATGGCAGATGTCTGAACTCCATGACACGCCCACCTGTTCTGGCTGCCTGGTTTACGTAAACAGTCTGTGGAACAGAGTGAGACAAATTGCTCTTTGGGTGCCCTCTAGGTAGGCCCAGGGATTAGATTAATGGGAACTAGACTTTTTTTATTTTTATTTTTATTTTATTTTTATTTTTTTGAGACAGAGTCTTACTCTGTTGCCCAGGCTGGAGTGCAGTGGTGCGATCTTGGCTCACTGTCACCCCCATCTCCCAGGTTGAAGCTATTCTCTTGCCTCAGCCTTCTGAGTAGCTGGGATTACAGGCGTGCCGTCATGCCCAGCTAATTTTTGTATTTTTAGTAGAGATGAGTTTTCACCATGTTGGCCAGGCTGGTCTCGAACTCCTGACGTCAGGTGATCCTCCCACCGCCACCTCCCAAAGTGCTAGGATTACAGGCATGAGCCACTGCGCCTGGCTGGGAACTAAACTTTTTAAATAAACCATATTCTATTTTTATTCTAGCAGTGTCACACCTCTTCACTAGGTGGTTCATCATGTTTACCTATACCAAGGTGTGCCAAGGGTCCTTTCTGGGATCTTTTTTTTTTTTTTTAACGAAATATTTATTTAATCGACTGACATAGTGGAAAGTCTGCATTAATTGTTTTTTCTTTGTTGTTTTCTAGTACTACTATAATTCCTTAACCCAGCAGTACCTTTACTGGGATGGGGAGAAAGAGACCTACGTGCCAGCTGCAGAGTCTAGCTCCCACCAGCAGACGGGCCTGCCTCCTGCAAAAGAGGGGAAAGAGAAGAAGGAGAAACCCAAGAGCAAAACAGCCCAGCAGGTCAGAACATGACCCATATTTCTCTCATTGAGGTACTGGGCTGAACTCTTGGTTTGGGGGTTGTAGCATTTATGTCAGTATTATTTGGATTCTTAGAAATTGGGCTCTATGTTTTATTCATACTAAGTTCTTAGAGCATTTTGCAGTTTTTTATTGTTACCATATCTTGACTGTCAGTTAACCTGTGTACTTAGGGAAAAAAGCCCTGGAAATCTCAAAGCTTTTCAAGCAGAATTTATGAATGACTTTGGTTGTATGTGATAGCATCTAATGGAAATATTTGTAGGTAGAAGTAAGAGTAAAAGGGGTTTGTTACAGGGCATATAGTTGAGATAAGATCCTTAATGGCTCGTTCTCATGGCACAGGGAACTAAATGTGTTTTCGTTGGTGTTTGTTGTTTGACGTTAGATCGCCAAAGACATGGAACGCTGGGCTAAGAGTTTGAATAAGCAGAAAGAAAACTTTAAAAATAGCTTTCAGCCTGTCAATTCCTTGAGGGAAGAAGAAAGGAGAGAATCTGCTGCAGCAGACGCTGGTTTTGCTCTCTTTGAGAAGAAGGTAATAGCAGGCATGGCCAGTATGTCATGATGGGAACTTACCTAAAACTTGAGGCTCATGGCTTGTCCTCTGTTTCCCAGGGAGCCTTAGCTGAAAGGCAGCAGCTCATCCCAGAATTGGTGCGAAATGGAGATGAGGAGAATCCCCTCAAAGTAAGGGAGTACCACCAGTGTTTTAAAGACCCTATCTGTGGTTTGTGTTTCACTTTAAGGCTCAGCTGCATCTTGGCTAATGTGATTCCTACTTAAAACTGAATGTGATCTCTGTTGGTGGGTATTGGAGCAGTTTCCGCACATAGATTCCATGTTTGGGGCTTTGTTTTCTGTGATAGCAGATGAGATGGAGCGACAAAAGAAGCTTCAATTCCTAAGCTCAGTTAATTAAGTTTCATTGCATCTATGAGTAGAGAGTTTTAATGGTCTGGAAAGAGAAAATTAAGACAAGAAAAAGCTTGTTTTACTAGATAGATACCGGTCTGGGTGGGCCATTATTCTGATATGTTGTATTTGGGATTTTTATGTGTGGTCAGTGGTTTGAAAATAGTCACTCAGTCTAGGCAACATTGCAAGACTTTGTCTCTACTAAAAATTAGAAACAAATTAGCTGGGTGTGGTGGCATGCATCTGTAATCCTAGCTACTTGGGAGGCTGAGGTAAGAGAATTGCTTGAGCCCAGGTGATCAAGGCTGCAGTGAGCCACTGCACTTTTGGGGGATCATACCATTGCACTCCAGCCTGGGCAGTGAGCAAGACCTTGTCTCATTTTAAAAAAGAGGCTGGGCGCGGTGGCTCACACCTGTGATCCCAGCACTTTGGGAGGCCAAGGCAGGCGGATCATTTGAGGTCAGGAGCTTGAAACCAGCCTGACCAACGTGGTGAAACCCCATCTCTACTAAAAATGCAAAAAATTAGCCAGGGGTGGTGGCAGGCGCCTGTAGTCCCAGCTACTTGGGAGGCTGAGACACTTGAATCACTTGAACTTGGGAGATGGAGGTTGCAGTGAGCCGAGATTACGCCACTGCACTCCAGCCTGGGCAAAAGAGCGAGACTCCTTCTCAAAAGAAAAAGAAGGTAGTCACCCAGGAATCCATTTCTTGGGCTCCAAGAAGGTTGGTACCAAGAGGCTGTCAGGCCTAGCACTTAAGGACCTGACTACTACATGCAGTTGACAAAATGTGATTCACTACTAAAGCGTGACATACAGTAATGAGGATTTGCTAACATTTCGGATGAGGCATTACTTTATCCAGGTACATAGCCATCGCCATCTTCCTACTGTACATTTCCAGTGACCTGCCTTCCTTTTGTCCCCAGAGGGGTCTGGTTGCTGCTTACAGTGGTGACAGTGACAATGAGGAGGAGCTGGTGGAAAGACTTGAGAGTGAGGAAGAGAAGCTAGCTGACTGGAAGAAGATGGCCTGTCTGCTCTGCCGGCGCCAGTTCCCGAACAAAGATGCCCTAGTTAGGCACCAGCAACTCTCAGACCTTCACAAGGTGGCCATGCTTCTCTGAGCTGATCTGAGGGGGGCGAGAGGAGGCAGTGAGACAGTTTGAGTGCCCTAACAGTCCTGATGGTTCCAAATATACTTGCTGTCTAATGACGGCCTTACAGAAAGCTGTTCCCGATGACGGTGAAGGGAGTCTGGCAGCTCCACACACATCAGACTATAGTTTTTATGTGATTGTGTATTGTTTGGGCTTTGGCTTTTAAAATACAGTAGATGTTACTAATGTTATGACATTTCAAATTAAGATGATCTGAGTCCTTACTGTGTCTTTCAAATCTTTTATATAGCAAAACATGGATATCTACCGACGATCCAGGCTGAGCGAGCAGGAGCTGGAAGCCTTGGAGCTAAGGGAGAGAGAGGTGAATGGGAAACTGCCACAAGAAAGAGGATATTGGGATAATCGCCTTTAGATTTTATTTGTAGCCTTTAGTTCCAGATCCCAGGGGGAGGGTAGAAGGATTTGTCACACCCTTGTCATCTGACCATTGTAGTTCATACAGCCTAGACCCAGGGTCTGTGTGCTTTGTGCACCTCACATTGTCCCTTCATCATAAGGGTTCACAAGGCAGAAGCACACTGCTGAGACTGCTCACAAGTCTTGAATGCCAGAGCTTGCTGCTTCAATACACTGGATTTTTTTTATGGAGAGAGTGGTCTAGTTTGGCCTGGCTGGAGAAGCCTTCATGGGCAATGAAGGGGGCTTCAAATTAATCCCAAGAGACAGCAGGACATGAGGTTATTGCAGGTGATATGAAAGGAAGGGTGGGCAGGGCATGGTGAGCAGATCTGGGAACAAAGGCAAGAGTGAAGCCTGTGACATAGTAGTGGGCAAGTAGTTAGTGCTGGTGGTTGGGGCAGGTTGGCGGCCATGTGGGCAGGGATTTAAATGCAAATACAGTCCTGTGGGTTAGAAATGAGCAAGTGGGTTAGAAATCTCCCACCCCGAGATAATTCTGACGTGTCTGTAGTTAAGGCTTTTGCTTTTCTTCTCCCCCCATCCTTCCCACCCTGTTATCTATGATTCCACCTCCCCAGGGACTACTGAACAGGTCTCTGGAAGCCTCCTTGATGTTGGAGATAAGCCTTTCCAAATGTTGGAGGTATACCTGTCCAAATGCTGAGGAGAAAGGGCAATTCTGCCTTCCTCTTCGCAGGCTGTACCCACTGCCCAGTGGGCTGGTTGAAGAGCTTGACAGAGGGTGGCTAATTAAATAAAACTGCTTGTTGGAGACATAGTTCTGCCCCTGGTTCCGCACAATTCATATCTACAAATTTAACATTTTAGATATGACTAGGTATGATGAGGGGAACCAGGGAATTTGGTATTTCAGAGCAGTCTAAAAAAAGCATTCTCCAGACTTAAAAATACTTGAGGGGATAGTTTTGAATAGGTACATTAGACAGTTACAGGTTGAGGTCTGTGAACATTTCCAGCAGTGTTTTTTCTCCCATAGATGAAATACCGAGACCGAGCTGCAGAAAGACGGGAGAAGTACGGCATTCCAGAACCTCCAGAGCCCAAGCGCAAGAAGCAGTTTGATGCTGGCACTGTGTATGTGATGTGCACATTTTCCAGTTCGTAAGCTGGGGCCCTGGCTGTTTTAAGTAACTGTGTGTTTGCCACTGGCAGGAATTACGAGCAACCCACCAAAGATGGCATTGACCACAGTAACATTGGCAACAAGATGCTGCAGGCCATGGGCTGGCGGGAAGGCTCTGGCTTGGGACGAAAGTGCCAAGGCATTACAGCTCCCATTGAGGTAAGCAGTAGGGTCAGGCCTTGATGTTTGCCACACTTACAGGCTGGTTCCAGAGAGGAGATCAGAGCACTCATAGAGCCTGGGACCCAGGAGCAGCTAGCTTTACCTTAGCATGAAGGGGCAGATTACAGGCATGAGCTCACACCTGTAATCCCAGCACTTTGGGAGAGCAAGGCAGATACATTGAGCCCAGGAGTTTGAGACCAGCCTGGGCAACACGGTGAAACCCCGTCTCTACTAAAATACAAAAAATTAGCTGGACGTGGCATCGTTTACCTGTAATTCTAGCTACTCAGGAGGCTGAGGCAGGAGAATTGCTTGAACCTGGCAGGAGGAGGTTGCAGTGAGGCGAGATCATGCCACTGCACTCCAGCCTGGGCAACAGCGAGACTGTCTCAAAAAAAAAAAAAGAAAGTTTAGTAGGGTTTTCACCCATGATAAATCTTTAAATTGATCAGAGCCCACATTGAGGCATCATATCCTGGGGTCAGAGGCCCTTACCCACTGGCTTTCTAGGCAGGAGCTCCACCCGTAATTGCCCCTGCTCTGTCCTGGGAGCACAGCTTAGGTCAGACTCTTGTAGACCATGTTCATCCTGTTTATGTGAGTTCTGCTGACATCGAGCTGTCCTGTGTAATCTGTGCCTGTAATTACCAGGCCTTTCCCACGCTTCAGAGGAGTACTTTGGGGCCCTTTCCTAGGCATGGATGCTTGCTGAGCAAGCATTGAGGGGTGGGTGATTTGCTTCATCTGCCTGTGTTCCGTAGCCCATTTTATTCCTCCAATCCTTAAACTTGCTCCTGGTCTCTTCTGGAGAAATCCTTGTCTTCATATAGTTTCCTCTCTTCTGTCTCCTGGTGGGTGGTCCTGCTGGGTAAGGAGTGGGCATGGTGAGAGGTGGAGCAGCCCATACCCCACCTGCCAGCTGACAGTCTCTGTGCTTCTCTAGGCTCAAGTTCGGCTAAAGGGAGCTGGCCTAGGAGCCAAAGGCAGCGCGTATGGTTTGTCGGGTGCCGATTCCTACAAAGATGCTGTCCGGAAAGCCATGTTTGCCCGGTTCACTGAGATGGAGTGAGAGAGAGAGAGAGAGAGATATGACAAGGAGCACAAGAAGTGGTCCATCTTCTCCTGGATTCGCTCTTACCGCCTGTCTCTTTAAGGGCATGCCTTGTGCTATTAATAGATCTTAGGGTGAACCACTTCATTCTGCAGGGTTCTCCCTCCCACCTTAAAAAAGTTCCCCTTATGTGGGTTGTCTGGTGAATGGCCTTCCTTCCTGCCAGAGGGCTTGTGAACAGACCGGAGAGGACAGTGGGTTTTTTATACTTCAGTGTACATAGTGTAATGTAGCGTGTTTACATGTGTAGCCTATGTTGTGGTCCATCAGCCCCTCACATTCCTAGGGGTTTGAGATGCTATAGGTGGTATGTGACACCAAAGCCACCTCTGTCATTTGTTGTGATGTCTTTTCTTGGCAAAAGCCTTGTGTATATTTGTATATTACACATTTGTACAGAATTTTGGAAGATTTTCAGTCTAGTTGCCAAATCTGGCTCCTTTACAAAAGAAATACCTTGAGAAATGGGTGTCCTGTGTCTCTTTATTCTTGGGTGGATAGGTGGGTCAAGCATGTCTGAGCCAGTCAAGCCTGGTTGATGAAATCAGTTTATTTCTTGCCCCCATTCAAGTTCAGATTTATTTATTTATTTATTTATTTTTTAAGGCAGGGTTGGCCAGGCGTGGTGGTTCACGCCTATAATCCCATCACTTTGGGAGGCCAAGGTGGATTGCCTGAAGTCCAGGAGTTTGAGATCAGTCTGGCCAACATGGTGAAACCCCATCTCTACCAAAAATACAAAAAAATTAGATGTGTTGGCGTGCGCCTATAATCCCAGCTACTAGGGAGACTGCAGCCTCGACCTTCCAGGCTCACGCGATCCTCCCGCTTTAGTGTTCCAAGTAGCTGGGACTACAAGCACACACCACCGTGCAGGCTAATTTTTTAATTTTTTGCAGAGATGGGGCCTCACTCTGTTGCCCAGGCTGGTCTTGACATGTTCAGATTTTTAAGTTCAAGAGTTTAACATGTTTTAGCCAGGCAGTGGATCACTCCTGTAATCCCAGCACTTTGGAAGGCTGAGGCGGGCGGATCACCTGAGGTTGGGAATTCAAGACCACCCTGACCAACATGGAGAACCCCCATCTCTACTAACAATACAAAATTAGCTGGGTGTGGCGGCCTGTAATCCCAGCTGCTGGGGAGGCTGAGGCAGGAGAATCACTTGAACCCAGGAGGCAGAGGTTGCGGTGAGCTGGAGATCGCGCCGTTGCTCTCTAGCCTGGGCAACAAGAGTGAAACTCCATCTCAAAAAAATAAATAAATAAAAAAGTTTAACATGTTTTAAAACTCTTCATGGAAATCATGGAAACAGTAGCTTTTCTGCTAAGACCAAAGTGACCATGAGTGCTTGTGCCTCTCCAGTTTGCACAGACTTCATTCCACACATGCTGGAGTGTGGAGTTGTCACTGCTCTGCTCTGCAGGGCAGATCCCCCCTGCTTTTGGCCATGATACAAATGATAGCTGGTCCACCTTCTGCTGCGATGGAGGACCTGAGGAGGTCATCTCCTGCCTGGCAGTACTCCACTCCATCTTCTCAGCTGCTAAGGAGGTCCTGGGGGCATTGCAGAGTTTTCTGTTTTGAGTGGGTATTTCCTCCTCAGCACTCCTTCACAGGCCAGAGAATATCATTTTGACCCAGAAGACCATGCCTGACCAGGTCAGGAAGTGTGCCTGGATCTCAGGCTGTTCTTGGGACCAGGTGATGTGATGGGGTGCTCACATTGCCCATCTGGCCAAACTGAGTGCTTTAGCTCCACAGATTGGGCATGCAGTTAGGGTGGCCTTTTCTCTGCAGTTTGCTTTTGAAGCTAGACTTGCTTTTGTGGATGGTCACGTTTTCCTCTTTTCAGGCAGGGCCTTAAGAAATAGAAAATATTCAGGAGGTCCTTACCCTGGCCTGTAGGGTAGTGCCTTGGAGAAGCTGAGCCTAATCACAGCTCTGGCTAGGGAGAGGTGGAGGCAAATGCAGAAGCCCCAAGCCTGGGTTTCTGCAGAGGAAGGCTTGGGAACCTCACACATGAGGGCCCAAGCTCCCAGAGCTGGGGTGGAGAGTGTGTCACAGATCTAGTCTACCAAAGTTGGATAAGAAACTGGCCTCACCTCCAGAGCCCTTGCGGCATCAGGGAGATGCTGGTGTTCTCACACTTGAGCAGCAGTCCTGAGTACCCTAATTAGACCCTTTTGACATCCGGCCCGGAAAGCACTTCCAGGTGAGCATACCCAAAACAGGATCTGAGAAGCTCTTAATTATATGCACCCAGCTCAGCAAAGGCTGGGTGGAAGTGTCTTCTCTAGGGGAGCCACGGCCAGGCATTAACAGGAGCCAGCCCTCTAGCGGCCTCAGATTGACTTCCCAGTGCCCAGAAGGGCACTTGAACCTGTCCCACACTGCTGGTGCCTAGAGTTACCTTTCGAAGCTGCTCAAGGCTCTCCCATGTGTGCTGTGGCCCACAGCATCTGTTGTCAACACCAGCATGGCCTTTCCTATGAACATGAAGCTGAGGGTTCCTGTGAACGTTCCTGAGGGTTCCTGAGCCAGCTCCTCAGAGATGGAGGCTCCCTCCTCTAGCCTTACCTGTTACCAGCATACCTAGCCAGGTGACTGCAGCCTTCACCCTGCATCTAAATTGATGGCCCCAGTCCTTGAGGTTTGACAGGCTGTTATCTTGGGCCCAGGTATCCTGGAAGACCATATTTGGGTGATCCTTCTGGTTTGGAAGCACTAGTCTCCCAAGCATCCCCCTGACGGGCCCATCAAGGTTTACTCCAATCCCAAGCCCAGTTAAATGTGCTGCGTGCTGCCCACAGGGCCACCATTCCTCAGCCCTGTGTAATGTTGGGGTGCTGTGAGAGTAGTGCAATCCTCTCAATCAGGGGAACCCAAATCTTGAATTTGAAAGGTACTCTTACTGAACTAGAAGGAGCCTCCAAGGATTCCCAAGTCCAGACTGCCCTTGGCTGGGGCAGCTGCTACAATGTGCAAGGCTTTGAGGGCCATCCAGGAGCAGCTGTCATGGCTGTGCATCAAACAAGTTTCAAAGCCCAGATGAGCACCCCGGCCTGAGCTTATCTCCCCAGGCATGCGTAGTCTGACTGGGGGTCTCAAGGGTGCCGGGAGCCCAGCCACCCTGATTCCGGAGGAATGAATGCCCTCAGGGACAGGTGGGGTGTGAGGGAAGATTGCCCCCAGGCCAGACACTGGAGGAGGGTACTGTGCCGTTGACGGCCACCAGGTGGCAGCACTCCATCATCTTTCCAGCCATGCTGGTGTAGGTCGTGGTAGGGAGGGGATATCCCACCAAGTCCTGAGGTACTGGAGGTTCCCAGGGTCTCTCTCCACGTTTCTGGGACTCAAGGAGACCTGGCTAGAACTTCGGCCTTGAAACTTTCTGGGGAGTCAGGCAGGTGCCGTCTGCCTGCCTTGCAAGTTCCTGAGGGTCTCTGACCCCCAGAGACCCCCACTGGCTAGATGGGGAATTCGTCCCCTCAGCATCCAATGGGGCAAGAGCCAGGCTGACCCTATGCACAGTAGGCACTTCCCTCTCTTAGCAATTCTTTCTGACCCAGGTAAATAATTTCTGCGGTCGATAAAGTGCATTTCTGCCTCTCATACTCCCTTTCCCCACCACGTGCTTATTGACTCACAGAAGCACTGTTGCTAGAGCATCAGGCCCTCAGCTTCTGTCCCTACAGCCCACGGGGAGCTGGAGCCCAGCTTGTCCAGGGCTCCCAGATGGAAGCAGGGGATGCCTGTAGTCCCTCACCCCAGCCTCCCAGAAGGTGGCAAGAGGGAGGTGGACTCATGGACTTGGGTTAAGGTGAGAACCCTATGGGGTGGCCAACACCCAGCCAGAAAGAACTTTCCAGCAGAAGACATGAGCCAGGGGCAGGGCCCTCCCATCCTGCTTAGTCCAAGCCGCACTGCCATCCCATTTAAAGAAGAAACTGAGATTCAAAGCCATTGCTGGACTGGGCTGCTGCTGGCAACTGCTGCCCCATCACTGCTCCGGTGCTGTAGAATTGGGTCCCAGCTTGCAGGTACAAGGTTGGGGTCCAGCCCTGGAGTGAGCTGGGCCTTGGGATGCCTCCCAGTGCCCTGAGGAGAGAGGAGACAGACAGGGAGAGGCGGGAGAAGACAACCAGAGGAAAAGTGAGGCCTAGAGGATGCTGGAAAGAGGAGCTGGAGGAGTCTGCAGCAGCCACAAGGGGGCTAGAGGAGGCTGAGGGGCAAGATAAGGTGGGATGCAGCTGCCAGGTCTAGAGGAGTTGGTTCTGCTCTGCCCATGGGTGCTGAGATAGGCCAAGGCAGGTGGCCAAGAGAGGAGGGGCTAGGGTGCCTGCTCGCGTCCTCTGCTGCTTTTTTTGTCTTTTTTTTTTTTTAAAGCCCCTGTCGCCCAGGCTATAGTGCAGTGGTGCAATCTTGGCTCACTGCAAGCTCCGCCTCCCTGGTTCATGCCATTCTCCTGCCTCAGCCTCCCGAGTAGCTGGGACTATAGGTGCACACCACCACGTGCGGCTAATTTTTTGTATTTTAGTAGAGACGGTTTCACCATGGTCTCAATCTCCTGACCTCGTGATACACCCGCCTCAGCCTCCCAAAGTGATTACAGGCGTGAACCACCTTGCCCGGCCCCTCTGCTGCTTTTATGTGCAACAGAGGCTCCAGGAGGCTCCAGGAACCCCTGGCTCTCAGCTCTGGGCGGGCATCACCATCCTGAGTCTGACTAGACAGGAGCTATTTGAGAATGATTCATGGATGTAATTAAGCCTCCCCCCCACCATCCCCTGGCTTGGGCCTGGAACCGGGTCAGGTGCAGGTGTGGGAGCCCTGCCCAGCCTGTCCTGCAGGGTTGGGTTCAGCCTAGGGCCCCCTGGCCCAGCACAGCCCACCACCGCCTAAGGGCGCCCAGCTTCAATCTGTAAGACCTGGAGCAAGGCAGGGTTGATCCCAGATCCTGAGAGGTACCAGAGCTGGGGCTTCCTCTCCTTCCTCTCATTCCCCAACTCCTTGGCTGGGCTGAGGGGCCACCCTCTGCACTCATAAGCATGCTGTGTGTACACACCCACACACAACACAGTCCAGCCCTCAGGCATCCGGCTGCAGCAGGCAATGTGCATGCTTCCCCAGCACCCTTGACATGTGGGGTGGCGTTACATCCAGATCCTGCAGACCCCCTCCCTGGTTGGTGTGTGAAGCATGCACACTTGTGCATAACCCCACCCAGCCACTGGCACATAGAAGAGCACACACAGGCCAGGCACATTAATGAGCAAGTGTGCAAGTGCAGCCTGGCTCCTGCCCAAGGGGTCAGGAATCAAATGTTCTTGCTACCCCTGAGGAAGGAAAACCTGGTCTGGCAGACTTCTGTGAAGGGAGAGGGAGCCCCCAGGGCCACAGCATGGCAGAGCACAAGCTGCCACCCAATAGACACACCCTTGTGCACACAATGTCATTCTGAGGCTTTCCCCTTGTCAGGTGGGTGGATCTTGGGGGTGTCCACCAAGAACAGGCTTCTGAGCTTACTGAACAGGTCTAAGTCTGCCAGCCAAGGCTCAGCTCCCCAGCAGAGCTGGAGAGGGGAAGGGAAGACTGAGAAAGGGTCATCATGGTCTCTAAGACTAGCTCAAGGTTCAGTAGCTTCCCTTCTAACACCTGCAGCCATACCTGCAGTGAGGACAGGAAGAAGAGGGAGCAGCCTCTCCTGTTTCCCAAACTGGGAGACTGAGGTCCACACCCATCTCATCCAAACCCAAGGCCCCAGTCCCCGACCCAGTCATTTCCACTTGCTGGCATCCTCTTCCACTCGAGACTTAGCTCTGCCACCCTCTCCGCCTGGAAGGCCCTAGGACCTGGGCATGCCACCCTGCTTAGGCTAGGAGTGTCCAGAAGCAGCTGGGCTCTGCCTCTTCCCTCCGACGTGAATCCCCCAGGACTGGATGGATCTACCTTCCCCCCAGCACATCCGCATGGGCTTGGCTGAGCCTCTCTTATGGCCAGGACCCCCAACCTGAGCCTCTTAGCCTCTACCAGACAAACCGTGAGCAGCACACGTGCCCGAGCCGCCCCGGCCGCGGCCCCGGCCCAACCCTGGCCCCACCCCCACCCTGCAGATTTTTCTGGTTCTTATTAATGTAAATGAAATGAAATCTGCTCAGAGCGTTCTTAATGGAAAGCGTTCCTGGAATTTGTGCACACGTGGTGGTGGTGGGGGACACCCTGAGATTAACTCTTGTGCAGCCAGACCCAGACTAGTCAGCCTGTGGTGACTGGGGCTGGGGTAGAGATTGGTGGAGACCAGGACATTCACCCATCCCCTCCCAGAACTGTGTCCTGACAACATCAAGGGTGGCAGAGGCTCATCCATATTCTACCCCTGTCCTGGGACCAGCTGGACAGATCCGGAAGTGCCTCAGAGTTTCGGGGGAAGGTGGTCTGACAGGAAACGGGGAGCCCTGGAAGGCCTTGATCAAGGAGGAGGCTGGCCAAAGACAGGAGTATGGGGCTGGAGGGGACAGTTGACAGACTATGCATCTTGTCCTCATCTGGCTGTACCCTGATTTTGAAGGGGGACCCAGGCAGAACCTGCCTCTCTGGACCACCCTACACAGAGAAGGCCCAGCCTCTGAGATCCCCTCCCCCGGCCCTTGCCCACTACACTCCTGAAACAGATCTGCCAGGATGCTCATCTTCATGACTATGGGACAAGAAGGGGGAGTTTGAGACCCCAGAGTGGAGGCCCAGGGCTGCTGGCTGCAGGGGATGAGGGTGGAAGAGCCTGGCCCGAGCTGCCTGCCGCATGCCCGCCCTCCGCCCTGCCACTGTGTCCTCCCCACATCTGGATGCTTGTTCTGGCACAGCCCCCAGCCTGGCCCAGCAAAGCTGCAGCCGCATTCTGCTGCCTCGTGGCCAGGACAGGGATGTCTGCTTCATTGGTGGGGGTAGGGAAGAGTCTAAGATTTCAATTTCTCCCAGGTGTGGCTCAGTCTGGAGGGTGCCTTGGGGAGGCTGGCTCAAAGGCTAGCACCTGCGGCGGGGGGGTGTGCAGAGAGGGGGAGGGGGGCACAGAGGGGGTCTCCGGGAGGAAAAAGGGCTCAGACTGGGAGGTCCCTGGGAGGAGGCAGGGGCTCTGTGAGGGGCAGGGGACTCAGGGAGGGGGGTTGGAAAAACAGGGAGCTTAGGAGGCAGGAGCTCCAGGAGGAGAGCTGGAGGGGCAGGAGGTTTTGGGGGTTGGGAGCTGAGGGCCCAAGAAGAGGGATTGAGGAACAGGGGGCTTTGGGAAGGGGATTTAAGGGGCAAGGGGTTTGTGGGGGTTGGGAGCAGAGGCTTGGGGAGGAAGGTTGGAGGAAGAAGGGATTCAGAATGTGACTGACTTCACTGGGGGACAATGGGCTGGCAATCCTTCCACCCATACTGGTCAGGTGGCTGGGGGAGGGATACTGACCCACTTAGCTGCCTCTCCCCCAGGCTTCCACTAATGAGCGCTCTGGGCTTTGGGAGGCAGCCTTCGCCCCAAGGCTGCGCCTCAGGCCATCCCTTCCCCCACAGCCCCTCATTATCTACTGGGGGTGTTCATTAGCTCAGGCGTCCCCCCTTATCTGCAGCTGCGCTTGCCTGTGGCAGTGAGGAGGAGGCCCTAGATCCCAAAATGCGCCCTCTTTGCCCCTAGTTCCCCTACTCCCCCAGGACTGGGGAGACAAAGGCTACCAGATTCCTGCTGTGCAGCTCAGCTCTGAGCAGAGCTTTGATTCCACCTGTGGGTCCCCCAGCATGCCGATGAAGGGGGGCTGCGGCGCGGCTAACAGGAGAGCTAGAACCCAGGCGCCGACAGGGGCCCATGAGGGGTCTGCTCTGCTCACCCCAGGGACTTCCAGCACCTGTGATCGAGAGTCCCATTCGGCAAGGAAAGGGGCTCACACAGGGTGAAGGGGGCTCCTGGGTGTGTGGGGAGCACAGCTTTAAGGGATGCAGATTAGTGGGCAGCACAGTTCTGGGAGGAAGGTGTGGGGTCAGAAGGGATGGTGGGAAGAGGGGAGCGGGCCGTATGGGGCACGGCTTCTCGTGGACACAGCTCTGCAGGAACAGACAGCCCATCTGCAGGAGCGCAGCTCTGGGCGGGTGATGTAGGGGGAGCAGAGAGTGCAGGCACCATATGGGGAAAGGATGAGGGTGGGGAGCACGGCTCTCGAGGATGTCCTATGGGAGGACAGTCCAGGGAGGAGCCCACCTGTCTCCCAGAGCCTTGGCCTCTTCGGACTCCTCCCCCACATTCCTGGGATGCATGGGGAGGTTGGCTCCCTGGATTATGCCCAAGTCCCTGAGGCTCCCTCTGATTCTGTCCCGCTGTCCATCTGTCCTCCCTCCCCAAGGATCCCAAGGCCCAGGTGGCACTCTCCCCTCACAGTCCCCTCATTAAGGATGGGCTTTGAGATCCTTCAGCAGCATCTGCCCCCACCCCCACCCCCACCACCAAGCCAGCTGCAGGCCTGGCCCCTGGAGTCTGATAAATATTTATGATGAGATAAGTAGGATAGGCCAGGGCCCAGCCCAAACCTTTGTCCTGGGAACAGAAGACAGAGTCAGGACTTGAGCTTCCGGGGACAGGCTGAGTCTCAAGGCTGGGGTAGGGGGAGGCCTGAATATGTAGGTCTCCTGGGCTCTACCTGGGAGGGGGCCAGGATGGGACAGGGCTCAGGAGCTGGGGCTCCTGAGGGGACTGCCTCCAAGGTGCCACCCTGGCCAAGGTGGCTCCCCCCCGCCCCTCGCCCAGCCTGTTTCGATGCTGCCTGTCCCCACTGCACGACTGGGTCTGTTGGGACAAGGCCGGCTGGCCTTCTGTACTTGTTGCCACCCTGGCTTCTGACTTTCTCCAGGTCTTGGTGACTTCAGGAAGCTCCCAAACCAAGACTACCCTGACCGGTGGGTCTGGAGCAGGGCTGGCAGGAGGGCCGCCTCAGTACCCCTCTGAGCTACTGAGGTACTCCAGCCTCCTTGACATAGGCTCCAGAGCTCTCCTGTCCCCAGCCTAGGACAGGTTCCCATGGGCTGGCCCACCTTCCTCTCCCTTTATCCCCCAAATATCTCCCTCTCTAGGTGCCAGAACCAACAGCAGAAGGGTCTGGGCACTCCCTGAGCAGGCCGAGTGCCGCTGCAGGGAGGGTGACACCGTCCTCAGCAGGCCTGAGCATTAGTAGGCTCTGTGCCCCAGTGCTGGGCACATCCCGGACCTTCATGAGGTTTGCTCCCAAGCCAGGGCAGGGTCACCTCATAATATTGTCACGTGGGGAAAAAGAGAGACCAAAGTAGAAATAAATACTGTGCCCAAGGGCAGGCAGATCCTGCACTCGGCATCCCTGAATGTGGGCAAACCCTGTCCCACAGTGCTCACGGCTGAGAATTGTACCCAAGGAATACTCTAAATGTGAGGGAAGAAAGCAGCCAGCGTGGGGTAAACAGACATCAAGGGAAGGATACATGTATGTCTCCCAAGCTCTAGGCCAGCGGAATGTGAGTAAACACTGGTGCTCTCAAGACATAATATTGCCCTTGGGTCATGGATGTATACATGGCATCTAGAACGTGATGAAATACGATACACTAGGCTACGTGCAGTGGCTCATGCCTGTAATCCCAGCACTTTGGGAGGCCAAGGTCAGGAGTTTGAGACCAGCCTGGCCAATATGGTGAAATCTCATCTCTACTAAAAATACAAAAAATTAGCTAGGTGTGGTGGCACATGTTTGTAATTTCAGCTACTCAGGAGGCTGAAGCAGGAGAATCGATTGAACCTGGGAGGCAGAGGTTGCAGTGAGCCTAGATTGCACCATTGCACTCCAGCCTGGGCAAAAAGAGCAAAACTCCATCTTGGGAAAAAAGAAAAAAGAAAAAAGAAATACGATATACTCAGGGCGTGAGTGAAAATTGTATGGGAATATGATAAATAAGACACCCAGGGCATAGTTAGGTCTTGTGTTAGGGGCATGGGTGTATGCTGCCCTTAGGACACACTGAATTCCTGCTGAAGTGTGGGTAACTGCTGAACCCAATGTGGGGTGGGTGACACATATAGCAACAGTCCTTAGGGCTTTCAAAGCAGCCCATAGCAAACCAAAAGGGGAATGTCATGGATGGTGAACCCAGCAAGCCTCTGGCCATTCCTGGACCAGGAGTTGAGGTCCAGGTGATGCATGGGGACACTCATGGATTCCAAATCTGCCCACTGGGTGAAGTCCTCACTCCTCACAAGGCATCCAGCCCAGCTCTGCCAAGCAGGGCTCATGGCTGGAGATGAGGAGCAGGGGTAGCCTAAAGGAGGCCCAGGGAGGAGGCTCTACCTCCCTCACCCTCTGGCTTAAGTAGCCTGGGGGCCACCTGTCCAAGCTCTCCAAGAGAACCTTCAGGTCCATTTGGTGCAGGGCAGAGCCAGCACGGGTGCATCCTGAGGTTCCAGGTGCTCCTGTGTGTTTGGATATAAGCCCGGGCTACTATAGGGCACCATTTGTAGACTCGGGGGCTGCAGGGGCTGCACCCCACGTAGCATGGTCCTGGTAGGAGAGAGGGTAAAGGTGGAGACCCACACCGGCTCCAGGCCAGCCTGGCCTGGGGGCAGCTTGAGAGTCCCTGCTCTGGACAGGGATCTCAGCCTCCTTGGGGCAAGTAGTCCATGGAGGCTGGAGGGCCCCAGTTCCAGAGAGTATGGGCACTTTCTTTTTTGTTTGTTTGTCTTTTGTTTTTTGAGATGGACTTTCCTTTTGTTGCCCAGGCTGGAGTACAGTGGTGTGATCTTGGTTCCCTGCAACCCCCACCTCCTGGGTTCAAGTGATCTCCTGCCTCAGCCTCCTGAGTAGCTGACATTACAGGAGTGCACCACCACATCCAGCTAATTTTAGTAGAGACAGGGTTTCACCATGTTGGCCAGGCTGGTCTCAAACTCCTGACCTCAGGTGATCTGCCTGCGTTGGCCTCCCAAAGTGCTGGGATTACAGGTGTGAGCCACCACACCCGTCCCGCATGGGCACTCTCCATTTCCTTAAGGTCTCTGTGTGTGTGTGCCCATGCATGTGTGAGCAAGAGGCGTAGTCTGGGTACACCAAGCCCCCACTCCCTCCTGGGATCAGGACCACCCCCCTACCTTGTATGGTAAACGTACCTGATAGCAATAGCTTAAGCATACCCAAAGAGTGACCCTGTATGGAGAGGCACCTGAATGCCTGTTCTGAGCTAGGGAAGTGGCCAACCCAGAGATTCATTCCTTATCTATGAGGAACATATGAGCCCCCATCCTGGCCTGTGGTACAAGGCCATACAGGGGATTGAAGCCTAAATTTTAGGTTAATTGAAGGTTTCCAGGTGGAGGTCATGGGGAAGGGGTGCTGAGTGAAAATGCTCTATAAACCACATGCTGTTCAAAAGCAGCTGCAGTTCTCCTGTCCAGCCCACTGCCACTGGACTTTCCCCCCGTATGTAAGTCTCCAGTCAAACCTCATGTCTTTTTTTTTTTTCTTTGAGACATAGTCTGACTCTGTTGCTCAGGCTGGAGTGTAGTGGCGCGATCTCAGCTCACTGCAACCTCTGCCTCCCAGGTTCAAGCAATTCTCCTGCCTCAGCCTCCAGAGAAGCTGGAATTATAGTCGCCCGCCACCACGCCCAGCTGATCTTTGTTTTTTTGTTTTTTTGGGTTTTTTTTTTTGAGACGGAGTCTCGCTCTGTCACCCAGGCTGGAGTGCAGTGGCCGGATCTCAGCTCACTGCAAGCTCCGCCTCCCAGGTTTACGCCATTCTCCTGCCTCAGCCTCCCGAGTAGCTGGGACTACAGGCGCCCGCCACCTCACCCGGCTAGGTTTTTGTATTTTTTAGTAGAGACGGGGTTTCACTGTGTTAGCCAGGATGGTCTCGATCTCCTGACCTCGTGATCCGCCCATCTCGGCCTCCCAAAGTGCTGGGATTACAGGCTTGAGCCACCATGCCTGGCCTGATCTTTGTATTTTTAGTAGAGACGGGGGTTTTACTATTTTGGCCAGACTGGTCTCAAACTCCTGTCCTCAGGTGATCCGCCCACCTTGGCCTCCTAAAGTGCTGGGATTAAAGGCACGAGCCACAGTATCCAGCCTCCTCATGTCTGATTTGCTAGCTCTGAGTCTCTTCTTTGGCTCTTTTTTTTTTTTTTTTGAGGTGGAGTTTCTCTCTTGTTGCCCAGGCTGGAGTGCAGTAGCATGATCTTGGCTCACTGCAACTTCCGCCTCCTGGGTTCAAGTGATTCTCCTGCCTCAGCCTCCTGAGTAGCTGGCATTACAGGCGCCTGCCACCACACCTGGCTAATTTTTTGTACTTTAATAGAGACAGGGTTTCATCATGTTGGCCAGGTTGGTCTTGAACTCCTGACCTCAGGAGATCCAGCCGCCTCGGCCTCCCAGAGTGCTGGGATTACAGGCATAAGCCACCGTGCCCAGCCTTCTTCAGTTTCTTGAACCTGCCTTCCCTATTGAGGTTGACAGGGGCTCAACACAACATACCCCCAGCCTAAATCCAGCCTTAGTGGTTCCCTTTCCAGCTGCCATTCCAAGGGTTTTAGCACTGCCAGGATGGTTTTTATGCCATGGGCAGTCAGGATCCTGGAATTTGTTAACCTGGGTTGACCTAGTCTCGTGGGGAGGCAGGATCTTGAAGGGGCAAACCTGGGCCAATCTCCCCCTCCCAGGGCTGGGCCTAGCAGCTTGGGTGTGTGTAAGCTCCTTCTGGTCTCAGTCTTCCTACCTGTGATGGGGCAGTTGGGCTGTGGGAGCCCCTATCCAAGGTACTGACTTGCCCTTGGACTGAAGGAGCCCAGGCAGGAATGCCTCCTTCTCCCTTTCATCCATCAGTTCACAGCCTCCTGGAAGAGCAGGCCAAGCCAGCCTCTTGAGAGAAGGCAGGAGGCACAAGATTGCCTTGGGTTTGTTCTTATTTCTCCAGAGTCAGGCAGCAGCTCCTTTTTGGTTCCTCTCCCTAGCCCAGGTAGCCCCAGGGTTTACCCAGCCCACCTGGGCAGCCCAGGAGGCAGCAGCCCGCCCAAGGCTCCAGCATCCCCTCGGAATTCCTGTGCGCAGGCCATGTTCTCAACAGAAGAGAAGCTTGGGGGTGGTTCTGGGAATTTGGATTTTATTTATATTATTATTATTTTTTTGAGACAGGGTCTTACTCTGTCACCCAGGCTGGAGTGCAGTGGCACAAGCATGAGGTTCACTGCAGCCTTGACCTCCTGGCCTCAAGCTATACTCCCTGCTCCCAAGTAGCTGGGACTACAGGCATGCACCACCATGCCTGGCTAATTTTTAATATTTTTTGTAGAGATGGAGTTTCGCTATGTTGCCCAAGCTGGTCTCGAACTCCTGGGCTGAAGCCATCCTCCTGCCTTGGCCTCCCAAAGTGTTGGGATTACAGGTGTGAGCCACCATGCCCCACTGGAATCTAGATTTTAACAAATCAGCTTGAAGCTGGCAAGCTGGGAGAGTGGATACCCCCAACCCCCTCTTTGCTGATTTCCTGCATGTGGGGATACATGTGAGCATGCAGGCAAACACACACACATGCACGCACGCATGCACACACACACACACACACACAGCCAGATCTCCAAGGCCACAGGCAGCCCATATCATCTCCAAACCTCAGCCCATATCATCTCCAAACACTAATGCATTAATGGAAGAGCCATTATGCTCCCAGGTGTGTCTAACAAGCATCTTGTGGTGTCACTGGGCAACCCAAGAGACTGACTCTGATGGTAGAATGTCAGGCCATGGGGCCAGTGAGCCTGAATGTCCAGCCCCTAGCATGGGGCCTGTGGGTGTGAGAGGGTCAGTTGGGACCCAGTGGCTCCACAGGTCAGTCCTGGGCCTGAACCACGACCTGTCAAATGTCACCTGTGGTTTTGGCTGCCAGGTTGTTTGGGGCTTCCTGAGAGTATCCTCAGTAGTGGCAGAACAGGAGCCTTTCTGTTCCTCTCTGGGACCTCACACTAAATCAGGAGGAGGACAGATCTCCTCCTCTAGCCCTGGAGGCTAGGTCCTTGGAGGAGATGACTGTCACCTTGAGAAGCCACCCTCCAGGTGTGTGTGGCCATACTGGTGTGTGTGGCCACCGGCCAGGTGTATACAACCCTCCAAGTGTGTGTAGCTGCCTTCAGGGTATTACATGGAGCTGATCTCTGGCCATGCGCTTTTTTTTTTTTTTTTTTTTTTTTTTTTTTGCGGGGATGGTACAGAGTTTCGCTGTTGTCGCCCAGGCTGGAGTGCAATGGTGCAATCTCAGCTCACTGCAACTTCTGCCTCCCGGGTTCAAGTGATTCTCCTGCCTCAGCCTCCCAAGTAGCTGGGATTACAGGTACATGCCACCACGCCCAACTAATTTTTTGTATATTTTGTAGAGACGGGATTTCACCATGTTAGCCAGGCTAATCTCGAACTCTCAACCTCTGGTGATCCGCCCACCTTGGCCTCCTGAAGTGCTGGAATTACATGCGTGAGCCACTGTGCCAGGCCTAATTTTTGTAGTTTTAGTAGAGACAGGGTTTCACCATGTTGACCAGACTGGTCTCGAACTTCTGACCTCAGGTGATCCACCTGCCTCAGCCTCCCAGTGCTAAGATTACAGGTGTGAGCCACCGCACCCAGCCTGGTCATGTGCTTCTTCTTTCTCAGGACCATGACCAATGACAGTGACTCCCAGCCTGTCACTCCCTGAGGTCAGGAGCTGAGTTCCATAGTTTCCAAGCCCCAGGGTCTGGCTAGTTAGGAGCCCAGTTAAGCAGGCTCATGACTCCACCCCAGGCTTTCAGGCTGGAGATGGGGCCAGATAGGGGTGAGTGGGGTGGTGGGAGTTAGGGGATTACTCCCAACAATCCATTCTCCTGTGACTCCACCGTCAGGGAAAAGGGGCCCAGCCTGGCCTTCTGGCCCCCTGGAAAGGTAGGAGTGAAATGATCCCAGGTTGGATAGTTCCCCACCCCCAACTGCTCTATCCCAGCCCAGCTTCCTCTGTTAACCCCCTCCGGCCACATCCCAAATCCCCAATCCCAGCAGCAGACCTCGGTGTTTGCCTGTTGCCATGGTGATGGGATGCACCTTTCTGTTACTATGGCAACCAGCCAGGGGTTTTTAAAATTCAGTTGAGGTAATTTCCACCCCTCAGTCCTCATCTTCAGACACCTCGTTTCTTCTTTCTTCTCTGAATCTTAGAAGGATGGTGGGAGGGGGGCCTGTAGCCACCAGCCAGAGGTGGAGGGTCAGAAGGGCTTGTGGGAAGACTTGGGCTGATTCGTCCCTGACTCCTGCACCCAGACTAGATCCAGAATAGGACAGCTTCCTCCCCATTCCCTCCCCAGGCCCATATCTATGGGGAGAAGATGAGAGCTTCACATCTCTTGGCAGGCAGAGGCCAGCACACCTGGGAGGCCCAGGTGAGGGTGCAGCCATTGTGGCCCTGTGCCCACACAGGAGCAGGGAGAGTCAGCAGGGGTCCTCCCGGTCCTCCCCACTGTGTCCCCAGGGCTCATCTGGGGATATCAGGACACCAGGGATCAGACCGTGGGACCACAGAGCACAGATGTTGTTTATGCTGTGTCCTGGTGCTAAGGAGCTTAGCTCAGTGGAACCCCAGGCTGACGGATTTGGACAGAGGGCCTCTGAGAAAGCTGGTGGGAAGGGGGGTGCACACACTGTCCAGTACGTCCCCTCCCCCTGCTGGAGCTCTCAGTCACTGGGCACCTGCTTCATGAAGTCTAGGCATTGTAAATTCATGAGGGCCATCACCCCTCCCCGCCCCCACCTGCCTCCTGGTTGGAGAAGAGGAGCTGACAGCCCGGGATAGGCAGGTAGATGCATCCCCTGTCTCCCTACCCCACCAGCAGAGCAGGCTGGGACTAGGGGCGATGGAGCCCCAGGCGCCGTGCACTGCCCAGTCCTCGTCTGCAGGTAACTCTTTCCCCGCTTGACTTGTCTCTAGCAGCTGATGCTCCCACAGATGGGACCTCCCCCAGAGAACAGGTTTCAAGGAGGGAGGATCTGGGAGAGTCCTGTGGCAGGGATGCCTCCCCACCTGCCCCCACCTCTGACCTGGGTCTGTTTTCCCCTCCTACCCATCAGTCTGGGAGGGGCCCTTCCATCTCAGGATGGACACTGAGCATTGCTGTAACTCCGACAGCCCCACGCCTGGTTCCCCAAAGCCAAGGACTACAGGGCCATCACATGGGTGTCAGAGCCAAAGGGAAGTCACTTCTTGTCTCCCTGTCCCTTAGGCACAAGGGCCAAGACCCTATAGCTACAGCCCTTCCAGGGTACAGATGAGCCAGTCAACCTTGGGAGGTGACAGAGAACCCCTGGGTGAGGACCTGCCCACTCCCCCTCCTCCTTGCCAAAGGCAGGGATGACCCACAGACCAGATGATTTGTTTGAGGTAAGCATTGCCCTCCCCAGTCTTTTACAGAACAGCAGCCTGAGTCCATTCCACCTGGGGAAGGGGGTCCCTACTGCCTGCCCATTGAGGCCCCACAAGGCCATCACAAGGGTCCACAAGTGCCTGAACACCTGGGTCTGCAGCCCCCCATGTGCAGGATAAGTGTGTTTCAGACTTCTTTTTTTTTTTTTTTTTTTTTTTTTTTTTTGAGACAGAGTCTCACTCTGTAGCCCGGGCTGGAGTGCAGTGGCCGGATCTCAGCTCACTGCAAGCTCCGCCTCCCAGGTTTACGCCAGTCTCCTGCCTCAGCCTCCCGAGTAGCTGGGACTACAGGCGCCCGCCACCTCGCCTGGCTAGGTTTTTGTATTTTTTAGTAGAGATGGGGTTTCATCGTGTTAGCCAGGATGGTCTCGATCTCCTGACCTCGTGATCCACCTGTCTTGGCCTCCCAAAGTGCTGGGATTACAGGCTTGAGCCACCGCGCCCGGCCTCAGACTTTTCAAGAGTTATTATTCCCACCAGCCCTGTAGGCTCCACCAGCCCAGACAAAGCCACAGGGTTCTCCATGGTAGGCAGTGTTAATTCTTTTCTGTCCTGCTGCCAGCTGGTGGGAAGGGTAAGGGAAGAGGGGTTACCGAGACCCCTGGTAGGAAGGTGATGGGACCCAGAGCTAGGGCAAGGATGGAGGAGTGCTGTGCCCACCCACCCACCACCACCTGCCCAGTGTTCTTTCTACCCCTGCTCCTCCCAAGCTCCCAAACCAGAGAAGCCCTAGTCTAGGGCTGGGGAGGAGGGAGCTCAGCCTAAGCCATAAGTGAGCGTGGGAATGTCCCGTGTAGGGAACCCCAGTCCTGAGCCTTCCCTCCCCACTCAGCGAGGGCTCCAGCAGCTGGGCAAGCAGAGGGGGATGCTTATCTCCCTGGTCACTCATAACCTTCTTGGGTTATGGAACCCAAGGAGGGCCAGACTCCCTTCTTTCCCCAGCAACCTGTGGCTCCCCAGCTCTCCAGAGATCTCCCAATATCAGGGAGCTGATCCTGAGCCCCTCTACAGTTCCTCCAAGGCCTCCATGCTTGAGACCTTATGGCTGAAGTCCTGGGGGTCAGGGGTGCTAGGAGCTTCTCATGTGAGCAGCAGGCATCTGGTCAACCCCTCTCAGTGTGGCCGGCTTGTGCTTGGCGTCAGCTAAAGCAACAGCCAGCTGGGGCAGGCCTTCCAGGAAGGTTGGCTGGCCCTGGCAGGATTGTGCAGCACTGGAGACCCTGTCCAATCAGACAAGGAGAGCAAGTGAGAGAGAGAGACCAGAAAGGTAAGGCAGGGCTGATGCCAGCCTCTCTGTTGGGGCAGGACAGAGGTCAGCAGGGTGGGAATGGAGGCAGCTCCATCCCGAACACCTGATGGCTTAGATTCTGGCACGGCCTAGACTCCTGGCACCATTTTTCCTTTAGGGTCAGAGCCAGCAACCTGCCCCACATCCTGTGTGTCCATATCATGCAGGCGGCAGGCCTCAAATTCCACAGGACCAGTGTTCCTGGACTAGCCAGGAATTCAACATCAAGAAACTTGAATTGCTCTGTCTTAGTGGAGCAGGGTCCCTGGGGCTCCAGGATCAGGTGTCAAGGCCCAGAGGCCTTCCTCCCATGGAAGCATGTAAAAAAGTGGAGGAAGTGCCCACACTGTTTATAGCCTGTGTGATGTGCCAGCGCAAACCCAGGACATATGGCCTTGTTCTTGGGGCAGCCACCTGCCGGCCAAGACGTGAGCATCCCAGCTTTAGAGCTGGGAAACTCAAAGGCTCAGAGAGGACAGGAGATTTGTCCGAAATCCCACAGTTCATGATCTCCCCAGCCTGGAAGCTGGACAGTGGGGCCAGGGATCATTGCCTAACCAGGGCACAGGGAGGAGGCACTGATCAGGTCACCAAGGCAGGGCTCTCCACCAGCACAGGGGGGTAGAATGGGCCTCCTGGTAGGGAGTGAGGGGCCCAGTTCCCCTGGCATGGAGCTGAGGTTTTCAGGGGATCTGTCAGTGTGGATAGGGGTGGTTGCTGAGGGGTGGGGTATATATGCTGTACAGTCAGCTGCTTAGGCGACCCTGGCACACAGACAAGGAGCAGACCAGAGTTGGGAGTGTGGGAGGGTACTTGGGGGGCACTGAGGTGGTCCCCGCAGCTGGCTGACGGGGCTGAAGGTGAGGAGTGAGGAGGCCCTCCTAGCACATCTGACAATGCTGTACTCCCTGAACCTCCTGAAGCAACCCTGGTGTCAACAGCCCACCCTGGTCTCTGGAAACACTGACAGGCCGCCCATCCCAGGTCTCTCAGGTGCCTCTTTCCTTGCTCCCAGTCCTGTCTTCCAGAAAAATTCTGAGCTCCCTGCAGGCAAAAACCACATCTGGCTCATGTCCACCACCCACCCCCTCTCCCCGACCCCCCTACCCTGGGGCCTGGGAAAGGGAGGGCCACACAGGCTGTGCTGTGAAGCAGTGAGTGAGTTTTCTGTAGAGCTTTGGAAATGTACCTTGTGGTCAGTCACTAGGTCAGGTGACTGAGCTTTTACCCAAGGTTGCCAGAATCTGAGGACCAAATGTGACTGAGCCAGAGGTGGTGGCCGTCCTCCCAGAGCTCAGAGTCTCTTGGGAAAGGAGGAAAAAGCAGAGAAAGAGTATTCCGACCTGTGATGGGGCCACAGGAGCTGTGAGATAACAAGGGAGGGACTGGGGCTTTGAGGAGAAGTCCCTGAGCTCAGCTAGCCAGGTCCAGGGGTCTCCAACTGCAGCCCAGAGCAGGAAGCTATATGAGGACCTGGGAGGAGCCCCTCATGGCTGGAGCTGTGTAGTCAGGCTTTCTCTGAGAGCTGGTCTCAGGGGAAGAGGATAAAAGGGAGCTCAGAGCAGAGGTGCTGGGGGCACTGCCTGTCCACCATGGACAGCCTAGGGACATGCAGCCGGGATGCAGCGGAGGCAGGGCCCTGGGTCACTGCCTGTCAGGAATCTGAAGCACAGGCCATCTCAAATCTCACTGACAGCAGGCTACACTCATCCCCCTGGAGACTGAGAATGCAACCAGGGAGTGATCAGAGGACATTCAGGCCAGGAACATTGGAGGAGCAGACTCGGCGGGTACTTGTCACCTCAGCCTGGTCTGAACTCAGCTGTGTCACTTCCCAGCAGGCACCCCATTCCCGGGGACTGGCTTGTCTTCCCCCAGGGCCTGCCATCGTGGCCCCAGATGTCCTTGCCCGGCATACACCTGCCCCACCGTCTACTCCTCCCAGACACAGTGTCAGTTCCCCCACATATGGGCAGGGGAAGCCTGCTTTTCAATAGCTGCCAAAATGGACCCAGCCTCCTTCTTTGGAAACTCTCTGCCCAGCTCAGGCTGCCTGAAGTGACCGTGGGGCTGGGGCCCTCAGTGGGGTGGGAATGGGGAAGGTGAGGGAGGAAGCCCCTCAGCCCTGCTCTGGAGCTTGCATTGAGCTGCCGCTGCTGTCCATTGCCCCAGTCTTGCCTGATGACCACATGGACCTCTGAGCCCCCAGCCTCATAGCTGACCACTGCCTGCCCCACTTCAGTCAGGCTGAGGTTCTCTTGGGCCCTCCCCAGACAACCTGTCTCCTCTTCTGGCCTTTGCTTCCCTTCAGAGACTCTTCCCGCGGCCCTGCATTCCCCACCACCACACCAGCTAAGCCGAACTGTCTTTCCCAGTGCCCCAGTGCCCACCTCCACCCCTATGGCAAGGAAAGGCTGTCACACCAGGGGTGCACCATAAGCATCATCACCCCTGGCCGTGATTCTCCAGGATGGGTGCTCTCAGGGATGACGCCTGACCACCTGGGATCAACTGTACTCCCTCCTGTTCCTCCAGCCCTGGCTCCAGTCCCCTTGGCTTTACCAGGCTCTGAAGACCTGACCTAGACTTAGGGGCCCATCCGAGGCCCACACTCAGCCCAGCTGTCCCTGCCCTCGCCCACCTGGGGAAGGAAGGGGCTGACATATCTTCTTTCTCTACTCCCTTCACATCTGAAATTGGCCTTGTTGGGGGGCCCTGTGATGGGGAGAGGAGGGAGGGCAGCCTGGCTAGGTCTCAGAGCTCTCTCAGCTGAGAAGTGGGGATGATTGTTTCCCCAAGTCTATGGAACATGGGGCTGCTGTGGACAATGGGATCTGGGCCTCTGCTGGGAGGTGTTGATCTCAATGCATCTCTCCCTGCGTGACTTCAGTGCTCTCTGCATCCTGATGGAGACTTTCTGACAGCGCGGGGGGTGGGTTGTGGGGTCCTGCTGCCTGTAGAGCTGTGTGTGAGCCCCTCTATGGCCCAAGGGCACGCAGGGGTCTCTGCTTGTCCCCTTCCTGTTAGACCTTGTGCCAGTAGGGAGTGAGCGTGCACCAGCTCCTCCCTCTGGGCACTCCAAAATGCACCCCTTGGAGACTGAGAGTACACCCCTCAAAGTTCATTTCCCATTTCCTATGGGGCGGGTCTCAACCTGACAGGAATCCTCTCTCACCTCCCAATCACCATTTCCTTCCACCCTTTCCCCCTTTCCCCCACTTAATCAGAATCTGCCCCCACCCCCATAGAGTGGCTTCCCCTCCTGGTTTCTCATTCCCCCTGCAGCAGGGAGGGGCTGACATCCCCAGCCCCCTACCTCCCTGCAGACCCTGTCTTCTCCCCTCTGCCCTTCAGGGGGCCCTATCCCATCCTGAAGTGCTCCACCCTTCTGAGTCCCCTCTTCAACCTGGGGGTCAGTGTCCCAGGGTCCCCACCCCCAGCAAACTTGGCTCCTTTCAGCTCCCCTCCCTTGCGGGCAGAGGCAGGGCGTTCAAGTCCATTTAATCTTGGCAGAATGCAATTTCCTGCTTCAGGGAGCTGGCGGGTTTAGGAGGCTTAATGAGGGGGGAGGGGGGGAGACAGGGAAGAAGAGAAGCTGAGACGGGGCTGGGAGATGGAGACGGAGAGTCCCTGAGAGGGGTGGTTGAGGAAGTCTCGGGGATGCGTGTGTCTGGGGGTCACCCCGGGGTCCTTAGGATCACACAGGGGTCAGCTCTTCTGCGTCAGGCTCTCACTGGTAGGTCAGGGGCCCCTGGGCGAACCTCTCAGCCCCAACTCTGTGGGGTGTGAATGGGGGGAGGGGAAGGGGCCTCAAAGTGACTCACTGTCAGCAAGAAGAGGGCCTGGGGTGATGAGGTGCGTGCCTGTGTGCACGGGGGGACATGCGCCTCTACAGACAAGGGGGTAGGGGTGCAGGTCCCAGTGTGCAGGCTGGGGAGGGGTCCTGGGGAAAATGTGCAGCTGGAGGTGCTGGGCGGACTGGACACTTTGGGTGGGTCCCAAGGCGGGACAGGGTGTAGCTGGCAGCCCCAAGACCCCCAGGTGGTAGAATGGGCAGCCAAGCTGGAATTTCAGCCCCAAATGGGATGCTTATCTGTACGCTGCCACCAAGGAGGCAGACAAGATAAAGGACAAAGGGGCCTCTGAGCTGCTGGAAGCCCCACACCTGGTGGGGGCGGGGTAGCCAAGAGCCCTGCCTAACACCTGGAGCACAGACAGCTCCTGAGGGAGACTGAAGCCCCTGCCTACAACCCGCCTGACCCCCTGACGGCACCCCTACCCCTCTGTCCCCCAAACTGGCTCAGCAGATCTGTTCCCAGAGAAGCCCTTGGAGGAGCTGCAGCCCGTCGTGGCAGGGAATCCCCAGGCAGGGCTTGGGGGAGGGTTAGGGATGGCCCAGGACCATCCCCCAGCCCACTCCTCCCTCTAGGAGTGCTCATTCATGGGGGTGTGGGAGAAAGGCTGGTGAAGACCCTGGGAGGCTGAAGCCCTCAGCTCCTTGGTACCTTGGGCACAGCTTTGTCCGTCAGTATCTGGGCCTCAGTATCTTATGAGTTAGGGCGCTAGGGCAGGGACTCTGAGGAGTAATCCCTGCCCCCTTGGAAGCAGACAGGCCCTACCCCAGTGCAAGGACCCTCCATGGGTGTGCTTGGATGGCAGCCAGGAGGGTAGAGGAGGATGCTGGGAAGCAAGGGAGGGCAGAAGGTATGAGAGGGACCTGGCCTATGGCCTTGTGCCCTCATAGAAGCCTCAAGGCGCACCCGTTTACCACCCCTCCTGAAAGCAGCTTGTCCTACAGATGGGGTGTCCTGTCCCTTGGGAGAGGATGGGTCTCAGTCGACCAACAGAGTCCTCACAGAGGCAGCAAAGGCCCCCCAGGCTGGCAGTTGCCAGCAACGCCCAGCCCCAGCCTCTGGTTCCATGCAGCTCTGCTTCCCGGGGCCAGCTGAGCCTGCCCACCTGGCCTAGGTACTTCTGGCTGGGTCCTACCCAAGGACTGTTCGAGGGTCCACGTCTGCCCTCACTGACTCTCTGCTGCTCTGTCCAGGCCCCCCCGGCCCTTGGAAGAGCCAGCCACGTGAAGCTCATGTGCCACTGCTGCTGCCCTCACCCCGTCACCCATCGCTAGTAGGTTGTGAGGCTGCCTGAGTCCTGCCCCGCTCTGGCCTCCAGGACACACCATGGCAGGGCATGCCTCCAGGCTCTCCCACTGCTGTTCACTCATCCTTCAGGACAAGTTATCTGTGATGTGTCCTTTAAGGCCCAGTGGCAGTGTCACCTCTAGGCTGCCTTCCTTCAGTCACCCTCTCAGCCTCAGGGCACTCTCTGCACCCTGTTGCCGGATACCTCCCTGCTGACCCGGGGCTTCATCTCCTTGCCCTACAGCTCCTGGTGCATGATTGTTTGCAGGAACTGTGGGCTGGGTGTTGGGGTCAGAGCCAGAGTGGGAAAGCCAGAGTGGGGCTGTCCTGTTTAAGGAGGGAGACAGGTGGGGGCCCAGGAGACCCAGGTGGCCTGCCATTCCCATGACAACCCACATGCTGGTCCCTCTTCCACCTGCCCTGGCCCCACGGAGGACAGTAAGGTTGCCTTTGCCTGTGGAGACTCTGGTGGGTGTAACGTGTGTGCTAGGTGGGCCACCGTGCAGGCCTGGATGCCCAAAGATCAGAGGCAATGGCAGAAGACAGGCTCAAGGCAGGGCAGTTGAGAACTGTCCCAACCTGAGTGGACCCTTCTGTTAGATGAGAAAATAAATGTGCCCCCACTCTCTCCTGGGGCCACAACAGAGCAATTCCACAGTCTCTTGTGCTCCAGTGATGGCATCTGCGTCTCCCTGTCATCCACTGGGGAGGGCTGATAAGTCATAACAAAGGTGACTCAGGGAGCCTGCACCCTACACACTAGATGCTGCTCCTGGCAATCTGTGCTCGGTGGCTTGTTTGATCCTTTCAGCACCCTGTAAGGAAGAAACTTGCTCTCATTTAACAGCTGAGGAAACTGGGGGCAAGTGCATACCCATGGGAGGGTGAGAGCCTCATGCAGCCAGGCCTGGAGCTGGGGCCCATGCAGGAGGCTTCCTTGCACATGCGTGCACACACACACCCAGCCCCAGCCTTGTTGAGTCTGTCTTTCTTCTCTCTTTTCTTTATTTCTTTTTTTTTTTTCTTGAGATATAGTCTCGCTCTGTCACCCAGGCTGGAGTGCAGTGGCGTAATCTCGTAATCTCGGCTCACTGCAAGCTCCGCCTCCCGGGTTCACGCCATTCTCCTGCCTCAGCCTCCTGAGTAACTGGGACTACAGGCGCCTGCCACCACGCCTGGCTAATTTTTTGTATTTTTAGTAGAGACAGGGTTTCACCGTGTTAGCCAGGATGGTCTCAATCTCCTGACCTCATGATCCCCCTGCTTCGGCCTCCCAAAGTGCTGAAATCACAGGCATGAGCCACCGTGTCTGGCCGGCTTGCTTGCTTGCTTTCTTGCTTGCTTGCTTGCTTTTTTTCTTTCTTTCCTTCTTTCCTTCTCTTTCTTTCTTTTTTCTTTCTTTCTCCTTTCCTTTCCTTTTCTTTCTTTCTTTTCTTTCTTTCTTTCTTTCTTTCTTTCTTTCTTTCTTTCTTTCTTTCTTTCTTTCTTTCTTTCTCTCTCTCTCTTTCTTTCTTTCTTTTTCTTTCTTTCTTTCTTTTCTCTTCCTTCCTTCCCTCCCTCCTTCTTTTGTTTCTTTCTTTCCCTTCCCTTCCCTTCCCTTCCTTTCTTTCTTCCTTTTTTTTTTGAGACGGAGTCTCGCTCTGTCGCCCAGGCTGGAGTGCAGTGGTGCGATTTCTACTCACTGCAAGCTCCGCCCCCCGGGTTCACGCCATTCTCCTGCCTCAGCCTCTCTTGTAGCTGGGACTACAGGCGCCCGCCACTGCGCCCGGCTAGTTTTTTTGTATTTTTTTTAGTAGAGACCAGGTTTCACCGTGTTAAGCCAGGATGGTCTCGATTTCCTGACCTTGTGATCCGTCCGTCTCGGCCTCCCAATGTGCTGGGATTACAGGCTTGAGCCACCGTGCCGGGCCTTTTTTTTTTTTTTTTTTTTTTGACAGAGTCTCACTCTCTTTCTCAAGCTGGAGTGCACTGGCCGATCTAGGCTCACTGCAACCTCTGCCTCCCAGGTTCAAGCAATTCTGCCTCAGCCTCCCGAGTAGCTGAGACTACAGGCACGCGCCACCAAGCCCAGCTAATTTTTGTATTTTTAGGAAAGACAGGGTTTCACCGTGTTGATTAGGCTGCTCTTGAACTCCTGACCTCAGCTGTTCTGCCTGCCTTGGCCACCCAAAGTGCTGGGATTACAGGCGTGAGTCACCGCGCCTGGTCTCTCTCTTTTTTCTTCCTTCCTTCCTTCCTTCCTTCCTTTCCTCTTTCTTCCTTCCTTCCTTCCTTCCTTCCTTCCTTCCTTTCTTTCTTTCTTTCTTTCTTTCTTTCTTTCTTTCTTTCTTTCTTTCTTTCTTTCTTTCTTTCTTTCTTTCTTTCTTTCTTTCTCTTTCTTCCTTTGTTTCTTCTCTTTCTCTTTCTTTCTCTCTCTTTCTCCTTCCTTCTTTCCTTCCTTTCTTCCTTCCCCCTCCCTCCCTCCCTTCTTTCTCTCTCTCTTTCTTCTTTCTTTCATTTTTGAGAAGGATTCTTGCTCTGTCCCTAGGCTGGAGTGCAGTGGCACAATCTCGGCTCACTGCAACCTCCGCCTCCCAGCTTCAAGCAATTCTCCTGCCTAGACTTCCAAGTAGCTGGGACTACAAGTGCCCACCACCACACCCAACTAATTTTTGTATTTTTAGTAGAGACAGGGTTTCACCATGTTGGCCAGGCTGGTCTTGAACTCCTGACCTCAAGTGATCTGCCCACCTCTGCCTCCCAAAGTGCTGGGATTACAGGTGTGAGCCGCCATGCGCAGCCCCAGCCTCATGATTCTGATGTTTGGGTAGGTCGGGTGAGGCCTGGTGAGGTCTGAAGAGCTCTGTGGACAGCAAGGCCAGAGCTGCAGGGCTTCCACCTCTGCCCAGGCTCCACACTTCTTTTTCTTTTCTTTTTTTTCTTTTTTTTTTTTGAGACAGAGTCTCGCTCTGTTGCCCAGGCTGGAGTGCAGTGGCGCAATCTCGGCTCACTGAAAGCTCCACCTCCCGGGTTCACACCATTCTCCCGCCTCAGCCTCCTGAGCAGCTGGGACCACAGGCGCCCACCACCAAGCCCAGCTAATTTTTTTGTACTTTTGGTAGAGACAGGGTTTCACCGTGTTAGCCAGGATGGTCTCGATCTCCTGACCTTGTGATCTACCCGTCTCGGCCTCCCAAAGTGCTGGGATTACAGGCGTGAGCCACTGTGCCTGACCTTCTTTTTTTTCTTTTTCTTTTTTTTTTTTTTTTTTTTTTTTTTTTTTTTTTTTTTTTTTTGAGACGGAGTCTCGCTCTGTCGCCCAGCCCAGGCTGGAGTGCAGTGGCGCGATCTCGGCTCACTGCAAGCTCCGCCTCCCGGGTTCACGCCATTCTCCTGCCTCAGCCTCCCGAGTAGCTGGGACTACAGGCGCCCACAACCGCGCCCGGCTAATTTTTTGTATTTTTAGTAGAGACGAGGTTTCACTGTGGTCTCGATCTCCTGACCTTGTGATCCGCCCGCCTCGGCCTCCCAAAGTGCTGGGATTACAGGCGTGAGCCACCGCGCCCGGCCCCTTTTTTTTTTTTTAAGATGGAGTCTCACTCTGTCACCAGGATGGAGTGCAGTGGTGTGATCTCAGCTCACTGCAAGCTCCACCTCCCAGGTTCACGCCATTCTCCTGCCTCAGCCTCCTGAGCAGCTGGGACCACAGGTGTCTACCACCATGCCCGGCTAATTTTTTTGTATTTTTAGTAGAGACGGGGTTTCACCGTGTTAGCCAAGATGGTCTCGTTCTCTTGACCTCGTTATCTGCCCGCCTTGGCCTCCCAAAGTGCTGGGATTACAGGCATGAGCCATCGTGCCCAGCTTAGGCTCCACACTTCTGAGGGGCTCAGGCTTCCCTAGATGCCAGGCCCTTTTCTGCCTGGAGTCTATCTCCCAGCCCCTACAGGACCTCTCCAAGGTGTGGGGTCTGGGTGGGGCCCAGGCCCTTAGGGACTCAAATTCCCCTAACTCTAAGCCATCAGATTCTCCCGTTCTGCCTTCCTGAGGTGACTCCCACCCCTGTAGGCCTTGCCTACCACTACTCTAAGAAAATTTTGTTGAATTTCAGGCCAAATTGGGGTGGAGAAGTCAGTCTCTGTGGTTGGTGCCAACACAGGGCTGGGAGGACATGAAGTTGCAGAATGAATGAATGACATCTTTTTTTTTTTTTTTTTTGAAATGGCGTTTCCCTCTTGTTGCCCAGGCTGGAGTGCAGTGGCACGATCTCAGTTCACCGCAACCTCCACCTCCCAGGTTCAAGAGATTCTCCTGCCTCAGCCTCCTGAGTAGCTGGGATTACAGGCATGGGCCACCATGCCTGGCTAATATTTGTATTTTTAGTAGAGATGGGGTTTCTCCATGTTGGTCAAGCTGGTCTCGAACTCCTGACCTCAGGTGATCTGCCGCCTCAGCCTACCAAAGTGCTGGAATTACAGGCGTGAGCCACTGCTTCCGGCATAAATGAATGACATGTGACCAAGACACAGCGCATTTTATCCAGGCCAGAAGGACCAGGAGAGCCCCGCTAGGGAGACAGGGAAAGGCATTCCTGGTGGGAGAACAGCCTAGGCAAAGGCTTGGGGGCAACATGACAGAAGACATGATGAAGGGTGGCCCTTCAGAAACCTTAGTGATCTGAGGGCCTCCAGGCCCTGAGGTTTGCCTGGGAGCCCCTCCAGAGATCCTCCTGCTGCCTCTGCCTCGGGCACAAAGCAGGCCAACTGTGCTTTGCTTGTTCTGACTCAGACCTTCCACGCAGCTCTTTCAGGGCCCCTGTTTCCCTATCTGTCAAGTGGGATCTTCGTCTGTGGTCTGGCCTATACAGGGTGAGGGTCTCTGCCTGGGAAGATGTGAAGGCCTCATCCTGGGCCTGTGGGGACAGCATGGGTAGGGTTGGGTTCTCTAGAATCTAGGACCCACAGCCACACAGTCCCATCTTTCTTGGTGGGGGGGTGTCCTTGATCAGCAGGTGACAGAGGGAGCAGGAACTAACACCTGTCCAGACTACTGGGAGCCCCAGGGTCCCCCCACAATAAGCCCCATCGTGAGAAAACTCTAGGAGCAGCTTGGGGGATGTTCAGGGATTCAACACAGAATTTCCTGTAAACTCTGGCTGGTGGCAGGGCTCACATGTCTTGTGTCCCCACCCCAGCCCAGCCCACATGTTTTCCTCTGAGGCCCCTTCCCTACCTGAAAACCACAGGGTGGTAAGGGTCCAGCCTGGACACAGAGTCAGAGATCTGAGCAGGCCAAGGCTCGAGCACTGGATCTCCTCTCTGAGCAACTAAAACTCCAGCAAGAAATACCTGTGTCGTTGAGCGACTAGGCCCCAGCCAGCCCTGCCCAGCCCCTCTCTGGAGAACTGGGCCCCATAGCCTAGCCTAGGCCCAACCAGACCCCTGGCTGGGAAACATGGGTTTCCTGAGGCTATGGTCAACCCAGGGCCTTGGGTTGCTGCCTGAGGTCCCATCTTTGGGCCCCCCGGCAGGTTATGACCCCTCTTGGTCTGGGGTCCCGATGTCCTTGGCTATAGAGAGTACTGACCGCTGGGCACACTCAGCTGGTGGGGCAGCTGGAGCAAGGGAAGGGTGAAACCTGAGGCAGTCCACTCCCAGGGAGGGCTGAGCAGGTGATCTGTGGGACCTGTCCCTCAGGGGAATCTGGGAGTGGCAGACCAACCCTTCCCCCAGGCCTGGCTCCACCCTCAGAATCCAAGCACTGAGACTTGGGGGTTAACATAAAGAAGGTGAATTTCCTCCTGGTTCCAGCCACTCAGATTTCCATGTGCCTCCCCTTCCCTGGGCAGGAGCGGGACACACAGAGAAAAGAGGGGCACTGAGGACTGCAGAGGGGAGTGGGGTGGGAAGAGGCTAGGCAACCCGGGCAGAAGGATGGTCCCAGGGGTGCTTTAAGAAAAGATAAGGCAGCTGGGCAGAGTGGCTCGTGCCTGTAATCCCAGCACTTTTGGGAGGCCGAGGTGACAGATCACTTGAGGTCAGGAGTTCTAGACCAGCCTGACCAATATGGCAAAAACCTGTCTTCACTAAAAATACAAAAAATTAGCTGGGTGTGGTGGCACACACCTGTAATCCCAGCTATTCAGGAGGCAGAGGCAGGAGAATCGCTTGAACCCGGGAGGCGGAGGTTGCAGTGAGCTGAGATCACACTACTGCATTCCAGCCTGGACGACAGAGCGAGATTCCGTCTCAAAGAAAAAAGAAAAGAGGCCGGGTGCAGTGGCTCACGCCTGTAATCCCAGTACTTTGGGAGGCCAAGACAGGTGGATCACGAGGTCAGGAGTTCAAGACCAGCCTGACCAACATGGTGAAAACCGGTCTCTACTAAAAATACAAAAATTAGCTGGGCGTGGTGGCATGCACCTGTAATCCCAGCTACTCGGGAGGCTGAGGCAGGAGAACTGCTTGAACCCAGGAGGTGGAGATTGCAGTGAGCCGAGATCGTGCCATTGCACTCCAGCCTGGACAATGGAGCGAGACTCTGTCTCAAAAAAAAAAAAAAAAGAAAAAAGAAAAGACAAGGCAGAGGGGCACAGGCCTCAGTTTCCCCTCAGGGACTATGAGGACTCCACCTGTCAGTGGTAGGGGGAGGGTGGTTGTCTCCCTCTGTGGCAGCATTGCCCCTCTGTGCCCTCTACTGGTGTCCTGGGCAACCTGGACCTGTCAAGGACTGGGTCAGCCAGGGCTGCTGCTTGAGCCCAGAGACTTCCCTGCAAGCTGTGACCATGACTTAGGTAGGAGCAGGGGGTGGTAAACAGTAGGTGCGCAGGCAGGTTGTGGCCACATGAATGCATTCCTCTGGGTGGTAGGAACTAGATTTCCCTGATTTAGTCTGTGGGTGCTAGAGCCAGGCAGGACAGAGTGTGAAGTCTGGATTTATGATCTCTCCCCATGCAGCCCTCCGCAATCCCTTCCTCACCCCTCCTCTGTCTCTTATCCCTCCATCTAGGTTGGTCCCTGCTCCTTCTGGCAGCAAACATGGGCTTTGCAGAAACTTGTTCTGGGATTAAAGCTTAAACTGCTGTCTTAGGAGAGTGGGGGAGGGAGACCAACCCGGTGGGTCCTGTGTTTGGGGTATATATGAGCCAGGGAGGAGGCCTCTCTCTCCACCTCAAAACTCCATGTCAGGCCCAATGGATGGGCTTCTAGGGAAGGAGGAGGGAACCTGGCCAAGTCTGAAGGTACCCAGTAGCAGCCCCTGTGCTCTAGGCAGACCCTGTTCTCTCTCTCCTGGATACTCACAGCCTCCTCTCTGGCACCCCAGTATCCAGGGGGATGTTTTAAAACCTGAAATCAGACATGGCATATGCCCCGTCACCCTCAAGTCAGCCATTGTCCTTTATTCTTTCAGAGGTTGCAGTCCAACATTCAAGGGGGTCCTGGCCTGGAATCCCCAACAAGGTCATCCAGTCCCTTACTCCTCAAGGTCTCCGCATTCCCCTCTATTAAATAGGTACACAATGATGTTCTGGCCAAGGTGAGCCTGAGGCCTAATTCTTCCCAGGAGTTCACAGATAGCACCTCCAATCCCTCGGTGAAGGGTCAGAAGTCAGGAATGGCCAAGGCCCCCACTCTGCCCAGTTACATTTGAAAATCAAATCCTAACAGGACAGGAAGGCACTAAAACCCCAGGATAGGAGCACAGACTTGTCCTCACTGACCTACCAACCACAACACAGGGAGCAAAGGGGTTCATCTTTTTTTTTTTTTTTGAGACGGAGTCTCGCTCTGTCGCCCAGGCTGGAGTGCAGTGGCCGGATCTCAGCTCACTGCAAGCTCCGCCTCCCGGGTTCACGCCATTCTCCGGCCTCAGCCTCCCGAGTAGCTGGGACTACAGGCGCCCGCCACCTCGCCCGGCTAGTTTTTTGTATTTCTTAATAGAGACGGGGTTTCACCGTTTTAGCCAGGATGGTTTCGATCTCCTGACCTAGTGATCCGCCCGTCTCGGCCTCCCAAAGTGCTGGGATTACAGGCTTGAGCCACCGCGCCCAGCCGTCTTTTTTTTTTTTTTTTTTTTTTTTTTTTTTTGAGACGGAGTCTCGCTCTGTCGCCCAGGCTGGAGTGCAGTGGCGCGATCTCGGCTCACTGCAAGCTCCGCCTCCCGGGTTCACGCCATTCTCCTGCCTCAGCCTCCCGAGTAGCTGGGACTACAGGCGCCCACAACCGCGCCTGGCTAATTTTTTGTATTTTTAGTAGAGACGGGGTTTCACCGTGGTCTCGATCTCCTGACCTTGTGATCCGCCCGCCTCGGCCTCCCAAAGTGCTGGGATTACAGGCGTGAGCCACCGCGCCCGGCCGTCTTTTTTTTTTTTTTTTTTTTTTTTTTTTTTGAGACGGAGTCTCGCTCTGTCGCCCAGGCTGGAGTGCAGTGGCCGGATCTCAGCTCACTGCAAGCTCCGCCTCCCGGGTTCACGCCATTCTCCTGCCTCAGCCTCCCGAGTAGCTGGGACTACAGGTGCCCGCCACCACGCCCGGCTAGTTTTTTGTATTTTTTAGTAGAGACGGGGTTTCACCGTGTTAACCAGGATGGTCTCGATCTCCTAACCTCGTGATCCACCCGTCTCGGCCTCCCAAAGTGCTGGGATTACAGGCTTGAGCCACCGTGCCCGGCCGGGTTCATCTTTCTAGATGGAGTGCTCAGGAGCAAGCACCAGGCTGGCCAGGGCAGGCCTGGCTTGCCACCCACCTGGCACCTGCCCTACGTCCCCAACCCTCCCCCAAAGCACTGAAGCCATATGCTGTAAAGACGAGATTCTCTGGAGGGAGCATCCCCCATTGGCCAGTCCCGGCACTGCTGTGCACAGAGGTCCTGCTGGTGAAGCCTCTCCAGTTCCTGGCTGGAGGAAGCTGGAGACCAAATAGGATGCTCTGGCCTCAGATCTCTGGTCTGAGATATGAGACAGTGATCTCATATCACAACTCCTCCTTGGGCATGACCTGAAACCAGGCTTAGGGAGGAGGGCCAGGATGGCAGGGTGCCCAGCGTCTGCCCACCAGCTCCCCCCCTCCCTTCTGAGGGGCTGCCTTCATCTGGGCCCTACTCCCCTGCTGGGATTGAGGAACTAGGGGAGGCCACACCACCGCTGTCACGGAAGGGACATTCCCCAGTCATTTGGAACTAAGTAAGTCCAGATCCCAGCTTGCAGTCCTGGCTGCAGGACCCTCCTCGGGCCCCCATCCCCCAGGACTGTGGCCACACAGACACATGGAGGGAGTGTGTGCAGCAGATGCAGGCCTGGGAGGCAGCCAGAAACCTCCCAAGATCAGAGCCTGTCACCGCAGCTTTGTCACGGAGCTGCCTAGGTCTCTCCTAGTCCTGAGGAACACCTCTGCCTAAGAGATTATGCCTGCCCCCGGAGAGCTCATGGTTAAAGCTGCAATGCCTTTTAAGTTAAAGCAGAGTCTACCTTGAGTCCTTGCTGCTGCAACTTAAGACCCTCTCTCCTCTGTCCACCTCTTTAGCAGTGCGGGGAAACAGCAAATGGGCATCTCTCCATGCCCAATTCTCAGCTCCAGGTAAGGGTGAGACGGGAGAGCAGTTCACAGCCCCATCGAGTTATTCATTCAATACCTACCATGTGTCAATCTCCATTCTGGGTGCTGGAGAAGGAGCAATACATAAAACAGACAACAATCTCTGCATTCTTGGTTGGCAATTTAGCATGAAAATAAGTAAATTATATCGTATGTTGGGATAAGAAAAAGAGAGGGAAAGTGAGGGAAGGTAAGGGAAGAAAAAGAGAGGGAAGGTGAGGGGAGATGGAGAATGCTGGGGATGGTGGTGGTCAGGATGGGCATCACTGAGGAAGTAATATCTGAGCAAAGGCCTGAAGGAGGTGAGGGAGAAGCCATGGAGGTGTCTAGGACAGGCGTCCAGGCCAAGGTAACAGTTGCTGCAGGGCCCTGAGGCTGGAGTGTGCCTGGAGTGGTAGGAAGAGGGAGGAGGACACAAGTCAGAGAGGTGGGGAAGAGGCATGCAGGGTGCAGGGGTGGTGAGGACCACTCCAAGGATTGGGCTTTGTTTTTTGTTTTTGTTTTTGTTTAAGATGGAGTCTCACTCTGTGGCCCAGGCTGGAGTGCAGTGGCATGATCATGGCTCACTGCAGCCTCAACCTCCTGGGCTCAAGCAATCCTCCCGCCTCAGCCTCCAGAGTGGCAGGGGCCACAGGCGCACACCACCGTGCCCAGCTAGTTTTTTATAGGTTTTGTTTGTTTGTTTGAGACAGAGTCTTGCTCTGTATCCCAGGCTGGAGTGCAGCTGCACAATCTTGGCTCACTGCAAGCTCTGCCTCCCAGGTTCAAGCAATTCTCATGCCTCAGCCTCCCAAGTAACTGGGATTGATTACAGGCGCGGGGCCACCACACCTGGCTAATTTTTGTGCTTTTTGGTAGAGATGGGATTTCCACATATTGGCCAGGCTAGTCTTGAATTCCTGACCCAAGTGATCTGCCCACCTCGGTCTCCCCAAGTGCTGGGATTACAGACGTGAGCCACTGTGCGTGGTCCAAGGATTTGGCTTTGACTCTCAACAAAGTATGGAGAGTGATGAGTGAGAGAGGCAGAACCTGGCTTCCATCTTAACAGGGCCCCTCTGCTGGCCCAGGAAGCGAAAAGCGGCCACCTGATATTTCATGTGTTTTGAGGGTGAAGTTTAACGTATTTGCTTGGCCGGGCACAGAGGCTCATGCCTGTAATCCCAGCACTTTGGGAGGCTGAGGCGGGCGAATCACAAGGTCAGGAGATCGAGACCATCCTGGCTAACACGGTAAAACCCCGTCTCTACTAAAAATAGAAAAAATTAGCCGGGCGTGGTGGCGGGTGCCTGTAGCTCCAGCTACATGGGAGGCTGAGGCAGGAGAATGGCGTGAGCCCGAGAGGCGGAGCTTGCAGTGAGCTGAGATCACGCCACTGCACTCCGGCCTGGGCCACAGAGTGAGACTCCATCTCAAAAAAAAAAAAAAAAAAAAAAAAAAAAAAAAAAGGCCGGGCGCTGTGGCTCAAGCCTGTAATCCCAGCACTTTGGGAGGCCGAGACGGGCAGATCCCGAGGTCAGGAGATCGAGACCATCCTGGCTAACATGGTGAAACCCCGTCTCTACTAAAAAATACAAAAAACTAGCCTGGCGAGGTGGCGGGTGCCTATAGTCCCAGCTACACGGAAGGCTGAGGCAGGAGAATGGTGTAAACCCGGGAGGCATAGCTTGCAGTGAGCTGAGATCCGGCCACTGCACTCCAGCCTGGGCGACAGAGTGAGACTCCGTCTCAAAAAAAAAAAAAAAAAAAAAAAGTATTTGCTGTTGGTTTGGGTGTGGATGAGAGAGAAAGAGAGAGTTCAGGCTGAAAGGATAGAGCCGACCCCGCTGAGCTGAAGGAAGCTGAGAGGTTGCTAGTGTGGGCCACCTGTTTGGGTTCCTGATTCAACGTTTATTCCACACAGGCAGGGGCTCCTCAGCCAGGTTCCCTCCCACTTCACCCCTATCACTTTCATGGCTGGGGCTGCCCAATCATTACTGACCCAGGGCCTAAGTACCCAGAGACAAAACCCCTGCCACTGCTCCCACCCCGACTCTTACTGGGGAGGCCTCTCCAGAGCCAGATACTGAGCTCTAGGCCCAGGACTGGGCTCCCCAGTGGGGGCTGGGCAGGCCCAAGGGAGTGAGGGACGGCTGTCTGGCCTCTGTCTAAACAGGATGTGCTCAGGCTGGCCGACAGTCACAGGTCACTTCAAAGCCAGCCTAGCTTAGGCCCACTCAACCCCACCTCTCTTACTGTCCAACACACACATAGACACACACATGCATAGACACACAGAATGAGGGGTGTGGGGTAACAGGCAAGGATCTCAGTGTCCTGTATCCCTTTCTCTACCACTCGCTCTGAACTCACATGGAAGCAGTTGCTGATAGATTCATGTGGGGCCAACTGGGAGAACACAGAGGGATCTGGGTCCCCAGGGCAGGATCTTTTAGTGTCTGAAAAGGGGTGCAGGACCTGCAGGGGCCCAGTGAAGCTCCTGACCCAGCCATGAGGACTGGCTTCCTGGGAGATGATACCTGTCCAGATCTAGAAGGAGACAAGAAAGACATTCCAGGTACAGGGGAACAGCATGTGCCAAGGCCCAGAGGTGAGAGTCTAGAGCTCCTGGAAGAGGCTCGGGATGCCTGAGGGGCCCAGTGCGGGAGGGGGATGAAGAAGGGAGACTGAGCCTGTGATGTAAAGGGAAATGTTTATTGGTGAAGGAGGCAGCCAAGGGGCCAGGTCTAGAGGAAACACAGGGTTTAGACTGGTGCTGAAGTCCGGGAAGAACATTCGTGGTAGAGGGACCAACAGCAGAGACAGCTTGGAGGCAGCTTTGGGGAGCGGCCAGGTCATTCCAGCTTTTGATCGGCTCACAGCCAGCCCCTGGGGCAGGCCGGGCAGGAGAAGACTGCACACGGAACCTCATCCTGGCCCGGGGCCACGGTGAGTCCCCATGGCCTGCCCCCTCCTGGTGCCGCCTAACCGGCTGCCCCGAGCCCCCTCTCCAGCCCCCTTCCCAACACTCCCCCTCCCTGAGATCCAGTTCCGGGTGGGTGGGGGTTGGGCCGGAGAGCAGGCAGCAGCGCCTGGGGCAGGGGAGATGAGAAAACCAGAAAGCGAGGAAACCTGAGCCAGCGACGCTGGGGCTGGGCGGGCCAGGGCCTGCTCGGCCTGCCAAGCCCGGGGAACAGGTTCCCCCCAAGACTGGGTCAGGGGAGGAGGTGAGGGAGTGCCAGTGTGGCTGCCACCCTCAACCAATGGGGATGGAGGGTCTCTGAGGCCCAGGCCCTCCAAATCCAGCCTTCGTGTGCGGAGGCCAGGAGGGCAGGCCCCAGTGCACCTCCAGGCTTCCTTCTCCCCACCTGATGTGAGCCATGGGGAGGCAGACGACAGGGACCTGCAGCAGGAGGCCGGAGGCTACAGTTCAGTCCCTATGCATCCTGGAAGAGCCAAAAGGAAGAGAAACAGGCACAACCACTGCCAGAAACAAAGTCCAGGCCAGGGTGAAGGGCAGGGTGTATTTGCGGGAGGAAACCTTCAAGGTTTTCCTGCCCATTGCTGGCACCATCATCCAGGTGGGGCCTGGGTCAATGACTCCCCAGTTGTAACCCTCACTTTTGGCTCGACCCCTCACAAGCTCCAGGACCTCAAGACTACGAAGTCCACCCTGAAGTGACTGGGGGACCTCTGTCCTGAATTCACCCAGATCTGAGTGCAGTGTCTCCCAGGCACCTGGGGCCCATCTGGGAAGGAGGAGGAGGCTGCCCCAGGAGGGGATTCCAGAGGCGGATTCAGTGCAGGGGCTGGACCTGGCCTAACCATCTATGTCTGCACACACCTCTTCACTTGTGTGACCAGCCTAGCACCAGGGTGGGCCATGGGGGAGGCTGAATGAGACCCAGGCCTAAGATCTGGATGTCCTACCCGACAGGAGGAAGGTCAGGCTGGCGGGAAGTCAGCCTGGCTGTCTCCCTTCAGATGACCCCACAGGGCATCCTGGGTGGTTCTCAGGTGGAGTTAGAACAGCGGAGTGGCTTCTGGAGAGGATGACAGAAGGATTATGGGTGTCAAGGAGAGCACATGGTGGGGGGCAGCCAGTTCAGAGGAGCTGGGAGTAGGGCAGGGAGCTGACTCCCTGACTCTTGGCTTCTTGGCTGTGTTCCTTCTCTGATCTGGTGCTGCAGGGATTTGCTCTCTTATTCATTTGATAAAGATGCATGGAGTTCCAGAAGCGCCCTGTGGGACTCCAGCATGCATCCAGCTCCTGTGTGCCTATCAGGGTTGCAGGCCCTTGGCTCCATGTGGGCCCCGCAGTCTGGCCATCCTCTCCTGGAGCTTTCCCACAGCCACTGAAAATGCCTTCTCCAGGCACCACAGCCTTGTGGCTCCAGGCCTCTCGCCACCCTCCCCACCTCCCCACTCTCCTCCCTCTTCCTCAATCAACTGTACAATGGGGACAACAGGGCCTGCTTTTCAGCCCAATTGTGAACCACCTGGGGGTGAATAACTGCAAAACTTGCTGGCATGGAAAGCCTCCCAACCTGGTATCCAGAGCTGGTTTCAAGGGGTCTATGGACCCCTGAAATTAAAGACAAAATTGTGAAAAGCTATGCAATATTCCCCTGATTAATATAATATACCTCGGAAATAAGGCGGGTTTGGTTCCAGACCACCACAAAAAACTCACATTGTAATAAAGCAACTCACAGATTTTTTTGGTTTCCCAGTGCATATAAAAGCCATGTTTACACTATACTGTAGTCTGTTAAGTGTGTGATAGCATTATGTCTAAAAAATGTACACATCTTAATTAAAAAATACTTTATTGCTAAACAATGCTAATGAAGTGAGCACATGCTGTTGGGAAAATGGTGCTGGCAGAAAGACTTGTTCAACACAGAGTTGCCACAAACCTTCAACTGCAAAAAACACAATATCTGCAAAACGCGATAAACCACAATAAAATGAGCTCTGCTGATATGTATATGCACACACACGCACAAACTATAACAACATATTATAATGATACAAAATGCTCACCCCAGCACTGACACAGAGCAAGGACTCAGTGTGGATTCACTGCTGCAATAACAATTTTTTTTTGTATGATTATTCAGCCCTCTCGAATTGCTTAGGAAGGATTTGGCATTCCACCCTATGTAGCCAGGCTCAATTCTAGTTCTTTGCCCTGTTCCTGGCCCCCTTCCCTGGTCCACCTGCCATTGAAGGCCTCTGTGTGCTGGACCTATTCTGTGTGTCTGAGTGGAACTTCATGAACAGATCAACTGAGCCTCTTTCCTTCCCAACCCAGTACGCTGGAGTCTCTGGCAAGTCCTGACAGCTCTTCTGTGCTAACCAGCATGATGCTGATGATGCTGGGGATGGTGATAGAAGTGGCCAGGCTATAAGGAGACCATGGAGGCTGTGAGAGGATGGAAGGGATGGCGTTGGAAGCCATAGAGATGGTGGCCTAAGCTGTATTGGTGATGGTGGTGCAGTGGTGGTGACCTCAGGAGTGACCCCCATACAGATGAGTGGGGATGAGGAGAGATGGATTGTCACAGTGTTTTCAATAAGGTGTGATAAAGGGGAGAGATGCATGTGCTGTCACGGCAGCTCCATAACCCCAGGCTGGTGTTTGCTCACCTCAAATGCCCTGCCTTTGCTTGGAGCATGAGGAAGCACTCATAAGTCCTGAGTCAGGAGACCCTCAGCAGGATCCCTAGTGCCCCGCTCCACCCTGCACTTGGAGTCAACCAGTCAATGGATCAGAGGGAGACAGGTCTTTTCCTGGAGGTCTTGCTAGCCAGGAAGAGAAGTGGGAGGAGGAAGAGGGCAGAGAGGAGGAGTGAGAAGAAAAAGAGAAAGGAGAAAGAGGGGAAAGAGCAGGAAGAAGGAGGAGGAAGAAGAGAAGGAAATGCATGGGGTGGAGGAAGAGGAGGGAGAGGAGGAGAGGGCAGAGAAAGAAAAATCCGGGAGAAGGGAGGAGAAGGAGGAAAAGGAGGGAGATGGAAAAGAGGGAGAAGAGGAGAGAGGAAGAGGGAGAAGAGAGGGGAGAAAGCAGGAGAGGCAGAGGGAGAAGAGGAGGAGAAAGGAGAGAGGAGAAAGAGGAAGGAACAGAAGACAGAACAGGAAGAGGATGAAGGAGAGGACAAAGGGCCAATGCTCCTGGGGGCCTCCGCAGAATGCCTGGGGCAGGGCTGAGAAGTGGTCCTGGTGGTGAGGCCATGACCTTGGAAAGTTCAGAGGGTCCCTTCCTAGGGTCACGGTAGGCCCTTCTTAGTTGCTGAGCCCTTGGCTCATCACCAGGCCATTTGAAAGCAAGTGTCCCCTTGAGGAGAGAAGGTGCTAGCTAATCTGGCCTCTCTATGGTATGGAACTATAAGGAGAGTCTGTGGGAGCTGCTGGCCTGAAATAGGGGCTGGCGATTGAGGTGATCACAGGGAGTCGTTGAATGGCTGGAGAGAGCTGTGTGGCTGGGCTGCCCCCGACCTGGCCTAGGCTAGAGGCTGAGCCTGCGGGAAGGTCCGGTGGTGTCAGCCGACCCAGGGGCTGCACCGCCACCTGCTGAGCAGCCCGGGCAGTCAGGGGTTCTGCGCCGCGGGGCCCACGCACGGGACCAGGGGCGCGCCGGCGGCGAGTGGGAATGAGGGGCGCGTAAGGGGGTGCTCAGGTGAGCGCAGGCTCGTTGCTCCCTGGCGCGCCAGCCCTTCTCGCCAGGGAGTTGGGTGCCCGGGTAAACACCAGGCGCGATGTGTGCGGTGTATTCACAGAGAGACAAAGCCAGGGCGGGGCGGGGGCGCCGCCCGCGAAGTGGGGGCGGGGGCGCGGGGTGCAGACTAGCCTCCCCCGGCGCGGGGTGCCCACAGCCTGTGAACCCTGAGCCCGGCCCACGGACAGGTGGAGCGGGGGCGGGGCGGTGGCTGGGCGGGTCCCGCCCCGGGGGTGGGGCTGGGAGGGCCGGGCGGGGCGGGGCTGCGCTATGCAAATATCGCCCACGGGCGGCCAATTGCCGGCGCTCCCCGCGCGGCTCTGAGCGCCCCGTCCCGCCGGCGGCTGCGAGACCAGAGCGAGCGAACGAACCGCGGCCGTCCGGAGAGCCCCGAGCGCAGCGCAGGACCAGGGCACGCCGCGAGGAACCGTGCAGCCCGGCGCGGCCGCCCGGCCGGGGTCCAGCAGCCGGGAGAGCGCAGCGCTTCGAAGCCGAGTGCGCGCCACCGCCCGCGCCCCGCGCTGGGGAATGCGCCCTCGGCGCGCCGGCCAGGGGGCGCCCGCAGCCCGCCCCGTGGGAGGCGGCCCCGAGCGCCCCTGAGTCTTCCCATGGCCCGGGCTGGGGCCCGGGCCCTCGGCTGCTGACGCGCCCGAAGCCCGCGGAACCGGTTAAGCCGCGGCCGCGGCGCCGATCCCGGCTGAGGCGCAGCGGCGAGAGGTCGCTGGCAGGGCCATGGCCCCGGGGGGCCGCTAGCGCGGACCGGCCCAACGGGAACCGCTCCGTGCCGCCGCCGCCGCCCGGGCGCCCAGGCCCCGCCGCTGCGGAAGAGGTGAGTGCAGCGGGAACCGGGAGGGAGCGGGCAGGCGGCCGGGCCACCCCGCGACCCCTCTGGGACCCGCGGCACTGCAACTCCGCAGAAGTGTCCGGGGAGCGGGGCTCGTCGAGCCGGGGGGCTGCCCGCGGACATAGAGGCGACAAAGCAAGGGTGGAATTCTTACCTGTCCTGGCGGCCCGGACCCCTTACCTACGGGGCGGCGTATGGATGTGTAGATGATGTGGCCTGCGGGGTCACCAATGTGCAAAGCAACTTTTTCCTGCAAGGTTCTGGATGGGTGCTTTCATACACCCCCTACCTTCACGCTTCTGGAGCGGGAGTTCCGATCCCCCTTCGCCTGCCTCAGCTCTCTCTCTCATTAACGCCTGAGGCAGCGCTCTTCCCCGTTGGTGCGCCTGCCCTACCTCAGTGTCTCTACTTGAGGACTGGTCAGCCCGAAGGGAAGCGCTATACTGGCAGTCCCCACGTGGGGGGTCTCCCAGATCAGCAGGGTGGGAGGACCTCCAGTCCTGAGGCATTTCTCCCAGCATTGTGCCAGCCCCTTGACTGCCAGCTGCCACCTTGGGTTTGCTTTTACAGCAGAGTACTGCCTGGATTAGGGGCACGGCTGTATGTAGGGTGTAGGTGAGCTTGGAGAGCCTGTGGTCAATCCCTAGTTTGAACCAGGGGTCCCATTGGTGAAGTGGGCAGGGGATGGCGGGGGCTTGGTGGGCTTGCCTCAGCAGATGGGACAGGAGGGTATCGAAGTGGCCTAGGAATGAGGCAGTGCTGGCAGGAGTTGGCTGGAGCTGGGGCTGGGGGCCCCACTAGATAAATAACTCCTAATTCTTGAGATAGCTGTGTTTTGCCACCAGAACATTACTGCTTGGGGGAGGTGAGGGACACTCCAACCAAAGACACTAGTATGTCCACCCTGAAGCTGGGCCAGGTTGGGGACCTCTGTCCTCCTGAATTCACCCAGATAGTCTCCCAGTAGTTGTTATCCTAGTTGCAGAGAAGGGAAAACTGCACCCAGGGGTTGGGAGCCTCATCTCAGCCCAGGGGGTTGAGGCCTCTTCCCAGGCTACCCAGGGGGTGTGCCAGGACCCCATAGGGTATAGTGTCTAAGCAGGCGGGGGCACAGGCACGCCTACTCCTGCTGCTCCCCCTCAGCTCCGAAGGAGCCAGGCCCGGAAGTGGGGAGGTGGGGGCTGGAGAGAAAGCAGGGGCCAGAGAGAAGGCGGCAGCCCAGCCTCAGCCACTCTCTGCTCAGCATACCTTGGGGGGAAGATGGAGCCAGGCTCAGGTGACCTTGACTGGGAAACCCTGGCCACAAAAGGGGGGTTTCAGTCCCAGCTATGCTGGGGTGGCTCTGCTTCCTGGTCCTTGAGGTGTTGGGGGATGGGGAAGCTGAGGAGCCAAGAAGGAGATAAAGCTCTTGTTGAAGCGGGGGAGGGAATCTGAGGGGCTGGGTAGTGGGTGGGGTGCTGTTGATAATCTCCCCATGTTCCCCCACGGCCCCTGTTCCTGCCTCCCTTCCATCCAGGCAGTCCTCAGCTCGGAGGAGCCAACCTCCCTTCCTGGAGGCAGGCCGTCCACCCCCACCCCCAACTCCAAGCCTGGGTGGTCTGGATTCCGCTGGACAGTTTGACCACCTGGCCCCCTGTCCCGCCCCAGGTGCCACCGGACTCCTTCCTCTGGCCGCCTCTTCCCTGCACCCCTTGCCAGCCCCAGCTCCACGTTTCTTTGTTCAAGCGTCTCTCCTCCGTCCCTCCCTCTCTCTCCTCCCTCTCTCCTCCTCCCTCCCACCTGCCTCCCTCTCTTGCTCCCTCCCACCAGCTTTTTTCCCTCCTTCCCTGCTTTCCTCCTGGTGGGCTCCCAGGTGGCGGTGGCTGTTCCTCCTCTGTCCACTGACCTGGGCTTGGTGTGACTTGGGGGCTTTTCTGGGGCTGGGGCTGGATGACAGACATCTCGGGACTGGCAGAGGGGAAGGCACTCTGGGAGTGCCCTCCCTTTCCCTCTCTGTCCTTCTTCTCCTTTTCTTCCTTCCCTCTCCTTCTTTCCCCCACCTGCCAGGCTGCCCAAGAAGGGGGCTGGACTTGAGACTGAGGCCCCAGCAGACTTGAGCACCCCCCCATTCACCTCTTTAAAGGGCCAAAGCATTTGGATGGGAAGTCCCTGTAGGGACCCAGTAGAAAGACTCCCCACCTATCTGAACACATTGGGTGACTCCAATCCTGTCCTTGGTGACACTGACTTCGTCACCATGAACATGGATGCAGGAAAAAATGAGGTCATGGGGAGCGGGGAGGTGGGAGGCAGGTTGACACAAGCCCCGGATACATAGTATCGAAGCTCTCTGAGGGACTCAGACAGCATCTTGCGCCAGGACAGTATCTCCCAGCTCCCCTGAGCCCCACCCCACTAGCAGGTCAAGTTCTTGAGCAAACTCATGCTTGTAAGGACGTGTGTGGACCTGCAAGTGTGAACGTGTGCATATCCACAACTGTTATCAGGGCCTCCCAGGTGCACCTGGAGGGTGACGGTGGCTGCACAGCCATTTCTCCCACCTGCCCCCACTTCTCAGAGCCTGCCATTCAATCAGCACTAGCATTGTGCCTCCCAGACCTGGGAAGGGGCTGGTTCTTTTTCCCCCCGTCCCCCAGTCAGCCTCCCCAGGAGGGAGCATATGTGATGGGGGATCTGGAAGGACCATGAGCAGCGTGCCAGGCCCTCAGGAGAGAACATACACACAGAGGGCACTGCATAAGGAGTGGACCAAGAGGCTGAAGCTGCACTTCCTGTCTGAGGAGCCATGAGTGGTTTGCCTTGGCAGGAGAGGCCAGGGCTGGGGGAGGTGGGTCTAGGGATGTCATCAGGGTCTGATGAGTGGGGCCTAAGAGTCAGACTGCAGCCTGGGCCTCTTGCCTCAGCATTGAGCAGCTATGGCAGCGGAGTCCCAGGCCATAGTACTGCCAACTCCCATCCCAGTGTCCTAGAGATGGGCCTGGGATCCTGCCTGCCATGGAAGAAGGGAGTACACAGGGCAGATCTGGGGGATGGGGCTCATGTTTTCAGTCTGGATGCCCCCACCCGCAGTGCATCCGGTTGGGGGGGATGGTAGGAGTTGGCGCTGGTTTGTGCCGGGAGGGAGCAATATGTTCTGACAACTGGTGCTGGGCTGCGTTTACCCAACAGCCAGCCTGCCTGGGGAGACAATATTTGAAAAACAGTATTGAAACTTGGACCTGCTGGGGCTGTGGAGGATTCTGAAGGGGGCAATGCCGCTGGCCCAGATCCAGCCCCAGGCCCACTGGCCATCCTCTCTTCCCTTCTTTGCCCTCTAGAGGCGGAACTGGAAGTTTTCCCTGGCAGGAAGTCCTTCTGCCTGTCTGACCTGGGTCTCTCCTGCTTTGATTTTAGTAAAAGTGGACTCTGCCATTCTCTGCCTTTCCTTTTCTGACTGGTGCTCCCTCTCTTCCATCTTGGGCTGTCTGCATGTGTTTCATTCCCCCACTCTCTCCTGTGCCTCCCCTCTACCGCAATAATCAGGTCCAGGTTTCTCTGTACTGGGAGAAGACCTGTGGCTGGAGCAGGCAGGGGTGCACCCCATCTGTTCCCCCATTCCTCCAGGTGGGAGGGAGAAGGAGTAACCCACTTTATTGGGCGTGGATGCAGGGGAGAAAGGAGAAAGCATGCTGGGAGCTGGAAAGAGCACTAAGATCACCTAGTTGGGCTGGGCCCTGTGAATGGAATTCAGCATGCTATGAGGGGTAGGGTTTGAGTCTCTAGCAGCCCCCATCAGTTCTGGGGACCCCAGGCTGGGGCCCATCGGTACTATCTCCCCAGACAAAGGCAGGCCAAACAACGCATATGAGGTGTGCACACAGGGGTATTCATGGCCCCAGGCTGGGGGTGGAAGCGTGGAGGTACCCATCAACCTCTTTGTTCACCTTGGATAGAAAATGAACAAGGGAAATGTTGGTAGGGTCAGACTCCCCCGTCTGCCTCACACATTCCAATCTTTTTTTCCCCTTCCCAGGTGTCTAGAGAGTGGAGCCTGCCTTCTGGGCCCTAGGCCCCTCCCACAATGCTTGTCGCAGGTCTTCTTCTCTGGGCTTGCCTACTGACTGGGGCCTGGCCAGCCTTCCCCACCCAGGACCACTTCCCAGCCACACCCCGGGTCCGGCTGTCATTCAAAGGTAAGAAGCTGTTTTGTTCTTCCCCAGAAATCATCCTCTCTTTACAATAGCGCTTGGCTCCTCTGCACACGAGAGAGAGGGTGGGTCAGGACAAAACCAGGACAAATTGTACAGCCACATAGGTTGTAGGGGAGAAGGGGGACTAGGGAGGTGGTGACTTGCTGAGAAAGGCTAGAGAACTGACCCACTTAGACACTTAGCAAAAGAGTCCAGAGTCTGGGCATCTTCCGGAGTCAGACTGTGGGTTCCTGAGCTGGGTGGCCTGGGGTCTGTAGGGCATGTCTCTCTGTATGATAATCGGAGAGGTGGCAATGTCACTCCTTGCAAACTTGTGTCTGCTGCGGCCCCTCCTTGCCACTGCTATGCATCTGGTCCTGCCCTGAGCAGCCCCTGGGGTGGAAGGTCAGGCTGTTGGGCAGACACTGGAGCCTCTGGAAGAGCAGGACCTGCTCTCTTGGGGTGTGGATGCTCCAGGAGCCTTCCTACGGTTTCCAAGTTGGAAGGGTTCCTAGAATCTGGGAGGGGACTATTGGCTGTGACTGGCAGGGAGGCCACCGGTGGGTTCAGGCAGAGTACATGCTACTGTTAGGGCCTGAGCTCCTGAGCTCCAGTGAGCACTTTGATGAGAAGTCACTGGGAGGTTTCAGTGATGGGCTGGGGTCTGCAGAGTGAGAGGCTGGTCGCCCACTCCATCACCATTGCACTTAACCCACTGGGCAGGTGCACGCACACGGTACACACATGGGTGTACAGATGGCTCACTTGAGAGCCACTTCCTCAAGAGTGTGTGTCGTCTGAAGAGTCTACCCTGGGCCCAGGGTGAGGGGCAGTGGCCATGCTGGGGCCTGGGGGACCTGGGGTCATTGGGAGTTCTCAGCCTTGGCCCTCCTCTGGCCAGAGGTAACTTCATCCAGCCGCCTGCCCTGGGTGGGGTCGACTCAGCCCTGGCTGGCCAGATTTCCGGGCAGCCATATTGGGGTGAAAGGCTGGGGTGACCTTTCCTTCCTTGGGCTTGGCGGAGGCCCAGCCCCCACCTCACCATGTCCCCCAGCAGGGCCCCTCCCCTGGCCTCGTCCCACCCTGGCCCTTGACGGGAGGAGAGGGGGAGTAAGCTGCTTATCATCCCTCTTCCCAGTCACTGGTTCCTGGAATTTCTGAGGCTGCGCCTGGAAGGAGTCCCCTGCAGGGCCTAAGAAATGGCCCGAGAAGAGTTAATTTGTTTGGGCTGAAAAGCAGCCCCCTTCCCCGGCCCGGGAAGGTGAGATATTTATTCTGCTGATACCTCCACCCTTCCCTGGTGGAATTCTTCAGAGCAGATTAATAAATCTTGAAGGGGCCAGTTCCCCCGACCCCCTCCCTGGCCCAGGGTCTGGCAGTGAGAGTACAGTGTCTCCTCCCCCAACAGTGGAAGGGAGGGGTGACTTGGTCTCCACAGCCCTGGGACCTTGCGTCCACTCTGGGTGTTGTTTTTGTCATCATGCAAGCAAGCAGGAGGGGCAAGGCAGAGAGAGGTCTTCCGTGTGCTCCTTCTAAGCCTCCCTGGACCTCCAGGGGCAAAGGCTTTTGTTCCTGTTTTCCAAAGAGAGAAACTGAGGCTCAGGCAAGGGCTGGGTCAAGGTCAGGCAAGAGGCAGAGGCAAAGCCAGAAATAGAACCCTGGTGTCCTGGCCTTGCCGGTGCCCACGTTGCGTTGGGTCGATTCCCTCTCAATTAGCTCTGAAGCCGACACCCGCAGTGACTAAAAGCTGAGCTCGCTGGCAGCCAGCCTGGGTGCTGCCTGTCGTGGCTGCCTGGGGTGGGGCTGCAGCGTGCCTGGGGCCACCCATCCCAGGGCCCCTGTGCCTTTGCACAGGCAGGTTCCCCTGCCCTGAATGACCTTCCCTGTTCCGACCTGGCCTTGTGTCCTAATTTTGTGCTTAGACGTCACTTCCTACTATATGGCAGGCCCCGTGCTGAGTGCTGGGGACTCTGTGGTGAACAAGATGGGGTGCTCACAGTCAAGCTGGCAGAAAAAGCAATGGACACCCAGTTGGTCAGGGCCACCTGGGAGCCCAGCACCTGCTGTGTACCAGGCCCTGTGTATCCCCACACACTGGGTGGTCTCAGCCTGGTTATGCATACATGAAGTGGCCCTCAGTGAGGAGCAGGCCCTCACCAAGTGTGTGTGGAGTGAGAATGGAGACCAACACTTCAAGAAATGGCTCCCACCATCTTCCTCCCAGGGTACACATGAGTGGCACAGAGAAGGTTACTCTCAGAAGCACTGCTGGTCACTGTGGCTCCGTGTCATAGTTATTTCATCTGTGCCTTGGATAGACACGGCAGTTGACACCCCAGGCCTACAGGAGCTCAGGCTGGGCACTCCCTGCCCTGCCCTGGGTCCTGCTGCAGTGGGGAGGTGCCAGTTCCCGCCTGGGTAGGGCTGGACCCTCCAAACTGGAGGTCCTGGCATAAGAGGCCATACTGCCCAGGGTAGATAAAAGAACAAAGGCAGGAACTGGGCCAGGCTTGGGTTTGCTGCCCGCCCATCCGCCTGGGCACCCCAGCCAGGTCTAGAGCCAGGAGGGTGTGAGGGTCAAGCAGCCCAGGGTTCCCTCAGATTAGGGGCCTCCTATGGCCCAGCTTCGGGGCTTCAGCAGCACAGCCAAGGTCAGGCAGAAGTGAGTCAAATGGAAAAGATTTCCAGGAGCAGGTGAGGGGTTTGTTCATTCCTCACTCTTGAGAGAGTGGAGCCTGGGCTGAAAGCCTGGACAGACCCTCCTTCCTTCACCCATCCATGCCTGGGCCTGGAGTCCCCTTCACCCCAGAATCACTGCCAGGTCTTAGAGAAAAAGCTCTTCCTTCCCCCACCCTGAGATGACCCAGGCTCTGGGGCAACACCTCCTTCTGTGGCAGCAGCAGGGAGGTGTGAGGGCCCTGCCAGGCCCTTTGTTCAGCCTGGGGAGTGTTTACTTTTTCCCAGGAAGCTACCCCACGACACACTGCTGCTGCCTGGGCTGGGTTTGGCCAGGGATTGGGGCCAAGAGATGCTTGGTGGGGTTGAAGGACCCTGTGATGACATGAGATGGTTGTGCTGCTAGGGAGGCTGAGGCAGGAGTAGGGAGAGGGAGCAGAAGGTCACCCTGCCAGGGGAGGTCAGGAAAGATGAACATAATCGAAATAGTAGTAGGAGCCCACGAGGATAACCAAGCAATGGTCCCTCCAAGGCCTGAGGAGGGTCTGCCTAGGTTTCCTGTGAGGAAGGAGGCTTGCAGGGGCCGAGCAGCTTCCCAGGTCACTCAGGAGCAGGACTGAGATGGAGCCTGGATCTGCCTGATGCCTGAGTCTGTCCCAGGACTGAGAGTGGAGGGCAGGGATGGTGGTGGTGCTGGAGGCACAGACCTTTCGCATGAGCTAGGAACAAGGAAGATTCCAGTATTCTGCAGTTCTGGTTTAGCCTTCCTAGCCTCATTTCCCAAAGAAAGGGCTGGGGTTGCATTGGGCAGGCTCCTCATGCCCTCTGTCTGCTGAAGCAACAGAATTGGGGTTTGCTTATTTCCAGCCTATAAATCCAGCCCTCCATCACTCCAGCCCTTCCACTGAGCCTCTCATGTCAGAGATGGAAAGCCTCTCATGTCAGAGATGGGAACACCAGGGCCTAAGAGAGGAAAGGGCTCCTGTTCCAGAGCAGCCTGGAGTTTGGGTCCTCTGGGCCAATGGCCCAGAACAGTGCCACTGCTCACATCATTTGCAGGTGGCATCAGAGGACCAAGGTTGTCAGGTTTGGAGATGATGAGGTTAGAGGTTAGGAAGGGTCACAGCCCATTGACTTCCGCTCAGGAGTTGGTGTGAGTTGAGGTGCCTCTAGCAAGCCTTGATGGGGCCTTAGCCCTCAGGCCTGGTGCAGGAGTAGGGGTGGAGCTGGAGAGCTAGAGGATCGGCTCTTGTCCCCCAGGGGCTCCTTGGCCAGCCAGAGCAAGGCATGGGCTTTGGTGGGGGAGGAGGGGGAGGAGGCCCAGGAGCTTTGAGGCCAGTGTGGCACCAGGGAGCTGGGTGGGAGTCAGGAGGCTCTGGCAGCTACAGTGGGGGTTGGAGCTCACAAGCCAGGGAGGGTGGGTGTTCCAGGATGATGAGGGAGGAAGGAAGACTCAAAGCATGAACTTGAGCCCAGATCCCTTGAGCCCAGATCTGGAGTTTCAGTTTTCTGGAAATGGGAGCTGCCTTACTCCTGAGAGACTTGGAAGTAGCCGCTTTGGAGTTGGGAGGTCCTGGAAGCTGCCCATCCCCCAACTGGCGAGGAATTGGTCTTTGGAGAGAATGGAGATAGGGTCCTTGTGCTTGCCTGAGAACCTGCCTGACGCCCAGCCTGGGTCAGCCAGGCCAGGCGCTGGGGCTTTCAGATGTGGCCTTCCAGATCCAGTGGAGCTTCAGATGGGACCGCCACTGGCTGGGCCTCCACAGCACAGGCCTTGTCTCTGGTTCCCTGGCATGATGCCTGCCCCTCCCTCCCTGGCTCCAGCTTCCCTTGGCACTAATCGAGGAGCTGGTGCATGCTCAAGGAGTAAATCATGTTCCTTGGCAGCCCCCGCTGCTTCGTAATCGTAAAGAATTTAAAGAGAAACCGCCAAGATAAAAATCTCACCCCAGCCCATAAAGGCATCTTTCACCCTGCAGCTTGGGAGACAGTGAACCTCAGAGTGGGCTCTTGGCTGTCTGCACCTGTGTGTATGCACCTCCGGCCCCTTGACCCCTCCAGAGGTGGTAATAGCTTAGAAGGTGGCTTTAGGGCCATGGGTACCTGGTCCTTGACTCCTGGGAGACCTCCATCTCCTCACTCAGGAGAGTGGAGTGCTTAAATTTGGTGTAATGCAGAAGTGATGGTGGTCATGGTTGAGCTGGCTGGTCTTAAAGGCAAAACCCAGTTCTACCAGTGTTAGCTGTGTAAGTCCAGCCAAGTGGCTTAGCCCCTCTGAGCCCTGGTTTCTCCTGTGTAAGGTGGGAATGGCAGTGGCCCTGTGGAAGCAGCATCATGAGGGCTCAGACTTGCTTGCATCCTGGCCGCTGGTAGACCTTGCTTGGTGAACATCATTCTATGTTCCCACTGCCTTTTCTGGAAAATGGGAGTAAGAATAATACTGGCCTCATTGTGTTGTCGGGAGGATTAGCTGTGTGAGTATGGTCACTGTGGAAGAAATCTCAGTCACCAGGAGCGATCCTAAGGCTGGTAGGCAGGGGAGGGCAGGTCCAGGGGCACGCCCCAAGGAGTCCCGGACTACCTCACCCCTTCCTCCAGAATTCTAACTTTTGGTAAGGGAGATGTTATTTGGAAATGATTCCAGGAAGGACCCTGAGCCCTGTGGGGTGGGTAGAGTAGGGTCAGGAGGAGGAAAATTCCTACGATGGGTATCTGGGCAGGCTTCTTGGAGGAGGCTGCATCTCGAGCAGGGGAGGGGAGGTTGTGGGGGAGGGAAGAACCGGAGCACAGGGAGGGTGCATGTGGTGCAGCACCTGGGGAAGAGGACAGACGCTAGATGCAGTCTTGCTTTTGGGACAAAGATGTGGAGTTATACTTTCTGTTTCTGGTTTTTAAGCTCTTTTTCCTCATGGCAGAGGTACTAAATATGTATTGTGGAAAAATTCCAGTGATATGGATGCATTTGGCGGGAGTGATGCCTTGGAAGTAGCTCCCTAGAGACTGGCTCCAAGGCCTGGTTGGGGTGCACAGTTGGCTGCAATAACTCCTTCTGTGAATGCTGCTTCAGCTCCTACCGTGTGTGCTAGGGGTGACCAGACCTGGGCTAGTCACTCAGGCATCTGCAGGGCTGGGCAGAAAGCATGTTTGCCTGGCTTGGCCTGGTGCTATCCTGGGAATCTGAGCCCAGCCTCAAGGAGCCCTGGGAACTTTGGAGAAGCAGAGAGGATTCCTGCTGCATTTTTCTTAGAAATAGCAAGAGGGCCTTTGCCAGAGGCCTGGATGCCAGAAGGCTATGGTCTGAATCCAAAGCCTAGCTCACGTGGGTGCCAGAGCTTGGCAGGCCTACAGCCCCCCACCCAGGCTGCTGGGCAGCCCCAGGGAGTGGGTGGAGGCCTCCTGGGCTCCAGTCCCTGACCACTAGTCCTGACCCAGCAAAGAATGGGGTCTGGGCAGTGGCTGCTGGCCTAGGATTGGGGGGCTAGCCTGTTGGGGAAGAAGCAGGGCTCATCCGGGCTGACGGGCTGGGCTGACTTCTGGCACTCTCACCAGGCCGAGAGGAGCACTGGCTATCTGGTGCATGTCTGCAGGGCAAAGACAGACCCAAAGCAACCGGCCCCTCCGAGGATCAGGAAGCCTCAGCTCCGGATCCCCCTTCCCCCACTCTTCTTCCTTCCTTCCTCTCCCTACTCCCCCTTGCCTCCACCCCTCCCTTTGCCACCCCTCTTGGCTTCCTACCCGGACATGCTCTTTCCTCAGACGTCTCTGTACCCAGCCAAGAGCCTTGTTCCTTCCCACTTGGGGCTCAGTGCTGATGCCCTCATTTCCCCCCGGCCAGAGTCCACTGCCTGGTGTATCTGCTGTTCCGCCAGCACGGTTGCCTTCTAAGGGTCATACACTACGATTGGCAGAGCAGCTAGAATTTGGGAGCCCTTTGGGCTTCTACAGCCCCAAGGCTGAGTGGGTAGCACTTCAGGGGGCCTCTCCTGGGGCTGCCTGTACTGCCATTTTTATCAGCGCTGTCCTGGCTGGGCCCGAGGCCTGTGCAGCATGCTGACTGCCTGCCCTTGACTGGCTACCAGCTGAGTCCTGCTGAGGTCCTAACCCAGCCTCACTGCATCCTCCAAGGCTGACCCCAAGCACGCACCTGTCTGCCCTGTACCTTGGTTTCTCCATCAAAATGTTGGGGAGGGGCTAAGACTATCTGGAACATCCTGGAAATCTCTGGCTGGGTGATGTGAAGGGGCTGCAGGGACCACAGGAATCTGAGGAAGGCTGCAGAGATGGGGGCTGGGCCCGGGGCAGGGGGAGGGTCTTGACACCCACCAGCCTGTTGGTCCCATCCTGGCCTGTCTGTCTGGGTGATTTATCAGAGTAAATGAGCCATGGAGAGTTTGTTGTCTTTTGCAGTCATGGGGAGGAGGAGGTGGTGGAGGAAGGAGTGAGGGGTTTCCGGGCCAGGTCTGGAATGTGGGAGGAGGGGGTGGGTCCCCTGGGGGTCTCTGAAACTGGAGGCACTCACTGAATGGCCTTTTCACTCTCCCCACCTGAGAAATGGATCAGTGCAGCCCTCCCCTTCAGAGCGAGCCCCTCTTTCCACCCCGTTCATACTTCTTGGGGCACATTCCTGTGTGATCTGCTTGTCTGGTCACCTCCTCCCACCCCCTGCTCAGGGCCAGGTCTCGATCACAGTGTCCTTCCAAAGCTGAGCCGGAGCCCTGACTTGCCCAGCTGGTGAATGCCCAAATGTGTTCTCACAGGCAACCATGCATGCTGTTAAGTTCCAAGTGGGACGTCTAGGCCTCTGGAACTACTAGCCCAGGCCTAGGATGGTCAGGTGCATGGGACCATGGCGAAGGCAGGGTTCAGTGGAGGTGCTGAGGCCAGAGAGCCCCCATCTTTTGGGACAGAAGGTCAGAAGTCATTGGGTGTCCTTCGGGGATGAGGCGTGGACCCCTGGTTCTGGGCTGGCGAGTCAGGGAGTGATCCTGCTGCTCCATCACTTCTGGCTTTTCCTGGTTTGAGGCTGAGCTGTGCCCTCAGCCTATCCTGTCCTGGGCGGAGTAGGTGAGCGCTGGGGCGGAACGGGCGTGGGAACAGCATGCCTGGACCTGCTGGCCCCAGCCCCCTGCCCTCAGCCTTCAGTCACTGAAATGGGAGGGAAGTATACAGCAGCATTTTGGCCCAGCTGGGCTCTTACCCCTGTATGGTGTTTGCTGAACAGCTGGGATGTTTACAGTAGCCCTTGCAAAGGAGTCCCTTGTTCCAGGGGATTTCCCATCTTGAGGGTCCCTCTGGGGCTCTTCTGACCTCACCAACTCCCTGCACCCCTGGGATAGATGTGTCAGGGATACAGAGACCATAACCATCTCCACCCTTGCCATAGCCAGTGGCGTCTGTCCCCTTGGCCTCTGGCCTTGGCGTCCCTCTGCCCTGGAGGAGCCAACATTTCCCACTGCATTTCCTAGAGTGGCAGCTCTAGGTGGTGAAATACGGTAACTGGGTCCCCAGTTCAGACATTTAAATTAAATTCAGTCAGAGCGATTATTGAATAAAAACATGCGGAGTCATTTACATGTTAATTATGTTGAATGGACTACTAGACCATAATTAGTTGCTAATTGGGTGAGAGTGGCTGTAATTGGTTTTGTTGGCACTGACCTGGCTTACCTACCTGGGGGGAAGTGGGGGTTGGTGTGGGTGGCTCCTAGGGAGGCCCTCTGGGTCTCCAATCTGGAAGGCCTGGCTAGAGATGGTATGGGGGGGTCAGATCTCGAGGGGCTTAGGGTCAGAGGAACCTGGAACCTCTCCCCGGGGAGGGTACAACTGGGGTCTGGCTTGTAGGGTTCACATCCAGAGCATGGAGGGAAAAGGGGGAACTGAGGGAGCTACCCCAGATCAGGCTCCCCTGCCCAACCCCATGTGGGACCTGGGCTTGAACAAATGGTGAGTGCCCAAGAGTGGGTCTGTGGGAGCACAAGGCAGGTGTCACTTGGGTGTATCTCTGCACATGCTGGGCCCTGGGTTGGCCTGATCAAGGTGTCATTGGGGTGTAAGTGGGTGTGCCAAGCAGGGGGAAGGTACATGCAAAGGCATCTGGGCCTCTCTGCCCTCCCCACTTAGCTTGGCTGGGGTTCCCGGGGTTGTAGGTCTGTGGCCATGGACTGAGGCCTTCCGGCTGGCCGCTCATTAAAAGAGGATTAGGCTGAGAGCCAGGGGGCCAGCCCAGTCCCCAGGCCTTCCTCTGGGGCTCCTCACAGCTTTGGGGGAGTGATAAAAGGGCTCGGGCCACCCTTTCCTGGATCCTGTGGGAGTATCCAGTAGGAACCACCTGGGCCCTGCCATGCCTCTTGCTGCCACTGCTACCATAGCCTTGGCTACCTCAGTTTCCCTCCTCAGAAGGTCAGGAGGTCTGTCTTTCTGGTGGATGAAACACTGACAAAGACCCAGGCCTGTGCCTCCCCTTGGCCCCCAGTCCCATCTCTCTTCAGCTCAGGGATTAGGGCTGTACTGGCTCACTAGAGGTCAGAGGTCTGAGCTAGGCTGCAGGGATCTGTCTATCACCCCCAGTCCCCATCACTGCTGGGGGAGGTGATGCTGTCAGTCAGGGCCTGTTGCTTTGTGGGGCTATAACCAAGGGGGCGGGCTGCCCACCTTTGCTCCAAGACCCCTTTTTTGCAGCAGCCCATGCCTCATTGGACACAGACCTGATGTCCTGGAGACCAGCAGCAAGGGGTAGGGGCTGCCCACTTGGGGTCTTCGGGTAAGGGCTGTGGACATGCCTCCTCAGTGCCTGTCCTCCCCTGCCCCCACCTTTAAAGTAAGGCGTCACCAGCTGCTTCTCAGAGATGAGGGACCAGGGGTCCCCCAGGACCCAGCCCCCTGTGCCCTGAGAAGGTCCCGCCTCTGGACCTGTGCCAGGCTGCTTTGGGCCAGGACCCCAAGTGCTTGACGGCCACGAGAGAGTCCTAGAGGCCAGGAACGGCTGCGGAAATGAGGTGTCTGATGCCAGAAAAGGCTCTTCCTTCCCGATGACGGGAAAATCTTTCCCGGATGTCACCCCTCCCAACCTGTGCCCAGCTTGGGTGAGAGTATGGGGGTGGGGAGCCCTTCCCAGGAGACAGCACCCAGGCACACCACCTTTCCTTCCCCTAAGGTCAAAGCTTATCCGGGCTGGAGTCCTGATCCCCACAGAACCCTTGATCGTGCCCAGCCCCTCCCTCAACGTTGCCATGGCATTTGAGGAGGCATGGCGTTCCTGCTGCCAGAGCCGGGCGTGGGACAGGTGGAGCAGATATGGGGACTGGCCTGAGGATATGACCAGACTGGGTCTGCATCAGTCCTGCCCCCCATTGATGCCACCTCAGGTCCCAGGTTCCTTTGTTCCTTCTGTCCCAAGTCCCTGTCCCTTAAGGGAGCTGGGGCCTGGTAGGATCTGGTCCCTGCCGACGGCAGGTTTTAGAGGAGGATACACAGGGCTACTTGCCCACCCCCTGCTCTGATCCAGGCTTCTTGGAGGAATGAAGGCTCCCAGTTCCTTTGCCTCATGGTGGAGTGGGGAGCAGGGGACAGGACACCAGTTTTGCCTCTCACCCTGTGACCTGGGGTGAGTACCACTCTCCTTTGGGCCTCAGTCTTCCTGTCTGCAGCTGGGAGTACAGGGCTGTCACAGGGCCTCTTGTTTCAATTTTCACGTACAATCTGGCATGAGTGGTATAAGAAGTCCAGCTGTGGGTTGAGAAGGCTGGAACTTTATACCTTCTTTGCTCTGGGACCCGGGGAAGTTCCCACCCCTCTCCACCTTGGTTCCTCTCTGGTAGTCTGGGTTTGGATGAATGATTTGGGATTTAGCTCTACTCCTGTAGGTTGGGGTTGGGGTAGGGACACCCTGGAGTTGGGAAGGCTGGAGCTGAGTCCACAGGAGGCCCCTTCCTGCCTTATAGCCCTCTCTGCTCCCCAGTCTAGCACTAGGAAATGGGGTAGCTGGGGTGGGAATGGGGGTGAATGTCCTATAAGAGGTAGTGACACCTGGAAGCCTGCTTCCTTGGGGAAGGACTTGGGACCGCATCCCACTGTACTTTCCCTGAAAGGCAGACACCCATGAAGGATGGTTTGGGGGAAGACCCGAGGAATGCCAGGCTGTGAGCCTCTCTCTGAGATCAGAACGGGGTCACTGATCCTCAGGGTCACTGTGTCAGTACCAGGAGGGCCTGAGAGATGGTATAGACTGGAGAATGAGGGTCAGAGAGCGAGAGTGCCCCCACCTCAGGTCATGAAGCTCACCCAGAAACTCAAGCCATAGCCAAGGATCCCTGACCCTGGATCCCACCCCTTCCCCACCATGCACGGCCTCCTGGGGTTCCCCTCTCCCCCCACACTGTTTTCACAGTGATCAAAGCATCACGTCCTGTGACACCAGAGCCATTGACGCCATATCCCGTGGCCACTGGGAGGGGTCCTGCAGGTCCTGAGTCATGTGCCCTGTCCATGGGGAGCGAGTCACCTTCCGGCACTGGCCCTCCTGGCAAGCAGTCTCTACCACCAGGACTGGCTTCCCCTGGGCCTCCCCCTCCTTCAGCCATGGACCTGGGTGGGAATCCCACCCCCAAGCACTCTGGCACGTCACATCCCTTCCCTGTGCCCTTGGTATTGTGAGCACAGGGCTTTGTGCACAGCGGGTATTTGATAACTGAGCAAGGGGCTCCCTCCACCCCCACCTCCACTAAGGGGCAGACTGGGGGCAGGGGGCAGAGAGGGTCAAGGCTAATCTCTTGCCCCTAAGCTGGGACTCAGTTTCCTCATCCTCTGAGTGTTCTCTACGGCCTTTCTCACAGAGGGAGCTGGAGCCTGGGAGTGCTGGGGCTTTGCGAGAGGGTGGGGGACTCAGACTTGGGCCTTGGGCTCTGGAAGTCATGGTACAGGGTTGAGATTGTAGAGGCCCAAGGCTGGGCAGGATTGGAGCGGGGGGATTATGGCTGATTGGGTTACTGGGGACTTGATGGCTGAAGCTTCCCCTTATCCGGAGTGCCTGTGTCTGAAGGCACCCACTTAAGCCTGTACCCCCTCCCCCTGCCATTGCCCCCAAAGTGCCCCCTAGCCCAGGGGACAGGTAAGGGCACGACCGAGCCATGCCCCCAGCCAGGGTATAAATAACCCGTGGCGGGCTGTCCCAGCCTGGGGGGCCTCCACTGGCAGCCCCACTTCCTCTCTGGCCACTTCCCAGCCCTCGGGGTGGGGGAATGTTTACTTTCCTGTTGTCACTGTGGGTGAGTGGCCAGGCGGTGGACTCCGTGTGGCCCAACAACAGGTGCAGGACAGGTGCCCAGGCCGCCCTGCCCAGGACTTCAGAGGCGCCGCCGGACAGGCGGGCGAGGCCATCGCCAGGCAGGATCGGCCCTTTGATCCCTCGGCGTCCCTACATCCCAGTGGTTGACCAAGGTCATCACCTGCATTCCCTTGTCACCGCATTGTCAGGGCCAGGCAGGGCAAGGCCTTTCTTTACCCGGTAGTTTCTCAGAATGAGGTCCTGGGACCAGACATGGACTCTGGGTCAGCTAATGGAACCCTCTGACCCCAGCCCATCTCTGCCCCACCTTCAGGCTGTGTCTAGGGTCTCAGATCCTAGCTGTTCTCCCCCTCCAGGTGCCTTGGGGCCTGGCCCAGGCCTCTCCCTTGACTGCCCCACCTGTGAAATGGGTTACCAGCTGGGGAGGGGAGATGAGACATGTGCAACCCCCTTGGTGAGTGCCTCATGTGTGGCAGGACATGTGTGCGCCGTGTGCATGCCTGTGCCATGTGTATACACGCATGCGCTCTTCTCTGTGCTGCTATCTTAAGCCCCCTTTGTGTGTGAATATTCATCATCCTCATTACAATGTTCCCTCTTCTGCTGAGCTAAAGATAGCTGGGGGTGGGTGGAGAAGGGGCTTGCCAAGGGGACCCCTCGGCTCTCCCTCCCCTTGGAGGCAGGTTCCCAAGCTTCTAGGAGTCCTTTGTCTGTCATTGGCTGAGCCCCCTCTTGTCCTTCATCCTTAGGAAGGACTTTTCCCCAGCATCCTGGAGTTGGAGGGCCAAGGCTGCTGGACTCATGTAAAAAGGAAACTAGAGGACCCAGTTGAACCCTGACCCCAGGGTTGTAGCACTAGGGAAAGAGCCTCTTTCTCAGAAATGACTATCCTGGATCATTCAAGGTGGCCTGAGAGTTCCACCATTAGCAGCCTTGTAGGGTCTGGGGGAAGCTGGGGTCTGTAGGGCAGTACGTCCAGCAGGGCTTTCTGGTCTCCTGGCTAACCTGCTTCAGACCAAGTGAGGACCTTGCTGTGCACCAGCTGTGCCCTCTGCCTGGTGGGCAGCCAGGGTAAGAACAGGGCATCCAGGCTCCATGCCAGAGTCTGCAGGCTGTCCCAGATATACCCGGCCACACCCCATCTGCTCATTAACCCTTTTAAGCCCCTGTGTGAAGCTGGCCCCACCCTGAGCGTGGGAGCATTAACCCCCACCTGAGCAAAAACTCTTTGATGCTGTTGCGTACCCTGGCCCGCACCCACCACCCCTTTCTTTGGGTCCCAGAGACTAGCTAGGTCTGTCTATGAATCAGGGGTTTAGCTTTGGGTGTGGTGCCTTCCCTGGCCTGCCTACCTGTCCCACTTTGTCCTCCCAGTCTGTCAGGGACTGAAGAGGGAGCTGAGAAGGATCCAGGAAGGGAAGCTGGAGGTTTAAGACCACTGTGTGAGCTGGGCACAGTGGCTCATACCTGTAATCCCAGCACTTTGGGAGGCTGAGGTGGGTGAATCACGAGGTCAGGAGTTCGAGACCAGCCTGACCAACATGGTGAAACCCCATCTCTACTAAAAATACAAAAATTAGCCAGTCGTGGTAGGGTGCGCCTGTGATCCCAACTACTCAGGAGGCTGGGGCAAGAGAATTGCTTGAACCCGGGAGGTGAAAGTTGCAGTGAGCCGAGATTGTGCCGTCACACTCCAGCCTGGGCGACAGAGTAAGACTCCGTCTCAAAAAGCAAACAAACAAAAAAATAAGCTGGGTGTGGTGGCTGACACCCATAATCCCAGCTACTTGGGAAGCTGAGACAGGAGAATCTCTTGAACCCAGCAGATGGAGGTTGCAGTGAGCCACAGTCTCGCTACTGTACTGCGGCCTGGGCAGCAGAGTGAGACTTGATCTCATAAAAAGAAAAAAAAAAAGACCACTGTGTGGTGGGGGTCCTGAGGGGAACCTCAGGGCCTCAGTCTCCCCTTTGTCAGAGGGGGTATGGCTGGATGGTTTTCTGAAGGTCCTAATTGGTGTCCTGCCCTCCACCTGCAGAGTTGAAGGCCACAGGCACTGCCCACTTCTTCAACTTCCTGCTCAACACAACCGACTACCGAATCTTGCTCAAGGATGAGGACCACGACCGCATGTATGTGGGCAGCAAGGACTACGTGCTGTCCCTGGACCTGCACGACATCAACCGCGAGCCCCTCATTGTAAGGGCTGACCCTGATGTGGGACGTGGGGTGGGCATGGAGCCCCAGGGCTCAGGGCATGTCCAGAAGGCTGCACCCTCTGACTCCCCTTTCTGCAGATACACTGGGCAGCCTCCCCACAGCGCATTGAGGAATGCGTGCTCTCAGGCAAGGATGGCAACGTGAGTTTGGTGGGATCCACAGGTGGGAAGGGGGGCAGGTGACTCCAGTGAGGGTGCAGGCCTGGCCAGGGCACCTATGCAGCCTTCCCTCTGGCCCCAGGGCGAGTGTGGGAACTTCGTCAGGCTCATCCAGCCCTGGAACCGAACACATCTGTATGTGTGCGGGACAGGTGCCTACAACCCCATGTGCACCTATGTGAACCGCGGACGCCGTGCCCAGGTAAGCCCCAGCCACCCTGGCCCTGTGTTTCCCCTACTGGTGGCTGCATCCCAGGGTCCTGATGGGAGGAGGGGCTTCAGCTGCAGCCCTGCCACTTCCAAGCCTTGTGATCTTGGGTGAGTGACTTCTTTCACCTCGCTGAGCCTCAGTTTCTTCACTTGAAAATGGGGCTAACCGCTGCCTTTCTCACAGGTCGGTGCGAGGAGGAGGCAGTGAGCTAAAGCTCCCAAAGCTCCTAGCACTGTGCCTGGCACATAGTAAGCACTTGCTCCATACGTGGCGACAGCTCTCTTGGCTATGCCTGTGGACCGTGCCCCCACGGCTGAGTCAGAGGGCCTGGTGGGGGCCTTGCAACAGGAGACTGGACACCTGGGTCGGCTTCTACCATGTGGCCTGGGGGAGAGCTGCCTTCTTCCCCCAGGGCCGGGGTTGTGGGGAGCTACCCCTTCCCCAGCTCTGCCCCTTCTTGCCTGCTTCCACCCTTTTCCATTTCCATGTGGGCATGTGTGTGAGCTGGCGTGAACTTGTAGGGCATGTGTGAGAGTGACTGGATCTGAGGGGCACCTGTGTGTGCAGGAGTGTGCCAAGCCTGTGTGTATGTATGTGCACATGCATAGAGGTGCTCTGGGGTCCCACGTGTTCAGGTGTGTTCCTGGCCTGTGTGGTGTTAGAGGCTGGCAGCCCGAGCCCGCTCCCCCAGCCCCTGCCACCCTCAGCTCTAACCCCTGTTCCTCATCTTCTCAGGCCACACCATGGACCCAGACGAAGGCGGTCAGAGGCCGCGGCAGCAGAGCCACAGATGGTGCCCTCCGCCCGACGCCCACAGCCCCACGCCAGGTGGGCCTCATCCCTCCAGGCCTTTGCCAGGCAGCACTGCCTCTGAGCGGAACTCACCCTGGGGCTGCACCTGAGGCCAGCCTCCCCAGGGCCTCCCCTCTACCTCTGTGCCCACACCCTGTCCCCATCCCTTCCCCTGAAGTGCCCTCAGGCTCAGAAGCCATGCCCAACTGGACTCATGTCAGCCTCAGTGTGACCCCTACAGGCAAGAAATAATGAAGCCGCCAGGTGGGGAAGACAGGAGCCCTGGGGACAGCCATGCCTTAGCCCTCAGAACCCATGTGTGTAGACACACAAGAGCACACAACAGTGTGGATGTGGGCCCTCCTCACTCAGCACCCAGAGTGGAAAGTGGCACATGAGTGCAGTCTGACACCTTACTCCCAAGTGTCCGTGCCCCATGCCTCCCATGGGTCATCTGTGGACACAGGTGTCCTGCACACTCACGTGCTTGGGGCGCTCTTCTCCTGGGCGGTATCTGTCTGCCAGTCATGACCTGGGTCTGGTCTGGGAGAGCTGGGGCTGGGCAGGGGCGGGCAGGGGGGCATGGGCTGCCGGCGAATGACAGAGCATGTTTGTGGTGGAGAGTGCAGAAATGCAGGATCATGTGGATTCTGTGTGTGTGTGTCCACAGTGTGAGCAGAGGGTTCCGTGTGCTGGCAGTGATACGTTCAGAGCTGTGTATGCACCCCTGTGTGTGCAGGAAGTCACGTGTGCAGAGTGTAACTGGACGTAGGCCTGTGTGCACCTTCCCATCGCCATCCTGCCACCTGCTGCCACCTCCTCCTGCCTCTGTTCCTCTCCTTGCCCCTTTCCCTCCCTCTGCCTGGCTTTCTCTTGTGGCCTGTGTGCTCACCCCATCCTAGTGCCTTTTCCAGCCTTCTTCCTAGCATCTTCCAGGCTGGGCTGGGAGGCATGGGGGGGCTTTGTGAATTCCATGTGGTCTGGGCTGGACTCCTTGACTCCTGGCTCCCTGGGCAGACGTGGAGCCTGGGGGCTCTGCTGAGGGGCAGGAGAAAGGTCATGGCCCATGGGTCCATCCTGAGGACTACAGGTAGGACACAAAGCCTGAGGATACAGTAACCTTAGAGCTCTCTGGCCTGGCCAGACCTGATGGCAAAGGGCAGGACCCCAGGCCCTTAACCAGTCACTCCTACCCTGGCCAGGTCTACAACTCCTTCTTGACCCAAGACAGGCAGCCACAGCAAAGAGCTGTGCCTCTGTAGCCCAGGGGGTCTTGGCCAATGTCTTTGTGAGCCAGTTGGCATGGAGGGGCTTCAGCCCCTACAAGCCCACTCCATGTCCATCTCATAGCCCCCAAGGCAGGGCCCCTTGAGACTTGATCCCCAGGTCTTCCCTAAGACCTGGGACTAGGAAGCACCTCCCTTGGAGCCCACAGCATGGCTCTGCCCTGGGAGACCTGCCTGGATGGAGTTTAAGGCCAAGGAGCTCTGGGGAGTGTAGGGGGTGGGCTCGGGGTATGCCTGGGGGCTCATTCTCACCCTGGAAGCCTGGTGACCTTACACTTCCTGGCTGAGGGACTGGCCTGGATCATGCTGAACCCCGCTCTGCCTTGCAGGATTACATCTTCTACTTGGAGCCTGAGCGACTCGAGTCAGGGAAGGGCAAGTGTCCGTATGATCCCAAGCTGGACACAGCATCGGCCCTCATCAGTGAGTGCCCCCCAACCCCGCTCTACAGTCTCAATGTGTGACCTCTGCCCCTGGAGATGGGGAATGGCACCAACACTTACCCAAGGGCAGAGACCGTGACTAGGCTGTCCCTGAACTCCCCAAAAGGCCCCACTTAGCAAGGGGGAGAGGGTGCAGGCCAGACCCCATTGTGAGTCAAGGGCAGCGACTGGGTGGTAGAAGCCTCCGCCTGGCCCCTTTGGATGGGGGACCAAGGAAGCCAGGTCCTACCCTGAAACACACAATGTGGTCCATGCAAAGTCCAGAACCCTCCTGACCACAGGCTTCCTAGAAGAGAATATAAGCCGAGTGCATATTGGGGCTGGTCTGAGAGGCAGTCCCATAGCATGTTCTTGATGTGTCTGAGAGGCTGGGAGAGCCCTGTAGGGAAGCACCAGCGGACAGTTCTGGCCCTGTGATCAGACGAGGAGAGCATATTTCTGGTCTGGGTAGGTGTCTGGGAGAGTTGGGGGCTGTTCTCTGAGTAGTGGTCCTGCTTGGGGTCTCAGGAGCAGCTGCTGCCCCTAACTGCAGGTTGGATGAACCCACCAGTGACCCTGGCTCATGCATGCTGCCTGTTTTCTGATTGTTCAACACAGTCTGCCTCTCAGAGCAGCTGTTGGGCACTGTGCCGCCTCCAAGCCTGGGAAAGGCCCTGGGGTCAAGGGGCAGACATTATCCTCCCACTCTTGGCAAGTGAGAAGGTCCTGATGGCAGAGCCCAAATCAGTCTGATGAGGAAAGACAGGGCCTGCCCTGGGGGAGCCTCAGATGTGGTATGTTAGAAGCAGGTATATTATTAAATTTTCAGGAATTTTTTTGAGCCACTTGTTAAAGACAACTATTATTAAAAGTTAAGGCCGGGCGCGGTGGCTCAAGCCTGTAATCCCAGCACTTTGGGAGGCCGAGACGGGCGGATCACTAGGTCAGGAGATCGAGACCATCCTGGCTAACACGGTGAAACCCCGTCTCTACTAAAAAATACAAAAAACTAGCCGGGCGAGGTGGCGGGCGCCTGTAGTCCCAGCTACTCAGGAGGCTGAGACAGGAGAATGGCCCGAACCCGGGAGGCGGAGCTTGCAGTGAGCTGAGATCCGGCCACTGCACTCCAGCCTGGGCGGCAGAGCGAGACTCCGTCTCAAAAAAAAAAAAAAAAAAAGTTAAGGCCAGGCTCAGTGACTCACACCCTCACACCTATAATCCCAGCACTTTGGGAGGCTGAGGCGGGTGTATCATTTGAGGTCAAGAGTTCGAGACCAGCCTGGACAACATGGTGAAACCTGTCTCTACTAAAAAATACCAAAAAAAAATTTTTTTTTAATTACGTAAGTTTACAATTAAACATTAAAACAAAGGTAACAACAATAAAAAGTAACAAACACTCAAAACTAGCCGGGTGCGGTGGCTCACACCTGTAATTCCAGCACTTTGGGAGATGGAGGCAGGCGGATCACCTGAGATCAGGAGGTTGAGACGAGCCTGGCCAACATGGTGAAACCTTGTCTCTACTAAAAATACAAAAATTAGCCAGATATGGTGGTGGGTGCCTATAATCCCAGCTACTAGGGAAGCTGAGGCAGGAGAATCACTTGAACCCGGGAGGTGGAGGTTGCAGTGAGCTGAGATCGCGCCACTGCACTCCAGCCTTGGCAACAGAGTGAGGCTCCATTTCAAAAAAAAAAAAAAAAAAGACTTGAAAATTGAAATTGATCTATGGGCTACAGAATGGATGTTGTGTTAGCAGGCATGAAAACAACATGTGTCTCCTTGCACACCTCCATCAGAGCTCTGATGGAGACCAAGTGCATTGTCAATGAGCAGCAATATTTTGAAAGGAATCTTTTTTTCTGAGCAGTGGGTCTTAACAGTGGGTTTAAAATATTCAGAAAGCCAGCCAGGCATGGTGGCTCACGCCTGTAATCCTAGGACTTTGGGAGGCCGAGGTGGGTGAATCACTTGAGGTCAGGAGTTCGAGACCAGGCTGGCCAACATGGGTGAAACTCTGTCTCTACTAAAAATACAAAAATTAGCCAGGTGTGGTGGTGTGCACCTGTAATCCCAGCTACTTGGGAGGCTGAGGCAGAAGAATAGCTTGAACCTGGGAGGTGGAGGTTGCAGTGAGCCAAGATCACTCCAGTGCACTCCAGCCTGGGCAACTGAGTGAGACTCTGTCTCAAAAAAAAAAAAAAAAAGGGCCGGGCGCGGTGGCTCAAGCCTGTAATCCCAGCACTTTGGGAGGCTGAGACGGGCGGATCACGAGGTCAGGAGATCGAGACCATCCAGGCTAACACGGTGAAACCCCGTCTCTACTAAAAAAAATACAAAAAACTAGCCGGGCGAGGTGGCGGGCGCCTGTAGTCCCAGCTACTCGGGAGGCTGAGGCAGGAGAATGGTGTAAACCCGGGAGGCGGAGCTTGCAGTGAGCTGAGATCCGGCCACTGCACTCCAGCCTGGGCGACAGAGCGAGACTCCGTCTCAAAAAAAAAAAAAAAAAAAAAAGAAAAATCGGTAAACCATGCTGTAAGTCGATGTGCTGTCATTCAGGCTTTATTGTTATTTATAGAGCTCAGGCAGAGTAGATTTCGCATAATTGTTTTTTGTTTTTTTTTTTTTTTTGAGATGGAGTCTCTCTCTGTCACCCAGGTTGGAGTGCAGTGGCGTGATTTCAGCTCACTGCAAGTTCTGCCTCTGGGGTTCACGCCATTCTCCTGCTTCAGCCTCCCAAGTAACTGGAACTACAGGCACCTGCCACCACGCCCAGCTAATTTTTTGTATTTTAGTAGAGATGGGGTTTCACCATGTTAGCCAGGATGGTCTCAATCTCCTGACCTCGTGATCCACCTGCCTCTGCCTCCCAAAGTGCTGGGATTACGGGCGTGAGCCACCACACCTGCCCCCATTTCGCATAATTCTTAAGGACCCTAGGGTTCTTGGAATGGTAAATGAACATTGGCTTCAACTTAAAGCCACCAGCTGCATTAGCCCCTAATAAGAGAGTACACCTGTCGTTTGAAGCTTTGAAGCCAGAAATTGACTTCTTGATAGCCATGAAAATCCGAGATGGCAGCTTCTTCCAAGAGAAGGCTGTTTCTTTCTTTTCTTTCTTTCTTTTTTCTTTTTTTTTGAGATGGAGTCTTGCCCTGTTGCCCAGGCTGGAGTACAGTGGCACCATCTCGGCTCGCCACAACCCCTGCCTCCTAGGTTCAAGCGATTCTCCTGCCTCAGCCTCTCAAGTAGCTGGGATTACAGGCACATGCCACCATGCCTGGCTAATTTTTGTATTATTAGTAGAGACAGGGTCTCGCCATGTTGACCAGGCTGGTCTCGAACTCCTGACCTCAAGTGATCCTCTCACCTCTGCCTCCCAAAGTGCTCAGATTAGAGGTGTGAGCCACTGGCCCTGGCCAGAAGGCTGTTTTATCTACATTGAAAATCGTGTTTAGTGTAGCCCCCTTCATCCATAATCTTATCTAAATCTTCTGGAAAACTTGCTGCAGCTTTTCCATCAGCACTTGCTACTTCACCTTGCATGTTTATGTTTTGGAGATAGCTGCTTTCCTTAAACCTCATGAACCAGCCTCTGCTGGTTTCAAACCTTTCTTCTCCAGCTTCCTCTCTTCTCTCAGCCTTCACAGAATTGAAGACAGTTAGGGCTTTGCTCTGGATTAGACTTTGGCTTAAAGGAATGTTGTGGCTGGTTTGATCTTCCACGTAAACCAGTAAAACTTTCACCATATCGGTGATAAGGCTGTTTCACTTTCTTATCATTTGTGTGTTTACTGGAATAACCCTTCTAATTTCCTTCAAGAACTTTTCCTTTGCATTCACAAATTGGCTAACTGTTTGGTGCTGGCAGCCTAGTTTTGGACCTGTCTCAGCTTTCAACATGCTTTCCACACTAAGCTTAATCATTTCTAGCCTTTTTTTTTTTTTTTTTTTTTTTTTTTTTTTTTAACAGAGTTAACACTCTGTCCCCCAGGCTGGAGTGAAGTGAAGTGGCATGATCTCAGCTCACTGCAACCGCCACCCCCCCACTCCCCGCCCCCAGGTTCAAGTGATTTTCCTGCCGCAGCCTCCCAAGTAGCTGGGATTATAGGCGCCCACTACCACCCCTGCTAATTTTTATATTTTTAGTAGAGACGGGTTTTGCCATGTTGGCCAGGCTGGTCTCCTGACCTCAAGTGATCCACCTGCCTCAGCCTCCCAAAGTGCTAGGATTACAGGCGTGAGCCACCGCGCTTGGCTCATTTCTAGCTTTTGACTTAAAGTGAGAGATGTATGACTCTTCCTTTCCCTTGAACACTTAGAGGCCATTGTGGGATTATTAATTGATCTAATTTTAATATTGCTGTGTCCCAGAGAATAGAGAGGCCCAAGAAGAGGGAGATGGGGGAATGGCCAGTAAGTGGAGCAGTCAGAACACACACAACATTTATCGATTAAGTTCACTATTTTATGTGGGTGAGGTTCACAGTGCCCCAAAATAATTGCAATAGTAACATCAAAGATCACTGATCACAGATCACCATAACAGATAGTTTGAAATATTGCAAGAATTACCAAAATGTAGGCCAGGCATGGTGGCTCATGTCTGTAATCCCAGCACTTTGGGAGGCCATGGCGGGTGGATCACCTGAGGTCAGGAGTTTGAGACCAGCCTGGCCAACATGGCGAAATCCCGTCTCTACTAAAAATACAAAAATTAGCCAGATGTAGTGGTGGGCACCTGTAGTCCCAGCTACTTGGGAGGCTGAGGCAAGAGAATTGCTTGAGCCTGGGAGGAGGAGGTTGTAGTAAGCCAAGATGGTGCCACTGCACCCTAGCCTGGGTGACAGAGCAAGACTCCGTCTCAGAAAAAAAAAAAGAAGAAGAATAATTACCAAAATGTGACACAGAGACACAAAGTAAGCATATCCTGTTGAAAAAATGGTGCTAACAGACTTGCTTGACACAGGGTTGCCACAAACCTTCCTTCTATAAAAAAAAGCAGTATTTGCAGCGCACAAAGCCCAGTAAACTGAGGAGTGCCATGGTGTGATCTTGGCTCACTGCAACTTCCGCCTCCCGGGTTTAAGCGATCCTCCTGCCTCAGCCTCCCGAGTAGCTGGGACTACATGCGTGCACCATCACACTCAGCTAATTTTTTAATATTTTTAGTAGAAACGGGGTTTCACCACATTGGCCAGGATGGTCTTGATCTCTTTGACTTCATGATCCATCTGCCTTAGCCTCCCAAAGTGCTGGAATTACAGGCATAAGCCACCATGAGCAGCCTCTTTTTTTTTTTTTTTTTTTTTAAGATGGAGTCTTGCTATGTTGCCCAGGCTGGAGTGCAGTGGCATGATCTCGGCTCACTGCAACCTCCGCCTCCCTGGTTCAAGCAATTCTCCTGCCTCAGCCTCCCGAGTAGCTGGGATTACAGGCCCCCGCCACCACGCCCCGCTATTTTTTGTGTTTTAGTAGAGGTAGGGTTTCAGCATCTTGGCCAGGCTGGTCTCCAACTCCTGACGTCAAATGATCCACCCACCTGGGCCTTCCAAAGTGCTGGGATTATAGGCATGAGCCACTGCACCCGGCGTATTAGCTATGCTCTTGAGGTGATTTACATTTGTTGTGTCTGTGGGGTAGAAATACTGTACAGTGGTGTTGACAGCTCTTCCTGATTTTGCTTTCAGTGACCTCAGGTTGGTAGCTTGAAATTAGTCATGGCAGGAGTATTCACACCACAGAAATGGGCTATTGCTACTAATCAGAGCTGATTGTTACTAATCCCAACCCCCCCAGAGCCAGTGGTGAAACACTGACCAGCACTCCATGGAGATAAGATCATGCCCCAGGGAGCCTGAGCAGGGAGATAAGGCCCTGCCCTGGAAGTCATCTGAGCTGTGCCCTGGCCCTAGCAAACAGCAGCCCTCTGACTGACCCACTGGCCCACCCACAGATGAGGAGCTCTATGCTGGTGTGTACATCGATTTTATGGGCACTGACGCAGCCATCTTCCGCACACTTGGAAAGCAGACGGCCATGCGCACGGATCAGTACAACTCCCGGTGGCTGAACGGTAAGCGCAGCTCCAGGAGCCCTTCCATGGCCATGTGTCTGGGATGCGGCAAGGAGGTTGCAAAGAAGCACATGTCGGGGAATTAGGGACATATTTAGCCTATGACTACCTGGGGCAGGGGTAGTTTCTTATCTGGAGAGGAGTTGGGGGTGTTCTTGTACCTGGCTGGGGATGTTGGAGAACATCAGGGGCATCATCAGAGTAGGGGCTCACCTAGCTGACCCCTGCTATCTGCAGACCCATCGTTCATCCATGCTGAGCTCATTCCTGACAGTGCGGAGCGCAATGATGATAAGCTCTACTTCTTCTTCCGTGAGCGGTCGGCAGAGGCGCCACAGAGCCCCGCTGTGTATGCCCGCATTGGGCGCATTTGCCTGGTATGCATTGGCAGAGCCACCAGGCTGCCTCCTCCACCAATTCTGCCTTCATCAGCCCTGCTTCAGCCAGGGTGTGGGGTCAAGAGCTGATCTGACCTGGCCTCTTGCCCCACCCCTCAGAATGATGACGGTGGTCACTGTTGCCTGGTCAACAAGTGGAGCACATTCCTGAAGGCGCGGCTCGTCTGCTCCGTCCCGGGCGAGGATGGCATTGAGACTCACTTTGATGAGCTCCGTGAGTGCCCAGCAGGCAGGCAGGGTGCTCTGGCTACAGCAAGAGGGATAGAGGCTGGATGGGTGGTCAGGGTGCCTTTGGTGGGCCCCCTCCCCTGTGCAGGAGTGGGTGAGGCCCAGGGGCTCCCACCCAAGGCACCCTCCAATACCTTCTCCCTCTGTTCCCAGAGGACGTGTTTGTCCAGCAGACCCAGGACGTGAGGAACCCTGTCATTTACGCTGTCTTTACCTCCTCTGGGTGAGGCTGGGTTCGGGGCCAGCAGTGGCAGGAAGTGGCCCCGTTGGGGGATTATAACTCATGTAGGACCCTGGCACGGTGGTGAGCCGTGGGGAGGGGGCATTTGGGGAGGGACTCGTCCCGCTCAGAGCGCCTCCTGTGCCCACAGCTCCGTGTTCCGAGGCTCTGCTGTGTGTGTCTACTCCATGGCTGATATTCGCATGGTCTTCAACGGGCCCTTTGCCCACAAAGAGGGGCCCAACTACCAGTGGATGCCCTTCTCAGGGAAGATGCCCTACCCACGGCCGGGCACGGTAAGAACCCCACTCATCTTGCCTCTCCCCTTCGTCTTCTTCTAAGAGGCCTCTGGGTCAGGCCCTCTGCAACATGGACCCCACCATCATGGCCCTCCCAGCCAGCAGAGGCAGTGAGCTGCAGTGCACACAGACGGGCCTTCACACACAGTTCAGGCTGTGGAGGAGCTCAGCCAGGATTCTGGGACAAAGATGGTGTGCTGGGTGCTCCTCAGAGGGTCCTCTGTGGAACTGTCTGGGAGCCAAAGGTTGGAGGGAAGCGTCTTCCCGGCGGACACTGGAGGCAGGCTGGAGGTTGGCTCAGCTGAGGAACAGGAGGCAAAGAACTGGGGAGGGGCAGGGCTAGGCCTCAGACAGGGTCTCAGAGGTCACAGAGGTGTGTCACTTTATCTTGATGTGACACTGGGCTGATGCAGGAGTCTAAACAGGAGAGCAGCGGATCTGATCAATGCACTCTGACTCCATGTGGTCAGGACTGGGCTGGGGAAGCTGGTCTCAGCGGGGGACAGGGGAGGCTTCCTTCCAGAGGTAACCTGGAGTCAGAAGGATGGGCCAGATGTAAGCTGACCATGGTGGGGGCAGGCTGAGCCCAGGCTCAGGTGACAGCTTCAGGAAGGAGGAGAGTGAGCCTGGTGTGTGACAAGGACGTCAGGGCCTGTAGTCCAGCTGTGCAGGAGGGAGACGAGTGAGACCCTAGGAACAGCCAGAGAGAAAGGAGATGACAGGGTGGGGAGGGGACGTGGAAGGGAGTGGTCTGCTTGGCCAAATGCTGCCACGAGGTCATGGCACATGAGGCCAGGGAGGTGGCTGTGGCATTTGACCACATGAGACTTTGGCCGGAGCAGGACCTGTAGAGGTCAGGTGCAGGGCAGAAACCTGGAGAGGGGCTTTGGGGAGAGGAGCAGGTTGAGGTGGTGGGAACAGTGCAGTGGCCTCTTCTGAAGCTAATGGCTCCAGCCTGCACTGCCAGGCAGCCTGGGACTGACACTTACCACCTGTCCACAGTGCCCTGGTGGAACCTTCACACCATCTATGAAGTCCACCAAGGACTATCCTGATGAGGTGATCAACTTCATGCGCAGCCACCCGCTCATGTACCAGGCCGTGTACCCTCTGCAGCGGCGGCCCCTGGTGGTCCGCACAGGTGCTCCCTACCGCCTCACCACTGTTGCTGTGGACCAGGTGGATGCAGCCGACGGGCGCTATGAGGTGCTTTTCCTGGGCACAGGTACCCACTGCTGCTCCCGGCCTCTCCCACGCTGGGCCCACCGGGTGCGGGGTGCAGATCCTTGGGGCTGGGGCTTGCCCTGCTAGGGCTTGCTGCAAGCTCATCAGAGTCACCTCTTCATCTTCATCCTTTGGTGCCTTCTCCCTATTGCTGGGATAACAGAGGCTAGGGGTGAGAAAACCCCATTCCCATTTCCATCCACAGGGGCCCAGGAGAACAGGGACACTAGGCATCTGGAGACCTATGTATGGCAGGAAAGGGGTGGAGACAGATGTTAGACACCTCCAGGATACACAGGCCATACACATGCTCATGTGTGCACACACATGACACAGTGCACCCCCTACAGTTCCAGCAGCCCAAACACAGGAGAATGCATGTCCCAGTGTCCTGTTCTCAGTAGGGCCCAAAATCAGTGTCTGGATTGGTGGGGGCAGACCCTGGCCATGACCCCCTATGTCCTGGGCCAGTCCCTTTGACCTGGGGAAACTCTTCCACCTTGGCACAGAGCTCCAGCTCCAATGCCCTAGGGGGGTTTGGGCCCTGGTGGGGGAAGGGGCTGAGGCTGGTACCCCTTCCCCAGCATCCCCAGCCCCACTGAGGCCCTGCCCGGCCCGTTCCAGACCGCGGGACAGTGCAGAAGGTCATTGTGCTGCCCAAGGATGACCAGGAGATGGAAGAGCTCATGCTAGAGGAGGTGGAGGTCTTCAAGGTGGGTGTGACACCACCCAGTCCTGACCTCTTCACCTTGACCCTCCCCCGAGTCCCAGCCTCTGACCCAAGACCTCTAGGTCAGGGCAGGGAGGGGGTCCCTGGGGTCCCAAGCTGATCTTTATCTTTTTCTAGGATCCAGCACCTGTCAAGACCATGACCATCTCTTCCAAGCGGGTAAGTCTTTGGCCAGGTGGGCCAGGGATGGGGACAGGGCCTGCATCCCCTCAGGGTCATGCCCTTGGCACAGGAATGGGTAAATTGAGACATGGAACAGGGAAGAGGAGCCCGGCCTAGGTGGCTATCGGTGAGGCTGGCTGTGCGACAGGAACTGACAAGGCCCTACCCTTTGCCCTAGCAACAACTCTACGTGGCATCAGCCGTGGGTGTCACGCACCTGAGCCTGCACCGCTGCCAGGCGTATGGGGCTGCCTGTGCTGACTGCTGCCTTGCCCGGGACCCTTACTGCGCCTGGGATGGCCAGGCCTGCTCCCGCTATACAGCATCCTCCAAGAGGTGTGGATCCCTAGACACCTGGGATTTTAGCAACCAGACCCAGGGCCCTATCCTAGGGGATTGAGGGTGCATGTGATATTACCCTCGGGGAGTCTTATGGGTAAGACATCACTTCCCCAGGGAAAAAGGGCCCTGCCCTGGAGTCATCAGGGATACAGGGACCTGGGGGGGCAAGCTTCCTGGGAGTACTCCTTCAGGGGCTATCCCCATTCAGGCGGAGCCGCCGGCAGGACGTCCGGCATGGAAACCCCATCAGGCAGTGCCGTGGGTTCAACTCCAATGGTGAGTATACTGGGCCTCATCGTGGGGTGCTGCTCACACTGCAGAGCGCCATGCAGCCCACGAAGCTGCTCACAGGGCCCCCACTGTAAGGGTGCCCTGATGGCTAATGGGGGGTGGGGGCTAATGGAGATGGGATGTCCCTAGTTGCCCCCTCAAGGAATGGAGCCCCATCAACACAGAGCTCTACATTAGTGAGTGGGTTCCCCTTGGTGCCTGCCCCGAAGCAGCCAACAGGCTGCTCGGAGGTGATGCTGCTTTTGCTCAACCCCTCTCTCACTCTACAGCCAACAAGAATGCCGTGGAGTCTGTGCAGTATGGTGTGGCCGGCAGTGCAGCCTTCCTGGAGTGCCAGCCCCGCTCGCCCCAAGCCACTGTTAAGTGGCTGTTCCAGCGAGATCCTGGTGACCGGCGCCGAGAGGTGAGTGCCTGCGCCCAGTGCTGCACTGTGGATGTGAGAATCCTTGTGCAGTGGTGAAATGTAGTAGAGGAGTGATCTGGAGCAACTCTCATGCTGTGAAACCCCTTCCAAGTTCCCTTCGCTATATGCAGATCCTTTGAGTGAAAACAGTTATGTGGAAACTCCATGGGACTGGCCGCATTCTATGGGAAGTGTTTCTAGGTATGCCTCTTCACATGAAAATTCCATATGCATACCACATTGGGGGTGTATCTTCTACAAAAACATCATATGAGTGAGCTCCAGTATGTGGAAATTCTGTGGGACCCTCATTTTATGGAAATGCCCTATGCCCTACAGGTGTCCCTGTTTACATGGAAGTTCTATGTGGTTATCCCAGTTGCATATTCTCATTAAATGGAAATTCTGGCTGGGTGTGTGGTGGCTCACGCCTGTAACCCCAACACTTTGGGAAGCCAAGGCAGGCAGATTGCTTGAGGTCAGGGGTTCGAGACCAGCCTGGGCAACATGGTGAAACCCTCTCTCTACCAAAAATACAATTAGCTGGACGTAGTCATGCATATGGTCCCAGCTACTTGGGAGGCTAAGGTGGGAGGATGGCTTGAGCCTGGGAGGCAGAGGTTGCAGTAAACTGAGATCATTCAACTGTACTCTAGCCTGGGCATCAGAGCCAGACCCTGTCTCAAAAAAAAAAAAAAAAAAAAGGGAAATTCTGTGTGCGCTTCAAATTTTCCTCATTGTACAGAATGTACAGACCATACCTCCTTATGGTCATCCCTCCTGAAATGGAAATCTGTACAGATGCCTTATTCAAATATCTCTCATTATGTGGAAACTTCATGTGGTTTTTGTGGCATATGGAAATCCCACATGGGTGCCTCTACACAGAATGACCACAAAGGTGGTCTGATCTGGTCACTGGTTAGGGCCTTAGGGTGGTCACAGAGCCTCTGAACCCCCTCTCCTTGCCCCTGCAGATTCGTGCAGAGGACCGCTTCCTGCGCACAGAGCAGGGCTTGTTGCTCCGTGCCCTGCAGCTCAGCGATCGTGGCCTCTACTCCTGCACAGCCACTGAGAACAACTTTAAGCACGTCGTCACACGAGTGCAGCTGCATGTACTGGGCCGGGAAGCCGTCCATGCTGCCCTCTTCCCACCACTGGCCGTGAGCGCCCCGCCACCCCCAGGCGCAGGTCCCCCAACGCCTCCTTATCAGGAGCTGGCCCAGCTGCTGGCCCAGCCAGAAGTGGGCCTCATCCACCAGTACTGCCAGGGTTACTGGCGCCATGTGCCCTCCAGCCCCAGGGAGGCTCCAGGAGCACCTCGGTCTCCTGAGCCCCGGGACCAGAAAAAGCCCCGGAACCGTCGGCACCACCCTCCGGACACATGAGGCCAGCTGCCTGAGCCCTGCCATGGGCCAGCCTAGCCCTTGTCCCTTTTAATATAAAAGATATATATATATATATAAATATATATATATAAAATATCTATATTCTATACACACCCTGCCCCTGCAAAGACAGTATTTATTGGTGGGTTGAATATAGCCTGCCTTAGTGGCAGCATCCTCCAAAACTTAGACCCATGTTGGTCAGAGACGGCAGAAAACAGAGCCAGCCTAAACAGGCCCAGCCAGTTGGTGGGGCCAGGCCAGGACCACACAGTCCCCAGACTCAGCTGGAAGTCTACCTGCTTGACAGCCTCCACCAAGATCTACAGGACAAAGGGAGGGAACAAGCCCTGCTCGAATGGGGCACGGACTGTCCACCTTTTCTGATGTGTGCTGTCACTGTCAACCTGTGCTGTGGCATAGACATGGATGCGAGGACCACTTTGGAGACTGGGGTGGCCTTAAGTGCACTCAGAGAAGGGAAGAAGGGGCCATCACAGGATGCCAGCCCCTGCCTGGGTTGGGGGCACTCAGCCACGGCCAGCCCCTTCCTGGGTATTTATTCTCTATTTATTGGGGATAGGAGAAGAGGCATCCTGCCTGGGTGGGACAGCCCCTTCAGCCCCTTCTCCCCTCCCCGCCTGGCCAGGGCAGGGCCACCCCACTCTACCTCCTTAGCTTTCCCTGTGCCAGTTTGACTCGGAGGCTGGGAGCATAGCAGAGGGGCCAGGCCCAGGCAGGGCTGACGGGAGGCCCCAGCTCTGAGGGGAGGGGGTCCGTGGTAGAGGCCTGGGGCCAGTAGAGGCTCCCCAGGGCTTATGTCCACCACGTCAAGCAATGGGTGTGGATGTAATTAGCTCTGGGAGCAGTTGGGTAGATGGGTGGGGGCTCCTGGCGGCCTTCTGCTGCCCAGGCCACAGCCGCCTTTGGGTTCCATCTTGCTAATAAACACTGGCTCTGGGACTAGACTTTGGCTTCTCTCCTTCGTCGGGGGATTCACAGCCACATGTGGTGGGCCTGGGGAGCCAGGTGGGGGACTGGGAAGGGAGTAGATTGGCTCCATTTAAAGAAACCCAACATGTAGAAACCACATTTAGTTTGACAAACCTGGGCTGCTGCACCACCCCAAACACTTGGGCAGTGCGAAGGGCTGCAGAGCCCCCCCAGGGCCCACTCACTCCTCAGGGTCAGGGAGGGTGGGTGGAGCCTGAAGGCTGAAAGTGGCACAAATGAAACGGCCTCACTCCTGGACAGATCCCCATCATCCAACAGGGTGGGTGTAGAAGCTGCCAGCCTGTGGTAGGAGCCAGCATTCACTTCCCACGCACACTATTTAGAGATAGCCGTTAGTGCTCGGTGTCTGGGGCCCCAGCACCCCCTTGTGGTCTCTTGAGTCTGTGGCAGAGTTGAGTGCTGAAAGGCAGCCAGGTTCCAGGGAAGCAGTCCAGCCAGGAAGCTCAGGGTGCCTGGAGGAGCCTTTGAGAGCCCAAGATTTGGGTTTTCCTATGGAGGTTGAGGGTGGGAAATCTCTAGAACCTGGGAGCTCAACACTTTGGGCTCAATCTAAACAATTTCTGCCCAGCAGTGAGCCCTGCACCTGAACAGAGCACCAGACCCCCTAAGCTGAGGCAGGCAGGCCCTGGAGATAAACTTAGGCAGGCCTCGGCACACCCACATCAGAGAGAGCAGGAGCAGGATAGGTGAGCCCCATTCCTCCATACCCCAGGGAACACCATACCTGCTCTGGGATGCAATTTCTCCACCTGACAACAGGCCTGCAAAACATTGTCTGGAAGAGCCTGGCCACCTCTGCAGATCAGAGACTTTGTTGCACCCAAATTCAAGTGTACATATAGGCACAGGCACCTGCAAGCATGCATGCACACACACAGTCATACACAGGCAGAGATGGACACGCAAGGCACACACATGCTCAGGGACACACAGGCATGTTCACACCCCTGCATATAAGCAAGTGCACACGTGCAAACCTACACAAACTGCAAAACACACAAGCTTATGTGTGCATGAAGAGAAGTACACAAAACATTCACACATGCATACACATGTATATACACGTGCACACATAAGCATGCACACAGGCACGGGATTCCTATAAGCACACGCACTCACAAAGGCATAAACACATAGGCACACATGTACACACAGGTATTCATGCACAAACATGTCAAGTTATTGCTCACTTGGTGCCAGTAAAAGACACACCCATGGCCGGGCAAGGTGGCTCACGCCTGAATCCCAGCACTTTGGGAGGCCGAGGTGGGCAGATCACAAGGTCAGGAGATCGAGACCTTCCTAGCCAATATGGTGAAACCCCGTCTTTACTAAAAGTATTTTAAAAATTAGCTGGATATGGTGGCACGTGCCTGTAATCCCAGCTGCTTGGGAGGTTGCGGCAGGAGAAGCTTGAACCAGGGAGTTGAAGATTGCAGTGAGCCAAGATCGCGCCACAGCACTCAAGCCTGGTGACAGTGAAACTCTGTCTCAAAAAAAAAAAAAATGCTAGGCCGGGCGCGGTGGCTCAAGCCTGTAATCCCAGCACTTTGGGAGGCCGAGACGGGCGGATCACGAGGTCAGGAGATCGAGACCATCCTGGCTAACCCCGTGAAACCCCGTCTCTACTAAAAAATACAAAAAACTAGCCGGGTGGCCGGGCGCGGTGGCTCAAGCCTGTAATCCCAGCACTTTGGGAGGCCGAGGCGGGTGGATCACGAGGTCAGGAGATCGAGACTATCCTGGCTAACATGGTGAAACCCCGTCTCTACTAAAAATACAAAAAACTAGCCGGGTGTGGTGGCGGGCGCCTGTAGTCTCAGCTACTTGGGAGGCTGAGGCGGGAGAATGGCGTGAACCCGGGAGGCGGAGCTTGCAGTGAGCCGAGATCACGCCAGTGCACTCCAGCCTGGGAGACACAGCGAGACTCCGTCTCAAAAAAAAAAAAAAAAAAAAAAAAACTAGCCGGGCAAGGTGGCGGGCGCCTGCAGTCCCAGCTACTTGGGAGGCTGAGGCAGGAGAATGGCGTAAACCCGGGAGGCGGAGCTTGCAGTGAGCTGAGATCCGGCCACTGCACTCCAGCCTGGGTGACAGAGCGAGACTCCATCTTAAAAAAAAAAAAAAAAAATGCTGGGCACGATGGCTCACGCCTGTAATCCCAGCACTTTGGGAGGCCACGGCGGGTGGATCATGAGGTCAGGAGATCGAGACCATCCTGGCTAACACGGTGAAACCCTGTCTTTACTAAAAATACAAAAAATTAGCCCGATGTGGTGGTGGGCGCCTGTTGTCCCAGCTACTTGGGAGGCTGAGCCAGGAGAATGGCGTGAACCCGGGAGGCAGAGCTTGCCGTGAGCCAATATCGTGCCACTGCACTCCAGCCTGAGCAACAGAGCTAGACTCCGTCCAAAAAAAAAAAAAAGACACATACACCAAGGCACACAGAGAAGATATGCATGCCCACCAGAGTCCGCTGGAAGCCGAGGACCTCTTTGGGGTAGCTCCAGCCTGTGATATGGGATTATGGGATGAATGCAATGCCCACTGTTTCCCTCTCTCTGGATTCCCTGCAGGTCATAAAATCCCAGTCCAGTGTCACCCAGCCCTTCTTAACCACTTCCTCCTGTGTGACGCTTTGAGCCTCTACTTCCTCATCAGTAAAATGAGGCTGATGACATGGGCATCTATCCTCCAGGGCCAGTGTGAGCTTACAACAAGATAAGGAGTGGTGCTGAGCCCGGTGCTGGGCAGGCAGCAGGCATGTTTCTCCCAATTATGCCCTCTCACTGCCAGCTCCACCTCCATCGTCCTCACCCCCAGGGCTCAAGTTTCTGCCTTCCCCTTTCTCAGCCCTGATTCTACCCACTCCCAGGCAGCACCAGGGCCTCTCCTGAAGGGTGGAGGGGGGCAGAAGGACAGCAGGAGTGCAGAGTCAGCGGTTGAGGGATTGGGGCTATGCCAGCCTGATTAGAAGGGTTGGGGGGGCTGAGCTGGATTCACCTGTCCTTGTCTCTGATTGGCTCTTGGACACCCCTAGCCCCCAAATCCCACTAAGTAGCCCCACTAGGGACTGCACAGGTCCGTAGAGAGCCAGTTGATTGCAGGTCCTCCTGGGGCCAGAAGGGTGCCTGGGAGGCCAGGTTCTGAGGATCCCCTCCATCCAGAAGAACCACCTGCTCACTCTGTCCCTTCACCTGCTGCTGGGACCATGGGGGCTGGGGCCAGTGCTGAGGAGAAGCACTCCAGGGAGCTGGAAAAGAAGCTGAAAGAGGATGCTGAGAAGGATGCTCGAACCGTGAAGTTGCTGCTTCTGGGTAGGGGTGTGGGCCCTGGTGGGGCCACTGCCACCAGATCATTGGTCTGGAGGCAGGCAGGCAGCCCTTCTGTGAAGCAAGGGTTCCCTGGGAAGCAATATGAGCCTGCAACAGAGTAGGGCACAGGGTGGGAGCCCTGGCCAAGCAAGGCCAGGCCTGACAGGTGGTGTCCTATTCCCCCAAGGCTGGACATCCCATGAAGCCCCTCTCCAGACGGCTCTGCCTCAGGTGACCCACCCTCCAGAAGTGCGTGCCAACCACACTCTTGCACGAGTGTGTGAGGCTGACTTTTCTGTGGCTGGGCTCCCACAAGCGTCATGCAGCCTTTGGTTTGGTAGGCCTGCTGGGCAGTGCTCAGAAGCCAGGGGCCTCACTGGGAGCCCGTTATTGGGCTGCTACTTTGGGAAGGGGATGGTCATAGTCCTCCTGGGGGTGGGGAGTCTCTAGAACCACCCAGATCCACAAAGAATGGCCCTCAGGTGCCAGAGGGCTGTGGCTGGTAGACCTACAAAGCAGCCAACGGGTCTGGCAGGTGCTGAGGCCCAGTGGGAGTAGATAAAGCCGTGTCCACCAGACCGTGGGCAGTGAGAAGAGACGGGGCTGATCCAGGCCTGCCTCAAGGTCACTGTCTGACCTCTCAAGGGGAAAGAGCAGCTTCAAGAGGGCCGGGCAGGCTCCACCCAAGCTCCCCAGAGTCTGGTCAACCAGCTGGAGGTGGGTGAGGGACCAAGCCAGTCCCACTTTCCCCCAAGGCAGAGAGGCTAAGCCAGAAATCTCATTAACTGTGCCCAACGCCCTCGCAGGGGCAAGCTCAGAAAGGATGTCAACTCTGCCCTCCCTGCTACCCAAAGGCGCTAATTCCCTCTGAGCCTCTTGGAGACACCCGCATCCCTTCAGGTGAAAAGCAAGGGATTTACCCGCCTCAAATAACCCAGTGCATGCGGTGCCAGAGGCTCCCACGAGGTGGCGATGGCGCTTCGGGATTTCTTCATTGCAGTCTCACAGCATAATAAAGGCTGCCTGTGTCGGTGTCTTGGGGCCTCCCTGTCCCAGAACAGTTGAGGTCGTTGATTCCCCTCGTTGGCTTCCTTTCTTCACTTTCCTGACATTTGCAAACCTTGTGCCTTCAGGGTGTCAGGACTTACTTTGGACGGGGTGGGTAGGTGTGGCTACGGGGTGGGGGCTGACGCTCAGGCCTCTTCGCTGCCGGTCCACCCTGACAACGGTCCTCCCGGCCTCCTTGGGGGAGGGGGCAGGCGGTCAGCGCAGCTCTGAGGCGCCGCTTCCCTTTCAGGTGCGGGTGAGTCCGGGAAGAGCACCATCGTCAAGCAGATGAAGTGAGTGCCCCTGCCTGTCCCGAGGTCCCTGGGGCTGGGTCCTTCCCCACTTCCCCACGAGGCTCTGACCCTGCTCGCCTCGGCCTCAGGATTATCCACCAGGACGGGTATTCGCTGGAAGAGTGCCTCGAGTTCATCGCCATCATCTACGGCAACACGTTGCAGTCCATCCTGGCCATCGTGCGCGCCATGACCACACTCAACATCCAGTACGGAGACTCTGCACGCCAGGTGTGCCAGGAGGCGGGCTGAGCGGGCCTCTGGGGACTCGAGGCTCGTGGCTGGGCCCGAGTCCCTGGCCGCCACCAGCCACTCTCACCCTGCCCCCAGGACGACGCCCGGAAGCTGATGCACATGGCAGACACCATAGAGGAGGGCACGATGCCCAAGGAGATGTCGGACATCATCCAGCGGCTGTGGAAGGACTCCGGTATCCAGGCCTGTTTTGAGCGCGCCTCGGAGTACCAGCTCAACGACTCGGCGGGCTAGTGAGCGCGTGGGCAGCGCGGGGCGCGGGGCGCAGGGGGCCCTCCACGCCTCCCCACCCACCCACGGCCCGGTCTCGCGCAGCTACCTCTCCGACCTGGAGCGCCTGGTAACCCCGGGCTACGTGCCCACAGAGCAGGATGTGCTGCGCTCGCGAGTCAAGACCACTGGCATCATCGAGACGCAGTTCTCCTTCAAGGACCTCAACTTCCGGTACGACCCACATGCCAGCCCGGGAGGTCACTGCCCCAGGCCCCGTCCTGCCCCGGGGACCCCATCCCTGCGATAGACCCTGCCCCTTCCTGGATATCCCGCCAGCAGAAAGGGTAGTAGTCCCAGCAGAGAGCTCCCCGACCAGCACAGGGCGAGGGGATGCTCCCTGTTAGGCCCAGGGCGCGGGTTCAGGCCCCCGCGGCCCCGCAGGATGTTCGATGTGGGCGGGCAGCGCTCGGAGCGCAAGAAGTGGATCCACTGCTTCGAGGGCGTGACCTGCATCATCTTCATCGCGGCGCTGAGCGCCTACGACATGGTGCTGGTGGAGGACGACGAAGTGGTGGGTGCCAGGCAGGGCCTGTGTTCCAGGGGCGAGGAGGAGTTGCTGGCCCCTGGAGGCGGAGACGGCGCGCTGGGCGTGGGGAGGGCCCGGGAGGGGATGCTGGTCCCGGGCAGCCTGAGGAGGCCGGTAGGCGTTCAGCAGGCCCATCTGGGGCAGTGCCGGGCGCCCTCTGAGAGCCAGCTTAACAGGAAGCCCCACGTGCCCGGGAGCCCAGAGAGCAGGGGCTGCGGGTCGGACGCGACCCCCGGTGCCCAACAGCTGCTGCCCTCCTCAGAACCGCATGCACGAGAGCCTGCACCTGTTCAACAGTATCTGCAACCACCGCTACTTCGCCACGACGTCCATCGTGCTCTTCCTCAACAAGAAGGACGTTTTCTTTGAGAAGATCAAGAAGGCCCACCTCAGCATCTGTTTCCCGGACTACGATGGTGAGACGTCCCGCACTGTCGCCAGGCTGCGCCCCCGCCCCACGATCCCGGCGCGCGCCCCCGGCAAAGGGAAGTAAGGGCTGGGCCGAGTGAGGGCTCCCACCCCCGCAGGACCCAACACCTACGAGGACGCCGGCAACTACATCAAGGTGCAGTTCCTCGAGCTCAACATGCGGCGCGACGTGAAGGAGATCTATTCCCACATGACGTGCGCCACCGACACGCAGAACGTCAAGTTTGTCTTCGACGCTGTCACCGACATCATCATCAAGGAGAACCTCAAAGACTGTGGCCTCTTCTGAGGTAGGTCGCTGCCCTCTCCAGCCCCTTGCCTCAGTACTCCAGCCCTGCCCCAGCTCCCCACCCCACACCGCGGCCTGGCGTCTCACCCCCAAATCCTGGAGCCCACTGCCTCTAGGCCCCACCCCAGCTCCTCAGGCTCCACCTCACCGCCACAGGCCCCGCCCCACCCACAAGTCCCGCCCATTGAATTTATTTTGGCCCCGCCCCAAGACCTCAGGTGTCACAGCTTCCAGGGCCGCCCCCCCAACCCACCACACACACAATGCCTAAACCCATTTATTTTGGGTCTCAGGGATGCTGACTGGGTTTCGTTTTCTCTTCACAGGTGCCTGAATTCATGCGTGTCAGTCACCCTGAGACCTGGTAGCCCTAGCTGCCTTGCAGCCCCAACCGCCAGGACCCTATCAGCCCCCAGGACTCCCAGGCTCCAGCCTGCCACATCACCAAAGCTCTGAGCCCTGCTAGCTTTGAGGCACGAATCCTCCCCCATACCTCCCACAGTATCTCAGCACCTCATGCCCCCAACCCCAGCCCTGCCCTTCACCGCCTGGCTGCACTGGCCTCTAATATTCACAGCAGCCAGCCCCAGCTAGGAACGGGTAGGACTTGGGGCAGCTGAAACTCACCGTGACTCAGCAGTCCCCAGCTGACCAATCTTCCACAGCTCTCCTGCCCCTGGGGGCCCACGACTCACCTGGTGGGCCTGGGCTCAACAAACAGCTCTCCCTCCCAGCATTTCATCAAGGACAGGGAATACCCCTCCCACACACAGGCCAGCTGCTCATCCTGCCACCTCCATGTGACTAGTTTGACACCAGTCTACCCAGAGACAGTGACTGTCCCTCCCAGCAGCCTCCAAAGGGTCCAAAGTCCAAGTTAGCTCTGGCCTGTGCGGTCCCCACATAAATACATTAGTGGGGAGGGGGCAGACCTGGGGGCCCTTGGGTGCCAGAGTGAGAAAAAACAGGACTCTTCCCCAAATACTAGGCTCAGAGCAACCTCCAGCCTTCTCCATCAGGATCTGCTCCCTGTGTCCTTGGACACCAGATCCACACACCACTTCCTCACCCAAACACAGTACCCCGGGCTAGCTGGACAACAGGATGGCCTGTTAAGGGAGGGTACTGTTGACACCAGCTGTAGCCAATAGCCGGGCTGTCCTGAGGGGTGGCTGGGGGCAGAGTCCAGCTCCCTTTGATTAGCCCAGAGGACTCAGGATAGGACAAAGGCCCTGGCTGTGCCCAAAGGGGTCTACCTCAGGTGGGGTTACAAGCAAACCTGGGTGACCCTCTTGTCCCTACCAGCAGCTTCTCTTGCCCCCTCCATTCAGGGTTCCCTGGCAGGGGAAGCTGAGAGCCATGCCTGAACTATCAGGGACAAAGGCCCATGTCCCCACATCCCTGCTCCCTCCTTCCTCATCCAGCACCAAATCTTTGCTTATGTCCACAGGCCAAGGCCTGTGCTGCAGTTGGGGACAAGGAGCTTCCATCTGGCAAGGCTGGGGCACAATTTGCACTCCCCTCAGCTAGATGTGCAAACTCAGCAATAAACCTTTGCATCAGGCCCCAGCTGTCCTTTCTTGGTGGAGGGCTTAATTATCACAAGTCATGGGCATTTATTAAGTGCCCGGTGCTGGGCTGGGCATGAAGTGGGAAGATGGCCCCTCCCAGGAAGAAGTACCTGGCCTGACAAGGTGGGGCACTCTTGTGGGTATGGAACCAACTCATGGCTTTTGATGGGGGTTGAGCAGAGAGGAGTTGTGGAAAATGTTCACTGGGACAGTCTTGGATCAAGAGGGAGTTTTGAGGTGGAGGCTCATTCTGGCAGGGACAGTAGTTGTACCAGCCCTAGAAACATGGGTTCATGGCCACAGGAGTTCAGTGGAGCAAGAACAGGGGAGGAGAGACGTGGACAGGTACCCAAAGCCAGCTGGAGGGCCTGGGCTTTCTCAGAAGGTGATGGAGAGTCTTGGAAGCCCTCAAGGCAGGAACATAATTGCAGGGCTGGCATTAGGGTGAGGGAAGTGAGGCACACTCACCTCGTGTGCAAAATTTAAGGCAATGTCAAAAAATTTAGTAACCAAGATAAATAATGTTAGTATATTTTTAAAAATCAAAATGAATGCAAAACCTCACAACGAATGAAATATCAAAATCCAACAGAGGATCCAACAGAGGCATGCTAAGATATATTGGGGCCTGAAGCAAAGGGAAAACTATTAGTTGCTATTATGTTTGTAGGGATTTTTTTGCCAGTTTTAAAAATACATGTATCATAAAGTTTACTATCTCAACCACTTGCCAGTGTACAGTTTGGTGGTGTTAAGTACATTCATAACGTTGTACAACCACCACAACTGTTCATCTCTAGAACTCCTTTCTTCTTGTAAAACTGAAACTCTGTACCCATGAAAAAATAACCCCCCATTCCTGCCTTCCCCCGGTCCTGGCACCCACCATTCTACTTTCCTTCTCTATGAATGTGACTGCTCTAAGTGCCTCAGATGTGTGGGTCCATGGAGTCTTTGTATTTTCGCAACTGGCTTATTTCACTTAGCATCATGTCTTCAAGGTTTATCCATGTGTAGCATGTGGCAGAATCTCCTTCCTTTTAAAGGTTGTATATATTCCACACTTTGTTTATTCATTCATTTATTGATGAATGGTTACATCTGCCTTTTGGCTATTATGAATAATGCTGCTATGAACGTGGGTGTACAAATCTCTCTCCCAGCCTCTGTTTTTTATTATTTTGGGTGTATACCCAGAAATGGAACTGGCAAATCATATGGTGAATCTTTTTTTTTTTTTTGAGATGGGGTCTCTTTCTGTCACCAGCATGGAGTGCAGCGGCACGATCTCGGCTCCCTGCAACCTCCACTTCCCAGGTTCAAGCGATTCTCCTGCCTCAGCCCCCTGAGTAGCTGGGACTACAGGCGCATGCCACCACGCCCAACTAATTTTTGTGTTTTTAGTAGAGACGGGGTTTCACCATGTTGGCCAGGATGGTCTCAATCTCTCTTGATCTCAGGTGATCAGCCCGCCTGAGACTCTCAGAGTGCTGGGATTACAGGTGTGAGCCACTGCAACCAGCCTCATAAGGTGAATCTGTTTTTATTTTATTTTATTTATTTATTTATTTAGAGATGGAGTTTTGCTCTTGTTGCCCAGGCTGGAGTGGCAATGGCATGATCTCGGTTCACTGCAACCTCTGCCTCCTGGGTTCAAGCAATTCTGCCTCAGCCTCCCAAGTAACTGGGATTACAGGCATGTGCCACCACACCTGGCTAATTTTGTATTTTTAGTACAGATGGGGTTTCACCCCCCTCTGTTGGGACCAGGCTGGTCCTGAACTCCCGACCTCAGATGATCTGCCAGCCTCGGCCTCCCAAAGTGCTGGGATTACAGGCATGAGCCACTGCGCCTGGCCCCTTTTTTTTTCTTTTTTTGAGATGGAGTCTCACTCGGTAGCCCAGGCTGGAGTGCAGTGGCTTGATCTCAGCTCACTGCAATCTCTGCCTCCCGGGTTCAAGCGATTCTTCTGCCTCAGTCTCACGAGAAGCTGGGAGTATAGGCACCCGCAATCATGCCCAGCTAATTTAGTAGAGATGGGGTTTCACCATGTTGGCCAGGCTGGTCTTGGACTCCTGACCTCAGGAGATCCGCCCACGTAGGCCTCCCGAAGTGGTGGGATTATAGGCGTGAGCTGCTGCACTCGGCCTACATTTAATATTTTGAGGAACAGTTTTCCACAGCAGCCGTACCACTTTACATTCCCACCAACAGTGCACAGGTGGTCCACCTTTCTCTACATCTTTGTGAACTCTTGTTATTTTCTGGGTTTTGTTTTGTTTGAGATGGGGTCTCGCTCTGTCACCCAGGCTGGAGTGTAGTGGTGCAATCTCGGCTCTGCAACCTCCGCGTCCCAGGTTCAAGCAATTCTCCTGTCTCAGCCGCCCAAATAGCTGGGACTACAGCTTCACGCCACCACGCCTGGCTAATTTTTTTTTTTTTTTTTTTTTTTTAATTGAGACGGAGTTTCACTCTTGTTGCCCAAGCTGGAGTGCAATGGTGCGATCTTGGCTCACTGCAACCTCCGCCTCTGGGTTCAAGCATTTCCTCTGCCTCAGTTTCCCAAGTAGCTGGGATTATAGGCATGTGCCACCACATCTGGTTAATTTTGTATTTTTGGTAGAGACGGGGTTTTTCCATGTTGGTCAGGCTGGTCTCAAACTCCCGACCTCAAGTGATCCACCCGCCTCGGTCTCCCAAAGTGCTGGGATTACAGGCATGAGCCACCGCACCTGGCCTATTTTTCTTTTTTAATAGTAGTATCTCTTGGTAGTTTTTATTTGCATTTTCTTACTGCTTAGTGATGTTGAGAATCTTTTCCTGTGCTTATTTGCCATCTGTATATCTTCTTTGGAGAAACGCCTGTTCACACCCTTTGCCCATTTTTGAATTATTTTAATGTTGTTGTTGAGTCTTAGAAGTTCTCTAGGCCGGGTGCGGTGGCTCACGCCTGTAATCCCAGCACTTTGGGAGGCCGAGGCGGGCGGATCACAAGGTCAGGAGATCGAGACCACGGTGAAACCCCGTCTCTACTAAAAATACAAAAAATTAGCCGGGCGCGGTTGTGGGCGCCTGTAGTCCCAGCTACTCGGGAGGCTGAGGCAGGAGAATGGCATGAACCCAGGAGGCGGAGCTTGCAGTGAGCCGAGATCGCGCCACTGCACTCCAGCCTGGGCGACAGAGCGAGACTCCATCTCAAAAAAAAAAAAAAAAAAAAGAAGTTCTCTATATATTCTGGAGAATAATTCCTTATCAGAGACAGGATTTGCAAATTTTTTCCCCACTCTGTGGGATGCCTTTTAAACTCGTTTTATGTATTTTTTTTTTTTTTTTTGAGACGGAGTCTCACTCTGTCTCCCAGGCTGGAGTGCAGTGGCCGGATCTCAGCTCACTGCAAGCTCCGCCTCCCGGGTTTACGCCATTCTCCTGCCTCAGCTCACTGCAAGCTCCGCCTCCCGGGTTTACGCCATTCTCCTGCCTCAGCCTCCCGAGTAGCTGGGACTATAGGCGCCCGCCACCTTGCCCGGCTAGTTTTTTTTTGTATTTTTTAGTAGAGACGGGGTTTCACCTTGTTCGCCAGAATGGTCTCGATCTCCTGACCTCGTGATCCGCCCGTCTCGGCCTCCCAAAGTGCCGGGATTACAGGCTTGAGCCACCGCGCCACGCCTGTTTTATATATTTTTAATGGTTATTTTTTTTCCAGAACATTAAATAGTTGAAAAAACTTGAAAAAGTAGGTATGTTAAAACTCACATTATTTTAAGTTTAAATATTTTATTTATAACTTAAACAGAATTTTTTTTTTTTTTTTTTTGAGACGGAGTCTCACTCTGTCACCCAGGCTGGAGTGCAGTGACGCAATCTCAGCTCACTGCAAGGTCTGCTGCCCGGGCTCACACCATTCTCTTGCCTCAACCTCCTGAGTAGCTGGGACTACAGGCGCCTGCCACCATGCCCGGCTAATTTTTTTTGTAGTTTTAGTAGAGACGGGGTTTCACCATGTTAACCAGGATGGTCTCGATCTCCTGACCTCGTGATCCACCCACTTTGGCCTCCCAAAGTGCTGGGATTACAGGCGTGAGCCACCACACCCAGCCTTTTTTTTCTTTTTTCTTTTTGAGATGGAGTTTCACCCGTGTTGCCCAGGCTGGAGTGCAATGGTGCAATCTTGGCTCACCGCAACTTCCGCCTCCTGGGTTCAAGCGATTCTCCTGCCTCAGCCTTCCGAGTAACTGGGATTATAGGCATGTGCCTCCACACCTGTCTAATTTTGTATTTTTAGTAGAGACGGAGTTTTTCCATGTTAGTCAGGCTAGTCTTGAACTTCCAACCTCAGGTGATCCGCCTGCCTCACCTCCCAAAGTGCTGAGATTGCAGGTGTGAGCCACTGGCCCAGCCAGAATTTCTTATAATTCTATTTTCCTGGGTTTAATGGAGACAAAAATAACCAATAATATTTTCAAAATCTGCTTCTTGAAAAAATAATTATTAAAAGTTTTCGGCCGGTCGCGGTGGCTCAAGCCTGTAATCCCAGCACTTTGGGAGGCCGAGGCGGGTGGATCACGAGGTCAGGAGATCGAGACCATCCTTGGCTAACATGGTGAAACCCCGTCTCTACTAAAAATACAAAAAACTAGCCAGGCGAGGTGGCGGGCGCCTGTAGTCCCAGCTACTCAGAGGCTGAGGCAGGAGAATGGCGTGAACCCAGGAGGCGGAGCTTGCAGTGAGCCGAGATCGCGCCACTGCACTCCAGCCTGGATGACAGAGCGAGACTCCGTCTCAAAAAAAAAAAAAAAAAAAAAAAAAGTTTTCATTAAGGCTGGGCGTGGTAGCTTTTGAGTGTAATCCTAGCATTTTGGGAGGCAAAGGGGGAAGAATCACCTGAGGTCAGGAGTTCGAGACCAGCCTGGCCAACATGGTGAAACCCCATCTCTACTAAAAACACAAAAATTAGCTGGGTGTGGTGGCACATCCTTGTAGTCCCAGCTACTCGTGAGGCTGAGGCAGGAGAACTGCTGGAGCTGGGAGGCAGAGGTTGCACTGAGATTGTGCCACTGGGCGACAGAGCGAGACTCTGTCTCAAAAAAAAAATTTTTTTTTTTTCATTGGAACACGTATATAGGGGCACATATTTTTCCTGGAGCCAGTGTGAGTTTGGAGGAGGAGAGGAGTGTGGCTTGGGTCCCCATGAGGCATAGGTTATGTCTCCATTATCTGACAAAACCAAGGCTACAAGGTGAGGGGCTCAGTGACATGGGTTGGGGTCTGAGCGGTTGACCAAGCACAGGCAATGCCCCCACCAAGCCCGTATTGCAAAGGGGTGTTGGATGGGCTGAATTTGCAGGACCTGTAGTGCTTGGGAGAGATGCCCAGGAGGCTGACTGATACTCAGTGCTGGACAGAAAGCTAAGTGTAGGCGACATCCTCAATGTCCAGGTGGTGGGGAGCTGTGAGCCTGTGGGAGGCTGGAGAGGGGAGCATGAGGGCACCCAGGCCTGAACACAGGAAGAACACTGGATGGGGTTGGGAGGCCAGCGCACATGTGGGCAGTGATATTGGTGCTGCTCAGAAGACTGGGCATGGCGGGGGGATCTGGCCAGTGGTGCAAGACCCCTGCTGGGTGCTGTTGGCCTGGCTGAGCCAGGGCTGTTCATCTCTACTAAGGACCCACTCCCCAGTTTGCTAGAGTGAGGTGGGATGCAGGTAGTGACAGAGGGAGGTAGTGGGCATGGGATAGGAGGCCTTGAGGAGCTGGAAGTGTTAGGCTTGAGAGGGAGGAAGCTGTCAGGAGAGGTGACTTAGTGGGGCCTTCTGCATAGCCACCTTGTCTTGGCAGAAAGGTAATGTGCTCCCCAGCCTTCCTGGGCAAGGGACAGAAGAGCCCCAACAACATGCAGGGGCTGGACCCTGCCCTCCAGATGGTCCCATCCACATATGCTTCTGACCCTGGGGTCTGGGATTCAGGGTCGGTACTCACGGATTCTGTGAGTTGGGGACACTGCCTGGCCTCAAACTGCCCTGTCCATGGCCAGCAAGTGCAGAGAGGCCCTGAGTCTCCCAGCCTGAAACCTGCTTAGCCCTGCTCACCACACCAGTGTAATTACACCCTAAGGAGCAGGATCAATGGGTACCTGATGCCTGATTCATAGTCCAGTGCAGAGGATCAGAGAGCACTGGCCCAGAGTCAGCACAGTGGCCACACCCCAGTCTTGTAAGTGGGGGGCATTTACTGTGGTCACCTCAGCCACCACCATCCCTACCCGACCTACAACCTCAAGGTGCCCCTGAGGGCCCCCACAGCCTTCAGCTCTGGCTCTGGCGGGACTAACCTGGCCCGGCCACCAACCAGAGATTAGACAAGCCTGGTGGACAGTTAATGCCGCTGACGTCAGGGCCTGGCCGGGTGGCCAGTAGGGGTTTGGGCCCTCCCCACAGGCAGTAGCACAGTCCATGTGACCAGGGCTCATTAAGCCGCTTCAGTGGCCAGAGAAGCTGGGGGCCAGATCTCAGGAGAGAGAGGGTAGGCACGTCAGGGCTGTGGGGATGAGGCCTTAGCCATGAGGTCACCAGTTCTGGGGACCCAGGCCAGGGAAGGGCTGGATAAGAGGGTTGCCTATGGGTCCCCTCCATATTTCTACACTCTGTGTTGTGGCAATAAAGCCCTGTTCATGCCCAAAGAGTAGCCTCCCAGGCACCAAACTGAGCAGAGCAGAGTCAGCAGCTGAGGTGTAGTAATAGACCTTGAGGTATAGGGGTGAGAACCACCTTCTCCTGAGGATTTCAAACTCCCGATCATGAGCCCAGAAGGAGCGTGCTGCCCTGCACGCAGCCCTCCGCCCACCAGGGCTAGCCTGACGCCCAGGCTCCTTTTCCCTCCAGCCGAGCTCCTTTCTCCATCCACGGTGCCCTTTCCCTCCCCACCCTGGCTTGTGCCTTCTTCCCCTTGGCAGAGCAAGTCCGTGGGTTGCTTCGCCATCAGGCTCTCCTTGATTTGCGCCCTCCAACCTTGCAGGCGCTTTCACTTCTAGACCACCTGGAGATAGTGCTTGGAGACACTAGGGCTGGGGCTGTGTGGGTGGGGTGACAAGAGCAGCAAGAGCAGTCATTGTTGGACTAGCTGGCTCTTCACGATGACTCAAGCAGGGTTCTCAGAGGTGATCTATGAGGGTGATGAAGGACAAGTAGGAGTCTGCCAAGGAGGTGGGACAGGGTAGGGAAACTTCAGCCCTGGGAAGTACGAGGGCAGAGGCACAGGAGCATGAAAGCTAGCAAGTTCTGCAAAGAGTAGGAACATGTACAGCGAGGCCAGCCAGGCCTGGGAGAGGTGGAGAGGCCTGCTGGGAGCAGGTGGGGAGATATGAGTGAGACCAGCCAGGTGTGGGGGCAGGAGCTGCAGGGGGTCTGAGGAGTCAGGGGACACAGATACTGGGCTCTGGAAGGGCTGGGTTGGAGGCAAAGATGGGGCATTGCTGTTGGAGATGGTCTTGGGGCACTGTGTGGACAGCATGTTAACAGAGGTGGTGGCATGGTGAAAACAGGCGGCCTAGCTAGTGGCTAAGAGTTAATTACTAGAAAGGAAAGAGGAGAGCCAAGGGCTATCGGTGCCCTGGAAGGAGGATGTGAGTGGTCCCTGAGCTCTGCTGCACAGGTCTGGCAGTCTTTCAGGCCTGGGTTTAAGTTTGCGGAGATGGGGCAGTGGAGGTGGAGGCTGGGCTGAAGCCTGGGATAAAGCTTCCCCCATCCTCCATCCCAAGAGGCCGCCTGCAACCCTGCGGTTGCTCGGATGGACATTCCCTCCAGCCTCTGGGAGAAGGCGACCAGCAGCTCTCAGAGCCACATCCTAGCTGTCCAGCTGTCCGGCCACCACTGGCTGGGCCGGGAGATTCGGCAGGTGGCGGGAAAGGCCTCCGAGCTGTGTTTGCCCTGGCTAGGGCCCAGGCCTAGCAACAACAAACAGTCAGCCCCTCCCCCAGCCTGGCCACAACTGGTCTGACCCAGGGACCCCACATCATACACTCCTCTGGGCCTCCCACAGCAGCCCAGCCCAGCCAGCCCCTGCTTCCTCCAGTCTAGATTAAGGACCCCAACACCCATATCCCAGGTGACCTTGAGCCAGCCCTGGCCCCTCATGAACTGCCAGTGAGAGCCACCAGCCCTTTGCAGACAGCTCCTGTGAACATCCAGGGTGTCTGCAGGTGAGAGGTTGAGAGGTGGGAGGCAGGCCTGAGACCCTCCTCAGCGCCTCTTCTACATGGCTCTGTCCTATGGCAGAACCATGCCCTTTTGGAGGGTGGGAGTCAAAGTGAGCTCTGATCTAGGGATGATATCGGCTCCAGACCAGGAGTGAAAGGCAGCCCTTTCCCATTTTCCAGTCACCAGCAAGGCAGAAGTTCGAGTGGCTTGAGGTTTTCAGGGGTTGCCACCATCCCAATGCTTTTCTCTCTAGCCCTGCCTGCCAGAGCTGAGCCCACTACCCCGTCTCACAGCTTCCCCTCTGCCCATTCCCCTCAGGAAAAAAGATAGCCATTTCCATGTGACAGAGGGAAACTGAGGTACGCCAGGTTGGCTGTGGTGGTTCTGTGAGTCAGCAGGAGAGAATCCTGGAGTCCTGACTCCCAGCCCAGGGCAAGGGAGGGTCAGGTATGTCCTCTGAGGGCATTCCTCCAGCACTGGGAAGCAGGGCAGGCATGACACAGAGAAGACTAGCTTGGATAGGAACAGCAGAGGCCATGAGATTAATCGGATCAGAGCCAGTGGCTGAGAAGCAAGGGGCACAGCTGTTCTGAGAACCCCCCCAGTTCACCCCAAAGGTCAGCATCTCCCCCAGCTTCCTACTGGCAGAACCTGGGACCTTAACACCTACCACCCGCCTCTGAGCACCAAGGCCTTGTGTGGAAAGCAGGCAGGGGTGGGGCAGGAACCCCCAGCCAAGAACGGGGCCATCCTAAAACCCCTGTCTGTCCCCAGGGCACCAAGTCCCAGCCCCCTTCTTGTGGACAGGCTGACAGCTGTCTCCTACACCTTCTAAATAAGGATGGGGGTCATGGTTGGGGGGGCCCCAGGTGAGGCTCAAGCAAGCCAAGCCTTACTCCTTACCTGACCTCGCTGCCCCTGTCCTCTCTGTTCCAGCCTCAGCCTCCTCTTAATATCTGAGGTGGAGACAGAATTGATACAAGAAGCCCTCCCACCCTCGCCCCCACCCCACCCTTGGTTGGGAAGGGGGAGGCAGATAGAAGAGGTATTTTGTTGCCTGAGTGTCGCCTGGAAGTCCCTCATTCAAGTATCCCTCACTGAGGCTATGCATTGCCAGTCCTCTTGACTGAAGCTCGCCTTCTGGCTTTGAGGGGTGTGGGCAGAGCGTTTCAGGGGTTAAGGTGACACCCACAGACCTCAGAGAGAATCTGCTTCGGACTGAAGCATTCCCCCCACAAGACTCAACGGAGCCCCTCCAGCAGCTCTGCTCTCCCACCTAGGGGCTCCTTAACGCTCAGGCCGCCCCTTTGCTCCCGGCCTGCCCCGGCCCCAGCCATTCCCCGACCAGCCCCTCCTCCCGCGGGCAGCCAGGGATTGGCGGGCCGGGGGCGGGCCGGGGGCGGGGCCGGGCGCCCTTCATCCCCACCGTCGCTGTTGTCGCTGTTGCAGCCCTGAGTTCAGCTGGGAGCAGAGCGGACCGCACCGGCCCGAGCGGAGCGCCGCGCGTGCCCAGCCGCGAGGCCAGGTACCGCTTCGGGTGTTCATCCTGCCGCACAGGGGAATCGGGTGGGCCGAGCGCTACTGTCCACCCTCCTTGTCCATAGCTGGGCTCTGGGCAGCTCTCCTCTCGCGTCCTGACCCGGGCAGGCGCCCCAGCCTCCGGCGAGCCAAAGCCCCGCGCGCTCCAGGCGCCGGTCTTGGGGACCTGCCAGTCGGGACTCAGCGCCGAGCTTGAGCAGGGCGCTGGAGGTACCGGGAGGGACACGTCGTCGCCTTGGGGCCTCTCGGCATGGCCGGGAGGTGCAGCAGGAGGTCGGCGGGCACCCGGGGCTGGGACCACAGGACGCCTTGTTGGAGGCTCGGGCGGCACGCCCCAGGCTTTCTGAGGCAGGGCCCGTGGGGCAGGCTGGAGAGGGCCCGGGGGGAGGACCCAAGAGGAGCCTGGAGCAGTCCCTGGAGCGCTGCCCCGACGGGCGCCTGACAGGCAGAGCAGCCCGGCTGGCACGATGGGAATCCGGGTATATTTATCTCGGCTGCTTTGGACAAGGGCTTGAGGGCAGATCGGGCCGGGCCGCCTGAGGGGCCGCGGGGTACATGCTGGTCCCAGAGTCGGTGCCATTTGCAGAGGAGCCAGCGGGCACAGAGGACGCAAGGCGCGCGTGGCTCCCTGACCTGTGGCCGGGGCGCCGTGCGAGCTCCTCCCAACCTGGAGCTGGGTAGGGTATAAGTCAGAGCCGGCGCAGCGCACTGCGGAGAGAAGGAACCAAGACTTGGTTTGCAAGAGCCCGCCCCCGCCCGGTTGGCCCCTTCGATTGGCCACATCGAATGCGTGCATTTGTTTACACCCGGGCAGGGGGAGGCCAGGGGCGGGACCTGCGGGGACCCGCCCTTTTCCCCCCACAGGGACCTGAGTCCTGAGTCCAGGTATGGGCTCCCAAACAGGTCTGAGAAAGGCTAAGTCAAAGGCTCTTGAGCCCTGAGGAACACCGTGGAAGACATCCCCACTCATGCCCATCCTTCCTTCAGCCTGCCAACCCTGTCCTTTCTTCCATAACCCACTCGGGGCACAGACCTGCCCCTGGAAAATGCCCTTGGACCTTTCACCTCTTCCTGTTCTGTAAAAGGTCTGGGATGGGGCTCATTTCCTTTTGGAAAGGAAGCAAATCCCTCAGGGCTCTCAGTCTGGGGGATAAAAAGCTAAAGAGACCCAAGGATGGTTCGATTTTGAATGGGGGATATTAGGCACAGCCAGGGTACGCTTCCTGCAAGAAGCATCACTGGTGGGAGGGATCAGGACTGGAAGATGCCAAGCCTGGCCCGTCTCTGAGAGGGCTGGAATGACTGAAACCAGAAATGGGAATCTGATTTCTTGACATTGGGAGCAGGGAGCCGAATCTCTGGGGAGGGTGGGAGTGTGTATCTCAGAATTTTGCTCTGCCTGGGCCCATGGGACCCATGTCTTTGCTGGCCTCTCAAGTCACTCTTCGTTGTGTGCTGGTTCTTTTGGCCCATGTCACAAATGGTCCCCACACCAGTCCAGGGCTCCAAGTTGCCAGATCATGACAACTGGTTGCTCCTGCTCTTGTGCCATTGCCCTAGCAAGTAGCCTTGAAGCCCTGGACAGATGGAGAAACTGAGGCACAACAAGACTGGCTGGGTGGTTCATGGTCTCTGGGTTGAGTCAGGGAAGGATTTTAAGCTGAACTGGACACACCCTGGAAGTCTGGGTTGGGTGTGAGGACAAGCATCCAGTTTGAGAGGGAAACATATTTGGAGGGGAGTGGTGCGGGTGGGCCACCAGGGAGGTGCAGTTTTGGCATCTCTGTGAACAGAAAGCTGAGGTGGAATGTGCAGTCTATGCTATAGTAGAATTGGAACTCAGGGGGAGGATGTTCTAGTGTAGACATGGCCAGGGGCCAGGCCTCAGTTGGAGCAGGTAAGAGGGCTTGCCGAGGGCCTCAACTGCATTCCATTAATTTATTTTTATTTGTTTCATTTTTTGAGATGGGGTCTCACTCTGTTGCCCAGGCTGGAGTGCAGTGGCACAATCTAGTCTCACTGCAGCCGCCGCCTCCCAGGCTCAAGCAATTCTCCCATCTCAGCCTTCTGAGTAGCCAGGACCGAAAGGTGCGCAACACGAAGCCTGGATAATTTTTTTGTATTTTTGGTAGAGGCAGAGTTTCATCATGTTGCCCAGACTGGTCTCGGACTCCTGAGCTCAAGCAGTCTGCCTGCGTTGGCCTCCCAAAGTGCTGGAATTACAAGTGTGAGCCACCGTGCCTGGCCATTCCATTCATTTAACATTTGCTGAGCACCTACTGTGTGCCCTGTGTAATCTTGTCTAGTGGGCGAAGGGTAGGCCTTTGACTCTAGGTAGTAGGACAGACATAGGAGAACAGGGTGGGGCTCTAGAGGACCAGGCGGGGCTTCTGGGGGCCAAAGGGAAGGACCAGCTGCTGGGCAGGAGGGGCTTTCCGGCCAGTGGCCTGGGGTGGCTTGGTTTTGAATTTCCGCTCTGCGGGCCACGTCCTGTACACAGCCTCTCAGCCGGCACGTCTGCACACGTGCATGGCTGCTGAGAATGGGGGTCACTCCAACTGACCATCATCTCCACATGTATTTTCCATTGCTCAGGTAGACAAGTCCTGGGTGCTGGACCAGGGATCTCTGAGCTTTCCAGTTGGGCCTGGCCTTGTGGCCCTAGTGGGCTCAGCCCCACCCTCTGGGTGTCATAGCACCTGGCTGGTAGGGGCATAACCTGCTCTGTGGAGACCTGGAGGCACAGCAGCAGTCTTTTTGTGGGGTCCTCCAGGATTCTGCCTGGCCATCTTGGCAGTGTCCGTTGGGCCTACTGCCCCCTCACCTGGGATCCCTGGCTCCCTCTCCCCTTCTCTCTCTTTCTGGGGCTTTTTCCTCAGTTGTCTCTTTTTTTTTTTTTTTTTTTTTTTGAGATAGGGTCTCTCTCTGTTACCCAGGCTGGCATGCAGTGGCATGATCTTGGCTCACCGCAGCCTCTGCCTCCGGGATCAAACAATTCTCCTGCCTCAGCCTCCCAAGCAGCTGGGATTACGGGCACCTGCCACCATGCCTGGATAATTTTTGTATTTTTAGTAGAGATGGGGTTTCACCATGTTGGCCAGGCTGGTCTCGAACTCCTGGGCTCAGGTGATCTGCCCGTCTTAGCCTCCCAAAGTGCTGAGATTACAGGCGTGAGCCACCACGCCCGGCCTTACAACCATTTCTTGCTGTCTCGTTGTCTGTCTCTTCCTCCATTTGGCTGTCTCTGACTGGGCGCTCACTCTGTTTCTCACCTCCCTGGTTGTCTCTGTCACTCTCTGTCTCCCTGTCTAAATGTCTGTCCGCTATCTGCATGTGATTTTTGTCTGTTTTTCTGTCTGTGTCCCTCTGTGTGTATCTGCATTTCCCTGTCTCCCTGGGCCTCTGCATCTCTGTCTGTCTGTCTGTCTCTCTGTATGGATCAGTATGCATGGACGCATGGAGCTAATGACTGTTTTCTCTCCCTGCTCTCTCCCTGTCTATCTCTCTTCCCTCCCTCTTCCTCTTCTTCCTGATGTTGGATGTTGCCCCTCCTCCAGGCCGACCTTGACTTTAGCCCCCCATTGGACTCTCTGATGAGTCCTGAACTGCCCGAGGCCTGTGTTTCAGCTTTCTTTGGGGCCAGAAGTCCGGCTGTCCAAATATTTGGCCGCCTCCAGGGGATTCCGGGTCAGCAGGGAGGAGAATGGGCTGGCTGGCGCAGGGTCTCCCCTGCCCCTGGGGGGCCACAGTCACGTGATGTCCTGTCTTTTGCCTCAGCTGGGCCTCGGGCTGCACGTCCTTCTCAGCAGACTGGCAATGGGGGAGGTGGGGGCTGCTGTTGCTGTAGCCCACTCGTGAACCAAGAGCTTCTGGCTGCAACCTCTACGGGTGGCAGCCTGAGCAAGGAGGGTCCAGGGCTGGGTGGGAAGGGAGGCTGAGGTGCCTAAGATTAGGCCCAGCTACAAGCATCTGTTAGAAAATGTACCCGGCCACAGGAAAGTCTACCTTCCGGCCCCAGCTGGGTCTCTCAGATCCTCCTAGACACCTCCGGATGCCCAGAACACACAGCCACAGACCCTAGATCCCAAGGCCAGGGAACTGGGGGTTGAGGATTAACGTAGCCAGTAGTTCAGTTCTCTGGGCCATCTGCCTTCCCCTGAATGTGCCCCCTCCTGCATGTCACTTCCTCGGTATTAGCCCAGTGTTGGTCACACACTGGCCACTTGCATTGTTGTGTTGTTGATGAGGAGGACGTGGCAGAGAGAGGACTAGAATCTACTGGGGTCAAAATCTGGAAACGTGGGTCTGGAGGAGGGTAAGAGGTGTCTTTTCCCTGTTCTAACATCCTCCTCCCACTTGCTTTGTCCCTAGACCCCTGACCCCAGCAATCAGCTACCACTAATTCCTGTGGCTGTGCCTTGAGAACATACAGTCCAAATGTCTCCACTGGATCTGGTTTCCCCTCTTACTAACACCTTGTCCTAGGAGGGGGCATCTTCCCTCTGAAGCCTGGAGGAGCAGGTGGACAGAGGGGTAGCTGTCCAGATGGGTACCAGACTTAGAAGGGGGGCACCCTGTCTCAGTCAAGGAGGGGAGTGGTAAAAATGAGCTGAGCTAGAACTGGGGGCAGCCCTCATCCCTGAGCCCCCAGGAATAATCATGAAGGACCCTCAAGCCAGGCCAACTGTCTCTCTCCTGAGATCTTGGCGGAGGTCAGGAAGCCTGGGCCTTAGCAGTAAGCTCCAGAGGGTCTGTGCCTCCGCTGGTACAAGTGACCCCCAAGGAAAAAAGAGTGTGAAGGCCTCCCTGTCACCAGCTCACTACTGCAGACCCACACCCACTTATGTTCCTGAGCATGGGGAAGGAAAGCAAGACTCAGAGTCCTGGGGACTCCAAGGACCTTGATCCCTGGGCAGAGAGCTGTGCTTCCTGTAGCCGCTTGCATCAGCTGCCCTGAGGTGGCCTGGATTCCTGGGGCTCAAAATCTTTAATTAGCCAAACTCAACACCTGCCGAGGTGTGACTGATGAATTCTCACCAGGTGATGTTTGCGTGGGCGGGCGTTACCTGCTGCACCATCCCTGTGGCTCCTGGCCCCTCCTGGCCCTTATCTCCCAGGAAAGCAAAACAGGTCCCAGGGCAATGGCCTGGGCCGTTGATCTACTGCCCGGGCTCACACTACATCCATGACATGCCATCCTGATGACCTGCCCAAGGCCACTATGATCTCCCCACCCTAGCGCCTGGCCACTCTCTGGGCACCCATGGCCTGCCCTGGGGATGAAGGCTTTGGGGAGGCTCCCCACTCATCCCAAACTTTGACCAAGCCTCATGGGACCCCTAGAGGATAGGGGTACACTGAGGTCCTGAGTTGGGGAGTACGCTGCCCCTAGCCACACAGTGAGGCAGGGCCAAGCCCAGCACCAGAAGGTCTGCTCTGGGCTTTCAACACAGGAGATCAGGCTCTGCTGGGATCCTTTCTCATGCAGGGGCCCTTCCCTGAGTTTACCCTGACTCCCGGATACAAAGGAGCCTGGGAGGCCACAGGCCTGAGGGGTAGGAGCTGTCAAAAATGGGCTGGTAGTTTCAGGGAATGGCTGGGGGCTCCATGCCAGGCCAGTGCTAATCCTCACCCTGGTCCCCAGCCCCCAGCCCTCCTCCCTGCCCTGGACCAAAGTCCATACTCCTGGACCTGGCCTTTACAGCTCTATCAGGTTTGTCTGTTGCCACAGAACCTTCCTTCAGCCCTCACAGTCTGCCTTGTACTGCACCTCAGGGCCTCTGCCTATGCTGTGCTCTCTGCCTGGTGCACTGTTTCCTGTTTGACATCCCAGGGTGCCTACTGGAATTTTAGGACTGGCTTTGTTACCTCCTCCAGGAAGTCTTCCTTGATTCCCCCATCCTCTTTTTTTTTTTTTTTTGAGATGGAGTTTGGCTCTTGTTGGCCAGGCTAGAATGCAATGGCACAATCTCGGCTCACTGCAACCTCCACCTCCCAGGTTCAAGCGATTCTCCTGCCTCAGCCTCCCAAGTAGCTGGGATTACAGGCATGTGCCACCACGCCGGGCTAATTTTGTATTTTTAGTAGAGACGGGGTTTTTCCATGTTGGTCAGGCTGGTCTTGAGCTCCTGACCTCAGTTGATCCTGCTCTCCTCGGCCTCCCAAAGTGCTGGGATTACAGGCATGAGCCACTGCGCCCGGCACCCCCATCCTCTTTTTTGAGACACAGCACTGTGTGGCTCACACTGAGTTGCAGCAGGAGCTACAGGGTAGTGATGAGGGTGCTATTTGGGGGGGTTGTCTCTTTCAGACTGGAGGTCACTTGAGGAGAGATATTCTAAATCCTTTCTGGGATCTCGGGCCAGCCCAAGACCCAGCAATGACTGGTCATGATTGAGTAATAGCCACCAGGCCCCAAAGGTCTAGGCCCAGCTCCTGCAGGGGGGATGGGGAACCTGGAACTCAGACCTCAGACACCTCCCACTGCCCATGACACAGACTGTGGTCTCCCTGGAGGCAGTGCCTGGCTGCTACGGAAGAATATTAGGGCAGAGAAGTGTGTTTTGTCCAGGCTGCCAGCTCAGCACACTCTGAGGGCCTGTCCCAGCCTGCCCAGGACAGGGGGCCGAGAGAGGGCACCCCCAAATGAGTGCAGGGCGGACTCTGGAGTAGCTCTGGACGCCAGCACCGGCACCTCCATACCCAGGTGGGACCCTTGGAGGGATGCTGATGGCAAGGCTTAGGGCAGGGGCATGAGGACAGGTGGACCTAGGCAACTCTGGGGTCAGGGGAGAGGGCTCAAGAAGAGATGCTAACATTGTTAGAGTTCTGAGTAGGTGGGGCTGGGAGGAGAGGAGGTAAGATGCTGGCATCAGAAGGAGAGGCAAGTTTGAGGGATGCAAGAGTGCCATGTGTGGGGTCTCCAGGGTCCAGGTGCCAGAATCTGAACTCCGGCCTGGGGCTGCCTGGGGCAGTACAGGGAGGGAGTCCTCTGACCAGAGAGGCCAGAGGCTGCTGTGACCTCTGCAGCCTCCGGGGGCACCAGGCCTGAGGCCTGAGCCCAGCCTCTCCTGTTCACCCCTAGCCCTGAGTGCTACATTTGAGTCCCCCAGTGCTCCAGATTCAAGGGCAGACCTGAGACCATCAGGGGCTGGAGTGGGGATGGGGGGTTCAGGGCAGAATTCAGGGTTCCCCAGCAAAGAGGGTGCCGTGGCTTTAGGACCAGGCTCTGGCTGTCCTGCCTGGCAGTACTGTCCCACTCACTGGTCTCCACTCTGGCCTCAGCTCTCCTGCTGGCCAGGCTGGCCTTCAGGGTGTCCTTACAGAACCTGGGGGCACTATGCCCAGTCACCTCTGGGTATGAAGCAGGCAATTCCTGGATCCAGTGATGGGAGAGGGGCCAGTGAGTTGTCTGGGCAGTGAGCAGGGATGGTGGGGAAAGGGGAGCTGGTTCCTTTGAGGCCTAACGGGGGTTCCCTGCCTGGCAGCAGAGGAGAGGCTTGGAAGAAAACATGGCCCTGAGGCCAGGACTGTGTGGAAGGTGAGGCATGTGTGGCACAGAGAACCGGCCCTGGAGCACCCTTTTCCTGGAAGGCCCCCTGAGGGCCCTTTGCTGCAGCCAGGCGGGAAGGGCCCAGGTGTCCAGCTACCCAGCACCGCCTCAGGCATCCTGGCTCCGGGGAGGGGGGACAGCCTCTGCGCCTGCCGTTCCCAGCGCCAGCTCTCAGCCCACAGAGGGCTCTTTGTTCTGGCTGCCAGCAGTGCCCGCCGGGCGGCTGGGAACAGGGCCCACAGCCCTCACCCTCTCCTGAGGCCTCCAGCCGTCGGGCAGTGCCATTCTAGATTGGACAGGAGGCCCCTGGACCCAGGGTCAGTGCAGGAAACCATCTCCCAGTACTGATGTCAAGGAGGGGAAGTCTATCCCGGGTACATACCCAGAGTGAAGTCTGGGGACCTGGGACTGAGCATCTGGGGATGCTGGTGCCACTGGGCTCTGAACTTGGGTCATCCAGATGATCCTTACTTCACAGATGGGGAAACCGAGACCCCAAAGGCTTGCCTGGATGGGTGTGCGTGTAAGAAATGCATTATGTGCTGGCTAGGGTGTCCCATCAGAACATGCTGGGAACTCAGGTGTCCGAGCTGGATCCCCCCAACGGCAGATCCCAGGGAGGCAGCAGGCAGAGCTGCATGTGCGGGTATGTCCCGAGTGGCCATCTGGGAGGTGTGCTATGGCTGCAGGCCTCGGGTAGGAGGCTGGGCCATAGGCCCAAGTAATGGGGCTAACCAGAGGGACCGGCTGCTCTGCAGACATCTGACTGTTGGTGTGAGACCGGTGCTCCTGGTGGTGTGCCCTGAGCCATGGAGGTGCCTTTGCAGACAGAGATGGTGGAGCTGGTGCCCAATGGCAAACACTCAGAGGGGCTGCTCCCAGTCATCACCCCTATGGCAGGCAACCAGAGGTGAGTACAAGAGGGACCCAGTGCTGGCTCAAGACAGGGCAGGGCAGGGATACAGAGCAAAGGGCTGGAGCTGAGCCACCCACCCTGACCTGTGCCTACAGGGTCGAGGACCCCACAAGGAGCTGTATTGAGGGCAAGAGCTTCCTACAGAAAAGTCCCAGCAAGGAGCCACACTTCACCGACGTGAGCGGGGCAGCAACGGGTTGTTGGGGGACACTGTGGGGAACTTGGATGCAGTAATGAGGTGGTCTCTGGCAGCAGTGGGAGGCTGAGGGACAGTCAGGGGGCATGCCGTGATGCCCCTGTCCTTTGCTGACTCCTCCCACCCTTCCCCATCCCATTCTGGTGCCTGCAGTTCGAGGGGAAGACATCATTTGGGATGTCAGTGTTCAACCTCAGCAATGCCATCATGGGCAGCGGCATCCTCGGACTCGCCTATGCCATGGCCAATACGGGCATTATCCTTTTCCTGTGAGTGCCCTCAGAGAACCTTCTAAAGATAGGGGCCCTAAGCAAGTCACCAATCATGACCTCCCAGGACCTGCCAGTTCCCTGTCCTAGCACCCAGGCTGCAGTGGGTGGGCACTTCTTACACTAACAAACCATGCCTGAAAAAAACATCCACAGCCAAACAAATATACCTCACTGCCCAGTAAACCGACTGAGGTCACAACACAGGCCAGTCTTACAGGCCAGAGACTGTCCTTCTGCCACCTTACACATGATGGCCAAGCCCCATGGCCAGGCTTTGTGTGGGCACACGTGTCTTTTGCCTGGGGGCTCTGCCCTGAAGCCAGAATGGAACACATGTTTGTTTCAAGGACTCGAGAGGAGGAGGTGCTCAGAGGGCAGTCATAGGGACACTCTTGACTCAGAGGGCCCCTTCTGGTGTGTGTCCCACCCTGGATCAAACGGGGTGGTGTTCATCACCCCTGGGACCTGCTGAGCTTGCATCCATACCTGTTGGAAGTCCAGACACCCAGGTCACAGACCCTTCACCCCCAGGCCTCTCAGAGCCCCTCACCCTCTGCCAGCTAGGGTAGCCCCCAGTGGCCTTTTTCTTCCATCTTCCCATGTGTCCCCAGGTTCCTGTTGACGGCTGTCGCCTTGCTCTCCAGCTACTCCATCCACCTGCTACTCAAGTCCTCAGGGGTCGTGGGTGAGCTTCACATCAGCCTGGAATGGGCGGGAGCTGGTGGGTAAACTGGGGCCAGTTCCTGACTTCTTGACCCTGCTGCCGCAGGCATCCGTGCCTATGAGCAGCTGGGCTACCGTGCCTTTGGGACCCCAGGAAAGCTGGCAGCAGCCCTGGCCATCACGCTCCAGAACATCGGAGGTGAGAGCAGTGGGCAGGGGCAGGCAGTAGGCAAGCAGACGGCCCCGAAAGCTGGCCGGTTGGGCTGACCCCAGCACCTGCTCACCCCTCTCCCCACAGCCATGTCCAGCTACCTGTACATCATCAAGTCTGAGCTGCCACTTGTCATACAGACCTTCCTGAACCTGGAGGAGAAAACCTCGTGAGCCCTGGAGTGGGGAGGGGAGGAGAGGGGTGCTGTACAATGAGGAGGGGTGGGGTAGGGGGCTGGGTGAGGGTGGGGGTGCCAGGCTGGGCTAGTGGGAGAGACAAGACAAAGCAGACAAGAAGCTGGTGGAGGTGGGAGAGTTGCCAGCAGAGCCAGCATTCAGTTCACACTCACTTGGGAAGCACCTAGGGGACCCCCCTCCAGAAGGGGCATGTGGGACTAGGGGCAGGGTGCAGCTGAGAAAGCTGGGCCCCTCCTCACCCCGAACCCAGCCTGTGAGCATGGGAGGCTCAAGCTTAGCTCTAAGCACCTGCTATTCCTGACCATGGGGTTGCCCCCCCACCAAGAGATTAAGCCCAGGTGTCCCAGTTGCCTATCACTTTAGCCAGCATTGACTGGACTTCAAACGTGTTTTGTGGGACAGAGGGGACACAGTCAGGCCCTGCTCTTGTCAGCCCAGCCGAGCAAGCAGAGGGGCTGGGAGGTTGAGAGTAGCTCCGGCAAGAGGGAGAGCCGGAATTCTGCCCCTAGGGCCCTGGGCCTTTCCCAAGGAGTTGACCTCCAGGCTTGCCTTTGAGGACGGTCCTAGCCCTTATCCCCTTGTTTCCCCATGCCCCATATCCATTCCTGGTGGGTTAGAGGAGGGAGCAGGATGAGGCAATGCCAAGATGCCAGAAGGAACCGCAAGGAGTACAGGTTATTGCAAGTGCCTGAAACCCCCATGGAAAACACCACCTTCCTCTAGAACCAGGTCCCTTCCTCCCACCCACCTCCATCCAAAGGCTGGACCCAGACCTGTGTGTCCTGAGAAAAGCAACAGCAGTGCCTATAATAGAGAGGGTCCTGAGCATGAGCTGTGTGCCAGGCTGGAACCTTAGTTCTCACGTCACCCTGAAGGAGAGTACTGAGGGCACGCCCTTTTTTTTTCTTCTTCTTCTTTTTTTTTTTTTTTTTTTTTTTTTTGAAACGGAGTCTTGCTTTGTTGCCCAGGCTGGAGTACAGTGGCGCAATCTCGGCTCACTGCAACCTCTGCCTCCTGGGTTCATGCGATTCTCCTGCCTCAGCCTCCTGAGTAGCTGGGATTATAGGCTTGTGCCACCATGCCCGGCTAATTTTTTTTGTATTTTTAGTAGAGACAGGATTTCACCATGTTGGTCAGGCTGGTCTCAAACTCCTGACCTGATGATCCACCCACCTTGGCCTCCCAAAGTGCTGGGATTACAGGCGTGAGGAAGCACGCCCGGCCGGGCACGCCCATTTTGCAGATGGGGAAAGTGAGACTCAGAGCTGTGGACAAACATTCTTCAGATGTCACTCACTGGCACCACTGGTAACTCCAGCAGAGGGAGGCAGGGGCCCCATCCCAGGCTGAATGGATTCTGACCCTGGCTCCCGATTCCTGTCCCTGCAGGGACTGGTACATGAATGGGAACTACCTGGTGATCCTTGTTTCTGTCATCATCATTCTGCCCCTGGCACTGATGCGGCAGCTTGGTGAGTGTGGAAGGGTCAGAGCCTTGGAAGGGATGTCGGAGGCGTATACCATGGGAGGGGCCCCAGGTCTCAGAGTGCCCCCTCCACTTTGCAGGCTACCTGGGCTACTCCAGCGGCTTCTCTCTTAGCTGCATGATGTTCTTCCTAATTGCAGTGAGTCATCTTCCATGTTGGCCGAGAAAGCGGGCAGCGGGTCTCCCGGGGGAGTTCCCTGTCATCAGGAGGGGGCACGTGTCTCTGGGAAGCCTGGGCCAGAAGGCAGCTCTGCCAGTCCTGATCTAGATGTGGCTTCATGGTAACTTCCCAGGCAGCTCAGCCTGGCTCTGACACCCTCATCTCTCCCCACTCCAGGTCATCTACAAAAAGTTCCATGTGCCCTGCCCACTGCCCCCCAACTTCAACAACACCACAGGCAACTTCAGCCACATGGAGGTCGTGAAGGAGAAGGTGCAGCTGCAGATCGAGCCTGAGGCTGCAGCCTTTTGCACTCCCAGTTACTTCACGCTCAACTCACAGGTTCTGACAGGTCAGGGTGGGGCGGGGGCCCAGTGAGAGTGGGGGACTGCCTTGACAGCCTCATGCTTCCCCAGACAGCATACACCATCCCCATCATGGCCTTCGCCTTCGTCTGCCACCCCGAGGTGCTGCCCATCTATACTGAGCTCAAGGAGTAGGTATCTGTGGCTGGCAGCGGTGGGGGGGCTGCCCTGAGCTGGTTTGGGGAGAATGGATGTGGTCCTGAATGTGGAGAGGGGAGTGACAGGAGCCAAGTCACTTTATCTAAGATCTCCGGGGCAGCCATGAGAGGCGATTATGAGCAAGAAGGAGACTCCCTCAGCTGCTGAATGGTGAAAGTGTGGTGCCAGAGAGGGCTTGGGGCACATGGGGGTCTCCCAATGTTACCCAGCTTGTCACCAACACCCGTCCCCCACTTCCCCACAGCCCCTCCAAGAAGAAGATGCAGCACATCTCCAACCTGTCCATCACCGTCATGTACATCATGTACTTCCTGGCTGCCCTCTTTGGCTACCTCACCTTCTATGGTATGGTGGCACTGGTGGGCAGAGGCCTAGGCCAGGCTGGGGGGAAGGGACTGGTTGTGGCCATGGTGCCCTCCATACCGAGGCATGTGGTGCCTGGCTGTTCCTTGCTGCTGTGGAGGTGAGTCTGCATGCCAATCCCCACAGTGTTGGGGTCCCCCAGGCAGCTCAGATCCCACCTCCTTCCCGGGGCCACCTGCTGACCACCCTCCCTGCCTGCCACAGATGGGGTGGAGTCAGAGCTGCTGCACACCTACAGCAAAGTGGACCCATTTGACGTGCTGATCCTGTGTGTGCGTGTAGCCGTGCTGACAGCAGTCACGCTCACAGTGCCCATCGTTCTGTTCCCGGTGAGCTGGTGGGCAGGTGGCCAGACCAGTGGCGGGAGGGGCTGATGGGGCCAACAGGCTGATTATTCTTCCCACCTGTCCCCCAGGTGCGCCGCGCCATCCAGCAGATGCTGTTTCCGAACCAGGAGTTCAGCTGGCTGCGGCATGTGCTTATTGCTGTTGGCCTGCTCACTTGTATCAACCTGCTGGTCATCTTTGCCCCCAACATCCTGGGCATCTTTGGGGTCATCGGTGAGGGTCTGGCCCTGCTGTGGAAGCAGGGTATTGCCCCAGAGGAATTCACCTCTGCAAATCCTGGCAGATTCCTGAGCTTACACCCTACATTAAGTGGAGTGGCCATGTGCACAGTTTGGCCTCCCATCTGAGCTTTTGTCCATAGGCTATTCTAATCCCTTTTCGGGGCTCAGAGTCACTGAGTCAGTCCCCCATGCTGGAGGACAGGGGTGGACCCCAGGGATCAGAGGCCTCCTCAAAGGATCTCACTGGGTCTTGTCCACATTTCACATGTGAGGAAACTAAAGTTCAGAGTGATTAAAGGAGCAGCGGGGCCACACAGCTGGTGAATAGGAGCCTTGGGCTTGATTCAGCCCCAGGATCACTGCACTCCAAGTTTGGCGCTCCATCCACTGCCACATTCCAGATGGGGCTCTCAGCTGGTAGAGCAGACAATTCTGAAATATCTTTGGGGTGACCCAACTCAGAGGACTAATAAACTCTGCCAGGACTGACAGACAGACCTGGGGGCTGAGTATCATGGATATCATTGACAGCACTCTTCGTTCTGTATGTCCGAAATCTAACTCGAAATGAATTAAGCAGAAAGGAATTCACTGGCTCAAATAACAGAGAAGCCTTCAAGTATAGCTGTAGCCTGGAGCCCAATACCCTTAAGCCCTCATCTCTCTCCATCTCTTGACTTGCCTTTCCTCATTGCTAGCTTCATTGGCTGACATTCTCCTGATACCGACATCACCAGCCTTCTATCCTCACGGATAGAGAACAAGGGGGAGAGGCTGATGGGCTAGAATCAGGCAGCACTCTCCAGTGGTCTCAACGTGAAACTCCCTCAATAAGGAGTGTTTGATCTCATTGAAAAGTCCACCCCCGAATCTTAGTCAGTAGGAGGATATGAGCCAGCAGTGGCCATGTCTTTTTCTTTGCAGGTGCCACATCTGCCCCATGCCTCATCTTCATCTTCCCTGCCATCTTCTACTTCCGAATCATGCCCACGGAGAAGGAGCCTGCGAGATCCACCCCCAAAATCCTGGTGCGAGGGGCCTGGAGGCCGGTGGGCTGGTATGGGGCTAAGGGAACTGCCCTGACCTTGGACCTGACCCTGACTTCTGATCTCACAGGCCCTATGTTTTGCTGTGCTTGGCTTCTTGCTGATGACCATGAGCTTGAGCTTCATCATCATTGATTGGGCCTCAGGGACCAGCCGGCACGGAGGAAACCACTAGGGTGACCCTCATGCTGTTCTGTCTACTCACCCTAGCAGTCCTGCCCAGACTCTTCAGCCCCTGCTCCCATCCAGTGGCCAGTCGGGGGAGGAGAAAGACGCGATTAACACTGTGGCATTCAGCCAGGCCCCATGTCCTCTCTGTGGAAGGTTTTTGTTCAAGAGCCAGGACCAAGGCCCTTGGGCCACTATCCTGCTAGGCTCCAGAGCAGCAGGGGCTTCTTGAACTGGGAGCAGGGTGGGGCTGTCGCCTTAGATCCCACCCAAGCCCCTCATTCCCTCCTTGCACAGATGCGTACACTAGGGCCCAGCAGCTGCCTCCTGAGGAGATACAGCCTGTAGAAACATACAGAGCTGGAATCGGCCTAGAGCCATTCCCCTACCCTGCTGCTAGGCCACGGTCTGTGCCCTGGGGCCTCATCTCCCCAGCCCACTTGTTTTTCCCCCTTTTATTCCCTAGGCCCTTTTCAGACACTTGGGCCCTTGGATACTCTTCTCCCACCCCCCTTCACAGGATGGCACCCTCCCATACCCCATAGCTGGGACCAGCAGGTTCTGCTGAGGGTAGGGCTGGTGTAGCTATCCCCAAGAGACCCCTGCCCTGTCCCTTCACCAGTCCTGGGGAGGCTGGGACTCCCCCTGCCACAAGCCTGGGCCACAGCTCACATTCCACTGCTGGGAGAAGAGACAGGCCGAGGCCCAGAGTGGCCTGCCCCCGGGAGCCAAAGACCCCAGTGGCCACACTGGGACAGGGTGGGGAGGCTGGCAGCCCTCTTTTATAAATATTATACATAAGACCAGCTGTGTTTTCTATTCTTGGTCTCCATGGTCCCTGGATTCCTGGAAAGTGAGGTAGGGGCCAGAACATGGATGGTGATGGCGGGCTCCCGTCTCTTTGTCCGGGATGAGGGTGGGGACAGGGCAAGTCCCCCACCCCCCCACCCCCTGCCTCCCAAACTAACCAGTGGCACACTCAGACCCAGCTCTGGGCCTGGGCCAGGCTCAGCACAGACCTGCTTTCTCACGGGGTGAGGTGGGGAGGAATTAATGAGGCCCCAGGAAGTGGGACAGAGAGAGGCCTCCGGAAGGAGGCAACGTGAGGTGCATCCCCAGCAGCTTCAGGGAGGGTCTGAGCTGGGGGCAGCTGAGCCCTGAGGGAGCCCCAGGAAGGGCCCCCTTCCCTCCCCTAGCTCCCAGGCTGCCATGTCAACTCTCTGTCAATGCCCTGAGTCTTGGGGACAAAAGTCCAGGAATCCTGTGCCCTGTTGGGCTGATCTTTTTATTAACAGTAAAATCCACTGTGAATAAAGTAGGTTAGTAGTCCCTGTGTGGGGGGACCCAAATGGCAAAGGGAGGCGGGAGTCCAAGGTAGGGCAGGGGCTGCAAGGAAGCAGGACAGCCCCAGGTGTCCTGGCCCCGGTGGGACTGGGAAGCTGCCCACTGCCTTGAGCAGGTCTGAACCAGCTGAGACCCAGTGGGATAGAGCTGCCCAGGCCTTGGCACCAAACCCTCATTAAGAGAGACCCTGCACCAGGCTAGGCCGCCGGGGAAAGGGCAGCAGGAAAGATCCAGTTTGAATTTGCAAGGCAGCTGCCAGCTCGGGAAAATCCTGAAGAAAGAACTTCCTCAAGCCGATGGCTGCTAGGCCCACAGCAGTGCCAGCTCAGCAGAGGGGAGCTTCCTGAGTCCTGTTCCCATCAGGCCCAGGCATCTGACTCCAAGCTGGGGACTCACTCAGCAGCCCTGTGGCCCCAGGAAAGAGCTGGACACTGGCCTAGAGGTGGATGCAGCACAGGGTGTTCTGATGAGAGGGGCTGCCCTCTAGAGGTCTCGATGGGGCCATAACCCTGCCTGGAACCCTCGGTTCCTGGGCAGTGGGGGGCAATGAAGGGCAAGTCCATCCCGCAGGCAGACCTGGGGGTCTTTTCTTGTACTCCCTCCATCCAAAGAAGGCTGCAGGTCAGAGCAGCAGCAGGACACCACGTCTGGCTTAGGCCCCGCAGACCAGGGGAATGTGCTAAAGGCAGCACCCTCTGCGCACACACATACACACAACTGGTGTGGGGAAGGACCCTGGGCCCTGGCCCAAGAGACCATATCTGCTTGCCCAGTCAGGCCTCCTCCAGCCTGACCATGGGCAGCAGGCTCCAGCAAGGAGGAGGCAGGTAACGTGGCCACTACACCAGATTCAAGAGCCAAGTGTCCACATGACGGTTTGAAAATGAGTATCGCCAGGCGTGGTGGTTCACGCCTGTAATCCCAGCACTTTGGGAGGCCGAGACGGGTGGATCACGAAGTCAGGAAATCAAGACCATCCTGGCTAACACGGTGAAACCCCGTCTCTATTAAAAATACAAAAAATTAGCTGGGCGTGGTGGCTCACGCCTGTAAGTCCCAGCTCTTTAGGAGGTGGAGGCAGGAGGATCACTTGTGTCCAGGTGACTGAGGCTGCAGTGAGTTGTGATTGTGCCACTGCACTCCAGCCTGGGCAACACAGCAAGACTCTGTCTCAAAAAATAAATAAATAAACAGATAAATAAATAGTTCTAGGCCGGGTGCGGTGGCTCACACCTATAATCCCAGCACTTTGGGAGGCCGAGGTAGGCGGATCACCTGAGGTCAGGAGTTCGAGACCAGCCTGACCAACATGGAGAAACCCCATCTCTACTAAAAATACAAAAAATTAGCCGGGCGTGGTGGTGGGCGCCTGTAATCCCAGCTACTCGGGAGGCTGAGGCAGGAGAATCGCTTGAACCCGGGAAGTGGAGGTTACAGTGAGCCAATATCAGGCTGTTGCACTCCAGCCTGGGCAACAAGAGCCAAACTCTGTCTCAAAAAATAATAAATAAATAAATAAATAAATAAATAAATAAATAGTTCTGGAAAAATTGTTCTGTTTGGAGTATTGACAAGTTAGAGCAGCCTGAAGGTCCAGTACAAAGGTCTTCTATATTTCTTTTCACTGTTTTTCTTATGACTGCTTATTATAGAAAAATAAGAGCAGGAAAGGGGGCAAAAGCATGGGTCTCAGTCTCCCTGCCCAGCAGCTGCCCTTGCCCACACCCTTCTCACCTGTGTGTACAAGCACACGTTTGTGTCTCGACTGACTCATTCATTCATTCAACAAGCGTTTATTGACAGTTCCCACATGCCAGGCACTCATCTAGCACCTGCAAATAAAGCAGTGAACAAAGTAAAGCCCCTGGCCTTCCCTGAACTTACAGTCCAGGCTGGGGATTAGATCCAAAAAAGAAACATTAAACCTAACCACTAAATTCTATCATGTGGTTAGAAGATGCTCAGTACTACAGGGAGTAAAAACAACAAGGTAAGAAAAATGTGGGGCGGGGGACAGGGGGTCAGAGTGGGCCTGAGAAAGGAACTTTTTTTTTTTTTTTTAAAGACACAGTCTAGCTCTGTGGTCCAGGCTGAAATGCAAATGGCATGATCATAGCTCACTGCTGCCTTGAATTTCTAGACTCAAGGGACCCTCCTGCCTCAGCCTCCTGAGTAGCTGGGGACTATAAGCACATGTCGCCACTGCCTACTTATTTGTATTTTATTTTTTGTAGAGACAGGGTCTCACTATGTTTCCCAGGCTGGTTTCAAAGTCCTGATCTCAAGTAATTCTCCCATTTTGGCCTCCCAAAGTGCTGGGATTACAGGTGTGAGCCACCATGCCAGGCATAAGTCTTAGTTTTTAATAGATTATTCCAGCTGCTGCATTAAGACTAGGCTCTGGGTGGGGAATGGGGGGCAAGGGTGACACTGACACAAGGGTTCCTGTAGTTACTCCAAATAGTCATGTTGCGTGGCTTAGCCCAGGTGATGGTAGATGCGGGATGAGGCACTAGGATTGTCCTGAAGGTAGAGGTGGCAGGGTTCCTGGATGATTCGAGTATGGGAGGAGAGGCAGAAATAAGTCAAGGGTGACTCCAAGGTTGTCTAGGGATAGAGGTGCCACTGCAGGAGGCTGGAAGAGGAACAGGCTTGGGAAGGAGATCAGTTTTGTCCATGAAGAGTTCAAAACATTGATTGGGCCGGGCGCGGTGGCTCAAGTCTGTAATCCCAGCACTTTGGGAGGCCAAGGTGAGCAGATCACAAGGCCAGGAGATCGAGACCATCCTGGCTAATACGGTGAAACCCCGTCTCTACTAAAAAATACAAAAAATTAGCCAGGCGTGGTGGCGGGCACCTGTCCCAGCTACTCGGGAGGCTGAGTCAGAAGAATGGCGTGAACCCAGGAGGCGGAGCTTGCAGTGAGCCGAGATTGCGCCACTGCACTCCAGCCTGGGCGGCAGAGCAAGACTCCGTCTCAAAAAATAAAATAAAAACATTGACTGGACATCGGCCAGGCCTGGTGGCTCACGCCTGCAATCCCAGTACTTTGGGAGGCTGAGGTGGATAGATCACAAGGTCAGGAGTTCAAGATCAGCCTGGCCAACATAGTGAAACCGCGTCTCTACTAAAAACTACAAAAATTAGCCGGGTGTGGTGGCATGCACCTATAGTCTCAGTTACTTGGGAAACTGAGGCAGGAGAATTGCTTGAACACGGGAGGGGGAGGTTGCAGTGAGCCGAGACCATGCCACTGCACTCCAGCCTGGGTGAGAGAGTGAGACTCCGTCTCAAACAAAAAAAAACATTGACTGGACATCAAAGTGGAGATGCCGAGTCAACTGCTGGGTGTATGTGTTGAGTTCAGTAGAATGGCCAGTGATGGAGCTTTGGATCTGGGAAGCAAAGCAAGTGGTGTTTAAAGCCATGGGGGCCGGGCGTGGTGGCTCAAGCCTGTAATCCCAGCACTTTGGGAGGCCGAGGCGGGCGGATCACAAGGTCAGGAGATCGAGACCACAGTGAAACCCCGTCTCTACTAAAAATACAAAAAATTAGCCGGGCGCGGTGGCGGGCGCCTGTAGTCCCAGCTACTCAGGAGGCTGAGGCAGGAGAATGGCGGGAACCCGGGAGGCGGAGCTTGCAGTGAGCCGAGATCGCGCCACTGCACTCCAGCCTGGGCAACAGCGTGAGACTCCGTCTCAAAAAAAAAAAAAGGCCGGGCGCGGTGGCTCAAGCCTGTAATCCCAGCACTTTGGGAGGCCGAGGCGGGTGGATCACGAGGTCAGGAGATCGAGACTATCCTGGCTAACATGGTGAAACCCCGTCTCTACTAAAAATACAAAAAACTAGCCGGGCGTGGTGGCGGGCGCCTGTACTCTCAGCTACTTGGGAGGCTGAGGCAGGAGAATGGCGTGAACCCGGGAGGCGGAGCTTGCAGTGAGCCGAGATCACGCCACTGCACTCCAGCCTGGGAGACACAGCGAGACTCCGTCTCAAAAAAAAAAAAAAGCCATGGGATGGAAAGAGGCCAAGTTTAGACAGAGGAGGGCAGCAGTAAGCATTGAGCCCTGGAAGATGAGGGAGAACCAGCAAAGGAGCTGGTCAGGAGTAGCCAGGAGGTGAGAGGAAAACTGGGAGAGCATGGGCACCTGGAGCCAGGTAACTGTCAGATGCTGCAAAGGAGGTAAGGGTACAGGACGGACCACTGAATTCAGACACCTGTGGATCCCTAAGGACCCTGACCAGGGCACTTTTGTGAGGGAGGGACAGGCCTGTCTGGAGTGTGCAGAGAAGAAAGTGAGGTAGAACTGGAAAGAGCCAGTGTAAACAACTTGTGTGAAGTAAGAGGGGCAGAGCCAACAGTGGCTCTTAAGAAAGACTGAAAAGTTGGCCGGGAGCGGTGGCTCACACCTGTAATGCCAGCACTTTGGGAGGCCGAGGTGGGCGGATCACAAAGTCAGGAGTTTGAGATCAGCCTGGCCAACATGGTGAAACCCCATCTCTACTAAAAATACAAAAATTAGCCAGGTGTGATGGCGCACACCTGTAATCCCAGCTACTCGGGAAGCTGAGGCAGGAGAATTGCTTAAACCTGGAAGGCAGAGGTTGCAGTGGACTGAGATCACACCACTGCAGTCCAGCCTGGGCAACAGAGTGAGGCTCTGGGGGCAGGGGGAAGAAAGACTGGAAAGAAGGTACTGAGGGTGAGAGAATGGAAGCAGCTGGTAGGAGGGTAGGTTGGAGCTTGGTGAATGACTTCCAGGATCGAGGTGCTGGAAACTGAGCTGGAAAACAGTAGACAGAGATTGGATAGTGGAGGTCTGCATATCAGGGAGTGTGCAGGGTGGCCACTGATCTGCCTGGCCAAGTGCTGGTGGCTAGGGACACAGCAGGTCCAAGACGCAGGCAGGGATGGCAAGGAGCCGTGGAGAGACCCAGGGGACCATTCAGATGTTTGCCTAGGCCAGGTGCGGTGGCTCATGCCTGTAATCCCAGCACTTTGGGATTCACTTAAGGTCAGGAGTTCAAGATCAGGCTGGCAACATGGCAAAACCCCGTCTCTACTAAAAATACAAAAAGTAGCCAGTCATGGTGGCACACACCTGTAATCCCAGCTACTCTGGAGGCTGAGGCAGGAGAATCGCTTCAGCCTGGGAGGCGGAGGTTGCAGTGGGCCGAGATCGCGCCATTGCACTCCAGCCTGGGCTACAGAGCAAGACCCTGTCTCCAAAAAAAAGACAAGAAAAAAGATGTCTGCCTGGACCCTAGTTTAAAGTCACCCAGCAACTGACTTTCCAACAACTCGGAGCAGTAATGATTGACTGAGAGTTACTTAGAAAGAAGAGCAGCCCTGGAAGAATCTGAAAGCATAAAACTACTTCCCAACCACGTAAATCTGCAAACCGCCTGGCTACACACCGGATTAGCCAGCCACCTAATCCGCCGAGCTATGCAGAAGGAGGCCACTGCTGACCCCTGGCGGTCACCAGCCGGAGTCTGGCTGCGCGGGGACCCACCGACACGTTGCCCAGCCGTGTGGCTGGGATGGCCGGTCACCCATGGCCGTGCGGTCGAGCCTTGAGGCTCCAGGACAGTCCTGGAAGGCTTCCTGGCAGATCCGTGGGAGGAAAGCAAACAGAAGGGCGGGAGGCGGGAGGGGAGAGATCCCCCGGGATGGGTAGGGCCTCGACGCTGGGCATCGTGCGCAGGTGTGTACCGCAGGGAGCCAGCCAGACCCCCACGGACTGCCTGACCTTGGGGGAAGCCCGGCGTAGAGGAAGGGGCTGGACCCCGAGAACCGCCCTTGACTATGTGTTCTGAGAGCAAGTTTTACCCAGTTCCTCTCTATCCTCCCGACGACTCTGGGGTCAAACTCAGCAGGGCATCCGAGCCCCCACGGCGCAGCGGGCCTAGGCTGGCATGGGCGACGCGGAGCTACGCCGCCCTCAGGAAGCAGCGGAGGTGTCCAGCGGGAGAATGACCCAAATCACCGTCTAATCTCTGCTGTGAAGTGGAAGCGGGAGGAGGGAGCGTCTCATAACGGAGGGTGTGAAGACGCTAGACTGGAGGAAGCAGAAAGGCGGGTATCACTGGGGACGTTCTGAAGGTGAGCCGAGGGCGGCTACCGCGGAGGAAGCCCTGGCGAGGTGGGGCCCCGCGTGGGGCAAGGGCGATGGGGTGCCACAGAGGGCTCGTTGCAAGAGGACGCGGGACGGCTGCAGCCCTGCGGAGACCGTGGCTCGACGGCCAAGGAGTGGCAGGTCGGCGGAGGCGGGAGCCAGGACCGGAGGCAGAGCGAGGCAGGAGACCAGGCAAGGTGGGGGCCACAGCGAGTAGGGGCCGCCAGGCGGGGGCCGGTGTGCGGCTAGGTGCTGGGTCGGCCTCGGCTCCCGCGCTACACCCCAGGCCCGCCAGGAGGCGCCGCTGCCCCACGAAGCCGTTCCGGCCTCTCCCGGCCACCGAAATCCCGCGCTCCGGCCTAGAGAGGCCCCGGAAGAGGCGGTGCAGCGCACTCCGAGGCCGCTTCCGGCTTTGGCTCGGCAGGAGAGGCCAGAATTGGGGGAGGACGCTGAGGGCGGGGCGTGGGTGAGAGAACCTGGGGGAGGTGAAGAACTAGGAGATTGCCCTGGGAGTGGACAAGGGGGAAAATAAGAAGAATTAGGGAGGGGCTGCGGTGGGCAGGGCCGAGGGCAGGTGGCACCCTGCAAGGTTGCACCCTGCGCAGCTCTCGATCCACTGCTGGGCCTCCTGTCTTTTTACCTCGCAAAATGCCGTCCTGGTGAGGTGCCTGGGGAGCCCACCGCTGGCCAAGACCCGGGGCAGGGCAAGGAAGGCTTCCTAGAGGTAGAGAGGTGCACGAAGGCGGGAAAGCAGATATGGGGACATTGGGAGCCCCTTTAGACCGATCTTTAGGTGTCTGAGCCACGGCCATTTGGAGGGAAGGCTGAATGGGGATCAGCCCCCCCAAACCTGCTGGAGGAAACAAAAACTCACTACCGTTATAATTGCTCCCCGCCCCTCCCCCCCACCAGCTCTCTTCTCCCAGGAGACAGGACGGCCCTGTCCCCACAGGCTTCACTCCATTTCATTCACTCCATTTCCCTCGAATGGTGCCCGCCTCCTATCCTCCCATCTCTCGTATCCTCAGGTTCTACTCCTCATAGCAACCAGAAGGAACTTCAAAAATCAGATCATGTTGGCTGGGCGTGGTGCACGGTAGCTCAGGCCTGTAATCCTAGCATTCTGGGAGGCTGAGGTGGGCGGATTACCTTAGGTCAGGAGTTTGAGACCAGCCTGACCAACATGGCGAAACCCCGTCTCTACCAAAAATACAAAAAAATAGCTGGGTGTGGTGGCGCGCCTTGTAATCCCAGCTACTCGGAGGCTGAGGCAGGAGAATCGCTTGAGCCTGGGAGACAGGCTGCAGCGAGATGAGATCGCGCCACTGCACTCGAGCCTGGGTGACAGGGCAAGACTCCATCTCAAAAAAAAAAAAAAAAGTCAGATGATGTCATTCTGCCTTCAACACCCTCCAGTTGTTTCCTTCATACTTGGAATGCAATTTAAACTTTCTTGCCCCATGGCCGGGATGATCTGGCCCCTGCTGACCTGTGCCCCTTGGTGCTAACCCACAGCCTAGCCTGTTGGCATGGGACGCCATGCTGGCCCTCACGTTAGGGCCTTTGCCCTGGCTGATGGCTTTTCAAAAGCTTTTTCTCCAACAGCCTGAAGTCACTCCTGACAAGGCCTACTTCCCTAACTGTCTGCTTGGCCTTGGTCACAGTATTTGCTTCATACGGTACAGGCAGAGCAATGCTTGTGCGACCAGAACTCAATGACCAGCTTCCCTCCCGCAACAGGTCCCTCCTCCCCTATTACTCCCTCGCTCCTAGTCACAATCTACAGGAAGCCCCTGAGCCCAGCTGGCAAGGTGCACCTTGCTTGGCTGCTTGCTGTTGCATCACCTTCATTAGGGCTGTTTTTGCTCCTTCATTAAATTAAATTCCAGGAAGCAGTGTTAATGACAGCCCTAACGAGTCGCCGGAGAGGCTCCCAGCCCCAGCCTTTGGAAAGCATGGCAAGGAGGACTAGGCAATAACATGAACAAAGCAGTAGCTCCTGGGAATAGAATTGATTATCATTTCCCAGGCCCTCCAAGGACCCTGGGCTTCCCAGGGTAGGTGGCCTTTGGAGACTGCCTATGCAACAGGCACAGTGACAGGTTGTACCATGAACTCTTCAAGGACAAAGAGAAGGAGGGAGGTTAAGTTTAGTCCTTGGCCCCAAAGCCCTGAGAGCTCCTGAGTTCCCTGCAGGGCCTGGGTAGCTCCTCCCCCGTCATACAGGAGCACCCTGAATGCCAGAACCAGTTGGGTTTGTAGGGCTAGGCATGGATCACTGGCTTGGAGATGCTGGTGCCCCTACCTCAGCATCCCCTGGAGACTTGGGAATCCCCTGTGTGGCTTGTTCCTCCGTGATGCCTCATGGCAGTCCCCTCTCACACCAGTGTTTTCTTGCTCTCACTATTGTGGCCAGGCTGGGCTCCTCTCTGGTTCGGGAGCATCCAGCTCCTTCCCAACACAGGGCCCTTGCACTTGCCGCTGCCTCTGTCGTCACTCTCTTCTGGCTTGTTACAAGACTGGTCCTTCCACATGATTCAGAGATCCCCTCCTCAGACTGTCTTCTCCTGCACACACCTCCCAGTGGCTGTAGAGTCACCCTATTGATTTCCTCTGAAATGGTGAAATTCATTTCCCTGTTGGTTTGGTGTGTGTTCCTCAAGGACAGGGCCCAGCTGCCTCTTTTACCATAGTGTTCTCAGCACATTGGCAGGCAATATGTTCAGGGAACAGTGGTTGAACAGATGACCCCTTCCTCTGGATCCTTCCGCACTGACCCCCAGCCTCCACCCCTGTGTCAGGTTGGGCCCCCTTGCCTAATCCAGATGCCTATGAGGAAGGGGTGCTGGGGCCTGAATTCTCCAGGTCAAAGCCAATGATCTGTGAAGAGGGTGGATGACCAGAAAGGGGGACTTTGGGATCCAGGACTCCCAGGCTTTTGGGTTTTCCTCCTGGATGAAGAGAGACCTGGGAAGAGGGGTCTGCCAGGGAGCAGGGAGGGAGGGCAGGATGGCTGACTCCACTTTCAGAACTTCCACTGGGCCAAGAAGCAGGAAGGGGAAAGCGCAGGAGATGCACCAGGAAGTGGAGTCTGCCCCACGGCAGTAAGGAGGGAGCAAGCTGTGACCACCCAGGTCTAAAAGCAGTAGCTGCAAGGCTGTGATTGAGTTGGTCACAGGTCCTTGGCAGGGGACTCCCTGTCACCTGAGACCCATGGAGGTAGGGTGGTCAGGATCCTGAACTCCGGGCATCCCTGTGGGGTCCTACCGGGTCCTGGACTCTGGGCAGGGACAGGCACACCCACCCCGAAACTGCCTTTGGGGAAGTGCTAGCAGCTTCCCCTTCCTGGAGCCTGCAGGCAAGCATGTCACAGCCCACTGAGAGGGTCTTCGTTCCTCACCCTGCTCAGGGCTACTGCTTGATAGGAACTCAGGCCAAGCTGGACCTGCCGTGCTGCCCGTGGTGAGCCCCAAGGCTATTCTGGTGGTAGGGGTGAGCCAGAAGCTGCCACTTCTTCATTTCAGCTGAGATGCCACACTCATGTCATTCCATTGTCCTTTATGGTCTTGTCCAAGTGGTGCTGGGCCTGGTGGCCATGGGGACAAGTCATACCTCCTCCGGTGCTCATGAGGCCCTGGCTAGGCAGCTTCCCTCTGCCCCCAAAATGACCTCTCCTGAAAGGACTCCTGGATTCCTGAGTATGAAGAAACCAGGATGCCCACGATGTACCTCACCAATGACTGTGACTGGGTCCTGGCCCACTCTGGACCTCAGCTGACTCAGCTGCAAAGCAAGGGGTTTGTTTCTCCAGCTCTCAGCCTTGATTTTCTCACTGGCCCTTCCCCAGACCCCTGCCTCTCAGTCCTACTGCCCTTCCTTTGCATGTACTCTTCCATATTCTTGCAATATTTTTCCTCACTGTTCTTCTCCCTCTAGCACTCCCTGCATCACCTCCTCAAAGAAAGCTTCTTGACCTTCCCAGGCACCACTGGTTTCTCTCTTGTCTGTGTATACAGCTACATGAATATTTCCATAGGGGCAGCAGCTCCCAGCTCCAGGATGAAGAGACTGATTGATTGACTGATTGATTGATTGATTGATTTTGAGATGGAGTCTACCTCTGTTGCCAGGCTGGAGGGCAGTGATGCGATCTTAGCTCACTGCAACCTCCACCTCCCGGTTTCAAGCGATTCTCCTGCCTCAGCCTCCCAAGTAGCTGGGATTACAGGCATGAATTGCCATGCCCAGTTAATTTTTGTATTTTTAGTAGAGATGGGGTTTTACCATGTTGGCCAGGATAGTCGATCTCCTAATCTCATGATCCTCCCACTTCAGCCTTCCAAAGTTTTGGGATTACAGGCACGAGCCACCGCACCCGGCCTTATTCATTTAAATTGACACGTATTTACCTGCCACCCTGCAAGAAGCGTGGAATTAGGGATGTGAGTGGGATAGACCCACCACCAGAATAGTGGGATGTGGCTGGGGAAGGGGAAGCCCCAGGACAATGGGACTCAGAGAGGCCCAGCTCACAGCCAGGGAATGAAAGGTGGGGAGGAGGGATTAATTTAACAGGGTAGGGGGATGGGAGGGAAGATCCGGGGATGGAGAGAGCAAGGGAAGCCAGATGGTTGGAGTGCCAGTGTGTTGCACGTGGAGGGACATGAGGTGGACCCTTGAGTGGAGACAATCATAAAGCCTTACAGAAATCGCTACTATTGGGCCAGGCACGGTGCCTCATGCCTGTAATCCCAGCACTTTGGGAGGCTAAGGCAGGAGGATTGCCTGAGCCCAGGAGTTCAAGACCAGCCTGGGCAACATGGTGAGACCCCATCTCTATTAAAAAAAAAAAAAATGGGCCGGGCGCGGTGGCTCACGCCTGTAATCCCAGCACTTTGGGAGGCTGAGGCGGGTGGATCACGAGGTCAGGAGAACGAGACCATCCTGGCTAACACCGTGAAACCCCGTCTCTACTAAAAATGCAAAAAATTAGCCTGGCAGTGGGCGCCTGTAGTCCCAGCTACTTGGGAGGCTGAGGCAGGAGAATGGTGTGAACCCGGGAGGCAGAGCTTGCAGTGAGCCGAGATCCGGCCACTGCACTCCAGCCTGGGCGACACAGCGAGACTCCGTCTCAAAAAAAAAAAAAAAAAAAAATGGGGGGCCGCGCATGGTGGTTCACGCCTGCAATCCCAGCACTTTGTGAAGTCAAGGCGGGCAGGTCACCTGAGATCGGGAGTTTGAGACTGGCCTGGCCAACATAGCAAAACCCCATCTCTACTGAAAATACAAAAATTAGCTGGGTGTGGTGGCGGGTGCCTGTAATCCCAGCTACTTGGAAAGCTGAGGCACGAGAATCACTTGAACCCGGGAGGCAGGGATTGCAGTGGGCTGAGATCGTGCCACTGCACTCCAGCTTGGGCAATAGAGCGAGACACAGTCTCAAAAAAAAGAAATCGCTACTATAACACCTCACCCTTATTGAGAGCTTCCTATGTGCCATGTACATTCTGTATGTTTTACATGTTTCCTCCTGAAGTCCTGTCCTCTGCCTGTGCTTTGGGTATGTGTAACCATCAGGCCCATTTTACTGATAAGAAAACCGAGGCACAGGGAGTTTCTGGTACTTGTCCAAAGTAACAAGTAGCTGGCAAGTTTGCAAACTGCTCCTCAGAGTCTTTGCTTCCAACTGCCAGCCTACAGCCTCCACCTGCTGCAGAGTCCAAACCAGTGTGTGTGGGGACTTTATCTATTGTCAGGGCATTGGGGAACCACAGAAGGTTTCTGAGCAGGAAGTGATGTGATTTCTTTCAGTAGGATGCCCTTGGCTGCCATGTGGAGGATAAATTGTAGGGAAACAGGAGAGCCAAGGAAGAGGCTAGAGTCCTAAGCTGGGAGATAGTGGCGACAGAGAAGAAATACAGATTGAAGGGGAAATTGAGGTAGGGAAGAGGCTGGCAGCATATAGGGGTAGGGGAGGGGAGTCATTGCTGTGGCTGGTGGGGGGACCATGAAGTGGTGGAGAGCCTCGGAACAGGGGCCAGTGGGATGGGATGTACCCAGTTCTGGACAGTGTGGGTTTGAGGTGCCTAGATGTCTCGGGGAGGCTTCAGAGCAGTGGTGGACATGGGGTTGGCAATCAAGGAAGTCAGGCTGGAGAGGACCTTGTGGGGTTCTGAGCCCCCGGAGTGGGAGGTGTATGACTGGAGTGGCAAGCAGAGGCCTGGCCATAGCCTTGGGGACCCCATGGAGATGGAGAGGGAGCAGCTAGCAGGGTGGAAGCAAGGGTTGCTGGACTCCCTGGGAAGAGCATAGGACTGGAAAGGAGCAGCTAACTGGTGGGAAGGGTGCCATAACTACAGGACCTGGCCTGGGATGGGGGAAGGCCATGCCTTCCAGTGGCCGCATCCTGCCCTGCCTCCATAGATTGGGGTCTGTGTTGTGCCCACCTACTGAGAGCAGGGCCTCCAAGGGGCTGACAGTTTCTCCCTGTTGCCTGGCAACTGTGAGAGCTGTTGGCTGTTGCTAGGAGCAGGCTAGAGAGGCCAGAGGAGCGAGGATCAGCTCTCAAGCCTGGGGTGGGGTGACGGGTGGAGGGAAGGGGAGGGGCCCACCTTGGAAGCCAGTCTGTGCGTGGACAGACTGTATTCTTGGCCATGTGTACCCATTTTTGTAGTGTGTTCTGTGGATCTGAGGCACGTTGGAGGCTGACCTATGTGTAGGTGTATACAGCGTATCTGTGGCCCTGGTGGGCGTTATGTGTCCTCAACATGTTGCACACCCATGGCAGGGCCTGCTTGAGCTTCAGAGCAGTGGTGGACATGGGGCATCATATCCCATGTCTCAGGACAGGAGGGAGCCCTGAGGGAGTCATTGGAGGACTTCCAGGTCAATGACTCCTCAACAAGAGAGACATTCAGATAGGGATATGCAGACACTCCAGGGAGAACAGCCAGCCTGGGGATTGGGAGCTGGAACAAAATGTGTACCAAGGTTCTTTTTTTTTTGAAACGGAATCTTGCTCTGTTGCCCAGGCTAGAGTGCAGTGGTGTGATCTCGACTCACTGCAATCTCCAGTTCCCAGGTTCAAGCGATTCTCCTGTTTCAGCCTCCTGAGTAACCGGGATTACAGTCACATGCCACCACGCCCAGCTAATTTTTTTTTTTTTTTAATGGGGTTTCGCTCTTGTTGCCCAGGCTAGAGTGCAATGGCGTGACATTGGCTCACTGCAACCTTCGCCTCCTGGGTTCAAGCAATTCTCCTGCCTCAGTCTCCCAAGTAGCTGGGATTACAGGCACCCACCACCATGCCCAGCTAATTTTTTGTGTTTTAGTAGAGACAGGGTTTCTCCATGTTGGTCAGGCTGGTCTCGAACTCTTGACCTCAGGTGATCCGCCCACCTCAGCCTCCTGAAGTGCTGGGATTACAGGTGTGAGCCACCGCACCCAGCCTAATTTTTGTAATTGTAGTAAAGACAAGGTTTCACCGTGTTGGCCAGGCTGGTCTTGAACTCCTGACCTCAAGAGATTTGCCTGCTTCAGCCTCCCAGAGTGCTGGGATTACAGGCGTGAGCCACCATGCCCAGTCAAAATGTTTTCCAAGGTTCCAAGGAAGGGGTCTATGCTAAACACCGGCCTGTTGGTGGCAAGCACCCTGTCTTGCGTCAGGGGACTTCCCTGTCTTTGGGCTGGGGCCTCCTGGCCTGATGGCACTGGGGCCACACAAAATGCCTTCGTGGTTCATCTTTGGCAGCCCCTTCAAATGTCCAGTCGAGGTTGGGGCTCTGGGCACAGGATCAGAAAGACTTGAAATGTTCAGCTAGAAACACTGCTGCCTCCACCCCACCTTTGCCTGGCCATAGGGTTGCAGCCATTGCCCAGTGGGGACAGGCCACAGGAGGGTGGGATGTGGGATCATGGCCACCTCCAGACGTGGACAGGCCATGGAAGAGACAGGTCATAAGATTGTGGCCACTTTTGTTTCTAGAAGTCCAGTGGCAACTCCTTCCTCTTTTTTCCCTCCCAACCCCCTCACCCTGCCTGCTCGCCCTCCCCTCTTCCTCCGTCTCCACCCTCTCACCCTCTCTCCCTTTCTCCCTTGGGTCCTGATTGCCTGGTCCCAGATTGGAGTCCAGGATGGCTGCCTGCAGAAGAATGCCTCCTGGTAGGTTGGGGAAGGATGGATATGAGAAGTCACCCAGCTAAAGGAGACAGCCTAGGCAAAGGTGTAAAGATGGAAATCAACTTTTTTTTTTTTCTTTTTATTTTTTATTTTTTTATTTTTTTATTTTATTTTTATTTATTTATTTATTTATTTTTTTTGAGACGGAGTCTCGCTCTGCCGCCCAGGCTGGAGTGTAGTGGCCGGATCTCAGCTCACTGCAAGCTCCGCCTCCCGGGTTCACGCCATTCTCCTGCCTCAGCCTCCTGAGTAGCTGGGACTACAGGCGCCCGCCACCTCGCCCGGCTAGTTTTCTGTATTTTTTTTTAGTAGAGACGGGGTTTCACCGTGTCGGCCAGGGTGGTCTCGATCTCCTGACCTCGTGATCCGCCCGTCTCGGCCTCCCAAAGTGCTGGGATTACAGGCTTGAGCCACCGCGCCCGGCCCTTTTTTTTTTTTTTTTTTTTTTTTTGAGACGGAGTCTTGCTCTGTCGCCCAGGCTGGAGTGCAGTGGCCGGATCTCAGCTCACTGCAAGCTCTGCCTCCCGGGTTCACGCCATTCTCCTGCCTCAGCCTCCCGAGTAGCTGGGACTACAGGCGCCCGCCACCTCGCCCGGCTAGTTTTTTGTATTTTTAGTGGAGACGGGGTTTCATCATGTTAGCCAGGATGGTCTCGATCTCCTGACCTCGTGATCCGCCCGTCTCGGCCTCCCAAAGTGCTGGGATTACAGGCTTGAGCCACCGCGCCCGGCTTTTTTTCTTTTTAGATGGAGTTTTGCTCTGTCGCCCAAGCTGGTGTGCAATGAATGGCGTGATCTCGGCTCACTGCAACCTCTGCCTCCCGGGTTGAAGCAGTTCTCTTGCCTCAGCCTCCTGAGTAGCTGGGATTACAGGCGCCCACCACCACGCCCAGCTAATTTTTGTATTTTTAGTAGAGACGGGGTTTCACCATGTTGGCCAGGCTGGTCTCGAACTCCTGATCTCAAGTAATCCGCCCGCCTCGGCCTCCAAAAGTGCTGGGATTACTGGCGTGAGTCCCTGGGCCCGGCCTTTGTTTTTTCTTTTTCGATTTGCTGCAACCCAAAGGGAGAAGGCGGTTTACCGCCTTAAGACAAAGAAAACCGCAGTCCAGAAAGGCTCCCGAGTTCTGTAGATTCCAAAACAAGTTTATTGGACTCATTAACTTTAACAAATGACAAAGACACGCCTCCTCCACCTAACTCGCCCAACTCGCAGAAGCTCAGAGCGCTGGTTCCTGCTCTGTCCTCGAGGGCACCGGATCCCCACCCTCGGGCTAACAGATCCGCCCTCCCGGCTGTCCAGCAACTGAGCTCCCGGCGCTCCGCACCCAATCACAGCCCGGCCCCGCCTGCAACCCGCCCAGTGCCGGGTCCCTGGGTTTGGATCCACCCCTATTGCCTTTGCTCCGCGTGGCCACGCCTGCAGCCGAGGCCCGAGCCTGGGCTGCGCCTCATTCCCCCTTCGCCCCGCCCTCAAGCCAATCACCAGCCTCGAATCTCCTCTGGCCCCGCCTCCAGACCCGCCCCGGCCCAGTCCCGGGCTTAGTTAGCCCAGGCCCCACCCCCGGCCCGCCCCGCCGTCGGTGCGCGGCGGTCGGGAAGGCGCCTCCTGCAGACGCTCTGAACTGCCGACCCGAGAGCTTCCCGCAGAGGGCTGGTAGTGGGAGCGGAGCGGGTCGGGCGGGGCCGGGCGGGGCCGAGCCGGGCCGTGGGCCGTGTGGGGGCCGGGCGGCGGCCGGGCCGGCGGACGGCGGGATGGGCTGCACAGTGAGCGCCGAGGACAAGGCGGCGGCCGAGCGCTCTAAGATGATCGACAAGAACCTGCGGGAGGACGGAGAGAAGGCGGCGCGGGAGGTGAAGTTGCTGCTGTTGGGTGAGGCCGCGTCCCGCACTGGGATCCTTAATTCCCAGCTCGAATCCCCAGACAAGGACTTTGACCTCTCATACTAGGGCTTCGAACTCCCAGACTCGGGCTGTCTGGGACCCCACACCTGGGCCAGGACCAGGGTTGAAAACTCTAGGTTGGGCTAGACCTTCGATCCTGCCCAGACTCTAGACCAGATCCCTATCTCATCCCAGACCTCCAAATCCAGCCAACAGTGCCCCAACACCCGCGGTCCAGTGCCCTGCTTGGCCATCCCCCCTTACTAACCAGCTTCACAGAACTTCAGAGACCCCGCCATCCTTCCTTACACTTTACCCAAACCCCCAGGATGCCCGCCACTTGTTCCCCAACCCTCAGGCTCCACTTGTTTTCCTCATCTGCGCCTTTTATTCCTGTTGGGCATGAGCATCCCGCGGAGCCCCTGCCAGGCCCCCTACCCACTCCCTCCTTCTCCCTCTGTGCCCCATCCCTAGTCTGGAATCTGTGTCTTCCACCTGTGCGTTCTGACCCAAGGAACCTCTCGAATGGGAAACTGCTCTTGAGCCCGCTCTCCAACTGGAACCCCTTCAGCGAGCCCTGCTCCCTGCTTCCTGCCCTCCAGATCCGTCTCTGCAAGCATCACTCCCGAAACCTTCTGCTGATCCTCCACTAAGTCCTCTTACACTCTGGCCTTCCCCAATCCTTCCACCTCTCCTGCACCAAGTGGGCTGGGCTAGGATGAGGGAGCCCCGGATTGGAGAGGGCCTAGGCTGCCTTACGAAGAACCCCCACGGGGCTGGACTGAGGCTCCACTGGTCAAGCTGTGGGAGGGGGCCAGGCCTCAGGCTTCCCAGGGAGGCTCTGCGGGCTCTATGTTTTCCAGTTTCGAAGGCCAGTCTGGGAAGTAGGAGAGAGTGTGGAGGAGTTAGGGTTGTGGTCGCCTCCAAGGCCAGGAAAGATGGTGGCTGCTAGAGGGGTGGGGGGAAGTGGAAGTGGTGAGATAGCCGACATATTGCTGCCCCTGCGGGTGAGCCCAAGAGATCTGCTAGTAGGTGCTGGGCTGCCCACACCCCTTCTGGGCTGCAAGGCCTGGGATGTAGCCACTGAGAGTTCGGGGGCTTGTTGGATCTTGGGACCCTGTGAAGGGGGATGGTGGACTAGCTGAATGAGGAGTTGAGGGGCCAGCTAGGGGTGGGCCAGGGTGCTTCTGAGCATCCCAGCTGGCCTTTTGCAAAGACAGTGGGCCTACTGGCTGTCCCCATCCAACCTCCCACTGGAAGTAGGGGTGGTGCCCAGTGGCAGTCTGATTTTGATTTGGGGGTTTTAGAGTCGGGGGAGGGAGGCCCTTGCAACAGCACAGCACCGTTGTAGGCTGAGTACTGCCTGGGGGGGTGTGGCCCCTCAGCTTCAGAACTGTCATGGGGCTCCCAGGCTGTGAAAAGCAAGGCTTTTCGTGCTGGGCCTGTGGCCGAGGAACAGCATGTATGTTCATTATGGGCCCATCTGTTGACTGTCCCTGCGGACCTAGCCTCCGGGGCACAGCCTCGGAGGTTTCAAAATGGCATCCGCTTCGCTGCTGCCTCAGGGAGGAAGAGAAGGGGCGGGAAGGGGCGGCGGCCCAGCCTCCTGGGCTGCTTTGCGTTGGGCGCTTGCCTCTTCCTGTCTCTGCTGTGAGTGCGGCAGCGGCAGTGAGTGGGTGTCGACGCGGCGGAATGCCCATCGCTGCTACTGCTGCTGCTGCCCGATGGGCCTGGGGAGGGCACTTCCGGTACCGCTGCCTCCCAGTGCCCAGCCAGGAGTCTCTAGCCAGCCTCTCCCTAGGCTGATTGCAGCTACTGTGGTGACTGAGGAAATGCAAGACTGGACCATAGAGCTGGGGGAACGTAGGGCTTCTGGCTAGTTTTGTGTCCCGACACTAGAAGGGTCCCCGATCCCACCAGACTTGCTCCTTGGAGCCCAGCTCAGCTTTTGGGCTAAGTCAAGTGAGACCCGGCAACTCCTCCCACACTGGGCTGGCAGCAGCCAGGGAGGCAGGGTCTGGCTTAGCACTTTCTAGCCTGGGGAGTTCACCCTGGGGTCCTGGCCTTCTGGCCTTTGCTTACTCTGTGAAATGGGCTTCCTGGGTTTGGGCCAAAGGAGTATCCCAGCTCAGGGTGGGGAGAACAAGAGCCTCCTGGTGGTTCTTGTTGGGGATGTGGGTTGGGAGTTAAGACCCTGCAGTGTGCTGCAAAGGGCTCTGACTAAGCTCTGCCCGATATTGACGACCCAATCTGCCATGGCTGCCTGGGGAGGGATCCTGGCTTGAGCCATGCCTTTCCCATTCAGGTGCAAGGTGGTGATGGGAGCCCAGCTGTGGCAAGTTCAGAGTTCTGGGCGCCTGTCCCATGTAGCGGGAGACTTTGTCCAGGCAACGGGACTCAGGTTGGGCAACTGCCAGCCTTCCCTCCCAGCCAGAACCACGCCTGCTGCCCCGCCTGCACATCGCCTCCCTCCATCCTGGGTAGCTCTGCCAGCAGGCGGGCACAGTTCTTGTCACCAGGGTAGAGGCTGATGTGGTACACACAGGCAAGAGAGTATTTCCTGGCAGCTTGGTAGGGGGAGCAGATACCAGTCCTGCGCTAGGGATGCTCACCACTCCTACCCAGCTCAATGTGATTGACCAGCTAGGCCCAGGTGGAATCTGGGCACTTAAGGGAAAGGAAGCCAGAGTGTGTGTGAGCGGGGAGAGTCTCTGATTTGGGATGGGCTTGTGTGGACGGCTTCACAGAAAAAGGAGACAGTGTCCACCACTGGCTCCATAAAGGCTTCAGAATGTAAACAGAGCAGTTCTTTCTTGCCCCTGGAACTTTGCGGAACTGTTGTTCCCTACTTGATTGTTCTTTAAAACTTTACTCCCAGATCACCTCCCAGGATCCTTCCTGGACATCCTCCTTCAACCAAGGTGAAACATCTGGCTCCCAGCGCTGTTGTTTCCCCTCTCAGATGCCTGGAGACTGTAGGGCAGGGCTAAGTCCTCTTCATTTCTGTGCCCAGCATGGAGCCTGGCATCTACTGGGTGCTTCTCATCTGTTTGTTGAATGAAGGAAGTATCCTCTGAACCTGATTTTGGGTAGATGGAGGAGTAAACTGAGTGGCAGTTTGCGTACTGTGGGCAGGTGGCAAGGGCCCACAGGCCCACCACAGGGTTGGTGACCAGCACTGAGGGGACCCTGAGAAAAGTTCTTCAGGCTGTTTCTTCCCAGCCCCGCCACAGGCTATGCTGGCACCTAAGAGACAGTTCTTACCCCACCCAGTGCGGAACTCCTGCTGAGCAGAGTGGCTTTGGATTCTTCCTTCCAACTCAGGTGCGCTGCTAGAGGGCTGCTGTCTCTGACACTCCAGTAGCCACAGTTGAGCTTGAGCTGGCTGGTATAGCTAGGGCTGCCCTGCAGCCCTGGGGCTCAGACCAGAGTAATGCTGTGAGGGTCCTGGTACTGGCCAGCGCAGAGACTGCACATAGCAAGGGCTCAATGAAGTTTACCAAGAGAAGAAAGGGGGTTTTGTGACCTCTCTCCTGTCTGTGTCTCTTGCAAAGGACTGGCATACTGTAGATGCCTAATGATTGTATATGGACAGAATGAAGTGATTGAACATGTCCATGAACAGGGCAGAGCTCCTGGGAGAGGGGTAAGTATAATCCTGGGGCAGCCACTGGAGCCTGGTCTAGCTGGAGATAGATGGGAAGGGCTGGCCTGAGATTCTGGCTGGCTGGGTAATGGGTTAGACTCTAGTGGTGCCTGTGAAGGTGGGGGGGGGGCTTCCTGGAGGAGGCATCTGCTGGGCAGCTGTGAAGGATGAACACCATTTGCCGGGGCTAGGCACTGGGGGGCAGAGGGACCAACTTGACAAGAGCACTGCAGCAGGAATACAAGACTTGGCCTGTATTCCCAAGAGCTTGGGTGGGTGTTTCCTGGCCTGAGGGAAAAGGGCCACCCTCCCTGGACCAGCCCATGGGGTAATCCAGACCTGAGTTCGAATCCCAGTTCCACCTGTGGCACTGGCTGAGAAACTCAGCATCAGGTGAAGCCCTGGCAGGAGTCCTGCTCTCCACTCATAACCTGGGGGCAGAGTGCCTCCCTGCAGCCACAGGTGTTACAGGGACAGTCCACCAAAGCCTGGAGGTATGAAAAGTGGGTGAGGAAGGCCAGGCGCAGTGGCTCACGCCTATAATCCCAGCACTTTGGGAGGTTGAGGCAGGCAGATCACCTGAGGTCAGGAGTTCAAGACCAGCCTGGCCAACATGATGAAACCCCATCTCTACTAAAAATACAAAAAAATTAGCCAGGTATGGTGGTGTGAGCCTGTAACCCCAGCTACTCGGGAGGCATGAGAATCGCTTGAACCTAGGAAGCGAAGGTTACAGTGGGCCGAGATGGTGCCACTGCACTCCAGCCTGGGGGACAGAGCCAGACTCTGTCTCAAAAACAAAAAACAAAAAACAACAAAGAAAGGAAGAAAGGAAAGAAAGAAAAAAATGGATGAGGGACCCACTGCTGAGAGTTTGGTGAGAAGGAGTCTCCCATCCTAGAGGCTGCCTGGCCCCGGTTTGCGGCCCTGGGCAACCCCCTCCTCTGGCCTCAGGCAGCTGTTCACAGCAAGTGGGGAGCCCAAGGCATGCAGATAGTTGGTGCCAGCAGGAGTGACAGACTGCCCTGGGGACCTTCGACCTCTGGGGGTCTAGGTTTGGAGATGTGGCAGGGCCCTGGGTGCCAGGTGGCCAGTACCCACCCAGGCTGGCCTCCAGCCCCTACATTCTACCCCAGCCCTCTCCTTCACTGCTGGAGCTCATTAGCACTTGAATGGGGGGCGGGGCGGCTTGGGCCTCTGAGTCTCTTCTTCCCACCCCTCCCCCAGGCTTGGCGGGGCTTTGTCTGCAGGAGCAGGCAGGGATGGAGCTCCCACACCAAGGAGTGAACAGGGGTCCAAGCCATAGCTGACCTCCTCTGCCTGCATCCTGCCCAGTTCTGCTAGGTTCAGCCCCTGCCTGTCACGCCAGTGTCAGCACAGCCAACATGAGGTCATACCTCTAGGGTAGGAGTGAGACTAGGTCCTTCAAGGGATACCTTTGAGCTGAGAGACTAGGTGAATCAGGGCAGCTGGAGCTAAGCTGGGAACATCCCAAACAGAGTGGGGGAGGGGAACCCCAGATGAGGGCAGAGCAGGTGTGAGGACAGAGGGAATGAGCTGCGCTGCTGTGGCTGGAGGTGGAAGTCAAGCCAGTTTCGGGACATGGGCTTCCATGCCAGAAGCCCTGAGGCAGCATCACCACCCACTATGCGTTGGAGCCTAGGCTGCCAGGTGGGGCCTGGGGATGGTCCAGGACCTCTTTGGCCCTGGGCAGCTTGTCAGGGGTTGGCCCTGGGTGGCCTGAGAGGTAGGGTCACTGAGTGGCATCACTGATGTCCCAGGCCCTTGAACATCTGTTTGCCTAGCAAGTGGCAGCAGGTAGTGCTGAAGGTGGGGTGTGGTCAGATCCCAGCAAGGTCCGTAGGCCTCCAGAACTGCAGGGGTGGGGCAGTAGGTGCACTTGGGGCTACTGGGGCCACAGGCAGACACACAGGTCCTGTATACTCCGCCCTTGATCTCAGTTCTTGGTCCCTGGCTGTGTCTCCTCAGTCTGTCTCTAAAAGCCAGCCATTCACTTGGCGGGAACAGGATGGAGGAAGCTTTGTCCACCCAAGCTCTGAGCCACTGAGGAACCAGGGACTCCCCCCACCCCACCCACAGCAGAGGAGGAGGCTGTCACCCCAGAGCCTGAGTGCGGCCTCTCCTGCATCCCGTTGTGCTGTGGGGGAAGGCAGGACTGGGCAGATGGGGGCAAGGTACAGGCCAGGGAATAGTCTCATCTTCCCAGCATCTCAGGCCAGGAGTCTTGTCCTAGGAGTTCAGCGAGGAGGGGGAAGGGGTCAGCAGGTTCTGGCCAGGCCACTGGTGATGCACCCAGCCTAAGAGTGCTCTGCAAGGTGCTTTGGGGAAGGCAAAGGATTGGGCCCTTTGATGGTGTCCCTGGTACCTGATGCTCTCAGGCAGCCCTTCCCTCAGCTACAGGTGCAGGGTGGGGCCCCATCTGCCCAGCCCCACCCGGCCCTTCTAGCCTGAAGCTCTTGTTCTTACTAAACCCCAACCCCACCCTCACCCTGATGTTACTTCTTGGGGCTGTGGCTGCTCTTGGTGGCTGGGGAGGAAGAATCTTTCTGGAATAACCAAACATTTGCTGGGCTGGTTCTTCTGTGTCGGCCTCTGCATATTTACAAGGCTTGAAAGGCAGCACCACACCAGTCTGAGCAAAGGCCTAAAGGTGGGGTCATCTCAGCCTTGTTGGGAGAAGATATCCTTATGGCTTGGAGGAATCTGGGGGCTCCAAGGCTGCTGATAGCCTTAAGATATGCAAAGGAGGTGTTGGTAGCACCTATTGTGTGTGCCCCAGGCGGGAAGGAGGAGGTAGTGAAGTCTGCACGACTTGGCAGGGCAGGGCTGGGCCTCTCGGGGAAGTGGTGTCCACACCAGAGGAAAAGGAGGAAGCAGCTGGGGGAGGAGGAGCCCAAAAGAGGAAGAGGCCAGAGGGCTGCCTGGTGCTGGGGTGGGGGTGAGAGCCCAAGGGCCCCCAGGGCTTTGCCAACTGGAAGGGTCTAGGAGGTGAACACCTGCCCAGGCTTATCTGTGCACTCCTGTGGGCCATTCTAGTGGCGGTCACTGAGTTGGAGCAAGTCCAGGTAGTTGTCCCCAGCAACCGTCAGGCCCAGGATCCCAGAGAAGGTGGTGCCTCCAAGAAGGATTCTAGGCCCCTTCTTTGGCCACAGGAAGTTGTGGCTGGGAGAGGGACGCTGGCGGGAGGGCTAGCAGGAAGGCAGAGGGCCGCTCTTAGATTCCCGAGCGGCCATTGCTCTCCAAAGCCGGAAGGCCAGCCACAGGCTGAGATGAATGCCTGGAAATGCAGCAGCAGCCCCGAGATGAGCTCACTCTGGATTTCCCCTGCTGGGGGCGGACAAAGGAGCCCTTGCCTCAGCCTAAGGATTCTCCCCTGACAGCACCCACTCACTGGGTCTAGGGCTGCATTCACTGGGCCTATTTCCCCTCAGGTGATAACCACAGCTGTCTCTGATTGAGCCTTGACTGTTGTGTGGAGCTGAATTGTTCATTATCTTGTCATATTTAATCCTGTGAGGCTGGGACTGACATTACACCCATTTCACTGATGGGCAAACTGAAGCTCAGGGATTTTACGCACTTACACAAGAAACAGAGACGCCAGGACATGACCCATGTGGTGGCCAAGCGCTTGCCTCCAACTGCCATGGCCCCTTGGGAGTCTGTGCTGGCTGGAAGTAACCGATCAGGCAGGACAGCAGGCAGACAGTGTGGGTGCATGTGTGTGCTGCATGTGCCTATGGTCCCTGGCTCGCGGGCCTCAATTCCTCTTTTAGGAGACAGAAAGGAAGCTGTCTGACCTGGAAGGTGGGACCGAAGACTGTGTATGAATCTTTCTACAGCCATGTGGTCATGGGGGAACCCCCCGCTTTTTTTTCTTTTTGAGATGGAGTCTCACTTTGTTGCCCAGGCTGGAGTGCAGTGGCATGATCTCCGCTCACTGCAACCTCCGCCTCCTGGGTTCAAGCGATTCTCCTGCCTCAGCCTCCTGAGTAGCTGGGACTACAGGCACACGCCACCACACCCAGCTAATTTTTGTATTTTTAGTAGAGATGGGATTTCACCATGTTGGTCAGGCTGGTATCGAACTCCTGACCTTAAGTGATTCATCTGCCTCAGCCTCCCAGAGTGCTGGGATTACAGGTGTGAGCCACCGTGCCCGGCCACAGCTGCACCTTTTGACTTCCCGCTTTTCCTCCTCCGTATCCCCTCACAGTGATGCTCAAGTTATAGCTGGCAACTTAGGACTTCATTCTTTCCCTAATATTATGCTTGTTCTCCCACAAGCCCCAGTCTTAGACTGAGACCAAGCCTGGGGAAGGTTCAGAAGCTATTGAAGTGCATGATGAGGGCCCCTGAGACTGGGAATTGTCCAGAGGAGTGAAAGGAAAGCATGTTCCTTAGGGCTCCACCGTGAGCACAGGCTCAGTGCTGGATGCATGTGTGATGCTGTGTGGCAGCGGAATGTGGCCATGGTGTCGGCTGATGACTGCATGATAGTTGATGAGGCTGGTTCCTCTTGCTCCTTGATCTCTGAATCTCAGTGTTGTGGCCTAGTGAGGCCTTGCCCTCTCCTGTAGGGGTTCCTAGGGGTTTTGCTGTGTTGCCAGGTCAGGCCTTAAGGGGCTGAGGGGGCTGAGGGAGGCTTAGGAGAGCCAGAGCAGAAGCGTCCAAGCCTCTCTGGGCCATGAGTGAGGCCATGCACAGAGTAGAGACCTGTGCATCCTCATGGCCACCGAAGACTCTGGGTCCCAGAGGGTCCAATTCCTTACCGTGAGACCTCAGACTGGCCTCTTCCCTCTCTGTGTCCAGTACTAGAACCTGTGATGCTGTGATTCTTTTGTTGTTGTTTTTTTTTTTTTGAGACTGGGTTTCGCTCTTGTTGCCCAGGCTAGAGTACGATGATGAGATATGGGCTCACTGCAACCTCCATCTCCCAGGTTCAAGTGATTCTCCTGCCTCAGCCTCCAGAGTAGCTGGGATTATAGACATGTGCCACCACACCTGGCTAATTTTGTATTTTTAGTAGAGATGGGGTTTCTCCATGTTGGTCAGGCAGGTCTCTAACTCCTGACCTCAGGTGATCCGCCCACCTCAGCCTCCCAAAGTGCTGGGATTACAGGCGTGAGCCACCGCGCCCCGCCAATGCTGTGGTTCTTAGCATGGTCTCCTGGCCTCTGGACACAAGGACAGCTGCTGGTTTGGGTTGGGCCCTGAGGCAGTTTGAGGTGACTTTGAAGATCTGAGGGATGCTACTCAGGGCAGGCCTTGGGTTTGGCACCCTTCCTCAAGGGGTGCATTTCATAGATGAGGTCTAGGCTCCCGTTATCTTTCCCAGAGTCCACCGCTGTGAGTCAGAAGGGAAGAGAGGTCATTCAGGTGCCTTGGGAACAGCGGAGGGATGCCTGAAATGAAGAGGCCTCCGAGGAGACGGTGCCAAATGGCCCAGCTCCGCATGATCTGGGTCTTGTCCAGCACCTCCTGGCTCCTGCAGAGAGCAGTACCTGGGGCCTGAGGGGCCAACGATGAACAGGTCTGGAGCCTCCTTTACATCAGGCCCGCCTTCCTCACCCGGTGCCTGAGTTTCCCTCTGCAGTGGAAAGGGCTCCACTGAGGGAGACACACCTTGCCCCAGAAAGCCTTTCCCATGTGTGGGCAGGACCTCAGGCTTCAGTTTCCCTAACACAGAGATCTCTGACTTGGCAGTAGCAAGCCAGAACCCGGTTGGTAGTGCTCCCCTTATGGGCACTGTGAACCCGTGGAAGCCGCTGGAGGCAGCCGAGTTCCAGAGACTGGCGGGAGGGAGGTGTGGAGTCCGCTGGTCTGTTCAGGCATCCGTTATAGGGCCATGCCACACACACGGGTGGGGGTGTTGCTGGTTCCTTTCAAGACCTCGAGTCGCTGTCTCCCAGTGCCGGACCGGGGCTGAGCCTCCTCGGAGGGAATGAGGGGGGCCAGAGAGCAACACCTGGAGGAAGGAAGAGACGCCAGGGGCGGGGCTCAGAGGGCCTTTGTCTGGCCGGGCCTCTGCCCCTCCCTCCCGTTGCCATGGTTTCTGTGTGTGCGGAGTCTGCAGGCTGGGGGCTTCCCAGGGACGGGCTGGTGGGTGGGGCACCTTCCCCAGCCTCCCCTGGCTGTGGCTGGTTTTCTGAAACAAAACGCTCCCCAGTGTTTCCCAGCCCCCACCTCCTTCCATAGTGTCTCTGGCTGCCGGGCGCCCCCTGGTGGTGGCGGGACCTGGGTCCCTAGGACTGCGGGGGACGAGGGGGTGCGCGGGATCTGAGAACCACAGGCTGAGCTGGAGATGTGGCGCCTTCCTGGGATGACAGTAGGAGGTGGTGTCCGGGCTGCCTTTGTGGTGGGCTCAGGGCTACCCCCACCTGCCCCACCATGTCCCACTGGGATAGGCTGGGGAGTTGTGGCAGTGTGGGCGGGCCTGGTGCTGTGGGTTTGAGCTGGGCCGCTGCCCAAGTCTACCCTGTGGTCCCAACCGCTGCTGCTTCTGAGAATCTCTGCCCTCGGGCCTGCCACGTCAGCTGGCTGCTCTCCCTGGCCCCACGTGTTCCCACGGAGCCCACCAGTATGGGGGTTCTCTCCAGGGAGGTCTTCTGCCCGGCTTTCTGGGTGTGTGGAGCCAGTGAGCAATGTCAGCAGTGAGGCTCCTGGGCAGGAAGGAGGCCCCAGCTGTGTAGGAGTGCCCGGTTATACGGAAGGGAAGTGACGACACAGAGCGGAAAGCCAGCAGAGGAGCCAGTAGCTCTGACTCCTGTTCCAGGTTATGCTGAGTCCCAGCAGGGAACCACCAGAGCTCTGAATCAGCCTGTTAGCTGCTGTCCATTGCTCTTCATCTGCTCTTTATCTGAAAGCCTTCAGAAGCTGTCCTTCAAATGAGATGACCACAGCAGTCTTCTCTGCAGGTTGCAGGAAATAAGAGGTTTGGGGAAATCTGTACTCTTTCAAAAGGTAGAAAAATAGTGATAACTTTTACCTGCATGCTCACCATGTGCCCCACACTGTGAGAAGAGCTTTGCATTTAATCCTTACCCATCTCTCAGAAGGAGACAGTGTTGTCCCATTTCACAGATGAAGTGCCAGAGAAAGGGCAGGAAAGGAGCTGAAGCTCTTGGGGATCTCAGGAAGCATTAGAGTGGACATCCGGGCTGTGGCAAGTCTGGACCTCCTTCTGGGAGAGGATCTGAAAATGGGAGGTGGGCTGGCTGGCCACTTGAGGCTTGACAGCTCTGCCCAGAGGAAACTGAAGCCAGAAAGGACAGCAGCAAGTCCCAGCCTCCCAGCAGATCAAAGCCTATTAAGGAGTTAGAGGGTCCAAGATGAACAGATGCTGTGACTTGAATGCTGGGGCCTGGAATAAGCATCAAGCGACCAGACCTGTGGGCCTGTCTCTCCTGCTGCAGGGGCCCTGCTGGTCTTGTTCGCGCAGGTGGAGTGGTACTGTCTCCCTTCTCTCATCGGTTCCCCCCCGCCCAGGGGTCAGCACTCCCAAAGTGGAAGCAGATGTTCTAATGCAGAGCAGCTGCCACCACCCAGCACATCACTGCGATTACTGCCCACCTGCTGTGGGCCCAGCAGCTGCGTCACAGGGCAAAGGCTGCAGAGGTTTCTTCCTTGGTGGGAAGAGGTGTGACTCAGTGGGGATATCAAGGCCACCCCAGGAAACCTCTGCAGGCCTCTCTGGTCTTACCCAGCTGGGGATAGAGCACTTGGTGGAGCCCTCTGCGGGCAGGAGGGGCTGACTCATGCCACCTTCTGTTGCCTCAGTTCGCCTACCCAGCATCTTTGCAGAAATCTGGACTCAGGCTGGACACGGTGGCTCACTCCTGTAATCCCAGCATTTTGGGAGGCCGAAGCAGGTGGATCACTTGAGGTCAGGAGTTCGAGACCAGCCCGGCCAACATGGTGAAACCCTGTCTCTACTAGAAATACAAAAATTAACCAGGCGTGGTGGCACATGCCTGTAGTCCCAGTTACTGGGGAAGCTGTGGCAGGAGAATCGCTTGAACCAGGAGGCAGAGGTTGAACTAGGAGGCAAAGGTTGCAGTGAGCCGAGATCATGCTATTGCACTCCAGCCTGGGCGACGGAATGAGACTCTTGTTTCAAAAAAGAAAAAAGAAAAACCTGGACTCAGCCACTCCTCTGAGAGGCAGGTGGGAGGGGAGCTGGATGCGTGCAAAACTCACAGATAAGCCTCATGCCATCTTATCTGGTAGGGGATATCCATCAGGTCCTGATGGAAAGAGGACCCAGCCAGAGATGTGGAGAGTGAGGCTACTGCCTCAGCTGCCAGAGCACTTAGCCTGTGGGCTGCCCAAGAGCTCTTCACCCCACCCATTCCATCCAGATGCCATACTCCACCCACCTCTGCTCCTGGCCCCCTTCTTTGCTGGAGCTGCTCCTGGGCTGTGCCCCTGCCTCTGTCCCATTGTTCCCCCTGCTTCCTGCCTGACTGCCAGCACCACGCCCTTGTCCTGCCACTCACTACTTCCCGCCTGAGTCACAGCTGCTGGAAAGACAAAGAGACCAGCCTGAGTCTAGGGATAGAGGCTCCATGACCTTGATTTGCTTACCTGTCAAGTGGAGGTCTTTTTCAGTGACCCCTGCTAGGGGTAGAGAATGTTCTCTTAACATTTAAGAGGCCTTAGGAGGGGAAACTGAAACTCGAGGGGGACAGGGAAGTGGGCCCTCTCAGGGCTGGGGCAGGGAGCAGATATCCTGGCTCCTAGCATGACTGGCTCTGTGCTGCCTACCTCATGTCTACCAGGTCTAGCTGCTGCTAGGAAAATCAGATGCAAAGCAAGTTTGTACCCTCATCACTGCCCCTCGGCAGGGTCACAAAGCGGCCCACATCACCTACTAAGAGTGTTCAAAGGGCCAGACCCCCTCTTCACTCCCAGTGGCCAGATAGGGAAACTAATGCCTCAAGTGGGCAGGAGTCCTGAAGTCACACAAGAGGGGGCAGCTTTCACCCTAGACCTCAGGTCCCCCATCCCCTGGGTAGCTTCCCTGCTGAGTCTCGGCTTGCCTCATTGGGGACTGCATGGAGACTCATGACTTGGCATCCTTGGCCTCTGCTCCTTCAGTTCCCCCCATCCTGGCTGTGACTGGCTCCTGGTTCTTCCTCCTGCTCTGGAGGAGCCAGTGAGGAGGATAGTCAGGTGGCTACTGCTGCCTTCCCTGCCCCAGTGGGTGCTTTGAGCCCCAGGGGGATGGGCCTTGGTGATGGGGCATCACTGTGAGGCTTTCCTGGGACCTTTCCCTGTATCCCCATTGGCAGGCGGAGGAGTGTTAGTATGGAGATCCTGGCTGCCCCTCTGCCATGCACAGCCCAATGGGGAGGGAGTGGTGCTAGTATATACTCTGGTATACACCCCAGTGAAGATAGTGGGCCTGGCACCTGTAGTGCCCAGGGGCTAAAGCAATAGAGGGGATTGCTGCCCCAGCCTGCCCAGGGCCTGCACATTTGTATGTCCACAAGGTTGTGCAACCATCACTGCTATCTAATTCCAGAATATAATCACCACCCTCAAAAAGAAACCTCTTACCCAACTAGCTGTCACTCCCCATCTCCCCACATCCCCTCCCCTCATCCTGGAAAGCAGGCCTGGGACAGTCAGAAGCTCAGTGATTGCAGACACCTGGTGGCATTTGTGAGGAGGGTTCAGGCCCTTCCCCTCAGGGTGGTCTCTGGCGTAGGGGGCTGAAGGTGGGCAGGGGCCTTGGCACGGCCTGCCACCATATCCCAATGCCTGCTGCTGCTTGTTGAGCACTGCGCACATGGCCCAGAGTCTGCCTGGGGAGACAGGGAGTGAACCCAGTGCCAGGTGGACTGTGTGGCTCCGCTGCAGTACCAGGTACTCAGGACAGTTCTAGGAGGGACTGCATGGTGGACAAATGCGCTCCCTGCAGAGGGGACTCTAACCTGTGACTTCAGCCTCCCTGGACCTCAGTTCCTTCATTGGTTAGAGCAGGGTGAGAATGGAACCCACCTCCCAGGATTGCTGTGGAGGTGGCAGTTGGTGGGTGTCATTGATGTAGAACAGCATCCGGCACATGGTGGGCGCTGTTTTCATATAGCTTTGCTGTCAATATTGCCGATGTTATTGTTACTGCTTGTGTTTGTTTGTGTGTTAGCACCTTCATTCTTCTGAGGTAGTTTTGACCAGCCCCGAGGGATACTGGTAAGGTTGGCCTGAGTCCCCAAGTTTGACCTCTGCACAGACTGCACTGGCCACCCAGCTAAGCTGTACAGAGGAACAGACGTGCCACAGTGATCAGAACTGAAACACTGTGAATGGGGCATGGGGCACATATTCCCAGCAAAGAGAACAGCATGAGCAGGGTGCTGGAGGTGGCTACAGGTAGTACCTGGCAGCTGCAGGTCTGACTGGCAGTGATGGAGCAGGAGCAGAGGGGTCTGGGAAGAACAGCAGGGCCCAGCTGGGGGCCATTCGACCTGGAGCTCAAGACAGCCAGCAGCAAGGGAGCAAGGTCAAGGTGAGGCCTTGCCTCCACTCCCTCTGGCCCCTAGCCAGGGAGTTGGGTGGCCCTCCTGGTCCTTCTTCACACAGACTCCCTGGGTAATACAGGCTCCTGGGCTGCACTCCTCAAGATCTGGCTGTTATCTGGGATGGGACCTGGGAGTTTGCTTTTTTTTTTTTTTAAGACCAAGTTTCGCTCTTGTTGCCGAGGCTGGAGTGCAATGGCATGATCTCGACTCACTGCAATCTCCACCTCCCAGGTTCAAGCGATTCTTCTGCCTCATCCTCCCGAGCCTCTGGGATTACAGGCACCCGCCACCATGCCCAGCTAGTTTTTGTTATTTTTAGTAGAGATGGGGTTTTGACATGTTGGCCAGGCTGGTTTCGAACTACTGACTTCAGGTGATCCACCTGCCTCGGCCTCCCAAAGTGCTGGGATTACAGGCGTGAGCCACCACGCCGGTGGAATCTGCTCTTTTAAACACCTCCCCAGGGCATTGTCCTGCAGGGTCTTAGCCACATTTTGAGAATGGCAGGGTGGACCTGGCATCATGGGTTCCCTCCACCCTCTTGCCCTTCTGAGTCCTGGCTACATTATCTTAGATCAATATTTTATTTTTCTGAGCCTCAATGTCCTTGTCTGTAGAATGGGAACAGAAACAATATCTTCTGTGACTAACACGAGAGAATGCAGCAAATCTCAGTACCAGCTAAGGAGAAATATGGGCCAGGGGTGTACCAGGCCAGGGAAAAGCTTGAGTCAGTATGGGCGTGTGTGGGTGTGGGTGTGTGAAATACATCGCAGGTCTCCCAGATTCATGAGTCAGTACGTTTCTGTGTTAAACTGTAGGTCTCCCAGATTCTAGCCTTCTAGCCTCCATCTGCTCAGGGCAGACCTGGGTGCCGTGAGCAGAGGGCGGGGCATTGGGCCACGTCCAGAAAGCTGAAGTGTGACGCTGTGCTCCTGCTTAGGGCCCTGATTGCTAAGGCTCAGAGTGTGGGGAGAAGAAGGGCTGCTACCCTGTTGGATGGAGTATGCAGGGCATCTTCCTGCCAGCTCTGCCCAGGGTACCATATTGGCATGCACCAGCTGCACAGGTTGGTGAGCCTATGTATGTGAGAACAGGTTGACTCCTTCAGGTCTGGCCAAGTCTCCAGCCAAGACCCCTGAACTCAACCAGGACAATGGGGAGCCATGGTGGGCAGCAGAGCTTGTGGGAGGCAAAGGCCTGCAGAGAGTCTGCCATGGGGCACAGGTGCTCTAGGTTACCTTGACCACTGTGGCCCTGCCAGCTGCATTCCTGATAGCTCAACTGCCCACCAGGCCCAGCTGCCTCCATCTCACAGTGTAGCTGGTAGGATGGTTAGTTCTGCCTCCTGGGCTACAGGTGTCTGGGCATTTGTTCTGTGCCTGTGGAGCCCCTCTGGGCCTGCCCCCTGACCACCTGTGCCCTCTGTTCCAGGTGCTGGGGAGTCAGGGAAGAGCACCATCGTCAAGCAGATGAAGTAAGTGCTGTATCCCAGAGGCAGTGCCCAAACTCCAGCTTCCCCTCTTCATCCTCTGGGCCTGTACTGCCCCCGACTACAGGCCCAGCCAGTCTTAGCCAGGCCCAGAACCTTCTCAGAGGCAGTCACTTATCCTCAGGTCCCAGTGGGTCAGGGGCAGTTTTTTCTTCTCTGAAGCAGGTCCCAGCAGCCCCAGGCAGCTGTGGGAACTCCCAGTGCCCTGGGGACACTAACCTTCCTGGTTCCTGGCTATCAGGATCATCCACGAGGATGGCTACTCCGAGGAGGAATGCCGGCAGTACCGGGCGGTTGTTTACAGCAACACCATCCAGTCCATCATGGCCATTGTCAAAGCCATGGGCAATCTGCAGATCGACTTTGCCGACCCCTCCAGAGCGGTATGTGCCCTCCGCCCCACCCTCTCCCACCTCCCAAAAGGTTTCAGGGTGGCTGGGTGTGGTGGCTTATGCCTGTAATCCCAGCACTTTGGGAGGCTGAGGCAGGTGGATCACCTGAGGTCAGGAGTTCAAGACCAGCCTGGCCAACATGGTGAAACCCCATCTCTGCCGAAAATACAAAAATTAGCCGAGCATGGTGGCACGTGCCTGTAGTCCCAGCTACTTGGGAGGCTGAAGCAGGAGAATCGCTTGAACCCAGAAAGTGGAGGATGCAGTGAGCCAAGACCGCCCCACTGCATTCTAGACTTGGTGACAGAGCTAGACTCCATTGCAGAAAAAAGAAAAAAAAAAGGTTTTAGGGCAAGTCTCATCCTAGGGAATCCAAGAATACCCTAGCCTGGGCCCCATTCCAGAGGTTTCCCTGCCTCTGGCAGGGTGGGGGTATATTCCTTCAACTGCCTGACCACCCGCCGCTGTGCCCAGGACGACGCCAGGCAGCTATTTGCACTGTCCTGCACCGCTGAGGAGCAAGGCGTGCTCCCCGATGACCTGTCCGGCGTCATCCGGAGGCTCTGGGCTGACCATGGTGTGCAGGCCTGCTTTGGCCGCTCAAGGGAATACCAGCTCAACGACTCAGCCGCCTAGTGAGTGCTCTGAGGGGCTGGGCTGGGCAGGGCAGGGGCTGGGGGAGGACTAAAGGCTGGACTGGAGGGCCTGAGAACCCCCAGAAGGACACTGCTGGTCTTTGCTCATGAAACCGAAGACCGTTAACCAAGGCCTTGGTGTTTTTTGGTTTGGGGGGTAGGTGGGTGACACGTTATTGAACGACCAGGAGGAATGACAGGCAGGTGGCTTATACAGTACATCTCTTCCAGTTGAGTCTGATCTGTCTTGACATACACTCTTCTAAAGAACATTTGCAGCCGGGCGCGGTGGCTCACACCTGTAATCCCAGCACTTTGGGAGGCCGAGGTGGGCGGATCATGAGGTCAGGAGATCGAGACCATCCTGGCTAACATGGTGAAACCCCGTCTCTACTAAAAGTACAAAAAATTAGCTGGGCGTGGTTGCAGGTGCCTGTAGTTCTAGCTACTTGGGAGGCTGAGGCAGGAGAATGGCGTGAACCCAGGAGGCGGAGCTTGCAGTGAGTGGAGATCATGCCACTGCACTCCAATCTAGGCAACAGAGTGAGATTCCATCTCAAAAAAACAAAAAGAAGGCCGGGCGCGGTGGCTCATGCCTGTAATCCCAGCACTTTGGGAGGCCAAGGCGGGTGGATCACGAGGTCAGGAGATCGAGACCATCCTGGCAAACATGGTGAAACCCCGTCTCTACTAAAAATACAAGAAAAAAAAAATTAGCGGGGCGTGGTGGTGGACGCCTGTAGTCCCAGCTTCTCGGGAGGCTGAGGCAGGAGAATGGCGTGAACCCGGGAGGCGGAGCTTGCAGTGAGCCAAGATAGTGCCACTGCACTCCAACCTGGGTGACAGAGCGAGACTCCATCTCAAAAAAAAAAAAAAAATTTGCTGCCACCTGTTCTGTGCCAGGCCCTGTGCAAGGCTTCAAGGACACAGTGATGAGTGGAGCAAAGTCCCCATGCAGTGACAATTTAGGATGTTAGTGAAAAGGTTGAGGTGGGGTTGACCCAGAGGCAGGATTGCTGAGCTCTGAAGGAGAGTCAACCAGGGGAGGAGTGGATGAGGGGATTCCAGGCAGGGGCATAGCATGTGCAGCATCCTCGGGGTGGTGGAGAGCTGGCTGTGCTTGAACATAGGCTGTGGAGGCTGGCTGGTGGGGGCCACAGGGGAAGAAGTTATCTGGGAGGTGACAGGTGTGTGTGTAGGTCGGAGCCCCTGGACCTCACCTCTGACCCTCGCTGGCTCTGGGCTGAACCCAGGACTCAGCTGAGGAATTACAAGGGGTCCCAGGAATCCCAGAGGCATGACAGGTCTGCACCCTTTCCACAGTTCTGAACTCCTTCGCTGTGGTATCTGTCATGTACTCGGACTGGTGGAGGGTGCTGAGGAACCCACGGGGAACAGGACAGACAGGCTGATAGCCATTGAGGATGGCTGCAGGGGACATCCACAGGCTTTGGATGGTGTCACCAGATAGGCTGCTGTCCCTGTTCTCTAGTCTTCCCTGATCTCTGCTTAAGCCAATCCCCTCTGTCTGGAACACCCTTTTGCTCCTATTGTTAATCCAATCCTGAGCCCACCCAGAGGGTGGATTTCAGCAAGGGTAGGTGGGAGGAGGAGGGTCCTGAGCCCTGTGCCAGCCACATGAACAGCCTCCTCCTACCCTCCTTACATGGCCTGAATGCTCTTGTGAATACGTACCCCCTACAGGAGCTATGCAGTCACAGTTAAATGCTGTGGGGGCCCCAGGCCTCACCACTGCCCCTCCCTGAGATCTCTGGCCCAGCCACCAGCGAGCTTGGCGCTCAGAGCAGCAGGGACCTTGGTGCCCATGATACTCAAAGGGAGCAGGGATAGAGCCAGCTCCAGGCCACCTCCCGCTTCTCCATCATTCTCTTTCTTCATTCTTCAGACATTAGGCACCCACTGTGTGCCCAGCACAGTTTTGGGAGTGAACACAGGCTCTGCTCTCCCAGGCAGGTTTATGCCTTGACAGTTCCCCCCAGGGATGAGTTGCGGATTGGAACACCACAGGAAGCAGGGCTCCTCCAGCCCCTCATCACAGCAACCCTCCAAGATTGCAGTGAGGCAGGGGGTCCCTGGGGTGAACCCACCTGTTGGGGAAAAGGGAGAGGCTGGTGTGGAATGCACCATGGTGCCTCCACATTGAGGGCTCTGTCAGTAGGGGGCGGTGCGTGGTATGCGGGTCACAGCACATGTGTCATGGTTCCCCATGGCCCTTCCTGTTTTTCTGTTTTGTCCCTGCTACTCTGAGATCATTTCCCTCTGGCCTGGTTTGGCCTGGTTGCTGGTGGGAGCCAAGGGCCGGCCCCAGCCGCCTTGCCCCAGGAATGAGAAATCGGCTCTGGGCAGCAGCCTGGAGGCCTCGGACCAGCCTCCAGGGCATGGCAGGGATATTGAGGCAGGCAGCAGAGGTAGGACCCTGCAGGGGTAGCCTTGATACTAATTAAGGGAACCTGGTAATGAGGAGCCCCTGGGACCCTGGCCAAGCAGGTGTCTGTGCCCTCCCCCTGAGGAGCCCAGATTTCATTGGGTACTGGGCAAAGAGTCCACTGGGCCTGGTAGGCCCTAACCTGTCCAGCACCACATCGAGGGACCGCACCAGGCTGCTCTGCGGCTAGTGCCGTAATTGTGCCCATTATCATCCTGAATCCTTCACTGAAGGACTAATTTGCCTCCTCCCACCCTCTTTGCCTATAGCCCCAACATCCTGGATCCTGTCCGAGGCAGGCCTGGCTCAGACCCTGAGTACTAGATCTTCACTGGCTAGCTGTCCACAGAGCTGCACCTCCTCCCATTCCCATTCTACAGGTGGGAGGCCGGGGGCTCTGAGTTCAGGTTTCTTCATTTGAGCAATGAGGTAATGCAGGCAGGGGTTAAAGAAGCAAGGGCTGTGCCTAGGCTGGGCACGGTGGCTGACGCCTATAATCCCAGCACTTTGGGAGGCTGAGGTGGGTGGATCACCTGAGGTCGAGAGATCAAGACCATTCTGGTCAACATGGTGAAACCCCATCTCCACTAAAAATACAAAAATTAGCTGGGCTTGGTGGCTTGCGCCTGTAGTCCCAGCTACTCAGGAGGCTGAGGCAGGAGAATCGCTTGAACCTGGAAGGCGGAGGTTGCAGTGAGCCAAGGTCAGGCCACTGTACTCCAGCCTGGCAACAAAGTGACACTCTGTCTCAGAAAACAAAAAAAAAAAAGAAAGAAAAAGGGAAAAAAGCAAGGGCTATGCCTGAGAAATGGCATGGGAGGAAAGGGGCCTCTTCCAGCTGGCCCAGGGTCCAGGTAAGGTGGCCCCATGTTGGCCCCCACTGACCCTCCCACCCCCCACCCCCAGCTACCTGAACGACCTGGAGCGCATTGCACAGAGTGACTACATCCCCACGCAGCAAGATGTGTTACGGACCCGCGTAAAGACCACGGGGATCGTGGAGACACACTTCACCTTCAAGGACCTACACTTCAAGTGAGCGAGCATATAAACAGGTGGGAGGGGCAGGACCTGCCAGCCTTTGGGGTAGCAGAGGCAGGGGCTGGTCCAGGATCCCCCAGCCCCACTGAGGTTTTGCGAGGCTCACATGTTCTGGGCCAGCACATCCTCACCACCTGGTGAACCAGCAGTCAGGATCCATGCCACCTCTGCCAACTGCTCACAGCCTCTGCTGCTCCTGCCTGATGTGGCTGCAGCCTGTCTGCTGTCCAAGCCCCAGGCCCAGAACCAGGGGTGAGGTGGGCAAGTGTGGATGATTCCAGATGTCAGCCAACCTGGGAAATGGGGCAGAAAGCCTCCCCCAGCGCTCCCTTCCTGGAGCTAAAGTGATCCTATATCTGCAGGATGTTTGATGTGGGTGGTCAGCGGTCTGAGCGGAAGAAGTGGATCCACTGCTTTGAGGGCGTCACAGCCATCATCTTCTGCGTAGCCTTGAGCGCCTACGACTTGGTGCTAGCTGAGGACGAGGAGATGGTGAGAGGCTGAGAGAATGCTGCGGGTGGAGGCAGCGGGCTTGGGGAGTGGTGGCTAGTGTTGACCTCGATATTCTGCCCCTAGAACCGCATGCATGAGAGCATGAAGCTATTCGACAGCATCTGCAACAACAAGTGGTTCACAGACACGTCCATCATCCTCTTCCTCAACAAGAAGGACCTGTTCGAGGAGAAGATCACACACAGTCCCCTGACCATCTGCTTCCCTGAGTACACAGGTGTGGGGACTGTGGGGACAGGGCCTCCAGAGAGTTGCTGTTTGTCCCCAGTAGCCCCTGGTGACCAGGTGGCCCTCAGGCGCCCCCCACTGGACAGAAGTGTAGCCTTGGAACATTTGCAGGGGCTGGTGCCTCACTTAGGCTTGTATAGTTATGTGTGCACATGTGGAGCCCTTAACACACTCAAGCATGTACCCCTGAACATGTGCACCTGGGCATCCTCCTTCACACAGTAGGGTACCCCTTTGCACATCTGGCATATATGGGCAGCCACACACATTGTCATATTGTGCACATGTGTGCACAGGTTGTATGCCTGGCCATCCACACGCACAGACCCTTGCTGCACATGTAGGATGGGGCTTGCCTGCTGCATATGCAGCACAAGTCTTCACCATTTTCTCTTCCCCAGGGGCCAACAAGTATGATGAGGCAGCCAGCTACATCCAGAGTAAGTTTGAGGACCTGAATAAGCGCAAAGACACCAAGGAGATCTACACGCACTTCACGTGCGCCACCGACACCAAGAACGTGCAGTTCGTGTTTGACGCCGTCACCGATGTCATCATCAAGAACAACCTGAAGGACTGCGGCCTCTTCTGAGGGGCAGCGGGGCCTGGCGGGATGGTGAGCCAGAGGGGCTGTGGCAGGGAGCTGGGGAAGAACTAAGCGGGCCTGGAGCCCCAGCAGGGGGTTCTGGGGGTGGGTAGGGGCTTGAACCTGGAGGGGGAGGGGCAATAGGTGACCAGGGGACAAGGGAGGAGGAGGCACAGGGTGTGAATCAGGAGGTCAAGTGAGTGGGGTGCAGGGCATGGAGGAGGTCATACAAGCAGGCCTGGCCCAGTGGTCCAGACAGAAGGGCCTGGCCTTGCCCTGGGACAGAACCAGAGGCCATTCTGATGTTCCCTGGAGAAATCTCACCTCCTCACCCACCAGGCCATTGGCCCAGCCTGGGCCAGCGGAGCCCAGCCCTCCTGCCCACTACCACCAGCTCTGTGCACACCTCCAGCTCTTGCCCTCCAACCTGTCTGAGCTTCCTGGGCTTAGGCTGGCCCCACTGGCCCTGGTGGAGGTGGGGATGACTCTCCCAGTGCCACAGACTCCCCTCCTCCATGTAACCCAGCAACAGAAGCTGGCTCCTGGGCGGCAACTGTGTCCCTGGTAACAAATGGGTAGGAAAAATGGAGAAGGGTCATTGTCTAGGGAGGTGGGAGAGAGGCGCGGCCTGGCTGCTTCCCGATCCATGCTCTGCTTTCCCCCCACCTCTAGGGCCACCGCCAACTCTGTACCCCCCAACCCTTGAAGAAGATGGGGGCAAGAAGACCACGCTCCCCGCCTGTTCCCTGGCCGCTTTTCTCCTCTTTCCTCTCTTTGTTCTCAGCTCCCCCTGTCCCTCAGCTCCAGATGTAGGGGAGGGGTTGCCACGGGCCTCCTTGTTTGAAGCCTGCCCTTGTCTGAGGTGCTGGTAATGGCCATGGTACCCCCTTTCTGGGCATCTGTTCTGGTTTTTAACCATTGTCTTGTTCTGTGATGGGGGGAGGGGGGCACATGCTGAGTCTCCCAAGGCTATGTCCGGAGGGGCGCCTGCTTCTCCAGCCTGGACCCCCAGCTTTGCCCAACACCAGCCCCTGCCCCAGCCCAAGTCCAAATGTTTACAGGGAGCCTCCTGCCCAGTCCCCTACCCCCCAGCCGCTCGGAGGCCCCAAAGGAAAAAGCACAAGAAGCGTGAGACACCACCATTCCTGGAGACCACAGTCCACCTACTCATTCTCGTAGCTTTTTAAAAAAAATATGAAAGTAAAGGAAAAAAAAAAAAAAACTGCAAATCTAGAAAACTTTTTAGAGAAAAACTATTTAAAACTGTCAGATCCTGACCAGCAACCCCTCCAGCCCCCTTTCAAGTGACTCCGTGCCTTGAGTGTGTCTGCGTGTTTACACCTATCCCTCTGCTGGCCGCCCCTGTGCGAGCCGCAACCCTGCCCTGCCCTCCACAGAATTGGGTTCCAAGGGCTGTTCCAGACAACTGCCAACGTCACTGAGGGCCCTGCCCCAGCGGCCCTGGGCCCAGGCTCCATTAACCTAAAATGTAGCTCCCTAGCGCTAACCTAGGAACCGCCGCTGCCTGCTGGGGGGCCACACCCCTCATTCCCTTGTCCCAGGCCCGGGGCCTTCAGCGTTGAACACTTCCTTGCTTTTTTCACATGTTTTATGGAATTGTTCACCTGGTTTGAAATAATAAAATGTAGAAAGAAAAAAAATACCGAGAACTGATGGGTATTCTCTCCCAGGGGCAGAGGCCCCGGCTAAGGTGTGCCAAGGTGATGGTGGTCTTAACCTCAGTCCTCAACCTGGGGCAGGGCCCTGACTCAGCTTTCCGGGCCGTCCTGGAGCCCGAAGCTCTGGGCTTCATTTCTCCCACCTGGACTAGGCAGCATACATGTGGGGGCCGTGTGTCCCCGCCTTCCCAGCACTCTGCAGCTTTGGGTCTCGGGCAGCTGGACTGGCTTCTAAGGAAACTGTTGTAAAGTGCTCTTCCACACCGGGAGCAGGAGGGGTGTCCGGCACGTCTCTAACGTGTAAGGAGAAAGTGACTTACGACTTAGGTACCAAAGCCCGGAGAGTGTGCGTTGCCAAGTCCACACAGCCAGGTGGGCTGGATGCAGTCCAGGCTTGACTAAACCGAAGGCCATTAGGGGCCTTGAGACATATTCTGAAATGTCCCTGCCCCAGAGGGCCCCCGTCAAACCTGAAGGGTAGTGACAGACAGGCCCCGTATTACCATGTGATGGTTGCCACAGGCTGGGCCTGGGGGGCTGCAGATCATTGAAGATGGAAAGCTCCCTGAGGCTGTGGGAAGGGCCCGCGCGTTGCTGGGGAAGGGAACTGCAGATGACAAGGCTGGTGATGCTTGTGGGGCGGGCCCTGAGTGCCATCGAGGCGCCTAGACCTTCTCCTATGGGCAGCAGGGACAGCCGCGGCCTGAACGTGTCGGGACGGGCTGGGGGAAAAGCCGGCCTCCACAGGGTGGGGCTCCGGGGTTAACGCCTCCGCCTCCGGCCGCCAGGGGGCGCCGCCGCCCGCGTTCGGCCCTGTCTGGCTGGTCACGGAGGCTGACGTCAGCGGGTCCCGCGGAGGCCGCTGGACACAAAGGCAGCTTTGTGAGGAGGCGACGGCTCCGCGGCCACCCCGAGACAGAGCTGCTTGGGCAGGGGGCGGGCCGGGGTCGGCGCCGCGGAGGCGGGGAGGGAGGGAGGGAGGGTTGAGCCACAGCCCTGGGACCCCGCCCCCGCACACCTGCCAGTGCCCGGGGCCGAAGGTACGGATGAGATGAGAGGCTGCCGCCGCCCGGTCGGAAGGACATCGGCGCCCCCCAGGCCCGGTCCCCACCCCTGCCTGAGAGGGCCAACGACACGGAGAACAGGATCCCGCGCCCAACCCAGGTCCCCCGCCTTCTTTCAGAGGCCCAGGCCTGGACCCCGCTGAGCCGCAGATGTGCGAGCAGGAGCATCAGAGCCCTGATGCCCGCCCAGCAGGAAGCGGGCGGAAGATGGTTCCTTCCTTCTGTCCTGAGGGGGAACCCTGCACAGAGGGACCATTGAGGGACTGGCATTGTCTGCCTAACTCACCCAGTGCCTCCCTCCCTGGGTGGGCCATGCGGGGCCCTGGCAGGATCGACCTGGTGCTGTCTTGGCAGTGGGTCTGGGTGGGATCCTGGGGGCAGGGCTTCCCTGAGTGCAGACAGCTAGGCCTCCACCTGCCCTGGCCTCCCACCCAGGCTCAGATTTCCAGGGCATAAGGCTCTATTGTCCCAGCACTGGTGGAGGCGGCCTGTCAATTCAGCCTTGTGTTTGGTGGTTGGGAAATTCCCAGCTATAGGGGGCTGCAGGCAAGAACGGGCTGCCCAGGTGTCCTGCACCCCAACTGAAGGGACTCCATGAGGTTGGCTCCTGGGCATCCCCTGCTGCCTGGAGCTGTCCCAGGCTGGACCTCAGCCATTCATCAACCCTCAGGAGCAGTTGGGTGAGGAGCACCAGAAATTCAATGCTCGCTGGCCCTGAATCCCCAGAGCCCTCCCAGCCTAAGAAGCCCCATCTTTCTGTCTCCACTCATGGGCAGCTGCAGCTGTGAGGCCCAGGATCCTTAGCAGGACATGCAGAGCTGGGCAGGGACCCAGGCTCATGCTCCCAGCGTGGGGGGGGGTTGTCTCCAGCCTGTGGAGACCGCCATGAAGCTGATCTGCCTCCCAGAGGGCCTGGCCCGTTTGAAATAATTGCTCTGGCTACTGATGTGGTGGGAACTTTGGTATTTTTACCCATTTGTGGGGTGGGGGAGCAGCTGGGAAGAGAGAGGCAAGCTTTCAGAGTCAGGCCTGAGAGAGGAGAGTAGAGCGACATTCTGTGAGGAGGAGCCAGTCAGGCTGCCTCTCAGTAGTTCCCCAGGCCTAGACACCCCTCGTCCCATCCCCTGTCCCAGCAGATAGGTGCAGACCCAGATGCCAGTTGCAGAAGGGGGAAAGGGCCCTCTCCAGGGTTACAGCAGGGATCACTGAGGCTGCAGGAGCTGCCAAGGCCTGGAAGAAGTCCCATGTTCCAGGGAGCCCCATGGCTTCTGATGTCAGGAAAACTTAGTTGTCTTAGTTCCCCAGAATCATTTCACCCCACCCCACCCAAACTGAGTGCCAAACCAGTTGGGTGGAGAATACAAGCCCTGACTCTAGCTGCCTGGTCAGTGGCATGGCCAGCCAAGTCCTAACGACCCTGGGAGTCAGGGAGGAGGCAAGGATAAGACTACAGCATTGTTTGGCTGAGTTCTGGGTCTGGCCCTACTCCCCAAAACTGACCCCAATCTCTGGGTCTGCTGCCCTAAAAAGAGACCCTGGGGCTGGGCGTGGTGGCTCACACCTGTAATCCTAGCACTTTGGGATGCCAAGGCAGGCAGATCACCTGAGGTCAGGAGTTCAAGACCAGCCTGGTCAACATGGTGAAACCCCGTCTCTACTAAAATACAAAAATTATCCGGGCATGATGGTGGGTGCCTGTAATCCCAGCTACTCAGGAGGCTGAGACAGGAGAATCGCCTGAACCCGGGAGACGGTGGTTGCAGTGAGCCAAGATCATGCCACTGCATTTCAGCCTGTGGGGCTGAATGAGACTCTGTCTCAAAAAAAAAAAAAAAAAAAAAAAGGAGACCCTGGCTGTGTAGCAGCTCATGCCTGTAATCCCCAGCATTTTGGGAGGCCAAGGCAGGAGGATCACTTGAGGCCAAAAGTTTTTTTTTTTTTTTTTTTTTGAGACGGAGTCTCGCTCTGTCGCCCAGGCTGGAGTGCAGTGGCGCAATCTCGGCTCACTGCAAGCTCCGCCTCCCGGGTTCACGCCATTCTCCTGCCTCAGCCTCCCGAGTAGCTGGGACTACAGGCGCCCGCCCCTGCGCCCGGCTAATTTTTTCTATTTTTAGTAGAGACAGGGTTTCACCATGGTCTCGATCTCCTGACCTTGTGATCCGCCCGCCTCGGCCTCCCAAAGTGCTGGGATTACAGGCGTGAGCCACCACGCCCGAGGCCAAAAGTTTGAGACTAGCCTGGGCAACATAACAAGACCCCTTCTCTTAAAAATAAAAGATCCTAGCGGTCCTCATCTCTACCATGGACTACCAGAGGGAAGGCAGCACCTCTCATCACCCAGGGGGATGGCCTCTAGTCAGCTGGGGTATGTATGCAGGTGTGTGGCAGCAAATGTGTCCATGCCTGCCACGCACTCAGCCCTCAGTCACACGGTGATGGGCACTGATATCTAAGAGGAGCAAAAGTCAAGGCCATGGGTCCTTTTCTCCCCTTGCCAGAGATGCAGCCCCACAGCCCCTGGTAATCTTGTTGGGAGAAAAATCAGAGTTTGACATCTCATCCCATTGCCTTCTGCTTTCTGACCTCACTGAGGTCAGGGTTGTCAAGGCCTGGGGGACTGGGACAGGGTTAAGGGGTGTCCATTCTCCATCCATCCTCCAACCCCATGGAGACTCAGCATGCCTAGGAAGGTGGAAGGGCTTCCTATGGGCACACCATCTCCTGCCTCCCTGTGCCTGTCCTCTGCTGGGTCCTGGGGTCACCAGTGATTGTAGCCCTTATTGCTTCCCCCACAGTGGGGAACCCAGAGCCCTGCCCAGAGGCTTGAACCTGACACCACAGGTCTGGAATTACACAGAAGACTGGAATTACACAGAAGACAGGTGACAGCCAGGTGGATCATGAACGGTGAGGAGGAGTCCAGCAGGTGACAAGGGGAAGGGTCTAAAGGGTGAAGGACACAGCTCAAACAAAGTCTTGGCAACAAAAGAGCTAATGCATCCCAGAAACGGGGCAGGTGGAGCACTGGAAGACTGGCCCCCACCAAGCTACAAAGAGTGGTCCTGTGGCCCTGGTGTGGTGGCTTAGGCCTATAATCCCAACACTTTGGGAGGCTGAAGCAGGAGGATAACTTGAACCCAGGAGTTCAAGATCAGCCTGGGCAACATAGTGAGACCTCCATCTTTACAAAAAATACAAAAATTAACTGTGTGTTGTGGTGTGTGCCTGTAGTCCCAGCTCCTCGGGAGGCTGAGGTAGGAGGATCACTTGAGTTTAGGAGTTCAGGAGGCTGCTGTGAGCCATGATCCTGCCACTGCACTCTAGTCTGGTGATAAAGCAAGATCCTGTCTCAAAAAAAAAAAAAAAAGAAAAAGAAAAAGAAAAAGAAAAGAAAGAAAAAAATAAAAAGAGAGTGGCCCAGTGAATGCCAGGCTAAGAGCCTGCAATCCTACCAAACTTCAGCAAGCTCTCCGAGTCAGGCGTCAGGGACACGGTCCTGCAGAGGGGAGGCATGGGGAGAGAAGTGGCAGAATGACCCCAGGGATACAACCTGGGGGAGGGTAAAGGGGTCAGTGCTTGTCCTAAGACAGACAAAATGTAGGGGCTCTCAGGAGAGTAGGCTTGGTAGTGCCAGGGGTGGGTTGGGGCCTTGGGAAGTGAGAAGACTGAGGAGTCTTCACCCAGGGGAGGGAGGGAGCTTCGAGTAGAACCCTGGGCACAGGGGTCAGAGGGTTTAGGAAGTAATTGTACTGCGGTGGCCGGGAGTGGTGACTCATGCCTCTAAACCCAGCACTTTGGGAGGCCAAGGCAGGAGGATTGCTTGAGCCCAGGAGTTCAAGACCAGCCTGGGCAACATGACAAAACCTCATCTCTACCAAAAAAAAAATAACAATAATATAAAAAAATTAGCCAGGCATGGTGGCACATGCCTGTAGTCCCAGCTACTTGGGAGGCTGAGGTGGAAGGTTGAGGTTGCCGTGAGCCATGATCCTACCACTGCACTCCAGCCTGGGTGACAAAGCAAGATCCTGTCTCAAAAAAAAAGAAGTACTGGGGTGAGGGGCACAACAAAAGGGGAAAAGAGCTGAGCCTAAGAAGGGGCCTTGTTCAGCTGGGATGGAAGAGGCAGCAGTGGAGGGTTTCTCTGAGGCCTTCATAGGCCTGGGTGCCCAAGATGCCCAGAGCTAAGGTGGCAGCAAGAGTGCATACCTGTGGTACCCCCACTGTGTGCCAGACCTGCCTGGGCGCTGTCTGCAGCTGCAGAGAAGATGAGAGTTGCAGACTCCAGCTAGGGAGTCAACCCCACCTCCTGCTGGACTAACAAGAGGGTTGATCCCTGGGGCTGACTCCAGACTCCCCAGCCCTCCCCAGAGCATTCACAGCCCCCTACCCAGCACTCCTGGGAGGCTCTCCCCTAGCCAGTTAGGAGAATGCAGTATTTATGTGAATGTCTGTTCATGAGTGCAGTGTGCCCTCAGAGTCCACTTTCCAGCATTCCTGGCACAGCCCCCTCCACCCTGCCGGGCTTGGGAGGAGGGAGGGAGAGGGAGGCCCCGCCCCCAGCCCCCTCTCCTCCCACCCCTCCCTGCTGGGCAATGAGGAAAACAGGAGTGAGGGAAGAGCTGTGATGTGGCTGGTGGGGGGGGCTCCTGCATCCCAGAGGGGCTGACCTCAGCCTGGGAGGAATGTGCAGGGGGGGAGGGCAGGGGTGGGGCGGGTGGGGGTAGGGCCACAGCCAAAGGCCCAGGGTTCTTGGTAGCCCCTCCCTCAGCACCTCCATCTCAGTTCTGACAGGGCCCTCAGAAGGGAAGGGGAACAGGAAAGGAGGGGAGGAGCTTATCTTTCAAAAAAGGTGGGCCAGGGTCCCCTGGGAATGTGGAGACCAGGCTGGGGTGAGGACATGCCTGCAGATGCTTCCCCAGAAGATGCCCCTGGGGCGGGGCCTTAGAGTGTCTGGGAAGTTAGGCCTCAGGTGATGATCCTATGGCCGCCCACGCCTGTCCCTACTGTGCCTAAGTCCTCTGGGCAGCATGACCTGGTTTCTACGTGGCCAGAACAAGGAAGAGTTCATTGGAGCCACCAGCCCTGATGACTAAAGCAGGTATGAGTGGGGTGCCCAAGATCCCATCCAGCCCAGGCTACACTGGGAGGGTTGCCACAGCCTTCCTCAGATGGGTATCCCACACCAACCACACCACCCGGAGTCCAGGCATGGGCAAAGCGGCAGGCTCAGCTGGTGGCCAGGGGTGGGGAGGCAGGTGCTGAGATTTGGCACAACAATCCAGGTTTTTCCAGAAGGAAAAGCCAAGGCTGTGGCAGGCCATGCCACTGACAGGCAGCCCCAGAGCAAGAACCCAGACAGGCCTCTGTCGATGGAAGCTCTCTCAAAAGAGTGAGGCCCAGGGAAGGAGTACAGGCAGGAAAAGGGACCCCAGCTGCCTCCCCCGGTTTGCCCCATTCTGTTGAGATTCAGGCCCAGGCTGCCTGATTGTAGAATCCTCGAGGAGCTCCAGCCCCCAGTGTGATCCACAGGCAGTGACCCTGCTCCTGGAATGCTGGCCTCCATGGGGGCCCCTACCCATGGCCTGGCACACTGGACCTGGGGCTGAGGAACAGAAAGGGGACCATGTGGAATCAGGGACAACTTGGCCTCCCATATCTGGGGACCTCCATTCCTACTCAAGGGAGGGTACACATCTAGAGGACAGAGGACAGGGCACAGCACTCAGTGGGGACAGAGACAGCCCAGTCCTTTTGGCTGGGGGTTGAATCCCAGGCTATTGGAAAGATAATGGTGGGGGGTGGTCCTGGTCCCGTTTCCCAGAGTGAACGCAGCGCTAGTGGAGGAAAGTGCAGGGTGATGAAACGGAGACCGGGCCCCTGGGCCTGGAAAACATGGCAGTGAGGGCCTATGGGTGCACGGTGGGAGTGGATGGGGGCCTCTGAGGTACTTGCTGATCCTGGCTGCTTGGGTAGAAAGCTGTAAACAGCCAAAGAATGTTGTTTGCTTGCATGGGGCCAGGAGAGCTTGCCCAGGTCCAAGACTACAGGCACCTACTCCCGGAGTGGGAAAAGGCCACATCCAGGAAGCCCACGAGCCCAGGCAGGGATCTGTCCTTCCACTTGCCCTCCTGAAGGGCCCTGCGGCTCCCATTGGCCCCTGTTATTCACCTGCCAGCTGGCCAGGCCAGGCCAGGTACACCAGGTCCTCAGGCTCAGGAAGGAGAGCATGGCCCCACTTCCACTTCCAGGGGACCTGCTCCCACCTCTGTCCCTGCTTGGCTGGAGGCCTCCAGGGCTGGGCAACAAAGCTGCAACACTTAGAATGCCCACACTGCCCCATCAGCCTTGGGAGGTGGTAGGAAAATGCCTTTTTCAGGGATGGAAGGATCAAAGCCCATTCTCAAGCCCTGGTATATTCACTCAGGTGGACTTGAGGGCTCCACTCTGCCACTGTCAACATACAGTCCCTCCAGAGAAGTACCCCTCATGCTACAAATGGGGCATGTTCACCAGACTAAGCTTCAGGACAAGACCCCAAGTCATTCCCAACTGAGGCTCCGAGTTACAGGAGCTCCATCCTGTCTGTAAAACTCCCTCAGGTTTCGGCTCTGGGTTTGGTGGGGGTTGTTCCACCTCCAACCTAGAAAGAGAGGTCAGAGGAAGGGAGGTCATAGGCCGCCCCCCAACCTCTTAGCAGTGATGCAGAGCTACCTGTCCAGGATGGGGGACTCCAGATGGGCCCCGCCCTGTGGTGCAGAAGTGAGATTTGCTGCTCCTCCTGCATCTGCCCTTCTCCTGCCCTCCTCTCCCTCCCCGATCTGGCTGTCGTGGAAGAAGCCACTGCTCGTCAGGTCGCTGAAGTACTAAGCAGCCCAAGTGGTGAGGAAGGACTGGGACTGGGTCCCGAGGGCCCAACCGACCTCCAGTTGAGAGCCCCTCCCCTGACCTCTGGCTGCCCGCCCACCCCAGCCGGTCCCTGGGAACTGAGGTGGCAGCTGAGCTCCCCATTATCTCTCCCCACAGCTCCCCACCTGTGGAGGGACAGGTGAGATATTGGAGTCCCCGGGTGGTGCCCCCACCCAGTGATTCCCTTTGCCTGCTGAGCCCCTGGAGCTGGGGTTTCTTCCTCCCTTGCCTTGGCTGGCCACCTGGCTTCTGGGACCACCACCTGGGGCACACTACTGCCTTGAGACCCAATAGGGGAGGGGTTGTCCCTACCAGCCCCTCCCTCGTGCCCATTCCACTCCCGCCTGGCCGCCTTCTCCAGCCCGTCCGGCTGCCTGCCCGGCTGCCTGCCCGGTCACCCGATCCGCCCTCTAAACTTTACGGCGCAGCGCGTGGGGCGGTGGCTGGCCTGGTGGGGGCGGGGGCTGCTCCTTAAAGGAGCCGTCAGAGGGTCCCCTGCGGCCCCACGGTGGGAAGGGGCCAGAGTGGAGGGGTGCCTCTGCGGGAGTCCTCGGTGGAGTGTGAGAAGGCAGCCGGTGGTGGCCTGGAAGACCTCTAGAACCTGAGAAGAGGCAGTGGCAAGTGTCAGCAGGGGGAAGGAGGGAGGTGGGGGTCCTGGCCTGGGACGGGGCCAGGAGCTGGGCAGGAGTGTGGGTGGAGGGGCCTGGAACCTGCCCCAGCAGCCACTCCACTTGCTTAATCCCACCTGGAACCTTGCCCCACTCCCTGGGCTCCTGTGTCCAGCACCTGCCCAGCTGGCCCCTGGGAAGGAGAGTGGGCATGGCAGCCAGGTCTTTGCCCCAGCTGAGGGCCTGGGGGAGGTGTCTGGCTCCTAGAGTGAAGCGGCTCAAAGACGGGGAAACCTCAAGGGTTGAGAGAAGTGAAGGGAGAGACTCAGAGAGGCTGTGGAGGCACTGAGAGGGAAGGCCAGCTCAGCGAGGCCAGGAGGCTGGGGCACAAGTGAAGGGCTGCCTCACCTTGCCCCTCTTTGATTCCTCAGGGGTGTGGAGAGACAGCCCTCAAGCTCACATGCAGAGGCTGCTTCAGCTGGGTTGGGAGCAGTCCCCAAGTCAGAGGCTGAGGCTTCTGCCCAGGTCGTGGGTCTCCTGGGTGGCACTTCTCCCTATGGAGTGATTGATGCTGCAGTTGGATTTGCTCACTTGCATGCCCGGAGACACGTCCACCCTTATGGGTGCACACGTTTGCACATGCACAAATGTGCAACACATCTGTGTGCAAAATATGCACATATCGCACATATGCACTCCATAGATTGCATGGTGCCACATGCATGTGCACACCAACCCATATCCACACATGTGCAATATGCCACTATATATTTGCACACAGACATGTAAACATGTGCATACACATAAGCATACACACTACATACATGCGCACATCACAAGGGGACACTCGGAAACACATTCACATTCACAGGCACCCACACCTTTGACTCCAGCCTCAAAAGTGTCTCTGTGTTTTTCTGCGGGACTGTGGGGACACTGCCACCTCCAGAGGCCTGACCCGCTCCTGTCACTCTCTCTCTTTTGACTGGCTTGTTTTGCTCTTTACACTTGGCACCCTCTGCATCCATCCTTGTTGGTGCTCTGTCCTCTCTCACATGGGGACCTTGCCTATGTCTCCCAGTATCCCTCCTCCCAGGCCGAGGCTGGCATGAAGTTGGTGCGCATTGTGAATTAATGTCTGTGAGTGTGTATACAAGAGGGGAGGTTACTGAGAAGGGTGACGTGGTGAGGGGAGCCTGCCAGTGCAGGGTGACCCTGAGGGTGTGCCCAGTGGCGTGGGTGTGTCTGTGATTGTGGCCAGGCGGGGCACCCTCGGAGGGGAGGGTTCGGAAGTGGAATGTGACCCCCCAGCCTCTTTCCCCTAGGGGCTGTAATCTGATCCCTGGGGACTCCCCCTCCCTAGCCTCCCGCCCTCGCCTTCACTGCCGACTCCTTCTCTTCCAGATCCTGGGGCAGAGTCCAGGGCAACTCAAGGCTCCTCCACACACATACCCGCTGAACCCTGAGCGCCCCGAGCTGCTGAGATGGGGCGGGCCGGGGCCGCCGCCATGATCCCGGGCCTGGCCCTGCTCTGGGCGGTGGGGCTGGGGGGTGCCACCCCCAGCCCCCCACGCCTTCGGCTCTCCTTCCAAGGTAGGTGCACCTGGCAGGCAGGAGGGCCCAGCTTGAGGTGGGCAGGAAAGGGTCCCGGTATGGCCAGGGGGCTCTGTGTTGGCTGTTGCCCCATGTGCGTGCCTGTCACCAGACTCTGGTGGGATTAGTGGGCACTCTCAGGCCACCTCCAGTTAACCCTGTCTGGGCCTCAGCCCCCAGCCTCTGCCCACATTCTCTTCGTGCTTTCTCAGGAAGACCCCTCCTGTCCCCATAGCAACAGACCTTGTCTCTGTTCCGTTCAGTAACCCCAACAAGGCGATACTCCTTCAGCAGAGCAACAGGGAAGTCAGAGCCCCCTTCTCATGCCTCCGGTACAGGAGGGTGGCCCCTGGGCAGTGGCAGTGAATAGGCAGTTCTGCTGAGCTCAGGCTGGTGGTGGAGTGGCAGGAAAGGAACTCTCAGCCTGACTTTTGGGAGTTGGGGGTCTGGCCATCCCTGCATGCCGGTCTCACCCAGGACTCTGGTGTCCATGAGCCTGGCCTCCCAGTGTGCCCGCCTGGAGATACCACCTGTCTGAGCGTGCCCAAGTTCAACCTGCCTTCCTCTTCCTGGGGGGGTGTACCACCTCCCCTGGCAGCTCCACACGTGCACCTGGGTGGGCTTGGGTTTGTGTGTGTAAACTCACACACATGTAAACTCACATGTATACAGGCCAGGTCCTAAGGACAACCTTGGCCCATAGAGTCACCACCAGGCAAGACCTGGGGGAGGCTTCCAGCATGGCTGGCGAGTCCTCAGCAGTGTCCTGCCCTGCAGAGCTCCAGGCCTGGCATGGTCTCCAGACTTTCAGCCTGGAGCGAACCTGCTGCTACGAGGCCTTGCTGGTGGATGAGGAGCGTGGACGCCTGTTTGTGGGCGCCGAGAACCATGTGGCATCCCTCAGCCTGGACAACATCAGCAAGCGGGCCAAGAAGGTGCCAGGGACCCCCAACGCCAGCACTGCCCAGGGAAGGAGCCCTAGGACCCCACTCCAGCCTACCTGGAGAGACTCAGAGGAATGGGCTCCCTGAGGTAGAGAATATCCCAAGTCCCTGACCTGTGTCCCCTCTCCCCCAACCTCCCCATAGCTGGCCTGGCCGGCCCCTGTGGAATGGCGAGAGGAGTGCAACTGGGCAGGGAAGGACATTGGTGTGAGTGCTGGCTGTCCAGGCTGGGAGTGGGGAGGGTCAACCCCTCACCCCAGAGACAGGGCAGGGCTAAAACAGAGGCCTGCCTGTTCTGGCTGGGATGAGGGCAGGGAGGTCGAGGTGGCTGAGGTCTGGGGGTGGTGAGTCAGGGTTGGGGCTCGTGTAATTCTTCTGGGGGGCCTCTGAGTCATGGAGGCTTTGCAGGCCTGTGCTTCCCCAGACGCCCACCCTGGTGAGGCCTGGGCTGGTCAGCAAGGGCCCCCAGTTCCCTGTGGCCCATGTTAGTACTTGCCTGGGTCGATGCCAAAGAGAGAGAGGGGTGAGGATGCCACTGGTGAGCTGGGACCTCTTAAGGCCATGTCCCTGGGGGAAACCTCACACCTCCAAACCTACTAGACTGAGTGCATGAACTTTGTGAAATTGCTGCACGCCTACAACCGCACCCACTTGCTGGCCTGTGGCACGGGAGCCTTCCACCCAACCTGTGCCTTTGTGGAAGTGGGCCACGGGGCAGAGGTAAGGCCGTATCTAGGCAGGGAGGGAGGTCAGGAGGGTAAGAAGGCCCTGGTAGTCACAACTTGCCACACCTCCCAGGAGCCCGTGCTCCGGCTGGACCCAGGAAGGATAGAGGATGGCAAGGGGAAGAGTCCTTATGACCCCAGGCATCGGGCTGCCTCCGTGCTGGTGGGTGAGTCCAAGGGCTAAGGCCCCAACAGAACCCCTTAGAAACTGCCGAACCTCACAAAGTCCCAAGACCCCCAAGAGCTCCAGGAATTCCCCCATAGCCTCACTGACTCCCTGAGAGCTCCCAGAGCTCCCCAGGCCTTCCTGCCGCAAGAGCCCTCCGCTTGGCTGAGCAGCCCTTTCTCTGTCTGTAGGGGAGGAGCTATACTCAGGGGTGGCAGCAGACCTCATGGGCCGAGACTTTACCATCTTTCGCAGCCTGGGCCAACGTCCGAGTCTCCGAACAGAGCCACACGACTCCCGCTGGCTCAATGGTGAGAGGCTGGTGGGGTTGGTGGGAGGAGGCCGTCACCCTCCCACAGGGCAGGTGCCAAGCAAGGCCCATAAAGTAAGTGAGCAGTGGGTGTGGCCAGGTCTTACCAAATACTCTCCTTAATCAGGCACTGGTGTCACAGAGACAGATACGACAGGTATGACTGTGACCTCTTTGAGTTCACAGATCACATACATGATAAGATCAAGTCCAATGGCCATGAGGCCAGAGAGAAACAAGAGAGGAAGTGAAAAGGAGACTGGGTGGGTGGAGGGGGTTGGGTAAAAGAAGCTGCTGTGCTGAGGGGAGTATGAGCTAATTCCCAAGCACAAGAGAGCCAGCCAGCAAAGTTCAGAGATGAGCATTCCAGGCAGAGGGAGCAACTAGTGCAAAGGCCTGGATGCAGGAACAAGCAAAGGAATAGACTTGCAGAGCTAGTAATGATAAGGGAGTGTGGACTGTCAGGGGCCAGAGTTATTATTCTAAGAGCCATGGGGGCTGGGCACAATGACTTGTGCCTGTAATCCCAGCACTTTGGGAGGTGAGGCAGACAGATTGCTTGAAGACAGGAGCTTCATACCAGCCTGGGTTACAAAGCAAGACCCTGTCTCTGCAAAAAAGAAAATAAAATTAGCTGGGGGCAGTGGCATGCACACACCTGTAGTCCTGGCTAGTCAGGAGGCTGAGATGGAAGGATCACTTGAGCCCAGGAGTTGGAGGCTGCAGTGAGCATGATGCTGCCACTGCAGAACAGAGCAGACTCTGTCTCTAAATAAAATAAAAATTAAATAAGGGCTAGGGGCTGGTGGGCGCAGTGCCTCACACCTGTAATCCCAGCACTTTGGGAGACTGAGGCAGGCAAATAGCTTGAGGCCAGGAGTTTGAGACTAGCCTGGCCAACATGGTGAAACCCTGTCTCTACTAAAAAATACAAAAATTGGCCAGGTGCAGTGGTGTGCACCTGTAATCCCAGCACTTTGGGAGGCCGAGGCGGGCAGATCACCTGAGGTCAGGAATTTGAGACCAGCCTGGCCAACATGGTGAAACCTTGTCTCTACTAAATATGCAAAAATTAGCCGGGTGTGGTGGTGTGCATCTGTAATCCCAGCTACTCAGGAGGCTGAGGCAGGTGAATGACTCTAACCCAGGAGGTTGAGGTTGCAGTGAGTGGAGACTGTGCCACTGCACTCCAGCCTGCGCGATAGAGCAAGACTTCGTCTCAAAAAATAAAATAAAATAAAATAAGCCAGGTGTGGTGGTGGGCTGTGTCTGTAATCTCAGCTTCTCGGGAGGCTGAGATTGCAGTGAGTCGAGATCCAGCACTTCAGCCTAGGCGACAGAGCAAGACAGTCTCAAAAAATAATAATACAATAAAAAGCAATGGGACCCAGCAGAAGGATTTGAAACAGGAGTGGGGAGCATCTGGTTATGCTAGGGAGGAAGATTCATGAGTGAAGGTGAAACCAGACTACCTCATCTCCCTCCTACCCGAGCCTAAGGTGCTGGGCGACTGTGTGGGGTGAGATCGGAGGCTAGCCGGGCTTCCCGCCTGGGCCCCCAGGTAGCCACGGTCTCTGCTGCCCCCTCGCGGCTGCTTCTTGCCTCGCAGGCCCTGATCCTTTGGATTCGGTCGGCGCAGAGCGCCAACTGAACGTGGTCCTAGAGGTTGGGTGGTCAGACACTGTGATCCCGTGTGCTGTGCCCGCGCAACAGGAAGGGGAAGCAGCGCGTGGGTCTCGTATCAGGAGGCGAGGCCAGGACCCGCTGACCCATGCCTCCTGCCGCGGTCAGAGCCCAAGTTTGTCAAGGTATTTTGGATCCCGGAGAACGAGAACCCAGACGACGACAAAATCTACTTCTTCTTTCGTGAGACGGCGGTAGAGGCGGCGCCGGCACTGGGACGCCTGTCCGTGTCCCGCGTTGGCCAGATTTGCCGGGTGAGGAGTCCCTGGGCCACACCCGGCGACCCTGCCCCTACCCCTTTGCCTGCCCTGATCTCGCTTTCATCCCCTCTGATCGTCCCGGCAGAACGACGTGGGCGGCCAGCGCAGCCTGGTCAACAAGTGGACGACGTTTCTGAAGGCGCGGCTGGTGTGCTCAGTGCCGGGCGTCGAGGGCGACACCCACTTCGATCAGCTCCGTGAGTGCGGGAGTGGGTATGGGGTTGGGGAGGGGGGCAGCGGTGCAGACTCCAGGAGCCCCCGCCGCAGCGGGGCTGTGCGCCCTACCCCAGCTAGGCCCGTTCCCCGCAGAGGATGTGTTTCTGTTGTCCTCGCGGGACCACCGGACCCCGCTGCTCTATGCTGTCTTCTCCACGTCCAGGTGAGGGGCGGGAGGTAGGGAGCGCCTGAGCAGGCCGCTGGGTTCCACCGGGCCCCTCACCCCGCCCTGGTCTTCTCCTCCAGCAGCATTTTCCAGGGTTCTGCAGTGTGCGTGTACAGCATGAATGACGTGCGCCGGGCCTTCCTGGGACCCTTTGCACACAAGGAGGGGCCCATGCACCAGTGGGTGTCATACCAGGGTCGCGTCCCCTACCCGCGGCCAGGCATGGTTGGTAGCCCAGGAACTTTTGCTGCAACCCACTTCAAAGCCTCAAGGGTTTGAGAACTTGGCCTGGGGTCTTCTTGGTGAATGTGCTTTCTTCCTTTGGTTATGGGTGGGAAAACGTTTCCATAAGACAAAGCTTGTTTCCCGCCTCTGACTTCCCAGGGCAAGGCTGCATCTCCTCTCTAATTCTCAGGGCAGGGTTCTGTCCCCATCCCCCTTCATGTTCCCAGAGGCTTGGCATGGAGGGCCGCCTATCAAGCCCCCATATCTATATCCCTACTGTACCTCTCTTCCCCCCACCCCCAGTGCCCCAGCAAGACCTTTGGCACCTTCAGTTCCACCAAGGACTTCCCCGACGATGTCATCCAGTTTGCGCGGAACCACCCCCTCATGTACAACTCTGTCCTGCCCATTGGGGGGCGCCCTCTTTTCCTACAAGTTGGAGCCAATTACACCTTCACTCAAATTGCCACGGACCGGGTTGCAGCCGCTGACGGACACTATGACGTCCTCTTCATTGGCACAGGTCAGGGTCCCTCCACAGCGACCCCCAGGATCCCATCCAGGCCCTGTGGGCTGCTGGTGGAAGCTCTCCCTGTTCAGTCCCATCTCCACATCCTTTCCCGGGCTGTGTCTCCACCTTCTGGAAGCTGCCCAACCCACACTCTTCCAGTCCACACTCTTCACAACCCAAATATGCTGAGGGTAGAAGCCTCAAAGGCAAGGAGACCCTAGCTCCAGCTGTCCGGGAGCACCAATGGTCATTACCCCTTCTCATTCCTGCAGACGCTGGCACGGTACTGAAGGTGATCTCGGTCCCCAAAGGCAGTAGGCCCAGTGCAGAGGGGCTGCTCCTGGAGGAGCTGCACGTGTTTGAGGTGAGGCCTCGACCCCAGTCGCCCGGGACCCCTCCACACCCCACTAAGCCCTGACCCCGTCGCCCCTCCTCCCTCTCAGGACTCGGCCGCTGTCACCAGCATGCAAATCTCCTCCAAGAGGGTGAGTGACCAGGATGGGGGTGGGGGTGGGATGGACTGAGCTTGTGCCTGGAGTGTCCCAAGCCTCTGGTCCCTCTTGGTAGTTCGCAGTCCCGCGTTTGAGTACAGGCTCTGGCTTTGCCAGACTGTGTGACCTGAGGCGTAAGACCTCAGTGTTCCCATCTGTCGAGTGGGAGAAGGGATCCCTGACCGATGGGTGGCAGGCGTGGGGTCGCCCTCGGTCAGCCCAGAGCCCCTCGTGCCCCCTAGCACCAGCTGTACATAGCCTCGCGGAGCGCGGTGGCCCAGATCGCGTTGCACCGCTGCGCTGCCCACGGCCGCGTCTGCGCCGAATGCTGTCTGGCGCGTGACCCCTACTGCGCCTGGGACGGGGTCGCGTGCACGCGCTTCCAGCCCAGTGTCAAGAGGTGGGCGGGGTCGGGGTTGGGCCGCCGGGAGGGAGGCGAAGGGTCTTTCACTGCCTGGGGCTGAAAGAAGAAGGGCTCATGGAAGATCCGATGTTCCCCACAGGCGGTTCCGGCGGCAAGACGTAAGGAATGGCGACCCCAGCACGCTGTGCTCGGGAGGTGAGTCTCCCAGCTGTCCCTACCCTCAGCCCCAGAAGACGCCCCACCTTCCCTGCCTTGCCTAAATCTGACGTTCTTCTGCCCCAAGACTCGTCTCGTCCCGCGCTGCTGGAACACAGAGTGTTCGGCGTGGAGGGCAGCAGCGCCTTTCTCGAGTGTGAGCCCCGCTCGCTGCAGGCGCGCGTGGAGTGGACTTTCCAGCGCGCAGGGGTGACAACCCATACCCAAGTGAGCCTTACTCCACCCTCCCTGCCAGGCTCCCGTCCCACCCCCTGCATCCAGAAGAGGCCCCGCCCTACCCAACGAAGCCCCGCCCAACCAGACCCACACCCCGCCGCGTCGTTTGGTCCCTCACCTGCACTCCACAAGCTGCGGAGACCCCATTGCTTCCAACCGGGCTCCTGACCCGTCTCCCCTGAATTCGGGAGAAGACCCGCCCTCCACCTGCCCATTGAGGTCCCTGACCCACCCCGCACGTTCATGTAAACCCCGCCTCGTTCGGATTCTCCCTTGAAGACCACCAACTCCCAAACAGCCTTAAAATGTGCGCCCGGGGGCACCCCTTTCCCGCCCCACCTCGGTTCCCAATGACTCTTTGCTTCTTCCGTCGCGTGCTAGGGCCTGGAAGCCCTGTTCCCGGCCCGACACTCCCGCCTCACGCTGTCCCCTGCCCGCAGGTGCTGGCACAGGAGCGCACCGAGCGCACCGCCCGGGGACTACTGCTTCGCAGGCTGCGGCGCCGAGACTCGGGCGTGTACTTGTGCGCTGCAGTCGAGCAGGGCTTTACGCAACCGCTGCGTCGCCTGTCGCTGCACGTGTTGAGTGCTACGCAGGCCGAACGGCTGGCGCGGGCCGAGGAGGCTGCGCCCGCCGCGCCGCCGGGCCCCAAACTCTGGTACCGGGACTTTCTGCAGCTGGTGGAGCCGGGCGGCGGTGGCAGCGCGAACTCCCTGCGCATGTGTCGCCCACAGCCTGCGCTGCAGTCACTGCCCCCGGAGTCGCGGAGGAAGGGCCGTAACCGGCGGACCCACGCTCCTGAGCCACGCGCTGAGCGGGGGCCGCGCAGCGTAACGCACTGGTGACCGGACTGTCCCCACGCCGGGAACCAAGCAGACTACAGGCGGGAGAGGAGCCAGACAGACCCTGAAAAGGCAGACGGGTTGGGGCCGGGCACATTGGGAGTCCCAGGCCGACGGAGACACCAACCGACAGGCCCTGGCTGAGGGCAGCTGCGCGGGCTTATTTATTAACAGGATAACCCTTGAATGTAGCAGCCCCGGGAAGGGCGGCACAGGCCGGGCACAGGATTCAGCCAGGAGGGAAGAGAGGGGGAAGCTGGGCTCCAGAGCAACGACCAGGGCCGAGGAGGTGCCTGGAGTGCCCACCCTGGGGGACAGACCCCACCTCCTTGGGTAGTGAGCAGTGAGCAGAAAACTGTGAACAGGCTGGGCTGTTGGAGGTGGGGCGAGGCGGGCCAACTGTACTAAAGTAACGCAATAAACGCATTATCAGCCAAAGCTGGAATGGCCCCAGCAGACAACCCCAGTTCTAGGCCTTGCTATGTGGTCTTGGGCACCTTCCTGGTGGTGTCAGGGCCCGAGTTTCTCCTGTCCAAAGTTGCCTGGTGAGGATTAAAGGTGGTTCCGGCCAGGTGCGGTGGCTCACGCCTGTAATCCCAACACTTTGGGAGGCCAAGGCGGGCGGATCACGAGGTCAGGAGATGGAAACCATCCTAGCTAACACAGTGAAACCCCGTCTCTACTAAAAATACAAAAAAATTAGCCTGGCGTGGGGGCATGCGCCTGTAATCCTAGCTACTTGGGAGGCTGAGGCAGGAGAATCACTCGAACTCGGGAGACAGAGGTTGCAATGAGCCTAGATATCGCCCCTGCACTCCAACCTGGGTGACAGAGCGAGACTCCTCAAAAAAAAAAAAAGAAGAAGAAAAGAAAAAAGTGGTTCCACATGACTGAATAGGTTCTGTAGGGCCTTTGGGAATAGTGACACGCAGGGCACATTGTGCATAATATAACTTCAGGACTAAGTGCTATGAAGAAAATAAAACTGGGCTGGGCATGGTGACTCACTTCTGTAATCCCAGCATTTTGGGAGGCTGAGGCAGTCGGATCACGAGGTCAGGAATTCAAGACCAGCCTGACCAACATGGTGAAACCCCGTCTCTACTAAAACTACAAAAATTAGGTGGGTGTGGTGGCACGCACCTTTAATCCCAGCTACTCAGGAGGCTGAGGCAAGGAGAATTGCTTAAACCAGGGAGGCAGAGGTTTCAGTGAGCCGAGATCGCCCCACTGCACTCCTGCCTGGGCAACAAAGCGAGACTCCGTTTCAAAAAAAGAAAAGAAAACTGGGTGATGTGGAAAAGAATGTATGCGGCCCAGCCCGGTGGCTCACGCCTGTAATCCCAGCACTTTGGGAGGCCGAGGCGGGCGGATCATGAGGTCGGGAGATCAATACCATCCTGGCTAACACAGTGAAACCCCGTCTCTACTAAAAATACAAAAAATTAACTGGGTGTGCGCCTGTAGTCCCAGCTACTCGAGAGGCTGAGGCAGGAGAATGGCGTGAACCTGGGAGGCGGAGCTTGCAGTGAGCTGAGATCCGGCCACTGCACTCCAACCTGGCCGACAGAGCAAGACTCTGTCTCAAAAAAAAAGAAAAAAAAAAAAAAGGAATGTACGCCGAAGGCCTCACTGAGGGGGTGACATTTGAGATCCCTGACAAGAAGGGGCCGCCACAGGGCTATCTGGGAGCAGAGCATTCCAGGAGGGAACAGCCACCGCCAAGCCCCTGAGGTGGTAACAAGCTTGTTAACTTTGAGGAACATCAGGGAGGCCAGTGTGAGACAGCGGAGTGACAGGTTTGAGGTGTGTAGGAAGTAGAGCCCACAGTCTTGCTTTGCCCCCATTGGGAAGGAAGGGCACAGGGATCCAACCACAGAGGGAAAGCTGGAAGCTGGACCACCTCCTCCCTTCAAGGTAAGCAGTAATGTGCATCCTTACACAAACTTATGCAACCTGTCTGCCCTTGTGGAGATGGGAGCAGGGGAGGACCAAAACCGTGGATTGTGATAAATGCTCCAGATGTGGTTCTCAGTGTACACTGCCAGGGAGAAGCCACTGTTATTCCGACTTTACACATGAGCAAACTGAGTTCAGGGAGGAGAGATCCTTTACCTAAGGTTGTAAGCTTAGTAACAAACGAACCAGCCTCCAACCTAGGTCTACCCACTGGCCAGTATGGGTGCTGTGGGTGTATCTGCCCACTTGTGAAGCTATCAGAGCCCTCATCAGGCTTCAGTTGTCCATCACCCTATATAAGACACACACAACAACAGTATTGTGTGGTAGCAGGTCATGCAGTGGAGGCTGCTTGTCTTGTGTTCGCTGGGAGGAGAGATGACTGGGCTGTGGGTAAGAGTCTGCAGGGGTGGAGGGGTGGCCGAGTAGAGATGCACAGGGGTTCCTTGTCTGCCTTGGCTGCCAGGGACTTGCTGAGCCTGGGGTGGCCATTCTGGATATATGGGGAGGTGCGCTTCCCCTTGAAGGTCCCTGGGCACCTAGACTAGTGGAGGCAGGCTCCTGGCTGGCTCCCTCACCAGGTAGATAGTCCAGGCTGGCCCACGTGGATCACTCTGCCCCTTCCCATGGCTGAGGGCTGCCCCCTCTAAATATAGCCCAGTGGGCTGAGCTCAGGCCTATTTTAGGCCAAGACTGGGAGGCAGCCAGGCCTTCCCTGGGCTCTCAGAGGAGCCACTGCTGCCTTTGTCCAGTCCTGCTACTGGATGCCATCATCGGCCCCCGACTGCCCACTGTTTGCCATGCCTGAGGAGACCCAAGAAGGTAGGAGAGGGTGACCATGAGGGAGGGCAAGCCCTCAGTCCTGTGACCTTGTGGACCATGGAGAGACCCACCCTCTGTCCCACTGACCTCATTGTCTTGAGTAAGTTAGTTACCCATTTTCATTCCCCAGCTCCAATAAAAGGACCTGCCCCCTATGCAGGGAGGAAAAGCCTGCCATGCTTGGAACCCCTTGTCACCTCAGGCCCTGCTTCAGTTTCCCCTGCTAGGGACATTAAGGAGGAATGGGGGAAGCTACCCAGTTAGGAGTGGATCAACTACAGGCTGTGCTCAGGTGGGTGTAGGCATCCGGGCAGCTGCCTGGCCAGTTCAGCTCTTAAGGGAGGAAGCTGGGATTGGGGTGGGCAGTGGTTCCAGAAAGCATTTGGGTACCTGTCCCATGGACTGAAAAGTAGATAGGCCTCTGGCCTCCCCTGACTTGGGTCTAAATATCCCTAACTGCCTAGGGTTGGGGGTCCCTTGGCCCGGTCAGACTGAGACTCAGCTAGTCAAGAGCTTGGTGGCCACTCGCCTAACTGCACCACTGCATATAAGAAGTACTGATGCTCAGAGGAGCCAGGACAGCAGAAATCTAGGAAGCTACAGGTCCAGTACTGGCCAGGACATAGGACTGTCTGCTCCATGGCTCCATCTTATAGCCCATGACAGAGCTAGCAAGCTCCTCTTATCACATTTTCAACTTTTTTTTTTTTTTCCTGAGAAGGAGTCTCGCTCTGTCATCTAGGCTGGAGTACAGTGGCGTGATCTCGGCTCACTGCAACCTCCGCCTCCCAGGTTCAAGCAGTTTTCTGCCTCAGCCTCCCAAGTAGCTGGGATTACAGGCGCCTGCCACCATGCCTAGCTAATTTTTGTATTTGTAGTGGAAACGGGGTTTCACCATCTTGGCCAGGCTGGTCTTGAACTCCTGACCTCGTGAGCCACCCGCCTCAGCCTCCCAAAGTGCTGGGATAACAGGCGTGAGCCACCACGCCCGGCCCCAACTTTTTAAAATTTTTTGTCACCCAGGCTGGAGTGCAGTGGTGCGGTCTCGGCTCACTGCAACCTCCACCTCTCAGGTTCAAGCGATTCTCCTGCCTCACTCTCCTGAGTAGCTGGGATTACAGGCATGCACCACCACGCCCGGCTAATTTGCTTTTTTGTTTGCTTTTTTGAGATGGAGTCTCACTCTGTCACCCAGGCTGGAGTGCAGTGGCACGATCTCAGCTCACTGAAACCTCTGCCTCCCAGATTTGAGCGATTCTCCTGTCTCAGCCTCCCGAGTAGCTGGGACTACAGGCATGTACTACCATGCCCGGCTAATTTTTGTATTTTTAGTAGAGACAAGGTTTCACCATGTTGACCAGGCTGGTCTCAAACTCCTGACCTCAGGTGATCCACCTGCCTTGGCCTCCCAAAGTGTTGGGATTACAGGCGTGAGCCACTGCCAACATTTTCAACATCGTAGGAGAGGAGCTTGGCCCCTGGTAGGAGGAAATGTTTACCTCCTTTGTGCGTGTGTGTGTGTGTGTGTGTGTACAGAAAGGTCTCCCTGATCTTGAACTCCTGGCCTCAGCCAATCCAATCCTCCCACCTTGGCCACCTTGGCTTTTCTTTTCTCTCTTTTTTTTTTTTTTTTTGAGACAGAGTCTCGCTCTTGCCCAGGCTGGAGCAGTGCAGTGGCGCAATCTCCGCTCACTCCAAGCTCTGCTTTCCAGGTTCATGCCATTCTCCTGCCTCAGCCTCCCGAATAGCTGGGACTACAGGCGCCCGCCACCACGCCCAGCCAATTTTTTGTATTTTAGTAGAGATAGGGTTTCACCAGGTTAGCCAGGATGGTCTCGATCTCCTGACCTCATGATCTGCCCGCCTTGGCCTCCCAAAGTGCTGGGATTACAGTCGTGAGCAAAGCCACTGTGCCCAGCCCTTTTTTTTTTTTTTTTTTTTTTTGAGATGGAGTCTTGCTCTGTCGCCCAGGCTGGAGTGCAGTGGCTCGATCTGGGCTCACTGCAAGCTCCGCCTTCCCCAGGTTCAAGCCATTCTCCTGCCTCAGCCTACCGAGTAGCTGGGATTATAGGCGCCCACCACGCCTGGCTAATTTTTTGTATTTTTAGTAGAGATGGGGTTTCACTGTGTTAGCCGGGATAGTCTCGATCTCCTGACCTCGTGGTCCACGCTCCTCAGCCTCCCAAGGTGCTGGGATTACAGTCGTGAGCCACCGCGCTCGGCCAGCCACCTTGGCCTTTCAAAATGCTGGGATTAGACACATAAGCCACCATGCCTGGCCTCTTTTGGGATCTTAACAATAACATTTACTGTGTGTTTTTCCTATAATAATTCACATTCAATTTAGAAAGTGTGAGAAAAGCACAACAAAGTACAAAGAGGAATTTTTTTTTTTTTGAGACAGAATCTTGCTGTGTCGCCCAGGCTGGAGTGCAGTGGCATGATCTCTGTTCACTGCAACCTCTGCCTCCCAGGTTCAAGTGATTCTCCTGTCTCAGCTTCCTGAGTAGCTGGGACTACAGGCGCCTGTCACCATACCTGGCTAATTTTTAAATATTTTTGGTAGAGACAGCATTTCTTTTTTTTTTTTTGAGACGGAGTCTTGCTCTGTAGCCCAGGCTGGAGTGCAGTGGCCGGATCTCAGCTCACTGCAAGCTCCGCCTCCCGGGTTTACGCCATTCTCCTGCCTCAGCCTCCGGAGTAGCTGGGACTACAGGGGCCCGCCACCTCGCCCAGCTAGTTTTTTGTATTTTTAGTAGAGACGGGGTTTCACGGTGTTAGCCAGGATGGTCTCGATCTCCTGACCTCGTGATCCGCCCGTCTCGGCCTCCCAAAGTGCTGGGATTACAGGCTTGAGCCACCGCGCCCGGCAAGCATTTCACCCTGTTGGCCAGGCTGGTCTCAAACTCCTGACCTTGTGATCCACCTGCCTCTGCCTCACCAAGTGCTGGGATTATAGGTGTGCGCCACCGTATCTGGCAGCAGGGAATTTTTTTGTTTGTTTTTGAGACAGGGTCTTCCTCTGTTGCCCAGGCTGGAGTGCAGTGGCACGATCACAGCTCACTGCAGCCTCAACCTCCTGGGCTCAAGCAACCCTCCCACCACAGCCTCCTGAGAAGCTGGGACCACAGAAGCATGCCACCATACCAAACTAACCTTTAATTTTTTTTTTTTTTTGAGATGAAGTCTAGCTCTGTCACCCAGGCTGCAGTGCAGTGGCTTGAGCTTGGGTCACCACAAGCTCTGCCTCCTGGGTTGAGGCGATTCTTCTGCCTCAGCCTCCTGGGTAACTGGAACTACAGGCGCTCGTCACCATGCCTGGCTAATTTTTTGTATTTTTAGTACAGACAGGGTTTCACCACGTTGACCAGGCTGATCTCGAACTCCTGACCTCGTGATCCGCCCACCTCATGCTCCCAAAGTGCTGGGATTACAGGTGTGAGCCACCACGCCCGGCCCTAATCTTTAATTTTTTGTAGAGATGGGGTCTCCCTAAGTTGCCCTGGCTGGTCTCAAACTCTTAGACTCTTGATCCTCCTGCCTTGGCCTCCCAAAGTGCTGGGATTACAGGCATAAGCCACAGTGCCCAGCCCAAAGAGAGAATTTAATATGACCTTAACCCCACCACCCAGACATAATGACTGGCAGCACTTGCTTGTTTTTGTTGTACTTGCTTTTGAGCATGTCAAAAGGCAGTTTCAAGTAAATCATGGAGGTTGAGTTACTGTCCTGAGAATGACAGTCCCAGAGTGCAAGGCCATCCTTGCTTCTATCTGGAGGTGTCCCCACAATGCTCTTCCCCACTGTTATCAGCTTCCAGGTAGGTATCTGGAGCTCTTGGCATCTGGACCAGGATTTTTGGAAATCAAGTTAAAGAACAACCAGAAAATATAATTAAATATTGGCCGGGTATGGTGGCTCATGCCTGTAAACCCAGCACTTTGGGAGGACAAGATGGGCAGATGACTTGAGGTCAGAAGTTCAAGACCAGCGTGGCCAACATGGTGAAACCCAGCTGTACTAAAAATGCAAAAATTAGCCAGGCATGGTGGCACGTGCCTGTAATCCCAGCTACTGCGCAGGCTGAGGCAGGAAAATTGCTTGAACCCAGGAGGCAGAAGTTGCAGTGAGCTGAGATCATGCCACTGTACTCCATGTACACTGGGTGACATAGTAAGACTCTGTCTCAAACAAACGAAAGGCCAGGTGCAGTGGCTCATGCCTGTAATCTCAGCACTTTGGGAGGCCGAGAAGAGGGGATCATGAGGTCAAGAGAACGAGACCATCCTGGCCAACATAGTGAAACCCCGTCTCTACTAAAAATACAAAAATTAGCCGGGCATGGTGGCACGCGCCTGTAGTTCCAGTCACTCGGGAGGCTGAGGCAGGAGAATCAGTTGAACCCAGGAGGTGGAGGTTGCAGCGAGCCAAGACTCCAGCCTGGTGAGAGAGCAAGACTCTGTCTCAAAAAACAAACAAACAAACAAACAAAAACACCAGCCAGGTGCGGTGGCTCACACCTGTAATCCCAGTACTTTGGGAGGCCCAGGCGGGCTGATCATGAAGTCAGGAGATTGAGACCATCCTGGCCAACATGGTGAAACCCCTTTTCTACTAAAATACAAAAAATCAGCTGGGGGCGGTGGTGGGTGCCTATAATCCCAACTACTTGGGAGGCTGAGACAGGGGGATTGCTTGAACCCAGGAGGGGGTGATTGCAGTGAGCTGAGATCACACCACTACACTCCAGCCTGGCGACAAAGCGAGACTCCATCTCAAAATAATAATAATCATCATCTCACCAGGCGCCGTGGCTCACGCCTGTAATCCCAGCACTTTGGGAGGCTGAGGCGGGTGGATCATAAGGTCAGGGGTTCAAGACCAGCCTGGCCAAGATGGTGAACCCCCATGTCCATTAAAAATATAAAAAGTAGCTGGGTGTGGCAGAAGGCGCCTGTAATTCCAGCTACTTGGGAGGCTGAGGCAGAGAATTGTTTGAACCTGGCAGGCAGAGGTTGCAGTGAGCTGAGATCCTGCCACTGCACTCCAGCCTGGGTGACAGAGGGAGACTCCATCTTAAAAAAACCAAAACAAAAACCAAACACGGCCGAATGCAGTGGCTCATGCCTGTAAATGCCAGGACTTTGGAAGGCCGAGACGGGCAGATCACGAGGTCAGGAGATCGAGACCATCCTGGCTAACATGGTGAAACCCCGTCTCTACCAAAAAATACAAAAAACTAGCCGGGCGAGGTGGCGGGCGCCTGTAGTCCCAGCTACTTGGGAGGCTGAGGCAGGAGAATGGCGTAAACCCGGGAGGCGGAGCTTGCAGTGAGCTGAGATCCGGCCACTGCGCTCCAGCCTGGGCTACAGAGCGAGACTCCGTCTCAAAAAAAAAAAACAAAAAAAATAAAAAAACCCCACAAAAATTAGCTGGGCGTGGTGGCACACGCCTGTAATCCCAGCTAGTCTGGAGGCTGACACAGGAGAATCGCTTGAATCCAGGAGGTGGAGGTTGCAGTGAGGCGAGATCACGACAGCACTCCAGCGTGGGCAACACAGGGAGACTCCATCTCAAAAAAACAAACAAACAAACAAACAAAAAAAAAACACAAAACTCTGCTCTTGATTTCAATAATTCCACTTCTGGGAACTGAAATTAGTAACTATCAGGAAATTGGGAAAAAAACCTTCATACTCAACGGTAGATGTCCTGGGGGTTAATTTCAAAAGGGAACTGCAGCGGTGAGCCAAGATCATGCCATTGCACTCCAGCCTGGGCAACAAGAGTGAAACTTTACTGTCTCAAAAAAAAGGTGGGGGGGAGGGGTACTGCAAACAACCTAGATGCCCAGGCAGCCTCAGAGAGATGTGTGAAGGGCGAGAACTCAGAGGCATATGAAACAGTATAACAAAGAAGGGTCTCTCCAATAGTAAATGTTGAATGAAAACAGCAGGGTTCACACATGTACAGCAGAGTCACACCGAGTATGTTAACGAACACAGAACCAAGGCCAGGAGGGAAAGGCACCAGAGTGGCTACAATAGGGCTTTCTGACCAGAAGATGCCAGGCATTGGGTCTGCAGGGAGAACTGACAAAAGAGGCAGGACTGAATTCCATTTGCTGCGGGTTTAGCATTGAAGGCTGATAAACTGCTAGAAATGAGCAGGCAGAGGAATGCCTGAGTCCCTGGGGTGCTTGGAAGGAAACAAATCAAATGTACCTGCTGCTCCTGTATACAGAATAAGCCTGTAAGGGTCTGCGGTCATCCTGGATCCAAATCAAGGGTCACTCCTCACTCAGTTTTAGGGGATTTGGAACCAAACGCCCCACTATCCCTATCCTCCAGAAGTCCCTGCTGCCTGAAGGCACCTGGTAAAAGGAAGGGGGTTGACCCACCACCGGCTAAATCAGCCTGCGCTGCCCCTGCAGACTCCATGGCACAAATGATGCCCAGCCAGAGCAGGGGGCCACTGGCCCCCAACTACGTGCAGGAGGTGCACCTGCATCGGGTGGAGTCCATCAGCGACCTACACAGTGGAGGTGAGCGGGGACAGTGAGGATGATGTGCTGGGGGAAGGGACGAAAGCAGGTGCACCCACCACCCCACCGATGTCCCATCCCCCCAGCAGGCACACTGCGCCCTTGTCTGACTGAAGAGGCACGGCCGTGGAATGAGCTGCTGCTGAGCGTTTTGCCGCCATCACTGTGTGCCCAGGCTGGCTGCAGCCCTGTGTACAGACGAGGAGGGTTCCTGCTGCTGCTCGTGCTGCTGGTGCTCACTTGCCTGGCGCTGGCACTCCTGGCTGTCTACCTGAGTGGTATGGATGCACAGGGTGCCAGCAGGAATAGACAGCAAGGTGGTGGGGACTGGGAGGCCCTTCTGTGCAGCTGGAAGGAGCCAACTGCAGATGCTGCAGCAATGAAAGATGGGGTGGGAGGCCCGTGGGTGCCCCTGGTCCTGGGCTGGGTCTGCAGGGGTCATGGGGTGGCACATGGTCTGATGATCCCCCACTTCCCATTCACAGTGCTGCAGAGCGAATCCCTGCGCATCATGGCACACACGCTCCGCACACAGGAGGAGACGCTACTCAAACTCCGCCTGGCCAGCCTCAGCCAGCTTCGGAGGCTCAACTCCAGTGAGACCCAAACACCCAGCTGAGATGCCATTTGAATCTGGGGCCTGGGGGTGTGTGTGGGGGAAATAAAGTGGCTATGGGCAGGTCTCTCCTTCCCTACTGCTGGCTGCCACATCTACACTATTTCCTTGGTGAGATTTTTGTATAAGAACCCGATGTTAACTTCACAGCTGCCTGCCTCTCCTGATCTCTTCAAGCCAGGCCTAGCCAAGTCTCTGGTGCCAAAGCCTTGTTTTGGGTGGCCCAAGGTCAGGGGAAGGGGCACCAGCTTCTGGGCTCCTCCTGTGGCCTGTCAGCACTCTCTGGCCACCCCAGATGGCAGGTTCTGAAGTCTAGAAATAGCTGCCCCCACAGCAATCACCCAAACTCTGCCAGGCCTCCCAGTGAGGGTCCAGCCTCAGCTCTCAAAGACAGGCTGGGCTCTGAGTAGCAGGAGAGGCACCACTTGGGGAAAGACTGCCTTGGAGGGCAAACGTGACATTGTGGAAGACCCAGCTGGGCCCAAGCCTGGGGTGGTAGGTGGGGAGGGAGAACAGAAAAATACCCAGGGGTTAAGACCACAGAAGCCTGACCATTCTGTTTAATTATCTCTAATAATTCTTAAAAATCAGCACACAAATCCATTCCAGGTAGCTTTGCCTCTCCACCTGCTGTGGTGGCATTTGTCCAGATGCCACCACCCCCCTAAGAGTGGGTCATCCTGGGCCTGAGAAAGGAAAGGAAGGGAAAGGCCCCCTAGTGCCTGCCCCACAGCCCTGGGACAGGCACGTATTTAGCCTGGCCTGAGACAGGGCAGGAAGAGGCCACAGGGCTGAGTGCAGGGACAAAGGGGCCAGGGTCCCAAGTGTCCGGGCCCCCAGCTACCCACCCCATGTCTGTTTTTGGTTTTGTCATTAAAAAAATAAAGTGACAAATACTGGTGGAGACCAGTTGTTGCACTGTCTTCTGTTAAAAATACGGACCAAGAGCATAGAAAGTCTCCTCTTCAGCAGGTCCTGCTTCACAGGATGTCTGCCCGCTTGTCCCGCACACGGCTTCGAGCCTTGGTCCGGGCTTTGAAGGCGGCAGCATTGTACAGGTGCTAGAGTGGGGACAGAGAGTGACACCTTGGGGAGCTGGGAAGGGAAAGGGCTGGGGGTCCTCTTCCAGCCTCTGCAGAATTTCAGGCCTCCAGGAAACACTGGAATAGGGGGAAGAGAAAGGTGCCCAAGGGTGCAAACCTTCTCGAAGCGTGGAACCTTGCAGGCCTTCAGGGCAGTGGCATCCAGCACCAGCACAGGGCCCAGGCCAAAGATGTCACGGAGTAGCTCATTGTTCTGGGGGGCAGAGGGCAGTGAGCTCAGGCCAGACTGAAGCAGCCACACCAGGTGTCCCCTCCCTGTGCATCCCCGCACCTGGAGGTGGTGGTGCATGCCTGAACCCAGCACTTCCTTGAAGGCAGTGTAGATCCGGTGCCGAGCCCAGCTGTCCATGTAGAGCACCTCAAAGCCAAAGCGCACTATCTCTTCTTCACATTCACCGCCCTGCAGGGTAGAGGGGCCAACACAACTGGGCTTGGCTACTATGCCTGGGAGTGCACCCTCACTAGGACACATATGTTCTCACACACACCTCCACGGAGTGCAGCACGGCACGGAAAGTAGAGCGCTGGCGCCGGCGATCAGCCTTGGCACGGTACTTGTTACTGTCAGTGGCCAGAGTGCGCAGGACACTGCAGAGGGCCTCCATGTCCTCATAAACAAACTCCTCCTGCAACGGGAGCGTTGGAAGGTGTGTGGTAGGTAGATGCTTGAGCTCTGCTGGCTCTGAACAGGGCACTGCCGAAACCCATCCTTTCCCTGAAAGACCCTCTCTTCTCTGACTGGCCCCTTTGACCCCTCCTGGGCGTCTGTCAGGCCAGGACACCGCTGCTCAGGGCACCCATCATGACATCTAGCAGATGAATCTGTGTTGGGGCCACCTCCTCTGCATAATGACCTAAAGCTGCTCTGTTTTTTGTGGCACCCCCTGCATCCAGCCTGTGATGGGCAGGTGGTATCACCAAGCACCCCCCATCCTTGTCCCTCGCACCTCAAGGTCCCGGGCAAGCTCAAAGAGTAGTGCAATGGTTTCACCGGCAGCGATCCGCAGGTTCACACTTTCACTGGACAAGAGCTGGGGCAGCCGGGGCAGCTGCCTAGGGAAGGGGCAGGCTGAGCTGTATGTGTGGGTTGGGGGCCTTTTTGAGATCCCCCCTCCATCCCAGTGGACAGCCACCCCTACCTGTCAAGGATGTGGCTGATTTGGGTGCTGGGGCAGATGGTGAGCAGCAATGCCCAGGCCTGCAGGGCAGCACAGAGCAGGCCGTGCAGGCTGGCAGGAACCACAGGAGTTGTGGAGCTGCCCAAGCCATAGAACCGGCTGAAAACACTTTCTAAGCAGGCAAGGCAAGAGACCAGGTCCTAGGAACACAGGGAGGCAGGGGAGCTCAGAGGCAGAGTTACAGCCCTAGATGCTCTACCACCTGTGCCCAGAGACCACTCACCTGGATGTCGGCAGCAGCCACGTAGCAGCCCAGGCCAAGAGCAGAAGCACACTGTTGGGAGAAGGGCAATGCTGTGCCACAGTCAGCGGATGAATCTGGGTTCCCAGCCCTGGAGCTCACTTCCCTCAGAGTAAGGGAGGCTGAAGACAGGGGGAACCCAGCACTCTGTTGAGGGATAAGGTGCAGGAAGGGTTTCATGGGGCACAGGCACACTTACGTGGAGCTGGGCAGCAGGGCTAGCTGTGCTGTCACTGAGCACAGAGACCAGCAGAGGCTGCAGGCTGTGGAACAGCTCCTCACCCTTGGGTCCCGGGCCCAGCTGCACGCAGAGCAGACCTAGCACAGCAGCGGCCAGGGCTTGTTCCTCTCCCTTCCCTGTGGGATGCTTTCCAGTCAGCCTATGCAGCAAGGGCCAGCGTCTGCCCAGTTTAAGTCTCCCATGCACCCCCAGCTCCAACCTTTCTTGAGGCACTTTTCCAGGGCATCAGCTAGTGTGAGGCGGCGCTCCAGCAAGAAGTCGGGGAGTAGGCGGGACGCCAGGGCCAGGCGCAGGCTCTCGAGAGCACCCTGCCGGGTCTTGGCACTGGGGGAGGTCGAGAAGGGGGGTCATATAGGCCAGCCCTCCCTTGGTCACACTTGGAGCTGGGTGTAGGAGTTGGCTGGCAGCCAGGGGTACCTCTTGTCTGTGAGGCAGTCCACATACTCCTTCAGCTTTTCCTCAAGGTCTTCCTGCTGGCCCTGCTCATTCACGACATCCCCCCCTGGAAGGCCACCTGGTCAGCACTGCTGCTTGTGCTCAGCCCATGGAGCCCTCACCAAGCCCCTGTCAAACTTCCACCCACTCTCACCAAGGCTGTCCTCTGCAGTGGTGCTGAGAAGGCTGGGGCATTCACTGGTGGTGCTGCGGGCCTCACTGGCTGCCTCATCATCACTGGAACCCGAGTCAGCTTGGGCACTGCTCCGGGCACCTGGGGAAGGTGGAATAGGACACTCAACTTGCCTCTACTGATGAGGGATGGCTGGGGGTACCTCACCCAACCTCATAATCCCAAAAGATAGAATGGTGCTCCTCTCGGAGATGGAAAACCAAAGCCAAAGGTCAGTAGGGTTGGTGCACTCCTGTGTGTGGGCTCTGTCCAGGGACAAGGGCTCACACTGGCAAGGGTGGCTGCTGTGGCAGAGTTTTGGACAGGGTGTGATCACCAAGCTGCCCCTAATTCTAAGAACTACTCACACCTCTCACCTGCAGGAGGAAGTCCAGCCTACACATTGGCCTCTGCTCCCCACCACCTTTTTTTTTTCTGAGACAGAGTTTTGCTCTTGTTGCCCAGGCTGGAGTGCAATGACGTCATCTCAGCTCACCACAACCTCCGCCTCCAGGTTCCAGTGACTGTCCTGCCTCAGCCTCCCGAGTAGCTGGGATTACAGGCATACGTCACCACACCCAGTTAATTTTGTATTTTTAGTAGAGATGGGGTTTCTCCATGTTGGTCAGGCAGGTCTCGAACTCCTGGCCTCAGGTGATCTGCCTGCCTTGGCCTCCCAAAGTGCTGGGATTACAGATGTGAGCCACCACACCCAGCCTGCTCCCATTTTATCTTACTATCCTACCTGCCAGAGCAGCCCAGCCTTCCCTCATTCACTCCACTGTGCTGGGGTCCCTCCAGCTGCCAAGACTTTGCACAACTTGCTCTCTTCTCCATCTTCTCAGGACTCACCCAGAAGCACCTCCCCCCAGGCCTCCCTGAGTCGTAAGTCTGGGGCTGACACCATTCAGTGACCATGTTCTATACCCTATTAGACGTCCCCCACCCAAACCCCACCATGGTGGTGACCAGTTTAAAGTTATGCCTACGTATTTTCCTCCTTCCTGTGATCAGCCGTCCTCCCCTCCCCCTCAAAAATAAAAATAAATAAATTTGTGCGTCGTACACACCCCATCCCAGCAGAGTAAACATAAGTGTTTACTGCATTAAGACAGGCTCCTGGCCTAAGCTGATAAGCGAGTCCCAAGACTGCCTCAGGCTCCAGGATAGTCAGCCACCTTGTGGAGTCAGGCCTGCCAAGGTGCCAAGGCCCTAATCAGGTAGCTTCCCAACAGATCCCCCTCCTTCTGTTAACCGGAGCAGGCCAGGACTCCCGCCAACTTCCTTGATCAGTCCAGGAAAGGATCAGGGTTTGGCAAGGGGACTGGCTTCCTGCTCTGTCCGGTGAGTTTGCCCACCCAGCAGGCAACTGAGGCAGAGAGGCAACGGGGAAACTGAGGCCCGGAGAGGCTGGCCGGGTCACGGCTGGGAGCGCGGACTCCCAACAGGCAGTGGGCAGCGAGCTCAAGTTGGGCACGCACGTGGCCAATGACTGCTGGGGCACGTGCCAGCCTCGGTAGAGTTCTGGGAAGCTGCGCGGGGCTGGCCGAGGGGGTTCCCCACCCAGGGCCCTCGAGAACAACTACGGGGACCCAGCAGGACCCCCACCCGCCGCTCATCAGCTGTCCCACGCCCCCCACCCCACTCACCTCCTCCACGGCGCTGACCACCCTTCCGGAGCGTGTTGCCCTTACGGGCGCGAGGCATGCCGGGAACCGGGCGCGGGGGGCGCGGGGTCAGGGACCCGGTGGGTGTGGGCTCCAGGGCAGCGAGATGCCGGCCGGTGCGCTGCGCTGAGACTTGGCCAGACGACGGGCGCCACTCGCCCCGCGCGCCACCATCTTCGCGAGGCGCCCCCCCCTGCCAAACAGGTCGCCGGGAAGGCGAGTTCCAGGCCATCCGATTCAGGCCCACATCCACGAGGCTAAAACTACTAATCCCAGGGGCCTGAGCGCGCAGGTGACGGCGGCTGGCTGCGCGTTAGAGCACCACGGGAATGGTAGTCCACGCCTGGGGCCCACCAGCCGACTACGCGCTAGCTGAACTATGCACCCACAATGCCCTGCGCGCGCCCCAGCCCCCTCGGTGCACACTCGTAAACTCCGAAGCGCCCCTCAGGAGCACCACGGCAGGACTGGCTTCTCAGGGCACTTGGCCGCGGGACGCTCGCGACGAGTCCTACCCCTGCTCCTCGGTCTGGGGACCATGGGAAGGGCTTAGAGCTTGGGATAACAGGAGGAACAGCCAAACCTCAGGCAGTGGAAAAAAGTGACTTTATGATGAAACAGTGCAGACAACAGCTTAACACTTTACCGACCTTAGCCAAGATTTTTGGGGGCCCATCTGCCCGTGCACGGCCCATCTTCTGTGACCTCTCCATGGGCCTAGTGAGGTGTAGGCACAAAGCCCTAGGCTGGCAGCCCTAACTAGCTGGAACCTGACTCTCCCTGGAACTGCTTCCTTGCCATGGAGGAGTCACATGATCTCAGAGGGCCTCTGGTTTTATAAGCGTTTTTTCTGGCCCCTTCTACCCCTCAGGGATTCCAAGGGAAGCGGGGTGTGTGCTTGGGAGGGTTGACTGTAAACTGAATAGAGCAAGAGTGGGACAGAGTAGCTCCAGGACTGGAAAAGTGGCAGCAGGGAAAAGAAGAGGCAGTGGCAGGGGCCCTGGCTTTATATTGCTTCTTTAGGCCCAAGCCTGGGCTCCTGGCAGGTGGGGCCAGCCCAGCCACAGTAACAGTGGCAGCTGAAGGACTTCCAATCTCCAAGGCTGCCGTCTGGCCACAGGTGTAGAAAGGCTTCCATCTGTCCTGGATCTCGCCGGGCACAACGCCCGTGACCATGGCACCGCTGGTGACTGCAGGCCATCGCTGCCCTGGTCACATTGATCACATAGGGTCCCAGGGTGTCCACCAGGTAGTCATGGAGATGCCAGCACTCCTCCTAAGGAGAAGGGAAGAGTTGTGTCAGTATGCCTGCTCTATAGTCTTGACATGGCCGTCCCCCACCCTGGGACCCCAGCATGTGCTACATGGCAGGCTCAAAGGGGCAATGATCACCTCAGAGCTGGAGAGGCTCAGATCCCCCCAGAGCACCACGCCGGCTGCCCCTAGCGCTGCACTCACACCAATGGTCTGCACAAGGTCATCCTGGAGACAGAGAGCTGCTAAGCCAGGGCTGGGCTGGCCAGATCCATGTGGGCCCACATCCACATTCAAGAAACTCTTCTGGTTCACTGTCACAATGTGATTCTACCTCTACAGTAGGGCCCCTCTAGTTTGGTTTGGTTTTAGAAGCAGGGTTTTACTCTCTCATCCAGGCTGGAGTGCAGTGGCATGATCATAGCTCACTGCAGCCTTGAACTCCTGGGATCAAGTAATCCTCCCACCTCAGCCTCCCAAGTAGCTGGTACTACAGGCACATGTCATAACACCTGGCTAATAATTTTTTAGGCTGAGCACGGTGGCTCACACCTGTAATCCCACACTTTGGGAGGCAAAAGCAGGAGGATCACTTGAGCCCAGGAGTTCAAGACCAGCCTGGGCAACATGACGAAATCCCATCTCTATAAAAATATAAAAATTTGGTGGGTATGGTAGTATGCACCTGTAGTCCAGCTACTCGGGAGGAGGCTTAGGTGGGAGGATCACTTGAACCAGGAAGTGGAGGCTGCAGTGAGCTGAGATCGTGCAACTGCACTCCAGCCTGGGCAACAGAGCAAGACTGTCTCAATTTTTTTTTTTTTTTGGTAGAGACTAGGGTCTCACTGTTGCCTAGGCTGGTCTCAAACTCTTGGCCTCAAGGAATCCTTCCATCTCAGGCTCCCAAAGTACTGGGATTATAGGTGTGAGCCACTCACCCAGCCCGAGTAGGGCCCCTTTGTATCGAGTCTCTGAGTGACTTCTCAGGCCTTCCACTCAGAATATCTCCCCTCAGACCAGCACTCCAAAGGCTGGGCCTCCCTACCCCTCAACATCTTCCAGGGCAGAGCCATGCCTCCCTCATCAGATACTCCAGGACAGGGCCTTCCACTCAGAACCCCTAGATTAGGACCAACCCCTAGGCAAGATCTTCTCCTGGGACCTTCCTAGAACAGGGCCATACCTCCTGACTAAGACCCCTAGACCTCAGCTTCCACTTACCTGGGACAGGAACCTCCCAGATCTCCGGTGTGTGAGGCGGACATAGGCCAGGACAGGCAGGGGATGTCGGTGCCCAACAAGGGCCACACGGAAGGCCTCCTCCAGGCGATGTCGGACAAAGGCCTGGTGGTGGGCAGGCGGCAGCCTGGGTGGGAGGTAGATGCTGGGGAAGAGGGCACTGGAGGCGGCCCAGAGCCAATGCAGTTGAGTGTTGCGGGCCAGGGTGGCTGCATGGCAGCGGCCGGTATAGTTGGAAGCCATATTATGCCAGCCATTGCCGCAGGCTGGGTAGCGATAGAAGCCCCAGAGTCCATGGGGCCGCAGTGCCTGGCCCATCCGCAGCGTATCCTCCATCAGTGCACGGGCCGCCTGCTCAAAGCCAGTATAGGCCTTGTAGAGCTGCTCCTGAGGGTCCAGGTCAGGGAATACCTGCTGTGCCCAAGCCCAAGAGGCTGCCTGATAGGCCCGGCGGCGGCCCCAGTTCCCAGCCCAGAGTGGACACCACTCCTCCCAATCCAGCACTGCTGGGCCAGCAAAGCTGGGTCTCAGGCTGTGATGGATCTGGTAGGCAGCCAGTGCCAGGTGGCGGTCAAGGGGCAAAGCCTGGGGGATGCCCCCATTGTGAGCTGTGCCCCTGGGCCCAAAGTAGGGATAGAGGCCGAGTTGGTTCTTGTAGAAAATAGTCATGTTCTGACCGTGGAAATGCTGGTCACGGTTGGCTATGATGCCCAGGGCATTGAGTGGCAGGTGCACACCAAAGCGGGCCATACAGTGTGCTGAGGGTACATTCCACAGCACAGAGAAGGGGTGTTCAGGGACCTGTGGCAGGGGCTGGCCACAACCCAGGCACAGGGCCACTCCCAGCACCAGGGCTGGGCCTAGTTGCGTGGTCATGCCCCAAGGATGGAAACCTGCAGGAGAGAGGGGGGTGTGAGCTTAGAGTCCATAGCTATGACCACACTTTCCACACAGCAGGGAAAGCCAGGAAAGCTCCCCCAGCTCCTTTCCATCCTTACAGGAAGAGCTGGGGAAAGCATGTTTCCCCAGGGGTCTCTTGGGCCTTTTAAAACAGCCACACCACAAGCTGGCTATGATGCCCCGGGCATCGAGTGGCAGGTGCACACCAAAGCGGGCTTTACAGTGAGCTGAAGGTACATTCCTTCCCATATTCCCCATCTTTGTCAATACACCACTGTATCCTCCCACGGCTGTCACAAGTCCCCTTCTTTCCTCTGTCCACCTTGTTCCTTCTTCCAAGAACACTCAGCTCCCACCTCCTTACCTGCCTGGTTTAATTCCTACCTAGCACTCAGGTCTCTGCTGTGACATCATTGCCCTGGGAGGTCTCCTGGATCCCCAGGTGGAGTGAAGTCACCTGGGTTCCCAAAGCCTGTGTACCTCCCCTGTGCCATATGGATCCTGCTACTGTATGCCTGTTTGTCTAGTTACCCACTGCCTATGTCCTGTCCAGGGCTTGACACACAGTAGGCGCTCAGTGAATGGTAATGAGTGAGTGAATGGGGAAGAGAACAGCCACCCTGTCTCCTGAGCCTGGTGGGGGGTAAAGGCAAAGGACAGGCATCCTCCCATCAATGGCCTTAGGACCAAGGTGGATCTGGGGACTTCTGCAGGGATAAGGGACCTGCAGAAGAGGGGAGAGGTGAGGGTAGGGGGGTCAACAAATAAACTCTGTCACAGCCACACCCAACAGAGGCTTTATTCAGCCACACTGACGGCTCTGAGCCAGAGCCACCTCCTGGCCCCACTGGTACCCAGGAAACATGCCCAGACTAAAGCTGCCCCCCAGGGGCTAGGGGGCTGAGGTATGGTCAGTGGGCTGAGGCTTGTAGACTGTCCAGGGCAGTCTATTGACCCAGAAAGACAGTTCCTTGCCCTGGATGGCCTCAGATGTCTTTTTCCATCCAGAATATGGGGCGCCCCCTCACATTTTGATATTGTGTCTCCAGCAGGCTTTTTGAAGGGGGCCCTGATGGAACTGGGGGTGAGGTGGTCAGGCACTCAGGTAGAGGAGGGGGTGGTGGCAATGGAAGTCCCTTGGGACCCCTTGGGGCAGCTTGGGCAGTCAGGTTTGGGGCCTTCCAGGGTGGCCGGGGAGAGGGGCCTGTGGGGAAGGCATTAAGCAGGGTGGCAGGCAGCCGTCTGCTGGTGAAGACCAGGCCCTGCACAGGCTTGCCCAGCTGGTAGCCCAGGTGGGTATAGAAGTGCACCTGGTCATGGGTGGTGAGGTGCAGCTTGCGGAAGCCCCGGGCCTGAGCAAAGACCTCCAGGCCCTCCATGAGGCAGCGGCCAAAGCCACGGCCCCTCAGCGCCCGGGCCACCACCACTGTCTCCACTAAGAGGCTCTGGGGCTGGTTCAGCACCCGTGACAGGCGGGCATGGCCCACCACAATGGGTGCTGCTTCAGATGTGGGGTGGGGGCTCAGCAGCATCAGGCAGAGGGGGAAGGCATCTGAGGACTGGCCCAGGGAGTGAAGGCGGGAGGCGCGGCTGCGGGGCCACTGATCATTGATGAGGTCAGCACAAGCGTCCAGGAGCTCGGGTCGGCGGTGCACAGGCTCCAGGGTCAACTCAGCCAGGCTAGGAGCTGGTGTCTCCTCTGGCTGGTGTTCAGGATCCACGGTAAGCTCAGTTGGGCCAGGATTGAAGGTCATCTCTGGTTGGCATGTGGAATCCAGGGGCAGCTTTGGCTGGCACGCAGGATCCAGAGTCAGCTCAGCTGGGCTGGTACTCAGGATCAGCTCCATCCGGTGTGTAGGGTCTAGTGTAGGGGTCAGCTTGGCTGGGCCAGGGCTCAGAGTCAGCTCTTGCCTATGCACAGGATCCAGGTTCAGCTGAGTCAGGCTGGGAGCCAAGGTCACCTGCTGCTAGGTTGCAGGTGGCTCAGTGCCAGGCTGGAGGTTAAGACCCCAGTCTCCAGGCAGTGGCATCTCTTCAGACCACAGTGGCTCTCCTCCTGTAGATAACAGCCATGCTGGGCTGTGCCAGGAGGGAGGGTGGGGTTGGGGCAGGGAAAGGCTGACAGAGTTCGAGGGGGACCATGCATACTGGAACTGGGGAGTGGTGGGCTGCACTTTGTCCCACACTCACCTGATAGCACAGGTGACCTGGAAGAGACCCATCCCCTGTAGAGCAGGGCAGATAGATCCAGGTGTCTACCCCACATTGGAGGGAGGCTGGGAGTGATGGATGACCTGCTTAAGGCTAGGACAGAACCTAGGAGTCCTGGCCCCAGCCTGCTCTGACTACAAATTTGTCTTCCTCAGGACCTCCCCTCACAGGGGGCCTGTAACCACCAGGTCTATAAAACAGCCGACCCAATCCACCTGCTGGCCTTCTGTCTTCCAGTAGTCCTCCCAGTCCACCACTAGGGCATGGGATAGAAAATGCAAAGCAGACACTACACCTCCTGCTCAAACCTACCTCAAGGTTCCCTCCATAGGAAAAACTGCCCCAGGAGTCTTCCTGTCCCTTTCTTCTCCCTATGTTCTGAGTCTCCTCCAGCTCCCAGCCTTTTCAACTACCTGGGCTATGCCCACGGCCTTAGTGGATCCTGGGGCCCCACTCATGCACCCATCAGGCTGAGCTTTGGCCTGTCTTGACTGCCTTCCCTGCCTGGAGCCCCTGGCCCCCTTCCCAGCTCTGCCCATCTCAGGACACTTTGGATATAGACCCAACTGTCCCCTCAGATGGGACCCCAGCAGCACCAGCACTGGGCCTGGTCCACAGCCACACAGCAGTATTGCCTCTGCAGGCTTGGTTCCCCACTGGCCTGAGTTTCGAAGGCACCCTAGATAAGGACCACAGCTTCCTTCCTATATACACAGGGTGTCCAACGGTCACCAGGTTGGGGGCCTAGGCCTCCTGTGCCCAAACCCTACTGTTTTCCCATCTTAACCAAGGTCCTGCTGTCAGGCAGGTCTACGCTGGGGGTTTTCTAGTGGTGGGCGGGCAGCTGGGCCCCCCCCTTCTACTCACCTGCTCCAGAGGGGGCCTCTTGGCTCCCCTACCTCTCCTGAGCTTGAGGCCAATTAAACACTGGTCAGTAACAGGCACCCCACTCCCCTCACCTCCCACCCCATTCACAGGGCTATAAGCCCCTCACCTGCATCAGCCACCTCGGCAGCAGCTGCACCCTTTGGTCTGGAGGGAGGAAGCCCCAGGATCCGCCCCTAGGGCTGAGCCCCGGGCTTCCCCGCGGCCTTAACCCCTTCAGTGCCGACCCCACCCACTGGGGCGGGGCTCCGGGGTCCTCAGAGAGTCGCTTCTCCGTCTCTCCCGGGCCTCGGTTTCCCCCTCCCTTCTAGTGGGTCACAACAGGCTGTGGAGCTTTTGGGAATGGGGACTTCGAGAGCTCGACTCTGTGGGCAGGTGTGGCTCGGCATGCTCTAGAAACGAACGACTGACGCGGGGAGGGCGTGCAGGGTGGCATGGCCACTTGGGGACCGCACGCGCGGGGTGGACCTACAGGCAGCAAATAGGAAGGGTGCGGTACTGACATGTTGAAGCCGGCCTCCGGGATGTTCCGCGTCCTAGCTCCGCACAGCTGGGTATCTCACTCAGTCGCCACCTCGGACTCCTCGGTCCGACAGCGCTGGCCCCCAGCGGCGCGGCGGATGTACTGCAGCCGTCGCGTCCTGCGGCGCGCCAAGGGGTTCCAAGGTCTCCCGGGGTGTCCCGGCACCCGCGCGTCGCCGCTTAGGCCCCGCCCCTCGTTTACGCGTCACAACACCCACCAGGCGCAGGCTCAGTCTCCACCCTGCTGAGCTGAGCTCCGCCCCTGCTGAGCTCCACCCCATCTCCATTTGAGTCCGCCTCCTCCCCACTCGGCCCCATACAGGCCCCGCCTCCTGCTCCTTGCGTCAGAGCTTAGGTCCCGCCTCGATTTGGCTTCTTCCAGGCCCTGCCCCGGCCCAACACGTCACCACTTCAGCCAGGCGCAGGCCCCGCCTTCAGTTGACTCCGCCTCTGCCAGCCCCGCCCCAGGCTCGGACCGGTCCAGCTTCAGTTCCCGCCTGCCTCCCACCCCAGGACAGCTTGGAAACGGTCAGATCCCGTGGGGCTTCCTCCTGAAATTTGGGCCCCACCCTGGGAAGCAGCCGCTCTTAGACTGACGTCAAATCTGGTGAGAGTGACAAGCCTTTCCTGTGCCCTTTGGATACCGGGGCCTGGACATTTTAGGCGCTCAATAAACAGCTAGGTAAATCATGACTGCTTTATTTGCTGGGCTGGTGCCTCTCAGCAGACTCAGGGGTCGTGCAGGGCTGGTTACCATAAACTCAGTAGGAGTGCAAGGGCTGTACCCCCAGAGCTAGACAGCCTGGGTTTGAATCTCAACTTCTCCCTTTTCGTGCTGTGCAACCTTGGGCAACGTGTTTACCCTCACTGTGACTCAGTTTCCTTATAGTCTCATTGTGAAGAATGAATAAGTCCACATAAAATGCTTAGCACGGCGATTGGCAAAGAGTAGGCACTCAGTGAATGTCAGCCTTTGTGATTGCTGCAGTTCAAAGACTGGCTCAGTGTCTCTGGAGGAATTGTCTATGACCTTGCCAAGTGGATGCATATGGACATGAAATGAATGGTGTCTGCTGTAGTTCAAACTCCTTATGCCACTGTTCTAGTCTGTAAGTATGCATGTGCAGGGAATATGCCCGTGACAGTGGCTGAGTGTACTCTTCACTGTGACCATGACTTATATGACTGTGCCTGTATTTGAGGAAGCCCTGGCCAGACCCAGAGTGCATTAGGTTCTCAAGGTGCGCAACTCAATGTGTGGCCAATCACCACATGCTCTTCTGCTCACACCACGGTCCCTGCCAGCCAGGGTAGCATCGACATTTGAACTCCACGGCCATCTGTGCCTGATCTTCAAGTGAGAGGGCACCCCGCAGGCTCAGGGGTCCACCATCAGGCGTGAGCTGGATGGAGAAACTGGCAGGGTTAAGAATGAGGAGGGCTTTAGGGTGGCTGGGGCGGCGGACACAGCGGCCATGGCTGGAGCACAGGGCTTGACTGCAGAGAAGTGCCCCACTGGTCACATTCAGGATGAAGGGCCCCAGGGTAGTGTCCATATACTCCTTGATGGCCTGACATGATTCCTAGGTGGGAGGGGAGGAGAGCGTCAGGGACACCTTGGTCATGTATGGACCCTCCTAGGGCACTGAGACACTCACCTGCTGGTCAGCCAGGACTTTGCAGGTAGAAAGGGTAAGTCAGGGTCTACCCAGTCAGCTTAATGACCCCACCTCTTCCCCACCCCCACCCTCATGCCAGGCCTAAGCTTACCTTGGTTCTTGTATTTTCCCAGCTCACCCAGAGCACCACTCCAGCTGCCCCCTGGGCCGCACTCTCCCCCAGGCTGTGCTCCAGCTCATCCTGGGAAGGAGACAGCAGAGTTCTGTGGGGACTCCTTCCCACCCTGTGGCAGACTGCTGGAACACCATTGGATGGGGCAAATAATTCATGACCTTCACCTGGGGCTGCTCTGGCCACGGGACCAGAGGCAAACTGCTTCCTCCTCTAGCCTATGAATTCCAATAAATGTTGAATTGCCTGTGCCTGGCACAGAACTTGGCACAAAGTACGCACTCAATTGATGTGCCCATGCACCAGGCATGGTGGCTCATACCTGTAGTCCCAGCATTTTGGGAGGCTGAGGTGGGAGGATCACCTGAGGTCAGGAGTTCGAGACCAGCCTGGCCAACATGGTGAAACCCCATTTCTGCTAAAAATACAAAAATTAGCCAGGCATGTTGGTGGCATGACTGTAATCCCAGCTACCCGGGAGGCTGAGGCAGGAGAATCGCTTGAACCTGGGAGGTGGAGGTTGCAGAAGCTGAGATCTTGCCCCTGGTACTCCAGCCTGGGTGACAGAGCAAGACTCTGTCTCAAAAAAAAAAAAAAAAAAAAAAGAATGAATGGATGAAAATGTCCCAAGGTTGGGGGCCGGGCACGGTGGCTCATGCCTGTAATCCCAGCACTTTCGGAGGCTGAGGCGCGCGGATCATGAGGTCAGGAGATCGAGACCATCCTGGCTAATACAGTGAAACCCCGTCTCTACTAAAAATACAAAAAATTAGCCGGGTGTGGTGGCGGGCACCTGTAGTTTCAGCTACTCGGGAGGCTGAGGCAGGAGAATGGCGTGAACCCGGGAGGCAGAGCTTGCAATGAGCCGAGGTCATGCCACTGCACTCCAGCCAGGGCGACAGAGCGAGACTCTGTCTCAAAAAAAAAAAAAAAAAAGAAAAAAAGAAAATGTCCCAAGGCTAAAGTACCCCAAGGCTGGACCTAATATCTGACAAGGCAGGTTGACAAGGTGGGCAGGTTACAGAAGACTTACCAGGGGCAGAAAGTGGTTTGTCATGTCATAGAAGATCTGGACATAGGGCAGCACTGGCAGATTGGGGTCACCAGCAGCCACAGCCACACGGAATGCCTCAGCCACACGGTGCTGCACATACATCTGTGACTTCCCTGTGCCCTCCAGCACTGCGGGCATGTAGATGCTGGGGTAGAGGGCACGACTCTGGCCCCACAGCCACCCTAGCTGGTCATTTTGGGCACGGATGCCTGATGGGCACTGGCCGGTGTAGTTAGGGCTTAGAAAGTCATAGTTGTAGCAGTCAGGGAAGCCATAGAAGCCCCAGAGGCCGCGAGGACGCAGTGCCCGCCCCAGCTGGAGGGTGCCTGCCATCCAGGCCCGTGCAGCTCCCTGGAACTGGTCCTGGGCTACTGCCTCCACCTGAGTAACTGGCCAATCAGGGTGCTGCGCCTGTACCAGAGCCCGTGAGCGCTGCCGGTAAATGTCCTTGGTGTCCCAGTTGAAGGCCCAGCGTGGGCGCCATGCCTCCCAGTCGATGACTGCCAGCCCTGAGAAGTCAGGAGCAGGTATGGCAGCCAGGATGTCCTGGAATGTGCGGGCCAGGTGGGCAATCAGGCTGGCATTCTGGGGCAGACCACCAAACACAGGCTCCCCAGTGGGCGTGTAGTAGGGATAGGTGCCCAGCTGAGAGCTATAGAAAATTGTCATGTCAGGGCCACGGAAGGTCTGCCCTGGGTTGGCTACCACATCGAAGATACTGACATCCACGTCCACGCTGTGCCTCTCCAAGCACCACTGGGTGTTTGCATTCCAGACGGTGGCGAAGGGCCGGTTGGGTAGCAAGGGGCCCCTAGAGCCTTGGGCCATATCAAGTAAGGTCAGGAAGAGGGTGCAGATGGGAAGCAGGTGGGCTGCCATGGCACGGGAGTGGTCGAGGACAACCTGGCCAGGGGAGGCAGAGCTGAGAACAGGTTGCAAAGTCTCTCATCCCCCACTGCCCAGGGCTAGGGGGCTGAGCCCTTGCACATTAATCCATCGCTGCTTTGGTCTCTGTTAAACATTGACCTGCAGGGCTCCGGGAGGGCAGAGGAGACGCATGGAGGCGAGTATGGCCACTGGAGGGCACATCCGAGTTGCCTCTCTGACCAGGCCTCTGCCATCTCCCACAGGACTTGCTCTAGCCTAAGCTCGCCCACCCCTGCTTCCCCATGAGCCACTGAGGCCATGACATCTGTTCTGGGAAGAGTGGCTGACAGCCAGGCCCTCAGCCCCCAGGCTGACCCCACCAAGGGGAGGAGGACTTCCTGTCTCTTCCACCAGAAATCCTGGCAGCCATTGGAGGAAGATCCAATGGCCTCAGTGACCAAGGACAGGTCAACCCAGCCCTCCTGTACACCCGCCAGTCTGCCCGCTCGTCCCTGCTGACCTTGGGGCTGAAGGGCCTCATCCTCCAAATTTCCTGACCCCAGGATGGGGGCCTAAGCAGGGCCTGGCTAGATTCTACCCCAGCAGCACCAGTGACTCCTGGAGGAAGGAGCGGCTGCTGGAAATTCTGAGCTTTTGTAGGGGGTCACCCCGCCCAGGCCAGGGGCGGGCCAAGGGGCGGGCCTTGGATTGGGAAGCCAGGCCAGGCCAGGCATCAGGGCTACCTCTGTAATCCCCGGCAAAGGGATCTTGGTTGGGGGTGGGGCTGGGCCAGCAGTGGCCCCTCCCACGCTGTCAGCACTAGGGCAGGGCGTTGTGATGTTACCGGGGCTGGAGGGGGTGGGCGGGGGCAGACCCTGCTGGGCAGGCCTGTTTGTGACACTGGAGACTGGGTTCCTCCATGTCTTGTGCTCAGGGAGTGTTCTTACATCTGACATTGATGGGCCCTAGGCACTTTACCTTCATGGATCCTTTTGCCTCCTTAAAAAAAATATTTAAAAATATGGCCAGGCCTGCCGGGCGTGGTGGCTCACGCCTATAATCTGAGCACTTTGGGAGGCCGAGTTGGCGGATCACTCACGAGGTCAGGAGATTGAGACCATCCTGGCTAACATGGTGAAACCCCGCCTCTACTAAAAATACAAAAAATTAGCCGGGCGTGGTGGCAGGCGCCTGTAATCCCAGCTACTTGGGAGGCTGAAGCAGGGGAATCGCTTGAACCCGGGAGGCAGAGGTTGCAGTGAGCCAAGACCGTGCCACTGTGCTACTGTATTCCAGCCTGGGTGACAGAGAGCGACTCCGTCTAACAACAACAACAACAACATATATATCTATATCTATATCTATATCTATATCTATATATCTATATATATATATATATAGATATGGCTATAATCTTAGCACTTTGGGAGGCTGAGGTGGGAGAATTGCTTGAGCCCAGGAGTTCGAGACCAGCCTAGGCAACGTAGCAAGACCCCATCTCTACAAAAAAATTAAAAATTAGCTGGGCGTGGTGGTGTGTACCTGTAGTCCCAGCTACTTGGGACACTGAGGCAGGAGGATTGCTTGAGCCCAGGAGGTCATGTCTGGGTTACACTATTATATATTAATTATTAATATATTTATATTTATATTATTCTTCTGATTAAAAAAACATTTTTGTGGGCCCCTGAAATTACTGTGGCCCTAGGCCTTGGGTCTATTGTGCTTAGTGGATAAGTCATCCCTGTTGTAGGGACCTGTTTCTGAAAGGCACTATGTTCATGAAGTCAGGGCTGTGTCATCACCCTTTGTATATGTGCTGGGTCAGTGACTGTCTTTGTGAAGCCCTGTTTAGTGACCATCTGAGCCTCTGCACAAATTCCAGTGGCAAGTAGGTGTGAGTGTGGAACCCAGTGCCTGGGACTGGGTGTGTGTGAGCCCTGCTGTCTTGTGAGCATGAGACCCTGTGTTTGTGTGACCATGTGTATGAGCTGTCAGTGAGCACATGCTTGTTCATTCATTTGTGGTTTCACTTGTTCCATGTGTGAAAGGGAAATATCTTGGGCCCCTTCAAGCTGGGAACCGCTCAGAGCAAATCTGCCTTCCATTCTATTCAAGTCATCCTTTTGCTTACAGACATAGATGCATATTATGATTGCCTTCATTGCCTCTTTTGGAAAGACTTACCAGAAACTCCAAAGAATGCAACCATCTATCTCTCACCTGCCTGTGACCTGGAAGCCCCCAGTGGGTGGCCTTGCTTTGAGCTGTCTCCACCTCTCTAGAGAGAGCTTATGTACTTCTTTTTTGTTTTTCTGAGACATTGTCTCGCTCTGCAACCAGGCTGGAGTGCAGTGGCGTGATCTTGGCTTACTGCAACCTCTGCCTCCTCGGTTCAAGAGATTCTCCTGCCTCAGCCTCCAGAGTAGCTGGGACTACAGGTGCATGCCACCACATCCAGCTAATTTTTGTATTTCTTGTAGAGACAGGGTTTTACCATATTGGCCAACTGGCCTTGAACTCCTGACCTTGTGATCTGCCCGCCTCGGCCTCCCAAAGTGCTGGGATTACAGGCATGAGCCACAACACCTGGCTAATGTACTTCTTACGTATTGATAGATGTCTCATATGTCCCTAAAATGTATAAAACCAAGCCATGCCCGGACCACCTTGGGCACGTGTCATCAGGACTTCCTGAGGCTGTGTCTCGGATGCATCCTCAACCTCAGCAAAATAAACTTTCTAAATTAACTGAGAGCTGTCTCAGATTTTCTGGGTTCACATTTGGTAGCTATGGATGGATTCTGAGTGGAGATGTCCTTGACCTTTGACTAATTGCCTATCTATGCTAGGTACCAGCACGAGCTAACTTTATGGCTCAAACCAACAGGACGATTTGCTGAAGTCTGGGAGCACCCCCTCCAGAGAATCCTTGATCTCTCAAAATTTGGTTGAGATCTAAAGTTTATTTTGCTGTACAACTTTTTTTTTTTTTTTTTTTTGGAGTTTTACTTGCTCCCAAAAGGAAGGCAAGTTTTCCTGCTTCCATGATGACGGAAGGCAGGTAACTCCTTTATGGAGTTCAAGCTCACTTCCAACAGGAAAATTATTATTATTTTTTCCTACTTCTAGGATGGTAGAGAGCAGTCTACAGCCTGAGACCATCACTAGGTAAGAAACTGGATTGGGATTCTGCCTTGCAATTTCCTTTAAATGACTAAAGTTAGCATTTAACAGCCAGCTGGTGTTAATTTCTGCTTACACTTACAGCGCTCAGAAATCGTATACTTTGGCTGGGTGAGGTGGCTCACGCTTGTAATCCCAGCACTTTGGGACGCCGAGGTGGGTGGATCATGAGGTCAGGAGATCGAGACCATTCTGGCTAACATGGTGAAACCCCGTCTCTATTTTAAAAAAAATACAAAAAATTGGCTGGGCGCGGTGGCTCACGCCTGTAATCCCAGCACTTTGGGAGGCCGAGGCGGGCGGATCACAAGGTCAGGAGATCGAGACCACGGTGAAACCCCGTCTCTACTAAAAATACAAAAAATGAGCCAGGCGCAGTGGCGGGCGCCTGTAGTCCCAGCTACTCGGGAGGCTGGGGCAGGAGAATGGCGTGAACCCAGGAGGCGGAGCTTGCAGTGAGCCAGGATCGCGCCACTGCACTCCAGCTTGGGCGACAGAGCAAGACTCCGTCTCAAAAAAAAAAAAAAAAATACAAAAAATTAGCTGGGTGTGGTGGCGGGCGCCTGTAGTCCCAGCTACTCGGGAGGCTGAGGCAGGAGAATGGCATAAATAAACCCGGGAGGCGGAGCTTGCAGTGAGCCGAGATGGCACCACTGCACTCCAGCCTGGGTGACAGAGTGAGACTCTGTCTAAAAAAAAAAAAAAAAAAAGAAATCATATACTTTGTGTGATCATTGTTAATTTAGCAGCATTTTGTTCTAGCTGTAATATGGTAATAAGATTTTTTTTTTTTTTTTTTTTTTTTTTTGAGACGGAGTCTCGCTCTGTCGCCCAGGCTGGAGTGCAGTGGCCGGATCTCAGCTCACTGCAAGCTCCGCCTCCCGGGTTCACGCCATTCTCCGGCCTCAGCCTCCCGAGTAGCTGGGACTACAGGCGCCCGCCACCTCGCCCGGCTAGGTTTTTTTTTTTGTATTCTTAATAGAGACGGGGTTTCACCGTGTTAGCCAGGATGGTTTCGATCTCCTGACCTCGTGATCCGCCCGTCTCGGCCTCCCAAAGTGCTGGGATTACAGGCTTGAGCCACCGTGCCCGGCCGGTAATAAGATTTTTAAAAAGGCCAGGCACGGGGGCTCACGCCTGTAATCCCAGCACTTTGGGAGGCTGAGGTGGGTGGATCATGAGGTCAGGAGATCAAGACCATCTTGGCTAACACGGTGAAACCCCATCTCTACTAAAAATACAAAAATTAGCTGGGCGTGGTGGCAGGCACCTGTAGTCCCAGCTACTAGGGAGGCTGACGCAGGAGAATGGCGTGAACCTGGGAGGCGGAGCTTGCAGTGAGCCGAGATCACACCACTGCACTCCAGCCTGGGTGACAGAGCGAGACTGTCTCAAAAAAAAAGATTAAAAAAGGCCGGGCGCGGTGGCTCAAGCCTCTAATCCCAGCACTTTGGGAGGCCGAGACGGGCGGATCACAAGGTCTAGGAGATTGAGACGATCCTGGCTAACACGGTGAAACCCCGTCTCTACTAAAAAATACAAAAAACTAGCTGGGCGAGTTGGCGGGTGCCTGTAGTCCCAGCTACTTGGGAGGCTGAGGCAGGAGAATGGCGTAAACCCGGGAGGCGGAGCTTGCAGTGAGCTGAGATCTGGCCACTGCACTCCAGCCTGGGTGACAGAGCGAGACTCCATCTCAAAAAAAAAAAAAAAAAAAAAAAGATTAAAAAAATTTTTTTTTGGCTGGGAGCGGTGGCTCACACCAGTAATCCCAACACTATGGGAGGCCGAGGTGGGTGGGTCACCTGAAGTGGGGAGTTTGAGACCAACTTGGCCAACATGGTGAAACCTATCTCTACTAAAAATACAAAAATTAGCACGGCATGGTGGCAGGTGCCTGTAATCCCAGCTACTCAGGAGGCTGAGGCAGGAGAATTGCTTCAACCTGGGAGGCGGGGGTTGCAGTGAGCTGAGATCACGCTACTGCACTCCAGCCTTGGTGACAGAGCAAGACTCCATCTCAAAAACAACAACAACAACAACAAAAACACAAAAATTATCCAGGCATGGTGGCCCACACCTGTAATCCCAGCTATTCAGGAGGCTGAGGCAGGTGAATCACTTAGAAGGCGAAGGTTGCAGTGAACTGAGATTGTGCTACTGCCCTCTAGCCTGGGTGACAGAGCAAGATTCTGCTAGAAAAAAAAATAAGCCGGGCGCAGTGGCTCACACCTATAATCCTAGCACTTTGGGAGACCAAGGCGGGAGGATCATTTGAGGTCAGGAGTTTGAAACTAACCTGGCCAACATGGCGAAACCCTGTCTCTACTAAAAATACAAAAATTAGCCAGGCATGGTGGCGTGTGCCTGTAATCCCAGCTATTCAGGAGGCTGAGGCAGGAGAATAACTTGAACCTGGGAGGCAGAGGTTGCAGTGAGCTGAGATCATGCCACTGCACTCCAGCCTGGGTGACAGAGCGAGACTCGGTCTCAAAAAAATAAATAAATAAAACAATAAAACAAAATAAGTAAATAAGAAGGAGGGATGTTCAGAACAAATAGGAAAGTCCAACCATGTCATGAACAGTCACTGTAAGTCACAAAAAACCCAAAAACATTTTTTTTTTTGAGACAGAGTCTCGCTCTGTCACCCAGGCTGGAGTGCAGTGGCCAGATCTCGGCTCACTACAAGCTCCGCCTCCCAGGTTCACGCCATTCTCTTGCCTCAGCCTCCTGAGTAGCTGGGACTACAGGCACCTGCCACCACGCCTGGCTAATTTTTTTGTATTTTTAGTAGAGATGGGGTTTCACCATGTTAGCCAGGATGGTCTCGATCTCCTGACCTCGTGATCCACCTGCCTCGGCCTCCAGAAGTGCTGGGATTACAGGTGTGAGCCACCAAGCCGGGTCAAAAACCCAAAAACTTTTTTTTTTTTTTTGAGATGGAGTCTTGCTCTGTCGCCCAGGCTGGAGTGCAGTGACCGGATCTCAGCTCACTGCAAGCTCCGCCTCCCAGGTTTACGCCATTCTCCTGCCTCAGCCTCCCGAGTAGCTGGGACTATAGGCACCCGCCACCTCACCTGGCTAGTTTTTTGTATTTTTTAGTAGAGACGGTGTTTCACTGTGTTAGCCAGGATGGTCTTGATCTCCTGACCTTGTGATCCGCTTGTCTTGGCCTCCCAAAGTGCTGGGATTACAGGCTTGAGCCACTGCGCCCGGCCCCAAAAACTTTTATATAATCAAGTTGTCATATACTTTTTTTTTTCAGGGTAGAGTCTTGCTCTGTGGCCCAGGCTGGAGTGCTGTGGTGCAATCTTCACTCACTGCAACCTCTGCCTCCCGGGTTCAAGTGATTCTCCTGCCTCAGCCTCCCCAGTAGCTGGGATTACAGGCATGTGCCACCACACCTGGCTAATTTTTGTATTTTTAGTAGACATGGGGTTTCGCCATATTGGCTTGGCTGGTCTTGAACTCATGACCTCAGATGATCCTCCCACCTCAGCCTCCCAAAATGCTAGGATTACAGGCGTGAGCCACCATGTGAGGCCAAGTTGTCATATTATTATTAAGCTTTGGTTTGCTAAGGAAAAAAATACTGAGATAATTTTTTTTTTTTTTTTGAGATGGAGTCTTGCTGTGTCGCCCAGGCTGGAGTGCAGTGGCAGTGGTACGATCTCAGCTCACTGCAACCTCCGCCTCCTGGGTTCAAGTGATTCCTCTGCCTCAGCCTCCTGAATAGCTGGGATTATAGATGTCACCACCACACCCAGCTAATTTTTGTATTTTTAGTAGAGATGGGGTTTCACCATGTAGTTCAGGCTGGTCTGGAACTCCTGACCTTGTGATCCGCCCACCTTGGCCTGCCAAAATGCTGTGATTACAGGCATGAGCCACCATGCCTGTCCAAATTTTTTTTTTTTTTTTGAGATGGAGTTTTACTCTTGTTGCCCAGGCTGGAGTGCAATGGCACGATCTCGGCTCACTGCAACCTTCACCTCCCGGGTTCAAGCGATTCTCCTGCCTCAGCCTCCCTAGTAGCTGCGATTACAGGCATGTGCCACTGTGTCTGGCTAATTTTGTATTTTTAGTAGAGCCGGGGTCTCTCCATGTTGGGCAGGCTGGTCTTGAACTCCCGACCTCAGGTGATCTGCCCACCTTGGCCTCCCAAAGTGCTGGGATTACAGGCATGAGCCACTGCTCCTGGTCCAGATTAACAAGGTTTTCTTGAGGCATTAACAAACTCCTTAATAAAAGTTATAAAGGTTTTAAAAGGCTTATGGGCCGGGCGCGGTGGCTCACGCCTGTAATCCCAGCACTTTGGGAGGCCGAGGCGGGCGGATCACAAGGTCAGGAGATCGAGACCACAGTGAAACCCCGTCTCTACTAAAAATACAAAAAATTAGCCGGGCGCGGTTGTGGGCGCCTGTAGTCCCAGCTACTCGGGAGGCTGAGGCAGGAGAATGGCGGGAACCCGGGAGGCGGAGCTTGCAGTGAGCCGAGATCGCGCCACTGCACTCCAGCCTGGGGCACAGAGCAAGACTCCGTCTCAAAAAAAAAAAAAAAAAAAAAAAAAAAAAAGGCTTATGGAAGTTATATTTTATAACCAAGATTAAATTTCATATTTACAAAATTTTGAAAAACAAATTTAATTGGCTTTGTGCTGTTTTTACTAGGGTTTCTCATTTAGAAAATAAATCTCCTCTATCAGAGAATGAAGAGTTTTGCTTTTTTTGAAATCCTTGAGTTAACACTGTGGTTAAATAAATGACTTCACAATTACCTGTAATCCTACTTTGTAGTATCAAGGGTTTTAAACCTTTTATATTTGACAAACTTTCCAAAATCCAATTGTAAATTATGTCTTTTTCCAACCTAACTAATCCTTTAAGACATCAAGTTCCCTAAAGTCCAAAAAAAAGACATAATCTGGCTTATTTGGTATAAAAATTATACAGGAAGCATTGTCAAATATGAAATAGTGTTTGGTGCCGGACGTGGTGGCTCACGCCTGTAATGCCAGCACTTTGGGAGGCCGAGACAGGCAGATCACGAGGTCAGGAGATTGAGACCATCCTGGCTAACATGGTGAAACCCTATCTCTACTACAAATGCAAAAATTTAGCTGGGCGTGGTGGCGGGTGCCTGTAGTCCCAGCTACTCAGGAGGCTGAGGCAGGAGAATGGCGTGAACCTGGGAGGTGGAGCTTGCAGTGAGTGGAGATTGCGCCACTGCACTCCAGCCTGGGCAACAGAGCGAGACTCCGTCTCAAAAAAAAAAAAAAAAAAAAGAAATAGTGTTTGGTTTTCTTTGAGCTGTATTTGTATAAATATGTTATTGGTATGTGTTCCAAAATTATGGGAAACTCTTGTAATTCTAACTTAGTGTACATTATCAATAATAATCATAATTATGTTAAAATTATTGTGTGCCATAGAGGTAGCAAATTTCCTCCTCAATTTTTTCTTTTGACTATGGCTGCCTTAAAACTTTTTTTTCATCCATCGACAACTGTTGTCTTGTTTTGGTCCTGTTTAGAAGGTGGCTTTGTAATCAGCTATAAAACTCCAAAAGGCGGCTGGGCGCGGTGGCTCAAGCCTGTAATCCCAGCACTTTGGGAGGCCAAGACGGGCGGATCACGAAGTCAGGAGATCGAGACCATCCTGGCTAACCCGGTGAAACCCCGTCTCTACTAAAAATACAAAAAACTAGCCGGGCGAGGTGGTGGGCGCCTGTAGTCCCAACTACTCGGGAGGCTGAGGCAGGAGAATGGCGTGAACCCGGGAGGCGGAGCTTGCAGTGAGCTAAGATCCGGCCACTGCACTCCAGCCTGGGCGGCAGAGCGAGACTCCGTCTCAAAAAAAAAAAAAAAAAAAAAAACTCCAAAAGGTGCTCTTAAATGCAGGTTTCTGATAACTTTGGAGACTGTGACATCAGAATACAGGAAAAACTTTCAGGACTCATGGAGAGCTAAAATGTTCATGAGTATCAAGCAGAACAGGAATTAACTGCATGGAATGAACCAATCTCTTTGACTTTTTGCTTAAAATGTTTGCTAATCCTGCCAGGCACAGTGGCTCATGCCTGTAATCCCAGCACTTTGGGAGGCCAAGGCGGGCAGATCATGAGGTCAGAGGATCGAGACCATCCTGGCCAACATGGTAAAACCCATCTCTACTAAAAATACAAAAATTAGGCCAGGCGCGGTGGCTCACACCTGTAATCCCAGCACTCAGAGAGGCCAAGGCGGGTGGATCACAAGGTCAGGAGATCAAGACCATCCTGGCTAACACAGTAAAACCCCATCTCTACTAAAAAATACAAAAAAATTAGCCGGGCATAGTGGCAGGCGCCTGTAGTCCCACCTACTCCGGAGGCTGAGGCAGGAGAATGGCATGGCGTGTACCCGGGTGGCGGAGCTTACAGTGAGCAGATATTGCACTACTGCACTCCAGCACTCTAGCCTGGGTGACAGAGCGAGACTCCGTCTCAAAAAAAAAAAAAAGAAAAAATACAAAAATTAGCTGGGTGTAGTGGCGCATGCCTGTAATCCCAGCTACTCGGGAGGCTGAGGCATGAGAATTACTTGAACCCAGGAGGTGGAAATTGCAGTGAGCCGAGATCACGCCACTTTACTCCAGCCTGGCAACAGAGCATGACTCCGTCTCAAAAAACAAAACAAAACAGGTCAGGCGCGATGGCTCACGCCTGTAATCCCAGCACTTTGGGAGGCTGAGGTGGGCAGATCACCTGAGGATGCGAGTTTAAGACCAGCCTGACCAACATGGAGAAACCCCGTGTCTACTGAAAATGCAAAAATATTACCCAGGCGTGGTGGCATATGCCTGTAATCCCAGCTACTCAGGAGGTTGAGGCAGGAGAATCACTTGAACCCAGGAGGCAGAGATTGCAGTGAACCAAGATTGCGCCATTGCATTCCAGCCTGGGCAACAAGAGCAAAACTCTGTCTCAAAAAACAAAAAACAGTTTTCTGTTGAGCTATTGACAGCATTTTAAATTTTTTTTATTTTTTTGAGATGGAGTCTCGGTCTGTCGCCCAAGGTGGAGTGCAGTGGCACGATCTTGGCTCACTGCAAGCTCTGCCTCCTGAGTTCACGCCATTCTTCTGCCTCAGCCTCCTGAGTAGCTGGGACTACAGGCGACCGCCACCACACCAGGCTAATTTTTTTGTATTTTTAGTAGAGATGGGGATTCATCATGGTCTTGATCTCCTGACCTCATGATCCACCCGCCTCGGCCTCACACAGTGCTGGGATTACAGGTGTGAGTCACTGCGCCTGGCCAATTTTTAAATTTTTATTTTATTTTATTTATTTATGGGTTTTTTTTGAGATGGAGTCTTGCTGTGTTGTCCAGGCTGGAGTGCAGTGGCATGATCTCAGCTCACTGCAAGATCTGCCTCCTGGGTTCATGCCATTCTTCTGCCTGAGTCTCCCGAGTAGCTGGGACTACAGGTGTCTGCCACCAAGCCTGGCTAATTTTTTGTACTTTTAGTAGAGGGGTTTCACTCTGTTAGCCAGGATCGTTTCAATCTCCTGACCTCATGATCTGCCCACCTTGACCTCCCAAAGTGCTGGGATTACAGGTGTGAGCCACCGCCCCCAGCCTATTTTATTTATTTATTTATTTATTTATTTGAGATGGAGTCTTGCACTGTAGCCCAGGCTGGAGTGCAGTGGCACAATCTTGGCTCACTGCAAGCTCCGCCTCCCGGGTTCACACCATTCTCCTGCCTCAGCCTCCCGTGTAGCTGGGACTACAGGCCCCCACGACTATGCCCGGCTAATTTTTTTTGTATTTTTAGTAGAGACGGGGTTTCACCGTGTAAGCCAGGATGGTCTCGATCTCCTGACCTTGTGATCCGACCTTGTGATCTGCCTGCCTTGGCCTCCCAAAGTGTGGGGATTACAGGCATGAGCCACCGCGCCTGGCCTAATTTTGTTTTAGACGAAGTCTCACTCTGTTGGTCAGGCTGGAGTGCAATGGCACGATCTCGGCTCACTGCAACCTCTGGCTCCCGGGTTCAAGCGATTCTCCTGCCCCAGCCTCCCGAGTAGCTGGGATTACAGGTGCACGCTACTACACCTAGCTAATTTTTAAATTTTTAGTAGAGACAGCGTTTCAGCATGTTGTTCAGGATGTTCTCGAACTCCTGACCTCGTGATCTGCCCGCCTCAGCATCCCAAAGTGCTGGGATTACAGGCGTGAGCCACCGTGCCCGGCCGACAGCTTTTTTTTTTTTTTTTTTTGAGACGGAGTCTCGCTCTGTCGCCCAGGCTGGAGTGCAGTGGCCGGATCTCAGCTCACAGCAAGCTCCGCCTCCCCGGTTTACACCATTCTCCTGCCTCAGCCTCCCGAGTAGCTGGGACTACAGGCGCCCGCCACCTCGCCCGGCTAGTTTTTTGTATTTTTTAGTAGAGACGGGGTTTCACCGTATTAGCCAGGATGGTCTCGATTTCCTGACCTCGTGATCCGCCCGTCTCGGCCTCCCAAAGTGCTGGGATTACAGGCTTGAGCCACCGTGCCCGGCCGACAGCTTTTAACAATTTAGTATACTCCTATGAACAAAATTTGGAGCATATTTGTTTCTCTACCTGACTTCTCCAGAATTGGGAAACTATGTGTGAGTATTCTTAACTTATGGCAATACAGTTATTTGCATAACTGCAATAAGAATCTGTTTTCACCTGGCATGGTGGCTTACTCCTGTAATCCCAGCACTTTCGGAGGCCAAGGTGGGTGAATCACCTGAGGTTGGTAGTTCGAGACCAGCCTGGCCAACATGGCAAAACCCCATCTCTACTAAAAACACAAAAATTAGCTGGGCATGGTGGCACATGCCTGTAATCCCAGCTACTCAGAAGGCTGAGGCAGGAGAATTGCTTGAACCTGGGAAACGGAGGTTGCAGTAAGCCGAGATCGCACCATTGCACTCCAGCCTGGGCAACAAAGCAAGATTCCACCTCAAAAAAAAAAAAAAAAAAAAAAAAGAATCTGTTTTCATTTGTAACAGGACACAGTTGGAGGAATCCGTTATTTGACCAAGACTTTAACTGGAATGGTGTGCTTTCATTTAAGGAATCAAACTTAACTTACGGAGCCAATAAAGCCCTTGGGAAAATTGGCCTCCTATTTTGTGTACACAGTCCCTGTACAGGGTTTCTTACCTCTAGTAAGTAAAGAATGTCACTTTCTGGGGCCAGGAGCTGTGGCTCATGCTTGTAATCCCAGCACTTTGGGAGGCCAAAGTGGGCAGATCACCTGAGGTCAGGAGTTCAAGACTAGCCTGGCCAACATGGTGAAACCCCGTCTCTACTAAAAATACAAAAAATTATCTGGGCGTCGTGGTGGGTGCCTGTAATCTCAGGTACTCGGGAGGCTGAGGCAGTAGAATAGCTTGAACCCAGGAGGCGGAGGTTGCAGTGAGCCGAGATTGCACCACTGCACTCCAGCCTGGGCAACAAGAGCGAATCTCCATCTAAAAAAAAAAAGAAAAAAAAAAGGATGTCACTTTCTGACAGGCGCAGAGGCCCCAGGTTTATCTGTTTACGTTGCAACTTGAAAGGACAGGAAATTCCGCCCAACTCATGGGTATTTGATGGCACAAATCCATGGCTGGGCAGGGCTTTAAAAAGTCTTATCTGAGATTCCTCTTATGGAACAAAATAAATTATTCTTGCTGCACTGTATACAAATATTTAGGCCAAGTATAATAAGCAAACAAGTCATATCATGATTTGTCTTTAGTAAAATGGGAAATTGGAGAGAATAAAATTATGTTTCAAAACAAATGTACACCTGTTGTTAGATTCTAGTCTTAACTGTTTTTTTTTTTGTTTCCAATTTTTATGATTTTCTACAGTTTGGACTGAATTTTTCTTGGCTACAAGTCTTCAAAATAAAGTTTTCAATTTTTTTCTTTCTTTTTTTTTTTTTTCATTTTCCTAATTTGGAGTCACTGAAAACTAAGCTGTGGTTTCTTTCTTTTTTTTTTTTTGAGGTGGAGTCTCCCTTTGTCACCCAGGCTGGAGTGCAGTGGCGCAATCTCAGCTCACTGCAACCTACGCCTCCTAGGTTCAAGCGATTCTCCTGCCTCAGCCTCCAAAGTAGCTGGGACTACAGGCGCTTGCTACCATGCCTAGCTAATTTTTGTATTTTTAGTAGAGATGGGTTTCACCATATTGACCAGGCTGGTCTCGAACTCTTGACCTTGTGATCTGGCCGCCTCAGCCTCCCAAAGTGCTGGGAGTACAGGCGTAAGCCACCGCAGCCGGCCCTAGCTGTGGTTTCTTAAAAGCGTGTGAACTAAAGCCAGACAACTTACACTTCAGAAGAAAGTAACAGTAACCTGTTTACATACATAAGCCACTTTCATACCTGCCTACCAATGTATGGACTTCAGAGTAACGTGGCCTATATTTTTCCAGGATTTTTTTTTGGAGACAGAGTTTCACTCTTGTTGCCCAGGGTGGAGTGCAATGGCAGGATCTCAGCTCGCTGCAACCTCCACCTCCTTGGTTCAAGTGATTCTCCTGTCTCAGCCTCCCGAGTAGCTGGGATTACAGGCATGAGCCACTATGCCCAGCTAGTTTTTTGTATTTTCAGTACAGATAGAGTTTCTCCATGTTGGTCATGCTGTTCTCGAACTGCTGACTGCAGGTGATCTGCCCGCCTTGGCCTCCCAAATTGCTGGGATTACAAGCATGAACCACCCCGCCAGGCCTTGGATTGTTCTTTTGCTGTTTTTTTTTCTCCCTTCCTCCTCCCTATTTTTCTCTTCACTGCATGAGACTTTACAACCTGCTAAAAATGAGTTTTCAGGACCTACCTATCTAGCAATGAGAGATCAGATGAAACCTGAGACCAGATACTCATTTTCTTGCAAAATGCTTTCTCCAAAAGATTTTTAAAAAGAAAATGGGGTAAATGTGAAAGGAAAGTATCCTGGGCCTCTTCAAGCTAGGAACTGCTCAGGGCAAATCTGCCTCCCATTCTATTAAGGTCATCCTTTTGCTCACAGAGATGGATGCATATTCTGATTGCCTCCTTTGGAAAGACTTACCAGAAACTCAAAAGAATGCAACCATCTGTCTCTCACCTATCTGTGACCTGGAAGCCCCCAGTGCTTTGAGCCTGGGAGCCTTGATTTGAGCAGTCTCCCCCTTTCTTTCTGGAACTAATGTGCTTCTTACATAATGATTAATGTCTCATGTCTCCCTAAAATGTATAAAGCCAAGATGTGCCCCAACTGCCCTGGGCACTTGTCGTCAGTTCCTGAGGCTGTGTCACCGGCAAGTCCTCAACCTCGGCAAAATAAACTTTCTAAGTTAACTGAGACCTTTCTCAGATTTTGTGGGTTCACAGCTGATTCAGAAGCTGGTTATTGACACCTGCTACGTGCTTGGGCCCAGACTTGCCTGCCAGAGTGGGGTGAAGGAAACACCATGTCCCTGCCCAAGTGAAAGTGCTGCCTGGATCTGAGTCAAGTCTGAGACTGAGCCACTGCAGCCAGGCCACCCCTGGCACGGTGGCCACTGAAGCAGTGAAACTCACAGTTAACTACCATCTGGGCTTGGTCCTCCAGGCTGCCTGGGATAGAAAAGCTGACAGGGCTGAGGGAAAGAAGGGCCCAGGGTGCTGGGGACAGCATGAGACTTGTACACAGGATCAAGCCCCAGAAGTGGTGGCTGCTGATCCTGTTCAGGAAGCAGGGTCCCAGAGTGATGACCATGTAGGACCAGAGAGCCTGGCACAACTCTTGAGGGCTGAGGGAACAGAACATCAAGGCAGCCCCCGGCCCCTCTCCTCGAGGATTCATGCCACCTCCTGGTGCCCCCCAGAAACCTAGTGCTGCAGTTGGCACGATCCAGGCAACCACCAGGCCAGCATTCTCCAGCTGGCCTCAGTCCAAGGGAGAAGCTCTAATGGTGGAACCACAGGAAGAAGCCAAGGGTGCCTGAAACCCTCTTCCACCCCAGGGCCCTGCCCACAGGCCTGCTCCTACTGGGCTGGTCCAGTAGGATTGGTTCAAGTGGTGTGTGTGCGTGCATGTGTCTGGGGCCCATCAGCTTGATGGTCCAGTCCGGCCTGCTGTCTCTGGCTGTGCAACACTTCAGACCTCTGAGCCGCATCACTCCCCATTACTTTACTCCTACACACTCCCTGTCTTCCCCACAGGACAGTGCTGGCTCTCCCTGAGTTGCACTTTCCCTAGGACTGTCTTTTAGGTCCTCTGGGGGAAGAAATGGAGGTTCATAAAGGTTTATATGGAGGGGGTCACAGCTCGATGGGTACTGGTCACAGCTGTGCAGGGAAGGTCGCAGTTGTGGAGGAGTCACAGCTATTTGGAGAAGGTAACAGTGGTGTGGGGTCACACATGGGAGGGGTTACAGGTATGCAGGGGTCATAGCTAAGTGGGAAAGGTCACAGTGGTGTGGTCTGGATCACCTGTGTGTGTTGGGTGTGGGTGGGGTAGCTCAGAGGTATGCATGGTCACGTGTGTGGGGGAGGTCACAGGTGCAGGAAGTCACAGGTATGGGGGACAGGCCACAGCTCCTTTCTCCTTTCCTGCTCTCCCTTTGCTGAGCACCATTATCTTATTGTGGCAACTTTTTTTTTTGAGACAGAGTCTTGCTCTGTCACCCACGCTGGAGTTCAGTGGCGCAGTCTCCGCTCACTACAACCTCCTGGGGTCAAGTGATTCTTGTGTTTCAGCTGCCCAAGCAGCTGGGACTACAGATGTGCACAACCAAACCTAGCTAATTTTTTTTTTGAGATGGAGTCTCGCTCTGTCGCCTAGGTTGGAGTGCAGTGGCGTGATTTCGGCTCACTGCAACCTCCATCTCCCGGGTTCAAGTGATTCTCCTGCCTCAGCCTCCTGAGTAGCTGGGATTACAAGCAGGCACCACCATACCCGGCCAATTTTTGTATTTTCAGTAGAGATGGGGTTCACCACATTGGTCAGGCTGGTCTCTAATTCCCTGACCTTGTGATCCGCCTGCCTTGGCCTCCCAAAGTGCTGGGATTAGAGGCTGAGCCACTGCGCTCAGCCTGTCCAGCTAATTTTTGTATTTTTAGTAGAGGCAGGGTTTCAGCACATTGGCCAGGCAGGTCTCAAACTCTTGCCCTCAAGTGATCCACCTGCCTCAGCCTCCCAAAGTGCTGGAATTACAGGAGTGAGCCACCGCACCCAGCCCATCATTTTATTGACCAACACCTGAATCTTCTCTCCAGCCTGGCCTCCCCCACCATGGCCATGAACACCTGGGACTCCTCTACTTCTGTGTCCACCTCATTCTTCACTGCGTGAATTTACCACGTCACCTTTCCAGTGCTACCACCTCACTCTCTCCTCTCCATTCTCTACCCATTAGAGGTGAGGGAAGGATGTCTTTACAGTCTGGGTTGGCACTGGCTTGGCCGGGCTTGTTTCTGTCATCTGGCATCTTGGTCTTTGCATCTAGTGTACATCTACCTCTATTTTGTCACTCCCACAAGGACAGGGGTCTGTGTTGGTGTGGTTCACAGATGCATCACGGATGCATCCCCAGCACCTAGCCCAGCACAGGCACACTGCGTGCTCAGCGTTTACTGAATGAGTGAGGCAGTCTCCACCATTAGGCGAAGTCAGGCCTGGTGCTGTTCCAGGGCTGTCCCTCCTGCCTCTGTCCACAGCAGCCCCTAAGCCACACCCCAGCCGTGAACTGTTCACCTTCACCCTCTCCAGCTTCCTTTAGCCTCTGCCCAGGATTTGTTCCCGAGCATCGAGCTGCTGCCCTCACCTTTCAGAACCCAATGTGGGAAGCATCTCTAAGGGCACCACCCCTGCTCCCCTGCTGCTGGCTGCCCTGGCCACTCAATGGCTTCTTGAGTCTGTCTCCCCAGAGCCAGAGCCTCCTGAAGCAGGGCTGCGTGGTGAGTCATCACGGACATGGGCGGGACCCCAGGTGGGGGGTTGCTGGCTGAGGGGAGGGGCAGAATGCACTCCTGTCAGAGGCAGGGCTAGTGAAGCAGCTCAGAGCTGGTCTGGCAACTCCAGCTGCTCCTTCTTTCCTCAGGGACAATCAGAGACTAGCCATATTCTCTCACAGCCAGGACGGAGCAGACCTTAGAAGATGTTCCTGCTCCCAGGCCCAAGATACCACCTCCCAGCCCCATCAGGCATCTCCAGAATGGGACAGGGACTGAACCTCAGGATTCAGATCCCAATCCCCTGCCCACCTCCCACCACCAGATCCGAGGGAGGGCTGTGACCCTGATGAGAGGTGTATGTGGCTGGTGTCCACTGCCCTTGGGAGCAGGGACTGGAGGAGACACCCTTGCTTGTGGAACAGCAGGGAAGATCAAACGTTTCTCCCTGGGTTGGCAAGGAGGCTGGCACTGGTCCAGCTGAGAAGACAGGGGCAAGTGGCAGAAACACAATGAGCCCCGTCCCTCACACAAGGGCTGGGCCTGACTCCCTTGCAACCAATATGGAGAAAGCAAGGTCACTGGTGTTGGGATGGAATGTGGGTCCCCCCACTCCCAGTGACTCGTGCTCCAGCAGAACAGCTCCAGAGTGGGCAGCTCTGGGCCCCCAGTCTTGGTGAATACATCTTACACGAGAAGTCCCCAGCAGAGGGTTTCATAGAGACAGAGCTGAGCTCAAACCCCATGAGAGATTCTGGAATCTCTCACACACTCTAGCCCACATACAAAATCCAAGCAGAGAAGCAACTGTTTTATGTTTAATTTACAAAAGAGACCCCAAAATAATAATAATAAACTATCCAGGGCAAGAGAGTAGGGTCAGGTCCTCCCTAGCCCAGCTGTACCCTCCTTCCCCTCTGGCAGGGAGAGAAGGGGCCTCCCAGGGGACTTCCCCTCCCCCTTAGAACAGGGGGCTGCGAGCTGGTATGGATGCCCTCCTGGGCTTCGTGGGGGCTCTGCCCACTCCAGACTCCAGTTTGTCCACCCCCTGCAGGATCCTACATGCCTAAGAGAACCCTTGTGGTAGAGGCCAGCTTGCTGGGCAGCTAGGCAGGAGACCCCTACAAGGTCCAGGTAAAGGCCAGGGCTGCCAGAGCCAGCAGACTGGTGAGGTGGAACGCAGCCCAGGCCTCACTGGCACCCCCAGCTGCCTGCCTATGGTCCCACTGGCATTGCTCACCACTCCAGCCCAAGTAGCACTGGCAGCGGAAGTGTGTCTGCAGGTGGTCAAGGTCGGCCCAGCTGAGCTCCCCGACAGGTCGCAGCTGGGGTTCACCGGGTGTGTGGCTAGGCACTAGGCGGAAGCTGTTGGTGCTGAGATGCAGGAAGGTACTGGCACTGGGGTTGCGGCGCACACAGCGTCCGTGTCCATGGCACTGGGCCCGGCTGCAATATTGGGTGGCCCAGGACACATTGACCACGTAGGGGACCAGCAGCCGTGTCAGGTAATCCTTAAGATACTGGCAGGTCTCCTGGAGGCAGAAGCCAAGGACCACAGGTCAGGGTCAGTGACCTCAGCCCACAGGCCCAGATGGAAACTGTGTCCACACTGTGATGACTATGCCTTATTTTAACTGCACACATTTATACATTCAATCTGCACCTGAGCCACACAGTCCCTGCTCCTGACGAGAAGTGGGTGGGGGCAGAGACCGGAACCCTGTTGGGCAGATGGGGAAGGGCGGAACTCAACAGCTGTTCAGGAAAGCATTTCCTCTTTCCTGAGAGCAGGGTGGGGGTGATCTCCTTTTCTGTCGTGACCACGGATGCCTTGGGTGGGAGACAGACAAGGGGACTAGACTAGGAGTGCCCACCTGAGATTGGTAGCCAAATGCCCTCTCTGGTTGTCCCGTAGACTGAGCTCTAGCAGGGTGGGTCTCGCTTACCGTGCTTGTGGTGTACCCTGCGTCGCCCCAGAGGATGACACCAGCTGCGCCCAGGGCTGCACTCTCGCCAATGGTAGAGATGAGGTCCATCTATGCAGGAAAAGGGATGGTCACTGGGGAAGACTGAGCCCACGGGGTGAGAGGAACAGATGGGGAGGGCAGGCCCCAGCCTGTTTCAACCTACTGAACTCACAGCTCAACCCCCCTTTCACCTCCAGGCAGAGACTCATCTGTTTTGCTTCCTTTTTAAATGTTTAAGTCCATTTCCACCCCACTTTTGGGCCTCAGTTTCCCAAGCCAAGGCACACTTGAGCCTAGGTGCAGCTATCAAGATGGATTCCAAAGTTAGAAGGCCTGGGCCCCAGTCCCAGCTCTGCTCTGGATTTGCTGGGAAGCTTTGGGCAAACTTCTCAGCATCTCTGTGCCTCAATTGTTCTCATCTGAAAAATGGGGATAATGATGTCGCCCTTTCAGGTTACAGAGAGAATGATTTGAGGGAATGTGGAGCAGCCAATAAACTACAGATATAGTCCTATAGTGGCCCCTGATAACCCAAATGTGCAGTGGATCCTCAAGGAGGAAAAAGGCAGGGCCCTGGAGACACATACCTCACTAAGCCCCGTGAGCCTGCGGCTATAGGTGGGCCGTGTGAAGACGTAGACTGGGAGTGCATGGTTGGCATGGTGGGTTCGAGCCACACGAAGGGCCTCCTGAACACGGAAGCTCACAAAGTTGCGGCCATGGCGGGAGGAAGCAAGTGTCTCGTCCAGGTAGACAGACGGGAAGAGGGCCGTGCTCTCAGCCCACAGCCAGGCCAGCTGGTCATTGCGGGCCACCTCAACATCAGGACAGCGGCCTGTGTAGCTCTCCCAGTTCTGCACATAATCATGATTGTAGCAGTCAGGAAAGAGGTAGAAGCCCCAGAGGTGCCGGGGCCGCACTGCCTTGACATAACGCAGTGTCTCCAGCATGAACTGCTGTGCTGCGAACTCAAACTCATATTGTGCCTGTTTGACTATGCGGTCTGGAGGCCAGTCAGGGTGACGACTGGCCACCAGCTGGCGTGATGACCGGCGGTACACATCTTTGTCCTGCCAGTTGCGTACCCACACAGGTCGCCAGTCCTCCCAGTCGATGACTGCCAGCCCCTCAGACTCCTGTGTCCGAATGTAGTGCTCCACACGTTTCTGCAGCATCTTCCGGTGTGCCCAGAGGCTGACATTCTGTGGCACACCACCATGCACAGACCTTCCCGCGGAATCGAAGCGTGGATACAGGCCTAGACGGTCGCGGTAGAAGATGGTGATATTCTGGTTCACAAAACCCTCATTAGGTGAGGCCTGCACATCAAAGGCATTCAGGTCCAGTGGCACCTTGAGGCGTGGGCCACAGTCCTGTGTGGGCACATCCCACGCTACCACAAAGGGCCGGCCTGTGAAGATGGGTGGTGCTGTGGGCTTGAGCTCCATGGCCCATGCCACCGCCAGCACCAGGGCCAGTGTAACGGCGGGGCCTGGGCCTGCCCGCATGCTGGGGGCTGCAGGAGGTGTCACCTGCCTGGCACCAGCTCAGGAACTGGAAGAAGGGTGGGGGAAAACAAGTCAGTCTAGGGAATCCTGGAAGTGCCCCCCTCAAGCCCATCTATGCTCCCAAAGCCCATGCTGTGTGGGGGCACTGTGCTTTTGGCTGTAATAGGTTTGAGAGACCACAGGCCACTGCACGGCAGGCAAGGCACCCTGGGAACTCACTGCCAGAAACACACGGCTCCTTTGTGGAGCAGGTAGCCTACGACTCGGGAGAAATCTCTATTAGGTCTGTGACCCTTCTCAGAACTAAATAATCTAGGCTCACCAGAGTGAGCATGTACTGCATACCATCCACTACATGGTTTCAGAGAACCCTGAACCCCTGATGCCCACCCTGTACACCGTGAAGAACCCTTGATCCAGAGAAACTATAGCATTTGGGTAAAGCAGCGAACAGCTCATTCAGAGGATAGGAAGCTGGAAGGAACGCAGCTGCGAGGCTTCTATCCGTGTAACACCCGCCCGGCAGAAGAGTGAGGCTGTCCGGACTTTCGAGAGCTGACACTCTCCCGGCTTGGAGGAGGCCCCGCGGGGACAAAGGGGCAGCGGACCTCCCACGGCGGCGCCGGCCGACCGGCCCGTCCCTCCACCGCCACCGAGAATGCGCGCGCCCGCCTCCCCCGCCCGGCAGCTCAGGGCTAGAGCGCGCTCCGCCGGGTCTTTGTGCGGGACCCCGCCCCCGCCCCGCACGTGGGGCCAGCGCCCGGTCGGGTGGGGGTGGGGTTTGTGGGACGCCTCTCCGCGAGCACCCCCGGGGATTCAGGCCCCAGCCCAAGGGGAGAGAGCCGCCAGGTTTGCACCGCCCGCCCTCACCTCGCGCGGGGCGCCACCGGGACCCGCGCCAGGGACACCGCCATCCCGGGCCCAGCCCAGCCCAGCCCTCTCCGGCCGTTCGCCCAGGCGCGGCCCCGGCTCAGCGCCTCTGCTGGCTCCGCCCCTAGGCCCGCTGGCCCTTTAAGACTCCAGTGCGGAGGTGGGCCCGGGACTGGACTTGCGGCCGAGGCGGGAAGGTGTGTTTCACCTTTCTCGGTGCCGGTGCCGCGTTTCGGGCTCGAAGATCCCCAGGTCCTCTGCAGAGGAACGTAGCCACCCATCTGGGACCCTAATGGCCCTCTGAGCTGGGTTTTCTCTGGGAGTCTCAGCCACGAGCGTAAGTCAGCCTGAAATGTTCCCCCTGCAGCCCGAGGCCGGTGGTTCAGTCCTACCCGCTCCGCGGCGCTGCCAGCCCCTTAAAGAGACAGTGTGAGGGACGGGGCAGGGGGACGGGGAGAAAGGTGGGGGAAATGGGAGGAGGCGTTGTCCCGCTCGACCATCAGGAGGTGCTGCGGTACTCCGAGGTTGGCGGGGGGGCAGCAGCAGATCTGGCTCTGCACCCCCGAACGTAGACGCCAGCCATGGGGCCCCTTTGTGTGGAAAAAGGGACTTTGACCTGAGGCGACCTCTGGTCTCCTGGACAGTAATGCCCCGCCTCCCACGAATCAGGGGCCCCCTTGTCAGGTCCGCGGTGTAAAGGGAGGCCCCGCCCCCTGCAAGACTGAAGGAGGGGGCCAAGCACCGCTTCTTAGCACGCCCGGGAAGGGCCGAGGCAGTCGTTATCCTGGCAACCCGGCTGTAGGTCGCGGCGTGGCCAGTAGGGGTTGGGGCAGGGAAGCTCAGAGGGGTCTAGGAAGTTGGCCGCCCCCTCTCCCTGACTCGCATCAGGGAGGGCCAGTCATCCCTGGGATCCCGTCCTTTTCTGCCCGGTCTCTGAGGTCCTTTGGGAGCCCGGCTCCCTCTCAACCCCGAGGAGGCCCCCATCCCCTGCAGCAGTTTCTGGCTGTACCTCCAAGAAAGCCAGCAAGAGGGGTCTCCCAGGGCCTCCATCCCGTATCCAGCGACCCCTACGCTCCACCGGCCCCTCCCAGTGGGGGACAGGCTTAGAGCTGGACCCTGGCGAGCCCCGTGCGAAACCACATCGGCTCTTCCTACGTCCGCTCCCCAGTGCGAGACTCAGCTCCCCAAAGGGCCCACGTCTGCGCCACCAGCCCCTAACCCTCCCAGGCGCCAGGAGAGGGAGGGAGTGCTGTGGGGGTGCAGACCAGCCGTCTGCGCTGGGCTCACCTGTGTGGGAGTCCGTCGGCCCAGTCGGTCGGCGGCCTCCCTCCTTCCTGGGGTGAGCCTCTCCAGCTAGGCTACTTGCGCTAGCTGCTGCCCGTTGGGCAGCCCGTCGAGGACTTGATAAACCCCATTCCCTCCCATCCGCTCCCGCCTCCCATCCCAGCCCTTTCTCCTCACTTCCTGCTGCCCCCTGAGAGGAAAGGGCCAGGAACAGGCGCGGGGGAGGAGATCGCCTTGACCCTGTTTCCCTCCAGAATGCCCTGCTGGCTGGCTGCCCTCCCCACCCTTCCCCAGTAGGATCTGGTCCCACTAGCTGCGCCAGGTGACAGGAAGGCTATGGGCTCAGGATCAGGTGCCAATCTCCCCCACACCCACAGCTTCCAACACTAGGGAACCTCTTCACTCCTTCCCTAGGGTTGGGGCCCATCCTCAAATCCAGTAGGGTGTGAGAGGATGGGGTCAGGTGGTGGTGCTTTTGAGAGTCAAAATACTTGGGGTTGTTCAGCTGAGGGTCCCCCAGAGCAGGTGCCAAAGAAGGGAACTAGCCTTGGGAGGAGGGTCGGGGGGACTTCCAGTAGCTGAGTCCATTTTTTTTCCACTGAGAGCTTCCGCATCCTGTGTGACAGGACAATGTGTTGGTGTGACTGTGTGGGTTGGGAAGGAGGGGACCAGCTGGGAGGGTTCTGCTGAGTGCTTTCCTGCTGGAGTTCATCCCTGGGTGTATTTCAGAGTTCACTACACAGAGTAGGGGACTCCTTACAACATGGATGAGGAAAGGGGTATATTCCTCTGGGAGGGGTGTTCCTGTGGCTGGCCCTAGGGAGGACTGCAGCGAGGTTCCAGCAGACCTCTCCAGGGGTGCAGACAAATCTACCTACCCTCAAGTCACCCAGAGCCAACCCCTCAGCAACCCAATGGCCCAATGCCCAGGAGCCTCTCCCGCAACAGAAGGCTGTGTGAGGGTTAGGTGAATGCCCTGGAGTCTGGCCCTGAGGACCAAGGAGTCCATGACATGGTAGGGGAAGGTGCAGTGTCCCTGTACTGTGCTGGCTTCACAGGGGTCAGAGGCCTTGGAAGCTCCATGGGTGGGGACCCCTGGGGAAACAAAGGCTAGGCCAGACTGTCCCAGGGCAGGGACACTTCCTTAGGCAGCCAGCAGGAAGGAAGTGAGCACAGCCCAGCGGGAGAGAGTGAGGAAGTGCTGCCTGACCTCCATTGTTTCCAGTGTTGGGGTCAGCTGGGCAGGCCCAGCACAGGGAGTTCCCCCAGGCTGGGACGGTGGTGGTAGGAGATAGGATGCTATCTGGCATGGGAGAGTCCTGGGCCTTGAACAGCCAGTAGAGGGGGACCATGGAGGATGACAGGGCCTCATGTTTGGCATCCTATGGGGGGTATGGGGAGGCACCCCACAGAACTGCAAGTCCAGGCTGGATATGGTGATCCTGCTCTAGGCTTGACAAATTCAAACCTCCGAAAGACTGGCAAACCAACTCCCTACAGTCAGAAGCCTGTCCCTGAACTCTCTCCTCTCTAACTGGGAATTGGACTGATAGTCAAAGGCTAAGCCTAGCAGAGAATCTGCGTCATAGCAGCCCCTAAGAAGTGCAGGCAGAATGACCACAGTAGGCAGGCTGCAGGTGGTGACAAGATGGGGGCAACAGAGAGCAGGGGCAATACTGGTGGGCTGAGCCTTGCTTGCTGAAACATAAGACTGAGCTCATTCTCCTATGGTGTCCACAGGCAGGCCTCAGAGAAGGCACATGAGTTTGGGTTGCTGAGCCTGGCAGTAGGCCAAGGGTGTAGGGACACCTATCTGGCTGCTGTCCATTAAAGTTGGGCTTTTGAGGTCCATGGGGGTCAGGCCATGACCCCACTTAGGGTCAGCTGGCAATTCTGCAGCTAACACAGATATTCCAGAACTATCTGGGGTCACACTCTCTCACCTTAGGTCAGGCAGGTAGGGCCAATCCTCAGTGAAGTATCCCAGGGCCTTCTGATTCCAAGGGTCACCACCACATGGATCACAACAGATAAGTGAGTGCCCTCCCACCCTGCAGGAGGCCTGCAGTGAGGTCTGTGTGAACACACAGCCACCTGCTGGCCACAGCTGGGATGGCCACAAGCTGAGCTCAGACTTACCCTTGGGCTTTGCTGGTCATAGGGGGCCTGCCAGAGTCCTGTGCCAGGCCTACCTATTGAGCCCAGGTGGTAGTCTAGACACTGGGTGTCACAGCCCCACAGGATGCCACTCTCATGTGCAGGATCTACAAATCATTTTATTGAAATTGAACAAATAACACAACAGTCTTCCTAGGCTGGGGGCCATCTTCCCCAAGCCACTTCCCACATTCTAGAAGCACAGAGCTTGCACAGTACTTAAAAAAAAAAGTCACCTCTATATAGAAATCAGACTCTGCCACGACATCATCATGGACTATTTACAAACCTTCACATTATAAGTATTCCTTTTATGGTTTTTCTCTCCTTTCTTTCCCTACCCAGGGGCTCTAGTACTTTCCCTTGACTGATCCTGAAGGGGTGGCGGTTACTGTAAGGGAGGGGGTGGCAGGCTACTCATAACTACTGGCACCAGCCTTAGGGTGTTGTCCCTTACCACAAGGTGGTGAACAGTCCCCTCCCAATTGGAGGGGTGGAGGATTTGGTGCAAAGCCATGGGGATTAGACAGAATAGGTGGGTTGGAATAACTCCCCATAGGCACAAGCATCCACAGCATGTCCTGACCCCAGCCTGCACCCTCTCAATTCCTCAACTGGGGGTTTGGGGTGCAGGGGGAACAGTTAGTTGCAGTAGGGGGATCAGCCCAGCCCTGGGTAGAGGGAGAAGCCCCCACCCAGTCCCTACTCCTATCAATAGCCAGCAAACTGTCCATCCATCTGAAGGCGGGAACAAATGGCAGGTAGGTTGGAAGAATCAGGCTGGCACTGCCCCCAGCCTCTGTCCAACACAGGAGGAATCGAGGTAGCAAACGGCTGAAATGCTCTGACTAGGGGTTAAAAGGGAAGTGAAGGAAAGGAAGTTCCTACTTGTATACAGTGCCCACAGCCTAGGGGCTGGAAGAAGGCATACCTTGCTTGTAAAGTGCTGTAGCCTCTAGCAGGGCTAGGCCCCAGGCAAACTTGGAAGAAGGCAGACCAGGCAAGGAACCAGGTAACGGGCATTCCTGACTGTTATATGCCCTGCCGTGCTTCTTGCAGGGGTGGCTGGGGAGAGTGGGGTGCTAACTCTGCCATTAGCCTTCACCACCCACCAACCACCTCTTGTCCATACAAAAACCAACACCCAACTAATATTGCGGGACTGACCCGCTCACAGCTGAAGGTTATGGGCCAATGGAGTTTATTCAGGGTTGTGGCCCCAGCCCGGGCTCCTCAATGGAAGTCACACCTTGACTGAGCCTGGGAGTTTCTTGCTGGGGCAGGGGGTGCTTCCGTCTGCCACCTCTCAGGGTCACACCTCATAGAGGATCACAGGGAAATCCACGTGGATGCGGGGGGGATCCAGCTTCACGATGCCCTGCCATGGAAACAGAGGCTAGTGAGGGTCAGCGCAGGGCCTCTACTTCAGGAAGCTTCCTTGTGCCTCCCAGATCCCCCCTCACCATGACAACAGATCCCATCTGGGTCTACCTCCATACGCTTACTGTAGGCTCTGTGACCACTGCCCAGCCCCTCACCTGAGGAATCAGATTCTTATGCACTCGCCTCAGCTTGGCCCGCTTCTGCCCGTTCTTGGTGACGATTGTCTCCTCATAGAACTCGTGAGCGAGATCCCCATCCTCATCATAGAACATAGAGCTGCGCAGAGGGAGAGGGGAACAGGCTGGGTTGGAGCCCCACACCTAGGCATGGCAAATGTCACAGGCCACAGGGAGGTCTGTGGTCTTCCTAACTCAAGTGGGAAGAAAAGAGGATAATATGCCTGGAGAATCCTTTTTTAAAAAAATTTTTGCCGGGTGCGGTGGCTCACGCCTGTAATCCCAGCACTTTGGGAGGCTGAAGCAGGTGGATCACGAGGTCAGCAGATCGAGACCATCCTGGCTAACACAGTGAAACCCCGTCTCTACTAAAAATAACAAAAATTAGCAGGTCGTGATCGCGGGCGCCTGTAGTCTCAGCTACTTGGGAAGCTGAGGCAGGAGAATGGCGTGAACCCGGGAGGCGGAGCTTGCAGTGAGCTGAGATCGCGCCACGGCACTCCAGTCGCTTGGAGACAGTCTCACTCTGTCGCCCAGGCTGGAGTGCCGTGGCGCGATCTCAGCTCGCTGCAACCTCTGCCTCCCGGGTCCAAGCAACACTCGTGCCTCAGCCTCCCAAGTAATACTGGGACTACAGGCACGCACCACCACCCTGCTAATTTTTTGTATTTTAGTAGAGACGGGGTTTTACCATGTTGCTCTAGCTGGTGTCGAACTCAAGAACTCAGGCAATCCACCCGCGTTGACCTCCCAAAGTGCTAGGATTACAAGCGTGAGCCACCATGCCTGACATGCCTGGAGAATCCTTTGCCTGAGGTTTGGGGTCTACTAGAAGAAACTGGAAAGAGAGGTGATGGGTGGGCAGTGCTACTATGTCAGACCCCCAAGAAGAGAGGCCACACCAGAGCACACCATCCAGGCAGCCACCAAGGCCAGTTCTCATCATTGATTTGTTCAGCAAGGGCAGCCATTCTAATATCAGGCCTTTGCCCTCACCCAGGACTTCTAGAGTGGGCAGGGTGGTGGCCTGGGCATGTTGGTCTCACTGCAGAAGATGCTGCTGGCCCAGTGTCAAAGACTGAAATAGCAAATGCCTAAGCTAGGAAGGAGCCCAAAAGAATGAAGGCTGTGTCTCCCCTGACCCCACACCCCAGGTGGCTGGTGAATTGCCACTGTTGGGTCTTCCTGGTGTCTACAGCCAAATCTCCAGCACGGGGAGCGCCCATGTCCAGGAGCCCACTACAGCCAAGCCAATCTTGTACTCTTGTCCGGGCCTCTGGGAGACTGGGGTGGGGACTGGGTGGGTAGGTCAGCGCTCTGGATCTGGAGAACATAACTGGGTGAGGATCTTTTTCCTCAGCCTCACCCCCAGTACTGGGGCCTATCCCTGCTTTCCCAGCCATTACTCTGAGAGGTTCAGTCCCACTACTGTCAGGAAAAACAGCCTAAACAGAGGATCATTATCCCAATTGGGGGGAAAGGGAGGCTAGGAGCCTTCAGTATGCAGGCTGAGCCGGAAGGGATGAAAGGAAGAGATCCTGAGGTCTTATGGAGGCCCTAGCTTAGCTTTACCGTGCGGAAGGTCTGCCCAGTGACAAGCCTCAGGCCCACTCTTCCCTAGGGAGACTTCCAGAGTGGCCAGGCCGCCAGGAGACCACTACCCGGCTTTCTCCACCCCTAGCTCCAATGGGGCTCAAAATATGGGGGTCATCCTGGCTTGGCTGTAGTGGGGTACGGCGGTGGAAGTTCCCCCGTGGCGCGGGCCGCCTGGCCGCCTGCCTGTTCCCCCCGCCAGGGTGGAACCCATGCCCTTACCCGCGGCGCGTGAATACGAAGGGGGGCACAGCTCGGCCCCGAGGCCGCACCAAAGCTTGCTCAGCTCCTGCTGCCTCTGAGCCGCCGCCTCCGGCCGCCGAGGCGAAGGGCCACAGGCCCCGAGCTTTGGACCCGCTGGCGCCCATGTCAGGGCCGCCGGCGCATGGCGGGCCCCGCGGCCGCTCTGCTCACAGCGCAGTCCGCTCCACCATAACCTGCCCTAGCCGCTGCTAGCAAGTGCCGCCGCCGCCGCCGCCGCCTTCCGCAGGCTCTGCTGTCTCCACGGAAACCTCACTTCCGCTTCCGCACGCTGCCCCCTCTGATTGGCTGTTGCTCAAGGCGTGGGGACGGGACCAATGGGCGCCCTTAGATGCTGGGCATCCCAGCATGCGTTACGAGATCTTGGGTCCCAGCAAGCCGCGATCTGACCAGCTGTGACAGTTCCCACGGAGGAAAGTGGTGGCCGTGAGTCCTCCCGCTCTCTTGGGTGTATTTGGAGGCTCCAACGTCCCCCAACACCTGAGTTCAGGCCTAGCAGGCCTTCTCAACCACCAATCCTCAACCAGCACTTCAGGGCCTAAGGCCAGACCGCTGGGTGCCCATCTGGCTTCTATTTTCACAGCTGTATTTTTGCGATTGCCACGCTTATGTGAACTAACAAAGTTGAAGGAAAATTAAGGAACTGGCCAGATTCATATAGTTATATTCAGGTGTGAAGAACTTCGAATTCAGAGTTTTCAAACCCAGCAGAGTCCATGCTTTAATGAAAGCAAGAATTGTTTTTTTTTTTTTTTTGAGACAGAGTCTCGCTCTGTTACCCAGGCTGGAGTGCAGTGGCCGGATCTCAGTTCACTGCAAGCTCCGCCTCCCGGGTTTACGCCATTCTCCTGCCTCAGCCTCCCGAGTAGCTGGGACTGCAGGCGCCCGCCACCTTGCCCGGCTAGTTTTTTTTTGTATTTTTTAGTAGAGACGGGGTTTCACGGGGTTAGCCAGGATGGTCTCGATCTCCTGACCTCGTGATCCGCCCGTCTCGGCCTCCCAAAGTGCTGGGATTACAGGCTTGAGCCACCGCGCCCGGCTGAAAGCAAGAATTGTTAACAGCTATACCCTGGGTGCTATGAGCAGTGTCTGGTCCACGGTGGCAGCTCAGTATTTGGTGAAGGGGTTATGTCACACCTTCTCCCAGAGCGTGTGGTGTGTGTGTGTTGAAGGGATGGTTTCTCGTTTTGTTTTTTTTGTTTTGTTTTGTTTTTTTGAGATGGAGTTTCACTCTTGTTGCCCAGGATAATGTGCAGTGGCACGATCTCGGCTCGCTGCAGCTTCCACCTCCAGGGTTCAAGCAATTCTCCTGCCTCAGCCTCCCGAGTAGCTGGGATTACAGGCATTCACCACCATGCCAGGCTAATTTTTTTTTTTTTTTTGAGACGGAGTCTCGCTCTGTCGCTCGGGCTGGAGTGCAGTGGCCGGATCTCAGCTCACTGCAAGCTCCGCCTCCCGGGTTTACGCCATTCTCCCGCCTCAGCCTCCCGAGTAGCTGGGACTACAGGCGCCCGCCACCACGCCCAGCTAGTTTTTTGTCTTTTTTTTTAGTAGAGACGGGGTTTCACCGTGTTAGCCAGGATGGTCTCGATCTCCTGACCTCGTGATCCGCCCGTCTTGGCCTCCCAAAGTGCTGGGATTACAGGCTTGAGCCACTGCGCCCGGCCGCCTGGCTAATTTTTAAAAAAATTTTTAGTAGAGACAGGTTTCACCATGCTGGTCAGGCCGTCTTGAACCCCCAACCTCAGGTGATCCACCCGCCTTGGCCTCCCAAAGTGCTGAGATTACAGGCGTGAGCCACTGCGCCCGGCCTTTTTTTTTTTTTTTTTTTGAGATGGAGTCTTGCTCTATCGGAGTGCAGTGGTGTCATCTCCACTCACTGCAACCTCTGCCTGCCGTGTTCAAGTGATTCTCCTGCCTCAGCTTCCTGAGTAGCTGGGACTAGAGGTGCCCACCACCACGCCCAGCTAAATCTTTTGTATTTTTGGTAGAGATGGGGTTCGTCATGTTGGCCAGGCTTGCCTCGAACTGCTGGCCTCAAGTGATCTGCCCGCCTAGCCCACCCAAAGTGTTGGGATTACAGGTGTGAGCCACCATGCCTGGCCAGTTTCCCTGAGTTCTAACTGCAGTCCATTCTTGTCTCCACCACAACCTGAGCCCCAGGGAGCTGAGTGATGACTGAGTATATATGCATACTACATCTGCTTCACAGACTGGTCCATGGTGACTTTGCAAGACACCTGTGAGCCTGTCCATAACCCTTGGCAACTTCCGGCACCATGAGGGGCAACTGCAGCTCTCCACCTATAATAAAGAGTCCAGGCTGGGCAGGGTGGCTCACACCTGTAATCCCAACACTTTGGGAGGCCAAGTTGGGAGGATCCTGGGCAACACAGGGAGACTCATAAAAACTTTGTATGTATAAAAGATTCCAACAGTAGGAGGATCTTTAAATCTTTATTCAGCCAATTCCCTTAGGCCCCAGGCCCTGATGATGACTGTCACCCCTACCCCTTTCCCCACAGGAGGCATTCAGCTGAGGCCACCACACATTACATACATTCATACACTTCATGAAAAATACCTGAGGGAGAGACCCTGGCTTTGATTAGCAAATAAGGTATGAACCTGGGCCAGTGCCCACATTTACACAGACCCTGGCCCAGGGACATCCTCCTCATATGAGGCATTAAGGCACTTGATGCACTGTGAGCCAGCACTCCCTGACCTCAGGGTGTGTGAGGAGTTGGCACTGCAGAGAGAAACCAAGACTCTTCCTCAATGCCTGTCTTATTCTGAGCACCTACCCTTAGCTCTGATAAGGATATCCTGAGACCACATTCAAAATCCAAAACCTTTCCCCATAGATGAGGGCCCTCACCCCTGCAAACACGACCCTGTTCTGTTTGTAGCATCTCCAAGATTCTCACTTCTGAGACACAAATTGAGGAGACTTCTGTCTGCTCCACTCCTGCTGCAGGCCTGGAGCAGCTTCTCAGGGCAGCCCTGGCCCACCAAGGCCCAGTAATGAGGGGCAGAGGGGTGCAAGGGGTGCAGAGCCATACCCGGCTATACCCACAGGTGGACACAGGGGGCAAGCTCCTTCGCTGTTCTCTGGGCTCATTCCCCCAGCAGAGGAGAGCCTCCACGCACACTCATTCCACAGGCCCCACTGGCCCTGTCACACTCACACGGCATGCACTTGGTGCTGCCTGCTCTCCGCCTTCCACCTGGGGGTACAAGAGGTCACCCGAGGGGGCAGGCGTGCAGGGCCTCTTGGATCTTCTGGCGGCAATAGGAGTACTTCTGCAGGATCTGGCGGAGGTGCTCCTCCTCCTCCCGCTGCAGGATACGCAGGAAGTTATGTAATTCAGGCATGCTGAAGGCATCCCACTGCAAGGGGCGAAAGGGGAGTGTACAGGCTGCAGAAGGGATGGCCAAGTCAGCAGACCCTCCCCAGAGAAGACTAGCACCTTATGTTCACACAAGCTAGGACTAGGCTTTCTGATGTCAGGCTTTTGGCTGAATGATCTCTGCTAGGATCCCTGACAGCAGTTTGTATGGAAGATGGGCCCTACAAAATGGTCACCTTACTGAGGCAACCAAATCAGATGTTCCCCAATTACCTGTGGACAGGTCAGGCATATTCTAATTCCACTCCACAGGCCTAATACCTTGGAGCCAGAAAGCTTCCAGGTAAAAAGTCTGAAGGGGGCCTCCTCATGTCATTAGATGGACTCCTGCATCTCCAGATTTTCCACACCAGGAAAGACCAAAGCACCAAGACAATTCTTCCTGGCTTCTTGGGACAACCCTAGGCTTTGGCATGAGTGGTCTGGAAGCCTTTGCTTTAGTTACAATGCCTATACACTCCTGGAACTGTTTTGCAGGGCTTGTCCTCCAGCACAATTCCTCCTTCAAGCCTTACTGTAGCTATAGCCCATCAGTCCCATCTAGTGACAACCAAGAAACTAAGGAGAACTATGTACTCACGTTCACCTCCCCAGAGTCATTTTCCTTCAGGACGAAGCTCAGGGCCTTGTCACTGGGCCCTGCCAGGAGCCGCAGCCGCAGGGGCTGCTCATCATCCAACAGCTTCCGCAAGTACACTGTGAAGGGGAAGTAATGATCAGAGACAGGGCCAGCTGCTCAGCCCTTGCATGCACAGGTGCATGTGTATATACTCTCACATAGAGCAGGGTGGGGTGGGAATCCCACCTTGGCCATGACGCTCAGCCCGCTCAAAGAGTGCAAACTTGCGGGGGTCATCCACCACCAAGAACTTTCGCAGCAGGGCCTCAATGACTTCACGTGCCTTTGTGCGTGACAGCACATGCAGGTGCTTGACAGCATCCTTGGGCAGGTAAAAGGAAGTGCGGCGCCTGACACTTGTGCCCCGTCCTGGGCCCCGCCGGGCATCCTGCAAGGAGGGTGGCTTCTTGCTGGAGGGCACAGAGACAGGGCGCACCAGCTTCAGCTGAACCTTGATGAAGCCTGTGTAAGAACCATCCTTGTTCTAAAGAAATAGAGAAATCAAACGATAGTAGGTTCCAGGTGAGATGTCAGTCTACTTGGGGCTAGGCTGGGTATGCACAAATTACTGCTTGGGCCCACCCAAGAAAACCTCAGTTGTGACCCTCTGGGTATCAGGCACACAGCTGGGTACCTGTTCCTCCCCACACTCCTTTCCTGCACAGTCAACTCACCAAGCTCATGAAGAGGTTGCTATTGATCTGGGCATTGTACTCCTTGATCTTCTGCTCAATCTCAGCTTGAGAAAGGTCAGGTGTCTCCCACTCCACGGGCTCGTCCTGCAAGATGGGCCAGCATGGACACAGGGCCCTTGAGGAACCCAGAGCTTCTCTGAAAAATGGCCTCTGGGGCAGTCCTTAGAAACTGACTGCCTTTGGCCCCCCTGTCTCTGATGTATCTATACATAGCTGCCAGCTGGTGCCCACCCTGAACCCACTACTGCTCCTGGTTCTGCATGCTATGGGTGGATAAGGGAAAGGCAGAATCATTTGGCTTCTCTCTGCTGCCTGCCTAGGGCCTCAGCACTGAATGTAGCCCTAAGGATACCACAGAAGCAGGGGCAACTGAAGGAGCATGGCCAGGGGACAGGAACAGATGAGGGACTCTGAAGAGGGACTCTCATTTAAAGTAAAATCTGGCTGGGTGTGGTGGCTCACATCTGTAATCCCAGCATTTTGGGAGGCCAAGGTAGGAGGATCACTTGATCCTCAGGAGTTTGAGACCAGCTTGGGCAACATAGCAAGACCTCATCTCTACTAAAAAAAGAAAAAAACAATTAGCTGGGTGTGGTGGTGTGTGCCTGTAGTCCCAACTGCTCAGGAGGCTGAGGTGGGAGGATCGTTTGAGCCCTGGAGATTGCAGCTACAGTGAACTATTATTGTGTCATTGCACTCCAGCCTGGGGAACTGAGTGAGACCCTGCTTCAAAAAACAAAAAACTAAAACAGGCTGGGCATGCTGGCTCATGCCTGTAATTCCAGCACTTTGGGAGGCCAAGGCGGGTGGATCACCTGAGGTTGGGAGTTCGAGACCAGCCTGACCAACATGGAGAAACCCCGTCTCTACTAAAAATACAAAATTAGCCAGGCGTGGTGGCACATGCCTGTAATCCCAGCTACTTAGGAGGCTGGGACACGAGAATTGCTTGAACCCGGGAGGCGGAGGTGGCAGTGAACTGAGATCGCGCCATTGCACTCCAGCCTGGGCAACAAGAGCGAAACTTGGTCTCGGAAAAAAAAAAAAAATACAGTAAAATCACACCCCAATTGCACATTCTGATCACAGCACCCTAGTTGAGTTGGAGTGAGGGTTTGTCCTGGAGAAAGCAGCCCATTTTTATCCTCTGCCCCAGCACAGGGCCATGACCCACTGCAGGTGAGAAGAGTGGAGAGTGGTGCACATCAGTAGTCCAGCCACCAGTGGACAGAGTAGTACTTGGAGCCAGCTCTCCACGTCTCATACATAATGAGAAAAATCACTGTGACATGATGTTTAACCTTGACCCAAGCTGCACATAAAAGCAGCTTTAGGCCAGGCTCCAATCTGCCAGAGGTACACAGGCAGCTTCCTGGTGGGTTTCTGCACCTGCCAGTGCTGTCCGGGGATTTGGCCGAAAGATTTTTTTTTTTGAGACGAGGCCTCACTCTGTCGCTCAACCTGGAGCACAGTGGCTGGATCTTGGCTCACTGCAAGCTCTGCCTCCTGGGTTCAAGCGATTCTCCTGCCTCAGCCTCCCGAGTAGCTGGGACTACAGGCGCACGCCACAACACCACCCAGCTAATTTTTGTATTTTTAGTAGAGATGGGGTTTCACCACGTTGGCCAGGATGGTCTTGAACTCCGGAGACCTCAAGTGTTCCACCTGCCTTGGCCTCCCAAAGTGCTGGGATTACAGGCGTGAACCACTGAACCCGGCCCAAAGATTTTTAACTCCACCACTCACTCCCCATCTCATCTAGGGACTAGATTCTTGCCGGAAGGGTGGAGTGTGGGACAGGGCAGCCAGGCCTCTGAACTGACTTTCTTCTCCCAGACTCCCTTGGTTGGCCCCATTGCATCAGCCTAACTTCCTGTTGATGTCAGACAGGCCCTAGTTAGAATGGGAGTGTCACAGACACAGCTAAGCTCAGCACTGACCAATATTTTGTCCCAGAAGAATTCCCACAGGGTTTCCTGTAGAATGATCTTGTGCCCAGCCCAGGAGAGCCAGGGTTCTCCCTGACTCCGCCCTGAAGTCCCCTTAAGCGCTTAAACCATCTGATGGGGACAAATGGAGAGGACAGATGAGGGAGCAGGGTGGAGCCTTTTAGCAGAATGCTCCTCACCCAGAACCCGCTGCTATTCTGCAGCCAGCAAGGATGTGGGGCTGAGAACTGAGGCCAGGGCCTCACAGGAAAAAGGTAAAGGGGGAGGGGTGGGAACTGAAGCTCATTTGCTTCCCCAAGTATCCAAAGGTCTCCTGGATGGAGAACAGCATTGGAGTGAAAACCCCAGCACAAACCTTACTGGGGACAGTGGGCAACCTTGTCGGGTTAGTAAAAACAAATGGTGTGGCCCTGGAAAAAATGAGGGCCAGAGGCTATGAATAAAGCAGTGGATGTGTTTATTCAGTACACCAATGGGAAGAAGCACCCAGATGGGAGGAGTACTAGGGGTAGGAGAAATGCCAGGCAGATTCTAGTGCCAGGGCAAGAAGGAAGATCACTTTGTTTGCAGAACAGGGAGGGCACAGGGATGGCTCTGAGCTCCTACCTGAGAAAGCTTGCTCCTTCTTCCCTTCCTGGATGACCCAGGAGCCCTGGGTTGGGATGCAGTGACCTCATTTCCAGCCCCTTCCCTTCTGGAAATGAACCTCCCTATCTTCACTCAGAAAACAAGGGACTTGGACTAGAGGCACTACACAGCCCTTCCAGGATTCTAAAGGAGGAAGAGTTTCTTCTTCTGTTTCCAAAGTTGCCTGCTAGAAGAGGACTTCAACAGCCATCCCAGTTGGACGTATAGCAGGACCATGGAATTTCCCTTCTGCACCATAGGGACCCACCTTCCACTCTACCACTGTCCATGAAAACTGTTTTTGGTTTTGTTTTTTGAGACGGAATCTTGCTCTGTTGTCCAGGCTGGAGTGCAGTGGTGTGATCTTGGCTCACTGCAATCTCTGCCTCCTGGGTTCAGGCAATTCTCTGCCTCAGCCTCCCAAGTAGCTGGGATTACAGGTGCCTGCCACCAAACCTGGCTAATTTTTTGTATTTTTAGTTGAGATAGGGTTTCACCATTTTGGCCAGGCTGGTCTTGAACTCCTGACCTCGTGATCCACCCACCTCAGCTTCCCAAAGTGCTGGGATTAAAGGTGTGAGCCACTGTGCCCGGCCTAAAACTGATGGTTTTATTTTACATACGACTTGGGACTTCTCAGCCTCCTTTTCTTTCTTTCTTTCTTTTTTTTTTTTTTTTTTGACAGAGTCTTGCTCTCTCGTCCAGGCTGGAGTGCAGTGGCCCGATCTCGACTCACTGCAACGTCCATCTTCTGGGTTCAAGTGATTCTCCTGCCTCAGCTTCCCCAGTAGCTGGGATTACAGGTATACAACACCATGGTCAGCTAATTTTTTTGTATTTTCAGTAAAGACAGGGTTTTGCTATGTCGGCCTGGCTGGTCTTGAACTCTCGGCGTCAAGTGATACGCCTGCCTTGGCCTCCCAAAATGCTGAGATTACAGGCATGAGCCACCAAGCCCAGCCTTCTTTCTTTTTTTTTGAGACAGAGTCTTACCCTGTCACCCAGGCAGGAGTGCAGTGGCGCGATCTTGGCTGACTGCAACCTTTGCCTCCCGGTTCAAGTGATTCATAGTCTCCCAAGTAGCTAGGACTACAGGCACACACCACCATGTCCGGCTAATTTTTATATGTTTAGTAGAGACAGGGTTTCACCATGTTGGCCAGGCCGGCCTCGAATTCCTGATCACAAATGATCCGCCTGCCTCGGCCTCCCAAAGCATTGGCATTAGAGGTGTGAGCCACCGCACTTGGCTTCCTTTTCTATTTTTGAGACAGTCTCGCTCTGTCACTCAGGCTGGAGTGCATTGGCACGATCTTGGCTCACTGCAATCTCTGCCTCCCAGGTTCAAGTGATCCTCCTGCCTTACCCTCCCAAGTAGCTGGGATTACAGGTGTGTGCCTCCGTGGCTAGCCCTCCTTTTCTTTCTTTTTTTTTTTTTTTTGAGACGGAGTCTTGCTCTGTCACCCAGGCTGGAGTGCAGTGGCCCGATCTCGGCTCACTGCAAGCTCCGCCTCCCGGGTTCACGCCATTCTCCTGCCTCAGCCTCCCGAGTAGCTGGGACTACAGGCGCCCGCCACCTCGCCCGGCTAGTTTTTTTTTTTGTATTTTTTAGTAGAGACGGGGTTTCACCGTGTTAGCCAGGATGGTCTCGATCTCCTGACCTCGTGATCCACCCGTCTCGGCCTCCCAAAGTGCTGGGATTACAGGCTTGAGCCACCGCGCCCGGCCTAGCCCTCCTTTTCAATTGGTTAGTGTCTTGTGGTTTTCCCACCTTCCCACAGTGGAAAATGGCTCAGGACTGAGTGACATGAAGACAAGCCCAGGGGTTTACACTCAACCCTTGCACCCAAGCTCTGGGCTAAGATTTTGGGGTGCTGAGCACCACCCCTTTTGTAAGGAATTTTGTAAAATTTTATCCAAAGCATCACTCACAACTCCACTTTCTTCACTTAAATAAGGATTTCCGCCCCATTGCTGCCAGGCATACTGAGCTTCACATTCCCTATTTCTTTTTCCTGGTGCCTGGGCCTGGTTCTCTGAGCCTGGTGGTCACACCCATGGCATCTGGCACAGAGTTCTCTAATAATGGGGATACCTAGGAGGTTCCGAGACACCTTACAGTCCTGGGTTAGTAACCTGGATCTCTTTCCACCTCTTTAGGCATTTTATAATCTACCCTTCCCCCTTCTTGTGGGTAAAGTGCTCCTGAATGCTTATGGTCCAAAATAAGACTTCTTTCCTATCCTATTTCCTATTTCCAAATCTTTCTCCAGATCCACCCTAGAGGAAGGGATCAAAATGTTTCACATTCCAGCAGCTGGTGACAGGCCAGAACAGGGAAGAGGTGAGGGCTCAGCTGGCTCCGTAAAGGAGTGCAAATGGAGGAGCAGGATCTCTCTCTGCCTCTCAGTTTTCCTAAACATACTTCTCAATTCCTGGCGAGGACTCCTCCCTCTCCACTTCCTCCCCTAGTCTCCCCAAGGAGGGAGCAGGAGCATCTGAACGCGGAAATCGAGGTGCTAGTCCAGACTGCTCGGTCGGCTTTAGTCATAGCTTGATAATGCCCGGCTCAGGTCTACCACAAGCCACACAGCTGCTTTCCCTGTTCAACCTGTCTGTGACAGAAACCATGGGGGCCCAGGCAACCAGTATCGAGGCGGTGGAATCGGGGTCTTACACACGGTTCTGCGGGCAGGCCACCGGCCAGGACACGCGGGGAGCCACGTAGCCGGGAGGGTGGGGCTGCCCACCGACCCAGGACGCGGCAACGGACCGGGGAGGGCGGAGCTCCAGCAATCGCCTCCCGTCCCCCGCCGGCACCCCCGGGCTCCCACCTGGTCCCGGCGCGGCCTGCGCGCTAGCGAGGTTCGCGCGGTGAAGTACTGCTCGAGCTCCGAGTCCGAGTCCTCTTGGCTGCAGTAGCCACTGCTCGTCGTGCTGCTCCAGGTCATCTCGAAAGAAGGCGTCTCCGCCTCGCCCATCGCCGCACCCGCCCGTCCCCCTGGTCCCGCGCGTCCGTAGCCGCCAACCACCGCCCCGGTCGCGTGCGTGCGTGTACGCGTGTCAGTGTGCGCGTGCGCCCGGGCCAGCGCCGCGCCGCAACCGTTAAGACTGAAACGTAGATCGCCGGGATCTAGCTCTTGTGTCATTGGGGGAGGAACGCCGGGGCGGGGACACGCACACTTAGCCCCGAGGAATGACCTCATCGCTCCGGCAGCTCCACTCAGAGACCCCACCTACCACAGGGAACGGGGCGGGTGCCAGCGTCCGCGCAAGCGCACAAGGGTGGCCTCTGGCCGGAGGCGAGGGCGGGAAGGTGCGGGAAGTGCGCGTGCGCGGAGCCTGCGTCCGCCTTGGCCGGGGACTGCTAGCGGCTGGGGTCTGCTAGCAGCCAGTGGAGGCCTTGCGGAGCCGGCAATCCAGGCACCCCTCTCAGCCCTCGCTCAGAATTAGCCTCTCTCTGCCGCCGGGAAATCGGCACTTAGAACGCTCCTTGCGCGCAGCACCCAGGCAGTCTTCGAGAATGCCTGCGCTGTGGCCTGCCCGTCCTCGCCCTTCCCATACGCCCTCGGCCCCGCGCTCACCACGTTCGTGTCCCGCTCCACCGCGGGTTCCCAGCCCAGGTCCCGGGGCCCGCAGCAGTCCAGGCAGACGAGCGCGCGGCAGCGGTAGTGGCAGGTGAACTTGCAATCTGCAGAGAGGCCTAGCCGTGAGGCGGAGGAGCCCCAGGTCGGGGAAATGTCCGGGAGATTGAAGGGAAGCCCCAGGAAGAGGGCCGTTGCCCGCCAGGCTCCGCAGGCCCGGCTTCAGTGTTTTACCTCACACTGCTATGCGGACTTTAATGTTGGCCACCCTGGGTGTCTGGAAACCGGCCGGAAGGCCACAGCAGAGGCCTGCTCAACAGTTGGGATCTCTGTCGCCTAGCACAGAGCTTCCCCTTTCCTCATTGGCAATTAAAAAAAAAAAACCAAAAACCGGAGTCTTCCTTTTGTCACCCAGGCTGGAGTGCAATGGCGCGATTTCGGCTCGCTGCAACCTCCGCCTCCTGGGTTCAAGCGATTCTTCTGCCTCAGCCTCTCGAGTACCTGGAATTACAGGCGCCCGCCACCACGCCCCGCTAATTTTTGTATTTTTAGCAGAGACAGGGTTTCACCATGTTAGCCAGGCTGGTCTCAAACTCGTGACCTCAGGTGATCCACCCGCCTCGGCCTCCCAAAGTGCTGGGACTACAGGCGTGAGCCACCGCGCCCGGCCCTTCATTGGGAACTTCTATGGAATACATCTGCCCATTTACTTGAAGGAAAAACTAAACACCTTTAACCTACCTCTGCCCTCTGGTTGTCATCTGTCTGTACTCCCCTCAGACCAAAACATTGGTCTCTATACACTCTAATCCTTCGCCTTCACTCTCCCATCTACCCACTTCAGCCAGGCTTGCCTCTCCCTCCAGGAAACTGCCCAGGACAGGGTCCTCAGCCATCTATGTGCTGCCAAATGGAATGCAGTGTTCCATTCTCCATTCTCACCCACTCAGCATCATTTGAAGCTTGCTCCCTTTGACTCCCAGGGGCTACACTGCCAGTTTTCCTCCTACCCCCCTGCAGCTCCTGCTCAGCTCCTTTGCAGATTCTGACTCAACTTCCGTATCTCATGATGAAGTCTGGGCTCAGTCCTGATCGCTGGCCTGGTCTGTCTACACAATCTTCTGCCCCAGATCCACAGCTGAAACACTGACCTAAACCCTCAGATTAGATCCTCCGTGCCAGTACCTTCACTAGGATGTCTAAAAGACGTTTCAAGTGAACATGGCCAAAATTTAATTCCCTTTTCTTCCACCTCACTGCTACCCTTGCCCAGCTTCCTCTTTGCAGCAAAAATGGCCACTATGCTCCCGGTTACTGGAAACAAAAACCCAAACTTATCGTTGATTCCTCCCTTGTCTCTACCTCTGATAAACATGCCCAAATCATCCTGCTTCTTATCTCTATGGCCACTTTATTTCTCTTTGAGAATGCTGCAGTGTCCCAGCCTTTTTCTTCCTTCCTTCCTTCTTTCTTTTTTTTTTTTTTTTTTTGAGACAGTCTCAATCTGTCCCCAAGGCTGGAGAGCAGTGGCGTGATTTCAGCTCACTGCAACCTCCGCCTCCTGGGTTCAAGCAATTCTCCCACCTCAACCTCCTGAGTAGCTGGGATTACAGGCACCCGCCACCACGCCTGGCTAATTTTTTTGTATTTTTTAGTAGAGACAGGGTTTCACCATGTTGGCCAGGCTGGTCTTGAACTCCTGACCTCAGGTGATCCACCCGCCTTGGCCTTCCAAAGTACTGGAATTACAGGCCTGAGCCACCGTGCTCGGCCCTTGTTTATTCTTTGTATTCTGTCACAACTTTGTGCTCCCCCCAGCTGAATTTGTGATGTCCTCTTGTACCAGATGAGAGGGTCTCCATGCACATACAGACCTGGGACACCATCTATCCACTAGTTCCTAAATGGGTCAGAGCACTGATGCTCAACCCAGACTCCATGTTACAATAATGTGGGGATTTAAAAAAATTTACTGCTGCCTTGAGTCCACTCCCAGCAGCTGATTCAATGGGTCTGAGGTGGCATCCAGGCTAGAGGGTGGGAGGGCTGTAAAAGCGCCCCTGGTGATTCCAGCTGGTGTCTAGCTAGGGGAGAGCAACCTTTGCTTGCTGGCGATTCCCAGGGGTGCAGAAGGACTGCTGGGTGTGTGGCTGCCTTCCATATTTTAGCTTCTGATTCAAGGGTGTTTGCTAAATACTCAACAAAACTCCTGCTTGCAGGGGGCACACCCAAGGTTCTAACTTTTTCCAGGCTCCCTCCCATAGGTGGGTAACTTCCCTTCACCCCAAAGGTTCTGGAGGGGGTCACAGTGAGTGAATGTTTGAGAAGAGGCAAGCCTGGGAAGATGGACTCCGAGGACAGTAGGCACAAACCCTTTCTCAAGAAAGGCCAAGGCATTTTAAAGATAAGAAACTTGAAATCAGCATATTTTTACATATAAGCTGCCACCTCTGCTCATCTGTGCCCCATATACGAGTGGAGTGCGACAAGGGATAAACCATTTTCGCGCACTCTTCAGCGATGGGGCGAAAGTAACGGACCTAGTCCTCGGGAGCTGTCCCCACCGACCACCTCTGCCGCGACTTGACCCGCGGCGACGGCGCTGCCCCTTGGCTGCCCCTTCCGCTCTCGTAGGCGCGCGGGGCCCGCTACTCACGCGCGCACTGCAGGCCCTTGCGCACGACGCCCCAGATGAAGTCGCCACAGAGGTCGCACCACGTGTGCGTGGCGGGCCCCGCAGGCTGGAAGCGGTGGCCACGGCCCGGGACCAGCTGCCGTGCGGGGTTGCACGCGGTGCCCCGCGCGATGCGCAGCGCGTTGGCACGCTCCAGCCGGGTGCGGCCCTGCCCAGCGCGCCCAGCGGGTGCCAGCTCCCGCAGCTCAATGAGCTCAGGCTCCGCCGACATGGCCCAGTCGGGCCGGTGCTTCGCTGGCTTTGGGCGCTAGCAAGAGCGGGCCGGGCGGGGCCACAGGGCGGGCCCCGACGTCAGCACCGCCCCCAGGATCTAAGTTGGGAGGCGGGAAGGAGCTGAGGAGAGCCGTGCAATGGAAACCTGGGTGCGGGGACTCTGGGGCCCGAAGGCGGGGCTAGGCGCGCTCTCGCAGAGCCCCCGCCTTGCCCTTCCTTCCCTCCTTCGTCCGCTCCTCACACCCCACCCCGGATGGCCACAAAGACGGCGACCGCAAAGCACCACACGGAGATACCCGTGTTTCTGGAGGCCAGCTTTACTGTGCTAGAGGAAGAGGGTCCCCACATCCGGCCTTCGCCCTCCTGGCCCAGTTTGCTGAGGCAACGCACTTGGCCTGCCCACCAGGTGGGGCAGGAAGTCTCGAGCCTTCCCTTGGGGTGGGGAGGAGGGGGATGGGTCAGCAGCTTTACCGCTGGCTCTGCTCTCCACTGCGGAGACTGGGGCTCCGGCAGAGGCTGGACCGTGATCTTGAGGTTCAGGGGTGCATTCTGGGTGGATTCCCTTGGCATAGGTGGTTGGCCCTCAGCAACTGCAACCCTCATTTGGCTCTGTCACCCTGGGCTGCCAGGACACAAGTCTTTCCATGCTTTTCCCAGTGCTTGACTTGGCACTCCCTGCAGGCAGGTGGGTGTTGAGGAGGGCAGTGCATGTGGGGGATGTGGCAGTAGGACTTAGGGGTCCAAGGTCCTAGGATACCCTCACCTGCAGCAATACCACTCATTCTGGCATCGCGAGCAGCGCTTAGAAGCCTCTGCACTGCAGTAAGCACAGCGGGGCCGCTCTGGAGCCACTGCCTCTAGCACGTCCAGCCTGTAGGTCTCAGCCCACCTGGGGGAAAGTCAGGAAGGTCTGACTGGCCTTGGAAGGTGGGGGCATCCCTGCCCACATCCATGCCTCCTGCATCCCATCCACTCCTCCTGCCAGTTCCACAGGACTTACCTTTGTGCCTGCAGCCGCAGGTCCTGCTGTGAGGGGCTGAACACATGTTGGAGCTGGTGCTTGGCAATTGCCTGCCACTTGCCTCTGTTTTCTCGCTCCAGCCGCTCCCAGATTTCTGGGATCTAGGGAAAGGAGTGGAGAGTGGCAGGAAGGTGCTGGTAAAGTAGGACAGTGGTCCTGAGGAGCTAACTTTCCAGTGTCTACCTGTTCCAACACCAGGTCCTTCTTAGGGGGCTGGGTTTCAGTCAGGGCCAGATGGGCCAGGAAACTCTGCAAGTGGGCCAGGTTGGGCAGCTGGTCCAGTAGTGTGTCTGTGAGGAAGGCCCGAAGCTGCAAGAGTGTCCAGTGGAGGCCAGTGTGATGCAGGTGCTGGCCAGGGGGCCACGGAAAAGGAAGGGGCTGGGTTGGGCTGAGCATGCCTGTGGGGGTCCATGTCCCACTAGCTGGTGTGTCACCTGAGGCCCAAGGACTGAAAAGAGCACGGGGGTTGAGGTGGGTGGGCAAAGATAAACAGCAGGGACAGGGTCAGGGTAGGATGGGGAGGGCGGTGCTGGGGCTGTGGGGGCTGGTGCAGAGGGAGTCCGACCTTGAGTAGCTGTCCCTTGGCAAAACTTGTGAGGCAGTAGCGCGCCTGGGCCTCAGGGCTTAGCAGCAGGTTGTACAGGGCTATCCACACTTGCCCGTCCAACTTGCTCAGCTTTTGCTGCTCTGAGGGGGCCACAGTATGCCAACGGCTGCCCTCGAACTGCTGCAGCTTGCCTGGGGAGAGGAACCAGCACACTGGGTACAGGCATTGCATTCTCTTCAAGTGAGCCAGCTGTGGGGCCTGGGAGACTGACCACTGCCTGGGAATGGTGGGAGAACCTGGGCCACAGGACTTGCCCAGGCTATAATGCTGCTGACCCCAGAGCAGAGTGAGCCTCAGTAGTGGACACATGGGCCTGGCCTGCTGCAGAGCTCAGGTCTAGGCCACTCTTGGCTGAGGCATCCTGGTATCCTCAGATGGGCTTGGGGACGGGGTTTGTCTTCGTGTGTGCAAACTGCCCCCTCTATCAAAAAGATATCCTGAAGCAGTAGCCTGGGGCTTAGGCTGGTGTGGGAGGACCCTACCTCCTTCCCGCCGGTTCCAGGGACTATGCTCCAGCAGTTCCACCAGGAGGCAGGGCAGGTTGTGTGTGCTAAGCATACGGCTCAAGGTGCTGAGAGAGAGGCTAGGGGCAGGGACGTTGTGAAGGAGGTGAGCAGAGGCAGGCTACAGGCCCAGTCTTCCAGCCCTCCACGGTAGGCCCAGGCCCAGTCGGACTGCCCACCTGTCCACACAGTCTGTGATGTAGCGCAGTACTGAGAGGGCCTTCAGTGCAATCTCAAATTCCATCAGCTCTGCCTGCTTCTGCAGCTCCTGCGAGGTCACACAGTGTTCATGCTGGGCTACCCTTGCCTGTGCAGGCCTTGGGGAACCCAGACCTAGGCTTTCACAATCCTAGGTAACCTCAACCCACCTGCATGGGGTTGCTGTCCTGGGACCCCTCCCCTTCAGGGGGGCCACCACAGCCACTCCGGGCCACCAGCAGAATCAGTTTGCGGTGGCAATAGTCTACCAAGTCCAAGACAGTGTCTTCTGCTGACTCACACACCTCCTGGGGAAAGGGGGAGGGAAACTTTCTGTGTCTGATGCCCTCCCCACACAGATACAACCTCCCTTCCTGCCAGGCCCTGACCTGAAACTGTGGCCCATGGGCAGAGATAGTCCCTCACCTTGTGGAAGAACACTGTCTCCAAGAGGTTGATGATGGAGGCCTCGTGGTGCACCTGACAGACAAAGAGAGGGACAGGGCCTGTGGTAGGGATAGGGGCTACCAGCTCCCCTCCCCAGTCCAGAGCCCTCTGAAGGAGTGGGAGGAGGTATGAACCAGGGGCCCAGCTCACCACCATGTAGATGGGAAAGGTGTTCTGGGGCTTGAAGTCCTCCACCCTGCAGAGCACGGGGAACACCTTCTGCTTCCACATCTCCACTGCGATCAACTCCTCCACCAGTGTTGGGACCTTTGAAGGATGGGGTAAAGGACAGGGATGAGATGGGCCTACCTTTGCCTGGCAACCCTCCCATCCCCAGCTTGGCTCAGCTCAGCCCAGATCTCCCCAAACACTGCTGGGCCCCTAAACTATCCCAAACCCCATGGCTATCCTTCCTGACTTTTCTCTTGCATTTCGGACCTTCGTTTCCAGCTGCTCCCAACACCTCTGTGGATGTCCCTCATGCTTATGTGACTGGCTCCTGCCCAGTTCCCAGACTGCCTTGCCCTGCCTGCACCTGCCCCGTTATCCTCTCCCCGCCCATTCAGGCGTCCCTTTCAAGTCAGCCCTTCTGCTCATGCCCTCCCTCTTGTCCCTGTCCTGTGGTTCTCTAAGGCTCTTGTGTGCCTTTGGCCTCACTCTTACTCAGGACCCTTCACAGTGCCCTGTTCTTCTTATCCTATCCCCTTGTATGAGTTCCACCTTTCTCTTGCAAAGGAACTCTTTTTTTTTTTTTAGACAGAGTTTCACTCTTGTCACCAAGGCTGGAGTGCAGTGGCACGATCTCGGCTCTCTGTAACCTCTGTCTCCTAGGTTCAAGCGATTCTCCTGCCTCAGCCTCCCGAGTAGCTGGGATTACAGGTGTGCACCACCATGCTCAGCAAATTTTTGTATTTTTAGTAGAGGCAGGGTTTCACCATGTTGGTCAGGCTGGCCTTGCACTCCTGACCCCAGGTGATCCACCCGTCTTGGCCTCTCAAAGTGCTAGGATTACAGGCATGAGCCACCATGCCTGGCTTTTTTTTTTTTTTTTTTTTTTTTGGTCAATTGATATCTCAGGTCATCTGCTGGTGACACTCCCTGGTCCATGTTCCAGCCAGCCATCTCATTGGTTTCTAACTTTCCCCTCTCATGTTAGGAAGGCTGCCTCCTTCCATGCCAAAGTTCTACTTCCAGTTAAGTTATCTCCCCTCCCTCCTGCCCTCCCCACCCCCTCCCCAGCCTTACAGTCAATTCACAGATGCCTTTAGCATTTGGGCCTTCCCCTCGAAGCCTAAGCTGTTTTAGGACCTACAGCTTTCTCCCTAATCAACTCATGCCCTGTACCTAGCCTGGTGTGCCAGAGTCCTGTCCAACAGCGACACAAAATGAAACATGTAACACATTCCTCTCTCCCCTTCAGGGAGGACAGGTGTACCAGGCCAGAGGGGAAAAGCACACAGGGGACTCCTGAGGGTTAGAGTAGGTGAGGTATGGGGGAAGGCAGGAACCCTGCCTGTGACCTCGGGGTACCTTCCCATGGGTGACCAGCAGCTCCTGAATGGGCTCGCCCTGGCTGATTGTGGCATCGAGGATGGCTTGCATGTTCAGCTTCTCCAGGTTCTCGTGCTGCTGGTTCCACCTGCCTCAGAGGGTTGTGTAAGTGCATGTGGGTCCACGTGTGTGCATTTGGAGTGGGGATGGGGGCTGGATCCTATTGAAGCCTAACCTGATCCTGAGGGGACACAGGGGGCTCAGGAACAATTATATTCCTGTCTCGGAACACTCTGCTCCCCCATTTGGGAGCCCCTCCACACTGGGCAGCCCCTCCCCCCATGTCAGGCTCCAGCTCCCCCACTCAGGGACAATGACTCCGTGACTCCGCCTGACCCGGGTGCCTCACCCTTCGGAGCCCATCTCGCGTAGCGGGAAGCTGCGCAGACCCCGCACCAGCACTTCAGCTTCCCCGGGCAGCAGCAGTTCCAGGTCTCCCATATCGAGGCCGGGGTCCGGCGGATCCTGGGCAGCAGCCGGGGTGGGGATGCTGACACACTCGGGGACGACGGACCCCGACGGTGCCAAAGTCTGGGACAGGACAGTTGTGGGACGGTTGGGGAGCGTGAGTTCTCGCAGCCATGGAAACGGGTTAGCCGCGCCTGCGCAGTGCGGCTTGGGCTCCGCCCCTGGAGGTGGCTCGCGCCTAAATCCGGGCGGGTCTCCAGCCCGCCTCGCCTACGGGGCTGCCAATCGCCACAGTATTTGGATTCCCACAGCTTTCTCGCGATGTGGACCACGAGTCTCTCCTGAGCTCCAGTTCCTTGTGGTCTGGACTCTGCCCTCGGACGCCAAGTCGGCTTGCACGGGGATGGGGGTAACCCCGACCCCACGAGCTCCTCCTGCTGCTGCTGCGGCATCTTGACCCACCCGCTGCTCCACCTCCTCCTTATGGCTTCCTGATTCCTCTGTTTCTCGCGTCCCGGCTCCATTAGTTGGCTCCTGAAATACTGCCAGGGCGCACGACTTCTCTCCATCCTCCCTATGTCCAGACTGTCATCACCTGTCGTGGGTTAACTGCGGCAGCCTTTTCTGTAGACTTACTTCCACGCTTGATCCTCACGGACAGCCCCGGAGCCTTAAAAGTGTGTATCACGCCGGGCGCGGTGGCTCACGCCTGTAATCTCAACACTTTGGGAGGCCGAGGCGGGCAGATCACTTAAGGTCAGGAGTTTGAGACCAGCCTGGGCAACATGGTGAAACCCTGTCTCTATTAAAAGTACAAAAATTAGGCCGGGCGCGATGGCTCAAGCCTGTAATCCCAGCACTTTGGGAGGCCGAGACGGGCGGATCACGAGGTCAGGAGATCGAGACCATCCTGGCTAACACGGTGAAACCCCGTCTTTACTAAAAAATACAAAAAACTAGCCGGGCGAGGTGGCGGGCGCCTGTAGTCCCAGCTACTTGGGAGGCTGAGGCAGGAGAATGGCGTAAACCCGGGAGGCGGAGCTTGCAGTGAGCTGAGATCAGGCCACTGCACTCCAGCCTGGGCCACAGAGCGAGACTCCGTCTCAAAAAAAAAAAAAAAGTACAAAAATTAGACAGGTGTGGTAGCACACACCAGTTGTCCCAGCTACTCGGGAGACTGAGGCAGGAGAATCGCTTGAGCACAGGAGGCGGAGTTTGCAGTGAGGCAAGATTCCACCACTGCACTCCAGCTTGGACAACAAAGGGAGACTCTGTCTCAAAAAAAAAAAAAAAAAAAAAAAAAAAGTGTATAGGCATCATTCCCTCACATGAGAGGGGCTCTGCAACTACCTCTGGCCCTCAAAATGCTAGGTCGGGTGCTGCTTACCAGCAGCTCTGCAAGACCTACTTCTTGCCTGTCTTGTACCTCGGGACTTGGATTCTTTCCTCTCCTCCTTTCTTCCCTGGACCTACCTCATACATTCCAAAGAGGTTTTGCCTCAGGGTTTTGCACTTTGCCTGGAATACTCTTCCTTCAGGGCTCAGTTTACATCTCAGTATGGCCTTTCTTGGCCGTTTAATCCAGAGCAGTCCCTGCCTCCAACCCCCTTTTTTTTTTTTTTTTTTTTTTTTGAGAGTCTCAGTCTGTCACCCAGGCTGGAGTGCAGTGGTGTGGTCTCACTCACTGCAACTTTCACCTCCTGGGTTCAAGCCATTCTCTGCCTCAGCCTCCCAAGTAGCTGGGATTACAGGCACCCACCACACACGCGGTTTTTTGTATTTTTAGTAGAGACAGGGTTTCACCACCTTGGCCAGGCTGGTCTTGAACTCCTGACCTCGTGATCCACCTGCCTCGACCTCCCAACTCACTCTTGATCACATCTGTTCCTTTTTTTGAGATTGAGTCTCCTGTCACCTAGGCTGGAGTGCAGTGGCATGATCTCGGCTCACTGCAACCTCTGCCTCCCAGGTTCAAGTGATTCTCTTGCCTCAGCTTCCTGAGTAGCTGGGATTACAGGTGCGCACCACCACACCTGGCTAATTTTTTATATTTTTTTTAGTGGAGATGGGGTTTCACTATGTTGGCCAGGTTGTTCTTGACCATCTGACCTCAGGTGATCTACCCGTCTCAGCCTCCCGAAGTGCTGGGATTATAGGTATGAGCCACAGCACCCAGCTACATCTGTTTCTTTCTAGGTTTATTATTATTATTGAGATGGGGTCTTGCTCTATCACCCAGGCTGGGGTGCAGTGATGGGATCACAGCTAAATGTAGCCTCCAACTCCTGGCCTCAAGTGATCCCCCCACTTCAGCCTCCTGAGTAACTGGGGCTACAGGTGAGTCACCGCGACCAGACGATTTTTTTTTTTTTTTGTAATTAACCGGCACTTTTACTTGTCGATTGTCGGTCCTGCCCACCAGATGGCGATCTAGAGCACAGCTCGTAGCTATTTCATTCACCGCTGGGTCTCCGGTGGCTGGCCCAGAAGCAGCACTCAATAAAGGCTGTTTGAAATGGATGTCTTTATTTACAGAACTAAGAGTCAAGCTCTAGACAGTATGACAAGCCTCCTGGTAGGAGGGACTACCCACAGCAATGTGTCCATCCAGCCACCACCAGCCTCACTTCCAGCAGATGATAATGTTGGGGTCATTTTCAAGCCGCTCATCCAGCTCATGGTAGCTCATGCCTGGGTGGGGTGGTGGAGGAGAGGTCGGTGGCCTTGGCCTGGCCACCCTACCCTGACCCCACCCTGACTGCCCGCCTGCCTCCACCTGTCTTGCAGCAGATCTCGTCATAGCTGTGGCAGCCTGTATAAAGCCGGGCAGGGTGGCTCTGCTCTTCCCGAGACACCCGCACAGGATACTTCTGTAGTCGCCTGATGAGGTTCTTCATAAGCCCGAACTGGATCAGCTTCCTAGGGTGAGGATCAGAGGACAGAGGGGTGACGCCCTGGCCAGGCCTTCTCTCAGGCAGGCGAACCCTTTCCTGTAGTGTCCCTTCAATTTTGTCTTTGTAGCCCACCATCTCCAGGAAGCCTGCTTGGATTGGCAGTGCCCCATGACCCAGGGCTCCTGAGAGACATAAAGGGTCTAGCTTTCCTCAGGTAACTCCCAAATGCCCCAGCGAATTCTCCTCTGACCGTTCATCAACGTGCTGCAGCTGCTGGGGGTGGCGGCCAATGAGGTCTCGCACAGTAGTGCCAGGGCTCAGGCTGCAGTATAGCTGGAACACATCCCGGAGACTGGCCCTCTTGTGCCCTGTGGGTGCCAGGGATCAGTTCACCATGTGGCCCTGCCCTCCCCAAGATGGCTTCCCCCAGAGCCCACCACTACCTTGCTTGGTCACGTAGGATAGACATGCCTCCTGCAGGGACTTGTCATCTACCAGGTCCTGGACCTTGGGCGTTGGGCAGTATACATTGGAGTACTAGAGGGTAGCAGAAGGCATAGGGGCCTGAGTGAGGGGCTTGGGAAGGTGACACAGCCCTGGTCTGGTCCAGTCACATGGTCCACTCTCCACTTAACCAAACCCAACTCACCTACCTGGAGGATGGACACCAGTGTCACAACGCCATAGTACCTGAGAGAGAGAGTTGTGCTCAGCTTCTGAGGACCATGCCTTCCCAACCCTCACACCCAGGGCCCCTGAGCTCTTCCCTGGCTGGTGACCTTGTACCGGGTATGACTGTAGGCCCACTCACAGCAGGTTCTGGATAGCAATGCGCACCAGGTTGAGCTCCACGTCTGCCTCTGCTGAAATCTTCTGGACGTGGCGGAACCCATCAATGTAGGGCAGGATCTGGGCAGAGCAGGACAAGGTCAGAGGAACAGGATGAGGCCAGCGCTGTGGCCAGCCCCAGGTGATGATACCCAGGGAGGGATGGCATACTTGTTGTGTAGTGAGGTCCCACTGTGAGTTGAAGAAATCCTCCTTGTCTTTGGTAAAGACAGGTACATCATACTCCTGGGCCACCGGAGGGTCTGGCCGCTGCTCAATCACCTTCAAGTGGATGGTGTTGGACTCATCTGCAGGGGGTCCCATCCATATCCTCAGTGCCACTTCTTCCAAGAGGCCCTCAATTACCATCCAGGCCTCCCAGCATCCCTTGGGGCAAGCAGGTGCCTCTGGGTAGGGCTAATCTTTTTCTTTTTATGAAGTGAGAAACTGAGGCCCACAAAGAGGAAGGAATTGCCCAAGGGGCAGAGCTGGAGAGCTCCGCTTCCCCCCATCCCCAGTCCCAGCTCCCTCATGCATTGGACCCTGGACATGGGCACCTCAGCCCATGGCTATTTCCTGCCCACCAATGTGTTCATGAGTCTTGTCCTTCTCCCTGACTGGCTGGGCTCACTTTCCCATCTCTCCTCTACCCTTCTGCTGTCCTTGCAGAGGCTGGCCATACCAATGGGCAGAGTGCACCGGCCCGAGGCATTTAGCTCCTCCAGCAAGATGGTCATGATGGGCACCAACTTCTGCTTGCTCTCCTCCGTGGACACGAAGCTGCTCTCTAGCTAGATAGAGCATGGACAGCATGGTGGGCACATCCCAGGACCCCTGGCTGGTTGGCTGCCCTGAGTCCTGAGCTGGTTGCCAGGGTCTCAGGTTTGGGGGACTTAGGAGACATGGGAACACCTTCCCCAACTGTCCGTAAACCCAAGCCCATCTCATTGCAGACCTCTAGTGTGGTCAGATAGCCAGCCAGCTTTTTAACAATGGGCTCGAGGGCGCAGGTCTTGGCCTGGGCATCACACACGAAGCCCAGGTTGAAGAGGAGGGCATTGCGGCTGTACTTCTTGTGTTCGATGCACACAGGACAGCCGATCAGCTTCTTTTCCATGGCTGTGCTAGATAATTGGAACAGAGTCAGGCCCCCAAGCCTGTCCCTTCCTCCTCCTGGGACAACCCCTGCTGCCCACCGCTCACCCCGAGCTAGGGCCTCACACAGTGATAAGCTTGTTCTGCAGCTCTGGCTTGGTGATGATGTACACTTGGACTGTGTCAAACAGCTCTCGGGAGATGAAGTCTTCAGGGACCTGGGAAGGGGAGTGGCAATGGGCCCCTCAGTGGACATCTGTACTCGGTGTAGTACAAATGGTGACCTCCTCATGCCTCCCAAGCCCAAGTCCTCTTGTCCAGCGTTCCCCTCTCTCCCACCCACTCAGGCCTATTCTTTCTGTTTCCAAACACACGCTATGATCTCACCTCCTTCCTGGCTTCTGCATATTTGCTCGACCTGGAACACTTTCTCCTCCCTTATCTAAACTTCCTATGCATCATTTACTCTTCACTCAGTTCAGGGATACTCATGGGTCACCCACCTCACCTTCTGTGGGACCTGGAACCCCTCAACCGGATCCTTACAGCCCAATATCCTACAAACACTGTCAATGTGACGTATGTCTTCCCTGTCACACTGGGAGCCGGGGGGCCTGGGTCTGACTATCCTCTAGCCTCACAGTTGTCTGCGAATGAAGTAGCATGCCTGCGTACAGCACGGGAAACTACCGCCTTTAGGCAGCCTATTGAGCTCTCGAGAACGTCCCTCTCCCCGCCCAGTCCCGCAAGTCCGGGTGGCACCTGATAGGTGATCTTGGGTCCCAGAGTGGGGTGGAACTCGCTGAAGAATATGCATTCGATGCGGCAGCCGCTGCCCATGGCAATAGCCAGGCCCAGGCCCGTAGCTCCTCGTTCGTCGCGCAGGGGCGTCCCCACCTCCTGTGAACACTTGTCACAGACAGCCCCGAAGCCCGTGTCGCTGGGGCACGCAGGCTCGCGAATCCCTCTGCCTAGCGGCGCCTGCGCAGCCCGACTCAGAGGCGTGGCTGCTGGGGGGCTCGTCCCAGGAAGTCTTGGGTGCGTAGACGTCGCACCCGGAAGTAAAGCGGCTCCGCGACGGAGCGGAGGTGCGCGCTGCAGGGCCCGGAGTATCCCGCTTTCTTTGGAGGAAACAACCGCATCAGATCTGCGCTGCGGCTGAGGCAGGCAAGTCCCTAGCGTGGAGGGGCAGCATGCCCGCAGCACTTGGGGAGGCGGTGCGCTAAGGGATTCACGCTGTAACTGGGACCGCAGCAGGGAACTACAATTTCCATAGTGCCCCGCGCCTTCCCAGCGGGCTCTACTGCCGGCGACGGCGTGGTACACGCTGGGATTTGTAGTCTTACATGGCTTTTCGCATCCTACCTGGAAGGCGGGCCAGCGTTTGGTACCAGTTCAGATGAGTACACGCTGACAGGCCGCCGGCCCTCGACTGGCATGTTGTGATCATTCCTGGTGCTGGTCTTGGTACTGTTCTTTCCTATCATAACTTATTGGAAGAGGGTGGCATGCCTGCCTTGCAGCCTTTTCTCCAGTGAGGAGTGAAGAGTGGGCACCTGAGACCCTGGCCCTCGCTACTATGCTTTCAGGCTACAACCACTGGCACGGCTGACCATGGCCCTTTCTGCGGAGACCGAGTCACACATCTACCGAGCTCTGCGTACTGCTTCTGGAGCTGCCGCCCACCTTGTGGCCCTGGGCTTTACCATCTTTGTGGCTGTGCTTGCCAGGCCTGGCTCCAGTAAGTAGAATTCATAGCTGACTTCTGGGAAGGGAAGGGCCGCTTTTCCTGGGGAGGAAGGGCTGTGGGACTCCCGGTAACAGGCCTGGCTGGCTGAGGGAATTCGGTGCCGGAGCGATGAGTGGGGTGGAGCAGGTAGGTGTGGCCAGGGCACACAGAATTCCTGGTTTCTCTTTCCTCGTCTGGGTGCTCCCTTTGGCTGGTTCTCAGGAAGTGTAAGGGAAGGAGGGAGGACTGCCAGAGGAGTGGCAAAGCATGGCCTCTGATCCAGGAAGGGGCCAGGAAGAGGATAGGTGTGGGGTCAGCTTGTTGCAGAGCAAGAGGGGGCTCACAGTTTGGCAGCACCTCCTTGGGTGATGGGCCGCTGGTATTCCTCAACCCTTAAGGATTGGTATGGCTGGTTTCTTCTTGCCTCAGCCCCATGAGGCTTCCTCTTCTCATTCCAGGCCTGTTCTCCTGGCACCCGGTGCTTATGTCTCTGGCTGTAAGTAGTGGACCTGGGCAGTTCTTAGGGGTGGGAGCATGGGCATGGTTGGTGGCCCTGGCAGCCTCTGGATCTTTGTCTACATTTAATGTTTGTTTGGAAGAGTTGCATGCTCCAAATACTCCTGCCCATGGTATATATCTGAGACTTGAGGCCAGGCATGGTGGTGGCTCATGCCTGTAATCCCAGCACTTTGGGAGGCCGAGGCGGGCACATCACCTGAGGTCAGGAGATCGAGACCATCCTGGCTAACACGGTGAAACCCCGTCTCTACTAAAAATACAAAAAATTAGCCGGGCATGGTGGCACGCTCCTGTAGTCCCAGCTCGGGAGGAGAGGCAGGAGAATCACATGAACCCAGGAGATGGAAGTTGCAGTGAGCCAAGATTGCGCCACTGCACTCTAACCTAGGCGACAGTGCGAGGCTCCATCTCAAAAAAACCAAAAAACCAACCCCCCCACAAAAAAAAAAATTAGCTGGGTGTGGTGGCAGATGCCTGTAATCCCAGTTACTCAGGAGCCTGAGGCAGGAGAATCGCTTGAACCCAGAAGGCGGAGATTGCATTGAGCTGAGATCATGCCACTGCACTCCAGCCTGGGTGACAGAGACTATCTCCAAAAAAAAAAAAAAAAAAGACTTGAATCAGAGTAATTAAAACCCAGGTCAAATGGGTAAGGTTTGTCTAAGCACGAGGCTTCACCCACCTCTAGGTAGAAAGCTGAGACATTGCATTTTGATGTACTTCTGTCCCTTTTTAATTTCTGGTGATGCACCTAACTTTCCCTGAAATAGTGCACCCATGTGGCCAGCTTTTGCCAAGAAATTGTATCCAGCCCCACGTTAGGGAAACAAAGCTTGTGAATCATTTATAACTGCCACATCTCAAACCTTGTGTTTGCTTGGTAACACAGCACAGATGACATTTCAGACTGGCACCTAGGAGGAAGTGTGGAGATTATTCAGGGCACATATATCGTCCCAGATGGGGTTTTCCACTCTTGCCCCACCAAATGGATAGTCTTGTCAGTGGGGACAGAAAGAAAAAGGGGAATCAGCCCAGGACTCACTGGCAGCTGAGGGTTACATAAAGCCCTCTTCCCCTCTTCTGGGGCAGCACCCTCACTTGAGCTTCCCATCCCCTGTCTCCTCAGTTCTCCTTCCTGATGACCGAGGCACTACTGGTGTTTTCTCCTGAGAGTTCGCTGCTGCGCTCCCTCTCACGGAAGGGCCGAGCACGCTGCCACTGGGTGCTGCAGCTGCTGGCCCTGCTGTGTGCACTGCTGGGCCTCGGCCTTGTCATCCTCCACAAAGAGCAGCTTGGCAAAGCCCACCTGGCTACGCGGCATGGGCAGGCAGGGCTGCTGGCTGTGCTGTGGGCAGGGCTACAATGCTCAGGTGGGGTGGGGCTGCTCTACCCCAAGCTGCTGCCCCGATGGCCCCTGGCGAAGCTCAAGCTATACCATGCTACTTCTGGGCTGGTGGGCTACCTGCTGGGTAGTGCCAGCCTCTTGCTGGGCATGTGCTCACTCTGGTTCACTGCTTCTGTCACTGGTGCAGTCTGGTACCTGGCTGCACTATGCCCTGTCCTCACCAGCTTGGTCATTATGAACCAGGTGAGCAATGCCTACCTATACCGCAAGAGGATCCAACCATGAGCTCTTCCCAGCCTAGGGGAAGCCTGGATTTGCCCCTCCCTGTAGGAGCTGGGGCTAGGGACCTCTTGAACTCTCTCAGCTGAGTCAGGGGACACCTCAGGCACTGGGACAGTTGGGCATTTGGAGGCCCATATGTGAATTCCTGCTCCTCATGCTGGAGTGCCTCCCATTTCCTTCCCCTCTCTCCATCATCCCAGAGGAACTTATGCATCATGTGTCTGGATGAAGCTAGGTCTGCAAGACTGTCTCCCCTGCAAGGCAGCTCATACTTGTACTGTATGTCTAGAAATTTCAGGAGAGAAAAAAGTAAAAATTTTTATAAAAATGACTGAAAAGATTGATGAGAGAAGCAGCCCAGAGTTGGGGATGGTTCTTGTTAATGCCATCAGCATGGGAAAATGGGCAGCTGGGCAAGATGGGGACCCCTCCGATCCCTGGCTGTTCCCTATGGGGCTGAAGCTCTCCCAGCACACAAATCCCCAGGATCTAGCTGCTGAGCCTCCGAGGCCACTCTGGGCCCTGGCAGGCCCTAGAGCTGCAGCTGTGAATGGTACAGCTGTGTGTCCTTTCTGTCCCCCGGCTGTCCACTGTGCTGGAGTCTCCAGACTGTGAGGGTTAGATACATACAATAACAGGATGGGAGCTGGGGCTGAGTTGTCTCTAGAGGTGGCAAGCACTGAACATTCTGTCTTAGAGGTAAACCATGGATAAGAACAGCGCCTTATGATGGAGAGGCCCTTATTATCAGATCTAGGCAGGGACAGAAGGCCTCCCAGATAGGGGTTCGAAGGGAAAGAAAAAAGGAGTAAGAGTCTGAGGCAATAGCTCTTGGAAGGTTACTTGGCAGTGTGCATGTGGTGGTGGCGGTGGTGGGGAGCTGGGGCAATGGGCTTCTCTATCCAGGTGGAGTTACCATGGAGACAATCAAGTCCCTGTCTAACTTTGCAGTTGAACGTGATGAAGGGGCTGCACAAGGTGGCCTGACAAGAGCCCAGGAGTCATTCGTCAGAGAACTGCTTTATTGATACTGCGAGCCTGGGCTTGGCTGCCCACTCAAAGTGGTCCTGTAGAAAATACCTGGGAGCCGAAGCTGTTCTGGTCCAGAAGCAGTCACGGCCACAGCAGAGGGAAACAAATCCTGACAGGAACAGTCTTTCTGTGGATGGGCAGGGATGTGCAGCCCCAGGTCGGCTCCTGCATTTGCTGGGCCCCCAGAACATTTTTGGCAAATCCTTGCCTTGGCTCAGGGCTCTCGGCAACCAGTGTCAGATGTGAGGGCCGGCCCAGGAGCTGTGGCATCAGTGTCCCTGCAGCCACTTGCTTGGGGCTGCCAGCTGATGTACATTCTTACCTCAGATGAGGACCTGGACTGGCCGATGCCTCAGAGGCTCCAGGCCTGGCATAGTGGTTGTCTGGAGTTGGAACCAGGTAGCAGGAGTCCTGGGTAGTGTTGGCGAGAAACAGCAGAAGGCCATAGAAAGCCCCAGCAGGCCTTCTTCCCTCTCCTCAGAGCAGTCAGGTGCCCTGGAGTAGCTGAGAGGATGTCAAGGGGGGCTCAGGAGGGGAGGTGCCACACTCAAGGTGGTCTGGAGTTACAGCGTCGAGGGAGCTGCCTCGAAGGTGATTAGACTGGATTCTGGGGCAGCCCCCTTCCCTGGGGGTGTAGGAGCTTTGTCTGAGGGCAGGGGGCTGTCTACCTTGGCCCCAGACTCCTCTTCATCATCATCCATGCTGGGCCAGACGGACTGGTCCTCCACTCTCTTCAGCCGCTCATTGAGTGCCTTCAGGGCCAGTTGCCTGGGGCCAGAGGAGAGAGGACAGGTCACTCTGGGTTTGGCGTTGGGTCATGCTCTCTGCCCTTCTGCAGCAGGCTGACTCCTCACCGTACCACCTAGACTCCTCCCCCAGAATCCCATGTTTCCCCTTCACCATGCAGAGCCTGGGACTCCCCAGAGATTGGTTTAGGACCCACTCTGCCATCAGAATGATAACCCAAAGGCTCTAAGAGTCTTCCCTCCATAGCTGAGGCACCTCCAGGGTGAGAAGGTCAGCTGGGTGTCTGTCAGACTGCCCACCAGGCCAGCCACCAGGAATGGTTCTGAGGGAGGTATCTAAGGGTGGGTGGAACTAGTGCCCTAGGGCAGCTGGGTGGAACGGCAAGTTTTGGAGTTTCCAGGAGTTTCTGCCTGGGTGCGGGCATCACATCCAAGGGAAGGGTTATTAATTCTCCCCGTCTCCTGGTTAGGGGTATCTTGACCCTCCTGCCAAGGGTCAATGGGGAAGGCTGGAACTCAACACCTCCCTTGGCGCTCAGCCCAGGAAGCAGGGCCAACCTGGGTAAGTCTACCCATCCTAACTGATGCTAATATTCTCCCTCTCAGAAGAACCCCCAAAGCCACCAAGGCCCTTGTTAGAGCAGGGACTTTGAGGAGCCCTTGCAAGAGGAGAAGGAGAAACAGCCCACATGGGTAGGCACAGGCCAGAGCCTACTGCTTCCACAGGGTGTATCCTTAGGGGCCCCACTTTGAGGGCAGGTGGGAAAGTCCAACAGAAGAAGGTTTACACATGTGCTTGGGACCCTGGCTGACCAGAAGGTGGAGTGCCGCAGCTGCCAGGGAACCGTTTCAACAGTGACCACTGTGGACTCCTATGCCTCAGCCTCTCTGTGCCACCAATGTGGGGACAGCTCGTGTAGCCTTTCAGGTTCCAGCTGAGAACCAAAATCTACACCATGCCAGGGAACATGACAAGAGAGGCAACAAGGACACGGGTGTAGAAAGCCCTATCACACTTCCACCCTGCCCGTCAATCTCACATGTGACAAGTTGGCATAGACAGGACAGTCCTTCCCTGCTGCTACCCAGGCTCCCATCCTGGTGATGCCCTTGCCAGTTCCATCTAAAGCCTGCCAAGGCAGAGAGCGAGTGTCACACTAGTCACTTCCTCACAAGGACCAGAGAGACAGGAAACCCTGCCTCCCTCTCCTGGTAGCCCTTTGGAGTAGGGCGTGGCCATGCAGTCAGACGTCAAAGTGGCTGGAGGAATAATCCCCACCCCCATGTAAGCTAACAACCATAAGGCTATGCCAAGAACCCGCCTCTTGACCCTCCCTTCCTCCCCACCAACCTGCTTCCCCCCCATCCATTTTCTTGGGCCTGGGCAGAGGTTTTTGAATGTCCAGCCAACCCTAATAATCCAACACCTCTCTGTGGAGGAGAGGTCCCCACTGGCCTGGCGCCACCTGAATAGCTCTGGGGGACAGTTCAATTCCTACCAGGCCCAGCTCTCCTGGCCCCAACTTTAATACCAGCTAAGGTTAAGAGAGACTTCTGTCCTTAAGGCTTATCACCTATAAAGACCCAAGCTCTAGAGCCCAGAATTATGCTCTACAGCATGCTGTATATACTTTTCAACATCTACCACACCTTGGGTCCATAGTGATCTGTGGCCCTTCCCCAGCTGGAACTCCTTCAAGAAAGGAATGTGTCCCACACTCAATTCCACAGCCCAGTGGAGAGTAAATACAGGGATAACTGCAGCTAAATTCATAGAGCTTTCTGCCACGACCCCATTCACAGGTGAGCAAAAGCAGGAGCCTTGGCAATGCAAAGGACAAAGCCCGCCCCAGATTTTACTACTGAAGTAATTGCCTCAAAACACTCAATAATAATGTTGGAAATGGAGCTGTGGATCTTGTGAAAGCTGGGACCACTTTGCTGGCTCCACAGATCTGGGGGAGAGAGAGAGAGCTGAATTTAAAAAGACCCCTCCTGCCCTGGCCAAAGTGCATTTAGTGAAGAATTCAGCTGGGACTCCTGATGCTGTGGATGGCTTGGTTTATAGATAATGAAAGGGTCATCGCCACTCCCTGGTGTAGTCAGCAGGCTCCCTCAGTGGGTCATGTAGCCTGTGTCTGGTTTTGGTGACACATGCCTGCTGGAGACGGAGGTAAATGTGGCAATACCCCAAGCTTCCCTCTCGATAAATAAGTGGCAGAGAAGCACAGCATCTGAGTTAAAGCCCAGGAAGAGGACATAGCATTTGGAAACTGGAGTGGCCCAGATCACCTTTCGAGGACCCCAGGCCTCCTTCCCTTTCCCTTCCTCACAGGGAAAGTACCAGCAGGTTGCTTCTGGCTCCCAGGCCCAATGTCTAGGATTCTGAGATTCTGAGGCAAGGCCGGGGTTCTGTGTGCCTCCACTGGGCATTCACAGCACCAAAGGAAACTGCATTTCTTGAGACTTATTAGGTGGCCACAGTGGTGAGGAAAGTGCCTCGTGGACCCCAGACACCTAACTGCTGAGTTCCTCAAGGCCAAAGACTGATTTTATTTTTCCAGATCTGCCCCAACACCTGACTGTAGGTCTCCACCTATGTACGGCAAACACCTCAACAGATGGTATGTGACTCGACCAGTATGCTCCTAGCTTGACAAGATTTTGGAAAATTTCACAGTACCTTCTCCGCTCCGCGTCTTGAGGGTCTGTGCCTGGCAGGCTGATGGTGATGGAGGATGGGGCACCCACATCGTAGCGCTTCACCGTCTTCTGGCATATCTTTACCTTCACCAGAAGGCCGTGCACCAAGTTCGCCAGCAACCCCACCACAGGCTGCAGGATCTCAGGGAAGAAAGTGGCGAAAGCAAAATGGTCAGCCATGTCCCCTCGGCCCCGGCTGTGGCGCTGGTAGAAGCGAAGATACACCCAACTGGAGAGCAATCCGAAGCCATAGGAAGCCAGTGCTGGGCTCTGGAGCAGTGTGGCGAGCCGCAGCAGGAGCAGCAGTGCCAGCAGCAGCATGGGCATCACACTGACGCGCACCTGGGGCACTCGCAGGACCACACAGTCCCCCATGGTTTGCTTGAGTGCCACCAGGACACCACCTAGGAAGCCCAAGGCGCCGTGGATACGGACAGTGAACAAGTAGACCAGGTTGAAGGAAGCCATGTAGGTGAGGAGGTAGGCGAAGGCCCCCAGCAGCCCTACAGACACATTCACCACTGAGAAGAAGATGAGCAGCTCCAAGGCCCCCCAGAGGGGCTCCAGCAAACGCCCAGCCACCACCACCGTGGTCAGGCTGATGGCCACGTCCCACACATGCTGCTCCATCAGCCCATGGGTGGCCAGGGTCCAGATCCAGAAGTTGGGGGGAAAGAGGTAGCCCGGGGTGACCGCCAGGCAGCCTGTGTCCACGGCGAAGGAGAGCAGGTAGAGGAATAGTACCGCTGCACACAGAGCCTTCACCACCACGCTGGCGCTGGCCAGGATGGCCCCCAAGTGCTGGCGGGCGCCTGGCAGGGCACGTTGCATCTTCCCGGCGGCTGTAGACCTGAGGAAAGGGTCTGGTAGGCCAGGGGCCTCCCCGGGGCCTCGTCCCAGTCCGGCCCCGATGGGAGGCCCAGGCCCGGCCTAGTCACTGGCCTATGGCCCTGGTAAAGGATCCGCTTCCGATCGGGTGGGGTTCTGGTCCCGAGGGGCCGAGTCGGGCCTTGTCGCCGGGCCGCAGTGTAGGTCCCTCGCCCGGGACCTGAGGGAAGGCCCTGGACGGCTTCGGCACGCCCGCCTGCCCACCCTGTAGGCCCCGTGCCAGGCTAGCCTGGCTGGCGTTGATCTCAGGGCTGGGCCTCCTCCATCCACTCCGAGGCCCTTCGGTTCGCAAGGGGGCTGATGCCTAGTTCCGTACCCGAGTCAAGCCTGGTCAGCTCCCGCTGGGCCTGGCTCCTGGCTTCGACCGTACCTCTTTCTCGGGGGGCCGACAAACAGGGGTGCTGCGCCTGCGCGCCCCCGGCGGCCGCGGGCTGTTCTCTAAGCGCCTGTGTTCCGGCTCCTCTGCATGCTGGGATACGGAGTCCTTGGTTGCAGCCGGGGAAGAGTGGAACAGGGTTCTGGCTAGAACTACAAGTCCCAGGAGGCCATGCGCACGGATTGGTCCCGTCGTGGTGAGAGGGGACTGTGCTGGGACTTGTAGTTCTCAGGGACCGTTTCCGTCGGTTCTCAGGAGGTGGGAAGGGCTGAATTAGCATCTCTAACCCCTGAAAGCGGCGGTGGGGGTTCGGGAAGCAACACAGCTCTAGCGCCCACACTTGCTGAATTCCCTGGGAAGAGTAGCTCTATTTGTGCATGTACCTCTGAGCGAGTGTGTCCTTGTCTGCTGGCGTGTGGGTGTGTGTCACTGTGTGAGAAACAGAACCTCCGTGGTCTGTTGAATGGCACCTGACCCAGGCTGGAACCCTTGCTCTGCCTTGGCGGCTGTGTGGCATTGGTTAAGTTCCTGAACCTTTTTGAAACTCAGTTTCATGGACCGTAAAATATAGATGATGACATGATCTTCCTGTCCTAATAAGTGGAAAGGGGTGTAAAATGCCAGTCCACCCTGGGTACTCAGCGAGTGTTGCCCATGTTGCCTTTGTTTGGTTTCTCCCACTTGGAAACATTTTTTGTTATTTCACGTTGCCTTTTTTCCAAGTGAGGTGGGCCTGGAGCACGAACCTAGGACTCCCTCCGGCACACGGACGAGGCTGGGCTGCCCTCAGTGACCCTCCTCCCCACTAGAGACTTCTGATCACTGCGGAGGAAGAGAGGTCTCTCCACAAGCCTGGGCCAGAAGTGTTCTGGCCCCACTTCACGCCACAGTGGCTTCTGACAGTGGTTGTGTTCTGTGTCTTTTTTTTTTTTTTGTATATTGAGTTACTTAAAAAAAAAAACTGTACATATAGGCTGGACATGGTGGCTCATGCCTGTAATCCCAGCACTTTGGGAGGCCAAGGCGGGCGGATCACCTGAGGTCGGGAGTTCGAGACCAGCCTGACCAACATGGATAAACCCCGTCTCTACTAAAAATACAAAATTAGCCAGGCATGGTGGCACATGCCTGTAATCCCAGCTACTCGGGAAGCTGAGGCAGGAGAATCGCTTGAACCCGAGAGGCGGAGGTTGTGGTGAGCCGAGATCATGCCATTGCACTCCAGCCTGGGCAACAAGAGTGAAACTTTGTCTCAAAACAAAAAGCTGTACATATAATTAAAACAATTTTTGACAAAGTACTTTTATAAAGCACAGAATCCGTTCCTTTCAGCCACTGATTTCAGTGTGTGCCGAAGTGTGCATGGCCTACAGGTTACAAAGGGTGCTGATGCTTTTTTTTCTGGGGTCTGGGTTCCCACTGGTTGCCACATCAGGGTAAGGTTGCCAGTTTTAGCAAATCAAAATACAGGATGCTCAGTCAAATTTGAATTCCAGATAAACAATGAATAATCTTTGAGTATAATCATGTCCCCCCCCCTCTTTTTTTTTTTTTTTTGAGACAGGGTCTAGCTTTGTCCCAGGCTGGAGTGCAGTGGCACAATCATAGCTCACTGCCACCTCAAACTCCTGGACTGAAGGGATCCTCCAGCCTCAGCCTCCTGATTAGCTGGGACTACAAGCACACACTACTGTGCCCAGCTAATTTTTCAAAATTTTTTATTTTGTAGAGACATGGGCAGGGGTGGGGTGGCCATCTTACCCAGACTGGTCTTGTGAGCTCAAGCGATCCTGCTGCATCAGCCTCCCAAAGTGTTGGGATTACAGGCATTAACCACTGTGCCCAGCCCCCAGTTTTTCAGTATAGGTATGTCCCACACAATAGTTGAAACACATCCATACTAAAAACTCGTTCATGATCTGAAATTCAAAATTGGGTGTTCTGTATTTTATCCGACCACCCTATCCAAGATTGCAGGGGCTGTTGCAGGCCATGGGAGCTGTCTTGGGGGTTGTGGATTAGACATTGCTCTGCAGCAGACCCCTGCAGAGGAGTGACAAAAAAGTCCCCATCTTGGCTGCGGCCTGGAAGCCCCTTCATCTATTTAGCATCCAAGCCCCCCAACCCCTGGTGGCCAACTCCTCTCTAAAATCTTTGCTGGTTTTTAGCCTTCTCACCTGGGGGGAAAGGCTTTCTCCTCTTAGTTTGCTCCTCTGTGGTATGGGGATACACTAGTACCCACCCCAGAGATTGTGGTGAGGACTCAGCCAGGTGAGTAAAGAGTGAGCAGAGTGTTGGGAGGAGAGAGAGCACTGCGGTGGGAAGGCAGGGACACGTGTTCTGGTGGTAACAGGTTATAATTCTCTCCACATGAGAAGACTGTGAGGGTCACACTGACCAGGGTGAAGATGAATTTGGGCCTAAGCTTGAGCAGATTCACAAAAACGAAGTTTGGCCTATGGCTCCATTTTAAGCAGCTGCGGCCTCAAGCTCCTCTGGGCCAGGAGGGAGCCGTTGCTGCGCTTGTGGTCATGGCTTCTTGGAATAACAGGACTGGGTCCTCCAGCGCTCGGTAGGGACACTGGCCGGGTGCTCACTCATAGCTCTAGGCAGAGGACCTGTCAGGCCCTGGTGGTCTGACCAGACTGCCAGATTCACCTCCCCACTAAACCAGCATCTCTAATCTGTCTTCTTCCCTCCAGGGTCCTGGCTTTCAGGCTCTGGGAGGGTGTTTTGCTTTTTTTTCTCTGAGACAGTCTCGCTCTGTTGCCCAGGCTGGGGTGCGGTGGCACAATCTTGGCTCACTGCAACCTCCGCCTCTTGGGGTCAAGCAATTATCCTGCCTCAGCCTCCCAAGTAGCTGGGATTACACCATGCCTGGCTAATTTTTTTGTATTTTTAGTAGAGACAGGGTTTCACCATGTTGGCCAGGCTGGTCTCGAAAACCTGACCTCAAGTGATCTGCCCGCCTCGGCCTCCCGAAGTGCCAGGATTACAGGCGTGAGCCACCGCACCCAGCCTGTTTGGCTTGTCCTTAAAAGACAGCTTTTTGAGATGATATGAGACAAAGTATGTCAAGGGCCTGGCACCTGTTAACTGGTGGAAGCAAGTATCATGCCCTGTGGTTGCCAGGGACCTGGGCTACCATGGTCTTGACCCCCAGCAGAGCACTAAGTGAGACTCTGAGGTCTTGGCCAACTGTCTTCATAGCTACCCAGTCCTCACCCCCAGGCTGATACAGTGGATGGGAACCATTTGAAGTGAAAATATGAACATTATTTAATAACTGATCTTCTGTAATAAACCATTTGAAAATATTTTACAAGGAATCACACACACGGTATTTTACAAAGTTTCTTTTTTGTCGCTGTTGTTTTTCCGACTTGTCTGTACAAAATAGAACAACATAAAAAGGGCAGAGAAAAGGAAATGGCCCCCTAGTCCCCCAACCCAAGGTGAGGGGCAGCCAGGTCGGGTGGGTAATGAGAAGGATTAGACCCAGCTGGGGGTTAGACAGCTACCTGATGGGGATTGTTTTGTCTGTTTTTCTGTTTTTTAAACTTAAAATATATATTTTTCTGTATATGTTTATTTTTATATTCTCCATTGAGCACCTGACTACACTACAGTTACACGCACGCCCCTGAAGGACACAGCTGGCATCCAGGCCGGGTGCACATGGACACCCACCCTGGCACCGGCAGTGGGCATGGACCATACACACACACTGAGAAAGCGACAAGCAACATGACATTAATTAACGAAGCCATTAATTAATGCATCACCCTCCCCCCTCCTCCCAGTCCATCTGAGCCCCATCACTACATCCCCTTGCCCTCAGTTCCCCACTGGCCCCCAGGCTGGGATGCCTTTGGGGGAAATGACCAGAATGAATGGTGTGAAGAGCTGTGCCCAGGCCCACCTCTGTGTGTGCACAGTGTGTGTGTGTGTGTGTGTGTGTGTGTATGTTCAGCAGGGGAGGGGCAGTTTGGCCTCCTATGAGCAGGGAGCGTCTTTGTGGAAGTGGGAGGGAGATAGGGAGTGGGCACTGGCCTGAGTGTGTAAGGGCCAGATTGGGGGAAGGATGGCCCAGCCAGGAGAGACCAAGTCACCCCTGCTAAGGCAAAGGGTGATGTCTGGTGGGGGTTCCTCTGCCGAAAGGTGCAGGCAGTGGCATGTGGTCCCACTGAGGGCCTGACACTAGTGAGAAATGGTTACAATGCGCACCTGGAGAGGTGAGGGACACTTGGAGGACACTGGTGGTTAGGGGTGGGACAGAGGATTCTTCACCCCCTGCCCCAGCATTTGGCACTGTTTGACATTCAGCTTTAGAGATGGGAGGACCAGCCAAGCTGCAGCTCAGATTAGAGGCAGGTGGTAAGCAGGAGATGGAGTGTGCAGGTGCCAACCCTCCCACCAACCCCTCGCCCTGTGTAAGGCTTTGTAAGCCCCACCCCACCCCATAGTGTGTGTGTTTGTGCGTGTGCCCAGTGGGGTATGTCTGAGTCCAGTTTCCATCCTCAAGGTTCCAGGTGTTTATGGGGTAGTGTCTAAACTGGTATCACTGACTATCCTGACACCCAGTGGGTTTGGGGATGTGGCTGTAGGCCTGAAAGGGGGAGGAGCCCATGGGGGCTGCCCCAGAGCCTCTCTCCTGCTAGGATTTAAGCTGGGAGGCACAGGCTTCAAACTGGCCATCTCACCTTCCTCCACTATTCTCACAGAAACCAAGTTTGGGCTTGGGTGGGGCAGAGAGGCCGGGTCAGGAGTCCAGCTGAGGCAGGGTCCCCCCGCACATGAGCCTCTAGGCAGGGCAGCAGCAGAGGCCTGGTTTTGGCACCAGTGCGTGTGGCCTCCCTGTCCCATCCCACTGGGGGGTAGCCCAGCAAGGAAGAAGGGTCTGGGGACACTTGAACAGTTCAGAGGTGAGACGTGATTTGGGTGCCAAAGACCTGCGGCATCCCGCTTTGGGACTCCCCATCCCAAGGCGCAGACCAGACTCTCAGGGCCTGGCCAGCTCAGGTCCTTCAGTGAGGGAGGGATTAGGCCCTAAGGTGGGGAGTGTAGGGCAGGAGGGTGGGAAAGGCGAAGAGGTCAGGTGGGGTGGGGGGGGCGGGGCGCTCAGAGGCGGCGAGAGGCGTGGACGAGGACTTGAGGCTGCGGCCGGGGCGGCAGGCCCAGGAGGAGCAGCAGCTGCAGGGAGACCAGGACGCCCAGCGACGGCGGGAAGGAGGCCCCGCGGCCACAGTCTGAGGTATCTTCCTGCGGGGAGAGACAAGGAGCTGGTCGGCCTGGGCGCGCGCAAGGCCGAGGGACTTCGGGTCCACCGCCCCCTCTCCTCACCGTCGCGTTGTAGTCGAAGCAGATGTGCGGGCCTCTCCGGTATCGCGGTCTCTGCACTAGCTCACACTGCTCCGGGCCGTCCGCTGGGCATGGGTGGGGAGTCAAGGAGGCGGCGGCGGCAGGGAGAGGGCGCGCGGGGCATAAGGGGAGAGGGCGGCGGGGAGGGCGGGGGCAGGATACAGTGTGTCTCCTTCTGCAGCAGCCGGCCAGCCTCGCACTGGCTGCACAGCGGCTTCTCGGCCACCACGAAGAGAAGGTTGGTGTTGGTCAGTCTCTGCGCGTGAAACAGCCTGCGGGCAGCCCGGAAAGTCGGGCGTCGAGCTTGCCCCGCCACTGACCCGCCCCCGTACTGCGACCCCGCTCCTTCCATCCTCCCGAGCGTCTCGCCCCATTCACAGGCTCCGCCCCTGGCCTCTGGTCCCGCCCCACTGCCGCACCTGGAGCAGTTTCCGCAGTCGATGATGGCGTTGTAGGAGGCGTTTACCGAGCCGAAGTAGTACTGGGTCTGTTTCATGACGCAGCTGCTCTCGCGCGTCTCGGGGCTCCCCTCGGCCTCCGCGGGGTCTGCGAAGGCCCAGAGCGCCTCAGCTCCGCCCACAGACCCGGGCAAGGTCTCCGTCCTCCCTCAGTCGTAGGCCCCACCGTCCCCTTGGAGTCGTCTTTGCTCAGACTGGGGACCCGGACTTGAGGAGGCGCCTCCAAAGCCCTACCTACCTGCTTGGAACCAACTGTGGTAGATGAGGCCGTAGAGAAGCTGCTGGAACAGGGACCTGCAGGGCACGGAGAGGCGAGTGCAGGTGGTCAGCAGAGAACGATGCCGTGCCCTACTTCTCTTCTGAGCCCTACTGACCAGGGAGCATTTCTTTACCCACCTCCCGCTCAGGACTCACCAGGCGGCAGCAGAGGTCCACCAGGCCAGGTTAAGGAAGTCTGCAACGGTGGGCTGCAGTGGAGAGAGGGTCGTGGACTGCCACTGCTGCCCCTCGCCCTAGGTCACCCCCAGCTCTATCAAATATCAGAGGTAGGGGGTCATCTGTGGGCAGGTCTCCCAGTCCCCCCCCATCTCCAGTCCAGGCATCTCTGGGGACTCACCACAAAGACACCCCGGGGTGCAGCACCCAGGTTGCCAGGGGGCTGAGGGGCACAGGCTGCCTGATAGTCATAGGACTCCTTGCGGGTGTAGAAGGAGTTATTGTAGAGTGCCAGCATCAGGTTGGCATCCACCTCACTGAAGAACCTGCCCACCTGAGAATGCCAGGAGAAAGCCATGGTCACAGGGCTGGCAGTGCTACACCCCTAGAAGGCTCAAATCCCTACTCTCTTCTTCCACTCTGTTCCTGATCCTCACCTGGTCCCACTGATGGTTCTGGTTGGACAGCACCAGGAATCCTCCATCATCAATGAGGACACAGAGTAAGTCCTAAGAGGTAGGGAATGGGGAGGAAAATGGACTGGGGCTGGGCCCCAGACCTTCCGCCCCAGACCTTCCACCCCAGGCAGTCCAGTGGTTCAGAGTTGGGGGCATCACTCCCCCAGTCCTGGAAAGGCTGTGAAGTCAGGGTGGGGATGTTGAGACCCACAGGCCAAGGGATGTGCTGGGAGTCGCAGCTGGGACTAGGAAGTCTGAAAGTGGGATAAGCTAGGGTCCAGGGTAGGTTCAGGGCATACACACCTCATTGTTAACCTCGCAGTCCATCTCACAGTGGCTGTTGGGGCCGCACTGCTAGGCAGAGAGTGAGGACCGTAAGCCACCCACCAGTTTTCCTCCCTCCCATCACCTGTCATACATCCTGTTCCCCAGGCCATCTGCAGCTGCCCCTGCCTCCGTGTAGGTGTTGGAGCCAGAGCGGAGGGTTGGTAGGAGTTCCAGGGGACTCCAGGAAGGGCACTGCTGGGTTACTGCTCCCGCCCCTGCCCAAATACCTGCTGAGGCTGGTCTTGGTGGGTACGGTTGCTGGCTAGCACCTTGAACTTCTCAGCCCAAGCTTCTAGGTCCAGCTTGACGCCCACCACTTTGGGGGAGAGCAAGGGACCATCAGTGCTACCTGCCCAGGCAGTACCCTGTCCATTGCCTGTTTCCCCGCCTCTGTCCCAAGCATTCACCTGCTGGCCTCAGTGTGCGCCTCCCTAGGCTGAGCTCCACAGCTGTGCTGACGAGGATGCCCACGGTGTCATTCTCCAGCTCCAGAGGCCTCAACAGGGCTGGGGGTTGGGTGGGGAAGTCAGGAGTGGGGTCTGGCAGCCACACTGACCACTCTATGCTGGGCCCTACAAACCCAGGAGTCCAATCCAGGGATGACTCCAGCCCAAGCACCCAGCACTCAGGACAGTGTTTGGCACAGTCTATCCCTCTCCTCACGTCTGCCCTGCCCTCAGGCAGCCTTGTGTTGCAGAGGGGCCTCAGAGAGCAGAGCCCAGTTCTCTGAGCAGATAGGGAAGCTGAGGCTCCCTGCCTGCTACTGGGCACACTGGGGGGACACTCACCATCCTGGTGTGGGGGCTTGAAGACATAACCGTGGTTATCCAGGCTGCGGCGGTAGAAGCTGGCATTGAAGGGCTCAGGGTTCTCTGTCCAGTCCTCAGCTGCCCTGGAGCACCCAAGAGGCAGATTGGTAGGTAAGGGGTCGCTTGTCGGGGACCACAGGTGCAAGGAGGCCTCCACACCAGGACCTGTGTGGTCTCCACAGGTGCAAGGAGGCCTCTGGGTAGAACAGATGCAGGTTCCCTGGCAGGGGCAGGGTTTGGGTAGTGGGATAGGTCACTTACTTGTTGGGGAAGACTCGGGTGATGCCACCGTCTGTGGCAGCGAACACGGCCAGTAGGCTGTACCTGGGGGTGGCAGGAGGGTGGGGTCACAGGCCTGCCTTCTGCTGGGCAGGGCCAGGGCCTCCGGGCCCATCCCAGCCTTCTGCCCCCACAGGCTGGGTGATGCCTACGTGTTGAGATCCTGGTCCCTCCACACACGCTCTACCAGCTGCTGCGTGATGCCCGTGTCCAAGATCAGGTTGTGCAGAAGAAAGTTGTTGCCTGGAACAGGAGGGGAGGGCTGGGGGTGGGGGTGTCTTCTTGCAGCTCCCTGTCCACTCTCGCCCCCACCCTCAAGGCTCCACCAGGAGCCTCCTCCATGACCTGGCCCAGGCCCAGCCCTTAGCTTGTGCCTGCTTATTTCCACACCTCCCCGGCCTCTGGGTTCCTCTGGGCTGGCCCCATGCTGCCTGGGCACTGCCCAGAGCCACCTGCTCTGCCAGACACTCACACTGCTTGGAGTCTGGAGTCACTTTCTCCATGAGCTCAATAAAGTTTTTCAGGAACTCGGTGTTGTTGTCTGAAGCATTCAGGTCCTTGCAGTACTCTCTAGGGGTGGGGAGGGGCAAGAAGAGTGGGCTTACGGGGCTGGACAGGGCAATGGGGTCAAGGCTTCCCAACAGGCCCACCTGGCCATTCACTGAGAAGCCCAGGCCTCAGGGAGGGGCACGTGGGTTCTTCCTGGCTGCAGCTGCTACATGCCTGACAGGCTGCTGGGATCTGAGATGGGGCAGAGCTGACACAAGAATGAGGGTCGGCTGGGCGCGGTGGCTCAAGTCTGTAATCCCACCACTTTGGGAGGCCAAGACGGGTGGATCATGAGGTCAGGAGATTGAGACCAGCCTGGCTAACACGGTGAAACCTTGTCTCTACTAAAAAAATACAAAAAACTAGCGGGGCGAGGTGGCGGGCGCCTGTAGTCCCAGCTACTCAGGAGGCTGAGGCAGGAGAATGGCGTGAACCTGGGAGGCGGAGCTTGCAGTGAGCCGAGATCCGGCCACTGCACTCCAGTCTGGGCGACAGAGCAAGACTCCGTCTCAAAAAAAAAAAAAAAAAAATGAGGGTCTACTTCCTCCATTCAGGCAGCTTCTTTCTCCTGGGCATGGCTCTACAGAGCCTCCCATCTCTCTGGTGTAGCTGGACCCAGATAGTGCACCTGGGAAGCCCCAGGAAATGCCTGGCGGCCAGCTCATCCACCTGTATGCCCTAGAGCATTCCCATGGGCACCAGGTGGGACCCGGGTACAAACACTGGCTTTTTGTCAGCCTAAGACCCCACCCTGCCTCTTCCTGGCTATGTGCCTTTAGGTAACTCACTCATGCTCTCTGATACTCGCTTTTTTCATCATAGCACAGAGGGTGTCAGGAAGTCAGTGGGAACATGTGGGTCCTTGGACTGGCTGTTCCCTCTGCCTGGAATGCCCCTCCCCTCAAGACCCTCACTGCGTTCAGGCTCTGGGTCCAGAGAACATGGGGCTGTGGGGCGTGAGGGGGGTCTGCTTGGGCTTGCTGCCTAGGAAGTCTTGGGAGCAGTCCTTCTACTCTGATAGGTGGAGCTCTCTCTCTTGCCCGACCCCTCATTCATACCTCTGCCACCAGGGACCACTTCATTGTCCTATATGGCACTAACTGTGGGGTTTTTGAACATGTGCCACTTTCCCAGGCTGTGGTAGGGCTCGTGGCTTGGTAAGGGCATGTGGAACTGGGTCTCAGGCCCCACTCACTCCTTGGCCCCCAGGGCCTTTGTGCAGTGTACAGCCTGCACCTCTATGCCTAGAGGCCACACTGGACACACCCAGGGTGACACCCACACGACTGTGCTTGAGATACACCAAGTCACTTGCAGACTCTCCTGTACACACAGTATGCACATTCACATTTGTGGGGTACTTCATTCACTCACCCTCCACATATTTATTGAGCTCTCCCGAGCCACAGACACAGAAATGGCAAAAACAAATAGGGTCCCTGCCCTCAAGAGAGCTTTCTCGGGGGTCACGTGGGCCACACAGGCTTTTTCACACCTTCCCACATTCACTGACGCACAGAGCCACCCCCACATTTATGCTCAGACTCTTACATACGTACATGGTGACTCACAAATACATCTACAAAGAATCACAGAAAAACTGGGTGCATGCACATACGTGCACACACAAAGGTGAGGCATGTCCAGAGCCCCCGTGTGCTGCCTTCCAGTGACCCTGGGGTCTCTATCAGCTGCATCCACCCACCTGCCCTCATCCCAAGCCTGAGTCATGGAAGGGCTTCAGCACCCAGGGGACCCGGCCTCCCCAGATGTGGGCCAAAGGCAGAGGGTGTGTGCATGAGAACGTGTATGTACACATTGAGCATGCACTCCTGGATGGTCCAGGCCTGGGCCTGCTCTGGGCCCCGACTCCTCATCTGCTGGAGCAGCTCCTTAAAGCCCCTGCCCTCCTCCCCCCATCCCCCAAGTGAAGTACCACTTCTAGACCTGGCACTGCCGACAGGGGCTCTGGCTGACTCAGCCCCCAGACCCACATGAACACCGACTGACACAGGACAACGATGGGGTGTGGGGTTGGGGGGATGGGCAGGACACCACAAACCAGAGCAGCAGTTGCCTGGCAAGGGGTGGGCATGCCACAGACAGCCACCCCGGGGCGGGAAGGGCTCCTGCCTGGTTGCCTGGGAGGGCAGAGAAAGTCAGCAGATGAGTCTGGAGACTTCCTGCCCCGGCCTGGTGGGAGCTAGGGCCGTGAGGCCGCCGGCCACTGCTGCCTGGTGCGGTACATGGCCTGGGTATGCACACAGCCGTGCATACCGGGCAATGTATGGGGGCCGGGGGATGACACTGCACAGAATACAGTCACACAGAGCTCCAGGCAGCAGTGCAGGGGGTGGGGCCGGGGCGCTCAGGGTAGGGGAGGACACCTCAGCAAGGCCACACGCAAGCTACCTGGGAGCAATGAAAACATGTCCTTCAGACTCAAAGCTGCTGGGGAGCAGGAACTCAAAATCTGCAACAGAAACGGGGGGTTATCCGGCGGGGGCTGGGGAGGTGGGAGGCCAGGGGGCTCAGAGCTGACGGGGCTGGAAGGACAGGGGAGAGGGGGGCTGGAGGGAGGGGGAGACACCAGCAAAGAGGAAACCCGCCATTTCCATGTCCAGGAGCCAAAGAGAAGGGACGGGCAGGGAGGGTAGAGGGCCTGTGGAGACTACAGCATCGCAGGAGGAGGGCAGTTATAGCCAATATGTTGCCCGGGCCTGGTCCTCTGTTGGCAGTGAGTCCCTTGGCGTGGCTGTATATGCTTCCATACGGCTGTATAGCACATATACACGGACACACACACACACATATATATACACACACTGCTATATATATGCATGGTCTGGGGGAGGCGCCAGTCTCGCTCTTATCACATCCATAATGGAAAAAACCGCATGCTGAGCTTCCTTCGCCTCCAAAGAGACTTTGAGGAAGGGAATTGGCTTTTGGCTGCGGATTTTTATCTCTCTTTCTTTGCTGCAGCTGTTTGCGTTTTGGTAGGTCTTGCTTTTGTTCTGTGTCAGGCATCAACATGGCCAAACCGAGGGGGTTTCTCACGGGCACAAACAGTCCAACCAGAGACGGGCGGGGACAGCTGAGGGTATGCTGCAGTGCATTGTGGGGGGGCTGGTGGTCCTCCCTGGGCCAGGAGGTGAAGGGAGACCCTCAAAGTGCCAGGGACTGTTCCCACAGTGTGGGAAGAAAGTCTGGGGCGCTGGAAGGAGTGCTGCTGGAACCTGTGTACCTGCTTCCCTTGGCTGAGGGCGTGGAGATGGGCTGGGTCTCCATCCTTACTAAAACTTGTCTGGGCTCCAGGCAGCCATGGGGGATGCTAGGGCTCCAGAGAGGGCACAGGGCTGCTGTTGAGGCATCCCCAATTGGGCCTGTGCCCTGGGCTTATGAGCTGTGCATGTGTGTGTGAGTGAGCATGCATGCACTGAGTGTGTGTGTGTGTGCCCGAGTGTGACTATCTCTGTATGGGTTTGAGAGTGAACCTAAGGATGTGGCCGCTGGGGCTCCTCTATGGCCTTTCCCTGCCCAGCTGGACTGGCCACCTTGCTGGTCTGCACCTGGGAGGGGTCCCTCTGCTCTTGGCCTCACTGTGGGTGGTCCACCTTCTTAGCCTGTCTCCACTTCTGAGCTCTTTTGCTCCCAGGGCTTTATTTGTATAGAAGAGGGATTGTCCCTGCTCCCAAATACTCCCACAATGCACTGCAAGATTCTGGGGAGGGGGCACTTGGGGTGCTTGGAGGGGCTGGGCAGTCACTGGTTGGACTGTTCCTTCTGATAGGACTGTGAGGCAGGGTCTGGACACAAGCCAATGGGGAAGGGGTTGGGGGAAGAGGAGGAGGAGGAAAAAGAAAAAGGAGGGCGAAGGAGCAGGGAAGGAGACTATGCTATGTTGTCATTGTTACCAGGGCCCTGCATTTCTGGGGTCACTGGGTGGGATGTGGTAGGGTGGGGAGAAAAAGACAACTCAAGTCAGTGGGAGTAGGGCACATCCCCCACCCCCGCCCAGGCCATCGGAGGTGGCTCTGGCCCCTTTATCCCCTTTGCCCCTGGGCTTCTTGGGTGCCCCTGCTTCCAGGTCATGGGGACATCCCCTTGCCCCATCTCCATGCCCCATCTGCCCACGGGTTCCCTGGGAGAGGTGGTTCTCTGAGACCTTTGTAATGCTGTCCTCTCTCACTCCCCTTACTCTCTGCCAGGGTCTAGGGGTTCACTACTGTTCACTACCCACCCTTCTAGAAGTCTCCTTGGCTTAGGCACCCCAGCGTGCCAGAACCTTTCCTTTCATACCCAGCCTGATTTCCTCCAAACACCTTTGCTGGCTCTTAGAGTCTAGACAGATCCCATTCCATCCCTGTCCAGGCCCCTGGTCCCCAAAGCTGGCTTTATTTCCCCAGGGAAACAGCTTTTCCATACTGCCGAGCCACTCCAGGGCTTAGCAAAGCCTCTGGGAGCAGCGGGCTGGTGGGACACGGGGACGTCAGCACCTATGTCAGTGCCCAGGAGGCACAGGTCAGCCCTGCTCTTCAGTGGCCTAGGTGCCTGCCCTATGCTGCCCTTTGGCCCCAGCATCGGGGCGTGAGGCTTCCGAGCCTTCTGCCTCCCTTCTTGGAGGACTGCCAGCTTCTGGAGCTACTGCCAGAGGAGGGAGAGCTTCCTCAGAGTAGGCCTTGTGGGCTGGCCCTTTCCCACAGCTTCACATGAGCCCCACTAGGGGCTGATCTACCCCTGCATCTCAGGCCTCCTGCCCTGCTGAGTGGGAGGTGGTGGAGAAGCATCCAGGCTGTCCCTACTGTTGAGTTGTCTTGGAGGGACAGAGAAGGTAGGGGAGGCAGGGGCCTTCCCAGAGAGAGTGAGGGGTCCAAGGAAAGGGTGGGCCCTGAGAACACGCTGGAGAACACCCTGCAGGCAGGGCCAGAGGCACAGGCCACTGGCTCTCACAGGGGCTAAGGAATCAGAGGAAAGGCAAGAACTAGAGGAGCCAGGGGGATGCTGGGAGGGGGCCCTGGAGAGCAGGGGTTTGGCTGGTCCTGGGCAGGGAGGGGGGCAAGCAGGGGCGTGAGGGTGGGAGGGGTGGGGAGAGGAGGGTGCACTGGTTCTGAATATACTTGCCCTTCAGTTTGCTGATTGGCACTGGGACAGTCCACCAAGAGAGAAAGCGAGGAAAACAAAAACAACACAAACACAAAAACAAACGAAAAGGGGGAGGGAAAGGGGAGGGGCACAAACAATATTTTATTCAATGGCTGTTTGAATGAAAATATTGTGTCTCATCATCATACCGAAAGGAAACTTCTTGCAAAAAACGACATGAGAGAGAAAGAGAGAGCGAGAAAACTCAAAGGAGATGAGCCCCCAGTCGGCCAGGCAGGTGGGGGGCGCGCGGTGGGGCCGGAGCCCCAGCCTCCCTCCCAGTGGCCTCGGGCATGGTGGGCAGGCAGGGCCACAGGCTCTAGAGACTCTCTCAGGAGAGGCCCAGGATGAGCAGGGCATGCAGGGGTGAGCCACAGGCAGAGGACTGGGAGAGGCAGGGGAGGAAGGAGGGGGGCCAGGGAGAAAGCGGGGAGGGGGAGAGAGGAAGGGGGATGGGGAATGAAGGAGGGAGGAAAGAAGGTGAGGAGGGAGCCAGGAGGCAGAGCAGAGGGAGTGTGGGGAGTGGAACTGAGGGAGAGAAGGTGCTGGGGTGGGGAGAGCGGGAGGGAGGGAGAGTAGGGGAGAGAGAGAGAGGAGGTAAGCAGGAGAAAAAGGGAGATAGAGGAGATGCAGGGAGAAGAGAAGGAGGGAGACAGGGAAGAAGAGAGGACAGCACATAAGGGAGGGAGGTTGGATGCAGAGGGGAGAGAGGTAGGAGGTGAGAGGAGGAGGATGAGAGGGTAAGTGGGAACTGGGTGAGGATAGATGAGGAAAGAATGGAGAGGAGGGGGCAGAGAGAGAGAGAGAGGGACCATGGGAAGGGGGCACCATAGAGGGAGAGAGCTGAACAGGAAGAGGAAGAGGGGAGGGGAGGGAGAAAGAGGGGAGAGAAGGGGAAAAGGGGGGAGGGGGGAGGATGGGAAGGATGGGAGGGAGAGGAGGGGAAAGAGGGGGAGGAGAAGGGGAGGAAAGGAGGGGGAGGAGGGGAGGGGGGAGGTAAGGGGAAGAAGGAAGGAATTGAGGGGAGGGGGAGGAGGTGAAGGGAAGGGAGAGGAGGTGGGGGTAGGAAAAAGGAGGGGGAAGGTAAGGGGAGGGGAAAGGTAAGGGGAGGGGGAAGGTGGGGGGAGGAAAGAGGAGGGGGAAGGTAAGGGGAGGGGGAAGGTAAGGGGAGGGGGAAGGTGGGGGGAGGGGGGGTGGTGAGGATGGAGTAAGGGGAGGGGAGGGGAAAAAGGGGAAGGGAAGGGGAGGGGAAAGGGGAGGGGAAAGGGGGAAGGTAAGGGGAGGGGGTGTCTTCCAAGAATGCAGCCCCCAGGAGTGTGTGGGGCAGGCAGGCTAAGAAGGGAAGACACGGAGTAGGAGAAACCAAAAACAGCAACCTCAACAGAAACCATGAAAGAATGGCCTGGAACCGAATCTAAGAAAAGGCAAGCATGCAGATTTCCACAGACTTTCAAGGTGCCCCAGCCTGCGGGCACCTGAGGGTGGGCAGACTGGGCAGGAGGGACTGCCTCGCCGGCAACTGGCGCTGGCTGTGCTGCCTGGGGCCGGCCGGGGTGTGGGGCAGAGGCAGGGTGCAGGGTGCAGGCAGGGGCCGGGCCACTTACACTTGACCTGCAGGATCTGGTCACTGAGATTGGCTTGGAGGTAGAAGGTGCTGTAGGGTGGGAGCACCAGCCCCAGGCTGAGGGGGGAGAAGCGCGGGTCATGGCTGGGGGAGGCGGGCCACACTGGCACCCCCTCTCCATGGCCTTGGAGTTGGGCAGAGGTCCCAGCTGTGGCATCCCCTCCTCCCACCACCAGGGGCTCCTCTCCCTGCTTAGCTGCGGGAGGTTCATGGTCTAGGGGCTGGCACCCTGGAGGCTCTCCACTTCTCAAACTCTCCTGGAGGCCACCAGGCAACCAGCCCCAAAGCAAATCCGCACACCATCTCCCCTCCCAGCAGCCTCTCACAACAGCCCCCTGCCCAGCCAGCCTCCCTCTGACCCACAAGGGGCAGATGCTGCCGTGAGCTGGCTGCAGTGCCAGTGCTGCTGTGGGAGTGGGGTCACCAGCCCCCAGATACTCAAAGCCAGTGGAAAGCAGGGCTGGTGCAGATATGGCGGGGGGTGAGGGGTGGCAGTTGTGGGCTGGCATGGGCTGTAAGGATGCCCGGCATTTTGGGATGGACTAGCTGTGTGGGGCACGCAGAGGTCAGCCTGCACCGACCCAGCCTGACACACAAGGGACCCGCTCCGCCCTGAGGCTCTGAGGCAAGCTGAGAGCAGGCAGTGAACGTGCCAAAGGCAGTATCCTGGGTGCAGATGGCCGTAGTGATGAGGAGACTTTGGATGACCGTCCTGTGCTCTCAGACCTGCTGCTTGTTCCTTAAAGGCCAGGGAGTCTCTTGGCAGACTAAGCATCCCAGGGTGAGTAGTGAGCAGCCCTGGCCACTGGTCTCCCGCTGGGATGGTGGTCACAGTGGGAGAGGGAGGGGGCAGCTGGGCTCAGATTCTGGGGCCGCCCCACCCTCTCTGCCTGCCCAGCCCTGGCCTCACTTACCTGTAGTTAGTGCTCCTTATGGGCACCCAGGTGTAGTTCCGTGTCACCTCATCTATGTACCTCTGGGAGAGGAGGCTGGGTCAGGTACTCGGGCTAGCAGGCAGGGGGCAGTGGGGTAGGAGGGTGCCCACCCTGACTCCCTGGTCCCCAACCCTGCCTCCTTACCTCATCCAGGGACTTGACCAACGTTCTGATCTGCTTGTGGCCCTTGTTGCCATCAATCATGCTCCGACGGATCTGGAAGGGCCAGAGATGTGAGGGGCAGGGCCCCTACACTCCTGTGCTCTGTCCCCCACCCCTTTTCTCCTCCTCTCCTTACCTCTTCCTTGTTCTCATCCTCCAGCTCCGCATCTAGGAAGTCCAGAGTCACAGGCTCCCGGAAGTTGGTGGTCTGTTGGAGGCAGGGCGGGGAGTCAGAAGTCCCCATTGTAGAAGGTTTGCCCACCCTCCAGGTCACCCATCTGGCTCACCTGGGGCTTGAGATTGGGGTGCAGCAACACGTAGCCGTTCAGGTCAATGGCAAACACGTAGCCGTTGGCTCCAAGCTGGAGGCACAGATTGGGGGCTCAGGGTCTGGAGGGATGGGCTGGGGTTCCCTGGGCTCCAGAGTTCTTCCCTATTTGGTCTTCCAGCGCACTGAGAGATGCTGTTTGCCTGCCTTGGGCTAAGGGCCCCCCATGCCATGTGGCCCTAAGTCTGTCTCTTCAGCCAGGCCTGCAGGCGGGTTGCCCCTTGTGCACCAGCCCTTGCCAAGGCTAACTGGCATGTGGGCTGCTGCTCTGCAGTCCTCATCCTCTTCCCCTGATTCTTATGAGCTGTCAGTCAGCCTGACCTCTCTGCCTCCACTGGTCCCACAGGGCTGCTGCTTCTGTACCCCTGTGGCCGTCCTCTAGCCACTACTGCCCCTGATTTGTGCCTCGTCCTTGTTCCCATGTCAAGAGAGAGCAGCACGATGAGTGCACCCTTGGGAATCCTACCTGGGGCTTCCCTTCCGGGTGGAAGGGAAGTAGGAGTGAGACCAGGACCTAGCCCTTACCTCCCCTAGTCAGTTTCTTACTGTACCTGGAGGCCAACTGCCACAGCCCCTGCCCGCTCAGGACCAAGCAGGGGCTTTAGGGGGCTCAGGCTTAATGATGCTGTTGTACATACCACACCTCTCCCCATTCCACAGGCGAAGACGCAGACTCCCTGACCGCAGGCGCTGGGCCAGCCACATTGCCATCTTGCCCCTACCCTGGTTTATGATTGTTTTTCACCTTTGGGCCCTTGGCCAGAGAATTCCCTCTGCCTCCAATGTATGCCATCCCCTCCTTTCCTTTCTGCCCGGGACACTCCTACCTATGTGCATGCGCCAAGTCTGGCCTGCTGCCCATTACTATATGGCCATGAGCTAAGAATGGTTTTGTTTTTAAATGGTTAGAAAAAACATCAAAGGAAAAATTCTATTTTGTGACATGTGAAAATTATCTGAAATTCAAATATCAGTATCCACAAATAAAATTATATTGGAACATAGCCATGCCCATTTGTTTATGTTTTGTCTGTGGCTGCTTTTACAATACAACAGTGCAACCAAATAAGAGATGGGTATTTAAGTCTGCAAAGCCTAAAATATTCAGTCTGGCCCTTTACAGGAAGTTTGCCAACCCAAGGTCACCTTGCTCTAGACCCAAGGTCACCTCCTGGGGAAGCCTTCCCTGACCCCCTGAACTCAGAGGTCTCCGTGGAGGCGCTGTAATACCCATCAGTCTTCTCTGCTGAGCCTGCCTGCGTCCACATGGGAGGCAGGGTAGCCGGATGGGCGGGTGGATGCTCACCGTGTAGTTGGGGGTCAGCCTCTTGATGTCATTCAGAGCCACATCAATGCCCATCACGCCCAAGATCAGCTGGTTCTGGGAGCAGAAGCATGGGGGGCTCTGCAATGCGCTCAATTCCATGGGGAACCACCCTCCACAAGGCCTCAAGCTGCTCTCACAGGCAGTGTGAAGGCCTGCCCTGCCCCTCCTCCACCCCCAGACCTGCTGTGGGCGTGCCCATCCCTCTCCAGGCACACCCATAGCCCCGACCCTCCCCTTTCCTCACCTTCTTTTCCCCAGGGCCATCCTGTGTCAGATTGAAAACAGGGAGGGTCCCTGTTACCACCAACCCTAGTCCCTAAAGGGAGAGGAAGATGATGAAGTCACCTGTGGCCAGCACTGACCCCACCCTGAGTGTTCAGAGCAGGGGCTCAAGTGCAGGCCACCTCTTTCTCCTGTGCTTGGTTCACCCCCTAAGGGGGCCCTCCAGGGTCTTGACCTGTGGGCACATCCCTGGGGGAAGGGTGCCAGCCCCATCCCTTCCTTGCCCAGAGGCCTTACCAGTGCATCCTCATACACGTTGGTCCACTGCACCTGCTTGGCCTCCTTGCCTGCCAGCACCATGGGCCTGCCCAACACATCTAGATACTCCTGGGGAGGGGGCAGTGGTGGGGGTCATGAATGCCTTTCCCAGGCACTGCCTGTTCTGTCTCCCCAGGCATTGGGACTGTGCCCCAGCCACCGTGAGGGGGCGCCCTTGGTCCACAGCAGCCCATGGCACACAGCGTCCCTGCAGGGAAGCCAAGGACTGGGAGGAGGGGCCTCCCCCAGTCTTACCTGTGTGTTGATGCGGATGGCTCCGATGGAAGGGATCTCAAAATAGTAGCCTGTGAAGGAAGAAGAGGCAGAGGTGGGCCTGGCTGGCATTGCAGGACCCATGTGCAGAGGGCCCTGCCCCTGGGGTGTGTCTGCAGCCCTGCCTCGCCTCTTGGGCTCCTCTCTCTTTGGAGTCCTCTCCCTCTAGTGCTCCTGGCCTCTGCCCTGCCAAGGGCGGTGCTATGGAGAGGGAGTGAGTGCAGCAGTATCAGGAAGCACAGCAGGGGGCAGAGATGAGGAGGGAGGAGCCTGAGGTCTGAGGTCCCTCATTCTAGGGTGCAATGCTATTCAAAGTCCACCCAGCAGCCAGGCCCAAGTGCACAGAGAGATGGACGGACCAGCAAACAGATGCAGGAGTAGACAAGCTGGGGGACGGTTGGACAATGGACAGATGGACAAAAAGAGGCTCAGTCAGGTGGACACGTTAGCCTCCAGATAGAGTGAGGGACAGCCTCGTGGATGGGAGGAGGCCCTGTCTCGCAGCAGGTGAACACACAGCTGGACATATGGATGGACAGTTGAACAACATACGCAATCGACAAAAAGAAATGGCAGGCAGGCCCCTGACAGTGATGCACAGGGGAGGTACCTTTGTTAGCGCAGGCCATCCACTGCAGCGGTGTGACGTCGTAGTTATGCTGCCCCACGGAGAAAGTAAACACGCGCACCTGTGGGGGGTTTGAGGTTACTGCTGAGGCCACCAGGGGACAGCCCTCCCCTGTACTGGGCCAAGGTCAGGGTAGCCCCTGCCTCAGCTGAGCCTCACCGTCCGGTTTGGCCAATTGTACTTCTCAAAGACATCCTGCACGCGATCCTCGCCACCATCCGTGAACATCATGATCATCTTGTTGCAGTTGGCCCGAGTGATGTTGGACTGAGGGGAGTGAGGCGAAGGCAGGCAGCTCTCAGCCCCAGCTCTCAGCCCCAGCTCTCAGCCCTCCCTGGTCCAGGGGCAGGGCCTCCCTCCTGCAGTGAGCCTGGATCTCTGGCCCTCCTCCCCCATAGCATATGGTGCTATCTGTCCAAGCTGCCTGTTTGGTGCTAATGAGGCCATCCATCTTGATTTCCTGGGTGTCACCAAGCCTGGACCCTCTCCTCCCCCAGCCGCCCACTTGCCCACCCACAGGGCTCACGTTCTGCAGCTGGTCAAAGGCATACTCAAAGCCGGCCTTGTAGCCTGTGGTGCCCTTGGCCACCATGCCCTGCACAGCTTCCTTGAACACCTTCTTGTTGCGCACATTGGCCTGCACCAGGTGTGTGAAGCATGACACAGGCTGCGCCTTCTCGTTGAACTGCAGGAACAGCAGGGTGGTGACTGGCCTCAGGCTGGCCAGGGCAGGCAGCTATTGCATGGGGCTGGTGGTGGTCACAGGAGCAGGGCAGGTGGGGTGACCCATTTTGCCCTGTCTGCCACCTTGGCACTCACCGAGGCCACATTCACATAGTCGTCATCAGACAGCGTGTCCAGCATCTCGCAGACAGATGTCTTCATCAGCTTCAGGGTCAGGCCACTCACACTGCCACTCCTGGAGAGGTCAGGCAGGGGCCGTGGAGGAGCCAGGGGAACCTCAAGTGTTCTCCTGCCCATCCCCCATGATGTTCAGGGCAGCAGAGTCTAGCCCGTTGCCCGCCCCTGCCCCAGCCCCACTTGCCAGCACTGCTCACTCACACATCAACGATGATGACCATGTCCTTGGGCGATGAGGCCCCCTGGATATACCTGCCCAGGAGATGCCTCTGTTAGGGTAAGACCCACTGGGACCATGTGGGTCCTTCCTTCCGTCACACACATATTGACTCAATACATTTCTCCTGAGCATGCACTGTGTGGGCCAGGCAGGGTTCTAGGCACTGATGACACCACATTTAATGAAACAGACACAGTCCTTGCCCATGACATGAATGGTCTGGCTCCTCGGCAAGGAAAAAGTACCAGGGGTATATATGAGCAGGTGATCCCCAGAGGGGGCAGGAGCCACATTTCCTGGCTTCAGTGGCTTGTTGTGTTCTCTGCCTCAGGTTGGGGCCCCGAGGGCAGAGTCTAGCTGTGTGTGGGATGGCGCAGGTGCCAGGGAAGGATACTCATAGGGAGCTGCCGGAGGGGCAGAGCAGAGGGGAGGGGTATCTGCGGCTCAGACGGGTAGGGCAGGGGCTGGCCAACCCTATAGAGGCTACATCTGCCTTTGGGGACCCCCTCTGGTCCAATCTCTCTTCCAATCTCTCAGCCCTGAGTGGGTGGGGGTGCTGGGCAGTGGACGGGGGCATGACAGCTGGGAGGCCTGCCTGGGTGATGGGATCCATTTTCCAGTGGCAACGATGTGTGAAATGAAAATTGGATACAGCTGGCTGCGCCCTGCTAGGAGGCTTGGAAATGGGGAGGTGGGGGAGCAGGCAGGAAAGGTGGGGAGCTGAGGGGGTGTCCCTCCCCAGCTCCTTCTTGCTTGCTCACCAGGGTCTCCTTCGGACATCATACAGGTCGATCTTCTTGGGGGCTCGCCACGGGGTGGCTGAGGGAGGAGAGAAAGTGAGTGGGACCAGCAGGAAAGGGCTGACCTGGGTAGGCAGGCCTTGCAGAGGTGACTGGGCCACCACAGACTACAGGGCAGCCACTCCATCCCATGCCTCCAGGATGGGTGAGCTGGCAGATGGAGAAAGGAGGGGTGCTGGGCAGACAGGGGACAGGGGCTGGTACCTACCCGGGTAGTAGCGAGTGACTCCTGTGGCACTTCCGAAGACCTGCCACAGCAGCGTGGGGTCTTGCCTGCGGTTTTCCATGAACACATTCTCCAGGGCCTCTGTCCAGTTGAGCTCATTGAGGATGACGGTGGCTGGGGGGAAGCGGGGAGCTGGGGTGGGGAGCACCTGGGCTGTGTCTTGCCAAACCCACCACCACAACACTTATGCCCGTGCCCCACTCAGAATGCTCCACCTGTTCTCAGCCTATCCAGACCTTCCCTATTTCCCAGGGCCCAGCTGTGGCTGCCCCAGCTCCTCCAGGAAGACTTCCTGATCCTCACCCCTCCCAAGCTGTGAAAGGAACAGTTCAGCCTACTCTTCCTCCAGGCCCCGCATGAGTAGGCAGGGCAGCTGTGGCTGGTAGCTTCTGGAGAGGGGCTGCCCAGGTGGCAGGGTGCTGGGAGCTGGGAGCCCTCGGTCCAGCACGCTGCCTGGAGCTAGCGCTCGTCCCCCAGGAGCTCACCCATTCAGCATGCACTCCAGGCTGCAGCAACAAGAAAGCAATTAAGGGCCCGCTGATGGGGCTGGAATTATTCAGCTATTAAGGTACCTGATAAGCTGGAAGCCACTCAGCTCCATGATTAATCAACTGGGGCCAGAAGCAAGCAGGGGTGGGGGCGGGGGCTCTTAGAGGGGCAGGGGCGGTGCCAGATCCTGCTCCAACACAGGCACGTGTACTTGTACACGCATGCACACACGCACACAGCCTGCACCCCGCCAACAAGTACACCTGTGTCTAACCTGTGTGTTTCCAGCCAGATGGAACCCACCTGCCTAGCAACCCAGCTGCCACCATGGGCACGAGGGCACACACGCTCATGCCTACACACCACTCTGCACCTACAGGGGACACTCGTGGGTCCTGCTCACTACCCGCTACCATCAGTTACCCCATTCTCCCTTCCCCCCAACCCTTGTAGTTGCGCATGTGTGATCCCCTGTCCAGATCTATCCCTACACACACACACAGAACAAGGCTCCAATGGACTCCATCCTGCAGACCCTTCAACCTGGGCAGAGACCCAGGATGGTTTGAGCAGTACCCTCAACCCCCAACTCGGGGTGGCCCGATGTGTGTGTGTGACACATATTCTCATGTGTGCAGTGACCCTGTCCCTGGACACTTGGACAAAATGGCAGGAGCAGGACACAGCTGCTTCTGCCAGGCCTCTGTGCCTCCTTCCTCCTCCAGGGACATCCACCCTCTTTCTTCCCATGTAGAGCCCAGCCACTGTCACCCCGTACAGGGATCCCCATCAAAAATCTACCTCAAGTGAGAACCAGAGACCACCTTTAGCAGGCAGACAAAGGTAGAAAGCATGATTTACAATTCTCAAGCCTCTGCCCCAGCCCTGGGCACTGACACACTCCTGGGCACTCTCCTTCTGGCAGCCCCTCTGGAGCGTGGGGCCTCTGCTGTGTCTGCTGCCTGATCCTTGCCCCTGCTCCCACTCCCTTCGCTGTCTGTTCCTGTGGCTTCCCGTAACTGACCATAATGTGAAAACAAAACACATTTCGAGCATTGGCTGTGCTTATTGAACAGTATGTTATGGTCCTGTTTCTAATTTAGAAACTTAGTGAGTTGAACAATTTCTATTTTTCTCTCTAAGGAAAAAATAAAGCCAGGCCCTCCAGAGTTTCACAAAGTACTGTTTGCCCTGAGACAGTCTGCCCGGCAGGTCCCACCCCTCACTGTGCCTCAGTTTTCCCATCTGCACAATGACAAGCTTAGAGCAGAGGGGTGTCCCTGGTTCAGGTCAAGGGCCAAGAGGAGACCCCTGCTCTGCGTGGGCTGTCCATGCAGGTACCCGTGACCCCACACGCGCATACCCATACACGGCAAGGCACATTCATGCAAACACCCCTGCCCCCACCTGCAAAGGGCCTGCTATTCAGCCCCATGCGCACAGACCCGCACCCAGGTGCACATACTCTCAGATCACGCTGAGCTGGGAAAGGGGACCATGCCCCCTCAGGCAGGTGATTACAGATTTAATTAAAAGTGACACAGTAAATAAAAAACATATAAAATGCAATTTGTGTGGGTAGCGAGGGGTGACTGGAGAGGGCGGTGTGGCTCCTGTTTTAATTAGCATGCCTGCCTGTGATAGTGCCCCTCGACTGGCTCAGGCAGGTGGCCTGCGGGCAGCCTGCAGGGAGCAGGGGGGAGCATCCTTCCCCACCCTGGCCTGAGGCTGCCCGGAAGGCGTAGCTGACCCTGAGGTGGAGAGGGCCTCCCTGAGGACTCTGGGAATTCCCTGCATTCTAGAGCTGAGGCAGTGGCTCTGAGGCTTTTGAGTCCCAGCCCAGTGGGCTCCTTGGATTCCAAGGCTACTCTGTAGATGTTCATAAAACTATGTCAGAAACAACAGGCCTCAGTGCTTTCAATCCTGCTGCTGGAGCTCCCCATCCAGTGTTTGACTCTTGGCTTCCTCCCCCTTTACCTCCCAGGAGCTTCAGGAAGTTCCTCCTCATGTCTGACTCAAATCCTTCTAGCTATAGTGACCTCGTTTCCCCATTGTGTAAAACTGCCTTGTCCCTGGAGCTTGGACTGTCAACCACCCTCTTCCACATCCCCCTTCCCCACATCCCCAGCTCCTGGCTGCTCTTGGCAGGAAAACTTCCTACCTCCTTGGTTCTATGCCCAGGAGAAGTAGGGCAGTGTCATAGGGTTGGTATCTGTGAGGAGTGTTTTCCTGTCCCCCTGCCCTCCGTGTCCACCTGATGGGTTGCAGCTTCTCAACCACTTCTACTTGGGGGCAGGGAATGGGGAAGGGTGGTGAGGAGTTGCTTCAGGGGCAGGCGGGCACTCAGTCCCACATGTGGGGAATGGTGTGTGTGTATGTGCATTCGTGTGGGTGCCTGTGGACACGTGGGCAGGAGACCATGCATGCACAGGCATAGAGGCTCAGTGTTTTGCAACTTCTGAGTGTTAGGGTGAGGCTCTGCCTGTGAGTGCTTGATGCCCACAGGTGGGTGAATCTGAGAGGTGCACAGGAGTAATCTCAGGTGCAGGAGGCTGGAGGTAGATGGCACTGGCCTTCTGTCCCCAGGGACTCAAGAATGCCCTGGCAGTGGGCCTGCCCCCATGGCAGGTAGGATGGGCTGTCCCGATCGCTCTGCACACTCACAGCCTTTGTAGATGTCCGTGGGGATCTGTACAGCCGTGTATGAATAGTTGACCTTGTTCTTGAAGTTTGGGTCCTCGATGAAGTCCAGCCTTAGGGTGCTGGCCTTAGACCCCCTTTCCACATCCTCACTCTCAGGGTCGTCCTGCAGAAAGGGCAGCCCCCAGCAGTGTCAGGGGTTGTAAAGGCCTGCAAGTAGGGGCAGGGAGGGCCAGAGTCCAGGAGATAGGGGCATCTCAAAAAGAGGGACTATTGCAGTAGGAGACACAGATGGAGAGACACAGGGACAGATGGACACGGGGTTGGACCCCTCACCCAAGGGGCCTGTGACTCCCACTTCCTCCTGCCCACCCCACCCACCATCCCCACATTTGCTAAACCCAAATTCTAAAACCAAAACGAAACCAACCTCTTCTCCACATTCTTGAAAACCAATTAGGGAAGGAGGCAAATCATGGAGCCAGTCAGAAGGAGCGGGCTCCAGAATCTGCTTACAAGGATATGCCTTGTACAATGACAGGCAGGCCTCAGCAGTCCCTCCAGGAGCTCTGGGCCCCCACAGCCATCACTGGGCCCTGCCCAGCCCCTTCATGGAGTTCCTCTTGGAGCAGGGAGAGGGCCCTAGCCCTATCTAAGGCAGGGCACTATCCCCTGCAGCCTGACGGCTGTAGGGTCTGAGCTGGGGAGGCTAACCTGGGAGAGCTGGGCTGGGGGCTACCATTCAGACCTGCTGACCTCCAGAGGGAGGGTCTGTGGTGCCTGGTAGCAGCAGGACTGAAAGGGCCCCTGTTGATTTTCTAAAATGAGCCACAGCGGCCTGACAGGTGCCAATTATGGCATCTCACGGCCGGGCAGGCTGGGCATGCGCTGTACATCCCCGCCCACCATCACAGGCTGGCAGGAGTGGGTCTGTGACTAGTGTTGATGCCGCAGCCGATGGGAGTGGGGCAGGCTTGGGTGCAGGTGTGCAAGGGGGAGGGGAGGGAAGAAAGATGATGGTAGAGAGTGAAGGCAAAGAGGAAAAGCCAGACTGGGGAGTCAAGGGAAAGGAGGCTAAGGGTGGAGAGCAAAGCTAGGGGGCTTCCTAGGCTGGTAGGAGGGAATCATAAGCAGCTGAACACCCCATACGCTCCCTCACTGCCCCTCAAGGCCTCTGTGACCACCCTCAGCCCAGGCTTAGCTCATTCATTCTCCCCCATGGGTCCACGTGGGCTGACCCCCGCTGCCCACTATGACCTGGGCATGCTCCTCCCCTGTGTTTCTTCCTCTAGGCATTTGACCAAGCTGTGTCCAGTCTGGGGAAAGGGTGACCATGCCTCTCCACCCAGCCAGATGAGCTCTCCACACCCCAGGGGCACAGCTCTGAAGGGCCTGTGGCAGACACTCTTCATCTCTTTGAGGGTGGATTTTGTACAGCAGAATCCAAGCTGTCTGCTGCCCTCCCACTGCCCTTCTGCGGTGTGCCACCCGTCTGCCCACCCCTGGCACACCCTAGAAGCCCTCAGGTGCTGGGTAAAGCCAGGGCAGGCAGCTTTGGAACATGGAGGCCAGAGTGGGAGCGGCCGCCTGTGAGGCGTGCGCCACTCACGTTCCGCTCAGGAGGGGGAGGCGCGGGAGAAGAAAGCCCCCGAAATGTCAGCGGCAGATGAAGGGCACTAGAAAATGTAATCTCCCAACTTTCCCAACTAATGTGACATTTGGATTCTGTTCTGATAAGCTATCAGCTGGCAAACTTTTTCCTTCCTTTTCTTTCCCCCACCCCCACCTTCTGGCTGGTAATTTAAAAGTAAATGGTCTAGAAAGATCTCTAACTGTACCTCTGGCAAAGATTAAAAAAAACAGAGCAACACAACAAGCAGGGGAGTAGGAAAATGTGTGCGTGCTGTCATTTATACCAGGCGTTTGGCCTAGCTGACCCTAGTCTAGCCGGGCCCCAGAGTGAAGCTCCCTTGTCGGGCAATCTCTAGTCTCCCAACAGAAGTCCAAGAGGCTAGGGGCAAGGAGTCAATGATTTAGAGTGAGGGGCTGGGGCCCTGGATACAGTTGAGGCTGCTGGAGGTAGGTTCAGAGCATCCTAGTAGGGGCTGGGCACCAGGCTGGCCAAGAAGTCCCTCAGTGCCAACCCCCAGCCCAGGGGCTTTGTATGGTGGGCAACTATAGTCTCCTGGTTTATATTTAATGCCCTGATTGCTAAAATTACAGCCCGCTGCCAAGGGGGGTAAGGAATTAGATTCAGGGTCTAATTAAAGGTTCGTTCTTCATTTGAATTTCAGATTCCAGCTTTAATTTTAGCAACTTCTCTGGGAGCCACAGAGCTCAGCCAAGGGGAAGCACACCTGCTTGAGCCCACCCCGCTCTGTCTCGGGCCCTGTGCCCTCCTGTGGCTCTCCCAGGCCAGCCTGGTACTGCGGATCCTGCACAGGGATCCTTTCCAGCCTTCTCACCTCCTGGTGTCATTGGGTACCTCTCACTTGCCCCGGAAACCCACCAAGCCCGCAGGCTTGGAGAGGAAGACTGGATCTTGGGTCCTCCGAATCAGCAAGCAGTCCAGACACTATGCTGCTGTGACACCTCTGTTTACAGAGGGGACCGTCAGGTTCAACTATTTTTGCCTTAAAGTCAGGCAGAGGGTCTTGGGCCTTGACAAGCTCAGCAAACACTGTCTACTTCAAGTGCCCTACACCCTCAGACTCGTCTTCTCTACAGCCACCTCCCCTGCAAATAGTCATACAGCTTTCACACGAGTCTTCTGGTGACGGGGACCTCACTACCTCACAGGGCAGCCCAGGCGGACTTGAGCCAGTGAGTGATATGGAGGCAGAAGGGTGGTGTGGCTTTGGGCTCTCTGGTCAGTCCCAGTGCCACTACTTCTGAGGTGGGTGACCCCAGGTGAGCTCAGGGTCAGGGTCTGACGATGGGCCAGGCTGTGGGGTGCTTAGCACAGGGAAGGGAGCTGGCCTAACCTGGAAATGCACCTGGACATCAATGCATCCTGCTCACACCTGCTCACCTCCAGGAAGCCTTCCCAGCTGCTCCCTGTCTCCCTCCTCTCACTGCACTTAAGAGAGGCCCTCTCCATCTGGGACCTAAACTGCCCCATGCAGGGAGGGCCAAGCGCCTCACCACCTGCCCCACACTGCAGTCAAGTTCAGCCCACTAGTGCTCAGAGATGCAGCCCTGGAGGGGTCCGGACTTCTAGGGAGTTGTGGGAGGTGGACGATGGGGCCTGTGTCAGCACGGCTCTGCAGGGTTGAGCTCAGAATGCGTGGCGCTGAGTCCTAACATCCATTTTACAGCTGAGGCCACCAAGACCCAGCAAGGAGGTGTGGCTCAGGAGGGGGTGCTCACCAGCTCAGCGTCAGCCTTGGCGTCATAGTACACGATGTCTTCCTCCTGGTGGGGGGAGAGAGGCCTCAGCACTAGCTGCTCAGGGTCCCGAGACAGACAGGACTCCTAGCCTCAAGGCCTGCAATGGCACCCTTAGATTCCTTTGGGGCAGAGACTGTCCCTTTCCCCCACCCAGAGCCACCCTCCTGGAAGGGCTGGATGGGTCAGGGCTGGGAATGCAGCCAGGCCCATCTTCAGAGGCCCTGCACAGGCTCCAGGAGCATGCAGTACCCCTCAGCTGGAATTCCCTGGGCTTCCCTAACTCAGGGGCCAAGGGTCCTGGGTTGCAGCCTTCTAGGCTCTGTCTGCAGAGAGGCCGCTGAGGCAGCACCAGGGAGCGAGGAAGACAGAAAACAGAGCCGAGTTTGGGCAGGAGGGAAATAATGACTCGACGCTGCATCTTCCAATTTCTTCTATTAAAAAGCCTGCTCATTACGGGCATGTACTTATTAATTATCTGTGATTTGTTGTGAAATGCGAGGGGGTTTCCACAACAGGAGCGGGAGAAAACAAAGCCCGGCCCTGGCGCCTGCCTCCCGGTCCTCACCCGCCTGTGTGTGCCCCGCCCGTCCCTGGCCCATGTCTGCTTGCCAGTCGCCTGGGTTCTTGGCCATCTGTGCGTCATAATCACTGGCCGCCCCAGGGACCCGTAACACAAACGGGCTAATTTCATGTGTAATGATCTTTAATCAGAACCGAGCACGGCTGACAGAGGCCGCCAGAAGGTGAGCCCGGTGTCAGCCAAGTGCCACTGGCTCAGGAGGGGCTGCCACACTCTGCCCCCGTGGGCTTCAGGGCCACAACTCAGGACAGAGCCACTGTCCAAGTCACCCTCTCCAGGTGCTCCTCAGCCCTGTTCTGTACAGCAAAAACCTGCAGCGTGGCCCTGGTGGCCCCTTACTCACTCAGGGCTTGTTTCTTTGTGGTCTGCAGATGGGAGTGGTGACCAAGTCTGCTCCCCAGGGCCTGGCTGTGAAACAGCAGGCAGAGCCAGCCCTCACTCCACCAGGGCAGATGTTACCCTGGACACTCGCTTCCCAAGGCCCAGCTGGGGCTCACTCAGTGTGTGACCCCAGGACTAGACCACTCCCTCTCTGAGCCCCAGGCTCCCCAGACTCCCCAGGCAGGACTCTGGGAAGAGGCCTGGCTGTGGTGACTGCCCAGGGGCTGCGTCAGTACCTGGGACTGTTTCAGGGAACAGTCCTAGTCTGTCTCTCACCAGGGGTCTAGGGGCTGCAGGCCACCGGCTAAATGTGCAGGCTTAGTCCCAGCATTCTGGAATACTGACTGCATGCCTGGCACCACGAATGGGCAAGACCACAACTTCCAGAGGAACGTAAGACCAAAGGCGGCCCGAGAGTTCCAGCATCCGGGGCACCTGCCGCGTCTGGTGCTTTCTTACAGCAGCCCTATGACCCCATCAGTCAGACGCTTCGAGGGCAGGGAGAAGAAAGCCTTCGCACCCTGGCTCCAACCTGCCCTCCCAGTCTGTTGCCGACCTTGCCCACACCCACCACCCACCAGTGCAAGAAGACTGCGGCCCTGGTGGGCCTGGGGCGGGGGCGGAGGCCAGGCCCAAGCTGCAGGGGGCTCGGTCTTTCCCTGCGCCTGGCTCCAACCAAAGCGCGTAATGAAAGCTGACATTACATCAAACACAATAAGGAGTTTCAGTTGATGAAGATCATTCCTGAACACACAAACCCATTAAACTGAGGGAAAAAAATATCAATTCAACACACTCGCTGTGAAAAGAAAATGTGATTTGTTATCTAAAAGGGGGTTATAAACACAGCTCTGATGCTCTTTCCCTCCATAATGAAAACAGGCGGGTGCGGTGGGAGGACTGCAGATTACAACCTGGGGCCTCACTCACTTCTTAGGCAAACCTTCCACAAGGATGGGAAAGGACACAAGCGGGGGCTGGTCACTTGCAGCCCTCAGGAGCCCTGGGCTCCCCTCACAGGCTGTGGCTGGGACCTGCCTGCACCTGAGTCAACACTAGGCACCTCAGTGTTCACTGGGGCCACCTCTCCAGCTGCTCCAGGTGCTCCGCTTCTCTATTCTCCCGTTTCATGGTCTTAGTGGAACATCAGATATTGGTGGCGTCAAGGACATAGGGGGACATGTCACCCAGGAGGATTCTTAGCCCCCTGCAGATGACAGATGAGGCTCAGGATTCTGTATGGCCTCCCTGCCCCCCAGGGCTTGATGCATGTGGGAATGACCCCTCCCAGCCTCTCCTGCCTCTAGGAGGGCGAGACCATGCCCCTTCCTTGGTAAGAAGAGCATGGATGGTGGCACACAAGGTCATACATGTGAAAACATATCATAAATACATGTGACTGCTATGTATGAAGTGGTGTGGAGCTGGGGGTGTGGCAGGAGGGGGCCGTCAGGGTCAGGATGGGAGGGTCCCCGAGAAGGCCTCTGTCTGCTTGGGCCAACACAGTACCTGGGTTAAGCAACAAGGAGACAGTATTCTCTAGTGACTGAGTACAAGGGCCTCAGCAAAGAGTCCTGGCCTCAAATTCTGACCTGGACATGTGAGCTCTGGAATCCTGGGCAGTGAGTGAAGACTGAGGCTGAGCCAAAAAGGACCCAGCCTACTGGCTTGTCCCAGTGGCCCCCTGAGGAATTCCATGGGTCACCCCCGAGGAGGCAAGGCTGCCCAGTTAAATCATGCAGCCTCCATGAGGCTTCACCTCTGGGTCTCTATTTCCCCACTCGTAATATCCTCTGAGGGCGTGAAGAGAACAGGGAGCTGGGCCTCCCCAGGGGTAGGGACAACTCTGCCCATGAGTGAAAACCTTCTGTCTTTGCAACTCCACAGCCCAGAGGAGAGGCTGAGTGTGGAAGAGCCCCGGGTGGGGTGAAACGGGTGTCCCTAATGTCTGGGGTCCACTCCCCTGACATACCCTGTGTTACCTCATATTTTAGGGGCCATTTTGCCCAACTGGGCAGGAATTGGGGGAATCACCCACTCTGAACTCACACACATGCCCTCCCATGTGGACTTGGGTACACAGATAACAGGCGAGGGGCGGGGCAGGAGGGTCCATGTGACCCTTGTGTTGGTGACATACATTCTCCTTAGCAGGAGCCAAGCCCAAGAGAGGTGTGAGGAGGTTGGGTCTCAGGGAACAAGCTGAGGAAGTGAGCACGGGGTGAGCGGAGGAAGGGCAGTTGCCATCCGAGTTCAGTGCTTAGAAGGTGGCTGCCAAGGCCTGGCCAGACATGACTGCCGCCTGCCCACCAGCTGCCTGTGCATGCCCAGGCCAGCCACCCGCTGCACCAGTGAGGACGCTTGGCCTTCCTGCCCTGGCCTAGTGCCAGCTCAGCCCAGCCAAGAGGACGTTTTCTGAGACAGCCGTCTGTCGCTGGCTTGGCAGAGGCACGCAGGGGCCCTATGGTTGGGTCAGACCCTCAGGCCAGGAAGGCCACCTGTCCTGTCCAGCTGGCTCTTCCAGCCTGGACCAGCCCCCACACAGCCCTCCTTCTAGTCCCTAGGCAGAGCTCCGTCCACTCCCACCATCATGTTCCCCAGGGCAGGGTTGTGTCCTTCCCTTACACTTCCCAGGGGAGGGCTGTCTCTTCCATTCAACTCCCAGTGCATGGCTTTGTTTCCTGTAGGCCCTGGTGTTGGCACTGAGGCCCTGGGGCCAATGGTCACTCCCCCCTCCCCTACCCATGCCCTGGCCCAGCTCCTCCCTGGTGGTGGTTTCGGTGGCACACAGTGTTGGCATAGTATGGTGCTGGCACCAAGTGTGGTCTGGCAGGTGGCACCTCTTCATCTATCCTAAGCGTTATGGGCACCAGGGCACCTGCTGCCCGCCTGTGGGGGCATGTGAGGCATTGTCTGCTAATCAGGGCCATCGTTTCCCTAGTGTCCCAGGGTCTGGGTTGGCCAGGGACGAGGAAGGGGGATAGGAGTTTTACATCCAGGCATTGCCCTCTTGATCTCTTGTCCCAGCTCTGACCCTGCAGACTCCAGGATCCCCTACCCCCCAGGCTGAGGTCAGTGGAGTTGTGGGCATGTGGATATGGGTTATACCACTGATACCATTGTCTGTTCCTCAGAGGTTTGCACCTGGACCTGCTGTGTGCTGTCAACACAGGGACGGCCACACCCGGCTGATGGTGCAGTGGATTCCTGTCGCCACATGAGCCAAGCATATCCTCTGTGGCCAGAACAGTTGGGCACCATCCTCCCCATCTCAGAGGTAAGAAGACTGCTTCTGGTCACGCTGTCACTGCTGTGGGCAGTGGGGGCCGATCCTAGGGTTGGGGCTAGAAAAGGGAGTCCTAGGCAGAGATCTGGAGAGAGAGGCTTTGCACTGAAGGAGGGGTAGTTAAGGGCATTCCTAGGAAGAGGGCCTGAGTTTGAGGCTGGAATTGTGGCACAGGCCAGGTGCCTCTCCTGAGTGCTGGGGGAACATGGCTCCTTGTCTGTCATCTCCTGAAGGTCGTTGGAAGGATGTGGTTTCAGGGGTGGGTGGTGTGCCTGCAAGGGACAAAACAGCATCCCTTCCCAGCCTCAAGTCCCTGCACCTTCCCCTGGCATGGACAGCCCCTCCTGCAGCCACTGCTGCCAGCTCTCCCTGGCAGCCCAAGCATAGCTGGCTGGTGTTGGGCTCTTGGACACACCATTAGCATTGATGCCTTTCAGCCTGGCAGTTGTGGCAGCAGCAGTGCTTCCTGGGAGGAACAGTGACCCAGTAGATGGGAAGGAGGGAGGTGACTACAGCCCCACCCACCCTACCTGAGACACCAGTGGGATAGGCCAGCAGGCATCCAGCGGGATGTGGCAGGGAGGGAGAGGAACAAGGCCGGGCGCAGCTGGCCCTGTGGTCAGGGCTGCCTGTGGTCACACCCACAGCTAGGGGCACCTCAGGTCAAGCCAGGGGGAGAGGAGCAGCCAGGGCCCTTTACTGCCTCATCTCAGGACAGAAGTACTTAGGGCCCAAGGGCTGGTGTGGCCAGAGATGCGCCCATGCCATTAGCGGCTTGGCACCCATGTAGCCTGACATGTACAGTGATTCCTTCACACCCCAGAGCTGAGCTCACAGGCAGCACTGGCACCAGTCAGTCCTTTGCCAAATGGGGAAACTGAAGCCCTTGCCTGGGTCCCACAGGGACTGTGAGCAAGTAGCACTGGAGTAGCAGAGAGGGAGAGAAGGGTCAGTCCTGTCTCCTGGGGAAGGGGGGTTGGTTTAGGGAGTAACTAGCTCATTCATTTGTTTACCTTAGAAAATCACCTTTCATTTCTAATCTCATGTGAACTCCCTGAGGGCAGCACCCAGCACCTGCCAGGGGTAAACGAAGAATGCCACGGTGTGGGCAAGGTGAGACAGCTCAGCATGACCTGGGGGATGGGGACTGGGGAGGAACAGATTTAGAGCTTGGATCATAGGCATGAGCCCCTGACACCCGATAGCCGGCTGTGAATCTCTGCCACCAACAGGTAACCTCCGGTAGGTCTATCCACTCTGTGCTTCTATTTTCTTGTCAAATAGGGACAATAACCCCACTGCTTCCTAGAGCAGATGTGCCTGGCCCAGAGCTGGAGCGAGTCAAGTCTGCCACCCCCAGCCTGCCCCTCCCTGTGTTTAGCACAAGACTACTAGGAGGCGCGGCTCAGACACCCGAGCAGCTGTGGAGGACACAGGAGCCCTGCCAACTAGTCTGGTTCTCAAGGGTTACATCATCCTTGGCACTGGGGCTTCCTTGAATCCAGGAAGAGCCCTGCCTCCATCTGATGCTGGCTGGAGGGCAGGTGTATCTAGCCCCAGGCAAAATCAAATACAGCAAGGAACTGGCGAGGGCAACTCAGGCCTAGGCTGGGATGGGTGAGGCTCCCCTTCACTCCCCCATGCACTAGGCCCTCTGCGCTCAGCTTCTTGCATCTCTGCTCCAAGAAGCGAGCCTGAGCTCCTTCTGAGGTGGAAGGAGAGGCTTTTGTGACCATGGCAGCCCAGTCCCCTGAGCCCAGACTGAGGGCCTCCTGGGTGGACAGGTTGCTGTTCAGGGAAGTCAAGGAAGGAAAGTCGGGGAAGGGCATCTGGTCCCCTTTTCCCAGCATCTCCTGCAGGTCACTGTATTAAAGCCTCTGACAAGTCCTGAAGTCCAAAGGCCTCTGACCCAGGGTCTCTCCAAGAATCTGAACACCTTATCTGGGGAACACAGGGAACACCACTTTCAAGCAGCCTTCCCACTCACGGGTGACTCCGCAGCTCCTCTGGAGTGAATGTGGACTCATATCTCACTGTATGCCCAGCAGTGAGGGGCACCTGGAGCAGCTGCTGAATGTTGGACACAGACTTCTGGCTCTGTTCCACAGACCCCTCCGTGTCCCTCATGTGTCTGCGTAGCTCCCATCCCCCCGGCATTCACACCCACCCATGGATGGGCATGCCCTGAGTGCTGGGCAGGGTGCTGGGGCTCCTACCTTGATGTTGTCCTGCCAGCGGTGTGCTTTCTGGAAGTTCTCTGCAGCATCAGCCAGTCTCTAAGGGACAGAGCACAGGGAGGTCAGAGGCTGAGGAAGGCAGCCTGCCCTATGCCCACCCCAAAGCCTCTCCATCCCCAGCACTCCCTGGGGCCAGGCTGGACTGGGGACTCCCTTCCCCTCATCCTATGAGACCCTCAGAGATTCTCTGCCCCAGATACTCCCCAGCTTGCTGTGTGGGCACCTCCTTGACCACAGCTGGGTCCATGCAGGAAAGGTGAAGCCTGTGCAGTGACCCCAGTGGCATCTCCATGGGACTCCTTGTACTAAGCCAAGCCCCAGTGCCACTCTCTACCCCCCACACACTTGTATCACCCCAGTGCCAAGAGGAAGCTCCTCTGGAGCCAAGGTTGAGCTGCAAGTTAGAGAGTGCTTCGCCTTGCCCTGCCCTTCTGCCAGCTACCCAGAGCCCCACAGGAGGGGCCCACAGCCCACCCTGCCCACCCAGGCCCATGGTCCCTCTCCCAGAGTTCCTGAGCCCCTTCCCACAGGGCTCCCAAGCCCCCTCTCCATAAGAGCCTCTCCTGTTCTTTGGGGCTGGTTCCAGTGGCCTCTTGCAACAAAGCCCCTGTGCCTGAGAGCAGAATGTCCCTCAGGGCATAGCTGTGTGCCTGTCCATCCTACACCTGCCACTGGGCACACTGGGTGCCAGACTGCGCTGACTGGTGGAGGTGTGACAGGCCTGGTCCTGCCTCTCACAGCTCACAGGCACGACCTCGCAGAACCACCATGGCAGGAGAGGTTGAGGGGCAGGAGGCGCAGTGCTGTGGAGCTAGGGACCTCAGGGAAGGCTTGCTGGAGAAGGCACTGGGGCCTGGCCACCCTCTGGGCCTAAGCCCAGGTCACCCAGACATTCTTATTAGGTACTTTCTAAGGATCTCGTCTCTACAGGAAACCTTGGGGCCCCCAAGGATGGAACTGAGTCTGGCCCTGGGGGACTTCTGCAGAGCTGAAAGCAGTGGTGTCCTGTCAATCATAGTGACAACCATCACTATCAACTGGCCACCTACTGTACACCGAACCCTCCCCTGGCCAGTGACTCGTGTGCTGTGCACCTTGTACCATTCACAGTGTGCCTGGCGTGGGGCCATTGTGGCCCTCCTCAGATGAGGACGGCCAGGCACAGAGACGGCGAGCAGCCTGCCCAAGGTCACAAGGTGAGTCCGGCTCAGGCTGGGTCCTGGAGCCCAGCCCTCACCATTGCATTTGTCTTGCTCCGCCAATGACCGAGATCCAAGGACCAGCCTCTGTTGGGCCCGCCATGCCCAGTGAGGCGCGTGGCTCTGGTCTCTCACCCCACCCCACCCTGTCCCACGGTGGAGCAGGCGTGTCCCACCTCCAGGCCTACAGCCCTACTCAGAAGGTCCTGCCCCTTGGTATTCAGGACACCTCAACCCCATCTTTGAGTCCAGGCCTGATATGACATGTGGGCTCCGGAGGGGACGTCCTCCTAAAGCCTGTCAGCTGCCCATTAGGGAGAAGTGGGAGTCAGGTCATGGAGGCCGGCGTTTCCTCCTCTGAAGCATGGACTAGCAGGGCAGGCAGCAAGGTGGGGCCTCCTGTGGAGCTGTGGTCTCTGCTCTCCTGGGGCAGGGTGTCACACCCCCATAGTTAGAGTGGCTGTCCAGGGCCATCCCCAGTCTCATTGGGCCGGCTCCCCCTCCTCAGGCCAAGGACACTGAATGGTGGGGAGGCTATGAGGCTGGGGTCCCGGGAGCAGGGAGAGAAAGTGCCTCTTGGGGTCAAACCCTCTCACCCCACAGAGCTTGGCCCTCCTGGCCTCTGCTTCCCTCTCCTTTGTAGGCTCAGTCCTCTGTCCCCCACCACCCTTAATTGCAGGGCCTGCTTGGCTGGGACCCACACCCTCTTCTCTCCCCAGCCCAGCCTCACACTCCTAGGGTTTCGGGGGCCCCAGGTCTCTCTACTCCGTGACGCCTCCCATGTCTTGCCTCCAATCCTGGCCCTCCTGAGCTCCTGGACACTTCCCTGGAGTGACCCTCAGACCCACCTGAGCTCAGAGTGCCCTCTGGGGCAGGCCACCCACCCTGGCCCCTCTGCCTCCTCCATTCCACTCCTGGCATCCCTCACACCACCTCCTGTGCACCCCCAGCTCAGGCTCCGTCCTGCCTGGAACCTGTGTCCTCTCATCCTCGTCACCTATTCTCCACACAACACCTGGAGCCTTTTCTCCAAATATAGATCTGGTCATGTCACCATCCCCTGTGCTGAAACCCTTCAATGGCTCCCATTTCTCTGCACGTAAAAGGCACAACCTTCTCGAGGTCCTGTAGGGCCCACCAGACTCCTCTTCTTGCTTTTCAATCCTGGAGCCTCCTCTTGGCCTAAACCACAAATGCCCACCCACTGATCCCAAACCCAGGGATGGATGAGGTCCCCAATTCATAAGCCTGCAGTTCCCTTGTATAGAGGGCATTATTGTGTGACTTGTACGGTTCACAACACTTGTCACCAGAGTTAGTCGAGCACCTGCAGTACAGCAGGTGCTGGGCTCAGTACTTGGCCTGGAGGCTGTGTAAAGCCCGACGAGGCAGTGCGTGGGTCGAGCCTTTGTCATCACTGTGCCCCTCCTTCCTTACCTGGTGACCACTACCTTCCCAGGGACACCAAATCTTCCTCAGAGTGGGGCTCTGCTGAGGCCCCTGTCCTTCCCTGAGGTTGAGACTGGGGCAAAATGGGAGAAGCAGATGCAGTCTCTTGCCGCAGAAAAGCCAAAGGGTCGATGGGGCTGCAGATGCTACACTGACACTAGTGGGAGTCTCCAGGCTGAGCCATGACCCTGAGGAACTGTGTTCTCCTGCCCCTGCCTCTACTCCTGGCCAGGAGGTGCCAGCTCCTTCACCCTCTGAGGGCTCAGCTCTGACCGTGAAACCTCTGGGCCCCAAAACATGGGGCTACAGGCCCCTCTGGCTCCAGAGCCTAGCAGACAGGGCAAGGGAGACCCAGAGAGGGAGGCCCCAACCCCCAGCCTCCTTGAGCTCATGGAATCCCGTGGGCTCAAAGGCCTGGGTCAGCTCACTGACTCATGAATAACGGAGTCGTAATAGCCACAGCAAAAGGATTACTTTTAATCCTCAGTAACGATCAAGCCATTATTATTTTTTCGGTGTTACAGATCAATCAGTCCATCCCTGGGCACTGGACGTGTGGAAATTGCTAAACAGGCAGGCCCAGTGGTGGGGGAGGAAGGGCCGAGGCAGCTGGTGGGTGTAGTGGAGTGGGCAGGCTTCGGCCATGAGGTTCCATCAGGCCTGAGGATGAGAGGACTGGGACCACCCCTGGGGTGCATGAGGGACCCTGAGCAGAGATCAGAGCCTGGACCCTGGAGTCCCCGAGCCCTGGCCCGGGTTCAAAGTTTGACTTTCTAGGAGCAGGGTCTTCACCACTCTGGTCCTCAACATCCTGCCTATAAACTGGACATAGTAACTGCACCCACTCAGGGTGGCTAGGCTCTTGGCAGCCCTCTTCCTCCAACCCTCAGCAGCTGCACACAGGCAGCCAGTCCCCTGAGGTTTCTCTTGCTGGCTCTTGCCCAGCTCTGGGACCTCCTGCTATCTGTTCTTTCTGCCTGGTTAGCCCTATCAGACTGTGTTACCTCCCCTGGAAACTTCCTTTTAACTTTAACCAGCCCTCTGGACAAGGTGGGCTTCCCTCCCCTCTGCCAAGCAGGACGTGTCCTGAGGCAGGGATCTCCAAGCTTAGCTCCAACTGCCTGGCCCAGGCTGAGCACCCAGACCTTGGGCTCCTGTCCCCATAGAGCTGACAACAGTCAGGCCTGCTGAGGGCTGGCAGGGAGACCGTGCCCACCCTGCCCCACCCCTGGAGGTTCATCCCTCCTAGCACTTCCCTTCCACCTCTCCCTGGTCCTCCTGATGGTTTGGGGACAGGCTGGAAGGGGCAAGAAACTGAGGCCCAGAGGCGAGGGAAGAACCTATTAGGATACCACGCAGGGCAGGGACAGGGCGCCTCCCTGTCTCTGGAGTGCCTGCCTGTCTTGGGGAGATGCACTCCATTCCTAGCCCTGACCCCAAGTGCCTGGCCCCCTGGGAGCGATTCCTTGCTTGGGCTCTGGGTTCTGCTCCTGGAGCTGCCTGCAGTCTCTGGTTGCCCTGCTACCAGGCCCTACACATGCTGCTGCCTCCCAGGCCACTCCTGCCCAGACTCCTCTAGCTGCATCCACTTCCTGACCCTGACGCTCAGCGAACCCTCTTCCATGTCTGCTTTCCCCTTGAGCGCTGGGTTTGGTGGGTAAGTGTCTAGTGGCTGTCGAGTTTATGGTAACTTGGCCCTGGGCATACAGTAGGTGCACAATGAATGTCTGCTAAATGAAGATTGGGGTGTCTCTGGACCTGTGTAGAGGCCTGGGCTTGAGTCTGGCTCTGCCCAGCCAGTTGTGTGACCCCGGGTGTGTAGTTTAACCTCTCTGAGTCTATTTTCTTCAGCACATCCTGGGGGATAATGGCTACCTATGGCAATGCTATGAAGTCACTGATGGTGCCTTGTCTGGCCCGTGACGTCCCCATCATGACCAGGGTATTGGAGGGAACCTCAGTGGGACTGTTGAGTGGGGATGCTCACAGCCAAGTCCATCATGGTAACAGCAGGCATTTCAGAGGCAATTATCAGAGAGTTTCACTTAATCAATTTCCCTCAGCTCTGGGAACCGTTCTTACAGGAAAAGGCAAGAAAGAGGAGGACTGGTCATGCACTGGGCTGGGGACAACACTCCCCTGGGGAGCAGCCCCTGCACAGATACCTGCAAATCTCACTACATTAAACAGCTTTCAATTGCAGTGGGAGCTGAGACAGTCAAGAACCTGAGATCAGGGACCTGGGGCCAGGATGGGCACCCCTCAGAGCCCAACACCTGGGATAGGAAGGCCCCCTGCATGCTAGGAGGGGAGGGCCTTGGGTGATGGGGGGCTGGGGCTCTTGGGTGCTCTCACCCTCTTAGAGGGCCTGCTCACCCCCACCCCCAGGCTAGGGGCTCCCCACTTTTCCTTGGCCTACTCTCCTCACCAGCCCTCACCTGGGAGTCCCTCCATGCCCAGTGCTGGTGGCTCAGAAGGGTCTGAGGAGTAACTGCCCATCAAATAGGACTTTTTCTGCACAGCCCAGAGGGAAAGGCTGGAAGAGTTCTTTGGTCTTAATTAGTTATGGTTACTCCCACTTCCTAGAGGATATGAGAGGCTTAGAAGAAAAGGCCCTGAACCCATGGGGTGCAGGATGTTGAGATCTAGGGCAGTGAGGGCTGAGCCAGGCAGAGCTGTGATGGAGTGTGGGCTCCAGGGTGGAGGCTGGGGGTAGTATGCCCTGAGAATGCTGCTGAGGGCTGCAAGGAAGGAAGCAACGACAAGGTATCACCAGGTGTGGTCCAGTGCCTACCGTGGGTGAGGGCTTCACTGCTGCCTCCCCAGCAAGACTCACGAGAAGTAGATTCTCCTTCTCCCCTCCTTTTACAGCCGAGGGAATTGAGGCTCAAAGTATTAGTGTAGCTGCCCCAGACCCCTAGGGAGGAAGAGGGGGCATCAAACCCAGGTTCACCTGATGGTAAAGCCCAGCAGTGTTGGACAGTGACTGTCCCAGGGAAGGACCACCCCTGGCCAGGTGGGGGCCTGGCTGGTTGGGCTCAGGTCCCTCCTGCCACCCCTCAGAGTGGTCCCTTTGCCCTCCTAGGAGAGGGGATCAGTAACTGGCCTTCCAGCTATCCCTCTGAGTTGCCCCCACAAGCCTTGGTATCACTGGGTCCAGGCCACGGGAGGGGGAAAGTACCAGGATGCCCAGCAGCCCCTGCCTAGCCCAGCACTGGTCCCATTGCCACCCATCTTCCCTCCCCACCTGTGGGTCCTGCGTTAGCTGTGTATTGTGCACAGAAAGATACTAAATACAGATTTCCAATTTCCAGAGCTGTTATGGTCTAATGAGTAAATAATATACATATTTAAAACTGTCTAAAAACATATCTGCATAATTAAAATATCTGCATAATAATGAAGCAAGATGCAGCTCTGCAGGAGGGAGCTGAAGCCCCAGGGCTGACAGTAGGGACAGAAGTGCAGGTGGGGTCAGGGGGCCGTGGCTCTGTGGGCCTCTGCTGCTGCTGCTCCAGCCTTGAGCAGACATTTGTCTGTTCATCCACCTCCTGCTCCAAGCAGGTGCATCCACAGTCAGGGACCAGGAGAATCGCCACTTGGCCCTGTCCTGGCACCACTTGTGGTCTGAGGGAGGCTTTGTGTGGACAGACAGTGCCTGCTACGTGCATGATGGCCGCCTCAGCGACTTTGTGGCCCTCACACGATGTGCTCAGAGCTTTATGGACACAATCTCACTCACTACAACCTTCTGAGGGCAGGTCTTGCCCTGACCCCACATTTTGCTGGGTTCTGAGGCATGAAGAGAAATGTAGCAGGATGGGCAGCGAGGGTCAAGCAGGATCCGTGACTTACGCGCTGAGGGTGATGGAGACACGCCAGTGGCTGTGCTTTCCTGTCGGGTGCACTGCTGATATGCGTGCCTCCTGGGACAGGACAGGTGCCCAGCCTTACCCATCCCTCAAGGCCCCTTCCTTCGCCCCTTGGCTGCATCTACGCTGGACACACTTGGCTCCTGTCCCATCTGTATTTTTTCCTTAAAAATTTTGTTATAGTTTTTATTAATTAATTATTACAAGACAAGGTTGCTCTATGTTGCCCAGGCTGGTCTCAAACTCCTGACCTCAAGTGATCCTCCTGCCTCTGCCTCCCAAAGTGCTGAGATTACAGGCATGAGCCACCACGCCCAGCCCATGACACATCTTAAAGTTCAAACCTACTCTTTTTGTATTAACCATGTTTACAACTTAAAGATAAAATGACCACCAGAGCAATAAAAAACACTCAAACTCCAGACCACAATTCCAGCAAACAGAAGCCTGCAAAGAAAATAAACATTTCTGGCACAGAGGGTGCCTCAGGGGAAGGCTGGCATTGGAGGTCATTGCCGCTATTGGCAGCAACAGGCTCCCTGACCTTTTCCCTCACAGGACTCATGCGTCTTCTGCGAGTTGATAAAAAAAAAATTAGTAAAATGGATTTTTATTTATTTATTTTAAAAAGGTCAGAATCCATGTAACACGGAAAAACCCATTCGAGTTGTGGTCTCCCTCTGCAGCAGGGCGGCCGCCACTCCACCCGGGCCCAGGCGTGCTGGCTCCCTGTGGGCGCCATGAGCTTGGTAATCAGTGCCTGCACCCCCTCGGTCCAGCCTGGAAGGGGCAGGCTGTGCTTCAATTTCCTAGGAAAAATATGAAGAAATGAGGGGTGGCCTATGATGGAGATGCAGAGGGAACAACTGTGACCAGCCAGGGTGGGGAACCTGGTATCCCAGAGGCTGGAATTTCAGGTCAGACAGAATTTCCCAGAATATCCTGGGCTCCCAAAGATCCTTGCTATGTTGTATTTTGCCAAGAGAGGACACTTTAAAAAACTCCCACTCTCTCTCATTACTGTTATGTTACCAAAAAGTGAACATTTTATTTTTATTTTTATTTTTATTTTTGAGATGGAGTCTTGCTCTGTTGCCCAGGCTGGAGTGCAGTGGTGCGATCTCAGCTCAATGCAACCTCTGCCTCCCGAGTTCAAGCAATTGTCCTGCTTCAGCCTTCTGAGTAGCTGGGACTATAGGTGCCCACCACCACATTTGGCTAATTTTTGTATTTTTAGTTTCACCCTGCTGAAACAGGGTTTCACCATGTTGCCCAGGCTGATCTTGAACTCCTGACCTCAGGTCATCTGCCTGCCTTGGCCTCCCAAAGTGCTGGGATTACAGGTGTGAGCCCCTGCACCCGGCCAAAGTGGGCATTTTAATATCAAGAGGAGGAAGGCCATGAGCTCTGAGATCCCTTCCCAAGGAAGTAAACGAAGTGGCACTCACAGGTGCTAACAGGTATTCCACTGGCTTTCATTGCTTTTTTGCTTTAAACTGGAACCACAATCAATAAAGAGAAGGTCGGGTATGTCCTGGGATAGGAGCCAAATGTGTCCAGTGTGAACAGGGAGGGGGTGAGGAAAGGGGTCTCTGTGGCTGGGCTGAGCATTTGCAGAAACCAGCTTGAATTTACAGGCCAGTTTTCTGGAACTGGGCGTGAAACCCACCCTCTGGAGATTTCAACTCTGCAGCAGCAGGCTGAGTCAGAAGGAGGTGTGGGCGGATCTGGACAGCCGCATGCTGGAAGCTGCAGGAAAGGTCTGGCCTCAGGGCTGCAGGTCTCTGCCTTACCTAGTCCCCTGGTGAGCTCCCAGGTCTCCTGTTGAGCACTTGCAAGAGGTGCCCCAATGAGAAATAAATCAATACATGCAACAAACTGCTTCAGGTCCACATTTGGACTGTGGCTTCAGAACCCAGCTGTATGGAGGCACCTCACCCCCAAGGAACCCAAAGCTGAAGGCTACTCCAGGCTGCTGGGGCTCTTTCCAAGATACTGCCCTGCTCAGCCCCATCCCACAAGGGCTCAAATGGGTGGGAATCCACCAACCTAGCTGGCACCCCTCCTTAAACCCCAGCATGAAACTTATGCATCTCCACAGGTCAGTCAGTCCCTGGGAACCCAGGTGGAATTTCTCAGAATTTTGCCAGTTTTGTGTCAGTTTTCCTCCCTCTAAATTATGATCCATAATTCATCAACATTTCTCTCATCCTTAGAAAAAACCATGCAGATAGCATTGGGTGAGGGTACCCATACGGGGGCTGTCAGCCACTCTGGGCAGGGGAGCAGGGACACATCCTTATCTGAGTGCTCTCTGGAGCATGGTGCTGCATCCTGTCCCCTCGTCAGGCCCCATTCTAGAAATGTGTGTGGGCATGGGGGTGGGTGTTGAGTGTGACAGTGCCCTCCTTCCTTGTTCTGCCACAGAGGCCAAGGAACCCAAGTTCCTGGGGCTCAGCAATTGACCCACCACATAATTGGGGGAGCACTGCCCTCACCTCTCTGTACCTTGATCTCTCACTTATAACAGGGAGGGAACAAAACCCTGCCTGGGCCCCTCCCAGGGCTGCGAGGACATGGATGGAGAGCAGGGCATAGACAGGGAACAGGATGGGGACTCACTTTGGAAACTGAAGACAACTCCAGGTTCTGGGCTGCACCTTCCCTTACCTCACTCCAGGGGCCTCCTGACTGGTTCCCCCTCCCCCAAACTCAGCTTCTCTCTTGGGCCTTCTGAACTTGGCCTGACCTGTTTTCTTCTGCAGCTTGTGCCAACGGGCTGCCCTTCTCCTCAGCACCAACTTCGCCGAACATTTTGTTCATTACCCCACTGCGGCCCTGCTTGGCTTCCAGCCCCACTTCCGAGACCCCCTCCTTGCCTCGCTGACCAGACCTCTCCTGAGCCCACAACCCATCTTCAAACTCTCAACCCAAGCTGATTGGCACGAACTCATCTGCCCGGGCCCCCACACCTTCAGGTCTCCCCAACAAGTTCTGTGACCTGTCCGTGTTTCCTGGATGCCTGGACCACTCCTCCCTTCCTAACACTATCCTTTACCAGGCCCTGACAACCTCATCTCTCTTCCAACACACTGATCTTGAACTTTGCCTTCCTGCTATGCTGCAGTTCCAAAGCCTTGTTTGTGCTGCATCCCAAGCCTAGAGTGCCTTTTCTCATCCCCTCCCCTGGCCGGCTACTCCTCATCCTGTAGGAGTCACTGCTCTTCTGCCTCCTCCATGAATCCTGGTGCCCTGTAGGGCTGGGTTCCCAGAATTGCTCTGGGGTTTCCATCACTGCATGTACCTGACTCCCTCTCAGATGTGGTCCCTCAAAGGCAGGGACTTTATTCATGGATCTGTGTGGCCCCAGTGCTGGGCAAGCCAGCTCAGTGAGGAAGTGCTAAGTGACCTCGGGCTCCCATCACAGTCAAGAGGTCAGGGGGTGGATCAGGAGGTGCCCTTGGGGATATGCTGGTTTGGAGGCCCTGGGTCTCCTTGGGATAGAGATGGTAGAAACCAGGTCAGAAATGGTGCTGATGACAGAGAATAGGGATCCAAGATGGCATTGGGGGTGAAGGTGTAAGTGGGGTGAGGCTGAGTCTAAGTACAGGCCTCACTGTGTGCTCCATGAAGAGGCATCCGAGGGGCAGCCTCTGGGGTCTGAACTGCTGATGCCTGCTCTCCGGGACCACAACCCCACTCTAGACCTTGTGAAAATGTTACCCATTAGCCCCACTCAGCTGCTGCCAAGTCAGTAATAACATGGTTATTAGCATAAGCCCCCATGGCTCTGCTGGAATGAGAGGCAGAGGGTGGTAGACAGGAGTGCCTGAATTCCCAGGGAGCTCAGCACCCCTGCCCTGGTGCCAGATCAGTGCATTCTCCTGACATGCCCCAACATTCTCCTCTAAGAAGGCTGCTCAGATGCCTCTATGCTCCGCTGTGGCTCAGGGGCAGGACATGGGAGGGTGATGGTTCCCATGGGAAGAGGCTGATGTGACCCTCCTTCCTTCCTGTCAACTCTTGTTTACTGAGCACCTACTGTGCGCAGTAAACTGGCCTGAGGAGGTTAGTGAGCATTACAGACACAACCCTGCTCTTACATGGGGTGCCAGCAGTAAGTTCTTCTTTACATCTCACCTAACTTCTTCCCACTGCAATTCAGTCCCACTGTCTTGAGCAGAGAACTTGCTAGAGGCCTCTATAGGAAGAGCTGCCTGGGATGGCCCCATCACTGGAAGAATTTAGGGTGCTAGGAAGCTGCCCTGCATGGGAACGTATTCCCACCAGAAAGCTGAGAGTGAGACCCCACCCCAGCTAGAACAGGAGAGTCTGAGTCCCAGCCCAGCCTCCAAGCTCCCTTCCCACGATGTTATTTTTATACTTTTTCCTAAAACACAGCCTGAGCGGGCCCTTTTCGGCTCTATTAACATTAGGAATCTAATCAGTAATCAGGCAGCTCATAATTTTCTGATTAGCTTTGATTAGGCCCAACCTCAGGAGAAGGAGTGGGACAGTGAAGAGGGAGGTGGGGACAAAAGGGCCCTGAAATGTGCCGGAGGGGGCACTGGTTGGGCTTGGGGGAGAGGGCAGTGGAGAACAGCCCCTAGCCCCATTGTTGCCTGTTTTGGGGAAGGAACGCGGAATGGAGTCGTGGGTTGCACCAGGTCAAATGGGTTGCAGGGTCAGAGAGCAAGGGCAGCGGAGCAGGGTGGGGAGGGCAGAGCCCAGCCCACTTAAGCAGCAGGAACACCAGAACAGGTTGGCCCAAGACTTTCAGCACCATGGACAGAGGCAGGGAGGAGCGTCAGGGCTGGGTTTCGGCAATGACCTGGGTGTTACCTTGCCCAGGCCCCCTGGGTGGCACTCGAAGAATGATCCCAGGCATAACCTTGAGTAATGGTGACAGTGACAGAAGGGCAGGCCTGCTCAGTGGGCTGCAATATGTGACCTCGGATATGGAGAACTGGCCCTGGCCACTCTTACTAAACACACCATAGGCAGGGCCTGCCTTGACGATCATCCCTTCAAGGTGAAGACAATGAGGTCAGGGGCCCACTGGCCCCCCCGTACGAAGGGGGAGCTGAGGCCTGGAGGGACTGTCAGGCCACTGTACCATTAGGGACAGAGCCTGGACCCATACTGAGGCATCCCAGGCCAGGGCCAGATATCTCTCCTGTCTAAGGCCTGTTTGTGGCTTTTGCATCACATACTCAGATGGAGCCATGGTGCTGGCCAAGCCAGACCTCCTAGGCCTGCCACTCGTGGGCTCTGACCCCTGCTCGGACCCTGTTCCTGGTGACCATGAGGACTCTCCAAGCCCTACCCTCTATCAATTGCCCTTCCCCACAGATTCAGACTTCTTGTAGCCACATCCTGGAGCCCTATTCAGGTCAGAGTCAGAGTGGCTCTGCCCCTGCTCCTGGTCTGGGATCACAGGTCATCGCCCTTTGTCAGATGCAGCCATCCAGGTGACCGCTGATGAAATACACGAACCTGTTGGAGAAGACATGCACAGCTAATGCCATGCAAATTGGCACAGAGGCAATCAGCCTGACTCTAAAAGCTGCCCCACTGGCCGCAGGCTGGCTCATTGTCTTTTCTGTCAATTTGCATCTCATTACCCAGAAGGCTGTGCTCACTGGAGGTTAAAAGAAAAAAGCACCAAGCAAGCCCCACTGTGTCCTGCCTCCAGCGAGGGCACAGCCCATGAGTGGGACAGGGCTGCCTGGAGGATTGCCCCTTAGAGGTACACTCCACAGGGAGCCCCCATCAGCCCTATCACCCCCAACACCCACCATCAACATTATCCCTGCACCACCAGAATGCTACTCCATTCACCATCATCCCCATCATCACTGTTGTTCCCACTGCTTAACCAGCACCAATGTCCCCATGTTCACTGCCAATATTATTCCATCATCGTCAATGTTACTCCCATCACCATCAGCTCCCCATCACTACCTTCATCCCCATCATCACAGTCTTCACTTCCATCATCACCATCATCATCTACCACCATCAACTCCACTACCAATATCACCTCCATCACTACCTTTACCACCACTGTCACCACTACCACCATCACCCCACTGTGGTCACCTCTGCTAGCGCTCGCATCTCCTCGTCATCACCACTACCATTACTGTCCTCACTGCTACCTGCATCATCACCTCTGCATCCCTGAGAAGAGTCTGATGAAGAGACAGAGACAACTCATTCTTCACCTTTGTCTGCCCGTCGCCCTCCAGCATCATCAGAGGGTCGGGGAACTTGTAAACAAATGACTCAGTGACCAGAGAGCTCATAATCAACCTGGATATTGGTGCTTGAATCTAGGTACCTCAGGAGGAAAGCCCTCAACGCCCGGAGGTGAAATGGGTTCTTGTCCACTTTACCAGGGCCCCTGAAGAGACTGGGGCTTAGCTTACTCTCCTGGTTCTAGCAGGACCTGGGGCTGGGCAGACAGTGATCAGCAGCCACAGTACCCCGTGGGGCAGAGCCAGGAGCTGCATGTGTAATGCACAGAATTGATGCCATTCTCTGAATCCTGATAACCTCCTCTCTAACATGGGGCTTCTACTAGTCCCAGCCTCATAAGACTGTGGGGATGAAGGCAGACATGAGAGGAGAACAGTGAGCATCCAGGGCTGTTTCAAAGGGCACACAAACCCTATGGGAGAGAATTATGGTTAGGCTAAGCCAGGTGGGCTTTGGGAAAGGGAGCACTAGACAAAACTTGAAGGGCAAGGTCAGACGAAGGGGATAGGGGAAGTAACGCCCAGGGGGCTAAGATGTGGGGGTGGGAAGGAGGGTAGTGAAGGCCAGGGGAGCTGATGTGGGCCTTCGATTCTCCTGGGCCTCCCTGGACTCAGGGATTGGTGCAGTAGGTGTTTGTGTTTACGTGGCCAGGCCTCTTCATTTCATTATCTGTACCTTGCTTCACACACATGTTCCCACAAAGCCCCAACAAGCCCAATCATTATTCCCATTCCCCCAATGAGGTCACCAAGGCTCAGAGAGGGTGACTGACCCACCCAAGACTGCACAGTGGTCAAATGGCAGAGCTCAAACTGAATGCAGCTTCGTGCATGCCGGGGATGGGCTCTGACCACTCCCTGTGTCCCTGGGCAGCAAGGCAAGATATGAGGCTAGACCAAGACAAAACCAGGGCTCCCTGCACAGGTCATCCAGAAGAGTGGGAGCAGGAGCCAGACTCTTCCAGCTAGGCTGTCACTCTGCTGGATGTGGATGCTTGAGGCCCCACCCTGTCGCTGCCCACCAGCTTTGGGACACAAAGCCAGGCACTGGCTGGCCCGGGGGCGATGCTGAGGGCCCAGGCAGAGGTGACAGGCAGACAAAGGGCTGGGGGTGGTGGGCGGGGTAGGCACAGCCTGGCTGCCAGGTGGAAACGCCCAGGGTAAGAGCTACTCTGAATACTAGCTGCATCCTGCTGCTGCAATCAGCCTCGACACTTGGTTATTATGAGGAGTAAAGGCGGCCGGTGGGACAGCTGGAGCCGTGGTGACAACATTTAAGGCGTTTGTCAGAGCCGTGGGACACGGACTGCCAGGCGCTAATGGCTTCTGCTTGCTGCTGCCAAGTGAGAGGAGGGCGGGCCAGCGGAGGTGCCTTGCTCCTGCCTGGGCCCGGGCCCACCGCACACTGCACAGCCGCTCCACGACAGGTAGGGCCCACCTGGGCCTCACAGATGCCTAGCAACGGCCACAGAGCCATGGCACCAGCTGGAGAGGGCGGGGCAGCGGTCATATACACGTGCCTGCAATATTTGGGGCATCATTGCTGCCTCTCCCTTCATTCAGGCTGCAGTCTCTCTCCCCTGGGACAAGGGTCTGTTATCTACCACGCCATCTCCCAGGAAACAGACCCCTGAATCCCAGTTGGCTTAGCCCCCAACCTCCTCAGCCCTTTGGGCTGGACTTTCTGAGGGACAGACCCTTCTAGTGATGAATCCACACTGGATTCAGATCTACCCTGACTGAGTGATTTTAGCTTTCCTGGCCTCAGTTTTTCTCCCTGCAAAATGGAAAAATGACACCACCCACCCAGGCAGACTGGCCACATTAATGATAAAACAGAGGAACGCTGAAGTGCTGGCCACATGGAGGCCAACAGCACTTGGGCTCATGAGGAAGGGCTGGAGGTAGTCAGACAACACCCAGGAAGTGGGGTGTGGACCCTGGGGGCTACCTGAAGGAGGGGGCAGCCTGGAGAAGGAAGCAGAGCAAGCTGGAGGGAAGGTGCAGTGGTTTTCCAGGGAGAGGAGCCCCATGGCTGGTTGATCAAGTAGGGCTTTGAACAAAAAGTACTCCTGAAATACAAGGGTTGGCAAGGAATTCCTGCACCTGCAGAGCTCCTATAGGACCCAGCACCAGCACCGCCTGTGCTGCACATGGAGCTGTCATCACGGGCGATGCCACTGAGCACTTGCTGTGGCCAGCATCGCTCATTAATCCCTACAGCAGCCCCTGCAGAGCAGGTCCCATTTCTACACCATTTTGCAGATGAGGAAACTGAGTTCAGAGGTGGTTCCTCAGCTTGTCTGTGGCCACAGCTCTCTGAGGGCAGGGTGGAAGGTTAAACCTGGGCTATGTCATCAAGTCCCCCTCCCCTACTTGCTGATTAGCCCAGGAGACACCCTGAGCTCTCTCTGAGGAGGAAGTGGGCCTCTGGCTGGCTGTGGATCAGATACCGTGGAGTGGGAGACACTGTGTGGCTGGGGAGGGACCCAGCAGGCACGAGGAGACCTGAGCGGATCTGAGCTCTGCCTCAGATTCCCTCCACGATCTCAGAGCACTTATATTCCCATGTGACCCTGGAGTTCTTGCTACTTTCCCTAGGGCCCAGACTGAGGCCAGAGGAGGCAGGAGGGGTCCTTGAAGAAGGTAGGGAGTTGTGTACACCCTCCAAGGCCACCCAGGGAGCTCTGGCCCCCAAGAACCCTCTTCTACTTATGGTTAGCCTGCTGCCAGGCTCAGGTCAAGCCCACATGGCATCAGTGCTGGGGACACTGCAGTGGGTCAGTGTTGAGCCCAGTGACCCTTTGGGGGTGACTGTGCTTGGCCCTGCCTAGATCGAAGACTGTTGTCTGGAAAATGGGCTGGGAAGGGCAGAAACTCTGGGACAGGACCATCCCCCTAGAAGGCTGGGCAGACCCCAGGGGCCACTCTTGCATGGAAAGGCTGATAGAAGTTCTGCCGTGAGCCATCCTCACTCATTCTCACAGGTGAAGAAACCGAAGCTCTGTAGGAGAGGGATACCCTAGTTTGAGCAGGAGGCAGTGAGGCTAAGCATGGAGCATGCTCACCACCTTGGGGTTGGTGTCCCTTCCCCGAACCCACAGACCTGGGTATTCCCTGGGGTTGGGAGGGGGTGTTGTCTTTGTGCCCCAGAGTCAGCCCAGCCTCAGCCCACACAAGGTATGCAAGGCCTCTGGGCAACCTGATTCCCAGCCCACCGCTCTGCCTGGCCCAGGTCTGCCAGCCCACCCCTGGGTTAAGCTCTTTCCAGCACTCTGGAGTCCTATTTTGGTCCCCTGCCCCCAAGGCCACTCTGCTGCAGGACTCCTCCAAGGGAAAGGGGATAAGTGAGACCCCTGTGACTAGGCCTCTTGGGTGTCCACTGAGGGAGTTGTTCCAAATAAGGTGATGTCAGAGATCTGTGGCTTTAGTGGGGGTGAGTGAGGAGGTTTCTTCCATCTGACTTTGAGGTCAATAGCTTTGCAATCCTGTGGGTGGAGGGCCTGGAGTTAGAGGAGGAGGATGTATGTGTGTGTGCATATGCAAACACATGTGCACATGTGCAGACATGGGAAAGCACATCCATGCTGCCAACATGTGGTCAGGCACAGGTGCATATGGTGGCTGGGTCCTCGCTTTTCTTCCACCAACAACTTTAACATCCAGAACCCCCTCCTGAGGCACAGGCAGGGCAGGGCTGTTCCTGCTGGGGCTGTGTGTGGGGTGGCTCACAGGGCTGTGGCTCCAGGACCTATAGGCTCCACCACCTGCCCACTCATGCCTGGCCAAATGGATCTTCTTGGCTATGACCTGTCTGGCCCCCACCTAGGGGACCCCTCCTCAAATGTGCCCTTAATTTGTTCACTGCTTCACTTCCCTCCCAGCCCTCACACCAGCCTGTGATCATTTTGTTTTGTGTTATCTCAACCAACACCACAGTGTAGAATAAAAGGAAAGGGCCTCAGTCCCCAGGGCCTTTCTTCTTTCTGCTAGCATGTCCGTGGTCTATGTTCGGTACCAGAGACATAGGGTGACTCAGATCTGGCCCCACCAGGGTGGAGGGGAGGGGCTTCCGCTTGTCTCCATGCTCACTCTCCCCCACCTCCATTCCAGACACAGTGCAGCCAATACCAGGTTAGACCAAGGAAATCTTGTGCGCCAGCTCCCAATCGACCGTCCACCAGATGCTTTTGTGATTCCAGTTATCACTTATGGGTACCTGTTGTCCACATGTGACTGTCACAATCATAGCGGCACAAGGCTGGTGCTACTTAATGCATTTTTCAGAAGGAGGAGGCTCAAAACAATATAGTGAGTGCTCCAGGTCTACAAACCTGGCAGAAGGAGAACCTGGAGCCCACACCTAAGTCTGTTCAGCTGCTGAGCCCAGGCCTTCCACGCTGCAGCCTGAGATGGTCACACCTGTGTGACCAGGACTCCCAGCACTGCCAGCAGCCTCTGCCTGTGGCCCCTGGGAAAGAACGAATGGGGCTCTGAGGTTTGGGGAGAAGTGACATGCCCAGGGTCACACTACAGTCCAGGTGCCAGCTCCCCGACCCTGCTCCTAGCAAAGATGTATGGGCTGAGGGGCACCATCCTGGAAATCCCCCCAAACATCTTCCCGTGGCAAGCCACGCTGGGCTTCTCCTCTGGTTAGAACACAAAACACTGGGTAGATCTCCCTTGACTTTTGGGAGGCTTGGGGTGAGCCTATGGGCTCAGCTAGACCAAGTGCCTAGTCTGCAGGCTGCTCACCTCGGCCTCTGCCCCATCATTGTTATTCACATTTTGCATTTTTACTGGATGTGCTTTTGAGAAGGGCTATTGAATACTTTGCCAAATGAGTTGGGGAATCAGCCAAATTAAGCTATCTCTGCCCCCAAAGTCCACATCTGGGCAGGGTGGGTTGCCCTGTGAGGCTAGGCTGGCTGTGGGCCCTGCTCAGAGCCACTACCCCAACGGTGGGCATGCCAGCATCTGGCAGGCGCAGCCGTCTCCCTGGAAAACGAGACATTTCTTATTGAGATAACGAATCGCTCCATTTAGATCCAAATTAACCTCCCCCAATTACCCCATTTTCTACCACATTTCACCAGATCGAAATCCCCTTCTGCCTGCACAGTCATGTGCCCAGCCCCTCCTTGCTCCCAGGTCACGTGCATCTCAAAGCCATGGGCACTCAAACAGCTCTAGATGGCCAGCAGGTGCCTTTCCTCATTGGTCACGTTTTTCTTTTCTTTTTTTGGGGGGGGGGTGGGGAGGGGAAGGATAGGGTGAGGGAGGCTTGATACAGCTGCTGCTCTGAGGAGTGGGAATTTCTATTTTATTTTTCTAGCTCGTTCTTTGAAATAAGGATGCAATATGGGATCAATTTTTGATGACAGTGAAGTAAAAGGGGAAAATAGTAGCAATTTTCTCTTCTGAACATGCCCTATTTAATGGAAGGATGTCACCGTGGAATTCTATCCGGAGGAGAGAGGGCCTGGTTGTCAGGGACACATGGTCAGAGATGCCTGGCACCATCTCAGCCTGGGCACCCCCTCCCTGGTCTCCCAGTGCCATCTATTAGGGTGACTGCCAGGGCCTAGGACTTGGGACAGGGAGAGGCCGAGTCTCCATCTTCCCTCACCTGGCACAAGGGTGGACCCTTCCTGCCTTGTGCTCTGCTGGTCTCAGGCTGCAAGGGAGTCTAGAGCTAGGGCCCCAGGGAATCAGGGTTAATTAGGGTTATAAAATCCCACCCAGCTGCTGCTGCTGCTGCCACCTCTGTGTTAAACCTAGGAAGCAGAGCTGGTTGGGGTGCAGGGGGGTGGAGTATGAGGAGGGGGAGGGGACAGGCCTGAATCCTGAGCTGGCCAGGACTGGGGGCAGTCGGGGTACCTGGTCCCTTGTCTCAGAGCTCAGGAAGGAGAGATGGGGGTAAGAATAGGGCAGAAGTGAGGGTGTTCCTCAGTGGGGGTGGTTTTCAGAGAATACTGCAGGAGGAACTGTCGCCTCCTCTACCAACTGTCTCCAACCCCTGACCTTCAGCCCTGGGTCAGAGACCATTAACTGGAATTGGGCCATGGCTGTGTGGAGTCAGGAGGCCCCTGGACCAAGCACTGCAGGACTCTTGAGGCCTCTGCTGGGAGGGTGGGGATGCTTCCCTGTTGTAAGTTGCCCCAAGTGAGGTTGAGGTCCCTGGGCTGGCTGAGCATGGTGGCTCACCCCTGTAATCCCAGCACTTTGGGAGGCTGAGGTGGGTGGATCGCTTGAGGCCAGGAGTTTGAGACCAGCCTGACCAACATGGCGAAACCCCATCTCTACTAAAATTACATAAATTAGCCAGGCATAGTGACGCACGCCTGTAATCCCAGTTACTTGGGAGGATGAGGCAGGAGAGTCACTTGACTTTGGGAGACAGAGGTTGCAGTGAGCCGAGACCGTGCCACTGAATTCTAACCTGGGTGACAGATTGAGACTCCGTCTCAAAAAAAAAAAAAGTCTCCTCAGCTGAATGAAGCAGAAGCCAGTGTTTCAGCTGCCAGGGCCCCATTTCCCCCATGAAATTCACCCCCTAGTCAATTTGCCATGGAGCCCCCTGGAAACCTGGGACATCCCTGAAGTAGCTAAGCCAGTTTTGGCCCATCCCTTCTGACATCTAGTGCCCTCTGGCCATCTGTCTTCCAAGGCCTCCTCTACCTTGCAGTGCCGGGACAGAAATGAGTTAGATAGAACCACACCTCTGAGGCCCATGCAGCACAGCTACGGACATCTCATTCACAGATGCATGCAGTCATGTCAGGCAGCTCCAGACCCGCAAAAACAGCACACAGTCATGCTCAACCCCCACAGGCCCGCACAGAGCCCAAGGTTAGAGAGCCACCAAGCCACATGCCCGCACTGTGCAAGTGTGGCCAAGCCCAGGTATGGTCCTTACAGTGAACAGCTCCGGCTTCACACTGGGAGGAAACCACTGGGGTCTCTGTAGTCTTCTCATCCACAACCCGTGGACTCTCTAAACGCACAAGCAATTTGAGACCCCACAAGTACCTTCCAGAGTCCTCACCATGAAGTCAAAGCAGGGCTGGCAAGAGCAGACCCTGCTGCCTCCTCCAGGGTAAACCATGAAACAGAAACCAAGCGACAGGGCAGCCCCCCTTCCAAAACAATCACAGATCCTGGGAGGCCAGTGGAAGGGTGGCAGGCTGGGTCTCTCATCCCAGTGCCTGCCTAGCCCTGTTGACAGATGCTGCCCAAAGCTGCACCCACTACCGCCCTTCCTTCTTTGGCTGTGGCCAGGCCTCTGAAATAATTAGCAATTCTGCTCTACAAAACGCTGGCCCGATGGGATAATAAACTCCAACATCTGTCAGAAGAGCGAGCTCCTATGAAATTGCCAAGAGAAACATTTTTCTCCTCATTCAATTCACATTTAAATAGAAAACAACCCCTCCAAGTCTGTGCCAGGCCGGCGGCGCAGGGCTCCGGGAGCCCACAAGCTGTTCCTAGGCCTGCAAGGAGGCTCAGGCGCACAGTGATCACTCACTCAAATTAACAAATCATTTTATTTAGAGATGAAGAGAATTTGTAAGTGACGGATGGCTTCAGAAACACTGAGGAGGGGGGAAAGCCAGCCGTGGGCCCGTCCCTCCTCAGCAGAAAGGCCTCAGCAGAAAGGCCTCCCGGAGAACACAGGTCATGGGGGCCAACACTCCCCATCTCCACAGCCACCCAGTGTGATAGGCAGGCTAGGAATCCTGTTGCCATTCTGTGGTGGGACACTGAGGGTCAGTGAAACGCCAAGGTCCCCAGTGGCTCCTGCTAGACTGAGGGCACAGGCTCTGCTGTGAGGGAGCCCAGTTAGGGCTGGCTCTGCCCGAGAAGCAGTGTCCTGGGTCTGCAATTCCACTTTTGGGCTTTAGAAGGTGCTGTGCAGAGAGAACTGAGCCCCATGTGGGTCCAGGGTTGGGTTTGGCTATGGATGAGCTTTGTCAATACAATTATACTCTGGAAACAGAAGTCCTGGAGACTTCAGTTCCAGGCCTAGGGCTGCAGATTCACCATCTGTGCAATGAAGGACACAGACTTGGACTGCCAAGGGTCCTCTCACCTATGAGAGCCGCTGAAGACCAGATATCAAATACTGACAAATGAAAAAAAAGTTGCTGATAAACCCTGGTCCCGCCCAGACCCCTCCTTGGGGTTACCATGGGCTCCTGATGTGTCTGTGTGTCCCCATCAGGTCCTCTCTTCCAGGCTCCCACAGTGCCTGTGTGCCCCTCACCAAGGAACTCACTGCTCTGTCCTGCAATTTCCCAACAGGCTGTGCACTCTCTGAGGCAGGAACAATGCTGTTTGTTTTTTCTGCATTCCAGAGGGTGTCCAACACTTGGACACTATTTGGTGAATAAACAAGTGAATGAATGAATGAATGAATGAATGGGAGGACCCTGGCTGCAGACACTCCAATGCATGAGAAAGGCTTGATGAATGTCTACTATGCTATACTGTCACACCTCCGTGCTTTTGCACACACCATTTCCTTTGCCCAGAATGTTGTGGGCATCCCCCTCCTCTGGACGGACAATTAATGGTTTTCAACTTCTTGCTGCCCTGCTCAGTTGCCCTCTGCTCTGGGCCTCTTCCTGCTTAGCTTCTGCCCTGCACCCTTGTCACAGTTGTGGTTACAGTGGTGCAGGCATCAGTTGATTTACAGGGGTGGCCACTCTGCACCAGATTTTCTTGAGGTCATGTTGGAGACTGATTCTTCCTTGTCCCTCCTTTGGCCAGGGCTGGGCCCATTTGGGGCTTAAAGCATGGCCCATCTCTGAGAGCTTCCCAGTTGTGAATGTCAGGAGCTGCTGAAACAAACACAGAAACATCCCTCGAGGGTAGAGAGAATTTTGGAGGGGCAAGACAGAAGACAGGGCTGGAAGGATGCAGCATGAGGGGAGAGATTCCCAGGAAGAAAGGAGGAGGGTGAGAGAGAGCTAAAAGCTAGGAGTGATGGGGCTGGCAGCAGAGGCCTGGCTGAGACCTTTATTCCTCCTATAGGCCACCTTTAGGTGGTGCACAAGGCCCAGAGAAATGTTTCTCCTTCCCAAACTGTTACGGTTGTGAGCTTAGAGTTCCACTGTGGGGTGACCCCTGATTTGGCACTCCCCACTCTGGGCTCCAAGGTGCCCCCGCTGAGGGGAGGGCAGACAGGGATGGTGGGGGGCTCTGAAAACCCCTGCTCTGTCTTGGGCCCCACAGGCTCTGCAGAGGAATGTGGAGATCACAGCACATGCAGTGGGGCCATGTTCGATCTAGCTAGGAAGCCAGAAGACCTGGGTCCTGGCTGGAGCCATGGAGCCGCTGTGTGGTCTTGGGCAAGTCTCTTTTCCTTTCTGAGCCTCAGTTTTCCAGTCTGTAAAATAGAGATCTTCATCTTGGACCTGCCCACCTCTAGGTGCAGAGGTGAGGCAAGTGGAGAAAGGGATGAGACAGCTGTGATAGGGCTGCACACCGGGAGTGACAGTGTGTGCCTATGTCCATCGGGTGCACACAAATACATGTGGGCATGATGAGCTGAGATGCACATGTGCACATGTATCCCATTCATGTGTGTGTACATGTCCATTTGCAGGTTCCACATGGGGACATGGGCTCTACATGTGCTCCTGTGGTCGCAGACAGGGGAAGAACGGGGAGAAACGTGGGCCCATGGGTTTTATACATGCACGTGTGGGTGCCTGAAGCATGCCCACATGAGAGCCTATAAGTGAGATGGAACTGTTGGTGCAGCAGGAACTTTGAGGTGGTAGAGCTCTCCCTTCTCCTCCCGCCCCATCTCCTCAGACTTCTGGTGTAGACACATGTCTCACTCACACACCCCCGCCATGCATGCAGGCTCTTCCACGGTGGCCCTGGCTCATGCCTTAGCCATACATACAGGCACATCCCAGCATCATGCCTGACATCATGCCTGACATCCACAGGGGGCACATCCCAACCACATGACAACCCCCATGAGCTGAGAGGCACCCTGCTTGTTTCTGGCCTAGGCAGGCCCTGCAACCCTTGCTTGTGGGGTACTTGGGGGTTCTCTTTTGCTGACATCAGCAGCTGCTCAGGGTGGCCTGGGGCTGGTAACCCAGGATGGTCCAGCACCGTCTGCAGTGCCCACACTGCACCTTTCCCTACCTGCTCCCTCGCAGCGCTGGGCAGTGGGGAGGACCCCACAGATCATCAGGAAGCTGGGTCACCGGTGGGTAGGTGGGGCTCAGACCCAGAGCCAGGAGGAAGGCACGCCTCCTCCTCCTCCTCACTGTCTTCATGCCTGTGCGGGCTCCAGGTTTGCACCTGTGGATGTGGGGAGGGCGCCAGCACCCTCTCCTTGCCCCCCCGCTGCTTATCCTCTGGCACCCGTGACATGCTCATTATGTATTCTCACATTACTCATCTACTCTGCTTCCTGCCTGGACCACAAGGTCCCTGAGGGCAGAACCAGGCCGACCTGTCGCTGTGTAGTCCCCAGCAACTAGTGCAGGACCTGGCACACAGTAGACACTTAGTGTGTACATGGGGAATGAATGGATGGGTGGAGCCTGGCAGATGGGGTTCAGGGAGCACCAACATGTGCTACCTGTTGGGAGGAAGAGCCACTCATCCCTGCCTGTATCAGGTTTGGAAATTAATGGGCCCACAAAGAAGCCAGCTAGAGGTGGTGGCAGTGCTGTGAGAGGCAGGACTGTACTTGTGCTCCTATTGGCCCAAAGAGACAGCACCCTGCCCTGTGAGGGATCACAGGCTCCTTCATTGTGATCACCCCCACCTTGCCATCTGCAGAGCCACAGAAGAGGGCACTGCCTGGGGCTGGACCAGGGAAGGACACACAGTAAGTGCTCAACGTGTGTCTGTAAAATGAACAAGTAACATCCCTGCCTTACTCAAGGGGCTGCCAGAGTGTCCAATGCCAGCGTTGAAATCCCTGTGTGATGTTCAAGGTTCCCACTGCTCTTTCTACCTTCTTGGCCCTCCACTGCCCCGACCTCCAACCAGGCCCCTGTGCAAGCCCCTTCCTGCGTTTGCTTGTGCTATGCCCCTATGTGGCCTGTCCTTCCCTCTTCCTGGCTAATTCTAATTTCACCCATTCACAAATCTTGCCATAGCCCCACCCCACTCCTTGGGGATGTCTCCCTGAGCACTCCCAGGGCTGGTCAGGGTGTCCTCAGGGTCTATGAAGCAGGGCATGTGCAGGGAGCCTCAGGAGGGGAATGTAGGGCAACTTGGGGGGCCAGTGTGCAGGGATCCTTGTTCTAGCTCCACAGGGCCATGGTCACCTCTTCTCTTGGCATCCTGGTGTTCCCCATGATGCCCAGCTGTGTCCACCGGCTGCTGCAGGGTGGAGAGGGAGAATGAGGTGGAGGGATGGAGGAATGGAGGGGTGGGGCCCCTCAGAGGCCTGGGCCTTGAGGGGGTTCCCCTGTTTCTCTCTCACAGCTGGGGCATGGCTGGGGTTTTGAGTCCCCGAGCCTTTGGGGGGGTTTGGAGGGGAGCCTGGCCTCTGGGGGAGGGAGATGTGCAACCATGGGGAGCGGCACCTCAGTGTGGGAGTGAGGGGATGATCCTGGATGAGTCTGTGTGCTCTGGGCTGTATCTGGAAGCCCTAAGATGGAGGTGCTCAGCCTGCAGAGGAGTGGGGGAGGTGAGAGGAACATGGGGAGCTGGTGACTCAATCCCTATTTCCTGGGCCAGGGAGGGATTATGGGAGGGGGAGTCTCAGCTGAAGTTCTCTAGAGGTGGAGCCATGGAAAAAGGCTTAGCCTTCTGCAAGAGGCATCATGGTCTGACACAAGGAAGAACTTCCATTTAGTGGGCTCCCTCTCTAAAACAGCGACCTGAGGACACAGTGGCATCTCCCTCCAGAGTGAGGGATAGGCTAACGGATCACTGCCTGGGAAAGGGGGATGGGCCAGCCCTTCTCCAGCCCCATAATTAGAGATGTTGTTCTGGCTCCCTGAGGTCAAGGACCTGGGTCTCTAGCATACCTGGGGTCCTGACCATGTAAGCCAGGACCTGACACCATGGCTGGAGCTCTGAGTTGGGAATTCTACAAGGGAAACACTGGTGACCCAGTTGGTGACCTTGAGGCCCACGACACCAACCTGGGCTGCTTCTCACTTGATGAGTAACCCTGTGGGCACGTCCCCATCCTGTGATCAGTGGGCTCAGGAGTGAATCTGAAGCTACCAGAGTTAACAGCACCCTTATGGGAAAGTGGGGGCCCCTTCTACCTGGGGAAATCCCGGCCTGTTTAATGGACACATGCCGTAGCCTTGAGTGAGTATGCAGGATGTGGCAGGAACACATATAGGGCACTCAGGAGCTGGTGCCGTTTCCCACATCTGACAGCGACACCTAGGGTTGGAGCCCTCAGATGCCTCTCTGGACATCTACGGCTGTACCACTCTGAACGTGCACTATCTCTTCTGATCTCAACAGCTAAGCAGGGTCAGGCCTGGTTAGTACTGGAATGGGAGACCACATGGGAAAACTGGGTGCTATAGGCTTTAGGGAAAAAAGAAAAGAAATGCCTCCCCTAGCATGATGGGAAGCCACAGAGGGTGCCCAGGGGAGAGGGTGGCCAGCAGTTCCCTGGGGCCAGGCCCTGCTTCCCCAGGTCCCTCGTGGAGACCCAGAAGGCCTAGCCTCTGCTCCTTGCCTGCTGTCTCTCTTCCCTCCACCTCTCCTTCTAACAGGAAAATCACAGGGAAGTGAACCTTGTGGGGAGAAAGGAGAGGATTTTTAATTAAAAGTTTAAGAGAATTCACGTCCCGACATCCCGAGAGAGTCGCAGCAAGAGAAGGCGGGGAGCTGATGGGGCAGCGAGGGGCAGAGCAGAAAAGTAGGCCATGCCAGCTGAGGGCTCCAAGCATGGTCCTCCCAGCTGCCCCTGCCCGGCTGGGGTCCATCACTGTGCCAGGCTCTGAGCCGCACGGGGCCCTCTGTGCAGACACGGCTTCAGCAGCCTCTGGTTTTCCATCTGGGGAGTGGTGGGGGCTCAGCAGTGGTGCTGTGGCTAGGGCAGCACCAAATACTGACTCGAAAACAGCTTAAACTGCTGTGCTGCTCCCTCTGCCTGGCTCCACCTCTGGGGGTAGGAAGGTGAATGTTCCTGCTGCCAGGAAGGAGGATGAGGCCTCGTGGCCTGGCTGGAGTTGTGATGCTTGGTCAGGGCCAAGGCTTGGGCCACATGTGACCCAATGCAGGGCTGTACACACACCCTGTGTATAGTCCACAGCCCCTGGCAGCCCCTTCCTGAGAGACAACAACACCTTGGTCAGGATGGGAGAGTGGGAGGGTGTGGGGGCTCTGGGCAGCCCACCAGCTATGGGAAGTTGTTTGACAGGTGGGTGGACGGATAGGTGATGGCGACGATCACTGGGGTTCCTGTTGGCTGTGTTTGCTGCATGCCTGGTAACTGGCGCAGCCCATCCATGCGTGGCTATTATGTGCTGTGTAGAGGCAATGCTGGCATCCTGGCCCCCTCGCCCCTTCCTCCTTGCCCCCAGCCTGCCTGTCACACACATGCCCTCATGTGCCAGGCTGTGAGTAGGAAAGGCCACTTAGTATCTCATTAGTCTTAGCCCAGCCTGGGTCCGGGCAGTCCCTGGGTGTAAATAGGGTACATGGGCACTCCTGGGGCAGGGCTCAGTCAGGCCTATGCCATCCCTTCCCCTGGATTCTGGGAGGTCTCTGACACCCTCGGGCCCTGCCCACTAACCTTCATTGGCTCTCCAGGCTCTGAAGCTGAGCTGGGACATGTGTTGAGGGGGCATGTGTGCAGGGGACAGGCCAGAGCTGACCTGTGAGGTGGCCCCACGTCCAGAAATCTTTCTTCATCCCATTCCCTCTTTACCCTTTCCTGGGAAAAGAAAAACATGGAGGGGGAACTATGACAGACATCATATTTTGCAAAGTGAGCTAATTACAGGGCAGTCACATAGAGAGATGAGATTAGCAGAAGGATATTTGATAAAAGGGAGCCCGGGTATGCACATGGGTGGTGGGGAAAGGTCAGGATCACCCTGAGGAGGTTGTGGGGCCTGGTGCTTCTGCCTGGGCCATGGGGAGTGGAGGCAGTTGCCTCCCTCACTCAGGCCACAGTCACAAGGCTGGAGTGTCATTGCTGTCCATAGATGAAGCACAGATTGGTCTATTTTCTCTCTTCAAATGCTCACTACTAATCTGCTGGGCCTGGGGACAGGGTCTTCCCAACCCTCCCACCTGACTCGTGATGGGGACGCATCAGCCCAGGGCACTCCTGCCACTCCATGGTGCCCTGCTCCCCAACTCTTCAGCCCTTGGCACTACAGGGACACAGGAAGATGATCTGGGAGTGGGAAGCCCAGCAGTCTAAAAACTATCCCTCAGCAGGGCCCTGAGGCCCCCAGCACCTGGAGCTAAGGGTCCAAGGTACAAACTGAGAAAAGCTTCAAGCCCCTCAGAACTCCAGCCAGGAACATGATGCTACACTTGTACCAGGACCCCAGGATGTGAGTGAGTCCAGGGGAAAGGCCAATGCCCTCTGACCCCCGGTGACTGGGAACTGCTCACTGCTGTACCCCACCAGCTCACTGGCTGCCTCCTGGGGACAGGTCAGCAGACATCTGAGGAGGGAAAACAAGCGGCAGGCAGGAGGCACTGCCTGCTTCCCGACCACCCACGTTGGTTCCTGGGGGTTCTGCCTTCTCACCCTGTAGTCTGCTCCTGCCAGAGATCCCCTGGCCCACAGGCACTGCTTCCACCCTCCCTTCTCTTCAGCAACCAGGAGTTGTTTCGGACTATCCCTCCCTGGCTGCCTCACCTTATCCTGAGTCAACCCCAACATCCCTGCAGCCCTAGCTCTGGCTGCAGGCCTCTGACCCCTCCCCTGACAACTACAATGGCCTCCACTTCCTGTGGATTGGAGTCTAACTGCCCACCCCAGTTCAGAACTTGGAGCCTGGCTTCCCCTACAGTGGAAGCTGGCGGCCGCCCTGGATTCTGCCGGATCTTCCACTCCACTCCCCCAGATTGCCACAGGCTGTTCCCTTTGTCAGAATGCTCTTCTCTGTTCTGAGGTGCAAACTCCCTCCTTCCCTCTAGCCTCAGCCTCAGCGCCCCTTCCCTGTGCTTCCAGGTAACTGGGACACTTTTCCACAGAATGTCAAAGCGGAGTCAAGTGACAGGGATCTTCCCGGCCAAGCCCCCTCCTGGAGCAAAGGATCCAAGATGCAAGCTCAGAAAAATATGAGGCCTCTTCTTTCAATAGCGATAACCACACGGCACAGGCGATCTACACGCTGGCTATACCTCCACTCAGAAGACCCCACCGGCAGTCCCACCAGGTGGACTCTTACTGCCCATCTACAGATGGGGAAACTGAGGAGAAAAAGGAAATCACTGGCAAAGGCCACAAGGCTGATGGGTCAGTGCTGTAGCTGCGATCTCGCCTGGCACGTCTCCCTCTTCATCCAGTTGCCTGGTCCACGCTGCCCTGGAAGCCGAGTCACCCTCACAGACTCATTTCTGGAAACCCTACTTGTGAAGAGGCTGGGGGAATCTTATTTCAGAAGCAAACAGGATTTAGTTGGCCCAGCTCTGCTACGTGGCAACAGACCTGGTCCCTAAGTGGTAGAGCAGCTTTGGCTAAAGTGAAAGAACCTGGGTTCCCCTCAGATCCAGGGTAAGCTGCTTCCCCTTTCTGGTCCCCTGTTCTCCCGTCTGTCTCTGACAGCTGCCCCTCAGTGCCAGTCACTAACCAAAGCTGCTCATTTCTGCCCTCCCCAGGGCTATGGCTCCTTGACCCCTGGCCCATGCCTACGCAGCTCATGGATGGATCTCAGCTTGCCTGGTTCCTGGTCTCCTCAAGCCCTCTCCCATCCCCTGCCCTGACCCTGTCTCAAGTCTATCTGTCTGTTCATCTGTCCATCTGCTTGACCACCTAAGGCTCCTCTCCTCAGAGGCTGCCAGACCTGATGACTGGGGACACAGGGGAGGAGAGAACCAGGGCTGCTCAGAGAGATCGTGAATAGAAGGCTGGGAAGCCCCACACTGAATCTTCAAAGGCTTCATGACTGCTGTGCCAGGTGGAGACTGCGTGCCCTGCTGACCTTTTCTAAGTCCCACCCCATTGCCTAGGGCTGCCCCTGCTGGTTTCAGATGCCTGCCCAGCCTGCACTTGGCAGTCCTGTGGGATGAATATGTGAACTGAGAATGGAGAGTTGCCCACTTATCCACCAACCCTGCCCAGGGAGGGGCTGGACCCTAGGCACCCAGGAGGCTGAAGGATGGGGCGTCTTGCCCTAGCTGAGCTTCATAACTGGGCTCCAGCTGGTGTTGACACAGCAAACATGCTGCAACTCCCATTTGTCGAGGCACAGAGTGGGCAAACACAGGAGGCTGCAACAAAGGGCCCGACAACCGTGACCAGCCTCTCAAACAAGGGCCCCCAGGCCTGTGCCAAGAGGCAGGAATCTTCGAGCAGCTGGATACTCTGGCCCTCAGAGGTGAGAGCTGGGGACAGGGCCCTTGATGAGGCCCTCAGAGAGGGGAAGGCTGGCAGGAGGCCCTGTAGCCTAGGATTGTTCTACACATGGGGCGGAGCTAAAGGAGGACAGATTTGTCTGTCCGTGGGGCCTGTCCCATGTGCTACCACCGGAAGCATCCCTCCCTGGACTGGTGTCACCAAAGCCTGGGCATAAACTCTGATGACAGATCTGTACAGCCACACTTGTTCCAATTGTACTGGTAGGGAAACTGAGGCCCACAGAGTGTGAGGTTTGCCAAGGGCTCAGTGCTGCTCAAGTGTGAGGGGGCTGCAGCACAGGATGTGTGAGGGCTTTGATTCTTGGCCACCTTCTATGCTCTGGTTCCAGTCATGGGCACCCCGTGCCATGCTGCACCTGCCTAAGAAGGAACCTTGGCCACAGGTTCTTTTTTGGGGCAGTGCAAGGTCTAGACTGTGTGGGATGTGGTCTCTGGATGGGGTCTCAGCTAGACCCCAGGGAGCCCCGTGTACCCCAGGGAGACCAGCCTCACACTGCATCTGCACATGTGCTCTGTGGAGCCTGCCAGTGGGCAAGACCCTCCGCCACTGCATGCACGCACCCCAATACACATACATGCGCTCTCCACCTCAGGACCTTGGGCCCTCTTGCTCCCTGATTCTCCCTTGCCTAGCTAAATCCTCCCTCCCCCCAGGTCCCCTGGGCCTGGTCGAGTATCCCCATGGGCTTGCCCCATGGCTCCACCCTTTGTGGCATGCATCACATCACTGCCATCTTCAGCAGACTACACTCCTCAAGGGAGGGGCCCAGCAGGTCTATTCGTGCTGTCCCCGTACCTGGTAATATACTATCATGCCAGCACACAGCAAGGGCCAGTGCTCAGTAAACAGAAGCTGAAGCAAGGGAATCTGAGGCACCTAGTATCCCAGGACAGGAGGAACCAGGGTCAAGGTGGAGTCTCCTCCAGGAAAACCTCAGGTGCCCCTGCACGGGTCACCACAGCACCTGGGGACGGTGAAACCTCAGGTATTAGCTTGGGGAAGACAGCTGAGGGTCTAGGAGGGTCCCAAGGGCCTTCTTGCCACCCTATGGCCCCTACCCTGGGTCTGCAGCACTATGCCTTCCCCAGCAGCACCTCTGTGAGCCTCAGCTTCCTTCTCCCATAGACACCCACTGCCACAGAGAGGCATTGCTCACTATGTATTTTAGGGCACAGAAAGTGGGGCCAAAGAAGTGACTGGCCGCTCCCAGGGCCATGTTCCATGAGGCCAAGCTTCCATATGTGGATATGCAGCTACCACCCCCAGAAATCAGGTGGAGAGCCCTGTGCCCTGCCTGTCATCCCCACGCACCCTCTCTCCTGCAGTGGAAACTGATGCACAGGCCGAACCTTCCAGGTTCCCCTCCCAGCCCCCAGTACTCCCATCTCAGTGGATTCAGACTCAGTTCTGCTCACTCTCACTGCTAGGCCAGTACCCAGGCTGGGAACTCTACTGAGATGCCTTCCTTCTTCCTTTCTTCTACCTTTGGAAATTCTACCTGCCTTCCAAGGCTCAGCTCAAATGCTACCTCCTCCAGGCTGTCTTCTTAGACTTGCCTGTCCCATGTTAGCTGCTCCACACATTGGGACCCCACAGCCTGTTGCCCGTCTCCTTGAAGTCTGGGCCCCAGAGCAGACTTGGGGCCACTGGCTTGCCCTTCCTCACATGCACCTACCCTCCCCTAGCCTTGCACATGAGGATTTCAGAACAAAGAGCCAGACACTATTAAAACTCAATTAAAATTCTTACTTTTCTGATCCTAAATTAGGCTGATTTGTCCCTGTGGCACCTGCAGGCCCTTTCCCTCCGCCTCCCTGCATCTGCTCCCTTCGCCAGCTGGGACCCCCGGAGAAGAGGGCACCATCAGGGGATCCTCCCTCTACACAGGCCTTCTCTGGGGAGTGGAGACACATATATCTCCTTCCCTTGGGGTTCATTTTCTCCATTCAATGGACTCCCATCTCCCTGTCCTGGATTCTTCTCCTCTGGAGGTGAGGTATAAGGGTATTAAAAAGGAAACTCAGGGCAACAGCTCCCAGCCTGCACTTGGAGCCATCTCCTGGCCATCCTCTCCAGCTGCTCCCCAGCAACCCCCAGTCGAGGTCCTGCCTCTAGGCCCTTGTTCATGCTCTGCCCTCCACCCCGCATTCTCACCTTCCCTTCCTGCCCCTGGCCTTTCCCTTTGCCCCAGCCAGAACCACTCTGCTTCCTCCCAATCCCTGGGAGCTCTGGGAGGGGCAGGTACACAGGCTCAGGAGCCAGGGTAAGCAAGGGGTACTGAGACCTTGCCTCACCCAGACAGTGACCACGGCTGACATCTAGTCTCAGACTCTGTTCTCTCATCTGTAAAATGGGCATTCTGCCCCACAGCAAGTAGACATTGGAATCACACCTGGCCTAGGGCCAGGCTGGGGGCAGCAGAGGTTTGCTGAATGACTGAGTGAGCAAGTGAAAGACAGGGAGGCTGCATGGCACTCCCAGGGGAGGCACCTGGCATCAAAAGCAAGGCCATAGGGCGGGAGAGGCTCTTGCAGTGAGAGCTGGGCCTGGGGCATCTCAGCCAAGGTGTCCCCACAGGTGGTGGGGTGACACCAGTCACGACACCCAGGGTGTTGAGCTTCTGGGCCTGACACATGCCTGCAGTCAATCCCTTCCTCTGACCTTCAGCCACTAGGGAGAATTGGGTGGCTGGGTACAGGTGTCTGGGGCTGACCCGTCAGGCTCTGTGGGCCTTGGGGTGATGCACACCAGCCCCCCTAGACCCTTCCTTTGACTAGCAGGTGCTAGTCAGGAATGATCACAGTGCTTCTGACCCCTCCTGAGGTCCCCGCATCTTGGAGGAGGTCCCAGGAGAAGGGCCTGCTCCACAGGAGCAGTCTCAGGAGCCAGAGAAGCTCAGCCCCAAATCCACAAGCCAATCTTTCCCAAGGCCTGGCAGGCTGGGCCAGGCCCTTATCTGACCACCACTAGCTCAGGCGGGTGGGTGAAGACAAGAGAATGACTATTTCTCCTGAGGACCTTTGGCCATGCCCCAGCCATGTCCCACCAGAACTGTCTCCCTTGACCTTCCCAGGGAGACCAGCTCCCAGCTGGAGGCCTTCAAGGGGTCTTGGGATTCTAGACCGCCAGACAGAGATGCAGGCAGGGGAGGCTGTCCCCACACTCATGTCCAGCTGTTGGGGGTAGCGTCTTTGCCCAAGGCTCATGCTGACCCTAGGGACCCTTGGGTTTACTGTCCCTTCCGCATACATCCAGGCCACCTCGTCCAAGGAGCCCTCTCTGATGCCCATTCCTTGGTGATCACTCTGCCACCTCATGCTCCCTGGTCTCTCCTAGCATTCACCACCAAGTCCCTTCCTTATCTCCTTGCCGGCCAGCTCTCTGGCTGCCTCCCTCTGTAGGCGGAGGGCCCCAAGGGTGCCCACACAATGGGTGTCCAACAGATGCCCAATCCCCAATGCTTCCCCCATCCCTGGGGACCCCCAGCTGGCTCCTGTGGGCGGCACCTTGCCAGGAAGCAGCGGCACTGTTTGGGTGAGGGGAGAATAATCAGCTGTAAACGCCGCAATCAGGGAGAAAAGGCTGCTTGGGCGCTTGGCGCCCACGCGTGCGCCTAATTGGCTCCACGTGTCTGCGGCTCCTTTCAAGAGCAGGAGAGTGGAAGGGTCAAGATCTCTTAATGTTCATAATGGAGGGGAGGCAGAAGCCATCGCCAGCCCCACATAAACACCTTTTAATTGCCCCGAGAAGGGTGGGCGGAGGCAGCCAATGCCACAGGATTTCCTGCCTGTCCATCCACCATTACTGCACCTTTTAGAGCTTCCCTAGCGTGGAGTCAGATCCCAGGGGCTGAGCCCCAGCCACAACCCAGAGCCACAGCCCTGGCATCTGTTCTACAAATGTTCACGAGTTTGCAGAACTCGTGTTCTGTTCCAGGCCAGGCCTTGGCAGTAGGCGACACCCATGGCCTGGTCCTCCGGGGACCAACCTGTTTGTCTCACCCTCATCAGTGAATGCACCAGTGGACCCGGCTGAACTGCCCTCCAGCTGCCTCAGTGCCAAACTTTCCCCCACATCTTGCTGCCTCCTCCAGGCAGCCTTCCTGTGACCTCTCTGGACTGAAGGGATCTTTCTCCTGCTGGCCTTTCCGCCTGCACCTCTCCGAGGCCCCCAGTATCTCCCTGCTGTGGCTCCCATGGCTGCATTTCTGTCCTGTTAGGCCAGTGGTTCTCAACTGGGGCAACTTTGCCCCCAGGCCACATTTGGCGATACTTAAAATTATTTTTGGCCGTGACAACTGGAAGAGTGGTGTACTGCTGGCATCTAGTGGGTAGAGGGCAAGGGTACTGCTCAACATCCCACAGTGCAAAGGGCAGACCCATCACAAAGCAGGATGCAGCTCGAGGTGTCAGCAGTGCTGAGGCTGACGCCCTGCTTTAGATAAGGCTTTAGAAAGGAGGTGGGAGCTGGGCAGGATGGTCTCCTTCCTGACAAAGGGAGCAGTCTGCTGTCCCACAGTCCCTGGCTCCCTCCCTGGCTCGCACCTCCTGCCCCTCTGAATGCCCAGCCCAGAGCCCAGTTCCTGAACAGACCCAGTCACACTGCCAACAATGCATCACTTTAATTGGGTTAAGTGGCCATTAGCAGCAAAAGCAGGGCGGCTGTGTGCAGAAGGGTTTTTAATTTTACTCTTTAAATGATGCTCATTCCCCAGAGAGGCCACCGATGGTGGGAACAATGCCTGCTGGAGCCCCTAGAACCAAGGCCAGAACTGCACGCCGCCCCTTCCCATCCATGTGAGCCTCATGGGGGTGTGGGAGGGGTGCTCAGTGTCTTGTCTTCACTGCCTAAGGAAGAAACTGAGGGGGCAGGGACTTGCCCAAGGTCACTAGGTCATCAGAGAGCAAGCCCCTGTCAGAGGAAACCAGTGCCCCATCTCCTGTTCCCTCGACCCTGTCCCACTGTGGACAGCAAACACCACATGGCCACTAATGGTAGCAGAGAGGAGGGCAGTGCCTGGGGAGCCATTTGTGGGGTCTGGAGCCCAACTATCTGGATTTAAACCCTGGTTTTGGCCTGATTATAGGCTCACACCTATAATCCTAGCACTTTGGGAGGCCAAGGCACGCAGGTTGCCTGAGCTCAGGAGTTCGAGGCCAGCCTGGGCAACATAATGAAACCCCAGCTCTACTAAAATACAAAAAAATAGCTGGGCATGGTGACATGCACCTGTAATCCCAGCTACTTGGGAGGCTGAGGTATGAGACTTGCTTGAACTTCGGAGGCAGAGGTTGCAGTGAGCTGAGATCCCACCACTGCGCTCCAGCCTGGGTGACAGAACAAGACTCTGTCTCCTAAATAAATAAATAAATAAACCCTGGTTTTGCTGTGAGACCTGGAGCAAGTGGCTTAAGCTCCCTGAAGCTCAGTTTCCTCCATGTGAAATGGAGAGAAGAGAGCAACCCAGCGACCTGTATGAGGATTCAGAACAATACAGAGCATGCAGGCTCACTTCAGGTCTGGCACTTGGTGGGCACTCAGAGGCCAGTAATCCTGGGAAGGAAAGATTTCGACCATTTTTTTGGGAAAAGTCCCGAACTCTGAATCTACACAGAATCACCTGTGGCACATTAAAACATCCTGATGCCCTGCCCCCCAGCCCCCTGGCCCCCCAAGAATCTGATGCGCTTGATCTGAGGCAGGGGCTGGGTGCCACGATTTTAGAAGCTCCTCAGACAATTCCAATGTGCAACCAGGGTTCAGAAATGCTGCACGAAGGCAAAGGTTTGACCCTTAGGACAACAGGAGGGACCTGAGGGGGAGGATGGGAGGCACGGGCATGTTAGGAGGGGTTCTGGGCTTAAGCCTGGGGCTGGGGTCTCCAGGTGCTAGATTCCTAGCAGGGCCTCCCACCGTCCCTGGTTTGAGGAAGGAGGCAAAAGGGCCTCCAGGAAAGCAGGTTTCCAGCCACCACATTGATGTCCTTCCGGAACCTGCTCTGGTCTTGCTGTCCTAGCCCTGGGCTTCCCTTTCTCTAGGAACCAAGCCCGTTGAGCCTCGATACCCTTGGCTGTGTCCCTGAGAGGAGACTGGAATCTCTCCCACTTGGGTCACCCCTCACCTAATCCTGGGCAGGGCCTTCCCTTCCCCCATGGCCTCTCCTCCGAGCCACACAGCACAGGATGGTGCTGCAGGGGCACAACCTTCAAGGGATTGTCCACACTGTGGTTATAAGTGACACTCCTGGAGTTGTGAAACCAGAAGTGCTGGGCAGGGAGGGTACTCATGTCCTGATTTCACAGGAGGAGAAACTAAGGCCTGGGACAGGACTGGACTGAGAGTTCCATGAGGGCAGAAACAGGGCCTGTCCTTCATCACTGCACCCCCAGCACCTGAACAGGGCATGGTACACAGTAGCCAGTGGCGGATGTTGGTGAATAGATGGAGGAGGAATGTAATGATGAGGGGGTGGTCTTCCCGAGAGCCAGGCCATAGGCCAGGGCCCAGCTGGGAGGGCAGGAGAGTCCTGATTTGGGTCCAAGTCTGCTATAAGAACTTATGTACCTCCCTGTTCCTGCTGGGACTCAAGACTCTGAGAGAGTGGGCCCTATTTCAGAGGCCCCCATCTCCCTAGGTAGTCAAAATTCCAAGACAGGTACCCCTCCATGTTTCTGAAGCTGAGGGCCCAGCCTGTTTCCCGGACTTGGGGATGCTGGTTGCTTGCGTTGCAAGGCCTCTGATCTGGCCTGCTCTCTCCTGACTCTTGGCCCCAGCAACCACCCTTTGCAGCTTGGAGAAACTCGTTACAAACATCTGATTGTCCCTGATTAGATGAGACAATGAACTTCCGTCCTGTGTTGCTCAGCTCCCTCTTTGCAAGCCCCCAATTAGAATTCCAGACCAGAGCAAAGGATTTAAATTGGATTACTGGATGGGGTACACGGAGAGAGGAACAATGTAGTGGGGGGTGGGGGGTCCAGTCCCCCAATAGCCCTCCCTTCATATACACTCAGGCTACAAACCAATATGAAAAAGGAGAAAGGGACCACAACTTGATTAAAAGCACATTTAAAACATAATTAAGACCAAAGCTCATCTTCAACAATTAGGACCAAGCAGCGGGAAGGGAGGTCCTCCCCTTCCTCTGGGGATATGGGCAGGCACATCTTGTGTGTCTGGAGCTGGGGGTGCTGCAGCAGGAGGAGTTCACTGCCCAGAAGTGCTGGGAGGCCACGGGCTGTGGGCTCAGTGCACGCCTCAGGAATAATGTGGGGAGTCAAGGCGCTGGCTCAGAGTCAGGGAGACCTGAGTTCAAATCTTGGCTCTGCCATATCCTGGCCTGATGCATGGCACCTCTGAGTCCTAGTGTCCCCCTCTGTGAAGCGGCGGTAGCCAGGGCTTCCTTCTCCGGGTTGCTGTGAGAATGAGGCAAGATAGATTCAGCGCGCGGTGTGTCTGTCTGGTCAGTGCATGCCTTTCTCCATCATTTCTCATAAAAAATAATTTCTGGGCCGGATGCAGTGGCTCATGCCTGTAATCCCAGCACTTTGGGAGGCCAAGGCGGGTGGATTACCTGAGGTCAGGAGTTTGAGACCATCCTGCCAACATAGTGAAATCCTGTCTCTACTAAAAATATAAAAATTAGCTGGGCGTGGCAGCGGGCACCTGTAAACCCAGCTACTTGGGAGGCTAAGCCACGAGAATTGCTTGAACCCAGGAGACGGAGGTTGCAGTAAGCCAAGATTGTGCCACTACACTCCAGCCTGGGTGACAGAGTGAGAGTCTGTCTCAAAAAAAAAAAGAAAAAGAAAAAGAAAAGAAAAGAATTTCTGTTTAGTGCTGGCTATCTCAGGCCATGGCTGGGCTACAGGTGCAGTGGAAGGGAGAGATACCTGTCTGCCTCACATGGCAGAGTCCAGCAGGGGGGGATGCAGGGAGAGGGTTGGGACCAGGACCTCAGGCCTTCAGCTGCTCCTCCTAAGCTATCAGAGTTGATTGTTCCTTTAGGGGTGGGGAAAGTGGCTTGGAAAGAGACCCCAGCCCTGTGATTCCCAAAGGGCTGGGCAGGAGGCTGGGTCCTGGGCTCCATGCATGGAGGGTGGGTCAGGCATCTGTCTCTGCCACCACTCACATCCCTGCTGTCCCATGGCCTGGGTGAGTGGCAGGCTGAAAGGCCTGAGGGCTGCCCCTTCCCACATTTATCAGACAGTTCCAACACAAGTTTGGGGCTGGGTGCCCACATTTGTAAACTGGACAGGGGGCAGCAAAGCTGGGAAGTAGTGTGCAAATGAAGGATCTGGAAAGAAGTGGGGCAGAGACAGAGTCGGAGAACAAGGGAAAGGCAGGAGAAGGGCATCCAGGCCCGCCCAGTTCAGAAAGGCAAGAAGGTGGGGAGCGATGCACTGGCTGAGAGAGGCATGAGTAATGGGCTGCTATCCCCGCAGAAGGTGTGGCTCTGCCTGCTCTCCGCTGTCTTCCCACACTCATGACCAGGAGATCCTGAAGGTTGGGTGGGGCCCTGCTCTGGGTCCTCTGGGTGGGAGGTCCTCAGAGTCCACCTTCTCTGGGAATCTGGCCCCAAGAAGCAGCCTCCACCTATTCCATGGCCCCAGGTCACATAAGGACAGGCAGGGGATCCCATGGGGGACAGCAGGGCTCAAACTCCTGGAGAAGGAAATTCTGGTTCTCTCTTGGGGACTGGATATGGCAGGGTGTGGGCTGGGGTGGCCACCCCAACTTAACCCAGCCAGGACCCTGGCCTGAGCCTGGGCACAGCTTGTGTAGACTTGCTCATTTAAAAAAAACTGCTTTATTGAGAAACAATTTATACACCGCAAATCCACCCAAATAAAGTATACAATTCAGTGGCTTTTAGTATATTCAGAGTTGTGCAACCATCGCCACAATCTAATTTTGGAATATTTTCATCACTCTGAAAAAGAAACCCTGTACCCATTAGCAGGCCTTCCCTATCCCTTCCCTTCCCAGGCACCCATGCATCTACTTTCCATTTCTATGGATTTGCTTATTCTGGACATTTCATAGAAATAGGATCACACAATATGTGGTCTTTTGTAACTGACTTCTTTCACTTAGCCTAATGTTTTCGGGTTCATCCATGTTGTAGCAAGCATCAGGAGACTTCATTCCTTTTTTTTTTTTTTTTTTTTTTTGCTTTTAAAGAGATGAGGTTTTTACTCTATTGCCCAGGCTGGAATGCAGCAGCACGATCATGGCCCACTGCAGCCTCGATTTCCTGGGCTCAAGCCTCAGCCTCCTGAGTAGCTGAGACTACAGGTGTGTATCACCATGCCCAGCTTCGTTCCTTTTTATTGGATTAGTTTGTCTTTGACACAGGCTGGAGCAACTGCAGGTATGCTTCTGATCTGGGGGAAGCTTGGATGCCTCTCATTTACATACGACCTTCCCTGGTCACTTGGCAGCTGAGAAGCCCCATCCCACCTACTCTCCCTTGGATGAGCTGATTGCCAGGGGTCCACCTGCTTTGTCATGGCAGCCCAGCACGTTCCTGTTACCCCTCAGAACTACAGTGGCCTGAGGCTGACAGGCACAACCTCTCTGAATATAGGGGCCCAGATGAGGGAGCAGAGAAACATTCAAAGCCATGGGCAGAGCAGCCCCCATCCTTATGTGGCCTTCTCTGTGGGGCTTGCAGAGCCCCTCAACACTCCCTCCAAGAGAGCCTGCAGCCTACCTCAGCGGCAGACTCCACTAGCAGCAGGTCACTATCCTGACCAGGAGCCCATCCAGGGCACCACCCATAAACAAACCTGGGGACCCAGAAGAATGGGAAAACCCTAGGCCCAGAAGGAGGGAGGGGTAGGGCCTGCCCCAGTCCCAGCCTCAGGCTCACACAGAGCCTCAAGACTCCAAGTCACCACCTCTCATGCAGCTACTCCAGAAAATATCATCCTGTTCCTGCCGCGGCTGCCCACATTCCACGTGGGCACAGCCCTGCTGATGCTGGCCCAGCTGAACTCAGCAGGGCCATGTGATGAAGGCTCGGGACACTGCCCTCATGGTGCAGGACCTCTCCACCTGGCCCTCCCTCAGCGCCCCCCCAACCCCCGCCCCCAACACACACACCTACCTTCAGGGCCTGCACCTTCCTGTCCAGCAGGCTCTCAATGTCCCCCGCCACCTTCTCCACCAACTTCTGAGGCTCATTCTCCTGCACCTCGAACAGGTTCCGGTTGTCCTTGTAAATCTGGAAGGAAGCAGAAGCCAGGGGTGAGACCAGGTGGTCCCATGTCCCCATGCCATGGCCCCTGCATACCACTCTGCACAGCTCACCTCAGCACAGTCCTCACCCGCACCCAGACCCTGTCTTTGGCCTCCGAGAGAGGGCATGGAAGGCCAGCGCCCCCACAGACTTGAAGGCAGGGCAAGGCCAGGGGCTCCGTAGCTTGCATCTGGGATGAGAGCCCAGTTTAGGTTGGTCGTTGTGGTTGGTGGGATGGGGTTGTCACGGCCTTCTCTGGGCCTCAGGGCCCCCCCTTTCAGGGTCATGAGCAGCCCCCCCTGACTAGCTCAAGGTAACTGTGAATAGCAGAGGGGAAGGGTGGGCTGAAGAGGAGGCAGGAGGTTGAGGGGAGATGGAGTCAATAAGCACACACTACACACCCCATCCCAACAAGAAGATGCTCACATCCATGCATGTGCACACACACAGCCATGGCTCCGCACTGCTCAGGCATCTGGACCCCTTTTAGTGGGTGCTGCCCCAGGGCTCTTGCAGAAACTAACACGAGCGCTGGGCAATCCTACCGGCTCCTCTGTCATTCAGGGCACAGAATATGGGGAATGGGGACCAGGGAGGAAGGGGCAGGTTGAATCTGCCCAGCCTTACTCCAATGGGGGTGGGTCGGTGCGCAGGCACATGTGGCAGTGTAAATCTGATGGTGTGTGTGTGTGTGTGTGTGTGTGTGTGAAAGAGAGAGAGAGAGATGGCTCAACATATCCATTTGTGTGCATGTGCCTGCATGTTGGGGCTGGGGTGGGGTTAGAATCTCCAACCCCCCAGGGGCTTGTGAGTCTTAGGAGCAGATTTCTGCAAGCGTCTTTGTTCACGGCTGGGTCTTGGGTGTGTGTGTGTGTGTGTGTGTGTGTGTGTGTGTGTGTGTGTGTGTGCATTTGTATGCATCATATACCACGGCATGTGTCTCCAAGCCTGACTGGGTCCATGTGTTCATTCAGGTGACCCAAGGAAGTCTGTGCCCCAAGCACAGGCTCCTTCACCACCAGAGGTCACAGAATAGGCTGCTGTGACTGAGCCGTGCCACCAGGCTGAGCAGAAGTGGAGGGATGTGGAGCGACAGAGAGGAGGTGATGAGGGGAGATAAGGAGGGGGGAGAGGCAGCCGATGAAAGACAGACAAGCAGTGAGAGATAAGGTCGGTAGAGTGACAGCGAGAAGGCAGGGAGATAAGACCTTGTCATCTGACAGGAGGACGGGGTGGAGGGGGTTGGGTGCTGCCAGAGCCCCTGCCCTGCCGCTACCCAGTGCCTGGCAGTCCAGGGGTTAAAGCACCGCACAAAGCCGGCTCAGGCAATCTTCTCCTCCTCCCGCCACCCCCATCCCTCCCGGCTTCTCTTTTCTTTTTGTCCTTCTTTTAGAACAAAATAATTTGTGGTGAAGTCGCTCCTTCCAGCAGAGCAGTGGCAATCAGGGGGCGAGACTTGAGGCCTGGCCACATGGCCAGGAAAGAGACAGGCCCTGAGTGAGTGCCAGGCCAGGATGTTCCCTGGGCCCCTGGGCCCTGCCTCAGGACAGAGATTCACAGAGGCAGACAGTGATAGAGACAGAGGGTGAGGAGGGGTTGGACCCTAGGGATCACTGAGGAAAGGCAGGGAACCTAGAGCCTAGCACCTTACTGTTGGGGAAACTGAGGCACAGAAACAGGAGAGGACAGGTCAAGGCCAGGTGATTGAGTGGCAAAGCCAGATACCCCATCGGCTTTCAGCCATCCTTGATAGATCACTCTGGGGTTTGTGTGGCCATGGTCTCAGTCACATCCACCGATGCCTCTGGAGAGTGGCGCCGTGACCCACTTGCACCAGCAGGGGGCACTGCTGCCCGGCTTCTCCTGGCCTGTAATGAAGTTCATACCTCAGCCTCTGTCAAGGTCATTCTCAGGTGCAGCCACAGTCTGGCTGTCCATGGCTGTGTACAGCCCCAAGATCTGAGGCAGGACCATGTGGTTCTCCTGGGAAAGTCCAGGAGTCCCTCCTCTTGGGCTCCAGGGTGCCCCTTGCAGCCTGGCATGGTGACTGTGCCGGGGATTAGGGGGCCGCAGAGTGAGCGGGTCTCTAGGTGGCAGATCCACACCTCAGGGCACCAACAGGTGACATGAGGCCTTGGAAGCTGAGTCTCTACCAAAAGTCACTCATCTCTGAACCTCCATGACTAATCTATTAAATAAGAGAACAGTAGTCCCCACCTCTTGGGCTGGGGACAGCAAACCCATGCCTTGAGCAGCCTGTGCTGTTGTTACTGCTATTGTTTGGGATCACCAGAATTCTGCAGATGGAATCATAGTCCCTCCCTGCCCCCATTCTCTCCCTGCTAGATCTGTACACTTGGGGCTGTCCAAAGCCATCGGCTGCATTCCTGAGCTGGTAGCCTCAGTCTCCTAGGGTCTGCCCACCTCTAGCCCCACCCCCTTCTCCCAGATTGGCCTGGGCAGTCTCCCACACTGGAGCCACCCTGTCCTTGTCTCCGACACCTCAGCCTCGGCCCCAGAGGTGATAACGGTGGAGCCCAGACACTGGGATGCCACTAATAGGGCACAGCCATGGCCAGCTTCCTTTTCTCTCTCCCAAGCACCATATCTGTGTGCTGTGGACACTTGACAAATCCATATGCTGGATTCTATGTCCAAAAGCAGAGCTCTGGGGCCAGCTGGGCCCAAGTCTGATTCCTCACCTTCTGCCTGCAGCTGCAAGAGCCCTCAGGGCCTACGGATGCATCCACTGTGCTTTCTTCCTCTTCTATTTCTACCGGAGGACCCACCATAGCATCTTTCTGCCAGCCCTGGTGCCATCACCTGGGGCCCATCAAGCCCACTGACCTATCATGTGACTGCAGGCTTCTGGGTCTCCAGCCCACGCCAGTTCCCACAGCTATACCTTGACTCACACTGTCTCTGCATCCCCTCCACGTTGCCCTGCTGTCTAAATCCTCTCTAGGGCAAGGCCAGGGAAATGGGCTGGAAGGGGTTTCTGGTGAGAGGAAAGCAGAATCCCAGAAGTGCAGGGGCTGGTCACACTGCCAGCCAAGCCTGCTTCCCAATCCCAAATGAGCCCTTGAGGTACAACAGTCCTCGAATGATAGCCCCTAGTGCCACAGCCCTCCTCTCAACATTCCCCTGAACTTGCCCCGATTGTCCCTATCTTCTAGGGTGGGCCCTGAGCTGAGCCCCAAATCCCCAGGAGATCTAAGTGACACAGCCCAGCAGATGGTCCCACCCTGGGAGAAAGGTCATCTCTACATTGATGTGGTCCAGGGAGGTGTTTTCCACCTGCAGGCCCAGCAGGAGCCCAGAAGAGCCCAGGGCAACTCCAGTGCACAGACTCTGCCCAGGGCTAGCCCCACTCCAGCCCCAGCCTCTAGCCCTGGCTCCTCGGGCCAGCTGGGAAGTGGCAGAAAGGTCAGGGTGCACCGGATGCAGGGCCTCAACCACCACAGCAGGATGGCAATGCCCGCTGATGTCCTTGGCCCAGAGAGTTAATTAGAAAAAGCCAACTGCTCCCACAGCAGCACAGCTGGCACAGCCCCACCTCTGCTGGACTGAGGAGCACGACAGGGCCCAACCGATCCCAGGGTGCCCCAGCTCTGTGCCAGCAGTGATAGGGAGGGAGAGGCAGCAGCTTTAACCCACAGAGAATGCCAGGATGCTGGTGGGACAGGGTGGCAGACTGGAGCCAGGTGGAGATGCGGGAGAGGACTGAGGAACAGGGAGAACAGGGGTGGCTGATGTCCCAAGGGACAATTCAGGAGTCTGTTTGGAGCCCCTTGTTCCCAGGAATCCTTGGTTCCCCACTCTGTTCCACATACTGGTGACCATGGCTCAGCTGGTGCCCTCCTCCCTTGAGGGCACTTCTATCCCACCAGTGATGGAGACCTGCCCCTCCACCTCTCCCCTCCCCCAGGGCTGGCTCTAGCCCCAACCCTCTCTCAGCTCTAGCAGTTCTTTAGTTAGGCATCAAGGCAAGTCTGGCCAGCTCTCCGGCCTAGGGCTTCACAGGGCTTGTGGGGCTGATGCCTCCTTAGAAGCCCTGAACCCTCCGCCCAGCCTCCTGCTTCCCCCATGACTCTGCATAAGTGGGAGGCAAGCCTGGAGGACCCTTGCAGGAATGGTGACCTTGGACAGGAAGCCTGCATGCTGGCAGGGGCAAAGGGAGCCAGCCTCGTTCCCACAGCTCCTAACAGTCCTGCCTGGGAGACGGGAGTCCAGTCACCAGCCCCAACGTGTCTAGAACATAGACAGCCACCACAGGAAGCTAAAGGCCTTAGGACAAGTGACCTGGACAGGCCCCAATCAGAAGGTATTTTGCAAAGTCTCAGAAAGTCAGCAGCAGGACACCCCAGACCTGAGCTACCACCAAACTTGCCTAGGGCAAGGGGGAAGCTGGAAGGGGAGAGGAAAAGGAGAGAGGAGAGGAGAAAGGAGAACGGGGAAAAGCAAGGAGGAAGAGCCAAGGGGGCTGCAGGAACAGCCCTGTTTGCCCCGAGTGTTAGCTCTGGCTGCTCTGGGGCAGGTGCTTTACACACGTGACCTCACTGATCTCCTACGACCCCTGAGGAGGGTCCATTCTGATCATCTCCATGTGGCAGGGAGGACACTGAAGCCAGAGAGGTTAAGGCACATGCGAAACTGGGGTTTGAACTGGGTCAAATCCAAAGCCCTTGCTTTAGGTCATACTCTTTGTACAGTTCTGTTCCCTGCCTTTATCCCTAAACTTGAAGGCAAGACCACGGGAAAAGAGGCATAGGGATGAACTTCAGGCACAGGCCTCAAGGGTTTGGGGCGGATGCAGGCAGACGCTGAAAGACTGTGGCCCCTGGAAGGTGCGAGGGCCATGCTAGAGGGGAATGAGGGGAAGACTGGCAGGGCCAGCCCAATCGACTAAGCACCCACCCAACCCTGGGAGTCAAAACAGGCACTCGCACGCGAGGCTCTTCTCCGCAGTGAAGGCCAACAGCCCTAATCTCTGGAAAATTAAATCAGAAAGAAAATGGAACAAGAAAGATTTGACGCAGGCTTGGCCCTGCTGCCAGCTGTCTCCTCAAAGACCCAGCTCACCTTGGGGCTTTGCCAGGTGCTCCAGCACCCCTGGCCTAAGCCCTGAGGCATGACTCCGGGGAGACTGGCGCTCCACGCCCCCCTCACCACATTTCACCACAGGGAGCAGCCAGGTCAAAGTCTTAACTGCCCATTAGGCCCCTGTGGGGAGGACAGCCAGTGGACGAAAGATGGTGGGCGAAGCCTCCTGAGGCCCGACCCAAATGAACAAGCCCTGGGGAGGAAACCACCTCAAGAGGCCACAGGGTCTGCAGTTGGAGGTCGGAGTCAGCTGCCAGACTGGGCTACACTCATGTCAGGGATGTTGGGTGGGTGGCTGAGGGTTTGTGGTGGCTTAGGAAGCCTGAGATGGGCCAAAAAGGAGGTAGGGGAGTTGGGGACAGGTAGTGACCAGTTCAAGGACCTTAGCCCGTCAGGGCAGAGCCAGGTCCGGGTCCCCCACCTCACCCACCCCTTCTAGGCTGCTAACCTGGCCTTCTGCCTCCGTGAGAAAATACAGGGTATTGACATAACTGAAAATCCACCTTGAAGACTGGAGGGTTGATGGGGTAGCCAGGCAGCTGGGAACTCTCTACCACTGACAGCTCCTGGGACAGATCCAGGACAGGCTGCACCCCTCAGGGCTCCCCTTATAGCCTAGTTCTTGATGGGACTGAGGGCCTGCCCCAGGGTGGGTGCACAAAAACCCTAATCCAGCCACAAGACTGGGTGTGTGACTGACAGCTCCCCAGGTGGGGGCTGAGGCCAGTCCCTCACCAGCCTGGCACAGGGCTTACAGTAGGGCAAGGGGCCCCTGGAGCCCTCAGGGCACACTATCGGTGCCCAGGCAGGGGGGTTGTGTGCCACTCAGTTACATGCTTCATCAGCTGCTGACATTTGCCAACCACCATGTTAGGTTCCTAAGTGGCCATGCCACACTGCCACCATCCCAGGTGGGGTGGCCCCATGGTCAGCTGTATATGGTGTCCTGTCACACACAGGTTTTGTACACTGTGGTGATGGTTGTCCCATTCATAATTCCCCTTCATATCTAGTAGAGAATACCTGGGATGAACACTCTCTCTAGAGGGCATCACAAACACAGAACCAGGCCATTACAATCGGCCTGCACAGGCTACAGTGGAAGTCACACAGCAGTGTGGAAGCAGGGAGGAGGGTGCCTGGCCTGGTCTCCTGGGTGGGCGGCCCATTCATAGCACTATCCTCCCCTACCCCCACTTCCTTACATCCCCACTGGAACAGCAGAGATAGAACAGACCTCATCCCTGCCCTCCTGGGACTCTCTATCCAGAGGGGACAGATGCCCAGACAGGTGGCAGCAGAGGGAGGTGTGCAGGAGACACTTGGGAGTGGGGCTAGTCTGCTCCGGGGTGGTAGGGGGCAAGAAAAAGCCTGAGGAGGGCTTTCCAGGGGAAAGGACATCTGAGCAGTCTGAAAGGCTGGGCAGGGGTTTTTGTGGGTGGATGGGGCAAGGGACGCTTGGCAGCAGTAGCGCCAGGTGCAAAGGTTGGGAGAAGCAGGGATAAGGGACTGCTCAGTGGCTGCAGAGGGACTTGTTGGGGAACAGAAGCTGGGGAGACAGGGTGTGAGGGCAAGGGGAGTAGATACCCAGGTGGTGGGGACAGGGGGATCCTCCAGGAAGGAGGGATACGTGACTGACCACAAGGTAAGAAAGGCCCGGTGGCTGTGGTCCCTCATCCTCAAGAGGCAACTTCTAGGAGCTTTCACCAGGAGGATTCCCTTCACAAAACTCACAGGGGCCTGACGCCCCCACCACCACCCCCAACAACGCCTCCCTGTTTTTAAAGTTAAAGTTTAGTTGACTGTCATCCATTACCGCAATTAGTACATTATGTCTAATTATGCAATTAGTGTAAAAAGTGCACTTGCCGCTGAGAATGGGAAATTACGCTGCCTCGTTACGCTGTAAAATCCATGTCATAAAAAGGCTCAATCTCTTGTTTTTCAAAAGACACAAAACCCAACACAAAACAATAAACCAAATCCTCCCAGCCAAGCAAGGGCCAGTCTGTGCCAACCTCCCTGTGCTTGCCCCTGTGCAGAGCCTGCCTGTGAGGCCTGCCCTGAACATGCCCCCAGGCAAGGTGCCACCCACCAGAGACACTAGGCATGGCCCATTCCTGGGTGTAGCCCTTTGCTTCTCTGAAACATATGCGAATTTCCAAACTGACTTGAAAACTGTGGCAATCCTGATTATCCATTTACACCAGGCCTGACTTGAGTGAGGCCTCCAGTGTTAAGGCCTGTATCTCAGGGGAGAACAGTTCTAGAGGGAAATGGTATCCACCCAGCTCTAAAATGAGAGGCCCTTTCTCCAAGGTTCCTGATAGCTTCTGTGAACAGGGTTGCAGATTCCAGCTCGGAAGCGGGAGGAACTTTCTCACACTTAGGGCTCCCAAAGCCTGAAAGCAACACCTGGATAAGTAGTGAGCCCCCCCGCCACAGGGACTATTCCAGCCCAGCTGTCAGGAATGCTGAGAAGGGATTCACCCATCATTAGCCAGCACTGTGGCTGGATTCCAGGCTGCCATCGTTAGATAACAGCATTCCTATGGCCGTGTGCCTATGTGAAGCTTGCAGTCTGTGACTTTATCTTCCCTAAGTTCTGGCTCCCTTTGTGATTACGGGGATGCTCTGGGGACAGGTTGGGAGTGAGAAAGAATCAAATGAGGTCTCCCTACTACAGAGGTGACAATCCCAAATGGCCCTGGGCATGGGGGCTAGAGAGGGGGCACACTCCAGTGTCCCTGTCTGCCTATGCCAGCATGAGGTGCACTCCTGTGTACCTCAGAACAAATGCTGCAGGACCAGAGCCATCCATGATGTTATCTCCAAAGTCACAAGTTAATGCTCTAGCATGGGCTGCTGAGTGCCTGCCCAAGAAGCACTCTCCCCAGGCAGCTTCCCTGAGCCCCTGCCTCTGAGCTCCCATCACTCCTTGATCTGAGATGCTTGACTCAGGCCTTGGGGTGGGTGGCACAATACCATGGAGACAACTTCACAGCCAAGAATCTGCCCTGACCTCCTGGGATGATGCATGACCTCCTGCAGGTGCCACTGCTGAGTGGACAAGGTATTCACAGAATTCACAGAGCAGAGAATCTGAGGCATGGAGACCCACACATCCCAGGGTCCATGAGGCACTGGTTCCCTACAACCTCACCCATCTGCAATTGGCATCCATTGGTTCTGGGTGTGCTGAAATATTGGAGCACTGACCAAACCCCAGAGAGAAGCAACTACTGAGAAAGCAGCTGGGGTAGAAGGGAGGAGGGCATGGACCCCACTGGAGGGGCATCTGTTGCCTGAACTCAAGACAAGTGTCCCTGGACAGCTCCAGCCTCCAGGCCTTTGTCTACTCAGATGGGCTGGAGAGCAGGGGAGACAACTCTGGCATAGCACAGCCACATGGACACCAGCCATGGAGACTCTCGGGGACCCTATCCTCTCAATGTGGCCTGGAATAGCATCGGGTGGGGAATTTGAGCCCAAGGTGAACCAAACTGCAGGCAAGAACCAGGGGCCCCTGTTTGCTCCCCCTCCCTGAGTTGGGAGCCGCCGGCTGTCGAGGCAGCTGGGAGGGAAGCTGTGCCCAGCATACCAGCTGGCACGGGGGAGTGCGAGTAAACATACCCGCACTTTCCCAACTCACAGAAGTCGCCGGGTGGCGGCCGGCTGGTGTGGGCGCCCATGTTTATGGGAAGCAGATTGTTTGTGTCGGCGTCTGGGCCCCCTTGCCACCCACCCTGGCTCTGCTCTCTCCCGCTGCCTCCTCACCCAGTTGGCCCTGCCTTCCTTTCATCAGAACTCTTCAGCCTCTTAACTGCAGAAGGATGGGGATAGTGATGACAGGTCCTCTGTGTGGCCAGACAGGGCTCAGCGCATAACCCATGGAGTCCTCGTCATTTGACAGCTCTGGGAAACAGAGAAACTGGCTGCAGAGTACAGGCAGTGAGTGGAGGTGCCTGAGGCACTGGGCTTCTGAGACCCCAGCCATCTGTTCCAGGACCCCACTGCCGCTCAGTTCTCTGGCCCGCAGACAAGCCTGGCCTGCCCTTCAGTCCGTTCACCACCTCGAGCAGCCCTGGCCCAGCTTGGCCTTGGACAAGGACCCTGCCCTCGCAGCAGGACAAACGGCCCCCTCTACCCTACAACAGCCCAAGTAGACAGACCCAGAGTCGGGCCGCTGCCTTGCCATCTGGCGTCTTCAGCCCCTTCACTCTCATGCCTCCATCTTCGGATATGTAAAATGGGCTAAAGCCCCCCTTACTCACCTCTCAGGACTCAGGGACAGTGGGCTGGGAGGGTGGGAGTGAAGGGCTCTGGGAGCCAAGGTGGGCAGAGGCTCCAGTGGACCCTTGGTGGGCCAGAGGGGACGCCCAATCATGTCTCAGCTCCAGTGGGTTTCTTTTTTTTTTTTTTTTTTTGAGACGGAGTCTCGCTGTGTCGCCCAGGCTGGAGTGCAGTGGCCGGATCTCAGCTCACTGCAAGCTCCGCCTCCTGGGTTTACGCCATTCTCCTGCCTCAGCCTCCCAAGTAGCTGGGACTACAGGCGCCCGCCACCTCACCTGGCTAGTTTTTTGTATTTTTTAGTAGAGACGGGGTTTCACCATGTTAGCCAGGATGGTCTCGATCTCCTGACCTCGTGATCCGCCTGTCTTGGCCTCCCAAAGTGCTGGGATTACAGGCTTGAGCCACCGCGCCCGGCCTCCAGTGGGTTTCAATGGGCCATAGAGCTCTCGTCGGAGATGAAACAGTCACTGTGGCCCAGAGTCCTTGTAGCCCAGAGCTGGTAGAAATTCACCCCGTAAGGGAGGCGGAGCTTGCAGTGAGTCGAGATTGCGCCACTGCACTTCAGCCTGGGCGACAGAGCGAGACTCCATCTTAAAAAAAAAAAAAAAGAAATTCACCCCGTAAGTGCCTCATGAGATGGAACTGAGGCCAGGGAGCAAAGGGCAAAATCTGCTTTCTCTGCATCACCACCATCCACCCCTCACAGCCCTGATAGGTCAGGTAAGTAACCTTCTTCAGGGGCTGGGCAGGTCCCCCAAGGACTCCAGAGTGGCCAGAAACAGACCTTGTCCCAAAGCCACCAGTCAGGCCCTGGGGGTGGAGATTACTGTAACAAGGGCACCCAGAAGGTGGTGAGCAGCTGGATGGCTTTTCATCTTTCATCTTACAGATGAGGACACTGAGGTAGACATCTTACAGATGAGGAGGGTCAGAATCTGCCCAGAGAGGAGACTTCCCAGTCTCTTGCACCCACAGCCAAGAATGGCCAAAAGCCATGGGTCTGAATTTCCGCTCTGCCCTTAAGCAGCCTCGTGGTTTGGCTTGAGCCTTCACCCTCACAGTCTGCAGAGACCTGAGCTACCTCAGCTAGGCCATCTTGGCATTCCTCAAAGATGGAAGGTCAAGTGTGGGGTGCTGGTGGCTTTTCATGGGACCGCCTTCCAGGGTCGCTCCCAAGGCCCTGAGCACCTTCCCTGATCCACTCTGTCCTGCAGGGACCAACTTTCCTGGCCTCACAGGCTGGAATTCTGTCCTGTGCTGCTGAGACTTGCTAAAGATGTCACCACATAATGACAGCACCAATGACAGCCCCGATCACAATAAGAGGTGCTGCTGAGGCCCTCGGGCTGGCTGCTCTTGTGAAAACATGAGATCTTAGCATGGCAGGTGTGGGAGGTAAGGGTAGAGAGATGAAGGTAAGCCCAGAAGATGAGCCCATGGCCTTTCATGGTATCAAGGGCCTCTTTTGGGGCAAGGTGATCCCAGGGACCTGTCCTGTACCAGTGCACAAATGCAGCTGCAGGCACGTGCACTTGACCTTGCATACCAGGTCACATGCACTGACCTCACCATATTCACACCCAGGACTCAGGAAACCCCTTGCAGATCTTGCTCAAGTCTCACACTTAGGCTCATAGAAAAGGCACCAGAGCCTAGATGGGCCTGTCCACTGTCACTGGATATATGGCAGCCCCAGGCTTGCGTGAGGTTCTGTGGGTATCCATTCATACCTCAAAAAGTGGTCTGTGGCCATCTGAAATGTTTTAAGTAGTTGAACTTTGCTGTCTCAGATGGTTGGGGCGACCTCAAGGTCATGACCCTAAATCCTGCTGAACACACCATTGGAGGGGCTCCTAACAGCATGGGTGCTGGACCTGGTTGGGGCAAGGGCATGGCCTGACACACAGTGGCCTCTGAACCAGAGTCCCAGGAGAGCCCAGCTAGGCTCCCCCTTCTGAGTTCTTGATGCAGCTGACCACAAGGCACCAATAAGGCAGTAGGCAACAGAGTCATTGTGAATGTGCAAGCAAGTGTGCAAGGGGTCACACCATGCCTGGGCCATCTCATTTACCTCCTCTGTCAGCACCTCCTGACGCCATCTTACTCCTTCCTCTAATTTTTCCTTTTTCTCCTACTTCCAAATTATAGGCTCTTCTTAAATTTTATGTATCCTTGTAAGTGCCCTTAAATCTACTGTAGAACAAGTCGAAAGCTAAATAAATAAACAAACAGGACCAAGACACGAAGGCTTTGTATAGACTGAAGATACGCTGAGGACAGGCGCACATTAGGGACATGTATGCTCTGAAAACACATGCACTCTGGGGACACACACCCAAGGGAACTCAGCCTCTCCCATCATTTACAGCCTCTCCTGGGCTCTCACAAGAAAGCTCCCACTTTGGACCTGAAAAATGCAGGGGTGGGGTTACCACCCAAAGCTTTCCCAGAGCTGGGGTCAGTGATCTCTGGACCCAGTCCATAGGGGTGCTCCTGAGCAGGCTCTGGCCCTTCTGTACCTCAGTTCCCCCTTATTTCACTTGGGGGGAAGAGGGACAATCCCTGGCACCTCCAGCTCCAGGTTCTCTCTCGGTATATGCAAAACTCCAGTAGCAACAGGGGCCAGCATTTACCTTCCTGCATCCGTGCACAGTGTTTGCCATGCAAACAAACTGTGCAAACAGGACTGATGGCCTGGCCACACTGGCAAACACCATGAGGGCCCTTAGCCTGAACAGCCATGAACTTCTAAGTTAAGTGTGCTACACTCAGGGGAGGCAGACGCTGTGCCTGGGCCCCGACTCCAGGTGTGCCACCTCCTTGTTGCCAGGTTTGGGGGCTGTGGGGTTGGGTGACAATTATAACGGGATTAGCTGCCATTACTGGTGGGTCAAAGTGAGCCTCCACACCAGCCATCCATTGCATCAAATTCTCACAAGCCCCAGTTGTCCTTATTTTACAGATGAGGCAATTGAGGCACAGAGAGTAATTGGCAGAGCTGGGATTCAATGACTACATGGACTTACCACGTGCATGAACACAGACCCTGTATCAGACTCTGCCTCCATCTCCCCAGCAGCTGGTCTCCAGCCTGTGGGATCCTGTAACTCCTCCTCAGGCCCAACCCTGCCCCTGACCCCTCCTTTAGGAAGCCACTCTGACTACCCCCTCAGCCGTGTCCATTGGGCCACCTGCCCCAGGGCTATGAAAGTCAGTGGTGTCAGGTGAGTCTCGGGTTCACAAACCCCATCCTGTTTTGAATGTCCATCAAGAGCTGTTTCTCAGACAGTTGGGTGAACTCTCCCAGGAAGCCAGCCCCTTCAGGATAACAAGCCCCTGATTCATTAAACTGGTGCTGTACACCAGACCCCAAGGGCTCATTCACCCAACATGTTTGCCCAGACGGATTGCAGGGGCAGGGAGAGCCAAGGACAGTTCTGAGCTGGCCCAGGGGTAGGTGGACTTCAAGGGGGTGCTTCTACTTGTAGGAAACCATCTTTGTTTGTAAGGTTGGAATTCTAGGACCCTAGGCTACAGGTGCGTAAACTGAGGCCCAAGTGGGCAGGGTAAGCAGGAGTAAAGAGCCAGGATGACCCAGGCTCCAGCTTCTCACCTCCTTCTGTGCTAGGAAGGTCAGAGAAGACATTACAGGGAAAGGTGTAGCTGGATGGGCCAAAAGGGACTGTGTACCTTCCCAGCAGGGGAGCAGCATGCAAAGGTGGAGGGGAAGGAAGGCTGGCGAGGAGAGCTGCCTGGGGAGGTGATCCACTAGCAGGCAGGGGCAGCTCTGACCCTGACCCTCACCAGGAACTCACTGCCTGTGTGAATTCTGAGAAACTGTAGGGTCGTCTGGAGGCTGCAGGCTGGAGGACTGGATCCCCACATGCAGTTTGACCTTGTCTCCCCCACCGCCCCCTTCTCGTGGCCAGGTGCCCATGGGGTCTTGGAGGCGATGGTGCCCTGGGCTTCCACATCATCTGTCAGCAACCTCCAGCAAGAAGGAGGGAGGCCTGCGCTTCTAGCTCTGTCAAGGGCTCCCTGAGCAAGGAGGCGGTGAGGGCAATGACGCCAGGAGGACACGAGCGAAACAAATTGCCCTGATTATGTAAGGCAGCTCTACTTCCTCCTTCGCAGGGAGAAAACTGGGAGCTAGGTTCCTCCCTGCCCCATGTCCCTCCCATGCCACTGGACCTGCTGGGAGACCCCTCAACAGAGGCTCACTACCCTGGGGCCTGCAGGGACAAGTGGCCTGGGTTGGTCCTGTTCAGTCATTGCTCCTCCAGTGTCTTTGAGCATACATGAGCCCCTCCAGGTTTCCTGCCTGCACCCTGAGCTGGCAGCCTCCCTGCCTGCTTGCCCAGAACTCCACACCCCAGGCCTCTCCCTGCCCCAGTTACCATGGAGCCTGGGGAACTCTGAGCTCCTCCGGAATCCAACCAAGGTCCCTGCCATGCCACACCTTGAATGGCTCAGGGATCAGGTCTGCTCTTCTAAGTGCCCCACCGAGGTCTAAGCAGGAAGCCCTCCTTTTTAGGCCCCAGAAGAGGCTAAGAGTCAGACCAGTCATATCCTCAACCTGACTCTGGTCTGGACTACCCTGTCCCCTCCATGAACAAAACCTAGCCTCCCCCAGGGCCTTAAGCCCTCTGAGTTGCTATCACTTCCCCTACCCTAGGGCCCTTAGGGAATGCTGGAGATGCCCTAGGCTGAAGCTCCTAGGTGGTAACCATGTGGCCCCTCCCTGGCACAAGGTAGGCAGTCCCTGGACAGGTTCTTTAACCAGTCAGGCCTGGGTACGTTCTGCTCTGCAGGGCTGCCCTGCAAAGGAGGCTGGGAAGCCCTCTCCTATACAGTATTATGCTTTGTGGAGTCACCAACGTGCCTGGAAGCTCTGGCTATCAGGCTCTTTGAGTTTACAATGTTGGGAGGTTTAGAGTTCCTAAACTGCAAATTTATCTCCTGCCATAAACCCAGATGATGCAGGAGCCAGTGTGTGCCTGAGTGTATCTGTACATGTATGTAGGAAGGCATGCGCATATGGTGCATGGCAGTTTCTGTGTGCACAAACGTTCACTGGCGTGCAAGTGGGAAGGGTGATGGTGCTCCCATTGGCAACTCAGGCCCAAGCACATGACCCAGTGTATGTCTCCACGTACTCACATATCCCGGTGCCTGTGTGTCCAAGCACATATGTATCCTGGCGCATATGTCCAGGTTTATGGTGCATGCTGGGGGAAGGCTCGCAATGAACAAAGTAGGATGCATGCGCTCCTGAGCTCAGCCCCGAGCTCCTGTGCTCAAGTACAGCACACAGTAGGTCTTAGGGAACATCTATGTGTGTGTACAGGCCCAGGGTACCCTCAAGCAAACCAGTCCTTGCCCTTCTGCCCACCATTTCAGAGGGACTAGAGCCCTGCACTGGTCACTTCCCCAGAGCCAGGCCATCCACACTGTGCTGGTGCCTCCTTCCAGCCAATATCCCCACAGACTCTGAGAACAACCCATTGATGGCCCAGGCTGCAACAGAGAGAGTCTGCGGGCACAGATTCCCTTCTGCATGTGGAGGAGAGCCGCAATGAAGCCCTCAGGCAAGGGATCCTTCCTGCCCACCCCCATCCCACAGACAAGAGGATCTGGAAACATCACGAAAACTACTGATCTCCCTGCTGATGGTGGGCGAGAAAAAATTATCTTTCTCTGAACACTAAAAATAAAGCCCAGTTTCCTAAAAGCAGGGCCCTTCTTAGCCAGTGGCTTAGAGAGGCTCCATCACTGAACTCCTAAGGTAGATTTGTTGAAGGCAAGAGAGTGACAAACCCTTGGCTGCCTCATTGAGGGGCTCAGACTCGGAGCAAGATGGCCAGCCCCCCACAGCTATGATCCAGCCCTGGACCTAGGACCTCGCCGTGAGCCCTGATGATGCTATTAGAAGTGGGCAGGAAGAGGGCAGCATGAATCGGGTCCATATGCTGCTCGTGCCCAGCTAATGGGCTGACAAATTAGCAGGTCTCCCCTCTAGGAGGTGATGAATGAGCAGTCGCCCAGGAGAACTGGGTGATGGGCCACCCTCCATAGCACTCTTTAGGCTCAGCCCTGATGCCACCTCCATGGGTGCACAGCCCTGCTGAGCCTCCTCAGGGGTAGGGGTTGGAACCAGGAGGTGACTGTGGATTTTGGGCATGGGGAAGGCAGAAAGGGCATAAAAGGGCAAGCCCAGCCTCAGAAGCCATCCAAAAACAAGCCCAGCCAAAAAGGCCCAAATCAAGGCCAGGGATGAAAATAGAGTCAGCCTGAAAGGGCACCATTAAGGAGGGGCTTAAAGCGTGGCCTTGTGACGTCTCCACCGCACCACACTCACAATGACCTCGAGGTCATGAAGAGAGGGTGGCCTGGGGTGGGGGGAGCCTGTACTCCCAGGACTGCCCACCACCACTCCCCACCAGAGACACAGGCATCCAGCCCAGGCCCCAGGGACTGAGTAGGCGGGAGAGAGACCTGGGGCTGGGTTCTGGGGCTTCACCCATGAAGTGGAGCTGCTTCTCCCACACAATGACAGGACTGTCACCTCCCAAGCTCACAAGGGCTGTGGTGGGGACATAGTGGGAGGTAAGGCTCCATGGAGCCTGGCTCAAAGCAAACTGCAGCCTCCAGAGTTTGTGAGCCCCACGCCACAGAAGGGGGCAAGCTGAAGGTGGCCCCCAGGTCTCAGCCAGTCCTCTCAGTGGAGACTTAGGCCAACCTGAGAGTCCAATATTCTTGATTTGCCCCCAAAATCATTATACAGCCCCACCTTCCATGCACACAGGACATCTAAAATGGGGCAGGATTCACACATTCTTTTGACAGCGGATCGGCATGGCTCCCTTTGAGGGCCCTCTGGCCAGGCGAGGCAGTCCCTGACCCAGTTCCTGTGTGGGCTCCCTGTGCAAATGGGCCCCAAGCCCCACCTCCACCCGCACCACCTCCCCCACCCCGCCCCCCGCCCCGTGTAAACAGAACCCGCCCGCTCTCTCCCAGGGGCTGCTAATTCCTCGCCAGAACTGCTCGGTCGTGAAATTGGAGTGAGACAATGTGTGTTTAAAGAAATGAATCTCGAATCTTAAGAGGCTCCGGAGCCCGCCCTGCACTCCCATCACCCTACTCTCGCCCACCAGAGCCAGGAAAGGAGCACTTGGCATCAGGGAAGAGAAAAGCGGAGGTGACATTCAGCGCCAAATTAGCAGCCGCCACAGCCAAATATTGTACTTGCCTCCAATCTTCTTTTATTTTTCCAAAGAAAAGGCTTTTACAGAGTGAAAGAGGCTGTTGGAACACTGGGGCTGATGATGGTTTGTAAAAGGCAGGCCCGCTGCGCGCATGCCCGACTCGGAGTGGAGCCTTCCCTTCTCGTTGGCAGGCCTCCCCTCCCTGCCCACAGCCACACCCGCAAGACGTCCGCCGACGCCACGCCCCACCACACCAGCCACACTGGCCGACGCCACGCCCCACCACACCAGCCACACTGGCCGACGCCACGCCCCACCACACCAGCCACACTGGCCGACGCCACGCCCCACCACACCAGCCACACTGGCCGACGTCACAGGTGTTCTTGGCCAACAAGACCCTGAGGCTCTGACCCTGTACCAGTCCTGGACATGGGACCTGCCTCTGAGCCGTCTCCCTGCCTACGTGGTGCCCTTGGAAATGAGGAGTCATTTGTGGTGTGTACAGAACCACTGTGCCTACAGAGGCCTCAGAAGTGACCAGTCCATGACCTCTGTAGAGAGGACAGCTACCCTGCCTCAGCCATCATCACTTCTATCCCTCTCACCAGGGGCTGTTTTTTTTTTTTTTGAGACGGAGTTTCACTCTTGTTGCCCAGGCTGGAGTGCAATGGCGCGATCTCGGCTCATGCAACCTCCGCCTCCCAGGTTCAAGAGATTCTCCTGCCTCAGCCTCCTGAGTAGCTGGGATTACAGGCGTATGCCACCTGTAATGCCCAGCTAATGTTTTGTATTTTTAGTAGAGACGGGGTTTCACCATGTTGGTCAGGCTGGTCTTGAACTACTGACCTCAGGTGATCCGCCCACCTCGGCCTCCCAAAGTGCTGGGATTACAGGCGTGAGTCACCACGCACGGCCCAGGGGCTGTTTTAAGGCCCTTCCCCAGGCTGCCTGATGTCACTCTGTTGAACCAACACTACCAGTCGTCCTGGAGTTCAGCTCCCTGAACCCAGCCTGCCTCCATCCACACTAATTAACCCACTGAGCAGGCTGAGCAGATACCCTCTGCATGCCCCTCCACTATTTTCATCCCTGGCCCTTGACCAAGCACTTGGACAACTAACTTCCATGGGTTTTATCGATGGTACAGACTTAGCCCATGTCTCCCATTTCCTCAAACCTGGCTGCCAGAGGCCTGTCCAGAGACTGGGGAGACTGCTGAGAGGCCCCCTAGCTCCCACCTGGATGGTGACTGGAACCTGGCCCTGCCCCACACGTGTGCCCTTCAAGGTCACGCTGTGCCTCAGAGTCCGCCTCAGATCCCACTCCTAACCAACCCCAGGAGGTGGAGGCATGGCAACGGTCCATTTTGCAGGTGGGATACTGGGCTTAGAGAGTTCTTGTGACTCACCCGAGGCCTCAGCGCTGGCAAGAGGCACAACGAGAACCTGGGTCCAAGCTGTACGGGTCTCACGATGTGGATGCTGGGGAGCATCACCCAGATTCCCCCTTCAGCATGAGGCCCTCATCCCCTCACTTCCAAGGGTGTTGCCTGCTGACTCCTCTCATCCGAGTCCCTCCCCAGGCTGTGCCCCGAGCAGATGTGGCCCCACTGTCTGTGGTTGACACAGAGGTGGAGTGGGGGTACACAGAGGTCTGGTCCCTTGGCCTCAATGGGGACAGCTCTGATGGGCCAGCTTGCCTCCAGGGCTGTCTGTGGAATTGGCTCAGGCTTGAGAATGTCTCACAGCCCAACTTCTGCTGCCCAACCTTGCGTCCTTCACCCCTCACAGGCGTGGTTCCCAAGAGTACTCTCCAGTAAACACCTGCACATGACCTCCATCTCAGAGTCTGACTCCAGGGAATGGACCCTATTGGAGCTGGTGCCAGAAGTGGTCCCAGAAGGCCAACCCTAAAGTGGGCATTGTTGTGCTGACAATGAGAACCTCACCATGGAGGCAAGGGGAGCCCTGACAATCCTGGCATGTGATGGATGCAACTGCTCACTGTGAACCAGCTTGGGATACCTGTGAATGGGTGCAATATCTCAGGTGTCAGAGAGGCTCAGGGAAGTGTAATTATAAGAACTATGGAATGGGATGGCTGTGGCTGGGGGCTATCAATGCTTTGGAGAAAGACAAGGAAAGACTGAGCAAGATTCAAAACAAATTTAAGGTGAAATGTGAACATCAGAAGCCCCCTTGGCAGGATATAAGACAATTCTCATCTGCAGCCAGAGACAGAAAAGCACAGGACTTTATTGCAAGAGTCAAAGGTCCTCAGGGGGTTGTAGTTTCAATCCCAGCAGGCTGGTTACACCAAGGCCAGGCCAAGACCCTGACAGCAAAGGAGTGGGGCCCTGGGTTGTAGGATGGGAACATCTGAATCACCACACTCAAGAACCTTGACCCCCGCTAAACTCTCTGAGCCTGCAGAAGTGGCTCCTCATCCCTGCTAAAAGCTAGGATTTCCTCTTTGAAGATGATGCAGAGGCCTCCTGTGTGCAAATCTTAGAGTCTCAGAGTCTTTTCCCAGGAGTGTGACCTCAGACAGAAGGCTCAGTTCTCTCACTGGGTCCAGAACAAGCTCATAAGCCCATCTCCACATCACTGAGATCCTAACACCAGCCTCTCCTTTCTTCCCCGCTGCCTGCCAGAGTTGTTCCCACTGCTCAGCCTTTGTCCATGCTTCCCCAGAAATGCTCACCCCTCAGCTCCCTGCTTCCTCCAGGGAGCCTTCCCTAAATTCCCTGGTGAGCTCATCTGTGCCACCTCCCGAGTCCTAGCAGCCTCTCCATCTGTAGTGCACACACACCACACAGCCTACAGCAGGTCACCTGCTTTGGTCCCTGTGCATCCAAATGTTCCCTGAATAGGACACAACCATTTCTGATGGCCCAGGCCCATGTGCACCCACCAATGCCAAATCCTGGACCAACCTACAGAAGTTCAAGAAAACCCTGTCATGGGGGTGGCTGGACTTCCGGGTCCCCAACCCTGCCCTTCACACCCCCAATCCCTGCACTCAGGCCTCACCCCTTTCAGGGAGGCGTGATTATTAGGCCCTTCTCCACTACAGATAAAGAAACTTTCGAGGGGAACTACATCCTAGAACTGGGAAGGGGCTGCTCAGGACTTGCACCCCATCTGTCTGAATCTTCCTGACCACCATTCTCATGACTTCTGTAACTCCTGGCAAAGGAAGAGAGAGGGGCAGGTGAAGGCTCTGGGAGCTTGGCGAGGTGGGAATGGACTCCATGGAGGAGGTCTTGAGGGCTTCAGACAGGTAGATGCGCAAGGCAAACCACTGCAGGAAGAGGGAACAGTGAGAGCCAAGGCTGGGAGGTAGGCTAATGTGTAGGGGAGCCCCTGTTTGGAGTGGTAGGTCAGGAAAGGGAGGTGTGATCTATGTGAAGGTCGGGTGGACACAACCAGGTCCGGGTCCTGCATCTGTTCTGCCCTACCCCCGCCTCGCGGAGCCCCATCTCCCCCCTGGTTCCGGTGCCTGCTCTGAATGGCCAATGAGGCCATCTGATTGGCTCATCAAGGGCAAATAATAGCTTTTGCTGAATTCAGCTGCAGCCAATCACAGGCAATCAAGCACACAAGAGGCCTGATGGGCCACACGGGCGCACCCACAGGCACCAGAGCTGCCCCTCAGCCAGGCTCCGGAAGCCTCCCCCGCCCTCTTGTGTCTGAGCACTGGAAAGGGGGCTGGGAACTGAGTCCAGGAGGCCTCAGGAAAAGAAGGGGAAGGGACCCAGCCGGACTCCACAGCATTTGCTTGGCACCTGCTGTGTACGCAGAGTGCCGGAGAAGCTGGGCATTGATAGGGGAGACTTGAGCAGAGGACGTGCACCCTCCCTGACCCACTCACAGGCCCCTGGAGGGGCCCCCACAACAGCCCCCCAGCCACCCCCAACCTGGCCTCCAGCATCTCTCTCTGCCAAGTCCTTGCTTCTCCCCTGAGGAGAGCGGAGCCTCCAATCAGGCCCTGGGAAGGCAATTTTTCAATCTCCAACTGCAAACACTAATACCGCTGAAGCTAATTTTACAGATTTCCACTTCGAGGCCTCGCCTTTGTCCCAGAATCCCTCAGCCCGGGAGATTAGCAGTTTAGAGACTGGAAAAAATAAGGTATTTTAAAATTCAGCATAAAACTCTCTCTTATACTCGGTGAGCTAAAAAAAAATTTTTTTTTGATTGGAAAAGAGCCTGTTAGTGAAGGAGGAGCCAAGTCCAGTCCCTGCTCCACAGGGTGGCTGGAGGAGGGGTGCTGCCTGGCCAGCCTCTGCAGCACGGCTCAAGCCCACAGCCTGTGGAGAGGCAGAGAAGGGGAAGGGCCAGCTCTCGTACTGTCCTCCGTGCTGGGAACACTGCCTGCTGCACTGGTAGGCCCTCTGCTTCAGGCTCTGGATGGCATCCCCCTTGAAGCCACCCAGCATTTCCAGGCACCCAATCCCAAAAGTCTTCCCAGCTGAAAAGAAAGGCTTCAGCCCTAGGGATAGAACAGGTCACAAGCCTGCTGCTCACTGCCACTGCCAGTGAGGCTGATTCCACTCCAAAGCAGGCCATCTCTGGGCCTTGGTTTCCCCATCACTCCAAAGTCCCTGGCCACATGCTCTCCTCGTATACATGCAGCTGAGCACTGCACGCCCCCTGCACACGCACACTCCCAGCCACACACACTCGGACCCTCACCCATGCGGACAAGCACGAAAGGCATTTGGTGGCGCTCACTCATTGAGCACCTCTCCATTGCAGCTCTCACAGATGAGCAGCATAATCACTCCGCTCTCCGGGGGCCACGAGCTCAGAAACGTCCTAATGAAAAATAAATGTATTTACAGGGAGACGTCAAAGCAGCCAGGACGAGTCAAAGTAATATGCCTGCGACCGGCACGCAGACTTTTATTTCTTCTCCCTCCACGCTCCAGAGCTGCTCCTGCGGCGTGGAGAGATAAATATTTTAAATAGCGACACTTTGGCGATGCACGGTTATGCAAGACAAGGAATAATTAGAAAATAAATTACTTTTTTTAAACACAGTGTTACAAACATCGGGTGCATCAGATTACTGTTCTCTGCAGGCCAGGGCCACACAGCTCAGGGAGGCCAGTGCAACAAGGACCTCAGGGAGCAAGCACACACCAGCCTGTCCCCACAGCCCCCAGATGGTGACACCCCTCCCGCCTGCTCTGGGAGGCTCCCAGAATCAAGCTGAAGACCACACTTGGCAGCTTCCAGAAGATCTCGGCGATGGAAAGGCTTCCTCCGGCGTCTCACCAGCAGTAGCGCAGACTAAAAATAGTTTAATCTCCTTGAAAGCAAAAGGAGCAATCAGCAAAACAGACACTCGGGCCCACATGCTCCCCCCATTCCTCTCCACGTTCTGCCCCCATCCATCCAAGCTGTCCCCAGCTACGCATCGTCAACTTCTACCCGTTCCAGGATAGCGCCCCACAGCCCCCGAGGGGGGCAGCTATTGCCCATCGTCCAGGACTCCTCACGTCTGCAGCCCTGCATCTGCTCAGCATGTGTCCTTTAAACCTTGTGACACCCAGAAGGGAGGCAAGACAGGAAGTGTTAGCCCTCCTTTACAGATGAAGAAATTGAGGCATAGAGAGGTGGAGTCATTTGCCTGAGGCTAGCAATAGTAGACAAGTGCTATGTGCAAATGGAGGGGCTCAGCCTCTACAGAAAGGAGGTGGGTAGCTTTCAATTAGCACCTAGCCTGAGTTCTGGTTGGCTCCCAAGGCACAAAAGCTGCCCAGGGCAAGAAGAGGCAAGGGCTAGTAGAGTGGTGGAGGGGAGAGGCTCACACATTTCAAGGATGGAGTCAGCTCCATTCACAGCTGAGTGGGTCTATCACACAGATGTGTCTTGCCCACTGCAGCCAGACATTGTGACTTCACAATTTTCACTCACTGGCCTGGGATAGGGTCTGGATCCTTGAGAGTCTGTCCCAATCTTCTCTGGGCCTCAATTTTCCGAGATTGGCCAAGGTAGTCAGAACGACCATTCCCCCCAGGGATCCCTGCTTAGGACCCACTAGGAACCCTGCTGCCCTCCCAGGCCTGCCCCTCACACACACTGCCCTTTCACTCAGTCCTAATTCTCAGCGTCTGTCTACCTGCCCTCCTTCCGTGCCTAACTGCCTGAACTAGGAACACGGATAGTGTCCTGTCCCACCGCCTGGTTTCACAGGAGAAAACTCAAAGACAAGGAGGGGAAGGTCATGCACACGAGGCCACCCCTGGAAAGGTCAGAGGAGGCAGAGCAGATCAGGAACCAGATTCTGAGCCCAGTTTCACGCCGTTCATGACACTCCTTGTGGCTCCCCCAAGGACAGTACTGTCCGTTCAGAGTTCACTAGTGGAATGAAGCCAGCAAATAAAATGATAAACTGGAGCCAGGTGCGGTGGCTCATGCCTATAATCCCAGCACTTTGGGAGGCCGAGGCGGGCAGATCATTTGAGGCCAGGAGTTTGAGACTAGCCTGGCCAACATGGTGAAACCCCGTCTCTACCAAAAATACAAAAACTAGCCAGGCATGGTGGCGTGCGCCTGTAACCCCAGCTACTCGGGAGACAGAGGCATGAAAATTGCCTGAACCCAGGAGGCGGAGGTTGCAGTGAGCAGAAATTGCACCACTGCACTCCAGCCTGGGTGACAGAGTAAGACTCTGTCTCAAAAACAAACAAATGAACAAACAAAAATGATAGACTAGGCTCTGGCGGGTGATCCAGCTCACACAGTCTCTCGAAATGCCATCAGGGAAGCTGGAACTGAGGCTTCCTTTTCTGCTAAATACCGTTCCTTGTAACCAGCAGCTACCTGCAAAATATCACTCCATAACCTGGGCTCTGAGTTTTTCAAAAACTGTCTAGAAGGTGCTACCCTGCTCACCCTCTCTCAGGGGCGAATGTCTCCCCGCAGCTGCTGGAAACCTCTGCTTTGGCTCCGCAGTCCATCCCTGGCCCCAGGTGCTCTGGTCCGGCTGTGTCTCCAGGTCCAGTCCTTGCCTCCTGCTCCAGCCTTTGGCCCCAGGTCCAGCTCTTGCCCCCACAACCCCACATACCTCTGCCACTGCCTCAACACACCTGAGGCTCGGTTTCATCACTTGCAGCAATGATGCTGAGTGCAGAGACTTCCCTCCACCTTTTATATATGAAGAAACAAGACCCAGGTCACCTGATTTCTGAGGTGCTTCTTTTTGTCTGTTCTCACAGTCCCACTCTCCTACTCCCTCAGCTTCAGGAGAATGAGCTCAATCTCAATAGGTGATGATGGGGACTGAGGAAGGCAGCCCAAGTGGACAGACTAATAAGGGTAAGGGTATGGCCTTGGGGAGGCTCAGAGACCTGCTCTGACTCACTCAGAACCAGCTGTCTTTGGGAGCTGCCCCAAAGGGATGAGCCTCAGCCACCCGCCAGGTTCAGGATAACGCCTTCCCCCAGCCATGGGTGCCCCAGGTAACCCTACCTGCTAGATTATGAGCACAGGGAAGGTGCTGGGTGGGAGAGCCATCCAGGGAATAGCTGGCCCACTGTCAGCCAAGGCAGAACTTGCTTTATCAGCAAAGCCCTTCCCCACCGCTGGCTGTGTAAGCCAGACCTGCCAGGGCTTCCCACCATGCAGACGGGGAACTGAGACTCGGGATGAGGGGCACCTGGCCACAGGGAGAGAACCAGCTGCTCAAGTGTCCCTGTGAGGCTAGCTGAGCTGCCTCTCTGCACCTTCCCCCAATCCCAAAGACTCCCTGCTTGCTAACTCCAAGCCAAGCCCTGTGCCCAACACACTCCCGTGTACAGAGCAGCAGTTCTCAAACTGTGTTCCCTGGAGTCCTCGGCAGCAGACAGGGAGTCTCTGGGCTCATTGGAGGGTCAAGGGTAGTGAGAGGGTGGTAAGAGACCAGCCCGGGCTTGCCTATCCACTTAGCCAAAGGACCTCCTGTTCATCAATTCACTGTCCCGGGCCCAGCATAGATTTCACTTAACCAAATAGTAAGGACTCAGCTGCTACAAGAGAAGTGAAAGCAATGGTGCCTGGCGAACTTTCTTTCCCCAAACTCCCTGACACAACTGTTAAGGACTATTCAAAATGGCAAAACCCACAGAAACAAAGGAAATATGCAAGAGATACTAGGAACAACATTTTGGAAGCTGGAGCAGACAGACTATGGTGATTGACTTACCAGGCCCTGGCAGGCTCACTTCTAGCAGCAATGGGTTAATGCTGGGGAACCCCAAAGACTAGGTCCTGAAACCCCAGCTAGAAGACCGGGAGAACCTTTTCTGGGGAACTTGCTCAGTCAGGCCTGTGCCATCCCTTCCCCTGGTTTCTGGTCCAGCCCACTGACCTCCATCAACTCTCCAGGCTCTGGAGCTGAGCTAGGGCATGTTAGTGTATGTGGGGCCCTGTGTGCAGGGGAGGGGGCCAGAGCTGACCTGTGAGGTGGCCCCATGTCCAGAAATCTTTCTTCATCCCATTCCCTCTTTACCCTTTCCTGGGAAAAGAAAAACATGGAGGGGGAACTATGACAGACATCATATTTTGCAAAGGGAGCTAATTACAGGGCAGTCACATAGAGAGATGAGATTAGCAGAAGGATATTTGATAAAAGGGAGCCCAGGTATGCACATGGGTGGTGGGGAAAGGTCAGGATCACCCTGAGGAGATTGTGGGGCCTGGTGCTTCTGCCTGGGCCATGGGGAGTGGAGGCAGTTGCCTCCCTCACTCAGGCCACAGTCACAAGGCTGGAGTGTCATTGCTGTCCATAGATGAAGCACAGATTGGTCCATTTTCTCTCTTCAAATGCTCACTACTAATCTGCTGGGCCTGGGGACAGGGTCTTCCCAACCCTCCCACCTGACTCGTGATGGGGACGCATCAGCCCAGGGCACTCCTGCCACTCCATGGTGCCCTGCTCCCCAACTCTTCAGCCCTTGGCACTACAGGGACACAGGAAGATGATCTGGGAGTGTGAAGCCCAGCAGTCTAAAAACCATCCCTCAGCAGGGCCCTGAGGCCCCCAGCACCTGGAGCCAAGGGTCCAAGATGCGAACTCAGAAAAGCTTCAAGCCCCTCAGAACTCCAGCCAGGAACATGAACCTGATGGTACACTTGTACCAGGACCCAGGGATGTGAGTGAGTCCAGGGGAGAAAACATGCCCTCTGACCCCCGATGACTGGGAACTGCTCACTGCTGCACCCTACCAGCTCACTGGCTGCCTCCTGGGGAGGGGTCAGCAGACATCTGAGGAAGGAATACGAGAGGCAGGCAGTGCCTCCCAACCATTCCATTGGTTCCTGGGGGTTCTCCCTTCTCACCCTGCAGTCTGCTCCCACCAGAGATCCCCTGGCCCACAGGCACTGCTTCCAGCCTTCCTCCTCTTCAGCACCAGGAGCTGTCCCATCCCGTCCACCTCACCTGATCCAGAGTCAACCCCCGATACCCCTGCAGGCTCCATCTCTGACTACAACATGGAGTTTTTAAATACTAAATAAATACATAAATACATGAAAAGTGAATTAAGCCTGTTTTTTAAAATTAAAAAAAAATAAAAGAGACTAGGGAGACAGAACTAAATGCAGACTGGTTCCTGGAACCACAAAAGGACATTAGTGCAAAAACTGGTAAAATCCAAATAAGGTCTTCAGTTTGGTTTACAATATTGTGCCAATGTTGATGTCTTAGTTTTGATATTTATACCACGGTTATGCAAGACGATAACTTAGAGGAAACTGGGCAAAGGGTTAGGGAATTTCTGTACTATTTTTGCATCTTCTCTGTAAATCTAAAATTGTTCTTTTTTGTTGTTTTTTTCTGTAAATCCAAAATTATTTCAAAATAAAAAGTTTTTTTTAATCTATAAAATTATACCATCCTCAGACAACTAACAGACATTGTGGCAAGAATGAAACAAGAACAAGATATTATTCTTAAAAAGGTCCGGCCAGGCTCAGTGGCTCACGCCCGTAATCCCAGCACTTTGGGAGGCCAAGGCAGGCAGATCACAAGGACAGGAGATCAAGACCATCCTGGCTAACATGGTGAAACATCATCTCTACTAAAAACACAAAAAATTAGCTGGGCGTGGTGGCAGGCACCTGTAGTCCCAGCTATTTGGGAGGCTGAGGCAGGAAAATGGCATGAACCCAGGAGGCGGAGTTTGCAGTGAGCCAAGATCATGCCACTGCACTCCAGCCTGGGCGACAGAGCGAGACTCCGTCTAAAAACAAACAAATAAATAAATAAAAAAAAAGGTCAAAAAGACATCCTGGGAATTTAAAATGCAATGGTTAAATGTAAAATATGATGAGAAGATTGGAAGATCAAATGGAGAAATCTCACAGAAAGACACAGAGATGGAATAGTGGAGAGAAAAGAAAAATAAAAAAGAACAGGGCCTGAGTTAAGGTTTCTAGAAAGAACAGAGAAATGAGAAGGGAGGAAACAGTCAAAGAAACCATTCAAGAAAATGTCCCAGAACTGAGGGACACAAGTAGTTTGAAAGTGTGCACTGAGCGGTAAGAAATGAAAAACTGCGCAAAGGCAGATCAGTGTGGAATTTCTGAACACGGGAAAAAGGGAGAAAATTTACAAGTTTCTGATAAAAACCAGGTCATGTACAATGGATCGGGAATCTGAATGACTGGAGACCTCTCCATAGCAACTTAAGAAGCTGGAAGTAATGGAGTGCTGCCTTAGAAAATCTGGGGCAAATGGTTTCCACCCTGGACTTCCAACCCACCTGAAATCTCTATTGAGCGTGGGGGAGAAGGAAGGCTTTCTGAGACATGACAGTCTCCAAAGTCTGGCTCCCCTGTACCTGTCCTCAGGAAGCCAACTGAAAATGTTCTCAGCTGGGCGTGGTGGCTCACACCTGTAATCTCAACACTTTGGGAGGCAGAGGCAGGTAGGTGGATCACTTGAGGTCAGGAGTTTAAGGCTAGCCTGGTCAACGTGGTGAAACCTCATCTCTACTAAAAATACAAAAATGAGCTGGGCGTGGCGGCGCACATCTGTAATTCCAGTTACTCAGGAGTCTGAGGCAGGAGTATCACTTGAATCTGGGAGGCGGAGGTTGCGGTGAGCCGAGATCACGCCACTGTACTCCAGCCTGGGGAGTCTCAAAAAAAAAAAAAAAAGAAAGAAAGAAAAAAGAAAAGAAAGAAAATGTTCTCTACCAAAATGAGGGAGAAGTCTAAGGAAGAGGAAGCTACGGGATCCATGAAAGAGGGGACTCCAACCCCAAGAGGGGGAAAGGAAATCCCAGGGACACATCAGTGCCGCAGGCTGGGAGAGCAATCTTCCCTGGAGCAAGGTGGGAGGCTCTGGGCAGGACTCTCTTGGAAGGTGAATTTAATTTAACAGAAGCCCAGGTGTATGAGAGCCAGGTCAGATAAAGTGGTGGGGAGTTGGGGGCAGAGTGAGTAAAGGTTCCCAGAAGACTAAGCAAATAAACTAACAATAGCCGGGCACAGTGGCCCACATATGTAATCCCAGCACTTTGGGAGGCCGAGGCAGGGGAGGTGGATCACTTGAAGTCAGGAGTTTGAGGCCAGCCTGGCCAACATGGCGAAACCTCATCTCTACTAAAAATACAAAAACTAGGCAGATGTGGTGGTGCGTGCCTGTAATCCCAGCTACGGGGAGGCGGAGGCAGGAGAATCGCTTGAACCAGGGAGGTGGAGGCTGCAGTGAGCTGAGACGGTGCCACTGCACTCCAGCCTGGGTGACAGAGCAAGACTGTCTCAAAATAATAATAATAATAATAATAATAATAAAACTAACAAAATTGAGACAGTTTTTACCTGTAGGAAACAACTAAAAAATTGTACCCAAAAGTGTTCCACAAGGCGCAGTTCTGAATAGCATTTGCCAGGCCAGGGCAATGTCAACAGTGAGCCTCACCATATCATGTTATGCACGAAAGGGCAAGGGATGGGCTGGGGGAGGGGCGCAAAGCCCTCCTCTCCCGCAGCAGGATGCCCACGGATAATGCCTAAAACGAAACAATCAAGAAGTAGCGACATAAGTATGTCATTTAGAGATATGGAGCTCAGAGATTAGAAAGTGACAGCCTCTGGGGAGTTGGAAATGGAGAGGACGGGGCTGCTGTGCTCCTAACACAACTCGCCTGGTAAAACTATGACTTTACACCAGGCGCCTGTGTAACACTGATTTGAAAACCCTAAATTTAAAAATCCATCTAGAAATATAAGAAAAAGAAAAAAAAAAGAGAGAGGGAGGCTGGGAGGGGAAGAATAGAAGGATAGAGAGAGAAGAATGTAGGCAGAGGAGTCAGGGACAGGAGACTAACTGCTTTGACTCCAGCCTCTGGCCTCAGGACAGTGGCCGTCAAAGGGCAGCAGGCGACATCACTACTTCTGTTTACTCTCATTGCAATGAAGACAGTTCAAGGTTTCAAATTCCCTGATCAACTGAGTACACAGACCAGGCTACTTAGACTGAAACACTGAATTGGCATTGGTGATCCCTGGTCAGGGGTCCTACCCCAACACTCCCAAAAGTTGGCAGTAATCACAAAGCAACTTGAGGCACAGCAGCCACAGGGGTCTGAGAGATAATGCCATCCATCCTAGGGGACAGTGGGGGACAGTGCCAGGTGGTAAGGAGGAAGCTCCAAATTTCTTTCTTTTTCTTTTTTTTTTTGGGACAAGGTCTCATTCTGTCACTCAGGCTGGCGTGCAAAGGCACGATCACAGGTCAATGCAGCCTCGACCTCCCAGGCTCAAGCAATCCTTCCACTTCAGCCTCCCAAGTGGCTGGGACCACAAGTGTACTCCACCACGCCCAGCTGATTTTTGTATGTTTTGTAGAGATAGGTGCTGCCATGTTGTCCAGGCTGGTCTCCCCCAGAGTCTATGCAGCCACGGAAGCACAGTCTTTGAACACACCTCTGTTTAAAGCTGTGCCATTTCACCCTGATCCACAGACAGCCCTGCCTAGGAAGGGACAGGAGTTAGAGGAGGGCTGTCTGAAAAATGGGGCTGAGTGGGCTGTAAATGTCTTTGCCACCTCTCACACCCTCCCTGGAATCCCCAACTCTTTGTGTAACTTTCAGGAAATGCACTAACCAGCAAGCCCTCAACTCAGTGGCCTCCTTGTGTCCCAGCAGGAGAATGAGGGCCGGGCGTTGAGAGAACCCCTGAATACCAGGGAGGAAGGACCCTCGTGTGAGCCTGCACTGCAGGCCTCATGCCAAGGGCAAGCTCAGCTGAGAGGAGTCCAACACAGTTTGGAAGAAGCCCAGCGCACCTGGCTCCTCAGAAGAGGAGATGCTGAATCCAGACCCCCTGGGTGGGCTCGGTTGCCTCTGCAGATCATGCAGAGGGAGTATGGGAGCTCCTCAAAAGGCAGGACGGCAGGCCAGGTGAGTACCCTGGGAGAACTCCCTCCATCACCCAGGCCTTGACCAGGCCCAGGCCATGGCTCATTGAGACTGAAGGCCCCCCAGCAACCCAAGAACCTGTTGGCACCCCAGGATGTGGGGTTGCCCCAAATATTCACCTTTCTACATCCCACGTTCACTGAGTACTCACTTCAGAAGTGACCCAAGATTATTGGGGCACTCCAGGATCTGTGGAGGAGGCAGGTCAACTAGCTCAGGAGTAGACATGACCTTCTCTAGTTTGCCAAGAGTTTCTAAGGCTGTAAGTGAGTGCGCACAATCCTGGAGGGCCCCAGTGCCCAGTCGCTGCTGAAAGTCATGCAGGTGGGAGACGCAGACCTTCCTGGGCAACACAGGGGCATGTGTCCTACCCCAGGAGCTGGTCTGAGTGGGAAGCAAAGCCTCAATCCGGTGGCCCTGTTCAATGAGGGAACCTATCCAGCCTCCTGGGAACCCCTGTCTGCTGTGGGGGTGAAGCCATAGCTCACATAAAATCTGTGGTCTGAGGGGGAGATGGTACGCCAGCTTCAGGGGTCCTAGTCTAAGAGGAGAGGCGGCCAGACCCTTCTTGATGCAGAGGATGAGTTTTCAGGGCCTAGTCTCTTGCTTTCCCCCTAGAAGGCTCCAGACCTGCTCCCTCGTTTCCCCTGAGTGGCTCCTCTACCACTTAGCAACGGAGACAATTTACATAATGCATCGAGTGTGAGAGCAATAATGGCTGGGGAAGCAGGGTGCCCGTTAGTGGCTCCTTGGAGGGAAAATACCTGCTCCCACACCACTGCCTCCTCCTCTAGCAAACTGGGCTGTGAGGCTGCAGGAAAGCAGGTGCCTTTAAGTGCTTGGCTGCTGCCAAGAAGGGCCCAGAAAAGATGTGCCAGCCCTGGGACTGGGGCTGGAGCAACCTCAGGACAGAGATGCACACGGGAGGAAATTTCCAAAGCACCTGTTCCACCCAGCTGTACTCCTGGAGTCCATACCCCTGCTGGGCCTAGGCCCTGCATCCTGATCCTTTCCGGAGAAGGAGGCCACTCCAGCAGGCAGGACGCTGTAGTCGGGAGGCTGGGAGCCAGGCTGCAGCTGCCCAGGAGGTGGCCACGTTCGATCACAAAGGCAGCGATGGAAGGGGTAGAATACATACAAATTACTGGCACGGTAATTGCTTTTTATATAAATGTTCTTTTCAAAAGTTTTCCCCGGTGTGAAAGTCCCTCTTTAAAAGGAAAAATTCACTGTACACCAATTTATCCCACACCAGTAGATGGAGCATAATGAAGGCTCCTCTGTCAGCACCTGATCAAGAGGCAAGTGGTGCCACTTGACCCAGCTTCTGGGTCTCCCTGCATGATGATGTGGTGCAGTGGCAGGGCCAGGGGTCTTTGAGGGGCAGCAGGCCTGCCTGCCAGGAGTCAGCATCAAACCCAGACTCTAAGACTCAGGTACAAGTTCAACAGATCCTATCAGTGTCCCAGGAGCTGTGCTCAAATGATGAACATGAAACAGGGGCAGCTGCAATCACAGCAATTCATGCTGATGGGGAGATGCATGGGGCTATGGGAGCTGGGGAGCATGGGGGACCCTCACTTTCTAGGGTCAGGTGAAGGGAGGTGTTAAGAAGGCTTCTGGGGGATGAGGCCTCCCTGGCCTGCCTGCAAGGCATGCAGAAGAAACTGGATTGTGACAAGCATCTAGGGGTTGTAAGTGGGAGTGGCTTGTCTTATACTGTAGAAAGCTCCCTGGTGGACATTAGCTCTCCTCTAAGCCCAAAGGAACCAAGACAGGTCCCTCTGCCTTTGGAAGGTAACTCTTCAGTGGATCAAAGTGTACTGGAGAATCATCTGACCATGCCTGCAAACTCTGGAGGATGCCCCACTTCCCCAGGAGGCCCCGGACCTGGAAACGAGGCTCTGGCTCCTTGCTCCTTACCAGCCACAGCTCTCTCATCTGTGAAATGGGGACAAGGTCTTAGGTGGCCTCACCATCAGCCTCTGTGGGCACTGGATTAGGGATGAGAACTGCCCTGCACAAGGCCTGTGATCTCCACAGTAGGCATGTTTGGTCCAGCCCCATCCCAGGGTGCACCCCCAACCACCTGGCAGCCTGCCCCCATGTAGGGCTGCTGAGCAGTGTCAGGCAGAGTGAGTGGGGGGATGCTCACCATGCATGTGGGAAGTGTGTGTGTGTGTGTGCGCGCGTGTATGTGTGTGTGCTCCTCCCCCACAACTGAGATTTCTCAGCTTTGCTAATTAATCAGCTAAGCAGTTCTCGCCTGCTCGGGTGACAGCTCTTCACACTTGCCTCCTTACAGTCCCACCCTACCCTAATGTGTGTCTGCTCATACTTCCACAGGCAGCACTCAGAACCGCGCATTTGTGCACACACACGCACATGCTCACCTTCTATGACCACTCCCATCTATGGACACACAAACGCTCACATGTTACTTACAGCACTGACACACACAGGTTCACTTGTTCTCTTCTCCATGTGCAGGCATGTGTGCTCACATTCCCCATGCAGCACCACGCATCTCTCATGCACCATGATCAGCCCATGTTCCATCTCACATGAGCCTCAGCAGGTCAGAAACTGTGTCTACAGTGGATCACAGGACCAAGAATCGCCAGGACTAGCTGCCTTCCCAGTCTGACCGCCTGCGTTCAGGTGGACTCCCGGAGAGCCTGGGCATCACTCTGCCTTCTGGCCATGGTCTCTGTACCCCATATGATGGGAACACTGGATTGGGGCTGCCAGAGATTCCTGGCAACTCCCATCTTCTGTCTGTACCTGAAAGATGCAAAAGCTGAAGGCAGCAGCGAGTATCAGACACCACTGGCCTCAGCATTGATCTGGAGGGATTCCTGGAGGAGGGGAGCTGTGGGCTGGGTTTAAAGCTGGGGAGAGGCCTGTAAAGGGGTGAGGGGAGTGAGGAGAGTGGCAAGTGGACTTGAAGAAGCTGAGCAGTCTAGTGAGAGTGAAGGGGAGGACACCCAAAGGCGTGAGAAAGGCTCCTTGCTACCCCGGCCTGGCGCCACACACCTGGGCCAAGCCTTCAAGTCACTCTAGGAATGGCCAGCCTCCCTGGCTCCAGACCAGTATCTGGGTAGCCAGCACATTCTCACATCCAGCTCCTCTCCACTGCTGCTGGGCCCTCCATACCCTTATAAAGGGTAATCCAGGGATCATCTATGTGGGGCTGAGTCCTGGCAGATGCCCCATGCCTGCCACATCTCCTAGGGCATCTGGCATCAAGGCTCAGTCAACCCTGATGCACTAATCTCAGTTTCTCCATGGGGGTGGATGGTTCCCAAGGCCGAATGGGACAGAATCAGAGCCCGGATCTGTCCCTTTTCAGTCCTCAGAGGCCTACTGCTTTGCTTCTGCATCTACTGAATAGTTACTAGCTGGGCACCTCATCTGTGTCAGCCTTGTGGACACCTATGGACATGTGTACCCTGCAGGCATGTGTCCACACCTGCCCACCTGTGTGTGTGCAGAGCCTGCCTCTCCATCCAGACAGCACACCCTTGCATACTGAGATCAGGTCCTCAAGCTCCGATGGTCAGTCACTTGGTTCCCTGCTTCAGGAGAACCCAAAGACAGACAAGGAGGGGGTCTGCTCAGGAGCCAACCCTTGCTTCAGTCTCCCCCCACCTCCAAGGAGCAGGCCAGCTTCTGTTCAGAACTGTCGGGTCCCAAGGAGACAGATATAAGAAAGAGAAAAGGTTTATGGCTCCGTAACTTTCTCCAAACATAAAATCTCCGCTTACAAGGTGAGGGCAGCCACACTCAAGAGAAGGTGGAGGGAGGTCATGCTGAGCCTCCATCTCCTGTCTGGTTGTGGGGAATGCTCCTCCTGCCGCCCCTGGGGCTGGCTGTGGTTTGTCAGAACCAATTACTTCTCTGCCTCCGCCAAGTGCTTGGGGCTTCACGAATCTGAGGCAAGTGTCCCCGTGGCTGCCACTGATCCAGCAATGGAAGGGAGTGAAGGATGGGGGAGGAATGCAGATTGGGTCAACTGTCCCTGGGGGGGCCGAGCATGAAACCTATTCAGCCCTCTGTCCCCAACCCCCATCTCCCACCCTCGAACATGCAGACCAGCCTCCGGCTCTGGACATGGCAGCCCTATCCCTTTTCAGAGACGGATGCAGAGTCCAGTTGGGGTGACAGCAGACCCTGTCTACTCTTCAACAAGATGCAAGGGCTGGCCGCGCGATGGCTCACGCCTATAATCCCAGCACTTTGGAAGGCCGAGGTGGGTGGATCACGAGGTCAGGAAACTGAGACCATCCTGGCAGCACAGTGGAACCCCATCTCTACTAAAAATACAAAAAATTAGCCAGGCATGGTGGCGGGCGCCTGTAGTCCCAGCTACTCAGGAGGCTGAGGCAGGAGAATGGCGTGAACCCAGGAGCAGAGCTTGCAGTGAGCCGAGATCGCGTCACTGCACTCCAGCCTGGATGACAGAACGAGACTCCATCTCAAAAAAAAAAAAAAAAAAGATAGATGCAAGGGCTGAGTTCGAGCTGACCCTCTGCTGTCCCGCTATAAGGCCAGCCTCCCTAGGGACCTCTGAAGAGAACCAGCAAGTTCATCAGAATACTGTGTGTGTGTGTGTGCGCATGCGTGTGTATATATGTGTGTGTGTGTGTGTGTGTGCGCGCGCATGCGTGTGTATGTGTGTGTGTGTGTGTGTGTGTGCAGGGCTTTAGAAAAGTTTCACAGACAAACTTTGCTGATCCCCAAGATGGAAGGATTGAGCAGCCCTCACTTCAGAGAAGGGCCCTGCAGCAAAGCCAAGGGTTAGCGACTAAAATCTTCCAGGCAGAGCAGTGCTGTCTGCCTAGGGAGGTTCTGCTCATGGCCACTGAGATTGTCTCCTCCTTAAACTGAGGGACAGAGAACCCAGACAGAGAAACTTCCAGAGATCCTGAGAGATTCCATCCTCAAGAACCCCCAATCCTCATCTCTGGCCTCAGCCACTCTATTTTCTTATCCACTAACTTCCCCATTCCCAACGCCAACATCTAGGCACAGGTCAGAGTTGGGTGGCTTTGTATGACCCCCTACTCCATTCCATCCCCTTCTCTCTCTTTTTCTTTTTTTAAATTTTTTTTTTTTGAGACAGAATCTTACTCTGCTGCCCAGGGTTGGAGTACAGTGGAGTGATCTCAGCTCACTGCAACCTCCTCCCAGGTTCAAGCAATTTTCCTGTCTCAGCATCCCAAGTATCTGGGATTACAAGCACACACCACCATGCCTAGCTAGTTTTTCTATGTTTAGTAGAGATGCGGTTTTGCTATGTTGGCCAGGCTGGTCTGGAACTCCTGGCCTCAAGTCACCTGCCCGTCTCAGCCTCCCAAAGTGCTGGGATTACAGGCATGAGCCACCACACCCAGCTGTCCATCCCCTTCTTTAAGCCCATGGGGCCTGAGAAACAAGGTGTCAACTTGTTGACTGATTGTAGAAACTGACTCACAGTTTTCCAGGGTATAGGGGCCCTTCCTTTTGCCTCCACTCATCTCCTCCCCAACAGCGTCTCTGCAGCTAGCTCCCTGGATTTCCAGCCAAAGAAATCACCTACCCTTCCCTGGTCCACAGGCCCTGTTTTTTCAAGCTCTGCCCCAGCTTGGTGGCCTTTGTGCCTCTCTTAGGGAGATGTCCCTAAAAGGTGTCATGATCAGCAGAGATGAGGGGACCAGTTTCTAACCCCTGGGCTGAACCAAGCAGAAAGGACACCTTGAGCACGTGAACTTTTCTAAACTGTGATCAACCTCTGGAAGGGCAGGAAATTGACAGTGGTTGTGGGGGTGGGGGTGGGACAAAGGCACCCCACACTTATGCAGGGCTGTCTGCAGCCATTCCTTGCTCCTGCTCCCCTGAGATCTTCAGGTACCCCGTGAGACAGTACTTCTTGGATCCCCATTTCCCAGGTGAGGGAACCAAGGCTCAGAGGGGCAGGACAACATGTCTCAGGTCCCACAGTGGCTGCCCTTCCTGTCTGCTTCATCCTTTCACCACCTCCCACCATCCAGCTGCTGCCCCTGGCACAGGCCCTAGGTTCAAATCCAAATCCAGCTTGGCCTCAGCTGTGGGACCACAGGCAAGTTCTACCTTCAGAAGGTACAGCTTTTCCTGCCACTTCTTTCCCACTCCAAGCTGTTCCCATCCCCTGGGAACTGATCTTGGAAGTGCCCTCTGTGACCTGTTGGCACAAGCTGGAAGCTGAAGGCCCCTCTCCATGACTGCACCACCAGCTGATCCGACCCAGAGATGCTGCCCCCACAGACCTGCCCCTCTGCACCCATGGCCTCCACAGAAACCTGGGGGGCAACTCCCTGCTGAGGCTGCTCAGAATCCCAGAAGCCTCAGAGCAGGGTTCCCTGCCCCAGCCCTGCCCTGCCAGGACTGTAGGAGCCAGGGGCCCACATGCAGCCAGGCCTCTCTGGGGCCTTCCAGTCACTGCATCTCCACCTTCTCTAGGCTGTTCTGACACAATACCCTCATTCCAGGGGGCAGGAAGAAAGGAAGCCTGGCAGGGAACAAGGGACTGAGAAGGGGACCCATACCTGGCCCAGCCTCAGCAGCCCTGGGGGAGCCACTGGGGTGGGGGAGGCTCCAGGTGGCTGGTGCCACAGAAGGGGTGGCCAATATGACCCAGGGTCCCTGGGGCAGGCATCCCAGGACAGTTCCCCTGCCCACACAGCCCCTCTCTGATGAGGGTATGTGGAAGGATAGGGGAGACCTAAGCCAGTCAGCTGGCCCAGGCCAGATGCCTGCCATGGATGAAATGGTTTTAGAAAAGCTTCTCAAAAATGGAATTTTCTCCTGCCAGCAACAACAGAGCGTGTGTGTATATGGGGGGAGGAGGCAGCGGGGAGGTCAGGATGGCAACAGCCACTTCCCATCCAATCCTGTGTCTCCCCACACAGTGCTCAGGAGAGAACATTCCCAGACTTTACAGTGTGCGGGGAAGGGGGGTACCAGAAGAGGCTGCCCCCAGGTCAGGGCCTGGGAAAGAAAGAGGTAGAGAGCAGGCTGGGTTGGGGGGACACAGAGGGGGTCTAGGCAGGGCTTTGGTCAGGTTCCTGTGTATCTGCCTCTCTCTACCCAATTACGCTCGAGCAGCGGCCTCACCACGTCTCACCCTCCCTCCCAGGAGCCCCCCCTTTAGCCCCACGCATCCCCACTGGGTGCCAAGCAAGAGGACCATATGGAGGGAATAATAAGACAATTAACTTTCCATTAAAGAATAATATATGTGCGTTTTTAGGGAGGCAAGTGACAACAATCCCTATCCAGCGGCATATTTCACACCCGCGCTTCCCCATCGCCCCCCACCCTGATGCGCCCCACATCCCCATCATCTACAGCAGGAGACGAGGGCGCCGCTGGGCCTCACCAGGAGGTGGCTGGGTAGAGGGGTGGAGGCTGCGTGATGAGCAAATGCAGAGCCCAGAGATGCTGGCTCCGAGGCTGCAGGAGCCCTGCAGAGGGGCTGTGCCGTGCTGGCCACCCCTCACCTGACTCTCGGTGCGTCAGTGCGACAGCCTGTGCCATTGGGGGACCTGGCCAAGTAGCTGCATGCCTGTCTCCAGGGGGCACATGTTAACCACAGTGCTCTGGTGAAAGGACCTTCTGTGGGGTCTAGGGGGAACAGCTTCTTGTGCTCCTCCTGCCTGGCCCTCTGGGCGCCCCTCCCCACCAGCTTCCTTCTTCCTCTTCTGCTCCAGCCCCTCTAAGGTTCTGAGGTTCCCTGGCACTTGTGGGCACTGCTAACCCCACTTGGGATGCCCAGATGCCCAGAGGGCACCCGCCCAGGGTGTACCCTCCCTAGATGGGAACAGAGTGCAGCCTCAGTCAGCACCCCCAGAATCAGTGTGTGAGTGTGCATGTGTTTCAGAAGTTGGTGGTGCCAGCGGAGGAGGAGGATGGAAGGGGACAGGGGGAGGCCTGCCTCAAAGGCACCTGCAGAGGGACCCTGTCCCACCCACCTGAGCCCCTCGGGAAAGGGGCCCTAGACATGGCCAGATTTTGGTCCATGCCGGGAGCCAGCTCCAGATGTGGTACTCCACAAATATTAATTACACATTCCTGGGAAGTGCTGAGCAGACGGGGCACAGAGATGGCGGGGGCAGACAAGATGGAGTAGCTGGAGTAAGGCTGTGCTGCTGTCACTGGTTGGAAAATGCCATTCCTGGCCACCCACAAGAAGTGGAGACACACAGACACCATTGACCTGAATCACCATGACTGTCCAGAGAAGCACAGAAGTGGGGAGGGGAACAAAAGACTCAGGTTGGGGATTTCCAAGTCCTGGGGTCCCATTCTCTATGAATGCACGCTCAGCAGTCCGGGGGAGTGGTGGCCCCAGGTAGCTCCTCTGCTAGACAGCTCCCCTGCCACCACTCAGGACTGGCCTGTCAAGGATCCACTATGAGATTGGCTGGTGGAGACAGCAGCCAGGGTGTCGGTTTCCCCATTTGTATGATAGGATCACAGGAATAACTAGCAGCATATAGCTGGGGTTAGGCCATCATGGGGTTGAGGCAGGCAGGACATGGGTCACGCTGTACACCATTCCTGCCCTGACTGGCAGGCAAGCTATGAGTGGTTGATGAGGACTGGGAAAGGCTTCCATGGGTCCAGAATTGGCTTGAGTCTTCCCAAAGGGTAGCCTGTGGCCTCCAAACATGGCTGTCCTGGGTTCCTGCTCCTAGCCCAGCCCTGGCCAGGCAGCTCTAGCCTCAGCCCTAACCCCAGGCAGAGAAGCTTCTCTCCTTCTGCAGAGATCCTCCAAGGAAAGTGTCTCTCTGAGGTCAGGAATGCATCCCGGGCTGGCATGCCTCAGGAGCCAACTGATTCTTCATCATGTCTGACTATAATCTCTCCTGCTTTGCTTTCCCACCAGGTTCCCAGCATTGCTCCCCCTGGACCCTAGATACCTAGCCAGAAGAGGGTAGGTTCCTGGCTGTACCTATCAGAGTGACCTGGGCTTCAGAGAGGGGAGACCTGTCCCAGCTCCACATCCTCCCCACCCCCATTCCCCATGCACCCCCAGGCAACTGATGAATTATTCATCCTGATCAACCTCATTATGTAAATGAGCTCAGAGCCCATGCATATGCTCTCTGTTCTCCCCGCAGGATGGGACAATATGGTGCTGAAGGGGGAGAGTGGAAAAGAGGCTCCAGAGACCTTGCTCGGGCCCTAGGGGCTCTGCAGGGGGAGATCACAGTAGGGTCTATACTTTCACGGCCTATTCAGGGCAAGAGTGGGCCACAGGCTGGGGCAGTTGGGCTGGGGAACCCAAGAGGATGCGACTCAGGGTGTCTGGCCAAGCGTGGGGGTGGGGACAACACGTGAGCACCAGGCCACAAGGAGAGCTCCAGCTATGCCCTAGCTGTGATGTTAGATGAGGAAATGAGATGGGGTCTTCACAGGGAGTGCCCACCATGCCACAGAAGTATGCCACAGTTTCAACCTGCAAATGGGCCAGTCTGTACCCAGCCATGCCTCCATGGGGTTTATGGTGAGGTCAGGAGAAGGAAAGTGCCAAGGCAAGGAAAACATTCCCAAACGCTACTGTCTGCAGTTTCTGCACTCTGGCAGCTGCCAGCCCTCGTGGCCCCAAGCTACTGGGGGTGGGTCAGCCTCTAGGATGGGGGCACGCAGGCTGGGCAGCCTTTGAGGGGAAGAAGGCCAAGGGGCCCGGATGCCAGATCACCCCAGCTGTTTGGGGGCAACTCAGAATCAGCTCAAGGAGGGCTGAGGAGGAGCAGCCCCAGTGGCGGCCGAGGCTGTCAGCTTGGCACAGCTGGTGCCAGGGTCTGCAGCAGTATCACAGCTGGGTCAGGGCTTTGCTCCAAGCATCCTCCTGACCTATCAGGGCCAGGCATGGGCTGGGCACACGGACTGTCTTCGTGTGCATTTGGAGAGCAATGGTGGCTCAGTCGGGGTCAGGGGTGAGTTGTGGAGCGCTAGGGAGCCAACCGGTTGGCTCCTCCTGCTCCCACAGGGTTGCCCTCTTCCTCTAGAACTCTATGCCTCAACCCCCAACTCCCACACCCACCTCACCAGAGTGCCCTGTGCCAAGAAACAGCCCCAGAGCTGTCGGAAGTAAGAGGCTGAAGAAGCAGACAAGGAAAACTAGAGCAGGACAGAGAGCCACTGGAGAGCTGGCAGCCATCGGCAGGCAGAGGCACTCCACCAGAGTGCCAGGAGGAGCTGGGGACGCTAGGTCAGCACTTCTCTGCCTGCCTGCCTGCCATGCTGAGCATGGCCCCGCTCTGGCCCAGCTCCCTATTGCCCCAGGCTCATCTTGTCCGCCCTACCACGAAGGGAAGTGGAGCCAGAGCCGGAGCTGCACTTTGGAACAGGAGTCAGGAGCACTGGGTCCATGCCCCAGCTCTGCTACAAGCCAGCAGCATGACCACCTTGGTGACTGCTGGGCGGGAGAGGGTCGGGGAGACATGCTCACTGATGAAAGTGTCTGGAATCTCTCAAGTCCTATCAGAAAGGAAGGGAAATGATCCTGGGAGTGAAAATGATCAATGAGGGAAACTCAAATTTGATTTCCAAAAAAGGGGCGTATCTGTATCACCCTGTCCATTGCTGTTTTCACCACTTCATCCTCCAGTCAGACTTCCCAGCCGTGTCACAGGTCAAGAATGAGGATCAGAGAGGATCCAGCGCTCACCCAGGGGCACATGATGGTATGCTGAGCTGGGATTCCATCTCTGGTTCTCACAATCCAGCAAGGTCACTGGTCCAGACAGACCTTAGGCATGACATATGAACATTATTTTCTCATTGCCAGATATTCAGAGCCTGAGTTGCCCGTAAGTATAAAATAAACAACAACCTCAAGCTAAAGGTTTGAGTCATGAAGGATTATTGACTAGAGGAGTACAGTTAACTCCTGATGTGGTGTATAGTTTATGTCCCGATATGAAACTTGGAAAGGTGCTAGATGCACACATCAGGGAGCTATCATCCCTTCATTAGCCCACACAGCTATCCTTGGCAGTGGCTACTTGGAGCCTGGTTAGTGCTGGGTGCTATTCCTGAGCCTAAATTGACTCCTGTTCCGGAACAGCTTTTCCTACAGCACTTTCTCTGGAAAGCTCTGCCGGCCTCCAAGTGTGGCTGAGTCATTGAGAGTTCACAGGAAGAGAGTGTGATGGAGGCTGCTGAGATCCAAGTCCAGCAACCAGGAAAGGGGTGTTTAGTGTTGCTGGGTCACTGGCAGGGAGGACACAGACCTCCAGACCTGGACTCTCCCTCCCCATGGCATTGCCACATCCTTAGCCACCCCTGACCAGCCCCAGCCTGGGCCAGAGGTCCTACGTTCACACCCAATGTCAACACACTGGCTGCCACCCCCACTTCCTGGGCACCAGCTATAAGCTAAGTGTGAGGAAGGGATTGAGGACAAGCCCCATGGTCCCCACTGCACCGAGGTTACATCTGCTGACCTTGGCCCTGACCAGCAGGGACAACAGGAATACAGTGGATATATAATCCCCAAACCCTGGACCTGGACTCCTGACTGGACCAGCAACAGTAGGTCAGCTTACTCTGCTGTTCCCAGGCAACTCTCAGTGGGAGACCCCCATTTAATCCCCTGCTCAGTTCTGGTCAGTACCTCCTGGCCCAAGCCCCTGACAACAAGATCCTCAAAGACCACACGTACCCTGGGAGTCGCAGCTCCATCACTCCATGAGCTTGGCCCTCCCAGCCTCTGCATCTCCACATAGAGAGCAATGGCTCAGGAGCCTGGGGCCTGACAGCAGCACATTTTGCAGCTTCTGGGGGTGACGGATGGCCTGCTCTTCACATCACTATTTCAAACATTAACATAATCTCCCAGGATGGATGTGGTGGCTGGTGCCTAATCAATCACCCCTCCCGCACCTTGATCCCTCATCCCGCCAGGCATGGGATTTCCACTGTCTCCTGCTACAGCGCCTCAAGCACTGCTTTCAGGCTGGTGCGGACCAGCCATCCCATTGTTTCCTGGATTCCTTCAGCTCCTGTTCACCCCTGTATCCACTGACCACTCCTGGGCCTGGGCTCCCACACTAGGTGTGCCTCAGACACAGACCTCTCCCTCCTGAAAGCCCAAAAAGCTCCAAATCCCTTTCAGCAACAGGGTCATCATCCAAGCCAGGTGGTGGCTCTGATCATTGCCTCAGGAAGAGCAGGCCAGGCCCCAGAGGAGCGCTGCCCATCCAGTCATGTCCCCACCTGCCCCCATGGACCCATCAGGTCTCACCACACCAGGACCTCCATTAAACCAAATCTTTCTCACTCCTTATTTCGGAAGCTTTCCCCCTTCCCTTGGAAGAGGGTCCCTGAAGAGACAGCAAATGGCACCAGGCTCACCTCACGGAGCTGCTGGACACCTCCAAAAATCCGCATCACGCCGTCGACCTCCTGCTCCAGACGCCGGGCCCAGTGCTGCATCCTGCGTGCAGAGAGAGGACAGAGGTGTCAGGAGGGCCCGCCCAGAGCTGGCACAGCCCCGCCCCAGCCACCCGGGGGCACCAGGGGCAGCCATCCACTCACACCCCAATTTTCACTAGAGGAGGACCCACAGCAAGGAGCCAGCAAGTGCCTGCGATTCCCCTTTGAAGTCCAGACCCAGTGGCCCAGGTGCTCCTCATGCACTGTGGGGCGGCAGGGAGGAGAGAGGACTGCATTGTGGATGTGCTGAAGGAGCTCAGCAGCTCGGAGAAGCCTGCAGTGAGGCTACTTTTCATTGTGAAGAGCCAGCCCTTGATGTAGCTGCTCTGAACATGGGGACTTCTGGACACCACAGAGGAGGGGGACATGACAGAGCCTCAGGGAGTGAGGTCTGCTGGATCTTGGAGCCTCCTGTTTCCAAGGCCAGGTGGGGCCTAGGGAAGGGGAGGGAACACTGCTGTCACCAAGTCATTGTGTAACTGGGCAGGTCCCTGCCCCTGAAGGTCTCACCTGAGCAGCGGACGTGGAGAGTTCCAGATTGGGCAGCCCTTGCCTACCCAACACCCTGATAGACAGACGCTTACCCGAGGCTCATTGCCGATGTCCAGCAGGAACCACCCACTCATGAGTCCACTGCAGACCATCCTGCCCCACAATCCACCTGAGCCACATCCTGAGCAGGTCTCCCTCACACTGGTACCACCCTGGGATTGTTTTAACCCATTTGCATCTCAGCTTCCTTCTCCGGAACACGGGGATAATTTGGGGCCACCTCTCAGGGTTTTATAAAAACACATGAGAATAGGTAAGTCAAGGGTGCTTGCTGCACAGGGATCTTTGTGAGTGGACAGGATGGACAGTTGGTCACATGGCCCTCTATTCTCAGACCCACAGCCTGGAAGAGGGAAGGAGTCTGGGGCAAGGCCTCGCCTGGGTTCAGATGTGTGACCTACACCCTTAAGCAGAGCCAGATCAGGCCAGCAAAACCACACTAGACCTTGCCAGCGGCCAGCCAGAGAGAACCACACAGACCCATGCCCTCATGCATCTGAAAAGGTATCTCAACTTCCCCATCCCACTTGACACACTCCCATTTTACAGACCAAGGCCTTTCCAGGAAAGGCGCACAAAAAAATTACCATGAAGATTTAAATAAGCCATGGGTCAAACACAGCCCACAGGGTACAGTAGGGGCAGGGTGATGTCAGCTCCCCAGCCTCTGGAGGTACCCTGGGAGCCATGGGGTCCAGAAGATTGCATCTGGCTCCAACTCCCTGGGCCTGCTGCCTCCTCCAGTGCTGTTCTGGCTCCATGGGTCAGAGGAGCCCAAGCCCCTACCTGGCCTCCTGCCCCGCCTCCCCCACTCAAGCCTGTGACTAGGGGGCTGGGCCCATGCCACTGTATGTGCCTGGGTCGGTTGGCATGGGAACTCAGAGCAGGAGGCAGGCAGATCACTAATTGCAATTTGCCAAGCTGAATGTCAGGACCATGATGGAAAAAAAAATCAACATCAAAAGAAAGAGGTATTAGCTTCGGCTTGTTGCTGGCTGAGCCACAGCCAGATTCCCTCCTCCGCTCCCCACCACAGGGGAGAATCTAACCCTGAATGCGGGAGGAGGCCAGGCTGCAGGCTGAGCTAAGAAGGGCAAGCAGGCCTCAGCTGCCAGCCTGGCGAGGGCAAAGGGCAGCAGAAAATTGACAGCCTGCGTGATCCCTGGCACCTGTCCACCAGGCACTCATCTCTTGGGCCTGGCTATAGGTGGACAACATAGCGGATAGCTCCTTCGTGCTTCTGCGATGGAGCCCTGGGGTTAACGTTGGGATGAGCTATCACAGTCAGCCAGGCAGGGGGCAGACAAATGGGCAGAGTGAGGATCTGATCCCCGAAGGGAACCATTAGCTCTGCCCTGGCCCTGACCCTGACCTCAGCCACTCACTGGTGTAGAGGACAAAATGCCAGTCAATCCTTCCTGGGACTTATATGTGCATGGGCATCCACTACATATAAGGTGCAGTGCCAGCATATCACCTACTTTCTTGCTTCAGTCCTCGTAAAGAAGCAAACATTATCATCCCACCTTACAGATAAGGAAACTGAGGCATAGAGGGTTCAACTGAACTGCCCAAGGTCACCTATCCAGGAATTAGTGAACACAGGACTTGCCCCAGAAGTGTGCTGGAGTCACAAGAGCTGACTCACAAAAGCTGATTCTGTGCACCTCTTCCCAACTCTGCATTCGGTACCGTCACCTGGGGAGCTTGAAATAGGTCATGGTGGGAATATTTGCACCACGGGAATTGGCAAATGCTAGAAACCATGTTTTTCCCCCTGGAGAGCAAATTGTAAACATTTACCAGCACATTACTGGTTCCACCCCAGGCTGTTGACTCTTCTAGTATGTCTATAGGTCTCTGCTTCTAGGATTTCACAGTTAAGTAAAAGAAAATTAATTGGGAGAAGAGACATGGATGCCAAGTTTTATTTTGCTCAGACAACACATTATTATAATCATCGTCATTTCATCTAAAAAGGCTATTTCAACACTAAAATAATTTTTAGAAGAGCCAAGTCTCAGGATAAAGTCCAATCCTTCCCCAAGACATACACGCTCGTTCTCCCTCCCTCCTTGTCTCTCTGTCTTACAAGCACAGTCTCCTCACTCCCACCCTGAGGCTGAGTAGCTCTAGGCTCTGCTATGGGCTGCAGGAACTGGCCTGCTATGACACAGCAGGCCACACACACCTCCTCCCAAGGTCTAGGGGTGGCTCCGGCCCTTTGCCTGGCATCCTGGACCTGCTGGGCAGACCCCAGGCCTAGCACATTGCCCATCAGCACAGTGCCAGGGAAAACAAGTTACTCTGATTATTCACTTAAATCAAACTCAATTAGGAGGCAATATGCGTGTCTCAGTGTTAAAAAGAAAATAATTCATTCCATTGTCACAGAGATGCAACTTTGTGGGTTCTAGGATTTGGCCAGTGTCCCAGTGCCAGCTCCAAGGGTGACACAGAGGCACTGAGGGGGCCAGGAGTTGACTATGTACCTGCACTGTTCCTGCCTTGTGGCGGAGAAGCCACCCACCAAGCCAGGTCCAACCCTGGCCAGGCAATCGTACTCACTCCAGCAGAAGGGAGAGGGCCTTGGAAAGACAAGGGATACATGGGAATCCCTGCCCCCACTGGGTCAAAGGTAAGCTGATCAAATCCTGCCCAACTTCCCTCTGCTTGGAATCAAGTACCTGGCTCAGCCAATGCCTCCCTGACCAGACAATGTTGCCCACAGGCCACATACCCAACAGGGAGGTAGACCTGCTGGCTCCCCACATCTTTGTAATTTTCCATGCTCTTCATAGAGATGACACTGCTTATCCCTAAGTGCTTCTAAGTGCCAAACTAACAAGACAGTGAGGGGAGAGTGGCCAGGAGGAGACGCAGGCATCTAGGGGCTGCAGTGGCTTAACGACTGGTGTGGGCACAAGAGACTAGGGACCAAGTCACGTCCTCTAATGTGCCCGACCCTAGGGAGATGAACACATTGTGGCTCCATTTCCCAGACAAGAAAATTGAAGCCCCTGGCAAGGATGGGTACAGGGTCACACACTTAAGAGAGAAGCAGACCTGTCCTGACTCCATCTGTTCCATGACCCCATCTTTCCAGGACATTGTAGCCTTTGGGAAGCCTCAGGGGAAAGGCACTTCTGCCGCTGTGTGACCTGGAAGAGTTCTGTCCCTCAGAACCTCAGCTTTTCCATTGGTAAACAGGGGTAATAACGACTGGCTGAATAGTTTTTAACGGGCAAATCCACAGGTTTTTACTGGGCAGTCCCCTGAGGGTTAGCAGCTCCTGCAATACAGCCCCTCCCCTAAGATCTAAGGACTCACTGAGGGCTCAGGACGCCTACGAAAGCTTGTGTGGGGGGTGGGGAGGCTTGTGGGGAAGGGGCGCTGCAGAAGAGTCCCGGCAGGCTGAGGCAGCTCTGCAGGTAAGAAGATGCCACCCTGTGTTGCAGGATGCCAGGCCTTGCTTTCCAGGGCATGGTTCAGAACCAAGAGGTGTTGGGGAGGGAGAGGGGATATCACTATCAGGCAAGGGAGTGACATCATCTGTGCGTGGGGTGAAGAGCTGCAGCTGAGGACCCCTTTAGCAGACAGAATCATTGAGACCCCAGCTAGAAGGCTGGGGAGGCCCCATGTCAAACTGCAGCGCATTCAGGTGGGGGCCTCCAGCTTAGGGGCAGCTGCAAATGCTCAGGGGAGGGGGTGGGTAAAGAGGAAGGGGGAGGAACCAGGAGGGGAGGAATGGGAAGGAAGGGGAGGAGGGGAGGAAGGGGAGGAAGAGGAGGAAGAGGAGGAAGGGGAGGAAGGGGAGGAAGGGGAGGAAGGGGAAGAAAGGGGAGAAAGGGGAGAAAGGGGGAGGAAGGGGGAGGAAGGGGAGGAGGGGATGGGGAAATGGGAGAAGAGTCCGTGTGCAGATGCAGCAGCACAGATTAAACTGTTGCCAGTTGTTAATTTTATATGTGAAGTTGTTGATCAGAATGTGATTTAATTGTACAGTATAATCCAGGCTTTTGGAATAAATTATGCAGAAAACTCATCTATAATTAAACAAATCAAAAAACCAGAGACAGGTGACACAGCAGGTTCACCCTCAGAGGGCACGGGTGGGTGTGGGCAGCTGGACCCAGCAGAGGGGCAAGAAAGGATGGGGCAGGGGCTCTGTTCAAGAGCAGACAGGGGCAGGCCTGGGAAGGGCCAAGGCCTGGTAGGGAGCCAGGGGCTCTGAACGCCGGAGCGCTGCCTCTGTGGGCCTTCTCACCACTCACATGGAGGCATTTTTTGTCTTCAAAGCCCTGCTGCCTCTCCCAGATGGCCTGTCTGGATAAACCCTGTTCCACTGGGCACCTACAATCAGTCTGCAGCCTTCCCTTCAGCTTGGCAGTTCAGCCACTGCGCTGGGTGAGGGAGTGAGGGGTGGATACTAGGGGTGGGCAGCAGGGGAAGCAGGAGGGCTGGATGACAGGACAGGATGAGGCTGGGGCAGGTGAGGAGTGTGAGAGAGCAGGGACAGCGAAGGCCACTGCTGCCAAGTGCACGGTGAAGCAAACTTGGCAATGGCGGGGTCCCAGGTCTCTTGCTTCTCTCATGATAGGCTGGCCAATTATTCTCCCAGCTCTGGGGAAGGCAACAATTTAAAATAAAGTGCAGGCCAGCTTTATTTGGTGGCTCACCCCTGTAACCCCAGCACTTTGGGAGGCCGAGGTGGGCGGTTTGCTTGAGCCCAGGAATTCGAGACCAGGCTGGGCAACACGGTGAAACCCCGTCTCTACAAAAAATACAAAAATTATCTGGGTGTGGTATCATACACCTGTAGTCCCAGCTACCCGGGAGGCTGAGGTTGGAGGATCGCTGAGCCTGGGAGGTCAAGGCTGCAGTGAGCCGAGGTCATGCCACTGTACTCTAGCGTGGGTGACAGAGCGAGACTGTCTCAAAAAAATAAAAATAAAAATAAAAACTATAAAATATAAAGTGCTATTTAATTATTCTGGTTATTTCCACTGGCCTGCTACCTCCCACCTCAGCACCTTTGCAGTCTTCTGAAGGGGAAAGACAGACAGGGTGGGGAGGCAAGCAGGCCACTCCCCCATCCCAGCCTGGAGAAGACTGCTTCCCCCAGCAGTCACTCCAAGCTCCGAAAGCAGCTGAAGCAGGGCTTGGAACAAGACTGGTTCCTCCCCTAGGCCCTCACCCTGCTGCAAACAGCAGGAAGCTCAAGGCTGCACTCCAAGATGGCGGCATCTCCTGGGCCACCTTCCCTGGGGAGTCCTCTCTGACCGCTCCGGTGGATGTCCCTCTGTACCTAGTGCCTGAGTGTACTGAGTGCCTAGATCTAGCCCTGGCTTTTGCAAGACCTTGAACTAGACTTTTCCTATTAGGTTTCCATTTCCACATTTGGAAAATGGAGATAAAGTTCATCATTCCTTTCACCTCCAAGGACCAAAGAGGAGGTAAGTGGAAACCACAGCCCCACATGTGGGATGCTAGCAGTGATGGCTGCCGCACACACTCATGGCACACAGGCCCATCCAGAAGGCGGGACTGCTCTCACCACAGTCCAGCCTCCCTCCTCAAGCCTGCAGCTCCCTAAGTGTGGGATGGTTGTGCCTCCTCCTTAGACTGTGGCCTCCAGGTGGGCTGCAGCCCCCACTGCACTGCCCCTAGAGACCCAATGCAGCAGAGACCTGGTGGGGTGCCTTGTCCAAGGAGCCCTGGGGAAGGGCAGGGCCTCCTGTGACCAGATCTTCCTTCCTGCTTGTCCATGCAAGAGAGAAGACTCTCAGGTTTTGGCAGCTTTAGGGGCTCAAAGCCCAGGGCAGGACCTCCCAAAGATGACAGGGCTGGTAGACGGCAACAGTCTAGCCGAGGTCACTCACTCCCCAGAGGCCACCTGGGCCACGAGATTACAGTGCCTTCAGGTGTGGGAGCAAATCATCACTGGCCTCACACTACAAAGACCACGGAGGGGACACTGAGGCCAGAGTGACAGGGAAGCATGCTTGCTCAGCTGATTCATGGTAGAGTAAGGCTCCCCAGCTAGCCCCCCACCACTTCACAAGCTGGCAAACCGAGGCACAGAACTCAAAGGGGCTGGCCCATCTTCAACCTATTTCTGATTCAGTTGAAGGGACCCTAGAATGAGCAGCATGATGCCTCCAGGAGCACCATCCCCATCTCACCCACTCATCCCATGCACATAGGAGCCAAGGCAGCCCAGTTAGCACAGGGACCTTGGAGATCCTGAGGACCTGGGAAGGGGCAGGTGTTGCCAAAGCATGAATGGGTCCAAAGCCATCTCCCTTGACCACACGTGCCTTGGGACCCTGCCCAGATAATTCCTGGTCCTTCATGAGGTTATTAATTAAAGGGCTATCCCTTCCCTTTCTTTACCAAGAAAGAGCTTTTCCTTCTAATTGGTGCTCTGCTGGGAGGCAGCAGTCTGTGCCTTCCCCTCAGACTAACGGTAAGCCATCCTCCGGCATTAATTAGGGCACCAGGTCCAGCCCAATATTTACTCATAGCAGCCTGCTGGGTTGCGGGGAGTGGAGGGAAGCAGCACAGCCTGGAGCCAGGTAGCAGCACTACCCAGGAATGGGAGACCCCAGGCGGCCCACTTGGCTCTGCTTCTTGGCTTCTGCGGGTCTCAGTTTCCCTCTCTAACCAAGGAGGGGTAGCCTGAGGCCTCCATGGACCATTTAGGGATCCATATCTCAAGGGATCTGATGGGAGCCCTCCCTGCCTGAGGCCTGAGCCAGTGGTGACAGGCCAGGGATCTCACTGCACTGCCTTAATTCACCTGCAGAGCAGCCAGATCACTACCCACAACCCTCAGAGGGAAACTGAGGCACAGAGCAATTGAGTGATGTGCTCCAGGTCACAGAGGTCACAAGCACCTGTCAGGCTGCACATACCTCAACTCAGAACATCAGTCTTCAACGCCCAGCTGCGGGTGTGGCTAAGGGGCCTCTCGAACTGAAAGTGTCCAAAACAAGATCCTGAGAGTCCCTTGGGACCGTCTCCACCTCTTCTCCCCACTCCCTGCCTCTGCTGATGGCAGCTCCCTTGGTTCAGATCAAAGACTTGGGGTGACCTAGAACCCACTTTCTCTCACACCCACATCCAATCTATCAGCAAGTGCTACAGGTTCCACCTTCGCAATGTGCCCGAATCCACCCACTGCCGACTGCCTCCCTGGCCGGGCACTCTTGAGGGTTCCTGCACCTCTGCAGCTGCCAGCTCACTCACCAGCCTCCACCTTCTGCCTGGCACCTGCCTCCCCAGTCTGTTCCCTTCTACACATGGCTGGAGTGCCCTGATGTCATGTCCCTCCTCTGTCAACTCCGTCGCACTAGGGGAAAGCCCAAGTCCACCCAGTGGCCGCACCCCTAGTAGCCTCCCTGACCTCACCCCTTGGTGTGGCCTGAACACGCCCCTACAGTCCCTGCACAGGCTTCAGCACATGCTGTTCCCTCTGCCTGAAACAGTCTCTCCTCGGAAGTCCAAGGGCCTCTCACTTCCTTCCGGTCTCCATACATACGTCACCTGCTCCGTGAAGACCTCCTTGCCCCTCCATTTGAAATTGCACCCCACCAGCAGCAACTGATCTCCATGTCCCCTCCTGGGGTGATTCTTTTGGCAAGTATTTCATCAGACATCCTCCCTCTTGCTTACTGTTAGCCTCTGCCTTGGGCTGTGAGCCCTGAGCCAGGAGGTTCCTGCTCTCCAGCCTGGAAGAACAGGCCATTTGCTGAGTGAATATACCTCCCCAGAGTCCTGCTGACCTCCCAGCCCTCCTGCCCAGCTTGCGTGTGGCCGGCCACTGAGTAGGCAGGCGGGGTGGGCAGGAGGAGCCTGCGGAGAGGTTGGCAGTGTGGTGGCTGCCCCAGGGCTGGCCCAGGAGGCCCTCCCTTCCCCTGGCTCCTTTCCATATGAATTATTAAGGCTCATTTATGAAGGGCCTGCCCAGGCCTGTGGCTTCCGTGCATAATTCATGGCTCTCCCTGAAGGCCCTGGCACTGGAGCAGCCACTTCTTCCAGGAAGCAAGAAGAAAGTGCTGAGGAAGAGTGACCCAGACCTGGGCTATCCTCTCTATCTCTGCCACCCTGTCCCTAAACACCAGCCACCCAGCACCTGCACCTTCCCCCACCCCCACCCCATGGAGCTCTCTCCTGCACACTTGGGTTCTGGTTCCCGGGACCAGAGTCCATGGGCTCTGCGCAGGCTCACCTGCTCCCCTGTGTGTGGCTCGGTTTCCCATCTGTGGACTGACAAAACTGAGCCACCCTAGTGGTTTTCAAACTGCTCCAGCAGCAAGATCATTCACCTTTTATTTTTCTAACAAAAAACTATGTGGAGCCCTAATATGTAACTGGTAAGGTAGTTATAAATATAAATGTATTTTAGAAGGTAGCGCTGTAAAACATGACTCCATATTGAGTAAATAACCATTACAAACGTTGAGGCTGTTCTCAAGTATCTGGATTCAGGGCCCATAGGGACCTCAGTAGCTCCCACCACCCAGCACTCAGTTTATTCCTGTGTTTTGCACTCTACTGAGAAACTCCTAGGATACGGAGACAGGCAACCACACATGATAACAGTGACTTACAGCTCACTATGCAAGGGTAGGGGGAGAACCCTTTCCTGAGGCCCAGGGTAAAACCAGCAACTGCCCTGATAACTGAGGCTCAGGGGTCGCCAAGGTGCCAGCACCAGTTTTCACTGTTTGTGAATTTCTCAGAAGTCGAGAGCTGGGATATAGCAGTAAGCAAGAGGCACTAACAAACCAGCCTGGGCCTCCCAGGGGCAAGGCAAAGGGTCCAGGCCAGGGGCACAGTGACAGGAATCTAGAAGGGGAATCCAGGGTTCTCCAGGCCTGGAACCACCCACCCTGGCCACAGACTATGGGCATTTTAGGGTCTGCAACACCTCCTCTCCCCAGCACATTCCTCAGGTAGTCAGGCATGATGGGAACACAAGTCCTGCTCAGGCCCATTTCACAAATGGGTAAGCTGAGGCTCAGAATGATCGGCTCTCAGGAGGTGAACATCACTGCAGTCCCTGTGTGCCCAGTCAGTGCTAAAATGGGGGAGCCATGTCCAGGCCTCATCTCAGAGAGCACAGTAGGGTTGGGACACCTGTGGAGGTCACCAAGTGGGTCAGGGAGGAACCCAGGAGCTACAGCCTTCTGTTCCTGCCCCATACCAGGAGATGAAGCTGGACTAGAGGTGGCAGGACAGACCCTGTCCATGTGTCACCAACCATTCTGGTCTGATTCGGTGATTCACACACCCCCATCTCCCCTCCTGCACATCCTCCCCACCCCCCAGCATGAGTCAAATCCTCGCTAAGCCACAAATAGCTGTCCTCTGTGTGAGTCCTCAACATGGCCTCCTGCCTTGAGGAAGACAGAGACCCCCTCAAGGTCCTCTGTTCCCCTTCAGAGCAGAATCCTCTGTGGAAGCTTACAGGCCCCCCAAGGACATCCATGTACAGAGGAGAGGCCAAGCAAAGACAGAATTCAACCCATCAAGGCCAGCTTTGTTCTCTGGCCTTGTCCTTCTTCTACCTGGCCAAGTCACCTCTGCCAGGAAGCCTTCCTAGGTTTCCCCCACCCTCTTCTCAAAGCCACAGTTCTCACCACACTTCACCAAGCCTCATCTTAGGCTGGGGCTGCAGTCTAGTCCCATCATCAAGCTTCCTACAGAGCTTAGCTTGGAGCCTGGCCAAAAAGAGTTCTGGAAACACCTGGGGATAAATTTACCGGAACATCTTCCCCCTACCAGACTGGCCTGCCCTGACCACCTCACTTTGCAGTAGGACAGAAGTTGGAAGACAGGGCTGGGAAAGGGGCTCCCACTTCAGCAGGCAGCCAAGCACCAGGGAAAGGCAATGCTGACGTGGAGCGCCTCTGCACTGGGCGCTCCGTGTGATTTCCACTGCAGCGATGGTACCTCGGCCAGGCACAGGCCAGTTCATGCCCACTTCACGGATGAGCACTCTGAGGCCTGTGGAGATGATGCAACTTGCCCGGGACCACATTGCTGAACCAGAATCTGAACCCAGTCAACTCAGCCACGGCCCTGTCCCCTAGGCTGTCAGGCCTCCTTAACCTTAAGGTGGACTCCAGTAGCCAAACAGGAAGTAGGTTGCAGGTAAGGGCCGCCCCTCATATACAGCTTTTCCCAACTTTGAGAAGGGGGCTACCTCAGGAACTCACTGCCTCCACAAGCAAGTCAAAGCTGAGTGCAATGGGGAAGTCCTTCCTTATACCCCGTCAGGGCTATCCTGCTGTAGGAACGTTGTCGCAGCAGGGCAGAGCCCCAGTTCTCTCCAATGCCCCCACCAGGGAGCCTGAGCCAGGTATGGGGAGAATGCCCGCTTCCTCTGGGATCTGCTTCTTGCTAGTGCCTGGACCCTCAGAGTACGCCAAGCTGCATGTAAATGGAATGTGAGTGCTCAACCTGCCTTGACACACCATGAACCCGTTACTCTCTGTGGTGAATCCTTTAGCAGTGCAAATCCCCTCTGCAGGCTGTGAGGGATCCACAGCTGCATGAGGAAGGGGCTTCTAGTGTAGCCCCAGCTACCACACCTTTCTGGCCTCCCCAGTCCGAGAGGAGCCACCCTGCCTGGTGAGCCTCAGGATTGGCTTAAGGGGAGGCAGGTGGCTGAACCAGCAGGTCTCATTACCGGCAAAAATACTTTGCAGGTGCTTCCAACTTTCCGTAAATTCCCAACTAGCTCGCTCACTCCCCACCCAGTCAGTCACTCACTCACTCATGCATTCATTCCAATGGTAACTATGTACCCACTATGGGCACCTGGAAGGGATTTGGCAGCAAGCAGGGCAGATGCAGGCCTGCCCTTGGGAGCCTGGAATCCAAGCAGAGGAAGCTGATATCTGATCCGGATTGCGGCCTGATGAGAAGAAGAGTCCAGCAAGCCTTGGGGACAGGATGCGTGGGATGCATGGGAAGGGGCCTGACCTGGCCGAGGGGTTGGCCAGGTGAAGGTGGCACAACAGAGCAGGAAGCCGATCCAAACGGAGGGCACAGCATATGTAAGGCCCAGCAGTGGGCTCCACACACAGTGATGCCCCATGAGCACCCACAGACTGACCGTGGGCACCAAGGCAGGCTGCTCCCACACCGAGGTCTGCAGAATTCCTACCCTCGTACATGGGAGCACCTCTACACACTGGACGGAAGGGCAGTGAGATGGCTGCGCCCAGGGAAGCTGGGCCTCTTTCAGTGGGAGCTCAGTCTCTCAGGAACTGATTTCCTTCATTCACTCCACAGAAACGAACCAGTACCCGTCACAACTGGGCCCGGGTGCAGAGCCTCCTGGCCCTGGCATCCTGACACTGCCCTACACTTTGTATCTTGCAATCTTGACCCCAGGGTGAGGGCAGCAGAGAGTACTGAGGCTCAGCACAACAAATGTTAGAGGCTGGGGATTTTGTTATTACCCACCCCACCCCCCCGACACCTCTTCCCTCAGCTCCATGGGAGCTCCCTCCTGCTGCAGCCCCTCTACCACCCCCCTAGTAAGAAGTGCCAACAAGTGCAAAGCATTCGCCATTTTCCTGGTGTTTTTTGACACAGATATTGTCACTAGAATATCATCTCCTGAGAAGAGCACCTGACAGGCAGAAGGTGCTCAAAAAATGCTGGCCAAATGACTGGCTGTTCCATCCTTACAACTATGAAACATAGGAAATGTGATCCCACTTTAAAGATGAGGTAACTGAGGCACAAACAAGGTCACATATGGGGTTCCCTTTATAATCCCCAGAACCAGGCTTTCTACCACACAGCAGGCATATGCATCAGGGCCCACAGCTCCAGGGCCCTCTAGATGGCCCCATGAAGTCCCCATCCTTCTTCTTTTTAGAGTAATGGCCTCCTCCATATGCCACCAGTCTGGAAATCACCTGTGAAATATACTTCCCCCAGCACTGGCTCAGGAACTGAGTAAATGGCTAGGCTTAATGGCCTTTGGGATTGTTCCCCACAACCCCCTCCCCCAGCTGCTCTGTGCCAGGGAAGTTGGGGCCGTGGGGCGCCAGATAGGCAGGGCCACAGTCATGAGGTCTGGGCAGCCCAAGGCGTGGTGGGTGCTAGGAGGCACTGCCCAGGGAAGAGCATCAGAAAGACAGGGGTGGGGCTGCTGGGAGCCTCCAAAACTGGGGCTGGGGCCGGATCTATACGCAAGGCAAGCCTCTCCCTTACTCAACCCCTGCCCCTTGCTTTGTCCCCCCATCAATGGCTTATCCATGGAAAAAGGTGGGTCCAGGTGATCTCCCCAGGACCTCCACACCCTGATTGGGGAGGCCCAGGGCCATGGTAATGGCAAGGGACCCTGGGGGCCTACAGCAGGATGTCTCATGGCCCCTTGGATGCTGCTTGGAGCACCAACCATGCATGGTGTGATTTATTTGGCCTCACTCCCATGTCTTCCTAACTGTTTATCTCCCCCATGGACTGAGTGTCCCAAGAGCAGGGACCTAGTTGGCCCTTGGAGACCCCGGAGCCCGGTAAGGTGTGGAGTGGATTCAGCTAAGGTGTGGGAGTGGATTCAGGTGGGGAGGGGATGGTCAGGAAGCAGGTCCTGAAAGATGGGCAGGCTGTGGAGCGGGCGGCAGGGCAGATGGGGCATGGGCAAATGTCTATGCAGAGGAGCAGTTTGGAAGGAGCGGGGCAGCCGGCTGGGAAGCCAGGTGATCTCCTTGGGACAAGCCGCCGATTGTGGCAACTGGCTGCATGTACAGGCATTTGGGTTCAGCTGGCTCCCACAGATACCACGGTCAGGACATTGCTCAGAACCAATACACACCATCCCCCGTCCCTGGGAACCTCAGTGCCTCCTTGCTGGGCAGAGGGTGGGGATCCTGTGTTTACCTTCCTATCCCCCTAAGGCCACAGTTGTGTACCTTGGCTCAACTTAGCTGGAAGAGGGGGCTCTAGAAAACATGCTAATGCCTGGGCCCTGCCCCCACCCCATTAAATAATACAGCTCAGTGGGTCTCTGGACTCTCTGGACACCCCCTTCACCTCCCTACCCAGGGCAGCCCTTGGAGGCAGCCCCTGGGCTGGGAAAACTCCTTGCAAAAGCCACAGGAAGACATGTGGGAGTGGCCTATGCCCTCTGTCCCTAGCAAAGCCAGGCTCTGTCCCAGGTCGTTGTGTAAACGGTTGCTCCATTTTCCACAGTCATGACCAGCTTGACTCCGTGGACACCTGCAGACCATGGGCTCCCTGCTCAGCACACATTTATTGAGTACTTGGTGTATGCTAGCTTGGAGTTCCAGCCAAGGGCAACTGACCACCGCCCCCACCCCTCCCAGGCACACAGCCCCTGAGCAGCCAGGCAGCAAGGTCTATTTCAGGACAAGAATGGGGAGGAGAGGGGCTTGAAGCAGGCTAGGCGGCCTCTGACCCAGACAAGGAAGTCAGGGAAGGTTTCAGGGGACAGTAACTCCAAGTCAAGCACCAAAGGACAGGTAGAGGTCAGTGGGACAACAGGTGGGTCCTGCTTGGGGTTGGTAGGGTCCTCAGCAGCCCATCCAACCTCTCCCCAGCTTCCTCCATGCTGAGTGCATAGTAGGTGCTTGTTAAGCCCCCATGGAAGGAGATGGCTTCCGTTCTGTTGGGCACTCAGTTCTGAGGACAGAGATCCCACTCTGTGCCCACCCCCCATGCCCATCAGAAGCAGCCTCCCTGCTGAGATCTCCACAAGCACCAGTTACAGGGCAGGACAGAGATGACAGTTATACAGACGAGGTGGCAGGGGGAGCACCACTGTCACCTGCAGAAGGATCCCTTTCTATGGAGGGTGCTGAGAACAGTGAGGACACTGAGGCTCAGAGGAGGAGGGCAGGAGGCTTGCCCCAGACTACCACAGTGAGGCTAAGGTGGGTTAGGAGGAGACTGGAAGAGGAAGGGCCAAGGGGAGGCCCACAGACCCTGCTGCACAAGCCCCTAGGGTTTCTGGGGCCTGCGCCAGCCAAGGTGTGGCTTAAACAATTAAACATGCTGCTTCCCTCCCCTCAAGTTGCTCTGCCCAGGTACCACTAGGCACAGCCCAGGGCGTGAGGCAGGCATGGAGTGGGGAGGAAGAAGGAGGGTGAAGGATGGAGAGGTGGGAGAATTGAAAGTGAGTTCAGACTACCCTGCCTGCCTACTCTGTGAGCACAGGCGACAGTACCACCAGTTCCAGCATGCGATTGGGAGAAAACACCAGAAGGAGACCCAGATCAGAGGAGGATTATCAGTCAGCAGACTCACAGTCATGGCCAGTAGAGGTCAGCTTCTTCCTTTCCCTGACCCTTGGACAGCCCCAGAGATCCCTGTTTCCTCATGTGACAGGTTGGGAACACTGGCCAGAGGGGCATCCAATCCAGAAGCAGGACAGAGCCCAGGGTTTACCCCAAGACCTGTGCCCTTGGCTGACCGGCTCCTGAACACTGCCCAACCTGGACCCAGGATTGGTGCAGAGAACAGAGCCAGAGAGTAATGGGAAGGGCTAGGCTCCCGGCCACGTTGAGCATGGATCTCATCATATTCACCACTGGGTGCTGACCAATGACACCCAGTCCTCTGCAGTATGTAGGCAAAAGTATACCCCCACTATAGGCAAGTACACCCCACCCTGAAGCCATCCTCCCCATAAGATGAGAATGAAGTCTCACAGGCAGCACCCAGTCACATCTGGGCCTTCCCCATGGCCATGTCTACGCGTCATTTCCGTGGCTGTGGCCCTCTAAGGCCAGGTCAGTTGCGCTGTTTCACAGCAGCAGGACATGTCCCTCTGGCCATCTCTTGGCCCACTGATGCCAGCACTATCTTCAGACGTCATCTGAACCCGCAACTCACTGTTGTCCTAAACAGTCTGCCTAGGCCCTGCCTGACCACAGCACAGCACGGCAACTTGAGGGCAGTGGCTGCTCCCCCAAACTCCAGGTTTGGGTCTAGGCTATGCCTCAAGTGCTGAGAGGCCCACGGAAGTGTCCCTCTCCAGGCCTCAGTTTTCCCATCTGTACCACATGGGAGTTAAACTGGACCAACTGGTCCCACAGTTCCCACTGACCCACATCTATCACACAAGTAAGGGTGGGACTATTCTACTGGGAGGGGGATTGGGAGCCAAAAATCTCCTACTTCTGGTCCTGAGGTGGCTCCAAGGAACCTGGGGGCACCAGAGGCCCGGTGAGAAATAAACCCTCCAAGGACGTCAGCCTGGCCAGTAGGGCAGCTCCTACGGAGGGAGAAGCATGGCAGAACACTATGGGAGTGTAGGGACACCCTAAAGGTCCTGTGGCCAGGGGTTGCCTGGAGGAGGTGAGATGCAGGAGGGATGTACGGGACAGGGCTGAGTGTTTGAACCCCAGCACTAGGAGGAATCCTGCCCCTGCCACTTGCCATCTGTGTGATTTTATCCTTTAGCCTGGCTAAGCCTCAATTTTTCTCATCTGTGAAAGTGGGATAAAAATGGACTGACCTAACAAGTATAAAATATACCACCCGGGGCCCAGCTTGTAGTGATTGATATGGTTAAAACAACTACTTCCTTTACAAACATTTCCTTGGCATGGTCACCCGTCCCCTCATCTCCCTTCTCTTCCTTGGCCCCAACTCCCACCCTCAAGCCTCTCCTCTGACCCAGCAGCAAACACTGCTTCCCCATCCTCCATCACTCCCTGCCTTCTGCAGAATCTCCACCTCCAGCCCAAGGTGACCCCATCCTCAGCTCAAGGGTAAATCCTGATTAGCCTGAACCAATCACAGTGTACTATTTAGATTGCCAGTGATTGGTTCAGAGTGGACATGTGACCCAGTGCCAGCCAATGAGTGTGACAGGAAGTCGGCTGGGGGCTTCTGGGCAAGGTTTCCTCCCCTCTTAAGAGAAACCCAGAGGAGACATGCCTAGTGCCTGGGTGTGCACATGATGCCTGGAGCTGTGGCAGCCATCTTGTTGCCATACAGGAAGTTGGCCAAGGACAGACAGCTACACCAAAAACGAGGCCATCAGGCCAAGCACAGGTGACCACTTGGTCTTTGCCAACAGCCGCATCACACACCTGTTGGCTCCCTGTCGGGATAAAGGGCCTACCATGATGAAAACCCACCACACTAAGGTTCCATGATAAGCACAGAAGCAGCCTCTTGTTGGCAACCAAATGCGCTCCTCAGACTCAGATCTTGAGGGGGTGGCAGTCAGCTCAATGCCTACTCCTCAAGGGCCCCATGACCCGGCACAGAGCTGGAGGAGGGGCACGGGGCTGGAGGAAGGACCCACAAAGGGCAGGGAGCCTGTTGGTAAGGAAGGCTCCTGCCCAGGGGCCCTGGGCGGAGCCGGCAGCCTGGAGAGGGACACGGTTCACAAAAGCCAGAGGTAGGAAGCCAAAGCTCTTCCCAGGACCTTGAAGTGTCCCAGATAGTCCCAGGGCCAGAGGCTGGAGCCAGCCCAGGCAAGGCCTCAGGGGCCAGCCAGGGAAGTGGGGCTCTGCCCACGGCAGGCTTCTGGGGTGTAAGGTCCCAGCTAGCTCGAAAGGGAGACACTCCAGCAAGCCTTGGGACGGGGGTGGAGGGGGGGTCCAAGGAGAGACACAAAGACTCCCAGGGCCCTAACACACCCACCACGGACTCAGTTCACAAGGAGAAATGCCCATTTGCAAGGGCCCTTAGCACAGAGGCCTGCTCTGCCAGCTCATTCTCTTTTCTCATAACTGAAGTGGGGGCAGGGCAGGGGTGGGTTGTTTAGTTGCTTGTTTGCTGGAACTGGTGGCAGCACCAGGCCTGACCTTTAAGGTTTCAAATGCAGCGTTTTAGGCGGGGCCAGCAGGAGGAGAACGCGGGCTGCCGAAGGAAGTGATCAAGACTGAAATGCCACATCAGGCTGGAAACTCACGGCAGAGCACCGGCCTCTACCGTCTCAGGAATACGCCAGCCCCTCCAAGCCCACACTGCCTGGTGACAAAGTTGTCCTTCTCAAGGGGACCCAGAAGGCTTTCGTGTCTCTGAAACAGCACAAGGACATCAGAGTTTGCCCCACAGAAACCCCAGGAGTTGGGGCCTCACACCACATAGACATCTTGCCCTTCGAGTTTGCCAAAGCAGACCTCAACTTGCCCCCCGACCCCATGCCATAGATTTTATTTATTTATTATTCATTTATTTATAAATGAAAGGCTCTCACTCTGTGTCCAGGCTGGAGTCCAATGGTACCATCACAGCTCCATATAGCCTCAACCTCCCAGGCTCAAGCAATCCTCCCACCTCAGCCTCCTGAATAGCTGAGACCATGGGTGTGCACGACCTCACCTGGCCAATTTTTGTATTTTTTTTTGTAGAGATGGGGTTTCACCATGTTGCCCAGTCTGATCTTCAACTCCTGGGCTCAAGCGATCCTCCCACCTCGGCCTCCCAAAGTGTTGGGATTACAGGCATCAGCCACTGCACCTGGCCGGATATTTTTATTTAAGAGAAACAGCTGTACATCAGTGCAAGGAAGGCTGCACAGGGAGTCACCCTCCCCACAGTGTATACTGATCATTAGGGATGGGGGCTGGGCCCTGCCCACAGAGTATGTGCAGCCGCAGATATGTGGGGCTTGAAGGTTCCCTTCCCCCATCTTGGGCCTCAGTTTCCCTGTGTATATGATGGTGGCATCAGGACCTCAGGGATTTCTGTGGCTGTGGCATGTCCTTTCCAAGTCAGGGAAGCATGCAAAGCCCATAATGCCCAAGGAGACGGTTGCACCCAGGCTCCCTGCCCCCATAGGAACTCCTCCTGGCCTGTAGGCTCCTGAGACCCTCACATCCACTTCCCAAAATGCCAAGGGCCCTGGACAAATCACAGCACTGACAACACACAGGCAAGTCCTGAAAATTCCAGGAAAGCAAAACTTACGGTTCTCTCAGACATCAGAACCCACAAGAACTGGGTCCACACAGCTACTGGGGCCAGGGCCCATCATAGGGCACCTGGACAGCCTTATTTATGAAGACTCAGTAGACAAAAATCCATCCTTGAAGGAAGTGTCTTCGCTGGAGATGCTCCAGATAGAGAACATCTGGAGGGATCATCCCTCCAGATCATCAAGGGATCATCAAGCCAAAGTTTTTACAGCCCAAATCATGCCCACGGTGTCTTGCTGCGGGGAGGACCCAAACCCACAGCAGATACTCAAGGGCTGCCAGTCAGCTGCCCTTCAGTGTGCAAATGAGAAGCACCCACTCTGAAAGGGAAACATGCCAGCCCAAGGTCACACAGCAAGAGCTTCCCACTCTGCCTGAGCCCGGGCTCCACACCCACCCTCCAGATTTTCCACACGGGGAACGGCTGTTTGCAAAGATGCTTCACTTCACAAAGGACTCACGGAGCTCCTCTGAGTCCCAAGTCCTCCAGTGAATCCAAATACCATTCAATTTGCAAAAATTTGAATTACAAGGACGCAGCCTCTGTTTCCTTTGCAGACTGTCACCACGCCAGTTGGTAGAAGATCAAACTTTCCAGCTCAGCCTTAACTCAGGCTGTTTCTAACATAAAAGTTTGCAAAACACTGTTCCTAACAATCAGGATGCTTTATTTCCTACTGCCAGTGTTTGCCCAGACGAGCCCTGGCATTAACCTCAAAGGCGGGTGGTGAAGGTGGGCACTAGGAGCCCATTCTGGCCACAGAGATAAACAACACGTGTGCCTGCACTACATAGGCTCCCAAGCACATGCCCACATTTGAATTCATATGCACACACACGCACACACCCACTACTGCCTACACGAGAATGCCCGTGCACACACACCTACACACATGCATCCATGTTTGAGTACAAACACACGCACACAAGTGGGTATAGGCACAAGCATGCTTAGATATGAACACATCTGACACATGCACACACACGAACACACAGGTGTAGACACGCCCACATACAAGCTGACATGTGCACACAGGCAAAGGCAAGGGCCAAGCACAAGAGGAAAGACTCACAAACCACAAGTGGGTCCCAAGTGCCTGTAGGGCCTGGATGGGAGCTGGGTGCTATGGATGAGGGGACAGTGGCTAGCACTTGGAGTGCAGGCCCAGCTGGACTGCAAATCCCCCTAGATCCAGTCGGGATCCACATGCCCTTATCACAGACTCCCTAGGGCCAGGCCCATCCCTCACGGTCTGTCACACCCCAACCCTATGTGGCAGTACAGCCATGGAAGCCCTGTTTTACAGAAAAGGCTCCAAGACCCAGAGAGGCTGTGGAAGTTCCCAAGGTCACACAGCTGTTGAGAGGTGTGGCAGAGTCTCAGTGCACAGGAAGAGGGGGCTTGTTCAGAAAGAACTAGCCAGCAGGGAAGGCAGGCATCAAAGGGGAAGAAAGAGGCCCAGGGTCTAAGGGGCAGGGGGGAGACAGGCAGAGGGAGTCACTTCTCACCCTTTTCACCCACCCCTTCCCCTTTCTTTAATGAGGATCATTTCCCTGGTGGGAGAGATGGATACTGATCAGCAGGAAAGGCTTCCCATGCCCCTCCCTCTCTGCTAAACAATTAGGCTGATCAGAGCTCAAAGTGGGTCAATCTGAAAAGCAGCCATGAGACACCCAAGATATGGCCAAAGGAGGACGAGAGGTCCAGGTACCCTCGCACTGGAAGAGATAAGGCCCAGCGGCCACAGCTAAAGCAGGGCGTGGTGAGGAGCAGGAAGACCCCAGATCTGTCTTCTTAGGGAACTGGAATGTCAGAGTTGGAAGGATCCTGGAAGAGAGGAAACTGAGGCCCAGGGGGAGGAGGGGTTTTGTCCAAGGTCACAAAGTAAGCTACCCAACTGAGAAGATCAGGCTGGGCTTGCCCTTGACAGAGGCCCCCTGACCTAAGATGGGGGCTTTCAGAACTCGTTTGTGAAGATTCTCCCCACCTAATCCCAGCTAGACAGTCTCCTAGTTTGTGAGGCTCTCCCCTCACCAGGCTCAGTCACGGGTAACAGTGGTGGCTGGGGACCCAGCAGGGCCAGACCAGATCCAGAAGGAAAAGCACTGTGGGGGCCCAGGTGAGATGAGCAGGACCAGGACCAGGAGCACCAAGCCAACAGCCTGAGTCTTACGGTGGCAGGGCAGGGCTTGGCTGAGTCTGCCCCTTAGGTCCTGACCATATGTAGACTTGAATGACAGAACCTTGACTCCTTTAGGGAGGCACCAAGAGACCCCTGTGGGGACCCTGCAAGCCAGCAGGGCCATCTCAATCTCTGTGGTCACCTGCACTGCCCCCTCCTTCTGCCCTTAGCCACAGGCAGCTCTGGAGGCTCTTCAGGTTACACAGGACAAGAGAAGAAGGGAAGGGAAAAAAAGCAAAAACCACACACACACTTCCCTCGGGGAATACGAATATTGATTCTGTAGCTTCTTGTTTAGACAGTAGGCACCAGAAAAAAAAAAAAAAAAAAAAAACCTGACATGAAGAGAATCTTCCCAGTTGGCTGGAGGGCTGTAGCCAGCAATGGGAAAGCCCCTCACCCTCAGCATGTCCTCCCTAGGCCTGAGGCCCGCAGCCCATTCACTTAAAGACAAGGCACCAGGTCTGGAGGCAAATCTCTGCATGGGAGTGGGGTAGGTGGCTGGAAGGGGGAAGAGAGGGAAAGACCACTCCTATCCTACAGGTAACATCACACTGCCAAACAGGGCTCAGGCCCACCTGCCTTGACTCCAAACCTCCACTGCCCCTTGGAGAGTTTCCTAGCAACGAGCCCTTGAACGCTGGTTCCCAAAGCCCCCAAGTCCCACCCGTCCAGATGGCACGAGGCCCCCCAAGCATCTATAAGATCCTAGCCCTGTGAAGTCCCCTCAGACCTGGCAAAACTGCCAAGGGACTAGAGAAGCCAGCCTCAGGTTTCCACGAACAACCCCTAGCCCCACCCCCACCTCCATGACCTTTCTCTCCGGAATCAGACTGGAATCTGGAGAAGGAAATGGCATCTCATCTCAAGATGAAGCCCTTCCTGTCCTCCACCTCTCCACACAGAGCAGGCCTGGCCCATAACTCAAAGCTCGGGGAAGGAAAGCTCTGGGCTGGGGGTGCTCCATGATGGCCTGTGTATACGTGGGAGGTAGATGGAGGTCAGCATTGGGGCTATAAGCACTGGGGCTGGCAGGGCAGCTTCGTGCCAAGGAAGGCCCCTCAGGGTTGCCTGAGACCCAGAGGAGGAAAGAGAGACAGATGGGGCAAAGTCACAGCTGGAAGCCCCAGGCCCAACTCTCACATCCTAGGCCTCTTCATTTTCTTCCCAAAGATTCAGGCTTTAAGCCCCCCTCCACTTTCTGGGACCACTGCCCAGATGTCCCTAGCCCTCTGGCTGGGCAGCCAAGTGTCTGACACATCCATCCTTTCCCAGCCCTGCCTCTCATGGTTGTGGGCTTTAAGCAGGTCCCTTCATTTTTCTGAGGTCAGTCTCCCCATCTGGAGGATGGACATGACCACGGGCTCTGAGATCAAGGCACTAATGTGGTTGAGGGGACTGGCCTGGGCTCAGTAAGGGAGATCACCTTTAGCCTAGTGATGTCCCCCACCACAGTCAAGCTGTGTTGCAGGGGGTGAGAGAGGGAGGTGGCCCAGTGTCTTCCTCAAGGAGGTAGAATCTGACGTGGGTGGGCACAGCCTGATAGAGTGGCACAGCCCAGAGCTGGGATGGGAAGGCCTCTGGAAGGTGCAGGTGTGAGACCTTGAAGGAGGGGATCTAAATCCGAGAAAAGAGCACAGTCAGGGCAGGGCAGCATGAGCAAAGCAGAGAGACAGGTGGCCACCCAGCCTGTGGGAGCCCTGGAGACTGGCGAGTCTCGCAGTGAGACTGGCTACCGCACGGCTGCAGCATCTGGGCTTAATGCTAATGTTAACAGTGGCAGCCATGGCACCTGATGGAGCCCTCCCTGCCCACTAGAGGCGGCATTGTCTCTTGTTAATTCTCACCACCAGCCTCTTAAGCAGATTCTATCATTTCAATTGTGGAAACTAAGGCAAGGTCATCCCAATGGAGCCTGCAAAGTCTACAACTGACACCCAGCATGTCCCCAAACTACATCCTCCCAGGAGCTGGCAGTGTCCACCCATACACATCCAAGGTGCCAGAAGCTGGCAGTGCCCACCTGCACACAGGCAGAAGGAGAAGAGGATACTCTCTGCAGAAGTCCACTTAGAGGCTAGCTTCACTCTGGAGTCAGTCTCTCCATGGGGACATGAGTGTGACAAAGAATCTGGAGTGAGATTCACCTGCAGACTGTGAGGGGATTCATCCTATAATGAGCTTCCTCCTTTCTCAGGGGTTAGCCTGGCACAGTTGACCAAAAGGAGGTGCCTGATAAAGATGGAGTCCAGGGGAACAGCAGCCAAGGGTCCCCCCAAAGTCCTCCACACCAGAGGGCTGTGAGCACCTGGCAGCTCTGCATCTCAGTGATGGCAGCAGCGGCTGGGAAGCCTTACCCCTCCCTCCTGCAAAAGCTGCGGCAGGTTGTTGGGAAGATGGGGGACCCAGATGTGTGATGCTACCTCCCTCCAACAGGGAGAGCCACAGGGAGGTGGAGACAGGGGCTGGAAGGCCCAGACAGACACACGTCACCCACCATTAACCATAGCTAGACTGACGCATGCCCTGTTGTAGGCACTGCTCCCCATGTGTCCACTCAGGAGAGGAGCACGTACTCTGGTTGTCATTAATCTGCTGGTGGTTCAAACCCCTCAGGCCCCTCACTGCTTCTGCCCACCCTCAGAGGCAGGGAGACGCTAGCCAACACCATCACTGGAGCAGAGCTGGGCTAAGAGGGTACAGTCAGGTGGGCCAGCTTAGCTGGGTGCTCCACCCAGCACTCAGCCGGGACTCCACAGAGCAGGGGACAGAGAAACCCGGGGGCCCCAGAGAATGGGGCACAGAGGCCCAGCAGAGAGGACAAAAGCAGCAGGCAGGGAAGGATAGGTACAGCTTGATGAAAGACTCGAAGAAGGAGGACAGGGGAGAAGGGAGGGAAAGACACAAGGGGAGGCAAAGCAGTGAGGGCTGCCCCTCAGCCAGCGGCGGTGGCCTGATGTTGCGGAGGGCATAACTGGAAAGAGGAGGAGGCAGGTGAAAGGTGTGCTCAGACTCAGGCCCCCCACACCCAGCCAGACAAGTGCACACACGTGTGCATACATGCGTGCACACATGTAGCCTCCTCCTTGTTTGAAACTCTGAATCAAGGTCCAGGTAAGGTGAGAGAGCCCACCCCCTCCGCCCCCAAAAAATCCCCTGAAGCCCTGTCCTCCCTTCAGCGGTAACCCCTCTGCCCTTCTCAATCCAGCAGCAGCCTTGGTCCATTTTGCCTGGTGGGCAGAGAGCCATGCTGCCAGAGAGCCATTACAGAAATCACAGTTAGCGGACCCCAAACCCACACGTGCTTAAAATCCAGTAGCTTGTGAAGCTGGGCCTCTTTGCACTGGCAGACACTAACAAGAAAATGACTTTCTCATTGAGGGCCTTCCCCACTGAGGGGTTGTCACTCCAGTGCCATGAAGCTGGGTTCCACTCTTCTCCTTGGAAATCCACCTGTATCAAAGTGTCATCGCAGCCTGGTCACACTGACCCAGCAGAAGGTTCTGGAAGGCCACCCATCCCTGAGCAACCCCACAGAACCTTCTGGCCCCAACGACAGCCTAAACCTTTCTTATCAGTTCAACAAAAGCACCAGTTCCACTGGCCATGGTCATGTGTGGGGAGCTTCAAGATTCCCTCCCCTTCCTCCCTCCAAGGATCAATGGGCATCCTCGTCTGCGGGACCAGGGCAGCTGAAGGGCGCTGGCTGTCACAGCAAACCCTCTGTGTCGTTGTACCATTAGTCACCTCCCCCTGGACCCTCAGAGCGGCACAGACCCCACCCCACCTCCACCCTCATTCTCTAATTATGGTTTTCAAGACATGTCCCAAACCCTCAAATTAGCTCCAACTATATGGACAAGAAAAGAGCGTCCAGCTGGAAATGTGCCACTGCTGTCACACCCGTCTCCCCATCTTCTGGCTGGGGACAGAGGGACAGGTGTCTACTCTGGTCAGGGTCTCACATCGGCCTTCTAGAGACTCGTGCAGGCCCAGAAGCCATCTGACCAACTGCACGTTGCAGGGAAAGGGAGTGAGGTCGGGTGAGGTGGAAAAAGACATCTACTTAAACCTTCACTCAAGGAGCTACGAAACGGCTAAGAAAAAAATAATTGTGGCTTGGATCGTGCTGGGCTTTGAGGAAGAAAGAACAACAACAAAAAAATGCTTTTGCTCTTTTTAAGCACTGTGATTGAAGTCCATTTCCATCACAGCAAATGAAAGACAAAAATGCACCCACCAGCCCTGAACTTCCATACGATTACTTTCTCCCTGGGCACCCCACACACACACACACATATGAAAAATCCAGACAGTTGACAGAGGACACGTCCGTGCAGCACCTGTAATTTGCCAACTGATCACCCGCCTGAGCACAGCCAGGCTGTGCTGATGACAAGACAGAGAGAGAGACCCAGAGAGGCGCTTTTCCTGAGTTTGTTTTTCCCTCATCTTAGAGAGCCTACGAGCCGGAGTCGGCAGGTTTTGTAGCAGAACCAGGGGCTCTTACCCTTGGGCAGAGCTGGTCTAAATGACGCAGAGCCAGCCTCTCCCTTTCCCTGAAGCCAGACCCTTCCCCTTGGCCACCAGCAGCCCGACGACTCATGCCCCAATCTCCAGGCCAGGACACTAGTGAAGAAGTCCAGGGACAGGTGGCTCCTCAGACCCGGAGACAGATAACAGAAGCAGGGTGGTCACCGTGCCCCAAAGGGGTGTCTGGGCACTGACATAGGGCTGAAGCACAGTGTCAGGAAACTGATATGTCCTAAAGGCCACATGCACTGAACATCCACTCCCAGCCCCAGACACATCGGGCTAAGCTCACCGGGAGGAGGCAACCCGAGTTTGCTGGCTCTTGGGGAGGAGGAGAAGGCTCAGAAGGACCAGAAAACCTGCGGAAGCTGGCAGAGCCAGGAGAGGCTATTATCCTGTTGGCAGCAGCAGCAGGCGCAAACAAGGGTCCTTCCCACCATTCACCTCCGCCCGGACCCCAACGCCTTCACCTCCCAACTGGGCTTTCCAGGGGACTCTCTCCTCAGGTAGAGGGGGGACCAAGAACAGGGGACACTGCCTCTGTGGTACTGGCCACAGCAAGAAGGTGCTTGCATCCTTGGCATACAGATCCCCACTAAAGGAAAAGGCCCTTGAAGGCAGGTGTGGAGATGTCCCTCACCTCTGGCTGTAAAGCGCCGGGTTCCCACCAGGGAGGGAACGTGGGGCAAATGCGCGGCTCCAACTCCGCCGGACAGGGGTCGCTGGCCGCCCCCTCACCCAACCCGGGTTTCTCTCTCACCGGGTCAGCGGCAGGGGAATCAGCTGACAAGCTCGGACCCCCCTCCCTACGCCTCCCGGGGCTTGAAGATCTTGCGTTGCCTCATTTGGGGGATTTGGGGGAAGCAGGGGCACCACGGGGAAGTTTCGCGACGCAGCCAGAGCGCCTGGACCGCTGCTGCCAGCCTTCGGGGCTTGGGGCCGCCGCCCCCGGGCACAGCGGGCAGCCGGACTCAGCGCCTCTGCCCTGGCGCGGGGCGCAGGGAAGGAGCAGCGCGGACCGGGGGGCAGAGCGGGGCGCAAGCCACTTACGTGTGCTGCTGGGGGAAGCTGTAGGCAGAGGCGCCGGGGGCGGCGAGCAGCGGTAGAAGCAGCAGCGGCGACAGCAGCAGCCACAGCGGGCGCGGGGGCCCGGACGCCGGGCGCCGGGCGCCGGGGCCGGGCTGGGGGCCGCAGCCCGGCCAGGGGCACGCAGTCTGCGCTGGGCCGGGCCGAGAGGCGCCGCAGGTCCGAGCCGGCACCGCCATGTTTCCATTCAAGATGCGGCGCCGCGGGGAGGGGGGGGCAGTGGCGGCGGCGGCCGCGGGGTGGGGGGGCGCGGGCGCGGGCGGCGGGCGGTAACTCGGCCTCTCCTCCGCCGCCGCCTTCTCCGCGCGGGGCCTCCGGAGCTGCACCGGCCGGCCGCAGCGCCTCTGCGGGCTGCGCGCTGCGATCTCCCTACAGCGCTGGCTCCAAGCGCTCTGAGCGCCCGGCCCGGGACCTGCGCTCAAATAGCAGCCGCAGCCGACCTGCCGGCGCCGCCCTCTTCTCTGCCTCCCTCCCGCTTCCCCGGCCGGCCCGCCCCCGCGCGCCCCCGCCGCGGCCACGCGCCCACCCGCGCCCGCGGCCGCGCGCTCCTCGTCCCCGCGCAGCCCGAAGCCTGCCCTACTGACTTGGGCGTCCTGCGCCCCAGCCGCTGTCCGAGGCCCCGGGTGCGACCCCGCCCCCACGCCTCAGACCGCTCTCTCTCCACCCAACCCGCGGGAAGAGACCCGGGCCCCGCGGCCCAAGGCAGGAGCATATTTGACCTTTCTGGGGGCTCGACCTTCAACAGGCTTAAGGCCCGGAGTCACAGGTTTAATGGTGGAGTGACAGCTTCAGCGGAGACCAGAGAAGGAGGCATGCTGAACTCAACAGCCCCCGTGGCCCTAGCTATCTTCAAGATTTCTCTCTGTTGGGGGCTTGAACGCCCGGCTGCTGGCAGAAAGGGCCTGGACCTCCTGGTTCCCTAAGCAGAAACCTGGGCCCGGCTGTACGGTTGTTGGGGACTGGGGACGCGGCAGGATGCAGCCCTCTGCAGCCACTTGCTTCGCTTCCCTGGGCTGAACAGGCACTGTGTGCTGGCCGGTCCCAAGCCCCAGCTCCCGGGGTTTGCACAGCCTCTTATTTAGATTCTTCCAGAGCCAGGAAGCTCATGTCTGCACAACCCAGTCCTTTCTGTCCTGGAGGCCCCTGGCTCTTCCCTGCTGTGGGGAGAAGACTGGGGCTAGTGTCAACCTTAACTCCACAGCTTGTGGCCCTGTCAGAGTCTCAGTGTCAGAGTCTCAGTGTCCTCGCTTGTGAATGCTTGTGTGGGTGCCCACTCCCATTTCCAGGATGAAGTGATAATGGGGAAAATCGCTTGGTAAACTGAAGCATTCAAAATGAGGGAAGACCATCCCTAGGATTCTATTGAAGTTGCTCTGGAACCCACCTCTGCCTCTGGTGCAAATAGGATGAGAGAATGCTCCCCACCAATTTGACACAGGGCAGGACCCCCTCAGCAATAACTGCCCACAGACCTGGCCTATCACGAGGAATGAGGGATAGTAACCAGCTGGGCAGGATGTTTCAGAAACATCCAGACGCCCCACCTCATGGTATCAGTGGCTCTCCTGTCACCCACTCACAAGTCAGCCCAAGGAGGGCTTGCAGTTGAGAGGGAATAGTAGCCCCTGGACAGAAAAGGGTAGGGGTAGGGGCTGGAAATAGGGCCCAAGACAACCTTCCCTTGCTGCCTAGTCCTGCCTTGGCTCCTCCAATCCCAGCAAACCAGGGCTTGACAGGGAACAGTTCCTTCATTTCTTGGAGTGTCCTCCTTCCTTGACCTGAATGAGCCTTCAGGGGCCAGACTGAGGTTTGCCAGCGATCCCAAACCGTGAGACCCCAAAAACAGTATCAGAGGAAGGCAACACAGGGACCAGGGGCCTGGTGAACAGGTGGAACCTGATGGACTATGGGAGACGATAGTCCAGCTCTATGGGGGAACAAGCAGGGTCCTCACTGAGCCAGTTGCCCCCCAACCTCTGGACACAATGGGAGGGCAAGGGGGCAGGGGATTCTGCCCAGGAGTCGACAAGCGTGAGCTAAACAGCCACTCTCCCAGCCCCGCCTGCTGAGACCTGTCCCCAGCATCTCTGTCTTCCTTATGCCCAAGGTAGGGCTGGCCTGTGATATCCTCTCTTACCTGCTTGCTGGACAAATACTACCTGTGCCCGTGGCCCTAGGGGACCAGCATAAAGGACATCATTCCTCTTGGGTGCCCTGTCGGGGGCGGGTGACTTCCCAAGGCAGACTCTGCAGTGGCCTGAGAAATGTGAGGGCCAACCTCCCTGCCCTCCAACACCAGGGTAGCAGCACTATCCCCAAAGTGCCCAGGCCATCAGGCACATGGAGTCAGTCTAGGAACAGTGGGTGGGTTTTGGCAGTTGGGCATTTCAGTTCTAGCCTCCACAGATGTGCACCTAATTGAGGCCGCTGGCGCCAAGGGAAAGGCGGGAGATTTTGGTTGACAGGCTGTTAAAGGAAGACAAATAAGGAGGGGAGGTAATTAAGAGTAAACGAGTGGTAAGTGTTTACGCATTACAACTTTTGAGGCTCACAACATCCTCGGCCCTCTTGGCGGCTGGCTACAGCCACACATTAAGATCTTAGGAGAAAAATTTGAACCTTCACAAGGAATAGGGGGACTTCCATGGCAGGCACATTGGTAAATTGGGTAGGAAAGGCCTGGGGCTGCCCATCTGGCCCAAGTTGCCTGTGCTGGAAGACGTAGGGTAGCAGGGGCAGGTGAAGCTGCAGTAAGCAGAGAGGGCCCTGGCTCTGACAGGGGGCCTGGTAGGTGCCAGCTCAGCAGGTCAGAAGAGACTGACAAAGCCATAGGGAGAACCTACTATGTGCCAAGCAGGCCATGGGCTCAGTTGTGCCACTCGAGGGAAGAGGAAACCCATCAGGAACATCCAGGATGCCTGTGGAGGCAAGATTCTCGCCCTAGCCTGCCTCGTATCCAGTCGCACATTTTACCAACAGGCTGGACAGCTCCTTATTCAGAAAAAAACTCCTGCCTCAGACTTTACTCCTGCAGTTCCTCCTGCCTGGAACACCCTCTTTTGCCTCTACCATTTGAACTCAAGATATTTACGAGCCCATTAATACACTTATACCAGGAAGCCTTCCTGGGATACTACTACCCCCAACTGGATGGGCCTCCTCCTCTTGGTCCTGTCCCTCTGCTTCCTGCCCCAGCCAGTAGTATGCTGTGGCCTCTGCCTTGGGTTCAGAAACACACCTGCACTCTGGACTCTTTTTTTTTTTTTTGAGACGGAGTCTCACTCTGTCGCCAGGCTAGAGTGCAATGGCGTGATCTCGGCTCACTGCAACCTCCAACTCCCTGGTTCAAGCAATTCTCCTGCCTCAGCCTCGTTAGTAACTGGGATTACAAGCACCCGCCACCACACCCAGCTAATTTTTGTATTTTTAGTAGAGGCAGGGTTTCACCATCTTGGGCAAGATGGTCTTGAACTCCTAATCTCGTGATTCACGCACCTTGGCCTCCCAAAGTGCTGGGATTACAGGCATGAGCCACCATGCCCAGCCCACTCTGGACTCTTGTCAAGCTGAGCCCTGAAGGTCCCTAGTCCTTGTCACTCCCTCCAGGCCTCAAGCAGTGCTTAGCCATGGGAGGGCCCAGGAAGTCTTGACATATAGAATCATTTGGGGCCAGGCATGGTGGCTCATGCCTGTAATCCCTATCATTACAGGAAGCCCAGATGGGTGGATCACCTGAGGTCAGGAGTTCAAGAGCAGCCTGGCCAACATGACGAAACCCCATCTCTACTAAAAATTAAAAAATAAAATAAAATAAAAATTAGCTGGGTGTGGTGGCCGCCGCCTGTGGTCCCAGCTGCTCAGGAGGCAGGAGAATCGCTTGCACTTGGGAGGCAGAGGGTGCAGTGAGCCGAGATTGTAACATTGCACTCCAGCCTGAGCAACAGAGCAAGACTTTGTCTCCAAAACAAACAAACAAAAAAAAGAATCATTTGATGGCATGTGGCATGTCAAGGAGCCCAGGGGTGTGCCCAAGAAGGGTGGTCTGGCCTGGGCATGAGGTGTGTCAGCTTTGATATCAGACATCACAGGTTGTGTAAGCAAGTCATTTTGCCTCTGCGAGCCCACTTCTTCATCCATATAGTGGGAGACACCCCATGTGGCAGGGATAGTCTGAAGACCCAAAGCATCTAACACCCTGAGGGAAGACTTGGTACTCAGCAAGGGCTTAGCGAAGGGGAGACAACAGACTCGGCCATCCCAGCCATCCCCAAGAAGGGCAGGCCCTGTATGCAGACAGACAGGGAAATACTCCTGGAAAAGGGGGAGGGATTCCAGCTCAGTCTTGCAAGGTGAATAGGTTGGGATGGGCATATTAGGGAGGGGAGGAGGGGACATTCTTTTGGGTGAGCATGACTTGAGCCAACATTTGCCCTTCTGAGCCCTGTTTACCCAGCTCTGCCTCCACCTGGGCCCGTTGAACTGGCTCCAGCCTTGGCCAGTGTTCTGTTGTCCCTGCCTCTTTCAGCCTACTCTAACATACCTATTCTCTGCCTTCTTTGGGCTGTACTCCGTGGTCCCCAAGGGTCCCCAGCTGGGATTCATTCCACATGTGGGCTGACTACCAGCACTTGCACCTGCCAGTGGCTGCCATGGCTAGCCCATCAGTTCCTTGCAGATACCCAGAGATGCAATGCTCCCCAAAATGCCCCTGTCTGAGCATGGTGCAGATGCTTAGTGGCCTCCAGATGCAATCAGGCAGGACCCTACCTCTGGACATGTCAATAATTTTTCGAGGATCCTTGGCGCATTATCAACCGATAGGCAGTTTAGTACCATTTACTGTAATGTATGGAAGGGGCTGGAGTTTAACCCTTTCAGGCATTGCAAGCTATCACTACCTGCACATCAAAGTTAGAGCCAAGTCCCAGGTTATAAACAGTCTGAACCTATAGGACCTCCTCATTAGAAAGAGGGGAAACTGAGGCCTGGAAAGGGGAGGAGACTTGCCTGAGGCTGCCCAGTGGTCAATGTAGATCAGAGTGTGGAGCTTTGAGTCTGGAGACCTGGGTCATCATCCCAGATCTATCTCCCTATGAACAAGGATAAGCCAGTCAGAGCCCCCAAACCACGTGTCTTAATGTCCCCACCCTGGCCTCTGAAGGGAAGCCCATAACCCAGCATTGGGCCATGGGGAAACCATGCCTCCCTGTACTGCAGTGGAAGCCCCCTGGTTAGACCTCCATCATCCCAAGAGTCACGGAACTCAGATTATTTGAGCAAGGGAGGATGCTGGTTAATTGAGTAGGTTCTAGCAAGTATAAGAGGCTTGATCCTTGGCCCCTGGGAGCTCCCCATTTGGTGGGGCAATGTGATACACAGGAAAAACATGGTGAGTACCTCAAACCACATATAATTACACCATGTTGGGGAAAAACAGCAAGTGGTCTCTCAATGTTCTGAGGAGGCCCAGGTGATCAGGGAAGGCTTCCTGGACAAGAGGACCTTGAAACTGGCACACAAGGGTAGGAAGGGCTTGGACAAATGGATGGCTGGAAGTGGGAGAAAAGAGTGTCCCTGGCAGAGGGTCAGAGCAAAGGTCTGAGACAGAAGTGAGCTGGCCCTCTTCCCTGGGGACAGGCACAGCTCCCCTGGGGTGTGTATGCCTGAATAAGTGAGCTCCTGGCAGAGGCAAGGAGAGAGGTGGTATAGCCTCACAGGCAGCATGGGGCAAGGCTCAGCTGGGCAGTATTAGGACAGGACAGCCTGCTCACTCCTGCATCCAGGACTCCAGGACCCTGGGTGGCTTCATCCTTAGAGAAGGAGGAGAAACAAGTTGATCATTGGTTGTGTGAGCACAGGGAAGCTCGGCCTCACCTTCACTGCCTCGGCTACTCTCACAAAACTCAGGTCCTCCCAGCTTCAATAGCTTCAATAGATGGAGATAGGCACAACTGCTCAGCTAGAGGATCTGCTCCCACCGGAAGCCCCTGCCTCAGCTGTTCCCATTGCCACTAGCAGCTGCTCCAGACAGTCTGGAGTTTTCTTCAGAGAGGTCAGGATCAACCTACTCATTTTATAGATGCAGAAACTGAGGCCCATGGAGGGGCAGGGCTGGTCTCAGGCTTCCAGGAAGCAAAGAGACACAGGCTCCCGGCTAAGGTCTAAGTTCCATCCTCTGTACCTGGTCCCAGTCACTGGGGTCTTCAGAGCCCTCAGAACCCTCTTTGAGAGGACCCTGGCCCAAACATCTGTGCAGGGGAGGAGGAGGCCCCTTGGTGCCACCCGTGTCCCACGTGCCTTGATACGTGTAGTGCAAGGGCCCAGAGCTGGTTTGCCCCTCCCCTAAGGCCTTCATCCCGCTCTGGCAGGAGAAAATGAGGACAAATAAAAGAGAGAAATTCTCCCTTCAGAAGAGCATTAGGTGTCTGAATGGCTTCCAAATAAATAAAAATCTCCTCAGAGCCCCCGGCCAGCACTGACAGCAGCTCTAACTCCCCACAAGATGTGTTTTTCTGCCTCCAGGTGGAAGCGAAGAGTGTCGGTGGTAGGCTAAGCCAGGCTGTAACAAGGCAGCCTTCCATCACTGCCCAACATCCCATCAGCGCCTCAGTGGAATGGCCATGGCAAATTGCCTCCTCTGATAGCTGCCCCTCGAGGCCAGTCAGAGAAGGGTGAGAAGCGGGACCAGCCTCCCCCACCAAGGGGGTTCAGGGAGAGCTTCCTGGGCGGTTCCCTTCCCTGCCCAAGGTTGAGATCCAGTTGTCAGTAATTCTGAAGACAACTGTCCCTAACTTACTCATTTTGCAACTGAGAAAACTGAGGCACAGAGGATTTTGGTGACTTGCTGAATGAAACGAGAGGGCCAGGGATGCATCTCATGAATAAGTCAGCTCTGCCCACTGTGTCAGGAATGAGGGGTCTGCTTCCTGAGAGGAGGCTCCCTGAGGGCAGGGCCACACCTCATGCCATCCACCTTCCTGTTGGTAACAACAGAAGGCACTTGAGTGACTGCCCTAAGTACGGATGGATGTGAAATGGCAGGAGAGATCAAGGCTGTAGACCCAGTGAAGTATCTTCTTCAGCACACAGGTGGGGGAAGCCACTGAGGAAAGTCCTCAAGTCTTTTGCTTCTGCAAAAAGCACCTCTTGACTTCTGCTCATCAACTCTTTAGGGAATTAGCCTCTGCTAGGCCGCTGTGGGGAAGGCAGGACCTGGTTCTACCATCACTTAATTTAACTGATGGCTGCTGTTCCTGTGAGGGGCAGTTAGCACTCCATTTGTTGAACCTGGAAGATGAATGAAGCTAGGTGGTTCTTGGAACCTGCAGGGGAGGGTGGCGCTGTGTGGGGTGGAAGCAGGGCCAGGAGGAGCATCATGTCATGGGAGTCTGGAGGGCTTGAGAGGCAGCCCTGCTGCATTTGGTGAGGCGCCTGCCTCCTGGGGGTGCTGGCACTCAGGCCCCTCCACCTGAGTTTCTTGGATACCGGGCAGGGAGGGGAAGGGACGCTCTCAGCCAATAATCAATCCAGCTTTCCTATTAGCACGGGTGTAGATCTCTCCACCCCAGCATCATGGCCCCATCTGCAGTCTTCATTGCTCTCCCTAGAGCTGGGGCCTTTGAGACCTCTGCCTGTTTCCAGGTCCGAAGTGAGCTAGGGTGGGGGAGCAGAGAGCAAGGAGGCGTGGGGCTCCTCCCCAGCTGGTTGGAGTAACCTAAGGATGTAAACGCTGGAGGAGCCCCTCTCAGTCTGGATCTATTGCCCCAGAAGCCAGGCCACCAGCCTTGAACATACTCCAAATGGAGGAGGGCATTTTCCAGCCCAGGCCTCCATAAAACCTTCAATGCTGCTGACCCAAGGGGGAAAGGGTAAGCCCCTGCTGTGGAAGGTCATTCTGGATTGGAGGCTACATTGCTGCCTCGGAGGCACAGTTGAGAGATGGGCCCAGGCAGGGCAGGCCGCAGGGCCGGGAGTTCTGGCTCTTCAGGCCACACAAAGGGGCAAAGTGAGCAGGGCTGTCCCTCCCCAGACTTGGTGGAAACACTCCTCTCTCTCATCTGCTAGCATGAAGTAGTACCTAGTTAAGCAAATGCAAGGAGCATCTGCTCAGGATGGAAGATGCAGGCCATGTGTGGTATGGCAGGAAATGAGGACAGGGATGGGAGTTGCGGGGGATAGACAGGACAGGGGCTGGCCTGGGACCATTGCCCCCAGGTGGGCTAGCTGGGGGAGGGGCATCATTGCCCCAAAGGTGTGGGGTGGGGAAGGGGAGGCTGTCCAGGGTACAAGTCCAGAAATGACTATGCCTTGTCGGAATTCTGGGTCCTGTTCCGCCTGGGCCCTGAGTATCTGCAGACAGGAAACATCCTGGCCACTCTGGAGATGACTGAGCGGCAGAATCCCTTTCAAAGGACAACAGGACCTCTGTGGACCCCTTACTCCATTCCATAGTTGGGCAAACTGAGCCTCAGAGGTTTGGGGTAGGCCCAAAGTTACCCAGTAAGCAGTAGAGACCAGGTCCCAGGTCCCCCTGGGTCATTGCTTGGGGCCATCCATGGCCTTGTCTGATGGTTAGAGCTGGCCCATGTTCCCATCCTGGGTGTCTGTTTTCCACTTGCTGATAAGGGGCTTATACTGAGGCCAGCAGAGCAAGGCAGGTGCCAGAACAAATGCAGAGAGCAGAGGGCCCCTTGGTGGCCTAGACAGACCCTACAGGTCTGGGAGCCCCCAAGGCAGAACTAAACCCTCTCTCCTCCCAGAGAGTTTTGCTGGGCTCTAGGGCCCAGAGGGGATGCTTGGGAGGCTGTACCTGCATAGACTAGTGAGAGGCCAGAGGAGAGTGAGGAGGCTTCTACCTACTTACATTCCCACCAGCTGGAACCCCTTACCCTCCCCCCGCCATGGCCTTCCTGAGCCCTGCTTGGCAGCTCCAAAGCACCATCTTGCTGAGGTCTTAATTTCTAAATGAGTGAGGAGGAGCTTCAGGGAGGCAGAGCCAGGGGGGAGGGTGAAGGCTCACTGAGAGAGACCTCAGGGAGGATCAGCATGTGGACTCAGCAGTTTGCAACAAGCCACCAAGGTCTTACCTGAAAATCTAAGCCGGCTGCCATGGGGTGGCTGGGAGCAGGCCATGGACAGGAAAGACTGGCAGTAAGTCAAGCATGGAGCAAGAGCGGAAGGTAGAACTCAAACACCAGGGCAGCGGGTATGCCAGGCATGCTCACCCCTCAGAGTGTAGGGCATTATCAAGTGTTGGTGAATGAATAAATGACTATGTAATCATACATCACCTCCATCACACTGGGGCCTGGGGTCAGGCCTGGTATGTGACCCCTGCCAGTCCTGCAGGTCAGATCCCTGGGAATAAGATGAACCCTGGCCGGGCGCAGTGGCTCACGCCTATAATCCCAGCACTTTGGGAGGCTGAAGCCGGCAGATCACTTGCGGTCGGGAGTTTGAGACCAGCCTGACCAACATAGAGAAACCCCGTCTCTACTAAAAATACAAAATTAGCCGGGCTTGGTAGCGCATGTCTGTAATCCCAGCTACTCAAGAGGCTGAGGCAGGATAATTGCTTGAACCTGGGAGGCAGAGGTTATGGTGAGCCGAGATTGCACCATTGCACTCCAGCCTGGGCAACAAGAGCAAAACCCTGTCTCAAACAAACAAACAAACAAAAACAACAACAAAAAAAGATGAACCCTGCCTTCAGAACTCCATGTAACCTCCTCCCAGGTTGCCCTGCTGTTCCCTGCCAGCCACATCTCTCTGATTAGATTCAGAGCTCCCTGTAAGCCCCAGCCACTCAATGGCCCCCTCTCCCAACACACACGCACACACACTACTGCCATTCTCCTGGACATGCCAGGGTAGCTGCTGCCCATTCAGGCTGGTCTGGCTGCTCGCATAGAAAGCTGGACAGCTCTAGGGTCTTCTTACCCCGGGCTCTGCTCACCCCTCAGGCCCCTAAGCCTGTTCTTGGCAGAGGCTTGGGACCACAGGGACCACACTGTGACCTCTCTGAGTCTTGCTGCAGTATCCCCATAAGTAGGCCCCGAGGGGCTGGACCCCAGGCTGGAGTGCCCCTGTTCCCAACCTTCTCTGGGGACTGTATGTTCACTGTACAGAGGAAAAGGGCTTGCCCCAGGTCGCTGGGGCTTGTGATTTTCAAGTAAGAATTCCTGATGTTTCCTCCAGAATAATAACTCCCATCACCACTTCCTCCTCTTCAACCCCTTCATCCCCACTTCCTACCAGGAACTGGGCCAGAAGGATGTCTAATTCTCAAAACAGCTTTCCAGGTAGGTAGCATTAGCCCCATTGCCCCATTGGGCAGATGAAGAAACTGAGGCTCCAGTAGTTCTGAGTGGCTTGTTTAAGCCTGGCTGGGAAGCAGCAAAGATGGGCTCCAGCTCCCGATCCAGCTCCTCCTGGGTTGATTCATGAGGAGCATATTGTAATCTTTTTTTTTTAGCAAGCCCATTTTATCTCAATATGCAAAACTATGCACATGGCATGCAAATTATTAGAAAAGCTCCCAGGGTGACAGTGCAGGCTTTGAGTTTCACTAATGATCCAACAATTCGGGGGCCTCTATCTCGCTTTAGCTGAGCCTCTCTACTCTGCCTCCCCACCAAGGTACCTCTGGGGAGGGCGTTGCAGGAGAGTTGAAGGTTTGTTGACACATGGCCAGTGAGGTGAGCAGCCTCAGACCCCATGAATGAGGCAAGGGTCTTATGCCCAGCCCCCTTCCTGCCTCCCCTGTCCCTTATTGGACTCCTTGGGGCTCAGCAGAGTTGAACATCTGCACTTTGGTGTGCACGAGGACAGGGGCTGCTTTCTGCTGCCAGAATATAGGAAGGCTTTCTGGAGGTGGAGGAGAAAAGGACATTCCAGATGAAGGGAACACTGGAGAACTAGTAAAAGGTGTCGAGGTAGGATCTGCTCCAGGGAAAGCCAGTGAAGCATTGAAGGTCTGCTACGTTTCGAGGAATGAGGCTTCTCCATGATGAAAGCCCTTTCCACCGGAGCAGGCAGGCCAGGAGGCTGGGAGGCGGGTGGCCAGGTTAGATCCAGACTGCGGCCACAAATCATGGGAGAAATGTCCCATGCGCACAGGGTGGAAAGGACAGTCATCCAGCGCCTTGGCCTGATTCACGGCTAGGGAGGCAGTGGGCATCCACCGGGCCCAGGTAACCTTGAGCTTGTTAGCTAACGTCACTGCACCTCAGTCTTCTTGAAGGTAAAATGGGCTCAGTAAATTCCTCATCTTCCTCTCAGAGCTGCTGGGAGGCAGCTGGGGCCTTCACCCGTTGCTGAATCATAAAGCATTTATGGAAAGGCTGTACCCATGGTGTCCTCCAGACCTGCAGAGGGAGGCAGGGCAGGAGTGCCACCACCACCCCTACACACATCACTCCCCAAGGCGATGAGCCAGGCCTGGCACCTGCCAGACACCCCTAGCCAGCTAGGAACAAAGCCCCAAGCCCAAGGTTAGGGCCGGGCTCAGGGTCCATTTCAGTGATAGGTCAGCAGGGAGGGCAGCACGTGGAGGCCACCCTGCCTGTTTCTGAGGTGCATAGGGAAAGTGGGGTGGTCTGTGGTGAGCAATGGTAGAAGCAGAGTCTCAGAGAGAGAGACTGCAAGACAGACAGACAGACAGGGCCCAGAGGTGGGTGGCTGAGCTCAGTCTGGAACCTTACCTGCTGTTAGAAAGGCCCCAGGAGTGTCTGGTAAATTGATCCGACAGGGGCAGCTTCCAGGTAGGGAGGGGATCCATGGAAGCTGGGTCTACCCCTTTCAGGACACTGGATTTCAAACTGGTTTTAAAGCAACAAGGAATTCTTTTTAAACTAAATTGGATGCAGATCCCTAATATATGGCAGATCGAAGTAGGGTTGTTCTGATGGAGGATGGTCGAGAGTCTCCCAGGACAGAATCAGGGTACATGCCCTGCACTGGAGGTGGTACGGGTGCTGGGCAGAGGCTTATGCCCCTGACAGGGTCTGGACTGTGGTTTCCACTCTCCTAGGACGACCTTGTGAAAAGCCTTTTACAGCCGTGGGCTTCATGTTCTCATCTGCAGAATGGGAGTTCTTGGTACCCCGGCCCAGCTTGCCCCTTAGTTGCCAGAACAACTGTGGGGGCAGAGAGCCCTCTCTCTCAGGCTGCCCCACTTCATGGAGAGGGGGCAGGTATTTATTCATCCTCCCTAAGAACCGAGGTCTTGGCGAACTCATCTGCCTCCCGGCTCAGCTAATTGGAATCACTTCCCCACTTCTCCTCTGCCTCTCAGTAAATTATGCGAATTCCCCCAGTCAGAGGCCTGGGTGATGGACAGCCCTGTCACAGCAGCCTAAGTGTTTAGAGAGCAATTGTTCTGGGGAAGGCTGCCATTCCTCAAGCGTGTGCTGTGCAGGGAGCCACGAGGAGCGCTAGCCCAACCCTGCCGCTGCCCCCGTCCCTGCCCCTGTCCTTGCTCCTCTGCCCGCCCCTGCCCCGCCGCTGCCCCTGCCCAGCCACCAGAGCTTGCTCCGCCCAGCCTGCCAAGCACGGGCTTCCGGTATGTTATCCTTGTCATAACAATCAGAGCAGCCGAGAGGTATTGCTCTTAAACCCTCAACACACATTTTTATAACCTTTCTGTTTAATAAGAAAGAGACAGCTCCAATTAGCTGGGAATATTCTGCCGAAATGGGATTATTTTAAAAGCTCTGGCAATATTATAAAATAGCTTCAGTAAGTGAACAGCTGTTGCCGGGCCCTGCCCGCCATGCGCACTGCGCCTCCCACACCCTCGAATCAGGGCTGGGCCCCTTGCCCCTCCCCAGGGGCTCCAGAGTCCCTGAGAACAGTGCTCTGGCCAGCAGCCAGGAGCCCCTCTTCAGGCAGCAGGATGTAAGTTGTGGGTGTGGGGCATAGTCTCCATGGCCCAGACTGGAGGGGAGGGACAGTTCACACCATGCCCTGAGGCTGGACTATGGCCTTGCTGGAGTCCTGCCTGTCCCAGAAAAAGTCATGTGGGGACCCCAGCATCATCTCTAAAAGGCCTGCAGCCTGTTCTGCTGCCCCTGTAGCCTGGACATGTTCCCTACTTTTAGCAGGACTCCCGTCTGCTGCCCAGGCCTTCGCAGCCTCTCCGGCTCTCCAGTCAAGGGGGCAGGGCAGGCTGCTTGTGAATCCATTTCTCCAGATTGTGTGTTCTGAGTCCACTCCCCAGGCCCACCCCTGGGCCAGGTAAGGATGCTACCGAAGGGGTCCCTCCCTCTCCTTCTTGGGGCCAATGCTCATCTCCTCTTTGGCGCCTCCTCCACTCTCCCCAGGGCCCTCTACATTCCTTCTCTCTAGGAGGGGCTGTCTCTGTTTCTTTGCCCATTGCAGCTGGCAGCTTTATCAGTTACTGTGTCTAAGCCCCCAGGGCTGAGAGGCAGGGACCTGGAAGTCCTGGTCTTCCCCCTTTTCCCATGCCTGCTAGCTAAGCTCTGCAGAAAGGAGGCCTCCGCTCCCACCTCCCAAAGCCCTGGGGCTGGATCTTATCCACAGACTCAGCATTAGCAGCTGCCTCACCTGGGCCATTTGAGGCAGCAGACTGATGCCAGCTCCTCCAGGAGCCGGCCCGGCCTCTGTGGGGAAAAGCTGGGGCTGGGGCCTTCTAGGAGGCCCTGGGTCTTCTTTGGCCTGCTGCTTCCTGCCCACTCTGTCCACTTGCCACTTGGCCCACAGCTGTGGTGCCCGCATGGTGCTGGGTCCCCCTGAAGGCTCAGGCTGAAGAGTTGATAATGTTTGAACAACTTTCAGGGAAGGATACAGTTGAAAGGGACCTCAGAGTCTGGCCCATGGAACGGGTCACTGTATAGTTGGGAAAGCTAAATCCAAGTGAGAGGAAGCTCTGAGGCTATATTCTAAGACAGGATGGGAAGCAGGACTCAAGCTGTCAGCTTCAGCCCTGGTGTTTGACCCTTATTGGCCCTGGCACTGGTAATGATGGGATTTGAACTCTTGGCCCTGGTGTGGTGGAACTAGATGAGCCCTGCCTTAACTGCACAGGTAATGAAAGGTAACTGCCTTCCCTCTGAGGCAGGAGTGGGTGAGGCCCTGCTGTGGGGCTGAGGGGGTGCAGATGGGACTCTGGGTCAGGCTGCTTGACAGGGAGACCCCTGTGGGTACTGTGTGGCAGAACCAGGGCAAGGACTGGGCCAACAGAGGTGCATTGAGGTGCCCAGATACTCCACTCATTTCTCCCACCAAGTGCCCTCCACGCCTGGCCAGAAAATATGGGCATTCAAGGTCTCCCTTGATGCTGCCAGGAAGAAAACCTCATGGCCAAGGGAACAGCTGCTGTGGCCCCAGCCTCACCAGGCCTAGGTCTTAGAGACCCTGCCTGGGGAATGGGAACAATTTTGGGACATCCTTGGGAGGAGACCGCAGCCTGGGAACTGCAGCATGATGCAAATGAACCATGTGCTAAATGGGGAAAAATGAATTTTACACCCAGACAAAGTGACTTTTATCATGTTAACGACCATGGTTTGCTCATCGTGTCTGGCGCAGTGAAATGGGGCCTGTGGATGTTTTTCTTTTAGTTCTGCTTTTAAATGGAGGCATATTCCCCCGCAGAGCAGACAAGCCAAGGCCTTCAGATTGGGATGACAGAAGTGCCTATTCAGCAAAAACAAAACAGAATTTTTTTTTTTTTAATCTTCATCTGTGCCTTCCAGCAAAAATAGAGCTGAGAATGAGGAGTTGGGGTGTGGTGTGAGGAGCCCCGGCCAGGAGACAGGAATGTGGCCCTGGCCAAGCTCATCCTGGTATGGCCTGGGACATGCTTCACCCATTCCCAACCTCAGTTTGCCCATCAGTATCAGGAGTGAGATGGGCTGGAGGCAGACGCTCTTAGGATCAGAGAGCTGCTCTGGCCTGGCCCTTGCTCAGATGTCCATGTCAAGCACATCACACTGGGTATGTCTGAGTCTGGAACTGCCTCCTCTCTCAGACTGGGACTCCCAGGGGGCCAGGCAGGGTGGAATCATTTCGGAATCCATGGTGCCCTCAGCGGCCAGTGCAAGGTCCCACATGGAAGGGGCAGAGATTTTTGCTGATGGAGCCAAGGCTACTTCCACGACATCTGTAAGGAGCATCCAAGGGTGGACTCTGTTGGCCACGTCCCTGAGCACCCCACCCCCACAGACTGCACCCGGCACACATCACTGGCACATGGCAACTCCATATTGTGCTCATCAAGTTTCAGGAAAACACCATCTGATGCCTTGTATAGTTGCCCAGCACAGCACCCAGCTTCCCAGAAGGAGCCTGCGTTGTGTGCAGTGAGGGGCTGCTCATCTAAGGCTAATGAAGAGGACACGAGGCTGGCATATCTGGAAAACCCCTGCCCTGACGCCATGCAGTACTGCTCTGGAAGCCTTGCCCAGGTCAGGCAGGCAGGGCAGAGATCAGTGGACAATCAGCCAGCTCCAGCAGAGGTAATTAATCAATGTTTGGGGCCTTCCATCTGGGAATGCTGTGATCACTGCCACGCCTGTGCTCTGGTGGAAGTCAGGGCCTGGGCCAGGCTGACAGGCAGGGACTCAGATACTGTCAGCACCCTCACTGCCAGCACAAACACCATTGCGAACACTGCCTCTAGCAGTTCAGTGCTGCTGTTCCCATCATGGTCACACTGCTGCCACCCTTATGGTAGCAGTGACTCCCCCGACCCCACCCTGCCTCACCGGGACTCACTATCACCATCCCCACCCACAGTCACCTGTGCTTACTCTTCCCCTACTCAAGACACTTTTACACTGTTCCCACAATCCCAAAAGACACACAGGCAGCTTAGTGGTAGGGAGACCAAGGCACAGAGAGAGAAAGGGCCATGCCACCTAAACAAGAGAGAGAAGCCGGCCCCCTGGCATATAAACTATTGTCGCTTCCATCCGACCCCTCCCCTGTTCCGATATCAGCTGTTCCCAGGGAAGATCCTTCCTCCTCATACCAGTCAGGATGGGTTCAGTTAGGTTGCAACGACAACAACTCTAAAATCTTACTGGTTTAAAATAATGAAGGTTTATCTCTTTTTCCTGCTCCGTGCTCTTCATGGGTCAGCTGAGGCTCTGTTCTGTGTCATCTTCACATTGAGCCCCGGCTGGCCAGACAGCCAAATTCTGGAAAACTGACTGTTGTCATGGTGGAGGGAGAGCTGGCCCCTAAAGGTCCCATGCCAGCGATTAAAAGCCCTGCCCTGAAAGTGCTGCCTCTGCTCACCACTCGTCGCCAGAACCAGGCACACACCCCGCATGACCACCAGGGGGCAGGAAGGTGCAATCCTACCTTTAGCCGGGAAGCAAGGAGATCAGGTGGATTTGGCACCCACCAACAGTGGAGATTTCTCTTCCTCTCCCTGCCTTCACTCCTTGCTCCACCTACCCATGTCCTCCAGCCCCCTGGTCCAGCAGGATTGTGAGGGTTCAGGTGGGGCTTCCTCGGTCCTGCTGGGATCACAGGCTGGGCTTTCTGCTCCAGGTCCCGGCTCCCAGATGCCAGACAGCCTTTCCTCAGGAGGCAGATGGGCAAGGCTCTTGGGACTCCAGGAAAGAATGCCCCTGGAGATGAGGCTGGGTGAGCCAGCAGCACGTGGGAGCCTGTCCTGTCCCAGGGAAGCCTTGTGGAAAGGGAGGGAGGGGCTAAGCTGGGCTTTGGACAGTGGCTCTGGCCATGGGTGTGGTGAGAGTTGCAATGGGAGAGGCTGGGGCAGGAAGCAGCTGGGATTGTCTCAGGAGTGTGCAGAGAGGGAGAGGACGGGCCAGCTTCAGCAAGAAGGCCAAGACAGAGGAGGAGGGTGAACGAGGTACGCACAGAGAGGAATGAGGCCTCTGGATAAGTCTGGAATTCTGGGGTTCAGATCCAGGGCTCCAGTCCTGCAAGGCAGGTCATCTTGGCTGCCCAGGAAAGGAGATGTCAAAGGCAATGGGTATGGAATGGCTGGTGTGGGCTATGAGCCTCCGGGTCTGTGCAAGCATCTATCAGGCACCAGCTGGGGCACCCTAGTCACATGCTGATCCTCCAAATTCAAACCTGGCTGAGGGTCCCTGCAGTCTGGTCTAGCCCCAGGGTTTGGGCTGTAGGAGAAGATCCGAGGCTAGGGATTGCAGGGAAGGAGAGAGATGGCTTCCTGGGGCCTCTGAGTAACAGTCTGGAATTCTGGGGTTCAGCCCCAGGGCTCCAGATTCCCAATCTGGGGCTTATTTTGATCCATCACCACAGGCCAAGGCCAGGAGAGGGGCAGTGATGTGTCAGGATGGGGATGGGTCCAGGCAAGCCCACCTCTGATTCTTCCGGTACTGGGGTGCCTGTGCCCCGGCAAGTAGGGCTCTTCCCACATCATCCATCACTAGGCCACAGAAGGCTGGTCAGGATCAATAAACAAACAATTATCCTGTCATTACTGATTGTAGGCCGGGGGCAGGGTGGCAGCTAAGTGGGGAGCACCCGGTAAACAGTGGGGAGCACCCAGTGAACGAGAGTTTCTGATAAGAACAACCCCCACCTCAGGGGTTGGCTCAGGATGGGGGTGCAGGGGAAGAGGACTGTGGAAGTTGCCAGGCAAGGCTGCCCTACAGTGGGGGCAGGGCCCAGGAAGACTGAGCTCTGTCTGGTAAGCCACCCCAGGGGGCTGCCTGAAGGAAGCTAGAGGCCGTACTGGACCCACCCCTCACCCTCTCCCCTCTTTCTGATGTTTCCCTCTTCCCTTTTTCCCCAGCCACCTCAGCTAGGGACAGAGGACACATCAGGAAAGTTAGTAACTGAGCTATTCCCGCCACAAATTAAGAGTCCTTCTCTGCTGGTCTATTGTACTTCCCTCATCTTGGGACGCCTAAACAGTCAACCAAAACAATAATTTGTCACTGCTGTCCCGCAAGGCATGTCATCTTGGTTGCCCAGGAAGGGAGATGTCAAAGGCAATGGGTATGGATCTGACTGGTGAGGGAAGCAGGAACACCCACAACCCTGTGGCCTGGGTCCCAGCTTCTAAGAAATGTTTGGGGTCTGACCTGGGAATAGAGGAGTTGCACCCTGAGCTCCTTGGTGGGTGGGGCAGGGCCAAATCTGCAGACTCAACGCAGAGGAGCCAGGGCTGCACATCTCCCCCAGTTCTGTTCCCTGTCCCATTCCCAGCCCCATGGAAGGGAAATCTCTCTCCATCAGAGGAAAGAGACGAGAGGAGAAGTGATTTATTATTCTATTCCATTATGCCTGTTTCCAGAGAAACTAATTATGGTGCATTGTTGTATTAGATACTTTCAGAAAGATTACATTTTCTTACTTTGGCCGATAAAAAAATTAAATCCATCAGTTTTCCTAAACACATTACAGTAAAGACAGACTTGCTCCTTGTAATTATTAATCAGTCAGATTTGGGGACGCAAAGCATTTGACTTAAGCTCAATGCAGTCACGAACAATGTCCCGGGATCGCATGTGGTATTGAAACAATTTTTCAATTTATTAAAAAGTCATTAAGGCAGTTGGGGTGGGAGGTAAGGAGAGCTGGACTAAGCCGCTGAGTCAGGGTTGTGGATCGGGGGTGTAGAGTCATCAAGGGGCTTCTGCAAGTGGGAAGAAACCCAGTGTGTCTTACTCCTACACCTGGCTCTGAGGGGCCTGCTCAAGTTGAAATGGGACCCTAAGACGTCAGCCTCAAGGCTGGGTGCGGTGGCTCACACCTGTAATCCCAGCACTTTGGGAGGCCAAGGCAGGGGGATCACTTGAGGTCAGGAGTTCAAGACCACCCTGGACAACACGGTGAAAACCCTTCTCTACTAAAAATATAAAAATTAGCCAGGTGCAGTGGTGCATGCCTGTAGTCCCAGCTAGTTGGGAGGCTGAGGCAGGAGAATCGCTTGAACCCAGGAAGCAGAAGTTGCAGTAAGCTGAGACTGTACCACTGCACTCCAGCCAGGATGACAGCTCAAAAAAAGGAAGTCAGGAGTCAGGCCCTGCCCCCATCTCAGTGACCTCACACTATACTCATTCATCTGTCCAGAGTCCACTCCTTCAGGTTGTGAGCTCACGGGATGGAACGGTGGCAATAATGTAGTAATGGGTCACTCGGGGGAACAATTTGCCCTACGGAGTCCTAAGCCCACTCTCCAGTGGTCCTGCACTGACGGCTGACAGCCTGACTCCCACCCCTGGCAGGGAGACAGGCCCCTCCTACCAGCTCAGGCCCTTGGAACCCCCAGCTGGGGACATGTGGCTATTTGGAAGGACACCTCGTGTGGCCGAGTGCCTTGTTCCAGTTGCTGGGCTTGCTCACTCAATCATTTAATTACTCCTCTGACACTTCCTGCTCCCAGGAGGGATTTACAGGGGTTTAGAAGGCTGGCAGGCTACAAGCCCAGCTTAGCCTGCATCCTGGCTCAGGTGGGAGCCGAAGGGCGGCAATAGGACCCAGGCTCAAGTCATAGCTCAGCCACTTGCAAATTGCTGACCTTGGACAAGTTAGTTAAACTCACTGAGCCTCAGTTTCCACTTCTAGCGAAAGGGGTCCTGTCTCCTCACACAGGACAAGGAGGTCATGAGACCTGTGTCTGCCCCTCCTGGGCGGGAGCTCTGTCACATCACCTCTCTCCCTGTCTGCCATCAGGGCAAAGTTTGGCTCCCCCTCAGGGGCTGCTTCATTCATGTGGTTCCCTCTGACTGGAATACCTACCCTCTCCCATGAGCCTTTCTTCTGAATTCCACTCACCCTTCTTCAGGTGACCTTCTTCAAATCTGGGTGGGGCCCTCTGGGTATTCCTGCCCAGACTAGGGGAAGGTCATTAAAGCAGAGGCCTGAAATTAAATCCATCAGTTTTCCTAAACACATTACGCTAAAGACAGACTTGCTCTTTGTAATTATTAATCAGTTGCATTTGGGGATGCAAAGCATTTGACTTAAGCTCAATAGAGTCATGAACAATGTCCCGTGAATGCATGTGGTATAAGGCATGGGGCTCAGAAAGGCCAGGTCTCGTCCCTGACATCCCCCAACAGAGCCGAGACCTGTTACCCCCAAGCCCCATCCACACGAGACTCCCACGAGAGACTTGAACCTTGCTGGATTGGGCAGACCACTCTTTCTGTAGGTGTATTGTGAGGGTCCAGGACCTCAGAACCAGAGGAACAGGCAGTGCTGAGCCCTCATAGGCTCTCTTGATCCAGCACTGAATGACCCCATCCAATTTACGGCCATGCCGCTCTGAACGTGCCCGATCTCGTCTGAGAGACCCCATCCAGCAACAAGACCTGCCAGCTCTGCTCTCTGCCACCAGCTGAGTGCCCTGCTCTGGACCTGCTGCCAGCCCCACTCTTGAGATACCCACACCCTCCAAGAAACTCAGGACAAGGCAGGGGCTGGGGGCCAGGGCTTGCATTGCCACTGACTCCTGGGTGATGTGAGCCAGCTCTGCCACTGTGTACCTTTGTTTCCTCGTAGGTACAATATCCCCACCCCCACCCCATTAGCAGAACAGAGATTGGGCTGGAGATGAAATATCTGAATGGAGGGGAGGACTCCAGAAGAGGAAGGAGGCCCTGGGAGGGCTGAGGTTTGAGCATCAGCATAATTGGGGGTGACTGGTGAGGTTGGGGCGGGGTCTGAGCACAGCTGAGCTTCAGGCCTGCCCTGCTCCCAGCTGTCACAGGCCACAGGGCTGCAGAGATGGGCTGCTGGGTGCCTCGCTCCCTGGCCCTTGCCCCTGGGTCTCTCACCTGCGGGCAGGTAGAATTGAGCATGCTCCAGACACTCCATTTCCGGGGGATTTATAGAGGGCTTTATCTTCCCTCCTTGATCACTGGTGAGGGGATAGAGAGGGAATGCTTCATTCTTTCCCCTTTAGAGGGGCAAGGAAGAACAGCCTGGCCACCCTCAAGCTTGCAAAATACTGTCTGAACCCCATGTTGGCTAACCCTCCTTCCCCACATGGGGCCTCGTCAGGGCCTGGCGGGTACTAGGAGGGGATGGAAGCCATTTAAGCTGTCACCAGCTCCATCAGAGGATTTAAATCACTGACACAGAGTAACAGCGCCGTGGATTACAGTGCGGGAGCCACGCAGGCACAGCACAGCAGAGGCGGGGGAGGGGGGCAGTGAGGAGGTCCGGGCCAAGAGGCACCTCCTTGGCACCTCAGCTGGGGGGTTTCTCTGCAGCTGAGGCCATCCCAGCAGGGAACCCCTGAGCATCCCACCTCCCCCTCCACCCAGACTAGTTCCCCACAGAAGCCCCCACATCACTGGGCTGTTTCAGGGCAGCTGGGAACCTATTCTTTGTGTCCTCACGTAAGGGCTTGAGGTCTTAACTCATGCCTGCCTCCCCACCCTGCCCATGGACTTTGCACCCAGAGGTCTCACAGTCACAGGCACCCTAGAGAGTGGTGGTGGGGGCAGGGGCACCTGGCAGGGAGCCTGCCTGCTCTCGCTCACAGGCACCCAGCCATTGTCTCTGATTGCATGGTATTAGCCATAAATTACAGCCTTTGAGAGGCCGCATGTAAAAATAAAATAAAATAAATGTCAAAAGACAGAGAAAATGTTGATTCTTCAGGGAGAAGAAAGGATGGCTTGGTTAAATTAAAACTTTGAGAGGAAGTGGAGTGTGGGAAGATGGTCCCTGGGACCCAGGAGCTGCTGGGGCATAGTAGGGGTAGCCTGGAGAACATCATTCAGTCAATCAGCAAACACACTGGTCCTTCCTGAGGTCTTGGCCTGTCCAGGCCAATGTAGGGGAAACACAGGAAAGATGGGGCCCCACCTATTGTGGGCAGCATAGCCCTGAGACTCAGCAGGAGGAACCCCAGGCACTGGCTCAGCAGACACGTGGCTGGGCTCAGGCTGGGGCCTGGTAGGGTTGTGGGAGCTCTCCGTGGTGCTGAGGCCCATCTACCAGGTGAGAGGGCTGCTACCCATCCTGCCCTTCCCGCAGCAGGGTCAGGGGCCCCTCCTTCTCTACCTGAGTCTGGGACCCAGAGAGAGGCCAACAGCTGACGTAAGAGCCCAGCTTGCTCTACCTTCTGTTTACCCTCTGCAAACACTCCTCTTCTAGTCCCTCCTCACCCTCTTCCTTGACTCTCCCACCAAGAAAGTTAGGGAGATTTTCCAAGGCTGCCTCAGTCAGGGCAGTGGAAAGAGAGACTGATGGATGGACAGAGCCCCTGACTGCCTGGCAGATGGACCACGTCCACAGTGATGTTTCCCCGGTGGGTGGCATTTCTCACTGGAGTCTGATTCAGACCCCAGACCCACATACCTGAAGGCCTAGGCCAGGAATACAGTCAACAACCCAGTACTCCTGGGCCTGTAGGGTTGAACTGGGGCAGGGAAGACACTCAAAGAATGAGGGATATCAAGCCTAAGGAAACAGATAGGATCCCCTGGGAGGGCTGGCTAATAAGGGCTGGAGTGGCAGAAAATACACACCTCTCACCTCCCCTGCCACTCCACCACACACAACCTGTACTCCCAGGCTGCCCCCTTGGAGGGGCCAGAGCAATTGTGAAGCTGCAGCTATTTTTCTAGAGGTTCTGGTTGGGGGACCCATTTGTTTCTTCAATGAGCAAAATACACTAAAAAGGCATCCCACTCCCAGCAACAGCCTCCAGGCCCTTTGCTCGCCCACCACAGCCATGGGGAGGAGGGATGCTCCAGGCTAGCTATGCTGGGTGCCTATTCCTGTTCTTAAGGGAGTCTCAGCAGGGTCATCTATGGCACACTTGCCATAGATGGGCAGATGACCTGGGTGCAGCAAGGGCTTGGTAGCTGGACAGGGCCTGACCTGGCTCCTGCTGGAGGTGAAAGGGGTTCCTGCAGCAAGGGCACCTCCTCACCAGGCCCAGGAGCACCTGCCCCCACTCATCCAGCTGCTCCCTCATCCTGAGACTGCTGCCCAGTCCTGCTTGACCTCAAACCATGGCAGGACAGGGCACTGAAGTTGCTCGGTTGAATAGGCCCCAGCATGACCCCAGAATGGCCTTCACTCTGGTACCTGCTCTTCCATCAGCAAGTGAGCCCAAGTGTACTGTGGCCTGAGCCCCTGCCTGGCAACACCTCCTCTGGTGAAGGTGCCCACCTGGCACCAGGCTTCTGGTCTGAAAGATGCCTGCCTTCTTCAAGGTGGGAAGGGAGCTGTCTCTGGTGCCAGGAACCCCCCAGCTACCTTCCTGCTCAGCATCCCTGTGGCTGGCAGTGTTTGATTCTCTACTGGCAGTCAAGGCCAAGGTCTAGCCCTGGCCTCCTCTCAACACTTGGGCTTCCCTGAACTTGCAACCCATATCCAGCCACCTTTGTATGCCCATGCTGAAGATAACTCTGGGACTCAGGAGGTGCTTGTAGTGGTGACTCCCCAAGGGTCTCACAGGGACCAGGCCTAGAAGCCCCTTCCTCATTCAATGCCTGCATTCTCCTCAACGTGTTCATCCATCCCTGATGTCCCTGAGTCATCCTCGTCTCCCTGCAACTTGGCCCCCAAGGTGGTCTTCCCCCACCCCTCCTTCTCTCAGGCTCCCAAATTCCAGAGCCTCTGAACCTCCTCCTTTTAGCCCCCTCCCCTCTCTGAGCTCCTCTCTTGGCCAACCCAGGGGCCATACTGACAGATTTCACCTTGAAGTTCCCTTCTCACCATCTCCATCTCCTGCTTGACCTTAACTGGAGAAAGTCATTTTCTTTGTGCCTGCCCCTAGCAGTGGGGCCAGAGTGAGTGCAAGGATGGGAATGGGCCATGGCAGGTGGAAATTCAAGTGCTGACATCCACGGGCCTCTTCTGTCCCCTCTTCCTGCACCTGGACCCCATGCCAACCCCTCCACTCCTAGACCCCAGGCACAAGCCTGGCCTACCCCAATCTACTGCTCATACCTACACTTACTCTCCCCTCTCACCCTGGACTGAGCTTACCAAGCAGACCCTTGGGACACCCCCCTACCCAGTGCGAACATACTCCCTACCCCACTGATCACACAGCATATGCCTGCATACCTTTGGACCCCTACTTTGCCTTGTGCTTTACTCTGAGCACACACTCCAGACAAAAATGTGTATCCACAAACCTGTGCATTTGTCCAACATAGGGCTCCAGAAGATCAAAGCCTAGAGACTCCCAGAAGCCTGCCACCTGCTAACCCAGTCCAGATGCCCTGCTGTACAGGTGGTAAAGCAGAGGCCTAAAGAGGAGGAATGGAAGCAGTCATTCTGAGTGGGAGGTGGAGCTGTCATGTCCCAGGGAGGGGATAGGGGTCCAACTGGTTCCCCTGACTGCTTCAAAGGCAGGTCCCTCTGCTGGGCCACTTGCCTGGCCACATTCCCTCTCCAGCCTCTTTTCCTCTCCAGAGCAAATAAGATTTCAGTGCTCTTCCCTGGGGAGACTCAGCACGCCCCTGTCCCTCAACCTCTGCCCTCTACCAGCTCTCTTTCAGGTCCATCTCATTAGGAAAATCATCTCAGGCCCAGCCATGTTCCAGAGTCCCAGATCCAAGCTCTAGCTGTGTGACCTCAGATAGCTCACCTCACCTCTCTGAATGTTCATTTTCTCAGCAGATGAGGAAATAATAATAACAGCTGACCTCACATGCTGTCCAGAGGCTAAAAGGCTCACCTGGAAGGAACTTAGTGCAGTGGACAGGGCCCTGTACCAACACAATAGTAACACCAACAGCAATAATAAAGCCTCTGCCTTTCCCTACATCCCCCTCTCTGGATTCTCACCCATAAAGATCTTTTTTTCTCTATCAGACTTCTTATAAAAGCTGCCTGCATACTAGCTGCCTCTTCCTGTCCAAGCACAAACTCCTACACACTCAAGCCTACCCATGGGACATGCCCGTCACGGGAATAGGCCACAAATCCACACCCCCCAACCTGGCACATACACACATGCTTGAACACATGCATGCACAAACAGTACACAGAGTATAATTCATTTGTAAAGGAGACTCCAGTCGTGCTATCCATCTTGAACTAAAATTCAATACTTCCTGGCATGGCCCGCTGGGCCTTGATGGAGAGGACAACACTGTCCCACGTAGCTGGCTGATCCTTCCTCTCTGAAACAATGGAATGCCAGCCACAAGGGCCCAGTAGGGATGGGTGAGGTGCTGGAGGGGTCATCCCAGCTGTCTCAAGGGATGGATTCTAACGGTCTAGCAGCAGATGTGGGCCCAGAGCAGAAAATGTTCTGCCTTAAGTCATCTCATCTGCAGCGTCCTGGAGGGTCAGACAGTCCCTCTCTGATGCGCTATTTTTTTTCTGGGTCTTTTGGGAGCAGTGCAGCCTGGATAGGGAGTAGACTAAGCCACCTCCAACTTCCTGGAAGCCAATCCCCATCTCAATTCCACTTCTCCATCCCTAGTCTCTTCCCCTCCCTCAGCCACAGCGGCAATTCATCAACTCCCTCCCTAATAAAATTTCCCCCATCCCTTCCTGAACTCCACCCCTTTAGAGACTGTGGTCTCCTCCCAAGTACCGCTGCCCTTTGGATAGGCTGTTTCCTACCCTAAATCAACATTCCTTCCCTTTTTGACCTGGAGAACTCCACAAGATTCAAGGCCCAGCTCAAACACTTCTTCCTCCAGGAAGCCAGTCCTGACCCTCCTGGGAACAGCCAAGTCCAGCCAATCAGGGAGGCTAGAGCCATGGGATGGGGCACTGAGAGAGAGGCCAACTGTCCCTGCCCCACCATGCAGTCCCCTGCAGGTGGGTAGGGGACTCAGATTCAACCCAGGCAATGGTGAGCCATGGAAGGGATTAAGGGGGAGCGGTGTAGTCAATGCACAGTGCCTGGGTGCGGCTTTAAAAGGACATGCCAGGTCCTTTCCTCACCCTTTCCCTGGGGCTTCCAGTATCTCTGTGTTCGGGCCGGCTCAGGGCTCGCTAAGTGAACATTCCTCGGCTGGGGGAGTTTTATGGCCCGCGGTGCTTCCTCCGCAATGGCCTGTGCTGTTTACTAACCCCTCTCCGGCTTGGAAATAGACTGTCTTTCCTGAACGATTTTCTCTTTTCCCATTTACTAAACATTGATTTCCCCCCTCCTGCGCCTCTAATAGAGCAGAAACCAATACGTCTCTGTTTGCTTTTCTCTGCGTTTGGGGCGCGGGCGGCGGCTGGGGGCGCCGGCTGCTGCGGCGGGGCCAGGCGGCTGCTCCGCGCATATGCACCCGTCCAGGTGGCCCTGCTCTCCTCTGCGGCGCTGGCACGGCAGCCCCGGGCCCGCAGGGTGCCAACATCGGGCACGCAGGGACGGGGGACGGGGCACGGGGCACGGGGGTGGCGGAGAACACATCGGGTAGACAGGCGGTTAGTACCAGGAGCCTGAGTCGTCTGGGGCTGCTGCGAGAGCCGGTAGCAGGGGCACCAGGAAGACAGCCCGTTCCCGCGGATTCCCAACTCTTCTGTGCCTGCAATTTCATTAGTGATGCCTGGCCTCCTCCAGATCCTCCTTTGAAGTCCAGGTGCTTCTGAATGAGAAGCCCATTAGCGCCTGGGGCTGCATTCAGTAGAGGCCAAGTGGGGCTGAGACATTCATTTCTTCTCTCATGTCTTCAGTCACCGAACATATCAGACCACCTGTGGCTTGTTCCCACTCACAGATGAGAAAAGTGGGAGCTCAGAGAAGGGAAGATCTTGCCCCAGTCACTCTGCAGGAGAGAGGCAGAACCCAGAACAGAGCCCAGGCCTCTGACTCCAGGTTGGGGAGTCTGTGGTCATTGCATGGATCAAGGGGAAGAGAGGGCACATCTGGCAGAGATGCCTGCTGAGTGTAAAGGCCTGGAGGCAGGAATGTGTGTGACATAAGCTGGGGCAAATGACGGTCAAGTTTAATTTTGAAACTTCTCAGGAAGCTGGCCTTGGCTGGTTGTTTGTGACCAAATAAAATACAGGAGGGGCCTTCGCAGAAGGGAAAACCAGAGGTTTCAAGGCAGACACATGGGAAGGACTGAGGTCAGGGCAGATGCAAAGAGGGACTTGCGGCAAAAAATCCGACTAGGAGACTCATAGACAGGCTGATAAGCTCAGGCAGGAGGACAGAGGGATGAACAGATGAATGAGAGGATGATGGACAGAGGGATGGACAAGTGGACAAGCCAATTCGAACAGTCAGAGAGCACTGAGCAGGATTCAGCAGAGCCAGGAGGAGAAACAGCATCCCTAGGGGCACTGGTGTGAGCAAAGGCTTGGAGGGGAGGCTGCAAGTGACCTCTGGGCTAGGAGCAGTAGGGGAGGAGGCTGGTGTCCTATTATAGTACATTGCAGAGGCCCAAGGCCATGAGGAAAGCAGAGCTGGAGGGGCAGGTGGTTGGGAGGTGGCTGTGATCCCCCACCTCCCAGTGCCCCTGCCTAACACAGGCAGCCCTCCCACAATAGAACAAAGGCAGCACTCAGGTGGGTCTGGTTATTCACATCCCCCAAGGATCACTGCACCCTGTACAGTCAGTGACCAATGTGTGTTTGGAGCATGAACTTGGATCATGATGCCTTTGCTGCACCAGGGGCCAGGTGTATGGCCTGCCTCTGGAGTAAGGCTGTGACCAACTCGGACAGACTGGGGGCAGGCAGTGGGCAAGCCTTGGCTACCAGGAGGGAACTGGTCACAGCCACAGGCACAGGGAGCCTCAATAGGGGCCTGGACCAATTAGGATGGAAGGGGAGGCAGCAATAATTAAAAATTAAAAACCAGCAAGACAGTGGTTTAAAAATGAAAGGACTGAGTAAAAACAATTAGCAGAGATGAGGCAACAGGGCTGGCACGATACAAATGGAGCCGATCACAAAGCACTAATGACATCGGAAAACCTAATTTTTACAGTGTCAGGACTGGGTGATTGAAGCACTGGGCCTGCTCCCGAACCAGGCCGTATGCTGCCCTGAGGCCGGTGGAACTTTATCTCCCTCTATACATCTCAGAGGGGCCAGCAGGCAGGTGCAGAGGCTGGTGGGAGAGGCTTGGAGGCAGGAGGCCTAGGGATGGTGCTGGGAGATTGGGAAACCAAGACAAGGGCTAGAGGGAGGCAGATACTGCCCCCTTGGAGTGTCCCCACTAACGAAGGCAGCAGTGGTGAAGTCACAATCCTAAGGCACTCGGTTGCCGCGGAGACCAGGCGACCCTCCTGGCAGGGGGAGGCTGAGTCAGTTTGAGTAATGGCGGAGAACGTTGCTGCTGATGGGGAAAAATACATCTTCATAACAGGGTGAACCTTTTGGAAAATGGAATAAGTAAAATAATTGAGAGAAAGAAAATTGAGTTTTTATTGCTTTTTAAGTGTTTAAGTGGAGGTTTCATTTAGGGAAATTATCGTTGCTTTTATTTTTAGCCACCCGGTGGGGTGGGGAGGGGTGAGGAAGCATTGATTTAGGGAGGGGCTTGGGTGTCCTGTCCCTCCCCGCAGGAGTCGCAGGGCACCCTCATTTCACAGAAGAGAGAAGCTGGAGGCCAGCGGAGCAACTGAAACTGGCCACAGGGCATGGCAGAGTGCCCTCTGGATCCCCCTTGCCTTTTGGGGGTCTCCTGGGCCGGCCGTCAGGCCGACCCCTGGGCCTCCTCTCTCGTCAGTCCCCTGACCCAGTCCCACTTCAACTCATTCTGTGCTTCTGCTCTTGCTGTGGCCTCAGTTTGGAATGCCGCTTTCTCCCTGGAGCCTCAAAAGCTCTTTCTGCCCTGCAACCCCAGTCCCTCTCCCCAGCCTGGCTCCTCCTCCAAGCTTCATGCTCCCCTGAGTCTCCTGACCCTTCTTTTAGGATTTCCTGCTCCCTCCTGCCTGGTCCTCTGCCTCCTGTCCCCAGCCCTGGCAGGATGGGTGAGGAGGGACTCTCCAGAGAGTCTGCAGAGCCCATGTCTGTGCCCGTAGTGTGCTGTTCGAGCCTCCCAGCCTCCTCTGCCGAGCCCTGGTGTCCTCAGCCTCATCCATACTTATCCCATTCTTCCTCCTGGCCAGCCCTGGCTGTGACCCTTCCACACACCAGAACTGGCTCAGGCCAAGATCACCAAAGACCCTACTGGGCAGATTCCATGATGGGTGAGGTGAGCTGCTTCTCCAGACCCCACTGCCCTCCCCTAGGTCCATGTCTGGCTGCTACCTGGGTCTCTGTCCTGGGCCTACTCTTGTACTCCCTTTTTTGCCTCTAGGATTAGCCTCTTCAAGGCTCTGTTCTTCCTAAGATCTCCTAGACGTCCTCCTGGTCCCAGGATGGAACCCTGTGCTGGCTGCCCCCTTCGTTTTCTGCTGGCCCCACTCACTCCCTGCTCACACAATCCCCTCTTGCTCAGCCAACCCCTCATCCACTCACTCCACGGACCCCCTCATCTCTGGCCAAGGCAGCTGCTCTGGAAGCTCCTGGCCCACCACCATTTACACTCCCTGCCCCAGCAGCTACTTCCAATTCCTCAGCAGCATGGAGCTGTTTTCAGGCTGGGGCCTCTGCCCATGCTATTCTCAATGCTTGGGAAGCACTCTCTCCCCTCAGACCATGAGTCAGGAGGGAAAGACCAAGACTCAAGTTACTTCAGTCACAAAATGGAATTTATTGGCACAAGTAATTTAAAAATCCAGGTCTGAGAACTTCAGGTATGGCTGGGTACAGGTGCTGAAACGTTATTACCGTGACTTGGCCTCTTGCCTGTCATACTTACCTGAATGTGAGCTCCATGCCCAGCCAGGCCTCCCCGGTTCTGCTCCTCAAGGCACCTCATTCCCTGATCCCCCAGCTGGAGCCCCAGCCTTGAGTCAGCCACATGCCTGTCCTGGAAAATCACCGTGGGCCTGGAGATGAAGTAAGCTGATTGATTGGCCAGGCCTACGTCAAGGGGGAGGCATGTGACTATTCCCAACACATAATGATGGGGTCAGGGGTTCCCCAAGGACAACTGAGAGTGAGCACCCGAGCATGGCCCGGCCTCTGCTGAACCTCCACAGGTGCCTCAACTCCCCTTTCTTGGTTAACTCCTTGAGAGAGTTAATTCTCTTCCCGTCTCACCTCCGCCTAGGCTGTGAGCCCAGAGGCAGGAACAAGGCTGTCCTATTTACCACAGGATTCCCAGTGTCCGTGAGTGAGGGGGAGCCCTTTATGGTACAGAAGGGGAAACTGAGGCAGGGGCTTAACTAAGATCACATATCCATGTTCATGCCAAGGCATCCTGTGCTCTGTCTTTATGCCATCTTCAGTGCACCAACCCTCCATCTCCCACAGCTCTATGTCATCTGCCCCCACCCCAAACCACCCCCATTCCTCGTGTGGCCTCCAGCTCTGCCTGTCCAGGTATCCCTCTTGCCTAAACTCCTGTGGTGTCCTCTCTGTTCTCCACCTCCTCAGTGCCAAAGCTGTCTCATGCTAGCCCCTGCCCAGCCCGCCCCTGCTCCCGAGGCCCTGGCGGCCCCATGGACGCTGGCCTCTCTTGTCCCCACAGACAAGATGCCATCTCTGGGGGATATTCTCGTAGGTTCTCTGCCTACGCTGCCGCCCTCCCCAGGGCCTGAGTGCCTTTCTTCCCTGGCCTTCTGCACCAAGCGCTCCTCCTTACCAGGTTAGCTGCCCTTATTCTTTAAGCTGTAGCTCAGGGGTCACAGAGAAGCGTTCTGTGGTCCGCCACTGTCCCCTCCTCTGCTGTAGGATATCTGTCTGTGTCTGCATGTTCTCCCCAGGCACACTCTGCCCCCTTGAGGGTGGCCAGTGTGTGATTCCTCCTGGAGTCGGCCCATGTCAGACCCTGAGCTGGTGCTCAACCGCTCTTGGTGCGTGTTCATTGAATGAATGGATGACCTTCCAGTGATGGGGCCTTCACACCTGGGGCCAGTTCTGCCGGTGAACAATGGGGCATGGTCAAAGATCCTCCTGGGCCACGCCCTACAGAGCCAACAGGGGCAAGTTCTGTGCACATGCTCGGGGCTAGCAGGACCATTGAAGAGGTTGTGAGCCGTCTGGGAAGCTGGGTGATAGACCCATCCTGACCGCTGGCCCCTGTCCCACCAGGAGAGAACTCCTGGGAAGCTGATGAGACACAAGCTTGTCCTCTTGCTGGCCTTGGTTCTTCCTTACATCTTTCCTATTCTCTGTGCCACCAGCCAGTCCCCTCGCCCCCTTGGTCAGTGGCCTTGGTCCTCATAGTTCCTTTCCTCTCCTTTCGGCTTCTGCTCCCCTCTGCAGGGTGCATGGCACATCCTACTCCAGCGCCACCCCCTCCCATCTTTCCCTGCCAGTTCCCCATCCACTCCCTGCTCAGGCTCAGCCTCCTGAAGCCCTGTCTCCTCTCCACTAGGCACGGCTGCTTTCCTCCAAGTTAAGTTGAGTTGATCTTCTATTTAATTACCTGATGTGTTCATTGCCTGCATGGCCTATTGGCAGAGGTGGGTAAGCTGGTGGGCAGATGGACAGCTGGGATGGCTCAGACCTTCAGTGGCCACCTGCCTGTGTACCTGGGAGTACAGCAGTGTGGGTGTGCTTCCCTGGGATGCCAGGGCAGCAGGAGAGGAGTGCATGCACCCACCCACACACGCATACACACACACACACACACACACACCCTTGTGTTTCCACACGTATAACACACTAGCACAGTCACATCCCACATCCCACGTAGCCAGCCATGCATGCATACATGCACACACACACAAACACACATCACCATCTCCCACACACACATCCGTACTGGCTGACTGTGCTTCCAGCTACAGCCAACAGCTGTTACTACTATGCCTGTCCTGGGCCTGATATTCGAGGCCTCCATGATCAAACCTCAACAGACCATGCCAGCCACACCTCTCTGAGATATCCCTGGACACAGCAGGGGCTGAGGCACCCTCAGGACAAGGCTGGAGGGGTAGGAGCTTGCCAGCTTCAGGCCTGGCCAGAGAAGTGGAGGCTGTCCATCTCTATCCATCAGTCTGTGTGTCTGTGGGGGTGTCAGTCACCCTGGGGGAGCCCCTGGGGCAGACACTCTGAGCAAGTCTCCCACTCAGGCATCATCTCCCCTCCTCTGACACCCTGTGCCAGGCAACACCTGGACTCTCACCTGCCCCAAGCTGATCCCAGGAACTGGAGAAGAGGTGGGGCACAGGGAAGGCACCTCCTGGAGGAGGCAGAACTCAGAGGACAATGAGCCCTCACTGAGTACCTATTATGTGCTGGAGCTTTCACACCGTGGTTGAAGTTGGTTGTTATCACAGTCTTTCCAGTCTTTCTGTCCCCTGCCCACACATCCCTCATTTCTCCCTCCTCTTGAACACAAGGAATGAGCTCCTCAGGGAGGGAGCACACTTCTCAAGTCACACCCAGACTGCTGGAGCCTCTTCAGTTTCCCTGGCTGTGTTTGCAAGCTGCATCTCTTTTTTTTTGGTGGAGGTGGAATGTCATTGTCCTTTCTGCTCACTGCTAACCTAGGTTCATCTTGCTGCTTTCAACAGTGATACTCTCTGGTCCTGACTCCTATGGGCAATGTCTGGTATACCAGGCCACCGCTGAAGTCTTCACATGCCCTGTGGCAGAGGCATGCCCCATGACCCCATTGAGCGATGAGGAAAGTAAGGCTTTGGGAGTTTAAGTGACTTACTGGGGAGCTCCTAGGTAGAAAGTAGCTGTGGCAGCAATGGATCTTGGTCAGGTCACCAACTAGGCTGGGTCTGCACCCCACACCCTGGTACAGATGGGACGACTGAAGACCTGAGGCCAAGAAAGAAAGCTGCATGGTGGCCCCTGGCACTGAGATGCTCCACGGTGTGTGGTGTGTGGTATTCAGTGCACAGTATTGTTGGGGTTCAAGAAACATGACTCCAGTCAGACGTGGTGGCTCACGCCTGTAATCCCAGCACTTTGGGAGGCCGAGGCGGGAGGATCACCTGAGGTCAGGAGTTCGAGACAGCCTGGCCAACATGAAGAAATCCAACTAAAAATACAAAATTAGCCAGGGATTACATGCCTGTAATCCCAGCTACTCGGGAGGCTGAGGCAGGAGAATTGCTTGAACCCAGGAGGCGGAGGTTGCGGTGAGCCGAGATAGCGCCATTGCACTCCAGCCTGGACAAGAGCGAAACTCCATCTAAAAAGGAAAGAAGGAAAGAGAGAGAGAGAGAGAGAGAGAAAGAAAGAGGGAAAGAAAGAAAGAAAGAAAGAAAGAAAGAAAGAAAGAAAGAAAGAAAGAAAGAAAGAAAGAAAGAAAGAGAGAAAGAGAAAGAAAGAAACATGACTCCAGAATGTGGCACCTTGCAGGTCACTCTGCCCTTCTCCAGCCCTCCTTTTTTCCCACTCCTTTTTCTCCCGGAAAGTGGTCATAGGAACTAGAACCCCTCTCCTGGCCAAGCAAACCATAAAACCTAGAAAGGTCACTTTCTGACCTCCTCCCTTCTCTTGTACAGATCCTCATGAGACAGGGGTTCTGGCCCTGGGCAGGGGCGGGGGCACCTCTATCATGCAGAGACCCAGGAAGAAACCTGAACAAATGAGTCTTGCTGAAGCTTTGCTCCCAGCGTATTAGCATTAGGCCATGCCCTTTTGCTTTAAGCATTTTTCCACAACTTCTTTCATCAGACTTAGCATAAAAATATTCTGTTTTCCCAGGCCCTTGGATCTTCATTTCCTCAGGCTCCCCAGTCACTTAAAACTTTGGTGAAATCAATGTGTTCTGCTTTTCTGTCAATCTGTCTTTTGTTATAGGGGTATCAGTCATGACTTTTGCAATGGGTGAGGGAAGATGTTCCTTTTACTCTCCTGACCTGAAAGACAAAGCTTCCTCCTGAATCCTCGCTGAGGGCTCCAGCTGTGAGGGAACTCATTCAGGCTGCCAGGCCAGACACAAACCCTTTGGGTCCCAGCCCACATTTGCTGGGTAAACGTGCCCCTTCCTATACCTTCTCATCTTCACCATAAAACAGTCTGGGGGCCTCTCTTTGTTGGGTGTAATTAGCTGTTTCTCCCTCACTTGCTCATGATTATATTCTGGTTTAGAAGAAATCAACCAAAGGAGTCTTTGTGCCGGGGCTTCTTAGGCTGACCTGGGGTGACTGAGTGCAGTGGCTGCCCCCCACCCTGCAAATACTTCCTCTCCCCTAGGGAGGACTGGGGAGGAGAGGATGAAGGAAGGAAAGGCAGGAAAGGGAAAGAAGCAGGGGAAGCAGGGGGAGGAAGAAAAGAAGGAGACAGGGAGATAGGAGGGTAGGTTGACTCGGGGTGGGGAGGAGGAGAGGGAAAAGAGGAGGAAGGTGAAGGGAGGAGAGCAAGAGGGAGGGGAGGAAACAGTAGGGAGAGGACACACTAACCTGACCTTCGGGGAGGCTGGAGGGAGGGGGAGCCCGGGCCACAGGGGAGTCGACTATGGCTGCAGGAGACAGATAAGGTTGGGGAGAAAGGCGCAGACGCTGATGGGAGGGCAGGGATTAGGGGCTCAAGGGCCTGTCCTGGGCCTGTGGGTGGAAACCCAGGAAGAAGGGCAGCTGCCCTAGTGAGATGGGAGGAGGGAAGAGGAAGCTATCGCTTTAGGGTACCCCTGTGCCCTTGGTGAGCGAGGAGAAAGGCCTCCCACCCCTACTCCATCTCTGCTGCACAGTGAGCTGTCTAAGCAGACCCAGGCCTCTGGACCTGGGCAGGACCAAGAGGGACAGGACAGATTCCCTGAGCTCAGGGCTCTCCTCCAATCAAAGAAGACAAGTCATGACCCATCCCCCACGAGCCTGGAATGATCACACATCGATGGGCATGCATGTCAGCTCACAGAGACAACAGGGACTATCCCTGCCCTGGTGGAGACTGGCCCATTGCGCACGTGTCCTTTGCAGCCATGTGCTCACACACGCTTGGCCACATCTGGTCTCTCAGATTCCCACACTCAGCTTGGTGCCTGTAGCCTGTCACCTGGGGCAGGTGAAGATAGGCCCATATCAGCATGTATGGCATGCTGTTATTCTCAGAGGCAGATTTTGAGGACACCCCCATTCTCCCCCTCCAGGGCAGGGCAGTGGCCTCTCATGGAGGCCCATGGCCACTGGGCCTTGGGCTTGAGACAGGTCTGAGGCTCCCTGAGCCTGCACTGCTCATGTGGCTGGGCCTGGGGAACCAAGTCCCTCCTGGCCGGGAGAATATAGCTCTGTGTGGGTGGTGGGGGAACCCTGACCTTGTTCACCATGCTGAGCCCAGTGCCCAACACATGGTGGGCCTGCAGTGGGCACTTGCAGAGGTCTGGGGGTGGATTAACCCTGAGGTGTTAGAAGCTGGGTCTTCTGGGGGCTTGGAGGGAAGGGGTCGCTCCTTGAAGCCCCTGCAGACTGTGCAGGGGTTTGGCCTCCTCCTAGGGAGTCCAGCCAATGAGACTGAGAGTGGAGGAAGGGCTGCCCAGTGTCAGCCTCATGGAATGGAGATAGGACATGCTAGCCGAGAGCCTGGCTGCTGGGAGCAGCTGATGGAGATAAATGGTTCCTGTCCGGGGTGGAGGTCAGGGCCTGGCAAGGCAGTCTTGGGCCTGAGAGACGGCTCTGGGCTGGGCCAGGAAGTCAAAGAGACCTCTTGCTGGGACCCAACTCTCCGTAGCCTGCCTGGGCCATCCCCCGCCACCCCCCCGCAGGGGCTGAGAGTATCAGCAGAGGTGGGCTGGCTCCACCCTGTCTCAGGTTGGAAAGCTGAGCCCTGCCAGGCCCTCAATTGCTCTGTGGGCCAAGCCTCCGCCAGAGCAGGGAGTGGTGGGTTTTCCCCATTTGTCAAGTGGACCAAGAAAGACCTCAGGGCAAGGGCTAGGCTGATGGAAAGGCCTGGTCCCAGGCCTTGTTCATTTCTTCATTCATTCATTCCCACATCTGCCCCTGCTGTCCTTTCTGGCCCCTCCACCCAGTGAGGCCAGGCCCTCCCCTCTGCCCTGGGATATCCTTGCCCATGCCGCTCCCCTCCTGCCACGTCAGCTTCCTGCTGTTTCCCCAAGAAGCTTCTGGAACTTTGCTTTTGCTGTGTTTTTTTTTTTTTTCCCTCATCTGGAACCCTTCTGTCCCAGATCCCTGCATGGCCAGCAACTCTTGACATTCAGGTCTCAGCCAGTGCTGAAGTTGCCCTCCTTCCTTGATCACCATCAGAAGCTGCCCCCTCCATTTTTATTCCCATGCAGTCCTGGTTTGTTTCCTCCAGAGCCTGAAAATACCTTGTTTATTGACACACCTGTTTATTATCTATCTCACCAAGCCCTGCATAGGAGCCAAGGTCCCAGCTGCTTTCCCCAACCGTCCATGAGTGCCCTAGTCCCCAGGGTCATTCAGATCAGCATAAGGCAGGCCCTGGTCATGGACAGGAAACAAGAGGAGTGTTTCCAGGGCAACAGGCTGCCCCATCTCTAAGGGACTCTATGTAAAGGCTTATGGGTTTGGATCTAGGCTCTCAGAGGGGGTTCAGATGGCCAGGACCCAAGGACCTTGCACACCCAGAAAGCAGGTTCCTTGAGCCCTTCCTGGGCTGGCCCCTGTGACTGGAGCCCAGAGTGGGGTGCATGTAGACATTAGCAAGTCAGGGCACCTCCACCCCCAATGATGGAGACAAATGAGAGGGGTGTGGAGCTGTAGTGGATTATGAGGAAGTTGGTGCAGCCTTATTGATGAGGGGTTATGCAGGAGGACAAGGCGGGGCAGAGGAGGGCACAATATGTTGAGAGAATCCATAAACCCTCCTGGACACCGCCCTCTATGGGGAGGAGGGAAGGTGTGCTCCACAGGTGTGTGTGGGGTGGGGGTAGCTCTGGGGCCCAGCTCAGCTCAGCCCATGGGGGGCCAGTGCCAGAGCCTTTAACACCACCCTGTGCTGAGCCCTGGGTGGGTAACCAGGCAGGAGAAGTGGAGGAGCCAGCCAGGTCCTGGCTCCTCTTCTCTCCCTCTACACTCCCTGCCTCCTTGGGCTCCAGGAAGGGTCCTCTCTGGTTGACATCTGAGAATCAGTGGGCCTGGTCAGTGTGAGCATCTCAGGGCGCCTAGACCCTGAGGCTCACCCTAGTAGCACCCAGTCTGTCCCTCCAGCCCAGCTACTGCCCCAGCAGCTTCTACAGAGGTGGGGCTAGGAAGGGAGCCAGGGCCACAGGCCCCTCGTTCCTCTGAGATGGAAGGGGTTCCTGTGCCTCGGGGAGTGGGGGGGGGCATGACCCCATCTTTCCTCAACTCTTGCATGTCCAGGGCCTCTAGATAACCTCAGAGTCTGTTGGGAGGTTAAATCCGCAACTCCAAAGGGTCCGGGAATGGAGTGAGGCAGAGTATGGCTTGCACTGCTGCCACCTGGTGGCTAAAAGAGGTAAAGCACCTAAAACACCTGCTCTTCCGATTCCCAGAAGGAATTGAAGGCTGTGGAGGGAAGGGTGCTCCTCAGGGAGCAGAGGCACAGGGAGATAGAATATGCACTCCTTGCTCCAGGTCAGCATCCTGGCCTGCAACCTTTGCCCTCACTCAACTTGGCTCAGAGCTTTCCCAGGTGCCATCAGACATTTGCCCACCAGAGCCTTCCAGAATGCTAGCAAGGCCAATCTAGCATCAGGGATGCCTGTTTGGCCTCCGCTATACTGAGGGGGACAGAGGGTCCAAATGACATCCAGGGGCACACACAGTGGGTCTTGGTGTCTGGAAGAGAGGGAATAGTGGGATATGGGAGGGAGGCAGGGAGAAGGTGGAGCTGGGAGGTGGGTGCAGCCTAGCCAGGCCCTGCCTCCCCTGTCCTCGCCTTACTCACAAATGCTGCTGGTCCTCTTCTTGCAGGACCTGGAGTGAGTCCCATGAGGCTCTCTTCCACACCCAAGTGTCACCTACTTATGTCATAATACACTGCCCCCAGTTCCAGAGCAGGGGCAGGGGTGGGGGGAAGAGGGGAGGCTTGATCACAAGCCCCCAGCAGAGGGCCCTCAGGAAGGAACATAGTTCCTTTCTACACCTCAAGCTCAAGATTATGTCAAGGGGCCAGGCATGGTGGCTCACACCTATAATCCCAGCACTTTGGGAGACCAAGGCAGGTGGGTTTCTTAAGCCCATGCGTTGGAGATCAGCCTGGGAAACATGACAAGACCCCATCTCTCCAAATGAATATTTTAAATATTAACCAGGCATGGTGATGCATGGCTGTAGCCCCAGCTGCTTAGGAGGCTGAGGTGGGAGGATCGCTTGAGCAGGGGAGGTCAAAGATATAGTGAGGGGTGATAAAGTGAAACCCTGTCTAAAAAAAGAGAAAAAAGAAAAAAAAAGATTATGTCAAAGTCACAAAGTCTACTGAAGGAATCCTGATGTGGCAGGCAAAGTTAAAATTGGGTACAAAAATGAACTGTTCCTGGAATCCAAGGGGAAAGTCAAATTCAGTTCCTCCCATGGCCCTTTACCTCCCTTTCCTCAACCTCCAGGAGGTAAATCCCACCCAGCTCACCCTGTCCTACTGGGGATGGTGTCCTGACAAGGTTTGCCCCTTTCCACCCACCAGGCAACAGGATGCACTATTTCCCCTCTCATTCACTTCCTAAAGTCTCAACAACTCAGTCAAGCATAACCTCTGGGAAAACATGGTGTTGAAATCACTAGATGATAATCAGGGGCAGGGGGCGGGGGGAAATCCACTTGGATCCCTGCCTCACGCCTTAAAACACCAAAACAAGTTCCAGCTGGATCAAAGGTATGGGGACTAAAGAATGAAGAAAAAATCCCTAGACAAGTTTGATTTAGTCTAGCCTTTTCTAAATATAACAAACAACAGAAAAGCCATAAGAGAAAACATGGATACACCTGACTCCATAAAAACCAAACATTTCTACCCGGAAAAAAAAAAATAATAGCCAGGTGTGGTGGCTCACACTTGTAATCCCAGCACTTTGGGAGGCTGAGGCGGGTGGATCACAAGGTCAGGAGTTCAAGACCAGCCTGGCCAACACAGTGAAACCCTGTCTCTACTAAAAATACAAAAATTAGCTGGGTGTGGTGGTGAGCGGCTGTAATCCCAGCTACTCAGGATGCTGAAGCAGGAGAATCCCTTGAACCCGGGAGGCACAGGTTGCAGTGAGCTGAGATCGTGCCATTGCACTCCAGCATGGGCGACAGAGCTAGACTCCATCTCAAAAAAAAAAAAAAAAAAAGAAAAGAAAAAAACTCAAAGTTTAAAGACAAACTACAAGTTAAGGAAAAAATGCAAATTTCATAATATATAAAGGGTCCTTATAAATTGATAAGGAGAGGATCAAGAATCCCATTGAGAAAAGGGGCAAACAAGATGAACATACAATTCACACAAAAAGAAATCCAAAAGTCTCAACCACTGAACCCATGCTTACCCTCATTTCTTTAAGAGAGATGCAAATTAAATAGGCAAAGCCATGAAAGATTGATGCACTTGCTGGTGACCATGGGGAAAATCAGAAACTTAGAGTTGCTCATTGGAATGTAATCTGTGCAGCCTTCATGAAAACAATTTGGCAATATCTATCAAAATTAAAAATGCATAGACCCTTTGACATAGCACTGCCCACTTCTAGGAATTTATTTTACAGACTGACACACATGTGAAATTATGCCCAAGGTGTTCACTGCATGATGTTTCTAAGAGCAATCGATTGGAAACAGCCTACCCCAGGAAGGCTGACTGAGTGAATAGGGAGCTTCCTCACCAAATATACTCTGCAATTACTGGAACCAATGAGGGGGAGGCAGAGCCACATGTAGGGCCATAAGGACAAGGTGTAGTATAGGTATAGGATGGTGAACTCGTGTTTTTTTAAAAGGAAGAAGGTAAGTGTTCCCAAATACTGCCGGTATCCCCAAGACCTCTCGGCCCCCATCTCCCAGAAAGCTGAGCTGCACATGTGGCATTCGTCTGGCTCTGCCCTCTGGCGTTCAGTTGAATCTGGACAATGGAGACCCCCAGGAGTTTAGCAGGCAGGATGGGGAGGTCGTATTTATTCCCTTGGCCCTTTCCAGTCCACCCTCCACTTGATTTTTCTGACCCTGAGATCTGGCCACATCTCTCCCTGTTCAAAACACTCTGTGGCTCCCCATTGCTCTCTGGATGGAAGTCAGGAGGAGGTCAGATCCCCACCCCTGCTTTTTTTTTTTTTTTTTTTGAGACGGAGCCTCACTCTGTCATCCAGGCTGGAGTGCAGTGGTGTGATCTCTGCTCACTGCAAGCTCCACCTTCAGGGTTCATGCCATTCTCCTGCCTCAGCCTCCCGAGTTGCTGGGACTACAGGCGCCCGCCACCACGTCCTGCTAATTTTTTGTATTTTTAGTAGAGACAGGGTTTCACTGTGTTAGCCAGGATGGTCTCGATCTCCCGACCTTGAAATCCTCCCATCTCGGCCTCCCAAGGTGCTGTAATTACAGGCATGAGCCACCATGCCTGGCCTTTTTTTTTTTTTTTTTTTTGAGACGGAGTCTTGCTCTGTTACCCAGGTTGGAGTGCAGTGGCCTGATCTCGGCTCACTGCAACCTCTGCCTCCCGAGTTCAAGCTATACTTATGACTCAGCTTCTCGAGTAGCTGGGACCACAGGCATATGCCATTATGCCCTGCTAATTTTTTTGTATTTTTAGTAGAGACAGGGTTTTGCCATGTTGGTGAGGCTGGTCTCAGACTCCTGACCTCAAGTGATTCGCTCACCTCGGCCTCCCAAAGTGCTGGGATTACAGGCACAAGCTGCTGCGCCTGGTCCCCACCACTGCTTTTGAGGGTCTGCTTCTGTGGGCCACTCATCCTGTAGACTCCCTAACCTTTCCCAGGATCCTGGTCTCAGCCCGGTTCCTGCCATCTGCAACCCTCCTCCTGCGCACTTTGCGGGGACAGCCTCAAAGGACCTCCCTGGCTGCTGTGCTCATGCCATCAGTGTCAGCCCCCAGTGTGGTGCCTGTCCTGAAACTGGGCTCTCCAGGGCACTGAAAGCAGGAAGCCCATCCCCCATCCCACCCAGGTGCTCCTGGAATGCAGAGGTTGACTAAATGCACAGAGGTTTTCCCAGGGCTCTTGGCCCTGAAGCCCTCTGGGGTTGTGCTGTGTTGCACAGCCCAGCTCTGGCCCTTCCAGACTTCGGGAAGAAGGTGCCCTGCTTGACTCACCTCTGGGAGGCTGGACCAAAAGCGGCAGGGAGGACCCAGGACACTGGCTTCTGGCCCACCAGAAAGCAAGACTCAGGGCACTGGCAGGAACAGCTGTCGGCTGAGGCAGGGTAGGAAGGGGACTGTGTGTAATCAGTAAGAAGCCATGTTTTTTAAAAAAATAACTCTGCCGTCAGTAGTGGTGAAACAATATAATAAATATGAGAAATAAATCTCGTTACCATATAATGAACTGCCTTATTAATGTGTTAAACTTGTAAGAAATGCTTAAGTGTTTAATTAGCAACTAATGAGGGTACCAATTAGGGATCATTATACATTTCTTTAAAACTCCTAATTGGCAGGGGGGCATTTCAATCAATGCCATAGGGCTGGCTCCACGGGGACCTCGTCCTGGAAGTACATCTGTTGGTTGTACCTGTAGGGCTACACATCTGGTAGCTAGCCCCACTGGAGCCCACAACAAGGCCAGGGCCACTTGAGTCCAACCCAACTGGACACCAGGACTCAGTTTCTCCTCTGCCACTAAATCCTGCTATTGATCAAAGCCCACCTGAAATGGTGCCTGTTAGAAGGCTGCCCAGTCCCTCTCACCAGATGGAAGGACTTGGCCTGTTCCGAGGCCTCAGGAGGCTGTGAGCTCACTTAGGACCATGGTTCTCCACCAGTGACCAGCTCCCCCAGGAGCCTGGAGGAAGAGTCACCAGGAGGCTGAGCAAAGGCTGAGCTGGTGCTGGGGCCACAGTGTGGGTAGTGAGTTCCTGCAGCTAGAGACAGGCTGAGAAACAATGCTAAGGTGCATCCTGGGGCACCCTCAGAGGCAGGACCTGGGTCTCTATCTCAGCTGAATCCTGGGCTCCTTTGCATGCAATCCCTGACCCACGGCTGCTGCAGGGCCAGGTAATGGGACTCAGAGTGGACCATCTCTCCTGCCTCCAGGGCTCAACCCCCCTTCCCAGGGAAAGTCAAGCCAAGTAGATCTTTGGCCTGGCTGGCGGAAGGGGAGCATCCTAAGCAGCAGAAGCATGATTAATTACCAAATTAATTGCCAAATTAATCACCTGGGTAATTGCCAGAGAGCTGGAAAGATGTCAGGGAGGCAAGGCCCAGCCAGGGGCAGGGTGGGAAGTAACCCTGGCACAGGCATGGGCAGAGAGCGTAGAGGCAGGAGACTGGCTGCTGTCTGAGCAGATGGCCTGGGCACGATGGGAGGCAGCACGTTGAGGACTCTGGAGGCCAGGCTGGGGCGTTTCAGAGTTCAGAAGAAGTCTTGCAGGCCTGAGTGGAGGATAGAGGGGCATTGGCAAATAGGGTGTGTCTGGGAGCTCCGTAGGGGAGGGTGGGAGGCCCAGGAAAATCTGACCAGGTGGTACTTATGTCATTGCATATGAGTCTTGTCGGGAGGAGAGTGACTAGCCTTGGGGGCTGAGGGCTGGGGGAAGACCCTGGTTTGTGGCCTGGGAACTAGGAAGACAGTGGGCATCGTTGAGCCAGACACAGAATTGGCTGGGGAAAGGAGCCAGCCTCTCCCCTGCAGCCTGTGGACTCCCAGGCCTCCTAGGTCCTGAGCCCTTCTGTGGCTCTTGTATTAAGGAGTGATTGGGGAAGTGGCCAAGTAGCCTCAGCCACCCACCAGGTTTCATGAATTTTTAGGAGCCAGAGGGCTCACCTCATCCTCCCCGGTGGAAAAATACTCTACGACCTTGTGGCCCAAGGCTGCTGCTTAGAGCCAGGTCAGAGGGTTCCCTGGCCCCAGAGCTCAGAAGATGGGGCCCATCCTTCTCACCTGCCCCAGCTGCCCCTACTCACCTCTCCCAGGCTGGATCCGAGTCTGGGCTGTGTCTTCAGGAGGCTCCAGGTCAAGCCAGGTGTAGAGCAGGGGATTGCCCCATGACCCTGCCCCCACCTGGCAGTGGGGGACTTGGTGAGGGCACATGCACTGCTAGGTAGAGGCAACTTTAGAACTCGGGGCCACTTCAAGGGTTAGACCTTCCAGACTGTGGAGCCAGGAAGTGTAACCTAGAACTGGGTGGCCCCGCAGCCCCTGTAGACCTCAGGGCTGCCCGAGGGCTGAGCCCATGTATGGCTCAGAGGCCCCACCCCTGCAAAAGCTCTGTCCCCCGTGGGCCACCTTTCAGACCTTTAGCGTGTCATTTACTAAGCAAATATTTACCTAGTGTTCCTATGTGTCAGGCACTGTTCTAGACCCTCTACACATATGAACTATTTTATTTTATTTTATTTTTATTTTTATTTTTAGAGACAGGGTCTTTAAAGTGGAGAATGTGACCCAGGCTGGCCTTGACTTCCCATGCTCAAGCAATCCTCCCACCTCAGCCTCCTTAATAGCTGGGACTACAGGCACATGCCACCATGCCTGGCTAATTAAAAAAAGCTTTTTTTTTTTTTTTTTTTTTTTTTGTAGAGACGGGGGTCTTGCCGTGTTGCCCAGGCTGGTCTCAAACCCAGGGCTTGAACTCTTTTTATACTTTTTTTTCCATATCTTGGTACACTGGCATTGAACTCTTAATTCTGTCAAGTAGGAAGACTTGCCCACTTTACAGATGAAGAAACTGAGGCAAGAGGTTCAGGGACTTGCCTGGAGTTGCATGGTGGCTTAGCTGTGATTCAGATAAGCTCATTCATGTAGCAAGGGGCACTCAGGAGAATGCAGTTACCCCAGGCCCCTTGGACAGGGGTGTCTGGGACACCTGGCACCAGAACCCATGTTATTATAGAAGGCAGAGCTGACTTGCCGTGAGGTATGCCTCTTCTGGAAGCCCAAAGAGGTGTGGGGCCAGTCGCAGCTCCTCCCTAGAGTCCAGCCACCTGCTGCGCTGGATCACCAGGAGTCCCGGTGCAGCAGCGGCTTGCTTCCTGCTGTCTGCCTTGCTGAAGATGATATATGGGGAAGAGGTGGTACAGTTCCTGCCCTCCCAGTCACAGCCAGGTCGCTGGAGGTGGCAAATGTCCCCATCTCGCTTGTTCGTGTTGGGGGATGCAGGAGCCAAAAAGAAGGGGCCCTTGGTGACACACTCAGGAACCCACTATAAGGGATGCAGAGATAACCCAGGCCTGTTCAAGACTGCTGAAGGAGTTCAACAGAGCTGGGTGCAAATCCTGTGTGACCTAGGACAAATCACTCAACCTTACTGAGACTCTGCGTCAGGCTCATGAGAGCTCTGTGGGGAGGACCTGGGGGAGGGTGGTTGGCGTCTGAGAGCGGCTTTCTGCAAAATGCCTTGGGTGGGCAGGGAAGGGAACCAGGATTTGAAGTAAGAATGAGACAGGCATTTACAGTGGAGGTCTCAGGGAAGGCAAAGGTGTGCAACGAGAAAAGCCTGGGAGGGAATGATCAGATCACTCTGAGAGCCTGGGCCCTGACCACTGAGGGGCATGCCCCACCCTCATCCCTCCCTAACCTCCGGCTAGCTAACCCTGCCAGTGGCCCAGTCCTGACAGCACTTAGGGGACAGTAGCAGGTGGCCTCTCTCCCTGCTATGGAAGCTGCATGGTGAGGCCTAGGGGCCTGACCCCTGTGTGCCATCCTCAGTGCTTATGACAGGCCCCTTCTGTCCCCCAACTGCCCACAGGGATGCTGCATCGAGTGGTAAGGCCTTGGGGTCCAGTCTTTATCCCCTGCTGGCGGAGGCTGTCCAAATCCCAGGGCAGGGCACGAAGTTTAGATGCCCTGAGCCCAGATAGGTGGGCCCTGATGAGAAGAACCACCCTCCATAACAAAAGTACAAATAGCTGCACACTTTCACTGATGGCTCTCCATGTGCTTTTAATATGTTAACTCATTTAATTCCCATGAGGACCACTTATTCAATTCTCTATTTGATAAATAGCCCTAAGCACCCACTATGTGGCAGACTCAGGATACAGTGGTGACCAGACAGTGTGCCTGACCCAACCCCAGTCCAGACCTGCTTCTGGCAGGGAGGAAGCAAACAGCTCCAATGCAGCAGCCTCCCAGACTCCAGGGCCCTGAAAAAAGCCTCAAGGCCAAATTTCAGGCAAGCCCCTGCCTGCTCCCACCTAATAATCTGGGTCTGCACCGCCACCTGGTGTTCACATTCAGAATGGCTCCAAACAGTGTGCCCTTGCCTCCTCCACCAAGGAAACTTGCACCCACCCCACCCACCCAGCTTTGGGATGGTCACCATTTGGGCGATGGGAACAGGCCTCCTGGGCGCCTTTGGAGGGTGTGGAGGCAGGTGCGGTCTCTCTGGGGGAGTCATTTAGCAGCACCTGTTGTCCTGGTGGATCTTACAGAGCAGTGTCCAACAGATCCACTCCCCACCCAGCACCATCGTCTGCGACAAGGGCCTCAGCAGAGCAGGCAGGATGAGTATCGCACGGCGTGCTGGCCCAGCACCATGCGAGCGCTCCATGCCCGCCGGACTCACCTGGTGAGGTCACCATCTTAGTGTCCTGGCTGTGGGGAAGTTCTCGTCCTTCACCCCTTGCCCCCTGCCCAGCCTGAAGCATCCACCACCACCTTTTATCAAACCCAGCAAGAGGTCCAGCACATGAAAGCCTTGCCTCACCCCCAGGCAGTGGTGTCGGCTCCTCTGGAGTCCCCTGTCCCCAGCTGCCTCTCTGGTCACTTCTTCCTGAGGGGGCTGTTGTTGCTGTCAGTGCTGCTGTCCTGGCTTTCCTGCTGGGGGGTCTCTTCCAAGTCCAGCACCGACCAGGTGCCCCTCAGCACCAGAGCCCAGCAGAGGGCCTGCTGTGGAAGAGCTGGGAACGTGTGAAGAGAATGAATGAGTGGTGTCAGGAGAAGCCAGCTCTGTCTTCAGAGGATATTCTTTCCTTGTTCGGGAATGTGAACTCGGGTTCACCCACCTGAGATCAAATTCAGGCCCTGCCTTGTGCTGAGCAACCCTACTGCCCTGTGCCTCAGTTTCCCCATCTGTAATGTGGGAGCACAAGGGGTGCCCACTCTGTGGGTTGCTGGGGAATTAAATGGGCTCGGATTCTGTCTGTGAGTGCCCCAGGAGGTCCACACGCACACAGACTCTGGGTCTGACTCATCTGAAGGGATTTATAGCATGAATCTTCCTGCCTCCTTCACCTGGAGTTTCAGAGTGTCATTTTTATTGACCCATTATCGAGCCGCTGAGAAATCCCTTAAATCTCTCATAATCTGGTGTTCTCAGCCTCCTCTGGGTAAAGAGCTTCCTGATGAGCTTCAGCTGGGGCAGGGTTTGGCCCACACTCTCATTGCTTGGACCTCTGGGGCCTCCAGCCTGCTAGCAGGGTGTGGGAGGAGGGTAGGGGTTTAATATCAGCCTTAGCTAGGGAGGGGCCTGAGATTCGGGTGAGTGAGGTATCCAGGGCATGAGATTTAAGGAGGCACACACATTAATGTTGGTGAAAGTGCAGTGTCAGTACCTGAGAGTGAGTGGCTCCTTAAATTTTGAAGCCTAGGCCCTTCATTCACTTGGCCTAGTCCTGGCCCTGCCAGTTGATTCCCACCTCAGGGCCTGCAGTCTGGGGGCTGCTCTTCATGCCACATGTGGGAGAGGCCAAGTGCAGAGATCTGAGGGTGGGACCACAGAACCCCTGGGCCACCAGACAGGTGACCTGTCTGAGAGCGGCAGTGCCTGGAACTGCAAGCAGGTGGCAGAACAGGCTGGCATGGAAGGTTAGTGGGCAGATTGGGGAGTGAAGTGGATAGTGCCTGCTGGGTGCCCTGTCAGGCCCCTGCACCCGCAGTCTCTGAGGCTTATCTTATCTGAGGCTCCTTTCTAGAATGGTATGGGAGAAGGGCCAGGTCCCTGGCTCTGAGTCTGATGCCTGCAGTCTCTGGGTGCTGAGTCTCCTCCTCTGCAATAGGGGTGGCCGTATACCCTCCCAGGGGCTACTGAGAGTAAAGTGAGATGGTGCCAGATTGCACCAATCAAGGGTAACTTATTAGGACCAGATTCTAGCCGTCAAGGTAGCCAAAGGCCCACTACCAAGGCCCTTCTGGCAGCTCTCCGGAGTTGTTGGCTGGAGCCCCTGGAAGTGCATGTATGGAATTGTTTTGTTTTTTTTTTTTTGAGACGGAGTCTTGCTCTGTCACCCAGGCTGGAGTACAGTGGCCGGATCTCAGCTCACTGCAAGCTCCGCCTCCTGGATTTGTGCCATTCTCCTGCCTCAGCCTCCCGAGTAGCTGGGATTGCAGGCGCCCGTCACCTCGCCCGGCTAGTTTTTTGTATTTTTTAGTAGAGACGGGGTTTCACTGTGTTAGCCAAGATGGTCTCGATCTCCTGACCTCGTGATCCGCCTGTCTCGGCCTCCCAAAGTGCTGGGATTACAGGCTTGAGCCACCGCGCCCGGCCCTCATGTATGGAATTGTTATACATGCCTGGCACCACTCCTGGTTGGGGATACAGGGGCCTGTGTGCAAAACCACCTTACAGGGCTCTCAGTTCAGCATATAAGAGATGTCCTGGGCGAGGTAGATAGAATTGGACTGAACTCTCAAACCAGCCCCCATCCCACTAGTGTCCAGAAAGGTGCCATGGGAAACCATAGCCAGGAAGAAACCTCAAGGTGGGTAGTAAACCAAGAGGGAGCTCTAGGGTCCCAGGATCAGCCAAGAGGTGGTCATGATGAGGCTTACCTGGGGTGAGGGGCTCTGCTGCTCTTTGAGGAGCCCAGGTTTGGGGAGTCCCATTTGCTGAGTGCCTCACCCGCCGCACCTGGACCAAGGTTAGGGGTCCTATCTCTTTGATGGGGATCTCCACGAGCAAGACCACTTAGTTAGAAAATGGCCTGGAAGATTGTGAAATTGGTAGCATTCCTGGGTGCCAGCTATGTGCAGGGAGCCGGCCTTGTGCTCAGGCTCTCCCCGAGCTCTGCCCTTGTGACCTGCCATCCGTGCCTTGCAGCTGCACAGCCAGTCTCACTGCTTCTCTGAGTCCCCCTGTGCTTTGTCTATAAGAGGGGGCTAATGTTTATCACAGGGATTAAATGAGATGATGGGAGGGGGTACACAGCAGGCAGTAGGTGCTGTGCGGTGGGGTAGGAGTAGAGTCCCCGTGGACAGCCCCTCTCAGGGTACCAGGCTCAAGACAGGCATGGGCTCAAGTCCAAGTGGGGACTAGGGACTCAGACAGGGCTTAGACCAGCCCAGGCACTTGCCTTCATTTAGAGTAAAGAGAGAACATTGGCCAGGACAAAATTCAAAGAGAAGGTGAAGATGAAGGGGCCAATGCTGAGGAACCTGAGGGATCAGGGAGAGCCATAGGTGAGGGACGTCCCAGGGAAAGTCCCCATGAAGTTAGCCTGAAGCCAGGGGCTTCATGTGTTCTCTGTGCCTTCCCTGCCGATGGCTCTGGCACAGGGGACAGCCCCCCGCCTGCCTTGGCCTCCAGCAAGAGCGCACCCCCGGCAGGAGGGCGCACCAGGCCCCTGCCCTGCCAGCCCCTCCAGCTGGACTCAAGGCTTTACCCAAGCTCCAGCCACTGGCTGAACTGTGTCTCCTTCTGTCACTAGGACATACGGACAGAGGTGGTGCCCACGAACCCATCAGGCAGGCCTCCTTCTCATACCCACCACCCTGCCCCCTCCAAAATCAAAGATATGAGGTCCCCAAGGAGACTTCATCCAAATCCCCCCTCCAAGGTCCCCTGCTGAGAGACAATCCTTGTCCTTCACTTTAGACCTGGGAGACTTCAGGGCCTGGGAAGCAGTTATATTTGGTGTGGCTGGAGAAGCTCTGAATCGTTGTCTTTGTCCCAGGCTGTCTCTCCAAGGTTCCCAGTGAAGGGGAAGCACCGAGTGACTCTGAGCCTTGTTGGAGCTTGGCCAGTCTGAAGGTGGGCCCAGATGACAGCCCCTAGCCCCTTCTCTGCTCCACCTAGGCCTTCCCTTTTCAAAGCCTATCCGACCAATTCCTGCCTCCCACCTCCCCATGCCTGGGCAGAAAGAAGGGCAGGATTACATTGTCCACTTTACAAATGAGTCAACTGAGGGCCAGAGGAGGGAACAGATCCTCCCTCCTGGTTTGGTCAGTTCATGCCAAATCCAGGACTGGGGCCTGAACCTTGAGACTCCCGAGGAACAACCTCCTCACCCTCATTTCTTGCTCCCTCTATGGCCCAGGACCTGCTCTTTCTCAAGCCTCCACCCCAGCTCCCCTCCCCATCGCTCTGCCCACTCACCCAGGCTGGAACCATGGGGCCATCTTCTTCTGCAGCCCCCAAAGTCCTCAGCCAGGGCAAGCCCGAAGTTGGTACCAAGAACTGTGGTAAGGGGCCAAGTGGCTGCCAACTTCACTTTCTCCCTTGGTGTTGTGGGAAGAGCAGACAGCATGGGGCTCCAAAGCCCCACACAGTGGGGCAATCATGGACACTTCATTCAGCCCCTCTGACCACCCAGTTCCTCATGGGTAAACAGGGCTGGGCACCTCTTTCTTACAGGTCTGGCCCACTGGGGCCATCCATCAGCCCAGGCCCGGTGGCTTCTAACTGGTGTCCTGCCCTCTTAACACCTCTTGGTGGGACTGGCTTTTATGTTATTGAGTCTCCCAGGCTGGGAATGAGGGGCTGCTCTGCTGGGCCATGACCTGGACCCAGAGAAGGGAAGCTGGTGTTGCTGCCACAGGAGGATCAGCCAGGAGTGTGGCACCTCCTGGATGCTGCTGTGCCTGCTGGAAGAGAGAGCAGCACTCCACTGGGTTTCTTGGGAAATGCCACGGGTAGAGAATGTTTCTCATTGGGGTCTGTTGTTCTGTTCCACTGCTAGACAGCCTGTGTCACATCTGTCACAACCACAACCACACCCACAGAATAGGCAGCAGAGGCTGCCACATCCTGGCCTGCAACCCAGGTCCTGGTGAGTCAGGCAGAAAGTGAAGGCGGCTGGTGCTGCTCCTGTGCCTCCTCCAGGCAGGCCTCCCTGAATGCAACTCTTGGAGTTGGGAGCAACTCAGTCAGCACACTTTCTCTGACCAGCAGACTTGGCTCTCAAGGGCAGCAAGCACACCTCCAAGCACATGGTTGAGCATACCGAAAGTGCTTAATTCCTCCTGTGGACTCTGCATGAGGGAGACACCAGGGAGGCCCCTGTGTGATTTTTCACTTCGCTTTCAAGTTAAATGGCACGATGGGCTACCTGAGATTTTGCCCAAAATGTGAACATCTGGCTCAGGCTGTGACCAACTGATCAGAGCTGACCTGGCTTACTGAAGGCCTTGGTATCCCCTGGGTGAGGCCAGGTAGGGGGCTCCCTGGCCTCAGAGTCAAGGTTGTCTAGACCTCCCTCCCCTGTCAGCAGATTTGAGTTCAGGGTAACATCCCCAGACAGAAACCTTGGCCCCAGGCTCCCAGAGGATCACCTTCCCAGCAGAACCCTGAGAGAGAGGGGGATTCTTCAAAGCTGAGGGCAGACCTGAGAAGCAGGTCCTCCTCCTCTACCCAGCAGAAGGTCTCTTTGACACAGACTGCTTTCCCCAGGCCAGGGGCTGGGAAAAGGAAACCACCTTCCCAGGTAGGTCTCAGCTCCGCCTCCCTCTCTGCTTCCCCCACAGACCCTCTCCTGGGCTGAAGCCCTAGAGTTTTCTCTGGGGTGGGGGAGGTGACACCCACTTCTTGTTCCTCCCTGTATGCCTGCTGCCCTTCCCCCAGCTCCCTCAGGTTGGGGCAGAGGGGCAGGGAGTTGCTCCTGGGGAGCATTGACACCTGCCCTGATCTTCCACTGGCAGCACCAAAGCGCCTGGGTGAGGGGCGGGGATTGCTGCCAAGGAGCTTTGAGGGCCGAGGGGAGGTGACAGAAGGTGCCACAGGCAGACCCAGGCCCAGGTGGGAGGGCATCCTGGTCCCACCCCACCTAAGGGGTCTCCATGCTCTCCCCCTCCCTTCCTCCTTTTCCTGCAGCTGATGTCTACACATTTCTTGTTCTTCTCTCAGCAACTCTGGCCTTTTAGAGTGTCCTCTGGGTGACTAAGGCCCCCCTGTCCTGAGCCCTCAGAGGACAAGTTGTGTGGGGATGTCAAAACAGCGTCTCCTGGGGTTCCCCCAGATATCATGGACCACGGCTCTCGACACTGAGGCCTACTGAGGGGTGCAGCTGGGCAGGATGGGGCGGGGGTGTCTGCCCTCAGCCTATAAAATCCCTAGGCACACCCTGCCCCCACCCCACCTTCTTTTTCCTACAGCTGTACATATAGAGATATATAGACCTATAGAATGTGTGTTATGTGTGTACACACACGCACACACCTGTTTTCCTATTTGACATCTGTCTTCTCCATCTAGAATGGAAATGCAGAGTCTAGGTTGGTTCACCCTCAGGACCGTGATGCCAGGCTCATGATAGACGCTTAGCAATGTTTCTGGAAGGAATCCATAGCAAGGTCAGGCTGCTGTACTGGAGTTTCTGGGCCCTCCCCCACAAGAACTTTCCTTTATATTCTGTAGGCATCCCCAGTGTCTGCCTGCAGCCAGGCAATGGGATTATTTCATTCACTTTGGCTCAAAGGTGACATTTCACTTTATTAAACAAGAAGATGGCCTCTGAAGGCGCCAAGCCACGTCTTCAGATACCACCTACCGCAAACTGCCCAGCTTCTGAGCCCAAGCCCTGGTTGCTACTCCCAAGGAAGGGTTTTACTTATGGAAGAGAGAGAGAGTGTGTGTGTGTGTGTGTGTATGTGTGTGTGTATTGTTGGGCAGGGGGCATTTCTCAAAGGGCTCCATTTAACAGTCAATTTCAGGAGCAGTGAGGCAGGCAGGTGACTCCATCTCATCCCACTGCCTGGCTGAGGGTGGCGAGCACACCAGGCTCAAGGCCTCAAGGAGGACACGCCAACCAGAACATTTCATCCCAATATTTATTGACCCCACACTCTGGAAGACCTGGGAACTTGGTTTTCCTGAAGGACTGGGAATAAGAGATAGAGAGCAGAAGGTGGGTGGATGGGGAGAAGGTGCCTGTGAGGGCACAAGAGGTGTGAACAGGGGCCCTGGCACCCACAGAGTCTGCTGCCCTGTGCACATCGTCTAGCCAAGCCCGCCCTGCAGGAGAGGGGCATGGGGCAGGCAGCAGGAGCGGATGGGCACTGGGGTCCTCCTGGAGCCACTGTCCAGGTCCTGGTCCCTGGAAGCCAGCCTTACTCCGCAGGCCCCGTTTCTTCAGGATCCCCCAGACGCTGGGTCTTCTGCAGCTCCCACATCCCTGGGCTGAAGGGCCACCCAACAGGAAGGGAGGACACAGCCCACCACCACCTCTCCTCTCACTCATGCCCCTCCAGAATCTTGCCAATCTGTTGAGGGAAGGAGACCTCTTCCAAAGATCAAGGCCATCGCTGACAGGCTGAGCTGTGACCCCAGTGTGGTTGGTCCGTGGGCACGTGGCCCTCCCCTCACCTAAGGCCCTGTCTGCTGGCCCCTTCCTCTAGCTCAACCCTCCATCGTGGAATTGGGGGGTGGGGGGGCTCACCTGCCCCTTATTTTCATGACGCTGGCCTGCAGGCTCAGTTCTCTGGGAAGGGCCTGGATGTCACTTAGAGTTCTGGTCTGTGGGACTTTCAGGGCTAAAACTGGAATAGTCCTGGGAAAAGCAGGATGGCTGGTCACCCTAGTGTCATTCTCCCCCAAACCCTTCTGAACCCTGCAGGTGGGTTCCACACAGATGACCCTAATGGCTTCCCACCCCTCACCCTTCCCCTGTACCCTCGTGCCCCAGAAAAAGCGACACTGTTTTGCTTCCTTTCGTGTTTCAGACTCAGCTCCTATGGGTCCTGAGGCGCCATACCTTCCCCGGGGCCCTTGGGGCTCAAGCCTCCTTCCTCCCCTAGTCCCACAAGGTCCTGTCCAGTTGACCTTTCCACCCTAGGGGGTGGCAGGCCTTGGGACCCCAAGCCCCAGGGCAACCTTGAAGTCAGGGCCAGAGGCATTTCCTCAGATGGCTCAAGAGAAACCTGGGCTGCCACCTCATAGCTGTGATCCAAGAAACTATCCCCAGGCCCCCGACAGCCCCTCACCCATCCTGCCCCTCCTGGGGTTCCACACCGCCAAGTGTCACAGGCTCACACTCCCTCCATGTAAACATCTTCATTACATCTTTAATGCTCTCACATGGAGCTGCTCTGGGTTAAATTACAGCTGTATGCATCCTGAATTCCTGGCAGCCTCCAGTCGGCTCAAGTGCTAACATATTTATAGCATTTAGAGGAGGGAATAAATCCAGAACCTTCTTCATGGGGGCTTCCTAGGCCCTTCCCTCCTGACACGTGGCATTTGCCCAATGGAAGATCTGCACACACTACCCCTGCAGCCCCTCCAACCAGCGGCGGACAGTGATGGTGGAGAGGCTGGGCACGGGACATGCCTCTGTGCACGCTTGTGTGTATACGTATGTCCAGCGTAAAAAGATGCTCCGCTCTTGGGGTCTGTCTCTGCCCAATGCCTTGCCAGGACCCCTGGCATCAGCCCTGACCCTCCAAGGCTTATGGAGAGGCCAAGTGCAGGGACCCATCTCCCCACTCTCTAAACACTGAATGGCTCTTCCCATAGATGGGATGGAGGTGGGAAATTCATAGACTAGGTTTTTTAGATCTTTTTCTGAGGTGCAATCCCTCACTCAATTTCAGGCAGTCATAACTGCCCCCTCTAGCCTGCAGCCTGTGATTACTGCCTTCAGACCAACAGCCTCTCCCAACCCCAGATCCTCAGTAGAGCCCAAGACAGGGAGCCGTTTTCAGAAGCAGGTGAGCCCAGTGAAGCAATGCAGTGGAGAGAGAAACCCTGCCGTGCATGCTTCCCTCTTCCCAGCAGTCCCTGAAGACTGAAGGCAGAGAAGATAGCCTACCCTGATGCTCTGCTACATACCATGGGGTACAGGTCGACTTGGAGGGTGGGGCCAATGTGGACAATCTCATCCTGCCCTCTGTGCTGGGACAGGCACGTCTGCCCATGGGCACACTCATGCACATGCATGAGGCCTCTCGGCAGGTCTGGGGGGCTGCATCCTTCCACTTCTGTTCCCCTACTTCCTTCCCCCTCAGCTCCCATCCTAGCTTGGCCCCAGTAACATCTGGTTGCCAAGGATGGGTGGCTGGGAGACCCCCTGGACCCTCTGTAGTATGGATGGGCCCTGGGTATAAACTGTCCTTCTCCTGGCATCCTTGCATACTGGGCAGTTTCAGCTCCATCTCTGGGCTTCTCAGGGCCCATAACAGGTGCTGCCCTACCCTGTCCCTATAACTTGGGTGGTTTCCTCTACCCACCCCAGAGGAGGCTCCAGATTCCAAAAAACAGGTCTTTCCCTAACAGAGGGAAACCTCCCCTTTCCTCCCCCAATCCCTCCCACTCCGTATCTCCCCCGATTTCCTCCACGTTAGCAGGGCAGACCCTAATGTGAGCGATCTGGACAGGGGATGAGGAAGCCAGCAGAGGCTCTTGACCTTCTCAGCATGAGGGATGCCCTTTGTGCCAGGGCCCCCAGGTCAGGAGAAGTCAGTGGTCAGAAGTCCAGCCCAGCCAGGGCCCTCTCTTAGAGCCTAGAGTCAGCAGGTGGGTCTGGAGAACAGCTGGGGCCTGGCAGGGCCTCTCGTGTCTTGGCAGGGCAGGTCCTCAGAGTAGGTCTTGACAATCAGGGAGTGGGGAGCTCTGTGGGCACCATGGCGGGTCTCTATCAGAAGTTCAGGCTTGTCCCAGGCCACTTACGCATGGATGGCATTGGCCACATCGGTAAACACCAGCCGGCTGGGCCTCTGCAGTGGGCCCTGGGAGGGCAGAGTAGTCTGCAGGAAGACAGGCAGAGGCATCAGAGACCATGGGCAAGGCCATGCATTCACTGGCCTGGTCACCTCCACCCTCACTTCCTGGTGCCTGCTTATGCTTGGCACCAGCAATGGCTTCTGCCTGGAATGCCCTCCCTGTAAGCTCAGCCTAGAAATACTACTTGCTCAGATGACTCCTCCCTAGCTTGCCCTGTCACCTTGGAGGCACTTACTGTGTTGATTTAATTACGCATGCATCGCCTTTTCCCACCGGGGGATCAGAGGGCAGGACTCTGTACCCCCAAGCCCTAGCACAGGGCCTGGCACAGGGAGGAACATGGGAAACAAGCGTCAAGTGGCCAGCAGTCCCAGCGGCTGGGTGGACCAAGGTTCTCAGTGCGAGTTCCTGAATATCCCAAGGGGGCAATATATCCTGACCCAGGTGATGCAGAACCTTTGGCAAAACCAAAGTGTCTTCAGACTCCCAGCCTGGATTCTTTCTGAGCCCAAGAAGACGCAAAGAGGCTGGATGACTCAGGGGCAGGTCAGGCCTGCTGATGGTGCTCTGGCCCGGGGGGATTTGGGGGAATGGTAGCAAGTGGTCAGGCAGCCCAGTGGCTACAGCAGGATGGCCACACAGGTACCTATCCCTTTGGACACAGGAGGCAAGTTTGGCTGGGGTCTTCACATGCCTGGGTCTGTCAGCTCCTGGGAATCCACCAGCCTACTCAGAGGTACTGCTGCCCAAGAGTCTGACCCCATCCACAACCCACTCAGGGCCATGGACTCTCAGGAAGCAGAGGAATCTGGGGTCCTAGCCACCAACAATCTCCCCCATTAGTCCTTTCCTACTTTCCTAACCAGTATGTGGGGGCACACGGAGCAAGAATTAGGATTTTCACTTGTGGATGAGAACACTGAGGCTCGGAGATGCCAGTGGGTCTCCCAAGATCAGCAGGCTATGGGGCAGAGCCAGGCTGGATCCCAGGACTGCCTCGGCCTGGCCTTGTGCTGTGAGTTTGTGTGTGGCCCCAGAGCAATCTGACCACTTTCTGAACAAATCTGGCAAAAGCCATGTACCCAATACCTGCTATCTGACCAGAAGGCAGGTGCTAGAAAGCTGCATGAGAAAGGAGGGAGGGTGAGGGTGGAGGACAAAGGACGCTGCAGGCGGGGTGGGGAGCCTGGTCAGTGCCCACCTTGCCCTGCATGGCCTGCACAGAAGTGGCAGCCTGCACAGAGGCGGCGTCCCGCCCATGTTCCAGCAGCTCCTGCTCCAACTCATCTTGTTCCTCCATGGGGTCGAAGTTGTACATGGGCATGAGCTGGTGGCGTAGCTTCTCCAGCCTGGAGATGGGGGCAAAGGCTGCTGGGGACAGGGCAGGCCCTTCCCCTCCCAGCAGCCCTCCAGGCCTTGCCTGCTGACAAGCTGAGCCATAGCACACAACCATGCTTAGGGCCTTAAGATTTTCCTTGAAATGAGAACAAATGACAGACATTTTTGTACCTATAATACCAGCTCAATCCCTTAAATGGGTAGCCAGGGAGGCAGCAGTTATCCACTCCAGGGTAAGGCCATAGGCCAAGTAGCTGTTATCCATGGGCCCTACAGGGATCACCTAGGTTAGGGCCTTGCTGTAACCCACAGCGTCTGAGTCTCAGGCGGGGTTGGGGAGCCAGTAGCAGTCAGCTCAGAGCAGCAGGGCAAGGGTAGTGGGCAGTTGGGTGGGAGTAATCCCAGCCTTCCCCCTCCCTGCCCATCCCCAATCCCAGGGTTATACCCAGTTATCTAGAATCCTCACACCTGCCTGCCCTGTGTGTTAGATCCTTGTGGGAGGGGGGCCCTCAACCCTCCCCAAAGGAAAGTGGTCACCCCCAACTGTGAATGGGCAGAAGAGGCCTTGACTCCCTGATCAGCTTTTCACCTACTTCCTTCAGAGCCCAGCCCAGCACTGCCCATGGGCTCGAGATTTGGTTGGGATTTTGGTTGGGGTGGGGAATTACCTCTTCTTCTTCCTGATGTACAAAACCTGCAAGAGAAGGAGCAGCATCAAATGGCAAGGAGAGGAGGCCCTGAGGAACCCAGCAGCCCCTCTGGATGGGGACATGCTGAGGCTGACGAACAAGAGACCCGTGGGTCCCCATCCTAATGACACATACACCACCCCCGTTCACCTTCATGCCTCCCTTTTTTTTTTTTTTTTTTTTTTTTTGAGACAGAGTCTCACTCTGTCACCCAGGCTGGAGTGCAGTGGCACAATCTTGGCTCACTGCAACCTCCACTCCCGGGTTCAAGTGATTCTCCTGCCTCAGCCTCCCAAGTAGTTGGGAGGGCGTGCACCACCACACCCAGCTAATTTTTGTAATTTTAGTAGAGATGGGGTTTCACCATGTTGGCCAGGCTGGTCTTGAACTCCTGACCTCGTGATCAGCCCGCCTTGGCCTCCCACAGTGCTGGGATTGCAGGCGTGAGCCCCCGCGCCTGCCCCATGCCTCCTTTTGACATTGTAGCTGCAGACAGTGCCCAGGCTGAGTTTGGAGACTCAGAGGCTCCCTCCAGCCTGGGAGCCCACACAGTTAGGCCCAGCCTGGGGACTGGTGGGCCCCACCTATTGGCTGAGCTGCCAATACTAACTATAGCTCCAGCCACTCAGCACCCACCTGTGGCTCCCCAGGACTGAAGAGGAAAGGGAAGACTTCAGCACGTACCCTCCGCTCGACTCTTCCCAGGCTCAAAGCCACATGCAGGGAAAAAGTAAAGGGACCAGGTAAGGTGGTGCATGCCTGTAGTCCCAGTTACTCAAGAGTCTGAGGCAGGAGGATCTCTTGAGCCCAGAAGTTCGAGTCCAGCCTGGGCAACATACTGGCACCCCATCTCTATAACAACAAAAAGAACCAGGGACAGGCAGTGGCCAGACTCTGTAGTGTGTAGAGCAGTGGCTCTAGGCAAGGCCCTGAGCTCGTGGTCTCTGGAGTTCCTATGGGAGGCTGACGGCTCCCAGTGGACTAAGGTAGGGGTGGGGGACCGCAGCCCCTCGCATCAGCCCAGGTCAATCCCCCAAAGCTCTGATGCAAGAGGAACCCCTGAGGTCCGGTCCCTCAATGTACAACCTTAAAGATGAGGGCCTAGGCAGCCTGAGAAAACATCTAGGACTTCTAGGTCAGAGCAAGAAACCCTGTACAATGCACTGAGGAGAGGAAGGAAGCAGGTAACACTTGTGGGACCACCTTGGGTAGGGAATCCAGGGACTTCTGCCATCATCCTGCTCTTCCCTAAACTGGCAGTTTCTGACTACCAGGAGCATGACTACCTCTGCCTGGGGGAAAGCACAGCCCTGTGGTTTGCTCCAAATCCTCCCACATTCTTTGTGGCCCATTCACAGCTTGAATCTGGTTTGGTTTCCAGCCTGGCCCAGAGCTCCTCCTGCAGGACCCCCAAAACCTAAAAAGAAACTGGGGTATCGATCCTCATTCTCCCTTCCTGTCCAGGGTCCCACGTAGGGGTGCTCCCTTGCTCTCCTGTGGGTAGGCTGTGACAGGAACTCTGGGATCTTCTGGCCCAGCCCCTGCCACCATGAGCAAGTGGATCCAGCCCCAGCCCCAGCCTCTGCGGTCCCCACCTCTCAGCCCTTGCCCCAAGCCCTCCTCCCTCCCCTGAGACCCTGGGATTCAGAAGGATCTACAGAAAAGGCCAGAACTTTTACTCAATTTCCATGCCTTTTTCCCTGTTCCTCAGCTAACACCCACCCCCACACCTTCCTTTCCAAATCTTCTCTACCCTTCACTGTCCAGCAGGTGCAGCCCCGCCTCCTCCAGGAACCTCCCCCACCACTGATCCTGGTCTGCCCGTGCCAAGCACTTTTTCCTCCTGGGTAAGGCAGAAAGCCTGGTGCAGATTTGCTCCTCCTTGTACCCACAGCCCTCCTTGAGGCTGGCATCGGGGAGAGGAAGCAGCACTTAGTGAGCACCTCTGGGCCTGTCTGCAGTCCCCAGGAGCTATCTTCTGCCCTCCGCTGCCTTTGTCCTACGAGCTTCCTACCTCTCTGATTTTGGCAAGCGGGCCATCCACCCAGGCCTTCTGAATGTTCCTCTAGAACAAAGAGTAAGAAAGCGTTCTCAAGTTCCAAGGACAAAACCTTTCACTGAGAGTAAAGAGGGCAGTTTCTAGGCCCCATTTTGCCCTTAAGGGTGCCTCCATCTGCTTACCCACTGCATGGGTGCCAAGGGAAAACACTGGCATCCTGCCTTACCCCCACCCAGGAGACCTCTCAGGCCCTGGCCTCATTCTGCCTATGCTGCACCCTGGGCCTGCTTGCTGGCTGGCAGTTGCTCCCTGGCAGCAATCTGGAGCCTGTGGGGCCCATATGGCAACCCTGGTTTAACAGCAGCTCCAACCAGGCCATGATGGACCATCCACAGCCCTACTTGTCAGAGCAACATGCTCCTGAGCCCAAGGCCAGCCATCGGAGCCTGCAAGGGGCAGTGAGCAGAATCCTACCATTGCCAGGCACACTGGGGAACTTCAGGGGCACCCCATCCTCCCTAGTCTCAGCCTGCACGATCTCCAGTGGTCCCTCAGTGACATTCTGAGTGTCCATGTATCATCTTAGGGGGACAGTCCATATCCTTAGGGACTGACACCAGATCAAGAGGCGTCACACTCACTACTGGATGATACCTGCAGCCCTCTCCCCAGCCCCCTTCCTTCCTGATGGCTACCACCTCCACCCCTTCTCATGACACGGAGGCCAGGCTTGCACTTTGAGATCTCAACTCTAATTTTGCTTCTCAGCTGTCCCTAACCACCCAGCCTGGAAAGCTCCTGCTTTCCTGCTTGAGTCCCCAAGTCAGTCCCTGCAGGCTTCCCTTGGAACCCTTGGTTTTTATGTTTCCCGCTTCCTGTAAGAACCACAGGGCAGGACCTTGTCTTCCTAGCCTCTATTGGGTCCCAAAGGCCTGGTCCAGGGCAGGTACACTCAGTAAAGTGAATAAATGAATGTTCACTGCCAACAGCCTCCCAGGCGCAGATCAGCTCACCCAGACTCTGCTGCCCACAGTCCACATCAACCACCTTTAAGCCTCTTCTCCTATTGCAACCCCATACCCACTGCCCTAACTGTCCTGCTGGCTGCTCACAGAACCTCCTGTCTGCCTCCAAACTTTTGCCCATCAGGACCCTCCACTTGGAACTCCCTGACTACTATGTGGCCTTCACCACCCAGCTCAAGACACCATGTAATTCCCGAGAACCTTTTCTGTTTCTTCCAATTGGAAGCATTGCCTCTCTGGTCTCTGGTCTCTGGTCTCTGGTCTCTGGTCTCTGGGCCCCAATGGACAAATCTCTGTCAGAGAGGAGGACCGCACTCTCATTAATAGATTGTTGGCTGGGCGAAGAGGCTCATGCCTGTAATCCCAGCACTTTGGGAGGCTGACGGGGGCAGATCACTTGAGGCCAGGAGTTCAAGACCAGCCTGACCAACATAACGAAACCCCATCTCTACTAAAAGTACAAAAAATTAGCCAGGCATGGCAGCTCACACCTGTAATCCCAGCTACTTGGGAGGCTGAGGCAGCAGACTCGCTTAAGCCCAGGAGGTAGAGGTTGCAGTGAGCCAAGATCGAGCCATTGCACTCCAGCCTGGATGACGGAGCAAGACTCTGTCTCAAAAACAACAACAACAACAACCAGATTGTCTTCTGATTGAACAGGTTCTCTATAAATCTAAATACTGATTATCCTCCCCCAGCCTACCCCAGCTCTCACCATGGCCACAGCCAGGCCTATCACCGTGATGATCCCAAAGGACAGAAGCATGGTACCCACGCCGGCCGTGCCACCAGCCGCATCAGGGATTCTGGTGTCATTAAAGGTGGTGGCCTCTGGGCTGAGGGTAGTGGTCTCGGAGGCTGGCCCATCTGTGGCAGGTTCCAGGTCAGACTCAGAGGTGGGTGGGCGGCTGCTGAACCAGCCCCTAGCAGATGCGGTCCTGGAGTTCATGCTGACGCGGAGAGGGCCCTGGCTGAGAGGCTGCCTGAGGCCAGTCAACCTGCCCACTCACTCCTGACTCCGGAGTGCCCCAGCCTGTGGTTCTTGCCACCTGTGGTGGCCACCTGCACAGTCACCTCCTTGGATAAAGGGAGCCCCCTGCCTTCCTGGGTGCTAGAAAGGAAAGAATAAGAAACATAAGGCTAAGGACAGGGACTCGTAGTGAGATGAAGTCTCTCTAGGTTCTGAAAGCATTGGTGAGGTAAAGGTTTGAGGGCAAGGATGAGGGCAAGTTCAGGAGGCATTAGGACACATATTTACATATCTATGGTACCCCTGTTTTTAGGAACAAAAATGAAGCCCTGCATCCTCTGTGGATAAGATGATCATAGTGATCAAACCTGGAAGATATGAAAGACAGCAGGGATGTTTGAAAGAAAAGGTCTCCCTCCCCTGATCAAAAACTCCCCACAACCTGCGTCCCCATATCCCCCACCACCCCACATCCACCGCCTCATTCCCTGCCTCCCACATCCCTCATCCTGCTTGCGGAAAAAATACCACAGCTTTTTCCTTTCCTGGAGGGAAACACTTGCCCAAGAGTCAGACAAGCCTGTCTTTGAAACCTAGCTCAGCCGCTTAACTAGTGATCCCTGGAAAGTCACTCCACCTCTCTGTGTCTCTGTTTTCCTGAGTCTACAGGGTCATGGGGTTACAGAAATGGCAGAACAAACAGGTCTCAAAGAAAGACTTAGTTCAGCACAACCCCCATCCACAGTAAGAATCCACTACATGTTAGATTTTCTCCCCATGGCCAACCCAGTCACAAAGGGGAGACATGGGAGCCCCTGGACCCAGTCCACTGTGTGGTCCAGACTATGCTTGGAGTGTGGGGAGGCTGATGTGGAAAGACCAGAAGACAAGAAGGAGATAGAGGCTCTGGTTCTTTGGCCGGGCTTCTCTGCAGGCTCTCGGGGACATTGGACTGCCCTTCCCACCCACCAACAATAGAGGGGCTGCTAGGGTCAAGAAGAAAGGCGAGGAAGGAATGGAGCTCCCAGTTTGGGCGCCTTCTCTTCCTTTACCCTCCTCCTCTGGAAGCAGAAGGTGAGAGATTTGCCCAGTGCAGAGGGCCCTGGTTAAGGTGGGGTGGGAAGAGGTCCCAGCCAAGCTGCAGAGGCGGCGGCCTAGGGAGAGGAAGGATACCTAGCTCATGGGTACACACGTCCCTTTCTGTGCTGGTTCATGGGCATTAGTGGGGGTGCCTCCCTGTGCAGATGCATGTATGTGTGTGAGGTGTGTACACACCTCTGGTGGCCCCTGAGGAAGGGGCAAGGCTGGCAGAGGGCTATGGGGTAGAAAGGCTCATCCCTCTTTGCCTTCTCCCTCCAGCTAGGCTGGGCACATAGGAAGTCCCGGGTTCTTTTATTGGTTTTGCAACTGATCCCGGGCGTGACCTTGGGCCAAACCCTTAACTCTGGGGCTCTGTTTACATCGCCTCCCAAAGGAGAGAAGGGGCCCTACTGACCACTTTCGCCTGGAAAGTGCCTCAGGGTCCAAAGGGTAAGGGAAGGAAACCGGGGTGAAAGGGGTCGGCACCGCGACCTTTGAGAACCCGCATGCCGTTCTCCACCAGGTCTCTCAGTCCTCCCTGCCCCAATCCCCATGCCCGCCTCCGCGACCCTGTGATGCCTCCCTTCTTGCACAGGAGCAGCGACCTCAGCACTTACTTAATCCTCTCCCGGCGCCGAGCTCAGTTGGAGAGGCTAGGGGTGGTAGTGACTGGCAGGAGGCCGGGGCGGGGGGAACCCCCAGGCCCGGCGTGGGGCTGCGGGTCCGACCAGAGGTCCACCCTCCCTGCAAGCTCCGAGCCGCTGGCCAGGCCCGCTACTGCGCACCGGCCTCAGCTGCGAGCGCTGGCTCTGCCGGCCTGAGCCAGGGTGGGTGAGCTAGTGTGGGTAGGGCCGGGACCCACGGCGGGGGTGGGGCCGGGCGGGCAGCCTCGGGGGATCCCCGAAGCTACAGCGCCTTGCCTCCCTGCGCGCTCCGCGCCCCCGGTCCCCGATTGGCTGTCGGGCCTAGAGCCCGCCCAGAATTGGACTGTTCGCTTGTCGCTCGGGTCTGGCTCCACCCCTAGAGGGAGCCTGGAGCCTGGAGCCTGGAGCCTGGTTGCAGTTTTTAGAGAGTAGCCCTGACTGCGTGGCCTGCGCTGAAGTTGGGCTGGGGACCGTACGTGGCTAGGTCCTTCCCAGGCCAGACCTCGGGACCCCTGCCAGCTACCCGTGCCAGGGCAGACTCACGCCCCCAAAACGCGGATGTACAGAGGAGACTTGGGGAGAGCAGTGGACTGGGAGTCCTTGGGCCTGCACTGAACTCTGGCTGACTTTGTGACCTTGAAGAAACTACTTTTCCCTTCGTGAACCTTGGCTTTCTACTCAGATGGGTCCTCTGGTGTGAGGGTTCTTGGCAAATGACTCCAACCCCGGGCTAGAAATGGGAAATCTGCGTCCAGAGAAGTTGAGAGTGGGGCGGATTTATTATTGGGCACCCCGACCCAGGCAAGTCTACATATACCCTTACAATAGCTTCCATCCACAGCATGATCAGCTCAGGGAAGGAGCCCTCAGATACTCCGGAGCCCTCAGATACTCCTAATCCGCCGGTTTTCAAAGGAGTTTATGGGGGTCACAGGGTAGCCTGGTACAAATGCGAACGCTCCTGTGTCTCCCGGTCTGGGAAGGATCCAGGGAAACGGCATGTTTAATAGTTTAAGGCCTGGCGTGGTGGCTCACGCCTGTAATCCCAGCACTTTGAGAGGCCGAGGCAATGGATCACCTAAGGTCAGGAGTTCGAGACCAGCTTGACCAACATGGTGAAACCCCGTCTCTATTAAAAATACAGAATTAGCCGGTAGTGTTGGCTCACGCCTGTAATCCCAGCTAATTGGGAGACTAAGGCTGGAGAATCGCTTGAACCTGGAGTCCGAGGTTGCAGTGAGCAGAGATCGCGCCATTGTACTTCACCCTGGGCAACAAGAGCAAAACTCCGTCTCAAAAAAAAAAAAAAAAAAAAAAGGTAGTTAACAGTACATTCTGGTGGGGGGATGTTGACAAGACACACTTTGCGAGACGCTGCCGTGTATTTTATAGAAGGCGCAACTGAGGTCCAGAGGGGTCCCAACACCTGGACAAAGTCTCTTGATGAGTTGCCAAATAGAGTCAGGATTCGCACCAGGAAAAGAGTGGCCCCTGGGGTCTGGCTGCCACTCAGCCGGCCCCCTGGTGGGCTCGGCCACTGACCTAGGTAGGGTCACGACACTGGGACTGGACCCCAAAGTTGGACCTGTCTTCAACACTGGAACCCGCCTTCGCACAGCTCCACCCGGCTAAGATAGACCACGCCCCCGGACATCTGGTCCCCGCCCGAACACACAGGCCCTTTGGTGACACGCCTCCGTTCCGGCAGGCTACTGGGCTCTGCCCACACACCTACCAGGCTCGGTTCCTAAAAGCCAGCTCGGAGCAATCCCCTTGGGCTGGAGCCAAATCCCTGATGTGATTTTAAGGAAGACCAGCAGGTCCGGGTCTCCAGGGGTCAACCCCACACACATCCCCCGCACTTTCCTGCATGTAGGCCTGCGGGCGTAGAGGGCGTGGAATTCACACCCTCCCCACCCATCCGCAGGGGTCTCCTGGGAGGAACCCACAGGCGATGGGAACCCTGAAGCTGGGCTACGGCGTCCGCCCGAGCCTTTTCTTAAATGCGCCAACCCCGGAAGCGGGGCATCCAAGGGAGCGAGCGACGGACCACGCACGTCCTGGCGTTCAGTACGGGGCAGCTTCTCCGGCTGGTGGGAGGGTGGGGAGCCTCTCAGGCAGGTATGCACGGGAGGTGGGGATCGGAAGGGGATGTTTCGACTGCAACCGCCTGGAGACCTGGCCGGTCCCATTCTCCATAGTGCAGATGGAGAAACAGGGTTGGAGGGAGGGGACCCCGTCTGGGTCGTTAACAATGCAGTGCATAGCTGTGAGGGAATTTACACCTCTGACTTCGGGCCTTGGTTCCTGGGACGGCGTACTGGTGCACAGAGCCGCTTCTGGAGTCTGGTGGACTCTCGGGTTCGTGTCTTGCCTGGGACAGTTTCTTTTTCTCTCTCTCTCTTTTTTTTTTTTTTTTGGAGACGGAGTCTCTCTCTGGCACCCAGGCTGGAGTGCAGTGGCGTGACCTCGGCTCGCTGCAACCTCTGCCTGCTGGGTTCAAACAATTCTCCTGCCTCAGCCTCCCGAGTAGCTGGGACTGCAGGCGCCCGCCACCGTGCCCGGCTAATTTTTTGTATCTTTAGTAGAGACGGGGTTTCACTATGCTGGCCAGGCTGGTCTGGAACTCGTGACCTCGTGATCCGCCCACTTCGGCCTCCCAAAGTGCTGGAATTACACAGGCGTGAGCCACTGTGCCCAGCTTACCTGGGACAGTTTCTACCTAAGTGACGTTGGGCAAGTCGCTTCCCTTCTCGGACCCTACTTGTATTTGAAGATGTGGCACTTAGCAGGTGCTCAATAAATGCTAGTTTGGACTTTTATCTGGAAGCAAAGGGGACCGCTGATTTTAAACCTTCAGTTAAACTTGCTTGTGACATCTTTAAATATAAAATTGTAAATTTTTTAGTTGGCGGTTTACACTAATGTTCTGGATTATGGGTTAAATTAGGAGGAAATTTTCAGCATATAAATCCTTGACAGTACACACAAAATGTCAGATTCAAAGCTCCCAATCAAAGGCAATCATCTGCCCCTTGTAACATCAGTTAAGATCGTGTAACATCTGGTCTCTGCTGTGTGTTGAGCTGCCTCCCAGGCCTTGGATATTCATAGTCTAATGCTTTGCTTGCCATGGGTTTGGTGTGATTTTCTCCCATCTTACGGATTAAGAAAGTGAAATTCAGAAATAATGACTTGCTTAAGATCACACACACTAGGTTAGACACAGATCTGTCCTATCCCCAAATATGTGCCCTAACCTGCCACCAACCCATTTATTAGCAGAGACTGAGCCATGGGCTGAGCCCATTCCAGCTAAAAATGTGAAGAAAACATAAGTGGCAGGCCGGGCGCGGTGGCTCAAGCCTGTAATCCCAGCACTTTGGGAGGCCGAGACGGGTGGATCACGAGGTCAGGAGATTGAGACCAGCCTGGCTAACACGGTGAAACCCCGTCTCTACTAAAAAAATACAAAAAACTAACTGGGCCAGGCGGCGGGCACCTGTAGTCCCAGCTACTCGGGAGGCTGAGGCAGGAGAATGGCGTAGACCCGGGAGGCGGAGCTTGCAGTGAGCTGAGATCCGGCCACTGCACTCCAGCCTGGGTGACAGAGAGAGACTCCGTCTCAAAAAAAAAAAAAAAAAGGCCGGGCGCGGTGGCTCAAGCCTGTAATCTCAGCACTTTGGGAGGCCGAGACGGGCGGATCACGAGGTCAGGAGATCGAGACCATCCTGGCTAACACGGTGAAACCCCGTCTCTACTAAAAAATACAAAAAACTAGCCGGGCGCGGTGGCGGGCGCCTGTAGTCCCAACTACTCGGGAGGCTGAGGCAGGAGAATGGCGTGAACCCAGGAGGCGGAGCTTGCAGTGAGCTGAGATCCGGCCACTGCACTCCAGCCTGGGGGGCAGAGCGAGACTCCGTCTCAAAAAAAAAAAAAAAAAAAAAAAAAAAAAACATAAGTGGCCAAGACAAGAATGATCAGATAGGTGGGTGAGGCTCTAAATGGAGTCAAGGGGGTGTCAGCAAGAGCACAACTATTCTCAGGCAATGTACTGGTAGAAGGGGGGATGTCATACAAGGCTCACCTGCTTTCCTGGTTCCTTTCACTCCCAGGGTGGCAACCAACTATATCTGAGGACCAGAGCCATTTTGGGGCACCAGAACTTGTGACCTCTCCATCTCCACCCAGCTGGGTCCAGGGGCCACTCTCAGCACCCACCTCAGCAGCTGACATCATAAGGCAGACTTGGGAACCTGGAAGCACTCTGGAGAACCTTTTCCTGAGACATGGAGCTTTGGGGCCGTATGCTGTGGGCCCTCCTGTCTGGCCCAGGGAGAAGGGGAAGTACCCTCGGCTGGGCCTTCAGCTCATGGCAACCCCAACCACCTCTGGCTGGGTTATCCAGTGCCACAGAACTGGTCAGCCACTGGACTAGGGTCTTTGAGAAAAGAGGTATCCCTGAGGCCCGGGAATCCAGTGAGTACATCGTGGCTCATGTCCTTGGAGCCAAAACAGTTAAGTTCAGTGTTGTCAAGAGGACAGGAAGAGGGAGGAGGGAGGACTTTGGGAAGGGATATCCAGGTTTTCTGTTCACTAAGAGTTCTTAGCTGAGACTGATGGGATTTTTCTGAAGGAACGTCTTAGCACCTGGCACACACTGTAACAGTTTGTTGGATGAATGAATAAATCTCTGCCTAAGTGTTCTGGGATAGACACCTGGAGGCCTGGTATTAGCTGTGTAACCTTGGGCAGGATGCTGCCCCCTCTGGGCCCAGATGATGAGAGCGTTGGGCCTCCAGACCAGTGCTAGGCAGGCATTATCCACATAAGACACCTGGGTTGGGGCCCCTGGGCCCAGTGAGCCAGCCACTTACATTCTCTGTGGGGACAGTTTCAGAGCCTGAGGCCGGCACTTTGGACCCAGCCCTTGACCTCTCAGCAACTACAGTGTATCCGGGAGCTGAGTAGCCGTCGATTGCAGAGGTGAGCACCCATGGATCAGACCTGAACAATGTGTTTGGGGAGCAGCAGTCCAGCTTCCCCTATCCCCACCAAGTTCAGGGAGGAGGAGAATGTCCAAGGACTAAGGAGGTGTTAGGGTGCAGGGGTGGCAAGAGTGGGGCTGGGGTAGTGAATAGAAGAAGGGAGGGAGGGAAGGCTTTGCCTCAGGAGTCCCAAGGCCCTGGAGACATGGTCTTGCCTGATACCCTTGGCCACAAGTGGTATCTCTCAACCCAGGCATGGTCCTATTGGTCCTGGCTCTGTCAATGATGACCACCCGGCTGCCCCCTCTGCAGGATGCCGGTGCAGTACATCCTTGGAGAGTGGGACTTTCAGGGGCTCAGCCTGAGGATGGTGCCCCCAGTGTTTATTCCTCGGCCAGAAACAGAGGTAGGTGTGCCACCAGGGCAAGGCAGGATCAGGATGAGGGTGGAGTTCAGGGTACCGGTCTTACCCCAGGCTTCCTCCAGGGGGCACTGGGGCCCCATGACTTCAGGGACATTGCCTTTCTAGACACGTATCTTCTCACTGTCTGTGGTGGCAGAGCCCAGAGGACAAGATTCCTGTTGGTCCCCTTGACTGTCATGTTCCAAGCTACCACCCCAGCCTCTAGGTCTGGCAATGTCCCAGAGTGCCTCAAATAGTGCTGCCCAAGTACTTAGACTGTTCCGCTGTTTCTCTGGGAGCTGTCCCATGGCTTACCCAACCCACAGGGAACAGTGTCCTCCAGCAGCTTCTCAGGAGGCATGGAGGAAGTGGAGAGGGCTCCAGCCGGACACCTGGAGACCTGGTATCAGCTGTGTGACCTCGGGCAGGTCACTGCCCTACTGCCCTCTCTGGGCCCAGTTGATGAGAGGGTTAGGCCTCCAGACCAGAGAATCTGATCTACTGACTGGTCTGGTAATCACCCGTGTTGTCCCTCAAATTACTAGGACTAGGGATGTGCGGCGCAAGTGTGCTATCCCTTGGTAAGGCACCCTGGTCCTGGAAGAGACGTTTTCTATGGCCCTTCTTGGACTCCCCTCTGACTTTGTAGGTGGCAGAGCTGGGAGCCAGAGGGTACAGACCAGGGAGTAGAGCTGAGTGAGAGCTGGTGGGCAAGTCAGAGGGCGGCACGTTCTGAGAAGGAATGTTTCTAGAAAGACCCAAGCACACAAACATTTCTGGGAAAGATTCCCATTCCCCTGCCGTGGCCAGGGGCCCCAAACCCTTCCTTCACTTTCCCAGCTTCTGTCCCCTAGCCAAGAAACTCTCTGACACCTCTCCCCTCCATGTCATCTGGTTGGGAGGCCAGGTCCTTGCTTCACTGCCCAGTGTCAGGGCAGGGACAGTAGGGAATCTGAGGCCTTGCTGAAGTCACAGGGCTGTCAAGGAAGGGAGCATGAGGGCAGCACTTGGACTTCCTGACTCCCAAGTCAGAGCCCCATCCCTCTCATGGTGGCTCCCCTATCTGGGATTGGCATGACCTAGGACACAGTACGGAGACCCAGAGCAAGGTGTGGCCTGCCACCTGCAGGCCTTGGGAGGCTTACCTGTGGCTCCCAAAAACACGTGATCTCTGGCGAAGAGATCATTTGCTGTCTCCGGCTGCCCAGGGTCAGGGCATGGTGACCTTTGAGTTCCTTCAGAGCTGACCTGGCACCAGCCATATGTGCCAGGGTTCTGAGTATCAAGTGTGGACTTTGGCTCCCATGTGGCCCCTGATTCTTAGATTGGTCTGGGCCAAGAGAGCAGCTCTACTGCAAGGGGTGGGGTGAGGGGAGATGCTGCGATTGGGAGGCCAGGTGCTCACCTCACTGTGCAGACATTTCTGAGAACTCACCAGGTTCACCCCAATGTAAAGCCACATCGGGGGATGCCTTACCAAGAACTCAAGAGGACGTGGCCTGTGGCAGAGAGTGGTGAGAATGGGTGCAGAGGATGGTGTCTGATGAAGGAGGAGTCTGAAGTGCAAACTTGCAGGAGGCATGTGACCAGTGAGTTGGATTTTCCCTAGGGGTGAGAAGGTGGTTCAGCTTCTGGCCTGGCAGTGAGTACAGTAGGAAACTCAGGGCTGGGGGTGTGAACCATTCTCACCTGGCCTGCTGTGAGGCTGTACAGGTTGTGGGAGGATCAGTGTTTTGTCTGTGATTGACTCGAAGGAGGCAATGCCACCTCCCTGGGTCTGCTCCACCAGGGATGCCATCCTAATAGAGGATACTTGTGGGCACTCAGGTTCTGCTGAGGCCTTGGGCCAACCTCTTGATGGGGTATGAAGTCCATGTTGGGGCAGCAGTTCTAGGCAGAGCCAACAGCTGCCTGCCCCTCGCCTCCTTCCTGCATGCCCCTGTGCCCCACCCTGTTTTTGGATTCTTTCCATATTCACCTGGAGGGGGTGCCTTGAGCCTGTGACCAGCTTGGCTTTTAGTCTCCCTGAAAGAGCCACCAGCGTCAGGCTGAGGGAGGCTCTTCACTGGGCGGAGAAGAGAAAGTTTCTGGACTTCTTGTGCTGTTGTCTATCCCTGCCCCAAGTGGCCCTACAACCAAGATGAGCCTCCTGTGCTCTGGAGTATTATGGCAAGCAAGAGGCCAATAGCCGTGGCAGGGGCTCAGTTTCTCAGCTTCTCACCCTCCCCAAGGTGGCCATCCACATATGTGGGGTGTGTCTTTGAGTATCTCTGTGAGGTGACTGGCCAGTGTGGCTGACTGAGGGTTCATTCCCCAGCCAGAGTAGGTCTATGGCCAGGAAACCAAGAGAGGCTCAACACCTGACAAGTCCTGGTCACCCTGCCAACCTCTCAGCGTGTGGCCTCACCACTGAGACCACAGGCTCTCAGCCACAACCCTACACTGCTCACTCTGTACCTGTCCCAACCCTGCAGGCCCAGATTGCCACAAGTACCCTAGTGGCCTCCGGTAGTGCCTAGCACAGGGCTGGTGAGAGCTAGTGAATATATGCCCTCTCCTGCTGGAGCTGGACCCCCTCACCCACAGGCAATCATTTGTTTGATGCAGAAGAGGCTTGGAACAGGGAGGTTTGCACCTGCTGGCCAAGTTCTGCCTGGCTTGGACTTGCCATCCTCAGGGTGGGTGAACATTGTTGCTGGGGTTGGGGGCCTGGAAGGGTGAGATACTTTTTGGAACCCAGCACTGGGGAACTTATGTGGAAAATGGGTGTGAGTGAGGCTGATGGCATTGGGGTGTTGGGGAGACCTGGCAGTGTGAGACGCAGAGGGTGGTGCCACAGAGAGTTTGCCCAGCACTTAGAAAGTAGCCAAGAGGGTCGGGCGCCATGGCTCACACCTGTAATCCCAGCACTTTGGGAGTCCGAGGCGGGCGGATCACCTGAGGTTGGGAGTTCGAGACCAGCCTGACCAACGTGGAGAAACCCTGTCTCTACTAAAAATACAAAATTAGCCAGGCATGGTGTTGCATGCCTGTTATCCCAGCTACTCGGGAAGGCTGAGACAGGCGAATTGCTTAAACTGGGAGGCGGAGGTTGCGGTGAGCCAAGATTGCGCCATTGTACTCCAGCCTTCCAGCCTGGGCAACAAGAGCGAAACTCTGTCTCAAAAAAAAAAAAAAAAAAAAAAAAGAAAGTAGCCAAGAAGTCTGTCTGTGGGCCAAGCCCTGCCAGTGTGGGACACACTGCGATGAGTCTGACCTCAGGTCTTCCTGTTATGGAGTCTGGTGGGAGAGGCACACCGCATCCTTAGGCTAGACCTTAGGCTCAGGGTGGGGAAAGCCATGGTAGAGCCTGGCCCAGGCTTGAGGAAGGCTTTATGGAAAAGGTGGTCCTCTTTTCAGATCAGGGAAGCACCCACTTGCTGCCCACCATCCCTAGCTCCCTGAGCCAGTCTTTCCTGAGACCTGGGGTCCCAGGAGTTCTGACCCTCTGGGAAACATTTTGGCCATTGGACGGTAGGAGCCTTCCACCCTTCACCCCTACCCTATGTTGGTTTGCAGGCATAGTCCTCGCAGGCAGTGGCTGGGTAGGCAAGGCTTGAAACCCTCTTGTTTCCAAAGTGGCAATGTCTGAAAATGTCCTCCTGCTGCCAGGGCAGGCACCTCCCTCTGCACCCATGCCTGTTGAGCTATGCCTGTGTATGCCACACCCCTCAGGTCCTTAGTCAGGACCATGTTCCCCCATGACCCATCTTCTCCAAAGGAGGGAATTCCCTGTCCCTTTGGCTTAGGAGCCTCCCTGGGGCCTCAAGCTCAGCTCTGTCACACCAGCTCCTGATTCTTGGCCACCATGAACCACAGGCTAGGTAGGCTCAGGTGGGGCCTTGACCCCAGGCCTCAGTTTCCTCATGGGACACTTGTGAGGATTTAACAGATTAATACAGGAAAAGCTCTGGGAGCAGGATCAGGCCAGAGGGAGTGGCCAGGAACTATCAGATACAGTTCTTGAGATGGAGTGTTGCTCTGTCTCCCAGGCTGGAGTGTAGTGGCACAATCCTGATCCACCGCAACCTCTACCTCCCGGGCTTAAGCAGTTCTCCCGCCTCAGCCTCCCGAGTAGCTGGGACTAGAGAAATCCGCCACCATGCCCATGCCCGGCAAATTTTTGCACTTTTAGCAGAGATGAGGTTTCACCATGTTGGCCAGGCTGGTCTCAAACTCCGAACTCAAGTGATCTGCCCACCTTGGTCTCACAAAGTGTTGGGATTATAGGCGTGAGCCACTGTGCCCAGCAGAAATGCTAAGAATGGGAGGATGTCTGTAAAGGGCTTAGCTGGGGTTGATTAAACACTTAACATGACACAGGTGTGGATTAGCTCATTTAATCCCCACCATATCCCCATGAGGTAGGCTATCCTCAACTGGGCTCAGTTGTACAGATGGGGAAGCTGAGGCGTGGAGGGGCAGGGTGACTTGGCCATGGCCCAGCTGACATGAAGGTTAGTCTGGCTTTGGCTACCTCCCCTTCCTACGTTCACAGGGGTAACTGCTTAGGCCTCTGTACCAACACCCCCAGGCACCAACTCTGATCCAGACCCCTCTGCTTCACAGGAACTGGTTGAGTGGGTGCTGGAAGAGGTGGCCCAGAGGTCCTATGCTGTGGGATCCCCAGGCAGCCCCCTCATTCTGGAGGTAGGCTGTGGATCGGGAGCCATCTCCCTCAGCCTGCTGAGCCAGCTCCCTCAGGTGAGCCTCTCCACCCACTCTGGATAGACTGCGACTGACACTCACTGTCCCTCCCATTAGTGCTTCCCCCACATCCCTCTGCTAGGAGCACTTGAGGGGAAGCAGCTAGATGAGGGAGGACAGGGCTGCCCCTAGCCCACTGTGGTTCACAGACTCTAATGCCTACCACATGTATCTGGCTAGATTTTGGCCAAGAAGAAAAGGCTGTTGGGTATTTCCCTTCTCTTCTGGTGGGGGGTTGGAGGAGGGTCTCCCAGGCCCAGTATCTCCCAGCATCTCTCAGCATTGCCTTCCACATATCCTCTGTTTGTTCTTGGGACAGAGCCGAGTCATTGCTGTGGATAAGGGGGAAGCTGCCATCTCTCTGACCCATGAGAACGCTCAGAGGTAGGTGGGGGAGTTGCACTTTGGAGCCTGATCTTGACTCCTTTTCAGGTTTCAAACTCACTAATGTCTGATTTCTCCTGCCAAGAAGGAGGAAGCAGTGGGGTAGCCTGGCATGGGTCCCATGGGGTTCTGAATGGGTAGTGGGCAGTGAGTATCTTGCCGGTCCAAGAAAGGTTGACTACAAGACCTCATTCTTTTGTGTTTTGTTTTGTTTTTTTGTTTTTTTTTTTTTGAGATGGAGTCTCGCTCTGTCGCCCAGGCTGGAGTGCAGTGGCCAGATCTCAGCTCACTGCAAGCTCCGCCTCCCGGGTTTACGCCATTCTCCGACCTCAGCCTCCCGAGTAGCTGGGACTACAGGCGCCCGCCACCTCGCCCGGCTAGTTTTTTTTTTTTTGTATTTTTTAGTAGAGACGGGGTTTCACTGTGTTAGCCGGGATGGTCTCGATCTCCTGACCTCGTGATCCGCCCATCTCGGCCTCCCAAAGTGCTGGGATTACAGGCTTGAGCCACCGCGCCCGGCCCAAGACCTCATTCTTGTAGTGAAGGGTAGGGATCTGCCCCCGTGCCCACCCCTTTCTCCCTGTCTATCTAGGCTTCAGTTGCAGGACAGGATTTGGATCATCCACCTCGACATGACCTCAGGTACCCTCCCCTGAATGTTCCTTAACATAGGGAGACTAGATACAGGTGCTGCTGGGTGGATGAGGCACTCCGCGGACATGGAGGGAGGGCTTCCCCAAAAGCCACACAACCACACACATGAACACACACAAATGTGTGTGTGTGTGTGGTTGTGTGTGGCAGTTCAAACGAAGCCTTGGCTGAGGACAGACAAGTTGCTTTTGCCTCCTAGGCTGACCTGACCCATAAGGGTCAGGTCAATGAATTCCTCATAACTAATGAGTTAAGGACTTGCTTGTTGATAAGCAACAACAGATAAGCAAAAGCTTAAAATAATGCCTTCAGGACCAAAATACTTGAGTGCCCCTCTCCCCCTGCCTGGCCTGGGAAGAAGCGATCCAGGCACTGCACAGCTCAGCCATAGCCTTTACAGTGTCTCTGGGCCTCCAACTCCAGTTCTGGCTCCATTGCCTTACCCATGGGATCCCTGAGCCTCATGTGCCCCCCCCATGGAGTGTGATATACTTGGTGTAGCACCCGGCACAGGGTGAAACCAGTAGTCAGAGCCATCAGGAATTGGCTGATGAGGCCAGGCCCACCCTCTGTGTACTCTCAGTCCATGTTGGCTATAAGGCTGGTGGAGCTACAGAAGAGAAAGGCTCTTTCCTGCCTTGGCAATCAGGAAGGATGCCCTGGAAGTGGCACTTGAACGGAGTCTTGTGTAATGAGGATTTTTGGCAAGGACACTCTATGTCTTGAAATGAAGGGCTGCCATGTTAAAGCATGCACATCCTCCACCAGGCTGTCAGCTGAGGACCCTGGGCACTAATTTGCAGGTCTGACTTATCAGATCCAGTGGCAGGCCCAAGGTGTGGCGTGATAAGAGGGACATAGTGGCAGGGGGAGCTACCATCCTTTACCTCCCAATGGGTTAGTCCCTACTGTGTGTCCTCTTCTTTGACGACAGAAAGGAGCTGGACACACTTGCCCTGGGGCCCTGTGGACCTGGTCGTCAGCAACCCTCCCTACATCTTCCACCAGGACATGGAACAGCTGGCCCCCGAGATCCGCAGGTGCTAAGCAGGGTGGGCCAGGGAGGCCAGGCCTGGAAAGGCCTAATGGGATTAGTCTGCCCTCGATCGAGGACCACGTCATCTAGAGGGACAGAGGAGTTGGTGCTGAAACAGGCAGTGGTGTTACGTGGACGCACTGGAGAGCCCACAATCCTACCTAGATTCAGCATCTGCCTCCCTACTTAAGACTACTGAACAGCCACCGAACCTCTCTGGGCCTGTTTCCTGCCTCTGAAAAAAGAGAGGCAGTGCTCTGCAGGGCCATGGGAGGACTCAGTGACGACTTGAAAGCATCAAACACAGTGGAGGACTCATAGGGGGTGCTATGTAGATGGGCACATCATTTTATAGAATACTGAGGCCCAGAAAGGGAAGGTGTCTTGTCTGTGGTCACATGGGGGCTCAGTGGGAAAGCTGGGACTAAAACTTGGCCCCAGGCTAGCTTTGCACCAGGCGATCCTGCTCTTACACAGGGGCTGAGAACCAGGGGCAGCCCAGGAGTCCTGGATGGGGCAGCAGTCATGTTGGATGGGGTTGGGGTGTTGGCTCTCCCTTTCTGGGCTCTCAGGAGTGGTCAGGACTAGCCCCAGATCTCCCAAACCAAGAAGAGGAGCAGCCTTGTGGGGAGACATTCATGCCCTGACATGAGTCAGTCCATCAGGAGAGGCCATCAGCCAGTGGGATTCAGCAAGCACGCCTGGCACTGCCTGGCAGGGTGCTGCCCATGAGAGGAAGGGAAGAGGAGCTGCCACCCATTTGGGGCCCTCCTTCTCTGGGTCCTCAGATTTGCCCTTCAGTCTAGAGTGTAAGTTCCACAGGGCCCCATTTGTGGAGGCTCTGCCCATACCCTCCGTGCATTTCAGATACCCCTTCCTCAGGCTGTCACCTCCCACTGCTTTCCCTTTCAGCTATGAAGACCCTGCGGCCCTGGACGGTGGGGAGGAGGGCATGGACATCATTACCCACATCCTGGCCCTGGCACCCCGGCTCCTGAAGGACTCTGGGTATGAACGGGATGGGTCTCCTAGGTCTGTCCCCAGCAGCCTCCACTGCTCCTAATGTGTACTGGGCAGGCCCTGGCAGAGATGAGCACAGGACCCTCACCTCATCAGCCCAAGCAGCCCAGAAGGGCAGGCCCCAGACCTGTCCTACTGAGCCTACCCATTTCTCCCCCATGTAGTAGTATCTTCTTAGAAGTGGACCCAAGGCACCCGGAGCTTGTCAGCAGCTGGCTTCAGAGCCGGCCTGAACTGTACCTTAATCTTGTGGCTGTGCGCAAGGACTTCTGTGGGAGGTGAGCTCCTACCCCTCTTTAGCCCTGTAGCATGCTGGTCTTTCCACTGGGGCCATCCTCAGCCCTGGCTGTCAGGAGAGTGTGCTGTTCCCACTCCCTGCTCATTCCCCGAGGCCCAGGTGGTAACCAGCCCCTATCCCTGTCTCCTCAGGTCCCGGTTCCTGCATATCCAGAGGTCTAGGCCATAGTGTGGCTGCCCTGTGGATGCCTTGTCAGTGGCGCCAGCCTGACCGGAGGGAGGTGGATGGCACTTTCCAGAACCCAAGTGCTTATGGCATTTCCCAAGGTTCTGTGATTTACCCATGCTCTGCATTTCTAGGATATTTCTAGGACACCTGGGTAGACCCAAGTTCTCAGTCTGGCTCCATCACATCAGGGTGGCCGAGGGCAGTTGCTGTGTGTTGGTGAAATAGATGTGGGAGTATTGGGGGATATGGCCAGTAAAGTATTGAGAGATTAACAAATGGTGACCTAATGATTTGTTCCATGACTTGCAGGTCCCCTGACCCCTTACTCCCAGGTAGCGCCAGGGCGAGAGTTTCCTTCTGCCCCAGCAGGGCTGGCCATCAGTCCCCTGCTTGGTAGGGGTATGCGGGTGCAGCGTGGAGGAAGGCACGTGAGTCCTCACTCCTGGCCTTGGATACCATGGGGCCTGGTGTAGAGCAGCTCACTCCCAGGGACTGATCAGTCCTCCACTGCCCTGGGTGCATGCGAACACACTTCCCTGGCCAAGCCTGGCTCAAGCACAGGAAGCTCATCTGCATTTCGGCTTAAGGATGACTGCCTGCTTTCTGGAGGGGAGGGCCTGGAGGTCCTTGCTGCACAGTTCCTGGGTCGCACATCCACATTCATTTAACGGAAGGCTTGAGCCAGTGAGGGGTGTTTCCTTTTTATCCCCATAGCTTTTAACTAAAACATCCCTCCTGAGTTGACCCCCTGGGGTTTCAAATAACCCATGTGTACCTGGTTAGGGCTGGGGAGAGTGAGAAACTGAGATACTGGGCACAGGATTGTGGCCTCCACCCCAGCTCTGGTCTGTGCAGACTCATGGCCACCAGGAGGCTTGCAGATCCAGCCTTCCTATCAACAGTGACAGGAAATCTCTAGGTTGGTGAGTACTGGTGGTGTGAGCCTGCTTCAGGGTGGGTCCTAAGGAACATGGCAAACCAGGCTGGCTCATTCCACTAGACTGCCCCCTGCCACTCCAGCACTTCCCAGGGCCTGGCAGTATGGTCTGATGAGCAGTGTGATCCAATGGGCAGCATCCTCTGCTGCAGCCAGGAGAGCTGAGTTCCAAGGCTGTGTCCTGCAGTGGGACCTTGGGCAGCTCCTTTCCCTATGAGAAGCTGGCTCTTCTGAGTCCAAGGTCAACGCCAAGTGGCAGCCTCTTTCCTCTTAGCCAATGGAATGTGCATGCTGGCATCTGAATGTCCATTCTCCAGGCAGAGAGAACAAGAGAAGGTGTGAACTGCCTGAGGTCCCATGATAGTGGCCAAGTGGAGATAGTAAGTTAGATCCGTCCCTTTGGGGAGCCTATATTGCTGGAGTCACACCCAGCCTAAGTGTCGCCCTGCACTATGGCTGGAGGATGCATTTGGCAGAGGTCACGCTACAGCTCCTAGCGCCCCAGTGGCCTGCCCCATGCCCAGCCCCAGCTGCATGAACCTTGAACTGCCCCTGGCTTCCTTTGAGGAGGCTGCTCCAGAAGGAACTTGGGTTGGGAGGCGAAGGGGTGCACAACCAGGGCGAGGCTCCCCACTCCCTGAGTTCCCTGTGCTCACAGACCTTTGCCTGCTAAGGTCCTCACCAGTGTTGCCCTTTCTGTCTTCCTCCCTGTGCCGTTTGGCTCTTGCTGTCTTCAGCAGCATCTCAGGGTAGTTGCCGTGACCTTAGTGCAGTCTGTCATCCCCCACCCCTCAGCCAGTCCTGGCTTCCCTGATGGTCTCACCCTCCTGGCCTCAGGCCCATTCCTGAGGAAGGGCCTTGGCGAGCTTGTGGATGTTGCACCAGAAGAGAGTGCAGTGTTGGAGAGTGACAGTGTTGGGGCAGCTGGGGCCACAAGCAGGAGCGGCCCTCAGGGACAACTTTCTGCCCAGAAAAATGTGCAGCTTGACTCTGCTGAGGAAAAGATCCAAGCCAAGAGGACTGGCAGGTGGGGCCTCAAGCCTGCAGCCACTGGCTTGATTGGGCCCTGGACATTGAGCCCTGATGTTGTAGCCACACCAGCCTGGATTTCAATCCCAGAATCTGCCCCTCACCACAATGTGACCTTGGGCAGATGACTTCACCTCACTCAGCCTTGGCTTCTAAGACTGAGAAATGTGACTAAATGCTTTATTTCTTTTTTTTTTTTTTTTTTGAGACGGAGTCTCACTCTGTCGTTTATGCCATTCTCCTGCCTCAGCCTCCCGAGTAGCTGGGACTACAGACGCCCGCCACCTCGCCCGGCTAGTTTTTTGTATTTTTAGTAGAGACGGGGTTTCACCATGTTAGCCAGGATGGTCTCGATCTCCTGACCTTGTGATCCGCCCGTCTCGGCCTCCCAAAGTGCTGGGATTACAGGCTTGAGCCACCGCGCCCGGCCCTAAGTGCTTTATTTCATAGGATGCGTGTGAGGAACCCATGGAAGGTGCCTGGCTTGGCACATTGTGGCATTTTTTCTTGCCTTCCCCAGAGGGCAGACACAGGGAGGAAGGACCTGGTGCTCTCAGGCATCCATCTGATGCTTGGGACCAACATAAGGTAGGCAGGGATACAAGGCAGTCTGGAAAGAAGGGTAGGCAGGAGTTTCAGTCTTGGGCTCTTGACTCCTCATTGTTGTCTAGAGATGGAGCCAGCAGGCTGGTAGCCTGGCAGCCCACATCTCCCCTCAGCCCCTCCTCACTATGGCCCCAGTGCCTTGAGGCCCAGGCCAGGGCAGCCAGTGGCTCCAGCTCAGGGAAAGCCAGGCTCACCTGCCCTATCCCCTCCCTTGCTCCTGAGGCCAAAGCCAGAGACTTGAACTACCTCCCCATCACCACCAGCATATGTCAAGAAGCACTTGCAGGCAGAATGGGAGGAGGACATGGAGCTGATGGTGGAGTCCAGGCTGTGCAGGCCCCTGAGGTCTTGAGAGATGTGCCTACTGCCCATGCAGCCTCCTTCAGCCAGAGCCCAGAGCACAGACAGGAGTGTAGGAGTCCCTGTTTGATGTACTCTGGGAAAGTAATTCTATCTCCTCTTCTGATAGTTGGGGAAACTGAGGCCTTATCTCACAGTTGGATGCTTTTCCCAGTTGTCAATGGGTTTCTCCATGGGGCTCATCCAGCTGCCTTATTGAAATACGCCTCCAACCCTGTAAATGCAAGAAATCTACTCTTTTTGGCTCCTTTACCCCCACCTGGGCCCTGGGCCATTGGCTGCTCCCAATCCCTGCCCCAAACACTTAACTGGCTCCCCATGACTTAAGTGTGTTCTCTTGTGTCCTATGGAATCCAGTTCTGAAGAGATGGGGGAGGACAACTGTGGGAAAAGCCCTGGGGGCCCTCCCAAGGCCCCATTAGTGCTCTGAGTAGGCTGCCATCAGAATAAAGGGTTCCACTGCTGGCAAGGTTTGAGAACTGCTGGCTTGAGGTGGGAACCCCTTTAACCTCTGCGGGACAGCATGTCTTTCCCTATCCACCTTCGATTCTTTTCTCTCTTCATTGGCTTCTTCTTAGTGGATTCTTTTCTCTACTGCCCTGGGCTTCAGCCTTTGTGCAGCATTGTTGATGCCCTGAACACACACCTTCCCTCTGCCCAGGCAGTGCAAACAATCCACTTCTTCAAGCTCCAACACAAATGCTGCTTCCTTTAGGACAACTGCTGTGTGCTCTCCCTGCCTCCCCTAGCTCATACCTCTGCCGGCACCAATGACCTTCTGTACCATGCCTTCAGAAACCTTCTTATCCCCCTCATCTCTGGGGCCCCCTGTGGATCTGGCATACCCAGATTCAGTAAATGTCTACCGGTAAGCTGATGGTACATGCATTTTCTAGAATAGAGCTGGGACTTCCCATGTGGCCCACATCTGACCTGGTGGCCCATGTATTCCGGTCATTAGGGAGAGGAAGCCATGAGGACCTGGCCTTCTGCCCGACCCAGGCAGCCATTCAAGTTGAGCAGTGGCCACTTCGAATGCTCAAGTGCACCTGATCCCTGTGCGACAGCCATGCCAGGAGAACAGGCTGTCCTTGGCGGCAGTAGGAGCAGGCGCCAGGTTTCCTGGAGCTCTTGGCTTCAGCCAGCCCCCAGTCAGAGTCCTGGCTAGGGCAGAGACCTGATCTCCCCCTCATGACTTTCTACCTTGGACAAGCCCCCTGAACTGGATTTGGGACTGTCAAAGCAACTCTACCACTGCTTTGGTAGGCTGAACAGTGACCCCCCAAAATCGCAGTGTCTTAATCACCTAATCCTTAACATGTGACTATATTACCTTCACATAGCAAAATGGACTTTGCAGATGTGATTAAGGATCTTGAGATGGAAAGAGTATCCTGGATTTTTCAGGTAAACAGTATAATCACAAGGGCCTCTGTAAAGGAGGCAGGAGTGTCAGAGTGATGGAAGAAAATGTATGTAACAATGGAAGCAGAGGTCAGAGTGATGCAATTGCTGGAGGAAGAGCCATGAGCCAAGGAATGCAGACAGCCTTTTCTTCCCTGGGGCCTCAAGAAGAATGCAGTCCTGCCAACACCTTGATGTTAAGCCCTGTGAAACTGATTTCAGATTGCTGACCTCCAGAATAGTAAGATCATAGGTTTGTGTTGTTTTCAGCCACTAAATGTGTGATAATTTGTTACAGCAGCCATGGGAAATGAATACAGATTGTGGTGCCCAAATTAGTGCTGCTGTAACACATGCCTACTGACTGAAGTGGCTTTGGAATTGCAATGTGGAAATGGGCAGAGGCTGGACGAATTTTGAGTCATGATAAATTGCCTTAACCACCTCTCTTCAGATAGGTGATATGGCCCAGGGAACTCTTCCTCAACCTTCAGACCTAAACTGCCCAGGCTCCCCATTTTTTACTCTTACTTGGAGAGGGGTGGCCCTTTCCCAGAGTGAGAAGACTGGAAGACTGACCAGCATGGGTCCCAGAAGGGAGTGGGTGAGGAATGGTACTGGGATGTGGGGAGAGAGTGCAAGGCTGGCCTCCATGACCCATCTCCAGAGACTGGGTCCAGAGAGGACCTCAGAGACTGGGGCCAAGCCTGTTCCTGCTTTCCTGTGGAGTTAATATGACTGGCCCAGGACCCCTTGGGTGTGTGAGGATGAGCAGGGGCCCTATACTCTCTGGGTTGCAGGTACTGCATCTGTGAAATGAGCACAGCAGCCCCTGACTTTGAGGTAATGGGCCTGGCCCCTCCATGTAAGCCATAGGCCTGAGCAGAGCTGTGTCACCATTCTGTTCCTATGGTGAAATGGGGCTATCCCTGGGGTTCTCAACCTCCTGGTCCCTAAAACTGAAGTGGCCAACTGGTGCCCTCAGCCCTGTCCCTGTCCAGGCTGGGACTAGGACCTCCCTCTCCAGGGGTACTAAGGGACTCTGGAGACACTATCCCACCTGGCCAAGGCTTAGGGCTCCTGAGGCCAGTCCTAACCCAGGAGCCATATGGAGAACTACTGGGAAGCCAGACATGGGCCTCATGCTGGGTTTCAGAGCTGAGAAGCTAGGGGACAGAGAGCATGGACACCTGGGTTCAAGGGTCAGCTTGGCCCCAAATCACCTGGATACACTTTGGATGAAGCCAGGAGGGCCTGTTTATACTGGAAGGGGTGGATCTTGGCAAGACTTATGTTCAATCCCTGATCTTTTTTTCCCAGAGAGGGATGGGGCTTACTTAAAGTAACACAGCACTTGACTACTGACTCCCAGTGTGGTGCTCTCATCTGCCATTGCTTCCAAGGGTTTGTGGTTAGTTAATTAAGTTAATTAGGTGGTGCTCATATGGCTGTCCTTGTAGCTACTAAACCCAGGGATTCAGGCCCATAAAGCCCTCTGGGCCAGGTTTATGGGCAGGTAAGAGCCACATTAGGCCAACTGTAGCCCCTGGGTGTGCAGACAGATCTGGGTCCCATCAGAAACTCTGGTAGCTGTGGGAGGAGAGCAGGATATCCCCCGCTTGCGGAATGAGTGGGCGCCTTCCCCTCTGAGGGAACTGACTGTACAACCCCCAGCCTCTTCCCTCCCAGGGCCCTCCTGAGGTGTCTGGAAGGACCTTTGGGATCTTTGGCCTCATAACCAGGAATCAGAAGCTTCAAATTCTAGGGGCCCCTTTTCTTCCAAAGACTACCTCTCACACATACAACAGTCCTGCAGGAAAATGGTCAGGAAAGGCCAAGTTTACAGCTCACAGAGTGGGAAAGGCAAGGAAGCCTACCTCAGCCTCACTGAAAGCCCTGAACTGGGCTGACCTCCACCTGCCCCAGCTATGCCTAAAGGGGGAGGGTGTGACAGCTCAGAGTAACTATGCTCCATGGTAGGCAGGCCTGGCTAAGTGGCCCCCTTCCCAGGGTCTGGAGTCTTCCTCAGACACTCTAACTCTCAGAGCAGAGGATGTCACCTTTTTGCTCCGTCTTGTACTAGGTCTGCAGCCCTCTTCTGGGGCATGTGGCTGGGGAAATGGTGGGATCAGATATCCCCTACTGAGCCCAGGGAGCAGATTGTTGGTGCCTGAAACACAGAGATCCCTGCGCTACAGATGAGAAAATTCAGGCTTAGCAGGACAGGAGCAGAGTTGGGGCACAATCCCAGGTCTCTTCTCTGGCTCCAACTGTCAGTCTTTCCTTTGCCACCCGAAGACCCCCCACCCTGCCTTGCTTTCCAGGAACAGGCCTGCCTGCCTGGAGAGGCGGCCAAGTCCCTCTGCTGTTCCTGGAAGTCAGCGTGAGGCTGAGCTACATGACCAAGCAAAGCAAACTAGGACTACAGGTGCGAACCACCCTGCCTGGCTCATTTTTAATTTTTTTTTTTTTGTAGAAACGGGGTCTCTTGATGTTGCCAGGGCTGGCACATGGGATTTTTAATTGTCCCCACATTACAAAGTTGAGGACATCAAGGCTCAGCAGGATGCAGTTACGGGTCAGGTTGCATAGCTAGACTGGAAGGGAGGATGAGGCTGCCATTGGTGCCCATTTGACTATCAGAGACACTGAGGCCAGCATAACTAGGTCCTGGGCTGTCCTCTACAGAGCTTAGTGCAGAAGTCACCTGGGCTTGTGGACCCTTGGAGCAGGAGCAAGGGTTTCCAGGGCTGTCCCTAGAGGGCTTTCTAGAAGACCTGCAGCTGCACCTGGGTGCGTCTCCTGAGGTATAGGGCCAAGGCCTCAGTCTCTCAAGACCTGCTATGTGTCAGGCACCAGGGAGATGATACCAAGTGGAGGGTCCTATAGAATATGGTGCATCCTGCGCCAAGTACTTCCAGGATTATCTTACTCAACCTTCATGACATCCTGAGAGATGGAGGCTGTGAACCCTCTCGTTATACCGACGAGGAAACAAACACAGGGTCTAAGAAACTTGCTTGTATGCTGTCTGAGCTGTGATTCTGGCACAGGCTGAGTGACCTGGAGCTGGACGCCTTAGTCGTCACACCAGGCTTGAGAGGGGTGGATAGGACAGGAATATACCAGGCCGTAGGGACAGTCTGGACAAAGGCCTGGAGTTCTGCAGACACACGGGTAGGGATGTATAGGGGTAAGCTGGTGCTGGGGGGTGCCCTTGGCTGAGCTCTGAATGCATTTCTGGGGACCAGGACCCTAAAGAGGTTTTTGAGCTGAGTTACAGAGTTAGAGAGGCATTGAGGCTGCTCTTTCTGGCTTCCAGGAAAAAGGGACTGGGGCAGGAGGCTGCAACTGTCCAGGGTCTGGAGGTGGCTGGGGTCTGTAGCAGTGGCATCAGATACTCTGGAACAGAACTGACTCACAGCCATTGCTGAGGGGTTGGATGTGGGATGGCCAGGACCACAATGGACCCAGGGCTCTGATTGGGACGTGGGGGAAATGGGGCCACCTGAGTTGGAGACTGGGGTGCTGGGGGGGGGACAGTCGGGGAGCTTGACAGCATAGGATGCTTCCAGAATATCCGAGAGGCAGCATCGGAGTGTCTGGAGATGCAAATGTGACCATGTGGGGACACAGTCCAAAGGCAGCCCTTGAGGTAGAGTTGGGAAGAACACTCTCCTAGACCTGAGTGCTGACAACAGTACCGGGCACCTGCAGTATGTAAACTAGTGCCAGGTGCTGCACACACTTTGTCATAAGTCTTTCTGTTGGCACATCAGGGATCCCTTCCTTGGCCCACTGTACGGATGAAGGGACTGAGGCTTAACCTGCCCAAGGCCACACAGCCAGCAACTGGCCATGCTGGAGTTTGAACCTAGTCCTCTGACGTCCCAGCCAGGAGAGGCGTGAGCAGGCTGCAGAGGCCAAATGCAGCCCAGAGCCTCAACCCCCAGAGGGGCCCCAGGAGCCAGTGAGGTGCCCCACAGCCAACGTGGGCTCCAGAGTGAAGGGGAAAGTGATGAATCAAACAGAAAGCAGCAGATGCAGACTGAGCTCTCTCCCCGTCAGCCCGGGTGCCAGATTTTCACGCCCACAGCAAAGGGGCCAGGCAGAGCACTAGGTGCGGGGCAGGAGAGGGCAGCGAAAGTGGTTGCCACTGAACCCAGACTCATATACTCCGGATATGGGTGGTGCAGACTGACAGACACCCAGCCCAATTCCAGACTGAAAGTTGAGTCCATCTCAGCATGTGAGGATATGAAGTTTGCCTTGTCACGGGGAGCATTTCAGGTCCCTAGGCCTGTGAGGTTCTGGGATGAGGCACCAGATGCATGTGTCTAAAAACCCTTGTTGAAGGCACTCCACAGCTCAAGAACTGACCATTGCTGCCTACTTTCTTGGCCTGCACTGAAAACCACTGTTTCTTCATTTCCCTCAGCCCTCCTGCCTCAGTCCCCCAGAAATTTGGAGCTCATTCTTTCAAAGCACGTTTCGTGTGCAACTCAAATATATATTTTTAAAAAGATAAAATGAGCATCTTGTTAGCATAAATGTATTTTGCAAATGCAAATTATTTCTCAGCATACAATCCATCAAGTCGAACAGCAATGAACACAAATGTTTGAACTGGGGGCTGGGATGGTAGTTGTAGTCTTATGTTGGTCTCAATGTCCAGTTTCTTTCAGTGTTTGATTTTGGTAGCACAGGATGAAGTGACTGCTGATTCTCACAAATAAGTGTTTACAAATGCTAGCACTGTGTCTGAAGCCCACCTTGCAGTCTCTTTGATTGACAGGGACAGCAAGAGAAGCCTTATTTCAAGCTCAGCACAAACCTTGTTCTCTGAGTACATGGGAAGGATTCTAATGTGTCATAATTTGGTGCTGTGCCCATTTGAGTCTGTGCGTGGTTTTAAAAATTGGATTTTTTTTCAATAATTAAAAATATGAGCTGGGCATGGTGGCACATTCCTGTGGTCCCACCTACTTGAGAGGCTGAGGCAAGAGGATTACTTGAGCCCAAGAGTTTAAGACAGCAATGAGCTATAATTGTACCACTGCACTCCAGCCTGGACATCAGAGTCAGACCCTGTCTCTAAAAAAATAATTTTAGACTGGGCACAGTGCCTCATGCCTGTAATCCCAGCACTTTGGGAGGCTGAGGCAGGCAGATCACTTGAGGTCAGGAGTTCAAGGCCAGGCTGGCCAACCTGGTGAAAACCCGTCTGTACTAAAAATACAAAAATTAGCCAGGTGTGGTGGCTCACGCCTGTAATCCCAGCTACTCGAGAGGCTGGGGCAGGAGAATCGCTTGAAACTGAGAGGCAGAGGTTGCAGTGAGCCAAGATCACGCCATTGCACTCCCACCCAGGCAGCAAGAGCGAAACTCTGTCTCAAAAATAATAATAAGGCCGGGCGCGGTGGCTCAAGCCTGTAATCCCAGCACTTTGGGAGGCCGAGACGGGCGGATCATGAGGTCAGGAGATCGAGACCATCCTGGCTAACACGGTGAAACCCCGTCTCTACTAAAAAATACAAAAAACTAGCCGGGCGAAGTGGCGGGTGCCTGTAGTCCCAGCTACTCGGGAGGCTGAGGCAGGAGAATGGCGTGAACCCGAGAGGAGGAGCTTGCAGTGAGCTGAGATCCGGCCACTGCACCCCAGCCTGGGTGACAGAGCAAGACTCCGTCTCAAAAAAAAAAAAAAAAAAAAAAAATGGGGATGTAGCTCAGTGGTAGAGCGCATGCTTAGCATGCATGAGGTCCCGGGTTCGATCCCCAGCATCTCCAGTCTGGCCGGGCGCGATGGTTCAAGCCTGTAATCCCAGCACTTTGGGAGGCCGAGACGGGTGGATCACGAGGTCAGGAGATCGAGACCATCCTGGCTAACACCGTGAAACCCCGTCTCTACTAAAAATACAAAAAAACTAGCCGGGCGAGGTGGCGGGCGCCTGTAGTCCCAGCTACTCCGGAGGCTGAGGCAGGAGAATGGCATAAACCCGGGAGGCGGAGCTTGCAGTGAGCTGAGATCCGGCCACTGTACTCCAGCCCGGGCTACAGAGCAAGACTCCGTCTCAAAAAAAAAAAAAAAAAAAAAAAAAAAAATAATAATAATAATAATAGGCCTGGCGTAGTAGCTCACATTTCTAATCCCAGCACTTTGGGAGGCCAGGGATCACAAGGTCAGGAGTTTGAGACCAGCCTGGCCAACACAGTGAAACCCCATCTACTAAAAATACAAAAATTAGCTGGGTGTGGTGGCGGGCTCCCATAATCACAGCTACTCAGGAGGCTGAAGCAGAATCGCTTGAACCTGGGAGGCAGAGGTTGCAGTGAGCTGAGATCACATCACTGCACTCCAGCCTGGGCGACAGAGCTAGACTCCGTCTCAAAAAAATAAATAAAATTTAAAAATTATAGTAATTTAAAAAAATGTTTTAAAAATGAAAGAAAAGGAAGAAGGGAGGAGGAAGCAAGAAAGAGAGAAAGGGACTGCACACAGTGGCTCACGTCTGTAATCCCAGTATTTTGGGAGACTGAGGCGGGCGGATCAACTGAGGTCAGGAGTTCAAGACCAGCCTGGCCAACATGTTGAAACCCTATCTCTACTAAAAATACAAAAATTAGCCGGGTGTGGTGGCTTATGCCTGTAATCCCAGCTACTTGAGAGGCTGAGGCAGGAGAATCTCTTGAACCCAGAAGGCGGAGGTTGCAGTGAGCTGAGAAAGGAAGAAGAAAAGAAAGAAAAGGAACTCCTGTGGGGTGGGGCATCTGGGGCACTTGATGCCCCACGTGACCATTCCCTTCCTGGAGGTCTGCCCCAACTGCTCCAGCCCCCATAGCCTGAGGCTCCCGGCACCTCCCACCCAGCATCTGTCACAGCAAATGAATCTGGGCCACACGCTCCTGAAAGATCCTGGGAGCCCCACCTGGTTCCAGTGTGGATGCTCCAAGTACTACATCCCCGATCTGGGGCAGGGAAGAAAGCCCCGAGCAGTAGACATGGGCTAGGGACTTCCCCAGGCCCTTGGTGGTGCCTCCAAGGGTGGAAAGACTGGGGAACCCTGTGCCCCTGAAAGCCCAGAGTTTCACTGGTTCTGGGTACCTTCATTTCTGGGAACTGACTGTGCTTTGGAAAGAGAGAAATGAGAAGCAAAACCCTAGGGCCCCAGTATCACCCCTCCTTTCTTCCTTCCGCTTAGTCACAGCCGAGAGCTCAGTATCTGAGCCTCCCTTAGGGCCACTGGGTGGGGCAGAATTCAAGGTCAGGCCAGGACACAGCATCTGGGACGAGTCCTCCTTTCCTGCCAACAGCCTCCGTGAGGGGTCCTGGGATTGCTGAGGGCTGAGACTGCCTTCCCAAAGTTGGGAAAGGGGTAACTGAGGTTCTCATCTGACCTGTCTCACCTCCTACTTGCAGGCCCGTCATTCCTGCATAGTCATTTATTAGGCACCAACTGTAAGCCAGGCCCAGGAGGTTGGATGGTTCAGGTGGGACCCTGTCCTTGCAGAACTTACGGACTTGCACATAGAGTCCTCCTGACAGGCCCCTCATGAGTGGCTGGGTCTTTACGAGTTTTCTGGTCAGCAATGGGGAGCCATGGGAGGCACTAGGCTCTGGGGAAGCCAAGCCACATCACATGTACATAGCACAGAGGCTCACACACCCCTGCACAGGCAGCCACATGTACATGTATGTTCATGGGCGTGGGCCTTGAGCACTGGGTCCCGTGAGCCACTGCACCTGGCCAACTGGGTCCATGTCCATAATCACAGGTGTCCACGCAGGGCCTCCCTTGGATCGGGGAGCTCCAGGCTCTGGAAACCAGGTCAGGGCTGCATGCACACACACGTGTGTGTGTGTGTGTGGTGTCGTGTCACTCTGCCTCAGAGGCCCAACCACTGCCTCCAAGTCATGGGAGTGCAGAGCCCATACACTGCCCCATGTCATAGAAAACAGGGCCAAAGCTCAGAGAGGGCCCATGACTTGCCCAGTGTCACACAGCAAGGTGGGGCAGGTCTGGGAGGGAAATGAACCAGACCTTATCCACATCCCTGACCTTTTTGCTTCATGCTTGGAGCTTGGCATCCCCTGCGAACCACACTCAATTGACCTCTGGGAAATGGAGACTGGTGATTCTCCCAGCAAACCCGCCTGGGAACTAACCACAGGCTCCTCCCAACCTTCACTAACCAACCCCAGGATTTCCAACACCAGTGCTTTGCTTAGCTGTGCTGGGCACCTGAAACTCATTCTCCCTGCCACCCTCCCTCCCTGATTCCTTGAATAAAATTCAGCCTTCCAAATTTTACTCAAATGCTTCTACTTTCTCTGACCCCCTGGAACTTTCCCCTGTCGCCAGCTTCCCTCCAGCATCTATCCCCTCATTCTAACCTCCTGTTTACTTCCCCACAAAGGCCAAAAATTGACCCCTAGAGCCCGAGACTCTGGGTGGAGGATCTTCTTAGCTGGGACCACACCCAGAACAGCCCAGCCCTTCAGACTCTGCCAGTCACAGTGGGGTGGGCCCTGGAGCTGGAAGAGGAAACAGCCTCCACCAGAGTCACCACCTGCCCTCAACCCTGCTTCTCCTCCGAAGGCCCAACAAGGTCCTGTGTGCCCTCCAAGGGCAGAGGAGGCTGCTGGCTGTGGGAGGAGACCTGGAGCACTGGGCCCGAGGCAAAGCTGGCCCCGTGGAGTTTGCTATTCCAGCTTTTATTTACTCCTCTGTACCCTGAGCACCATTAACTGGGTGTCAGGCCTGTGCCTGTATTTGGCAGGGTGAGGGGCGGGGGCCAGACAAATTGTAGAGAAGCCTCAGGTCTTTGGGGTGTTGCCCCTCCACTACATGGCCCCAGACCAAGTTCTCTGCCAGTTTGCAGAGCTCTTCCCTTCCACTTGGTCTTGAGGAGAGGCCAGAGAGGCTGCCTTTACCCCATGAGCTCTGAACCCTCTCACTATCTGGCTGTCCCCTCATTCTCTCACTACCCACTCCCACTCCCGATGGGAGCCTCAGGCCCGGCTTAGGAACCCTGCCCATAGCTGTACTGATGTCCTTGGCTTTGCTATAGGGAAAGAACACAGCCACTCCACACTCTAGGACAGCCAGCTTGCGTCCAGTCCCTAGTGCAGAGGGGCTAGTTTAGGGAAGGACATTAGGAACCTGCCCGTGCACCTGACTCAGGGGCCCCAGAGAAGATTTGGTGGGCTAAGGGTGGGCAGGAGAATACAACTCACAGCCAAGCAGGAGGTGGCTTTCAGCTCCCCGCTTCTCATTTCTTTTTACCCTGGCTGCACCAGGGCCATGCCCCTCATGGAAGGTTCACTTTCCTGCTTATCTAGTCTCAGGTGTTACAGTTTTTCTTGTTATGTATTGCACAGAGAGATAGCCTAACTGGTTCTTGCTGCTGCAAGGTCAAGTCATTAATTTACAAGGGTTTATCTTATAACTGGACACCTTTTTGGTTTCTCTTACAAGATGTGCTGGTTGTTGCTTCTCTTGGATTTTCTACATTGACATTTTACCACTGAAAATAATGACAAATTTGTCTTTTCCTTTCTTTTTTTCTTTTTTTCTTTTTTTTTTGAGACGGATTCCCATTCTGTTGCCCAGACTGGAGTGCAGTGGTGTGATCTCCACGCACTGCAACCTCTGACTCCCAGGTTCAAGTGATTCTCTTGGCTCAGCCTCCCGAGTAACTGGGGTTACAGGCGTCCACCACCATGCCAGGCTAATTTATTTTTTGTATTCTTAGTAGAGATGGGGTTTTGCCGTGTTGGTCAGGCTGGTCTCGAACTCCTGACCTCAAGTGATCTGCCCACCTCGGCCTCCCAAAGTGCTGGGATTACAGGCATGAGCCACCATATCTGGCCTGTCTTTTCCTTTCTAATACTTATGGCTCTTATTTATTTTTCTTGTTTAATAGCTTGGCTGAGACCTTCAATACAATGTTGAAAAACAGTAACAACTAGAGCATTTGTATATTGTTTCTCACTTGGGGTGCCTCTGGTCCCTCCCTGTCGAGTGCATTTGCTATTGATTTTGGATAGACGGCCCTTTTCTACTTAATGGTTCAGTCTAGTTCTGGCTGACTCTGATTTTTGTTTATTTTAGAGGCTTTTTTTTTTTTTTTTCCATCTTTCATTCATGCAACAGACCTTCAGTGAGCTGATTGCCAGGACTACACTGTCATACTGTGGTACCAAAGAAAAATTGACATGGTTCCTACTCAAAAGGAGTTCGTGGCCTGGTGGAAGATAGATAGAGGCAGGCAAATAGATCCTTATCCTTAGGCCATGGGGCGTGCATTCAATCACCATCTGCTGGCACTGTGCCAGGCACCAGGAATGGGCACTATTCAGACAGGCCCCCATCACAGTCTGGTGGGATCTAAGCAGCTCACATCCCCTCTCACTCAAGTTCCCACAGAGTAGTTGTAATGGTGAGCTGAGGTTTTCTCTGCTGCAGAGGCCAGGTGGGTAAGTAAACAAAAGTGCCCAAGAGCTAATCCCCCGGAGCAGCCTGAAACCAAGGAAGAGAGAGAGTTGGTAGACACATGCCCAGCTCCCTCACCCCTTGCATGGGACAACCATGGCTTGTGTTTTCTGCCAGCTCTCAACTGAAGACTGAGCCTCAGTTGCCTACAGAAGGAACCCACTCATTAACCCACCTATCTCCTTTGACTGCCTTTCCTTCCCTGTCTCACCCCCTCTCCCGTTTTACATCAGTAAGTGTGAAGGCTGAGATTTTATCCAACTTTCTTTTTTTTTTTGAGACAGAGTCTCACTCTGTTGCCAGGCTGGAGTGCAACCTCTGCCTCCCGGGTTCAAGCGATTCTCCTGCCTCGGTCTCCCCAGTACTGGAACTACAGGCACAGGCCACCACGCCCAGCTATTTTGTATTTTTTTTTTTTTTTTTTTTGAGACAGAGTCTCACTCTGTCGTCCAGGCTGGAGTGTAGTGGCGCTATCTTCTAACGCTACTCACTATAATAATCACCCTTGTAAAGATAGTTTAGAACAAGGGCAACCAGTGCCTCTACTGGCAAATGTGCAGAAATAGGAGAGAACCATGGGGAACTGTCTCTCAATACCTTACTGGTGCTTCTTGGCATTACTTCCCAAATAATCTATTTGCATTTGGATGCTTGTCTTAGAGTCGTTTCTGGGGGGAAAAACCCAAGATGGAGAGATAGCACTATATAGGCATCGGTGTATTTCTGGGGTGACTGACTCTCTTTCCTCCAGACCTGTCCTGCAAACATCACAGGGGAGCCACACAAAGGAAGAGGTTTCCACACCTAGGATTGATACTGCTGGGACTTCAGGGCAGGTGCTCTAAAGGACTCTTAGAATTTCATTTTTAATGTTTAATATTTGGTCCATCTAGAATTTATGGTGGAAAGTGTGAGGTAGACATTGCAGTTTTTTTCCCTCCAAGTTGCTCCAGTATCACTGACTGGAAATTGTGCTTAGTCTCTTACCACTTTCTTCTAATCCGCCTGTGGCCTGTTCCTTAGAGTATATCACAAACATACAAGTGATCAATTTCAAATAAATTGATTAAAGAATTCATGTGCATTCCCATCACTGGGATTTGACACTCAGTGCTGGTGCATTGTGAGACAAACCCAAACACCCACACTCATGATAACATGCGTTCTAGGGCAACGCATGGAGGTTGTGCTTTGGCTAACTGCAGAGCAAACACTACTTCAGCCTTCACAGAGAATTTGACTGTGAATACTGAAGATTTCTTTTCTTCTCTCTCTTTCTTTTTGAGAAGAGTTTTGCTCTGTCACCCAGGCTGGAGTGTAGTGGTATAATCATGGCTCACTGCAGCCTCGAAATCCTGGGCTCAAGTGATCCTTTGGCCTCAGCCTCCCAAGTAGCTGAACTGCAGACATGCCCTGCCTTGTTTGGCTAATTTTAAAAATATTTTTTGGAGAGAAAAGGTCTCACTATGTTGTCCAGGTTGGTCTTGGACTCATGGACTCAAGCGATCCTCCTGCTTTGGCCTCCCAAAGTGCTGGGATTACAAGTGTGAGCCACTGCACTCTGCTAAGGTTCCTTTTTATAAAAACATTTAGCAATATTCAATAACAATTTCAAAAAGTTAAGTAAAATTTTAGTTTGAAATCTTTTTTTTTTTTTTTTTTTTTTTTTTTTTATGAGACGGAGTCTCACTCTGTCGCCCAGACTGGAGTGCAATGGCCGGATCTCAGCTCACTGCAAGCTCCGCCTCCCGGGTTTACGCTATTCTCCTGCCTCAGCCTCCCGAGTAGCTGGGACTACAGGCGCCAGCCACCTTGCCCGGCTATTTTTTTGTATTTTTTAGTAGAGACGGGGTTTCACCGTGTTAGCCAGGATGGTCTCGATCTCCTGACCTCGTGATCCGCCCGTCTCGGCCTCCCAAAGTGCTGGGATTACAGGCTTGAGCCACCACGCCCGGCCTGAAATCTTCTTAACTTAAATTTTAATACAATTATAACTTATAGTTTGTTTTGCCTCAATTTTACTAGGTGATTTTGATTATTTAAAAAATAACTTTTTAGGCTGGGTGTGGTGGCTAACGCCTGTAATCTCAGCACTTTGGGAGGCTGAAGTGGGTGGATCGCTTGAGCTCAGGAGTTCAAGACCAGCCTGAGCAATGTGGCGAAACCCTGTCTCTATACAAAAATTAGCCAGGTGTGGTGGCGGGTGCCTGTAGTCTCAGCTACTCAGGGAGGCCGAGGTGGGAGGACCCCTTGAGCCCAGGAGTTTGAGGTGTCAGTGAGCTATGATCACACTACTGTGCTCCAGCCTGGGTGACAGAGCAAGACCACTCCCTCAAAAAATAATTACAATTAAGGCCAGGCGTAATGGCTTATGTCTGAAGTCCCAAAGCTTTGGGAGGCCGAGGCGGGAGAATCCCTTGAGCCCAGGAGTTTGAGAGTAGCCTGGGAAACATGGCAAAACTCCATCTGTACAAAAAATACAAAAAAATTAGCAGGATGTGGTGGCACACACCTGTAGTACCAGCTACTTGGGAGGCTAAGGTGGGTGGATCACTTAAGCCTAGGAGGTCAAGGCTGCAGTGAGCCAAGATTGCACCACTGCACTCCAGCCTGGGCAAAAGAGTGAGACCCTGTCTCAAAAAATAATGATAATAATTAAATTAATTTTAAAATAAAAATAACTTTTTGGACTATAACATATTTTGAAATTTTGCTATATCTCATTTAACATATTTTTATGTTATTTGAATGTAATATTTTATTTCATTATTTTATTTATTTATTTATTTATTTATTTATTTATTTGAGATGGAGTTTCACTCTTGTCACCCAGGCTGGAGTGCAGTGGTGCAATCTCGGCTCACTGCAGCCTCTGCCTCCTGGGTTCAAGAAATTCTCCTGCCTCAGCCTCCCAAGTAGCTGGGATTACAGGTGTGCACCACCACGCCTGGCTAATTTTTGTATTTTTAGTAGAGATGAGGTTTTACCATGTTGGCCAGGCTGGTCTTGAACTCCTGACCTCAGGTGATCCACCCACCTTGGACTCCCAAAGTGCTGGGATTACAGGTGTGAGCCACTACATCTGGCCAATATTTTATTTTAGTCTTTTTAAAAATTATTATTTTTTTTTTGTAGACAGAGTCTTGCTCTGTTGCCTAGTCTGAAGTGCAGTAGTATAGTCATAGCTCACTATAAACTTGAACTGCTGGCCTCAAGCAATCCTGTCACTTTGGTTTCTCAAAGCGCTGGGATTACATGTGTGAGCCACCATGTCCAGCCTTATTCTAATCTTTTGAATCATTACCATGAAAAGAACAGTAATAGTGTAGAAGTCTTGACTGTAACAACATAATCAGTCGTTTTACTAGAATAAAGATGAGGAGAATCAATGTTACAGAATAAATACAGAATGTCTTAGGCATTAGGCAAGTCTTCATTCTCTCACTTAAACCTCAGGTCACTGAACACCTGGACATGAGTGATAATTATTAAGTTCCATCATTTTGGATATCTGCTGACTTTCAGACATAAAAACCATAGATTTACAGATGTTTTTACTGCTATGAAAGCTTATTTGTTCAGTAGGAAGATAGAACACATTTTATTAGCAGCTTGATTTATGGTTGTTTAATATTTAGACTCTGGTATATGGGCCTCCATTTGTCCTTTTGCCTGGAGCACTGCAAACATCAAGGCCTGTGCTCCAGTGTGCCCACAGGTACTTCTCGCTGCAAGAGAGACCAGAGAAAGAGCTGTCCTGGGGCTCATGTCTCCATGGGCTCATGGTGAAGCGGGAGCTGGAGGGGTGAGGTGGGATCCAGGGGAAGACTCCGAGGAGAAACAAAAATCACCAAGTCTACACATTTCCTTCTTACAAAGATTCCATAAGGAATATCACTTGATAACATTGTCCCCAAAACAGAGGTGGAGGCCCAGTGCAGTAGCTCACATCTGTAATCCTAGTGCTTTGGGAGGCTGAGGCAGGAGAATTGCTTGAACCCAGGAATTCAGACCAGCCTGGGCAACACGGTGAAACTAGATCTGTGCAAAAAATTAGTGGTGTGTGGTGGCACACACCTGTAGTCCCAGCTACTTGGGAGACTGAGGTAGGAGGATTGGTTGAGCTCAGGTAGTAGAGGCTGCAGTGAGCCAAGATTGTGCCACTGGACTCCAGCCTGGGCAAGAGGGTGAGACCCTGTCTCAAAACCAAACCAAACAAAACAAAACACCAAAAACAGAGTGAGAAACTGAGGCTCAGAGTGGGTTCATGACTTGCTCAAGTCACGACGCAGGATACCTAGTTCTAGAACCACGTGCAGCAGGGCACCGGAGTCCTCTGCAAACCCATAGCTCTTTTCACTCAGGTCAGATGGTCCCCAGGTCAATTTCATCCACAGCAGGTTCTTTCCAGCCACAGCCAGCCTGACCTGGGTGCAGGCACCAAGGCCTCTAAGTGACAGAGAATGCAGCATTCCCGCCCACTGCCAGCTGCCCCAGGTAGCCTTTGAGAACTGGCCACTGCAAAGTACAAGCACAGCAATGACCTGTGTCCTTGGGTTGCCCCACTGCCCTCCTACAGGGGTGGGAGGACCTCTCTGCCATAGCCCAACCTCACAGCTGCCACCAACCCACTGGGTCCTAGCCCTTCTTAACCCCAGCATCGTCCCTGCCTTCTCTGTGACATTGGGGTGGGTGGGTAACAAGCTTGGCGCTGTGCTCAGTGAGGGCCAAAGAGTGACCTGAGGGTGGGAGGGGAGAGGCAAGTTCTTGCTGACACCCCTGTCCAGCCTTGGCCAGGGGAGGTTCTCCATTCTGAAGGTAAATGGGTCACGAGTGGTTAAAAGGTTGTCCTAGTGCCTCCCAGCTATGCGACCCTAACCTGCTCATTCAGCACCCTCAGCCAGACTTCCAGTCCGCTGCTCTGACAATGCTGCCCTTGGGATCCTGTGATGGGAACACTCATGGCCATTCCCTTGAAATGTGGCCAGACTTCAACTCAGTCCCAGACAGGTGTCAGTGCCCACCCACTGCAGCCTCTCCTCCGCATTCTCCAGGCCATTCTCCAACAGGCTGGATGCATATCCTGGGTGGCTTGATGCTGACGCTGGGGCCTAGCTGTGGGACGGGGAACTGTGGGTGAGACAAGGTTGGCCTCTAGTGACTAGAGCCAGAGGCTGCCTGCCCACCAGCAAAGAGGGCTCAGTGAGCAGGGCCTGGCACTGCTGACCCCACCTTGCTTTCCTTCCTACTCTCCCTTGGAACTTCACACCCCCGGCTGCCCACTGGCCTAGGCAGGACACTCCTGTCTAACCTCCTGCTTTCACTGTGGACCCACACCCACATGCTACCTCCACAGGTACACATGCCCTTTTTTTCTCTGCTAACACCTGTTTCTCGTCGTCCACTCTGCCAGGCTGGACACTGGGCACTTCAGAGGTCATGCCAGATCCAGCACAGACATGGAGGAGTCTAAGGAGGCACCTGCAGTCAGGGAGGGCTTCCTGGAGGCAGAGACTCAAGCTAAGGGCTCAGCACCCTCTCCCCCCACTTACCCCAGGTCATTGGCTGTCCTCTGAGCCTCACTCCCTGGAAGGGCCAGCAGGTTCCAGGAAGTGTCCCCTCGCCCTGCAGTGCTGGTTCCAAGAACTGCAGCTCTTGGCAGCATTTGCTTAGGATCCTTTCCTAGAACTCAAGGCTTGCTCTGCCCAGACTGCTGGGGTCTCAGAGGGCAGCCAGTGGGGGTAGTGGGGGAAGGGGGTGCCCTGGGACATGTCTCTGCAGGGGGAACATCCCATGGACCAGACACTGGGAGGTGGACCTAGGCTGTCAGCCAGGAGTGGTTGGCCACACTAGGGTGGGAGACAGGAGGTCGGTGAAATGCGGGTGCTTTGACTCCAGTAAACCATGGGGTGCGGGCCCATGAGTTCTCCCTGCACAAAAAGGAGGCTCACTCCCTAGGTCCAGAGTGACCTAGGACGTGGGGGGGTCCCTCCACGCCCCCATCTCTCCTCCCCCCGCTAGCCTGGTACCAGGGTCCCATACAGAATCAGCACAGGTCTTACCCTCAGAATAGGCTCTCATCAGACAACCTCCAGAGGACAGGCCAGGGTGCAGGACAGGCAGGTTCTGAGCAGGGAAGGGGGATGGGATCGTCAGTCTTGGGGCCCTTGGAAGGCCATCACAATTGTGTTATTAATCCTGTTATGGTTTTATCTTGCCTGGTTAGAACTGCGTAAATCACCCCACCTCACACCCCCCAGCAAGTTGGGTCAGGTGAATGGGGGACAGGCCCTGATAAGTGGTCAAGGACAGGCCCCAACTTCCCTCAAGGTCACTGGGCCTTCCCCTGGGGTGTGTCCTCCACCCGCCACCTCTGAGCTGGCACCAGGCCTGCCCAGCTGCCTGGGACCTGCCAGATCACGTTGAGCAACCAGTTCCTGAGAAGCGTTGAAGGCAGTGTGGTTTAAAATTAACTCCCCCGCTTCCCCTCCCGCCTGCGGCCTCCTCTGAGTTCTTGGAAGAGGCGCTCTGCTCTTCCTGGGAAGAGGCCTCCAGCCGCAGCTGCTGCAATTCTGGCGAAAACACCTCACCCAGGCTGGGGGTGGGGGGTGCCCACGCCAGGCCTTCTCTGCCCTCCGCAAGGCCCAGGGATCCTCTGGAAGCTAGCTTCCACCCCAGTTACTCACTGAGACTCAGAAGAGAAAGGGGGTGATTGTTAAGGTGCTGGGAGGGGCTGCTCCTGCCCCCAAAGTCCACAGCTCCCAACCAGGCGCCTCTGGGCAGGAGAGAGAGTGAACTGATCCCACAACTGCAAACCCAGGACCCTGGCCTACTCTGAGCCATATATGTCCCGGCAAGATGCAGCAACTTGCCTAGGGCCACCCAGCTTTGGCTGCCCTTATAAGCTCAGCCTGCCCACTAGGTGCCAGGCTGATGGTGCTGATCTGGCAAGGATGCCCGGGAGCATGCCCCCGCAGGCACTCACACACCAGGGTTAACAGTGATCTCTGCCAGGGGTCTCTCCTTGTCTCTCACCCACACCCCTCGAACTGCCCTTGGAACACCTCTCCTTCTGGTTAAGCCTCATTTTCTCATGTCTCGTGGGCTCCGTGTCTCTGGGGCTTTGGGGGAAATGTTTCCTGAGAACCTACTCTCCTAGTAGCTCCTCCTCCCACAGCCATCCACTTGAAGGAGCTGAGAAAAACAAAGGCATGTTGGCCAAGTGGAAAGGTCAGCACACGCACGCACGCGCGTGTGCGCACATACACACACACATACATGTGATGTCGCTGACACGAGGCTGGTAGGGGTGGGAGCAGTGAAGTGCTTCCTGGGAGGAGGCTGAGGGTTGGGAGGTACTTTGAAGAACAGAGCTTTGGCCCAGTCTGGACTATGAGTGCAACCCCCACCTCAGGTGGAGGAGCCCAGCTCCAGTGACAGGAAGGGCTCCATCTGGCTCATGGGTGCTGGGTGTGGGGAGTCCCTGGAGCAGAACTCTGCCCTGAGGAGCATTTGCCAGATACCACCCTCCCACCAAGCATGCCATCAGGGCATCATCGGTGCCAGCACAAGCGTCTCACTAGTAGGGTCTGTGTGGGTGAGACAGTCCTGGAGGGCTGCCTGGAGGAGTCATGGCAGTCCTAGGTTGTAGCCCTCAGAGGCCCTGCCTGCTTTACTGAGGCCCGGGTCATGGAAGCAACTGTCTTTCCACTGAGCAGGAAGCTTTGACCACATCACAAACGCTCCCCTGCCCTGGGCCTGCTGTGTCTCCTCCTGCTCAGAGCATCAGTTTCCATTCACTCTCCATTCTCCAGCATCGAGGCCCAGCCACTCTCCAACCACTCTGAGGTCTGCATTCTGACCAAAATTAAACCTCCAGGGACCTCCTCTAGCTTGAGTCTCAGATGTGGGAACTCCAGCCTGCTGCCCCAGAGTGACTCTTGGAGTGACCCCTTGGGTGTTCCACGTGAGCCAGGGAGGGGTAGGGAGGACGCATCCACCATGAGAGGCTGTTGAATTTCCGGCAAAGCTCAAGCCTACTTTATATTAAAACTGGTCTAGCAGGTTGGTGTCAAAGGCTGCCCAGGCTTGCACAGGGCCTACTTCTCCTGGAGGAAGAGGGCCTTTATGAGAGCCCAGGAAGTCTGGGATGTCCTGTGCACAGACCCTGAGTCTTCCTGCCTTCACAGTCAGGCCTCTAGGCCTTTAGGCCCCCGGCCCCTCACCTTCCACTTCACTGTGGGCAACCGTGCAGGATGGAAGGGTCCCCATCTGAGAGTGAGGTGGGCCTAGTCATGGCCCCCAGCCCCACTCAGATGTGTGTTCAGACTTGGCCAGGAGAGATTTGCTCAGTCAGTAGATTAAAAGTCCAGCCTAGGTGTAGGTGCAGGGACCTAGTGAGATGTATACACTGGTACCAATGATACCCCAGTGGCGTGGCTTGAAGGGGGCTGGTATCCAGCAAATACTCCTTGGGGGCAACAAGAAATACCTGGATGGCTTAGTAGCATCTCTGTCCCAAGGTCATTCCAGAGGGAGGCTTGTGAATCCAGGGAGGGACACCACACAGAATCAATCTCCAAACCCATTTCCCACCTGGAGACAGAATCCTCTAGGGCCCAGCCCCTAGACCAACTCTTCTAGAAAGCCCTCCTGAATCTCCCCACCCTTCTGCATGCCTTCTGAACCTGTGGGTGCCTAGGCTTTAGCAAGCCAGCCCCTTGGAGGCAGAATAGAGCAGTGGTTACATAAACAAGGTCTGGAATCAGGATGTGAACTCTGGCTCTGCCTCTCATCATCCCTCTCTGAGCCTTCCCTCTCCAGCTGTAGATGAGGACAGCCTCTGCTAGTGGAGCAGGAACCCCATCCAGAGTCACAGAATTGCTGCCCTCACCTCTTCCTGCCCCTGCTCCCACACTCTACCCTCCAGATCCTTCTTTCTGGCCTCCTGCCTCCAGGCCCTCATGAGTACAGATACCTCCCTTAGAAATGAGGTTCAGATCACAGCACTCCCCTGCTAGGCTCTGAAGAGGTGCTTCGCCATCCTCAAATAAAATCCACCTGCTTCCTTTGCCCTTCTCGCCCCTTCTGGGCAGCCATTCTGGGCTCTAGGTTTCTGCCTCAGGGCCACTGCACTTGTAGTTCCTTTCACCTGGGACATCTCTTCTGCACGTTGTCTGCATGACCAGCTCCTGCTCTTTGCTTGGGTCTCCAGGCTCAGTGCCACCCAAAGTTGCAGAGCTATCCCCAACGCCCTCCCAGCTGTAGGGTGTCCCTGTACCCAAAGTTACTCTCCCCGCACCCCCCTGCTTTTCTGTCTTTACACTCTCAAAGCTTGTCCTGTGCACCCATTTGTTCACTAGTTCACTCTCTGTCTCTCCCACTAGCCCATGAGCCCCATGAGGGTGGGGACCGTGTCTGTCTTGTTCCCTGCTGTCCCCAGGACCTAGATGGAGTCTGGCCCAGTTGGTGCCTTTGGAGCATGTGTGCTGGTGGAGGACTTAACGGTAAAGTGTGACCTTCGTTACTGTTTGTATGTTGTGCAGGGTCCTTGCACCCACCAGAAAGCTCATCCCTTTGTTCCTGGCTAGTGTCAACATGTGTGCCCCTTTTCCTAGGCCAGGACCACCCAGTGGTGATCATGTTGGCCAGCGGATCTTCAGTATCTGTTAGGCTGAATCTCTGATTGGGGTCTGGGCAGGCATCATTCGCTACCCTGGTAGGGAAACAAGAAAAGATGGAACCTGGAGCATGTTGGGAGTCAGAAGTAGCTGGCAGCCCCTCCCCAGATAGGAGCTGGGCCCTGGCTTGAGCTGAGGCCAGGGTGAAGAGAACAGGACCTTGGTGGCCAGGCCAGTGGCCAAGAGCTCTCAGCAGGCAGGGAGACCAGGAGATAGAAAACAGCATCCAAGAGCAACTTGCCTGGAAGCCGTCATCCCTGTTCTCCCTATCTCATGTAGTAATCCAGAGGACAAAAGGTCAGTCAGGACCCCCCAGGGTTGGCTCTGCTCTGAGCCCCACTTGCTGAGTGGCCTTGGTCAGCCCCTTCCCCGCTGTGTGCCTCGGTTTCCTCATCTGTGGAGCGTGGGTAATATTTGGACTTGACTCCCACAGTTGTGGTGAGTGCTGTATGAGGTGCAAGCCCTCGGCCCATGCCCAGCACCTGGCAGGCACCTTGAGGCTTTTCTCTCTGTGGACAAAGCAGTTTTCTGTGCTTCCTCTCACCACAGCAGCTTTCTGTCCAGGCTGCAGCACCAGGTGAGGAAGAGCTTGACACTGGCCCCTCTGTGTCCACTACCCGTCCACTAGGTGACAAATCTGGGGTGAAGCAGACAGAGGGGTTACCTCAGGTATTCTGGAAGCAATGAAGCAGCTGAAATTCAGACTGAAGGAATGAGGAACTGCAAATACCCCTGGCTGGGTCATGGTGACCTGAAGGAAGTGTGCCATCTGGCCCTACAGCCAGCCAAGTGCCCAGGCCGCCGCCAGCAACAGGGAAGGCACGTGGCTGGCCACCTGGGTCTGGGCGCCACATCCAGGAAAGACACCCTCCCTCCATCACCCACCTCTTGCCCACTCTCACCAAACGTCAGGCCTATTCTTTGCCATGACAGCCTCCATGTCCCCAGGGTCCTGTGTGAACTCCAAAGTTCTTGCTGTCTATCCTCGTCCTCACCCCTCCCTGTCATCAGCCTGTCACTCCTCACCCCTTCTTGCTCTCAACTTGCCAACAAGTGTCTCTTCTACTCTAAGACTTCTAATTGCTTGAGGGCTGAGACGACAGGAAGGTTAGGATTGTTTCCAGAATAAAGGTTAGAAAGCTTTAGAGAAGCTTTCCTGTGGGGCCCTCAAGCAAAGGTGCAGAAAACTTCAGGACATAGGGAGATTGCAACAGATAGTGTTCCAAAAACAGACAGTGTTCCAAAGTCAGACTGTCTGGCAAAGGAGGGTGTTTTCATTGTAATTGCTCTTCCACACACTTGTGGTGTGCTGAACCCTGAGAGAGAAGAAAGGATGCCCCAATTCCAACCAGTGTGGACCAGAATCCAGACACTCCCACCCCAGGCCAGACTCCGCCAGCTCACTGGCCCCTACCCCGATTCAGTTGCCCTGCCCCACTGCAGAGCAAGCCCTCCTCAGGTCTGTGTGTCAAGAACACGGGCCTCCCAGTCATGCCTCGGTGCCTTTGCACTCACTGTACCTTCTTCTGGGAGAACCAGCCCTAATCTGACTACTGGCTTCCTCATCTCAAGACACTGACCCCAGGAGGGGTCCACAGCTCTCTCCCCCTGGATATTCTCCACTTGTGATTTGGAGTCGGCATTTCTTGTTTACACATCTCTCAGGGCTGGTGCCCCTCTGCCAACCTCCCCCCAGCCCCCGCCTGGTAGTGGCCAGGACAATCACCCTGCAGGCAGTCTAACTGGCCTTCGTCTCCTAGCTCCCATTTCCCAAGGGGACCCAGGGGAGACGACAGGAGAGGCTGCTCCCTGTCTCTTCCACTCCTCAGTGAGTCCCCAGCAGGGACTGCTCAGCCACATAGGGTTTCCGGGCCTCTCCACTAGCCCAGATATCAAATGAGGGCTAATGGTAACAAGATCAAAGGGGACACATTGTGTACACAACTCAAAAGTGGCCCCATTGAAGGCTCCATACATGAAAGGTATCATTTTATTATAGAGGTAATAAAATAAAGAGGTAATAAAGGTATAATATCATTACAGAAATATCAGTGGAAAAGAAAAGACCACCAAGCTGTTCTTTGTTATAATTATTATTTCATGAAGTCTTATCAGATGTGTATTTCTCTCCTTCTCTCACGTGCAGGCACCTTCCTGGGCAGGAAGCAGACCAGCAGAACTGCAGCGGCGGCCCTCAAACCAGCACCCCCTCTTCCTGACAGCACAGGCATTTCCCCAGGGCCTGTGCCACAGTGAGACCAGCTCTATGCAGACACAGCTCTGTCCTGTGAGGGGGTGAGACACAGGCTCTGCTGGGGACTGAGGCTCTGGCTGCATTTTCTTATCTATTGTAGTTGTCCATCCTCCCCAAGTATGGCTGGGGGCAGAAAAGAGTGAACACATTCACAGACAGGTGGGTCAGTGCCAGGACATCCAGGATTGCCTTGGTTCCAGCAACATGTCTCAGGGAAGAACCAGAGAAGCCAGGGCAGAGTTAGGGTCTCTGGACTACCAGGGCTCAGGGCATAGAGGTGGGCTTGGTTCACCCCTGACACCAACCCCAAGGAGAATAAATAAATAAATAGTATATAATTGTGCAGTCCCCTAGCCTGGCTTACCCCTCAACAAGGGGTCACTAGTCATGGTTGACCTCAGTTCCTCTGCCTGTCATCCTCCCAGAAATGGAGGCTGGCTGCTGGTAGGAGTCCTACCCGACCCTGGGGATTGAAAAACCAGGTCTGAGAGTGCCCATACAGTTCAGGTGGCCAGGGCAGGCAAGCGAGTGGAGGTCTGGGCCCAGCCCACAGGTGAGACAAGGTCCTGCCTGTCTCCCCATCCTCTGACACATGGCTCAGTGTAATGAAGCCACATGGGGCCTGGGGGCATTTACCTCCAGGTTGTGTGACACCTCCCCTCTCCCATGCTTTGTTCTTGCTGGCTCTTCCTGGGCCAGCTGCCAGAGGTATGCAGGCACCAGGATGCCTGGAGGAGGGACAGTGGGAGCCCAAGTCCAGCTGGGGCTGATGTCCCCTCCAGGGTGTGACTGGGTGAGGCTGGGCAGGGTGCCCGGCCCAGTCAGAGCTGGAAGGGGTACTGTCGGAGGTAGTCGGCCATGCGCCGGGGCAGTGGCAGGCAGTCCACGTCGGTCACCAGACGGTTGATGACAAGGCGGCACAGGTGTTGCAGGCTGCGGGCACTGCTTCTGCGTACAAAGGGCTGCACCAATTTTAGGTGTACAGCAGTGGCTGGTGGAGGAGCAGGCAGTGCTGGATCATTAGGCGCATCTTCCTTAGGCATAGGCAGGGCCGGGGTGGGAGCAGGATCGGGGCTGTCGCTTCGGGTGTCAGCAGCGCAGGAGGCCACATAGTGCTGCACAAGGCTGACCACATCCGGAAAGGCCAGGATGCGTGGCCTGGACAAGCAGTTGGAGTCCAGACGGAAGCTGGAGTCAGCATACTCAATGCGCACATTGGTGGGGCCACGAGCAGTTTTCACTGACAGTGTGAACAGGTAGCTGGGGTGGGTGCTGTCACGTACTAGGAACGTGCCCTCTGGCATCTTCTGCAGGTGTTGCCGGGCCTCGCTGGCCGTAATGGAACCCCAATACCAGCCTAGGCAAGTGCAGAGGGGGACAAGGGACATAGTGGAAATTAGCTGGGGGTACCAATCCAGGGTAAATCAAGGCAGTGCCTCTCGCTTCACACTTCCCTGGAGAGGGCTGTGCCTCTCCCATCAGACTCTCCTGGGCAGGGCTATGCATCGCAAATCAGACTCAATGGCAGAACTCAGCTTCTTCCACCAGACCACCCAGGAAAAGGCCTGCCTCCCCCCTCAGACTCACCAGATTCCCGAAGGTAGGAGAAGGTCTTGGCTATGCACAGCAGATCCTCCTCGGGGTCCAACACCTTTGGCTCACTCTCTATCTGGGCTGGGGTCCCCTCTGCCACCTCCTCCAGGAAGGCCCCAGCAGGCAAGGGCTGCATGACTGTCTCGAGCAGTTCTAGGGACTGGGCCCACAGGGGCCGCTGCCCAGTCCGCTCCACAGCCAGCAAAGGACGAGGTCTAGAAAGCAGTGGATGAGCAGTGAGTGGAGGACCCATGCTTCTCCCATCTCCAGAGACCCCCCTATGCCCCAGACTAGTTGCATGACCTCTGGCTGGCCCATCTCACTATAAGCCTCAGCTTCCCTTCTACCCAGCCATGGGCTCAGTTAGTCCAGTATCTCATTCCCCACTTGTCATCACAAAAGCCCCCTTGTTTCCATGTGGGGATCCTCTTTTGAAAGATTCTTTTCCACTGCCCTGCATTTACTAAACAGTAATTAATCGATCTCTATTTTACATCAACCAAAAACACAGATCATTCCCTATAGGCATTTCTAATGTTCTTGCCACACTGATAGGATTCAGTGCAAAGTAGCTTCATGTTTGTGCCCTCCTGGCTGAGGTGGGCTGACTAAGTGGCCCACTGATGAACAGTCCTAGTTGAGCGATAGATCTACGATAGACAGGTAGATTTATCCTACAATAGATCTATGTGGGGTCCTCCAGAGAATTCCCAGGATTATGGTAGGCTGCCTGAGGTCACATGCTACCTCCCCATGGATAGGAGTGTCTCTCAGAGGGACCTAGGTCCACAATGGCCAGGACATAGAGACTGAAATAATCCCCTACCCATACAAGTCAGCCTATCCTGGCCTCTGCTTCTCCCAGTGGAGGGTCTGGGGTGGACAGTGGCCTCTAAAGGCACTGGCAAGTCTCACCTCCTGTCAGTATGAGCTTCCACCAAATAGCAGGGACCTAGCCCACACTCCAGATCCCACCCTGGCAAGCCAGCCATATCAGGCTCTATGATCTTGTACAAAGCTTGCTCTTCACTGGGCTTCAGTTTCTCTTTCCCAAAATAAAGGGTCCCACGAACCCATACACTGAGAGGGTCAGTAACACCATATTCTTGGATGGCTGGGGTTGAGGGAACTAAACTGACCAAATTCTGAGTAAGGGGATTTCTCCTAGGGGAAGCCCACCCAGCATGGTGATACTAGGGCTTCCTCCTTGGGAAAGCAGCAGGGACTGGCTCTACTTCCCCAAGAAGACTGCTGCTCCTCCCTCACTCCTTGCAAAATACATCTCCAAGCCTCAGTTCTGGGTCTAGTCCCTGGCTGGGCCTCAGGACACTGAGATAATGAAACCATGGCCTTTCCCTCAAGGACAACCAGACTGGCTGGGGAAGATGGCACTAAGAGTAATTATAATGCAAAGTCATAAAACTGCAGGTGTTGTGGGGGAGTCAGGGTCTGCTTGCTCCTGAGCTGAGTCTTCCAGGACAAAGGAAGGAGCTGGGGGAAGGTACCCCAGGCAGAGAGGACAGCATGGGCAAACAGCGCCAGTATTGCTTGTGAGGCAGGGAGGGGTAGGCAGGAGCCGGTAGCAGGAGCCAGACCTGACTCCTGTGTAGGTTATAGGTGATGCTCTAGGTTCTAATAAATCATGGCCCTATGATCACTCACAGTGAGAAAGGCCACACAACTCTGGCACACCACAGACTGCTAAAAACTGTTCCACACCTACCCTGGCTGTACTGTGGGAGCTCGGAAATCCCTCTTGGAGAACTGGAGGCCAAATTTTGAGATGACCTGCCTGCTGGAGCCCAGAGCTACCTTCCCAGGGGCACGGTTGGTGGCTAGCCAGTCAGGCTGGAACCTCTGTGGGTGGCCATGTCCAGATAGCTTAGCCGGTCCTCAGACAGATTCCACCTGTGGGTGTGGGCACCTCTGGGGCTGACGTGGTAGCTGGGTGTATGAATAGCTGTGTTGATCACCACAAGCTCCTGGTGAGTGACTGTGTACCTGGGCAGGGGTGTGTCCATGGCTGTGTCATCATGGTGGGGACAGTGGCTGGTGTATTCTAGGTACATGTGTGTGCCTGCTTTGGAGCCCAGCAGTCTGTTAAAAACTTTGTTCCCCGACACCCAACACTGGCCCTGAGCTTATAAGGGGGTGCTTAGCTAGGGTAAAAAGTGAAAGAGCCTATGGGACCCCAGAATGCAGGGGGAGGCTCCTGGGGAGGAAGGTAGTGGTGGAGCAGGTGTTCAGGAGTCCCCGAATGCAGACAGGAGGAAGGAACTTGCTGGAGACAGCAAGGGAGAAGTAGTCTTCCCAGCACCTTCATGTCCTCTTCCCTGGCCTCACCTTCCACCCTCCCTCACTTGGCACCAGGCCAGTTGTGATAAGCACAGCCACCCAGTTCTCCCTGAGTGCAGAACACCCATTTATACCTTCTTCTTCTCTCCTTGGAGCTCCCTGAGCTCCTGTCAGATCACCATGGCCAGCATCAGACCCTTTGGTTGAAAGGGTTGCTCCCAAGAGTTGCTGACCATCAGGTGCCAGACTGAGGAAAGGCAAGGATCTCGGGCTGTCTTCCCAAAAAAGAAAAAAGAGCCTATTTGCTAGCCTGGGGCAGGAGAGGGGACACCAGGACAGAGGGGGCCAGGGGCTGGTCCAAGGTTACTAGCAGGCAGGGCAGCCGGCAGGCTAGTGTAGAGTGCTCTGGGCCCAGAAGAAGATCTGGGATTGTTGGCCACATCTTGGTGGACGCCCTGCCGTTGGTGTCCATTTGCTCCAGTGAGAACCCAGGCTGAGCCCACCCCGTAAGTTCCTCCTGTAGCCAGCCAGCCCCCGGTTTCCCAATCCACAGTGGGAATTGAGGTGAGTGTGTGGGGGTGGGGAGTAGGAGTGTCACAGCCCCACACAGAGCCTCGCTCCCGAGGTCTGTCCGCGCTCAGTCACCTCTGGCCCGTCAAGCCCTCCCAATGCCCGGCAGCTAGCACATGGCCCCTGTTCTCCCGTGCGCCCCTCTTGGTGGCCAGGCGGGGGCAGAGAGCCGCGCTTACCCCTGAACGCAGAGGACCATGTCCCCGCGGCAGCGGCGACTCCGGAGTAGGGACTCGGCTGGACGGCGGCGGCGGGAAGTAACCAGTGGGCGCGGAGCGCGTGCAGGGTAGGCTCCCGGGGCGCGCGGGCGCAGGGCAGGGACTGAGAGGCAGTGGCGAGGACCGCCTGCGAGGGCAAGGTGGGGCGGGCCGGACGAGAGGGGCGGGGCGAGCTGCTGCCTAATCCTTTGTCTGCCGCGTCCCAGCCCTTCCCGGAAGCGGCGTCTTCCTAGAACCGCAGGCTGAGCGGTGGGGCCCGGGCGGGGTGCGCGGGCGCAGTCGCCGGGTCTGGGGCCCTGGGCAGTGAAAGGAAATACTTTGACAGATTTCCAAGAACTTTCCAGGAAAACGGGGCGGGGCCCTGCGAGCCGACCAATCGCGACGCTGAAGGTGGAGCCGAGCGGTCGGGGAGGGCCAATAGCAGCGCGTGGACCCGGGGCTGACGCTACCCAGCGGGGTAGGACGGAGAGATCAGTAGGGAAAGACCGGGTGGGGAAAGTTAAGGAGGGGCCCGGGCTCAGCAACCCGCGCCCAGATTGCCTTCTGGCATTCTGCGTCGTTGGGGAACGGCCCTCTTATCTCGCCGTGGAACTCCTGGCAGGGCGGGGGCGGAGTCCCGGCCTCGTCCTCCCTGCTAGCGACTCCTCCAAGGAGGTCTGTCGGCGTGGGCAAACGCCCGGTGTTGGGACGGCCGCTCCTGGACCCTAGGACTCTGTGTGTCGGGTGTCGGATTGGGTGGCATGGGGTGAGGTCTGGAGCGGGACTTAGGGCAGGGTGGGGTGCAGAGGACGGTTCCAGAAATGAGTGGGTCCACTGGGGTCAAGCTGGCGGTCACCACAGCCAGAAAGATCCAGACAAGAACGTTTTCTTTGAGAGTTGAAGGAGAAAGCACATCCCAACTTTTCAAATTCTGGCCGGCCCGGCCAGTCAGGGGAGAAGAGACTACAGATTGAAGGAAGCAAGCAGAGACAGCCCCAGATGGCCCGGACTCTGCGTTGGTGCCCCCCCCCCCCCCAAAAAAAAATGCTGAGAGAGAGAGTCCTGCAGCTCAAAACATTGGGAGATAATCTGGGAGCAGGGTAGTAGAGGTTGGGGCAGGGTGGTGGGGCAGAGTAGTAACACTCGCTCTTATCTACAGGGAGTACTTGCTGCATTTGATCCTCTACAACTGGTGTTGCTCCCGTTATGCAGACGGAAGACAGCCCCAGGGAACAAACGCTAGGAAATGGCAGGGTAAGAGCTTGATCCCAGCTCTGAATCAGAAGCCCACACTCCTACCAGGACCCTCTCCACCTGTTTCAGTTCACTGGATTCACTGTGGAGCATCTATGTGGGGTCTGTGTGACTCTCCTCCAAATCCTTGGGCCAGAAGAACTGTGGGATTTGGAGAGGTCGCAGGTCCACTCCCTACCCCTCACCCCCTCCCAGTGTGTGCACCCAGGGTCCTCAGAAAGGAGGCTAGCTTTGAGATCCTGGGCAGGGATGACAGACCCCTGGCTGTGTTGAAGGGCCTGAACGATAGTGTCCAGGGAAGACAGAGCTCAGCTTGCTCTGCCCAGAATGGCAGAAGGCAAGAGACCTGAAAGCAAAACCCTATGAAACTGGGGGAAAAATGGTTTAAGTTTCAGACTTCAGGGCAGTAACTTCTCTGCAGCTTTCCTAAAGGGAAGCCAGGCTTCATCAGTGCAACTCTGCCAGCCCCCTCCTGAGTTGGTCAGAAGCCAGTTTCTTGGAATGAGGGTAGAGGGGATGGATACCTTATAACCCACCTTGAGGGGTGGGATACCTGGATAGCCTGGTATGGGGTCCCTGTGTGGACCACTGACTTGGCAGTAGGAACTGTCCACTGTCTCATTACTATGAAGACAAAAGGACTTTGCAGCTGCCAGGCAACAGAGTTACAATTTTGAACTTGGGTCTCTTATGGGGCCAAATCCCAGGCTCTCTACCAAAACTATACTTCTTACCCCTCACCATGACTATTCAACTGAACACTTACTATGTGCCAAGCACTCTCAGCAATTTGCAGCCTCATGTCATTGTCACAACTACCACATATTGTCTCCTCTTTACAGGTGTGGAAACTGAGGCATGGAGAGGTTACAATATACCCTAGATCTCCCAACTGGCAAGTAATGGTTGAAGTCAGGAGCCTACACACTTCCTCCTACTTCCTCTGTGGGTGCTGGTGATCTGCCGACTCCTAGACATCCAGCTTTAAGGTCCTCAGTGAAGCTTCTCTGCCCCCAGGCCTGTCAATGTGAGAGCACCATGGGTGTCCCTTTGAAAGCATCTCCTACAGAGGTCAGTGATTATGCGGTCTATGTGTAAACCAAAGGGTCCCAAGGGTTTTGGCCTTCCAACTAGTTTTGTGCATGCGTGACTATGACAGCACTGCGCACCTCACCTGCATGCTGGGAATAGTGATGTGCCCCTGTTCTGCCCCAAGTGCCTGCCTCAGGCATTGTGGGTCCCTCTGGCCAACTTAGTAGTTAATTCTCCTGCCCTGGCTGCTCCCTAGAAGCCCTGGCTCTGATTGCTGGGCCCACACTGCCACCTAGCGGTGCCACCTCTCATGCCCTCACTAGCCAAATCTCCATGGATTCCTCCCTTCTAGGATACCCTCCCCTGCACTCCGGGGATTGACCTTACTGCAAGATTCCCCTGCCCCTCCCTACCCAGAACAATCACAAAATGAGTCACAAGAATACACAGCAGTGCCTTCCCCAAAGTCTCCCTCATTTGTCCTCTATCCTTTCATCATGTGCAGCCTCCCCTCTTCAGGAAGGACATAATGTGTGTGTGTGTGTGTGTGTGTGTGTGTGTGTGTGTGTGTGTGTGTGTGTGTGTGTAGGATTTAGCCACCTTCACTTTAAGCTATTCCAAGGTCTCTGTCCCCTTGGACACACAGCTATATGAAGGACTATGTGGCAGAGTCTGCCACCATGAACCCACTCCTGACCAGGCCTAGCCATCCCACATGCCAAATCCTCCCATCATAGTGGAGGGGATGTGGCAGGTGGTTGCTGGAACATGAGCACTAAGGGAAAACCACATATTCTGACTTTCCTGGGCTAAGTGAGTAGTTGCAAGTCATCTCTCTGATGGACCCATGTGGGGAATGCGTGTGCCTATGAATGCGTGTGCCTATGGAAACTGGTTATAGGGACTGGGAGGGGAGAAGCAGCACCTTTGCTTACTTTTCATACTTCTGTATAATTTGAATTAATGACAATGAGCAAGTTTTACTTATGCAATTTAAAATTTTAATAAAAAGAGACAAGCTTAAAAATACAATTATAAAATTTTTAGAGCAATTATACTCTAACTCCATTTTAAAGAAACGAGACATCTTCACATAACATTCAGTGAGATGCCTTTGGCTGAGGCAAGGAGCCAGCCTCCACCCTCAGCTGCCTAGCCTTCTACTCATCCAGAATGACATCTTGCTCAGCCTCAGGTTCACCAGGCTCAAACTAGTTGCCTTTACAGAGCAGAGCCTTCTTCAGTGCCCCCAGCAGTAGAAGCTTCCAGATCATAGGGCTTTCTAAGAGGCTCTGAGATCTTGAATCAGATTCTTAGGTTGGGCTCAGGGACATCAGTCCTGGGTCCAGCTGGGCATAAATGCGTGTGTGTGTGCACATGTGCATGTGTATCTGTGTACATGTGTGTTATATGAATGTGTATTTACACATGTATATTATATGCATGTGTATGCACATGTGTAAAGGTGTGACTGCATGTGTACATGTGTGAGAGTACGTTTGTACATGTGGCTGTGCGAGGAGCCAGAAAGGACTAGGAGAGGAGGCCATGGTTTGAGGATAAGAGCCCAGCCCTGAGGTTGTGCTTTGGAGTTGGAATGGGGGCTCTGTCATGACAGCTGCTGACCTCAGACAGGTCACCTAACCTCTCTGGGCTTTTCTGTCCTGTGTGTCTGTAGCGTGGGGCAGAAGGGATAGTGTGACCTCCTCCAGTCTCTGTAAGGTCAGGGGGTTCCAGGGAGAGCACCTACCCAGCATCTGGTCTACAAGAAGTGTTCACTATGGCCAGCTGAGGCTATTGTCTGGAGCCTCCTGCTTCACTGAATACTGCTAGCCTGAAGGTCGCCTGAAAGAAATAGGGGCAGAGCCCCCAAACCCGTCTCCACTCAACATCTGCACACAGGGGGTACCCACGAATAAGTTGTAGCATCCTTTCAGTCACTCATTCACTCATTCATTCAGAGGACGAGCATCTTTCCAAGAGCTACTTCTCTGATGAGGCTGGACATGCAGCCCAGGGGTCCGTGAGTGTGTGTGTGTTAACCAGTGGGGCTGAGGGGAAGGCACTCACTAGGCCTAAATTCCGACGCCAGGAGTAGGATGGCTGGGAGATGCCTCTGAGTGGGACCGAGGTCCTGGTACCTGCAGTCCTGTAGATGGCCTGTAGATGACAGCAGAGGCCCACGCAGAGCCCCTGCCCTGAGCCGCAACCTTCCCAGTCCCAAGTGAACCAGCTCGCTCAGGTCCCTCAGCTTCCGGATTGGGGGAGTGATGTGCTGTGCGCGAGTAGCTCAGATCTGTCCCAGGAGACAGCCACAGCCACCCTCCCTATGGCTCTAGACAAGTTGTTTTCTCCCCAGGGGCCCCAGTTTCCTCATCTGTGAAATGAGAGCTGTTTAACAGCCGGTGTTGGGAAAACTGGCTCAAAATACATAATGTGGTCTAAGATGGGCTTAACAGAGACTTAAATGTGCAAGGCAAAACTAGAAAGCTAATGGAGAATATCTGTCACTCGGATGGGGGGCAGAGACTTTGTAAACACGACGCCAAAAGCCCAAACCATAAAGTGAAAAGTTGGCGGATCTGACTAAATGGCAACTCGGGATTTCTGGTCCCCAGGACGCTGTATATACCAAAGGGAAGCAACGAGTCAAGCGGGAGCTGCACAAAAGGGGACAGTCGCCAGTGCTGGAGACGCCCAGAGCCACCAGAGGCTAAAGAGTGGCGAATTCAACAACGACGAGATGCCACTTCCCTCGGCATGTTGGCAAAAATTAAAAAGTTGAGTACTCTGAGGGTTGGCCACCACTAGGCAAGTCGGAAGCCTAGCAAGCCATACTGGAGGGCCACTTGGCAGCGTGCAGAGCAAACACCTGACTCAAGGAGAGCTTTCAAGAGAAAGAAGACGTCCTGCGCTGTCACGTTCTAGGTCGCGAATAAAACCCGGGACCCGCACAGTAGCGGACTGCCAGTGCAGGAGCCTCCCTGGGTATCCCTGGAAACCGAGGAAGTTACCGCCCCCTCGGGAAGCCACGCCTCCTATTTTTTTCCGGCTCGGGGGCGGGACCCAGTCGAGGCCCGCCTGGCCCTTTAAGGCTGACCTAGCGGGGCCCCAAGTTGGGATGACGCGCAAGGAGCTGGGGGTGGAGGGCGGGGGAGGTCACGTGGGCGCCGGCAGCGCGACTCTCGGCCCTGGGCGCTCTGCGGCCGCCAGCTCCCGCGACCGCCGCCCCTGCCCTTCGCTGGTGCCTCAGCAAGGTGCGTTGCCGCCAGGTACGCCCTCGCCAGGTACGCCTTCCTGGGTCCCCTCTGCGGCCTCCTCCGGGGACCTCGCGGCCATTAGGCGCCCGGCCCCTTCCCTTCTTAACACGTGCCCAGGCGGCGCTCGCTTGTACCCGGCCGCGCGACCACCGCCCCCTGCGGCAAGTCTGTACTCTCTGGCCGTTCGTCCCTCACTCCCAGCTTGCCCCAGGCTAGCAGCCCAGCCCAGTTCAGAGGCTCCAAAGCTGGGGTGTGTTGGAAAAGTCTGGGCTGGACTCACTCTTCCCCTTTCCCCCAGGTGCCACTAGAAGCGCCAGGCTGGGGCCGCCTCTGAGCGCCCCGCGGGGGCCATGGATGGTGAAACAGCAGATGAGCAGGGGGGCCCTGTGCCCCCGTCAGTTGCACCCGGCGGACCCAGCTTGGGCGGTGCTCCGGGGGGGCGGCGGGAGCCCAAGAAGTACGCAGTGACCGACGACTACCAGTTGTCCAAGCAGGTGCTGGGCCTGGGTGTGAACGGCAAGGTGCTGGAGTGCTTCCATCGGCGCACTGGGCAGAAGTGTGCCCTGAAGGTCAGTGAGCCCTCACTGAGGCCTGGGCTATCCTGGAGGGTCCACAGCGGAAGCCTGTGGGTGAAGCTGTGTCTAGCGCCCCTGCTAAGCTTCCTATGCTCAGCAACATGTTTCATCCTCATACTCTCCTGTAAGGTCAGGCTCGTGGTCCTCCCTACTTTACAGATGGGGAAACTGAGGTGTAGTCTAGCTAAGCTTTGGGTGTCCCAGTGAGCAAGGGGTGGAGTCAGTATGGCTAGAGCTGCTGTACCCGGAAGCAGGGAAGGGGTGACTCCTGACTCTGGGGTTCTGGCTGGACCCATGTGTTCAGGCCCAAAGGGGGTCTCTTGTTCAGCTTGGCTGCCCCTTCCATGTGAAGCTCCTTTGACTGGAATGGATCTGTTTCCCTTTGCTGGAAGCTGAGCCCTCACCAAGGCTTGGGTGGGGCTGCTTCTTCCCTGTGGCCCCTGCCTGTCTGGGCCGGAGTGGTGTGAGCCTCCCAGGGCTGGCCAGAAGACAAGGCTGATGCCCACTGCACCTGTGGAGCCTCAGGAGGCTGCTGATGGACTCCTGTCGAGTCACTGGTCCCCTGTTGAAAGGGACAGGCCCTGGTCCAACCCACCCCTGGTTCCTGGGCAGAGGGCGGGCCAGCCATCTAACTACTTCAGACTATAGGCTCCCTGGAGACCTGGCATGCTGATATAGGTGGCATGGTGGGGATCAGGGGGATGCGGGGGTTGGGTACCTAGTTCTAGCTTAAGGCATACATCTGGGCCTTGGGCCACACCCCATACCCAGAATTCCTTGAATCTGTCATCTCTGGGGTCTTTACTCATCTGTAGCTTGTGCCAATGGATAGGTAGAGCATGGCAGGGATAGTGACTCCTGGAGGCTAGAAGTACAGCAAAGGCCCTTCTCAATTTTTTTTTTTTTTTTTTTTTTGAGACAGAGTCTTGCTCTGTCGCCCAAGCTGGAGTGCAGTGGCGCAATCTTGGCTCACTGCAAGCTCCGCCTCCCGGGTTCACGCCATTCTCCTGCCTCAGCCTCCTCAGTAGCTGGGACTACAGGCACCCGCCACAGCGCCCGGCTAATTTTTTGTATTTTTAATAGAGACGGGGTTTCACCATGGTCTCAATCTCCTGACCTTGTGATCTGCCCGCCTCAGCCTCCCAAAGTGCTGGGATTACAGGCTGAGCCACCATGCCCGGCCAGCCCTTCTCATTTTACAAAAGATTTTTTTTTTGTTGTTTTTTTGAGACTCCGTCTCCCTCTGGAGCTCCGTCTCCGGCTCTGTTGCCAGGCTAGAGTGCAGTGGCACGATCTTGGCTCACTGCAACCTCCACCTCCCAGGTTCAAGTGATTTTCCTGCCTCAGCCTCCCAAGTAGCTGGGACTGCAGGTGTGTGCCACCATGCCCAGCTAATTTTTTGTATTTTTAATAGAGACAGGGTTTCACCATATTGGCCAGAATGGTCTCGATCTCTTGACCTCGTGATCTGCCTGCCTCGGCCTCCCGAAGTGCTGGGATTATAGGCGTGAGCCACTGCACCTGGCCTTTACACAACTTTTAATTATGAGTCCAAGTGCAGAGTCCTCTAGATATGGCTAATAGGTATCCTGTGTTTGCCAGTTTCATGACCTTGTATGATATCCCAGACTCTTGAAGCCAGGTTTCTGCATCTATTCATGGGGAAAGATAAGGAGTTGTTGTGAAGATGAAATGAGATTATACGTTTAAAGCACTTGGTACAGGACCTGATACAGGTCTGGAGAGGTTACAGGACTTATTTAAAGCACAGGATCTTAAAGCATCTGAGCAGGGAGCTGGGCCCAGCTCTCTGTGTCTTTCCCAGGACCACTAGGGCCAACAGAGGAGGTTGTCTCCGAGACTGCCTTGGAGGGGATCATGCGGATGGTTCTAGGAGAGGATCAGGGTTGGGCTGGTGGGGCTGGGCCCCAGGTATAGCTTCTTTGCCCACTAACCCAGCAGTCGAATGGGGTGCGGGAGATTTTCAGAGTCTCAGGAATGGGATTCTCTGAGTCTTTTAGGGAAAAAGTGACTCTTCTGAGGGCAGACTGGGATTCTGAGGGCAGATGGGGATAAGGGGATGAGGAATGAGAGTTTTCATCCCCCTCTGGGCACCATTTAGCCCTTCCACCTGTGCTATGATTGAGGGCAGTCTGGGTGGTGAGGGATTGAGGCCAGAGACCCACTTCTTAATACCAAGGCTTTGGCCCTGTGGGCCAAGACTGAGCTCTGACCAGCCCCTGTGGTGTCCAGATGCTGTGGGTGAGTCAGGGATGGGGTGGGAGATGAGAATTTGTAGGCCCACACAGTGCCAGTTATAAGTAAGGCTGGACTTAACCCCTTCCCCATAGATGCTATGTCTGATGAGTGACTTGGGGTAACTTCTGACTGCAGGAACTTCCATAGCACCTCATCAGTGCTCCCCTTGTTCTGGACTGGGAATTGGGTCAGGCCTGGAGTGGGTTTCCCTCTGTACCCCTTTATGGGTGAGCATGGCTGGGGCTACTAGCGTGGGACCTTCAGGATCTGGCCCTAAATTGGCACTCAAAGGGGACATGGATTAGATGTGGCTCCCACTCCAGGACCTTCCTGTTCTTGGTATCCCTAGTGACCAAGCCTAGAAGTCACTACCCAGCTAAGTAGGCATTTACTATCTCCCAATATTGGGCTAAGCACAACCTCTGGTACAGTCATTTTACCTGTCTTGTGAGTGGTAGCTGTGGCCATGAGGAGGAAGGTGGCACTTCCCCACTTATAGCTTCTGCCCATTGCCCAGGAGGGCCAGGACCTGGGGACCTCAGTGCATGGGCAGGCCTGGGCCCAGGGAGCTTAGCCAGCTCGTGATGGATCACAGTCCTTTCCTTACATCTGCCTAGCCCTCTCCCCCCAGTTGCCCCAGCTCAGCGTAGGCAACAGTTATGGGCTCTGTGTCTTTCTGCCTCCCTGGTGATGTGCCCCAGGTTACCAGGCTGGCCTGTCCTTGTTTTATAACCTGAACTTGTTCAGGCCATCTCTGCCCATTTGTCTCATGCTCATTCTCTTGACTCTGTTGCAGCAAGATGGCAGATAGTGCTTAACAGGAAGCCTGAAACTCAGCAAATACTCATGAAACAGGAAGAGCTGTGGCCACTGTCCCTGTAACTGTTGCTATTCTGTGGAGGCCCTAGAGGAACAGGTCCCTCCCTCCCAGGGAGCTGGGCCTCTTCTGCTTTCCCTTAGCCCCTGACCACCTGCTAGGTTCATCTTGGCCTCAGTCATACTCAGTGGCTCCCTCCCAAGGCTACCTTCTGCTGCCAGTGCAGCCATTCTACTCCATTCTACTCTGAGCACTCATTGCTGTCCTCTTGGCAGGAACTGGAGGACTGCCTTTCTTGGAGAGGGTGTATGGGCCAGGCAGTCCTCCAGTGTCTGTTCCTCCTGACCTCTTGCTTGTGCCCTCTCCCAGGCTTAACTAGTTAATTAGTACCCTTCAGCTTTCCCTTTAACTGGGCACAGCCCTGCAGATTTATCACAAATCAGTTACCCCACCACATCCAAGACCCAGTCCCTCAAACTTTATCGTATATGTGAAAATTGGGACCCAAAGTGAGTCACATGGCTTGAAGTGGGAGGTGTAGCAGAGGCCATAATTTTCTCTCCTCCTGATTTCCTGCCCAGCCCTCTTGTGGTTTTTGGCCTCTTGGCAGGCAAAAGTGACCATGGCACTTAGTATCTCTAAATGAAAGCAATAGACTGGGTGCAGTGGCTCGTGCCTATAATCCCAGCACTTTGGGAGGCTGAGGCAGGAGAATTACTTGAGTCCAGGAGTTTAAGACCAGTCCTGGCAACATAGTAAGACCCCTATCTCTATACAAAATTAAAAAATTAGGGCTGGGTATGATGGCTTATGCCTGTAATCCCAGCACTTTGGGAGGCCAAGGTGGGAGGATCACTTGAAGTCCGGAGTTCGAGACCAGCCTGGCCAACCTGGCGAAACCGTGTCTCTACTAAAAATACAAAAATTAGCTGAACACAGTGACTAGCGCCTGTAATCCCAGCTGCTGGGGAGGCTGAGGCAGGAGAATCGCTTGAACCCGGGAGGCGTAGGTTGCCGTGAGCCGAGATCACGCCACTGCACTCTAGCCTGGGTGAGAGAGTGAGACTGTGTCTCAGGAAAAAAAAAAAAAAATTAGCCAGGTGTGGTGGCACACACCTGCAGTCCCAGCTACTCAAGAGGCTGAGGTGGGAAGATTGCTTGAGCCTAGGGGTTTGAGGCTGCAGTGAGCTGTGGTCATGCCACTGTACTCCAGTCCGGGTGACAGAGTGAGACCTGTCTCAAACATTGAAAGAAAGAAAAGCAATAAAAGGCCTTACGGAGACATAATGGTGGGGTCTTCTTTCCTGCCCCTGTGTTCTGGACTGTGGGGCTGGGAGCTCTTCCCCTCTGACCCCTAAAACATGTTGGAAGCTCTTCTGGGCTCCCAGTGCCCTCTTCCCTTCTTTGTTAAGGAGAGTAGAGTGGTGGGGTGGTGGATCCACATGTCCAGGAGACCCCTGCAGAGTCCTCTGGGTCAAGTCTCTGTAGCAGGCATCTTCCTTCTCGTTCCCAGGATCTGGGAGGTTGCTGGAGCTGCCTTCTCTGGGATAGTTTCCTTCCCCTTGATGCCAGTTGGCTTCCGTGAGCCAGGCTGCTCTGCATGTGGGATCTCAGTGATGCCCCAAAGCACAACACAGAAGAGGGCATATTTCTCCTGACAGATAGGAAACTAAGCTCTGGAAACCAGGAGGAGATCTCACAGGGATTTGAGATTACACAGGGATTTGGGGACTTGGCTGTATATGTTCTGAGTCTCTAATTGTGGCATTCAAAGCCTCTGCAGTCCAACCCACCTCCCTTTTCTACCTTAGGTGACATCTTTCCTTCTCCAGCACTGAAGACTTTCTTCCCATCTGTCAAGATTCAGCCCCAGTGCCACCTCTTCCAGGAAGCTGCCCAGAGTTCCTGGCTTTGGGGCAATGGAACCTTCTTTGTTTGACCCCTAAAGCCATAATACTCCCCTTTGACTCAAAGCACCTTTATAGCACCTGGGCCCAAGGCCTGGCATGTATCGGGGACTCATGAGTGCTTATGAAAATAACCAGGCTCTGGCCCCTCTGAGCTTTGGAAGGAGCATCAGGAACTGGACTTTTTCCAGGTTACACCTTCTCCACAGGAGAGGGGTTCTTGGATTGCAGCTCAGAGATAAGCCACAGAGAAATGTTATTTCTCCTCTCCTAAAGTCTGAGAATTCACATTGTTATTGGAATCTAACAGTTCCACTGCCTCAACAGACCTCATGGGGAATTCCTGGGAGAAAGGAAATGCCCATTCATGAGGCCGTTTCTGCCCACTGCCTGCTGTCCAGGCTGCACCTCTGAGTAGACAGAGGGTATAACCAGAATGCCGAAAGGAAGATAGAACATGATGGATGCAGAGACTGGGAAGCAGTGGATCCAGAGCCCAGTACCCTGGATGCCTCACTCTCCCTGGGGGGATGGTGCCCACTGCTCCATGGGTGAGGCTGGCCTGTTGGGGCTAGTGCTGTTGAGCTGGATTTGAAGCCAGGTGAAGCTGCTAGGCAAGCCAGGCCCTTCTTCATTTGGCAGCCACCAACCCCTCACCTACCATCTCCAGACCGGTCAGATCAGCCTCTGCAGGGCCACCCATTAGAGTCAACAAATCAGGAGGCACATGGAGGGCCTGGCAGCCCTGTACAACAGAGTCCCTTAAAATAGTTTCACTGCCCCCTGCGTTCTCCCAACGCTGCTCCTTACCTGGAAGGAAAGAATCTGAGGAGCCAGAGTGTTAACTGCCAGGGATGGGCAATTTGCTTTTTCATGAAGATCCTGGGGAGGGCATCAAACCCTACAAAATACAAATAGTGGAATTTTAGGCAGAGGTTGATTGTTCTGAGATGGTTCATACCGTGCCTGGCTGGCCTTGCTTACTGTTTTCGAAGCTGTGCTACCGGCCTACTCTGAGGATCACCTCTGCTGGGGCTTCTAGGATCTTTCCCCATCCCATCTAGGAGCTGATGCCAGCTCTCCAGGATTCAGGCCTTGGTGCTGTGGATTCTGATACCCCCATAAACGGCTAACAGTTTTTCACAGCATTCTGCCCAGCAGGTCCTGTCCACAGTGCACAACGATGCACAGCATGAGTTATCTTACCTAACTCTTATCACTCCCATTATATGGATGAGGTTCAGAGGTCAGCAACTTGCCCAAAGTGCACAACTAGTGGGTAGCAGGGCTGAGCTGTGAGCCTAGGCAGTTTGATGCCAGAGTCCTACCATCTAAGTCATCTCACTCCTCATGCAAGTCTGTGGGAACACGGGAGGGTCTCTGAGACTTGGCCCTTGGAGGGATGCTGGCATTGTCCTCTCTGCTCCACTGGGATCCCTGGCAGCCCCAGCTGGGCCCTGAGTGTTGCTGCCAGTGTCTGCCTACATCTGCCCAGTCCTCCTCACTGTATGGAACTCTATGCCAGTGATTGGACAGGTGGCAGTCCCATGAGGCCAGCACACAAGGACCATGATGACTGTGGAGGCCACCTCAGAAAGGTCATGTGCCTTTTCCCAGGCCTTGTGAGTCTCAGGCAAGTGGAGCTGAGCAGAGCCCAGAGCACCACGGGCAGGAAGTCAGACTGGTGAGTGGGCGAGTGGAAACTGTATCTGGGCTGGGCCAGCTAGGAGAGGCTTCCTGGAAGAGGTTGCCAGTTTAATCCAGACCTCTGGTTTGAGAAGGATGTGGATGACAGAGGAAGGCACAGGGTGTATGTGTGTGCCTGTGTGCGTGTGTGCGCGTGTGGGCGGGTGTGTGTGTATGTGTATGTGTGTATGCGTGTGTGTCACAACATGCCTGGTTTAGACATTCAGTACCTGCTGTGGAGTACCAGTTTCCCACTCGCAGACCTGTGTTCTGGCAGGATGTGGTTGACCTCAGCAGGCCGGTGTCAAAGTCCTGACAAAGCCTGGGAAGCTGAGGGAGGACCAGAGGAATCTGTGGAGGAAGAGGCATTTGTGTAGGGCTTTAAAGGGTAGAGCACCGTTGCTGAGGGTGCTGCAGGGACTCCTGGATCACCTGGGCTGTTGTTCAGACTATGTGGGAAGGACTCAGTTTTCATTACAACAGAGGTCTGTTATATCTCTTCTGAGCTTCACACCTGGGGAAGTGGAGTTAGATCCCTCATCTTTCTCTACTGGGGCCATTATCATGGAAGACCCCTGGGTGGAGGCAGCGGTTGGAACATCTGGCTCTGTAAGCCCGCAGCCTCCCTTGGCTCCAGGCTGCCATGTCTAATAGTGAAGGCCCACAGGCAAGAGCTGAGGACATCCCTAGGTGAGAGACATTCCAAGCATACCTGTGCTGTGAGAGTGTGCACCAAGCGCTTCCTGGACAGCTGGCTCTGCTGCTCTCAGGGCAGTGAGACCATGGCTCCTGTGAGCGCTGGTGTTTTCCCTGGAGAACATTAGTTCTACTGCTCTCCCTCCATCTGTTGGACATCTTGTGTGGTCCCAGATGAAAGGCCCCACCTGGGGTTGAGAGAGGAACAGTGCTCTCAGCTTAAAATGTTTTCTGCGACATTCTCTCTAAGTGACTTTGGACTAAACGCGGTTTCATAATCTTTTGCAAAACCGTCATTTTGTGGTGCAGTTGAACCCTGGGTTTGAATATGTGGTGGGGAATAGGATCCAGTCTCGGTGACTGTTACTATCCCTGCATTCATGCTATGAGACAACATAGGCCAGCAGACACTCTCAGAAGGCAGGGCTCTCATTTGGGGTGGCCTGGGTGCATTTGCTGGTGAAACATTATTGGTTTTTATGAGGGTTCACCCTGCATCTGGGGAAGCCAGCCCCTTGAGGGACAGGAAAGAATGGTGTGAAGGGAGCTCTGGATCCTGGTCTCTTCCCTACCCTCCTGCCCTTTTGGAACTAAGTGGATTAGGCCCTGTGCAATTGTGATTAAAATCCTGCTGTGTGGGAACCATGGAGGTTTTGCTTAGAGCAGGAACACGAGGCTCCTGTTTGGGGAACAAGGAGCCTCAGGAGGCCCTTTCAGCACTAGACAGGCCAGGGATGCGGAAAGATTGCTTTTGTTTTTGAGGCGAGTTTGGGATTAGGGTTGCCTTTTTCTTTAGATAGGGCTTTGTCTTTGCTGCCTTCTCATGGCACTAGCGATATTTCTGTCCTCTGCCTCCTCGTCCCTCTCATTTCTCCTTTTCCACCTGTTTCTCCTGCTATTGCTCTGTCCCCACTCTCCCGGGCCTTGCCAGTTTGCCTGTCTCATGTGTTTCAGGCCTGATGGCCTCTTTTCTTCAGCCCAGCAGGCTGAGGGCAGGCGGAGGACAGAGCAGGGCCAGGTCAGGTGCTGAGAACTCATCCTGGTCAACAGGCAGCTCACTCCCCCACCCCCACCCCAGGGGAGGGTGGGGGTGGGGAAGGAAGGAGTGACTGCTGTACCCATGCCACTCACAGTGTCCCCTCCTGCTACCCGCCTTGACCAGGTGTTAGCAGCCTTGGCAGTCAGAACAGTGGAGTCAGGAGTTCTTGGGCTGAGCTGTAACCTGAGGAGGTCCCCCGCCACCCCCCCATGGCTTGTGTGAAGTCAGCTTCAGCTGCAGTCTCTATTGTTGGGTCTCCTTTTACAGCCCAATGGTCTGAGACTTCTGCTTGGGACAATTGTGTGGGACTAGGCACAGTACAACCTCCAGGGGTTCCCTGGCCACAGTCAGGTGTAGATGGGGCTGAGATCTGACCTGAGTCAGAGCCTTAGAGCCAGCCAGAGGAGCTGGTGGGAGTCTGGGAGGGCTCAAGGTGTGAGGTACAACCTGCTTCCATTTTTACAGAGGGCATAACTGAGTGTGAGCTACACCTGCACTAGCTGGGGTGAACACTCAAGAATCTCTAGCTGGCACCCTGCACCTGACCGCCCTCGCCCTGCTAAGGCTCAGAGGCTACATTCAGGGGCCTGTGGGACCAGGACCTTGAGCTGCTACACTCATTGCCCCATTCTTAAGGGTTCAGCCTCCACAAGAGACCCATAGCTCATCCAAAGATACTCACTCAACATTAACAGCCCCCTTCTCAGGATGTGGCAGAAGAATTGGCCTCTCCATGCTTTCTGGCAGGCAGTGGCACAGGGGGCTGGGGGATGGCAATAAGGGTACCCACTTGCTGAGTGTCTCCTACATGCCAGGTGCAAACATGGCAGAATCAGAATGGATTATCACCCCCATGCCATGGATGCAGACAGGTTCAGAAAAGCAGAGTAACTCACCCAGGGTCACGTAGTATGGACATGGCCCTGTGCTGGAACCCAGGCCTGGCTCTCAGCCATTCCTCCCTGCGTGTATGCTCCTCTGGGAATCGGGAGCCACAGTCTGCTCATCTGCAAAATGAGAGCCTGGGCCGGGTGCGCTGGCTTACGCCTGTAATCCAAGCACTTTGGGAGGCTGAGGCGGGTGGATCACCTGAAGTCAGGAGTTCGAGATCAGCTTGGTGAAACCCTGTCTCTACTAAAAATAGAAAAATTAGCTGGATGAGGTGGCACATGCCTTTAATACCAGCTACTTGAGAGGCTGAGGCAGGAGAATCACCTGAACCTGGGAGGCGGAGGTTGCAGTGAGCTGAGATTGTGCCATTGCACTCTAGCCTGGGCGACAAGAGTGAAACTCTATCTCAAAAAAAAAAAAAAAAAAATGAAGGTCTGGGTGCTCTGCTTGGCAAAGGCCTCCATTTTGGTTGCGAAGACATGTTAGGTGGGCAATGATCATCGGCAGTACCAGGGAAGCAGGCAGGTCAGGGGGACCTGCCTTGCCCACTGCTGGGGCTGATCTTGCAAGTAGATAGACAGCATAGAGACTGGTCAGAGAGTGCCCCAGGATGCCTCTCCCACACCAGTCAGCAAATGGTGTTGTCAGGGGGAACATTTGTCTATGGTGATGCAACCAGCAAGGGCTATATTCTGCCAGGCTCAGGAACTCTGGGGGTTATGACTCAGGTTTGGGGACCCCTTCTGCTGTACTTCATGGCCTAATTAAGTGCTTGAGTCAGGCTGAGCCAGTACCAGGGTGTGTCCTTACCCTAGGCAGGCCCAGGAGAGGGGGAGTGAGTCACTGCCACCTAGTCTCATGGCAGGAACAGGCAGTGTCCCTCAGAGCTGCCAGGCCACCACTCTGGTCCCCTAGAGGGCAGGGCCTCCCCCTCTTCCTCGTAGCTATGGCTCCATGGTGTGATCAGAGACTAGGAAAGCCTCCTGGGAGCCGGCTGGGTGTCAGTGCCTTGGGAGTCCTCTGGTTGAGCATGAGCAGGAGGGGAGAGGGGCCAGGGACCAAGGGAGACTGGAAGCCTGGATGGCCAGTGCTCCTGCTACCCCTGGGAGGAGCCTGAGGAGAGCGATGGCTGCCTGTGCTCACCCAGGCCTGTGTGGCGAGCTGCAGAGACGTGAATGAAGCCAAAGGATGAGGGAGACATGCTGAGCAGATATGAGATAGAAGGTCAGTGTCGGGGGTGGGGATGGAAGGTTCCCTAGGGCCTCTGTGCCATGCCTCTGGGGGTGAGCCAGTGCATCTCCTCACGCCCACTTCTGATTCCTTTGTCATCTCTGTGACATCTCCTCCGGGTGAGGGAGACCAGCTGTCATTCTTCTGAAAGCTGGAGGGTGTTGGGTCCCCTCTCTCCAGAGCTGACCAGAGGCCTGACCTGCTGAGTGCTTCAGCAGGGGTCACCTAGGCATGACCTCACTTGCCCTGGCCACCCCTGTTAGGGTGGGTTCTATGGCCATTTGTAACCCTGTGGCAGCTATGTGGGCATCACTGTCACACAACTGGCCAGTTGGGGGCACATATTTCATAGCTGCTGTGGAGTCTCTTCATGAAGAGAGACCGCTGATGGGACATTGTTTCTGAGATTGCAACAAAACACTTGTGTTTGCTAAAATGTTCCAGTCTTATGATGAAAATGTCCTATTTTTACACTGTCATAGAAGAAATAGAACCAGGGTAAAGTTTCACAGATTATGTAGCTGATTTTGATAGAAAAATCCCCTTTTCCTCTTTGAAGTTAAAGGAAGATACCAGAACCTAGATCTTCTGAGTGTGTACTCAGGGGGCTCACAAGTGGTCTCTGCGGCCTCCCCCAGCCCTCTGTGGGAAGGCCGTGGGCAGAATGCTGGGATCCCACACCCGTCAAGGGCAGAGGGAGTTCTGATCCTGCCACTTTCTCACTGTAGAACCTCTGGGGGAGGGGAGGAGGCCATAGCTGTCTCTGGGCCTCTCCCCACCTGTAACACAGGTGCCATGTGGGAGGAGAGTGGGTACCCAGTTCACAGATGCAAGCTGGGGCTTAGGAAGGTAAAAGGACTGGCCATGGTCACACACTTTGCAGGAGGGACATTGTTCAAAAGGATGCGAGGAGTTATCGAGGGGTGTAAAGGTGTCTGCTACCTGGGAGAGTAGGGGGCTTCCACAAAGAAGTGAAGATGGGCCCCCTCCTGTAGTTGACCAAGCTTGAAAGCTGGGTGAGTTCTCTGTTGTGGGTCTCTGTCCTTTCAGTCTTGGTTCCCATTCCCCAGGGTCCCTCCCCTGAGATCAGCCACCCTCTCCACCCTGGAGGGTCTTCCCCTTTCTTATTGAGCCTTTCACAGCTAAACAGGATTCATGAACTCAAGGTTCTTGGTCCATCTTTGAAGAGCCCAGTCTGGCCGTGCACCTCTGAGGATATGAGACCATTTCCTGTGACCTGCTGGATTGGAGGGGTTCTGCCTCCCCCGGGTCCCCAAGGCTGCACCTCGCTTTCCCTGAGTTCTGGGAAACAAGGAGGGGAGGAGTGTAAGGCCATTTCAGGAAGACCCAGGGGAATCCTGAAGCCAGGAGTCCCTAAGCAAACCCGGAAACTGTTTTCACCTGTACCATCATGGCCCCTCAATTCCTTCAGTGTACACCCGACACCGAGTTCATCTGAGCGCTTTGCGTGTGCTCTCATTCCCTCCTCCTGGCTCCCTGGGAACAGGAGTGTTAGCACCATCTCCACTTTCCAGATTGGGCCCGTGAGGCTCAGAGAGGCTGAATGGCCTGCTTAAGGCCACAGGGGAGTTGGGGACACACCTGGACCCCTGTGGCTACAGCTAGTCCTGCTGTGCATGGTCCCTGGTCTGGGGCACTGGGACCCCCTAGCACTCACATTCCCACTGTTCTTCCCTCTTCCTTCCCGGGAGCCTCCCTCAGGTCCCTCTTTCTAGAAGCATTTCCCTCCACTCTTCCCATCCCCCAGACTTAGCATTTCAGCCTTTGTTTCCAGGTTGTCTGGGGCTGATGGGAAACAGACCAACTGAGGCCATCAAAATTTAGTAAATTGGAGGAATCTTGTCTTCCTAAGACTTGAGGATTTATTTTTTATTTATTTATTTATTTTTTAATGTGAGATGGAGTCTCACTTTGTCACCCAGGCTGGAGTGCAGTGGCGTGATCTCCACTCACTGCAAGCTCCACCTCCCGGGTTCACACTATTCTCCTGCCTCAGCCTCCCAAGTAGCTGGGACTACAGGCACCTGCCACCACCATGCCTGGCTAATTTTTTTGTATTTTTAGTAGAGACAGGGTTTCACTGTGTTGGCCAGGATGGTCTCAATCTCCTGACCTCGTGATCCGCCCGCCTCAGCCTCCCAAAGTGCTGGGATTACAGGCGTGAGCCACCGCGCCCGGCCTAAGACTTGATGATTTCAAAATTTGTGTTGGCTGTCCTGTCAGCAGAGCTTCCTGGGAAGACACTAGGTTTGGAACCTCAGCTACTCCCTCTCCCCCCAAGAACTCTAGTGGGAAGTGGTCAGGTGGAGGTTCCCAGCCTGTCAAGCTGCGCCCTGCCCCCATCAGGTGTCCTGGCCTTGGCCTAGAAGGGGAGTGGTTGTTCAAGCATCTTCCTTTCTTGTGAGTTCCCTCAGGAGGGGCTGGCCTTCCCCATCTCGCCTGTTCTGCCAGGTTCTGGTTCTGGAAAGAAAGGAGAAGGGAAGGGAAGGAGCTAGGACCAGTTTCCTGGGTGTACATGTCATCATCAAGCATCCCACTTGGCAGTGACTCATCCATAGACCCCTAAATCCTTGAGGACAGAGTGCCCATGGCAGCATTCCCAGTCCCAGTCTACCTAGCCCCCAGACAGGGCCAGTACATGTTTGCAGGAATTGGGAGGGGATCTGTACATGGGCAGGCCTCCTTGGGGATGAAAGTTGAATCCTGCTTCCCAAAGAACTCTGACTCAGAGGTGGCCATGTGCAAACCATGTGACCCAGAGAATCTACAAAGCCTCTCTGACCCTCAGTTTCCTCATCTGAAAATGGTGGCTAACAATGGAGTTGTTGAAGGGCAAGAGCTAATGGGTGTGACATGCCTGGTACAGGGCAGGGCTCCGTGAACATCTGCCATTATTGTAACAACCACCAAGCAGCAGGGCCTGGTCCAGACCAGGGGCGTGGGCCAAGCTCTCGGAAGGAGTGGCAGGGCCTTCTCTGTTTGTTTTCCCCAGGCTGGTGTTGTAGGGATGAGTGCCTGCTCCAAGCCTTGAAGCTGCATGGAAAAGGGGTGAAGCAGCTGTACATGGTTCCCAGTGCAGGGGACAGGTCCAGGTTCAAGTCTTGACTCTCACTGCCCGGCTGTGTGACTTTGGGCAAGTCACTTAACCTTCTAGAGGGACATTTCCCTACAGGTAGAAGGGCACTGCTGATGCTCGTTGGGTTATGGTGAGCACTGTATGAGGTGGCCTCAGCACAGTACTGGCCCAGCACCAGGGACAGACTGTTGTCATGTAGCGAGAGCTAATCCTACCTGACTCCATCATTCCCTCAGCACCCACCTGGGGCCTGGACGTTTGGGGTCAGTAGTATCACGTGAGCCGCCCTCCTTGGAACTGAGCCTCTGAGGAGGAGAGGTCAATGGGCAGGGTGAGACAGAGGACAGGATTCAGAACTTAATGAAGCGAGGTCTCATCTGTCAGGAGGCCAACTTATCCATAGCTGCAAAATTGGTTCCATTAGCTCTTTTAATGAGATACAAAAGCTGGGAAAATGAGTGTGTGAGAGAATAATGGCACGGGTCTGCAGCTCTGTTTTGAAACTGTGGCTAAAAAGTTAGATATTACACTACTTCCAGCTCTCCAAATAGCACCGGTGCCCTTGGTGGGAGGGAGAAGGAGGACACGGGGGGCAGGAGTGGGGCTCTGGCATTATAAGGAAGATGCTGAAGCCTTAAGAAGGAAAAGCCTGCTTCTGAACTCTAAATTCAGGGTCAGTCCCATCCTGATGTCTTCCCCACAGAGCAGAGGCTGAGGCTGTGACCCATTCTCCGAGTGGGCAAAGCAGCCCGCAAGGGTCACACTGGCTGGCAGGGCCGAGTGTGTTAATTGCCCACACAGGTGCCAGCACTGCTGGCAGGGGTTTCAACAACTGGCTGTAAAATGAATTCTGCTATTCCAGTGGTGTCTCTTACATCATTTGAGATGTGATCCTCATGGGAAACAATCACAAATAATCATACAACTGGGAGCTGGGAGAGATCTTAGAGATGGCTGAGTCGAAGACTTGTCAAGGAGGAAGTATGGTAGGTTCAAAGTGCTTTGTCTTATTTATGGCTTGTCTCTGTAAGAATAGGGGTTCCTAACAATGAAACCTAAATTTCCCTACAACATTCTCCACAGTTTCGCTGCCTGAGATTTAGTGTTGAGCACGTGCGCTGAGATTTAATCTTCAGCATCCTGGCCTGCCTTTGCCTGAGGCTGGGACGAGACCCTTAGGTGGGACAGAAGGTGTTGGAGGCCATGATGGTCCCTGCTGCTCCTCTCCTCTCTGCCCTCCGGCACAAAACAAAGCTGGAATCCCAAGAAAATGAAGGTCTGGTGATGTTATCTCAGCACTCCTGGTCCACATGCCAGGCAATAGCTGAGGCCCATGTGCTGGCGTCAGTCTTCATGGGGGAATCCATATTAGATATGTTCATTTGAGTCTGTATCTTTTGCAAAATTGCTGTTGAAGGTGTTGTCAGAAGGTTTTCTCCCATATAAGGTTTGATGTGAAATCCTTTTTAGAATTTTGTCTTAGAAAATGTTCAGTGAATGTCTGTGCTCCTCTTCATGGGGTAATAAAAGCAGCAGAGCCTAACTGGTTTCCATCTTTGCCAAGACTTCCAGGAAGCTCAGAATTAAAATTTGTCCTCATTTGTAGTTTTGAACTTGCATGGGTTTCTGGTGCATTTTATCTTTTTCTTCATTCTAAAGAAAATCTTCTGTTTTTGTTTGGTTTGGCTTTTGCCTTGTTTTAGAATTATAAAATGTCTGAAATACTGTTGTTAATAAGCAGGGCTTGCAGAAATAATGGGGCTTGGAGGGCCTCAAGGGGTGGTGAGAGGAACTAGAACCCTGGCCTCCAGGAGGAAGTTCCCTTTGCTGTAGGGCTGATGTCTCTCATATTGTGAGTTGTCACAAAATCCATAGCTTCAGCTTCTTAATTTATTACTGCCTCGTTGATGGGAGAGATAAGTCAGCTCTCTTCCCCCGGAAAGAGTGGGTGTTCTGGCAGAGACCATACATATAGCAGCCTGGCCGGGGCTGCAGGTTAATTGGCCAGGGGTATGGAGGTTGGGGTGTGGCTGCAGGGGGTGTTGGGGAAACTGCTTTTCCAAGCTGGTAGCCTGGACGCTTCCTATATGTGAGAGACGGAGATACTGTGGGCACTTTTACTTGAGAAGAGCCCAGCACTGGGGTGAGCTGGATGGGGATACCCATGTGTGGGTGGGTGGACCTGGATAGGGGGCCCTTCCTGGGAAAGGAGGTGGCTGGAGGAGGGTGTTGGGGACTGGTTCCCAAGAGTCACTGCAGACATCCCAGCTTTGTTCGATCTCTAAGAAGACAGACAGAGTGCTTTTCTAGTTCTGGGCAAAAAGAAGTGTTAGGCCCTGCCATGGAGATGGGGTCCCAGTGGGAGAGGAGGTCTGAATGCTGAATAATGGAGGCATCTGGGCTTGGTCACCTTCTTTTTTTTTTTTTTTTTTTGAGACGGAATCTTGCTCTGTCGCCCAGGCTAGAGTGCAGTGGTGTGATCTCCCCTCACTGCAAGCTCCACTTCCTGGGTTCACGCCATTCTCCTGCCTCAGCCCCCTGTGTAGCTGGGACTACAGGCGCCCGCCACCACGCCCGGCTAATTTTTTTTTTTTTTTTGTATTTTTAGTAGAGATGGGGTTTCACCGTGTTAGCCAGGATGGTCTTGATCTCCTGACCTCGTGATCCGCCCATCTCTTGGTCACCTTCTTGCACAGGCTGTCCTAGGTTGAGTTGTAGCAATAAGACCCCCCAATGTTTCTTGGGCACCTCTCTGTGGCCAGTTCTCTGCTAGGTACTTTGGAGAAGTAGAAAATACTAGATGAACAAATGGACAGATGGATAAATCCTGTTCTCTGCGAGTTCAAAGTCAACATTGCAGAGACTGGAGACACACATATGCCCATGGGCCCACACACCCACTCCCATACGCCCCACACACCCATGCACACACCCCTACACATGGATGTACACATGCATGCACACACTCATGTTCCCACACACACACATGCCCCCACATACCCTCCTCATACCCCTACATATGCACACACCCACTCACCGATGCACACATTTATTTCAGAACAAGCTTCCCCAGTTTGTGCAAGCTGTGGATTTGACCAGTGCCTCTCCAACTTGGGGCCACCCCCTCCTCTCATCTCCCCTCAGGGAGGGGTTGTCTGGGTGCTCTCTCAAAAGTCCTGTTCTCCTTCCTTCTCCAGCCTTGCCATCCTGTAGCCAGGTGGCCACAGGGCAATGACTTCATCCTCCTGAGCCTGTGTTTCCTCAATTTGTAAATTGGGGCTAATGGTTCCCACCCTGCTTGCCTCACAGGGTGGCGCCAAGGATTCCCATGAGATAAGGGACAGCAGAGTGTTTTGTAAACTGCAAATTGTTTTCCAAACAGGCAAATGGTGCTGTAGTTTTCCCAGCTATGGAACTCAAGAATTCCTCCACCCACAAGTAAACCGTGTCCTTGCAAGGGTGGGAAGGGACATAGTAGGGTGATAGTGAGGGGCCTGGCCTGTTTTGAGGCCCCCACATTCCACCTGGTGATGCTAGAGGGGCACTAGCCCTTCTGCTCTCAAATTTTGCTGGGACTCACTAGCTGGTGAAGTCAGTAGGGGTCTTGGCCTCTGGCTGCTGGCTCTGGGGGCAAGAAAGAGAATCTGGCAAAGGAGGATGAGGGGAGAAGGGGGAAGTGAAAACCAGTACATCAAAGCCTGAGGCCTGCGGTCACTCGCTAAAGGAAATGTCATCTCAAATTCAATGCTCATTGAGCTTCAGTGGGGACCCACACCTCAGGTGCATGGCCAGGAATCCCCTTCTTCAGGAAGAAGCGCAGTTTCCACCTCACAGGGGTGTATGTGTGTGTATGTCTGTGTGTGTGTGGTGAGTGTGTGTGTCTGTGTGTACCTACTGGGCACTAGCTAGAGCTGTGGAGCTGCCCAAGTGCCATCACAGACCCTCCAGTTCTGATGGACCGCTGGGGAGCTCAGGGAACATAGGAGAGGAGTGAGGCAAGGGTAGGGGCCTGTTGGGTTGTCAGAAGTCCCCTCCTATCTTCTTCTTCTTTTTTTTTTTTTTTTGAGACAAAGTCTCATTCTGTCACCCAGGCTGGAGTGCAATGGTGCAATCTCGGCTCACTGCAATCTCTACCTCCCAGGTTCAAGCTGTTCTCCTGCCTCAGCCTTCCAAGTAGCTGGGATTACAGGTGTGTGCCACCACACCTGGCTAATTTTTTGTATTTTAGTAAGATGCGGTTTCACCGTGTTGGCCAGGCTGGTCTCAAACTTCCGACCTCAGGTGATCCTCCCGCCTCGGCCTCCCAAAGTGTTGGGATTACAGGCATGATCCACCGTGCTTAGCCCCCTCCTATCTTCTTGTCTTCCCAGCTGTGACTGGGAACCATGACATCATTGCCCATTCCAGGTAGCCCCCAGTGGGCTCAGGCATGTGGTGTGGAGGCCATGGGGACCCAGAGGCTGCTCCATGGGGGCAATGATGTGGGAGTGGTACTATGGTAGGTACTTTGCAAGGAACCCCTGTCTAGAAGTCCGCCTTGTTACCCACTTCTCTCCCCCACCCTATGTAGCCCAAGCCCTACAACTTAACACTGGGGAAACAGAGGCCCAGAGAGGAAAAGGGATTGGCCTAAGGTCATACTGAGAATAGGGATAAAACCTGGGCCTCCTGTGTCCTGGCTCTGTGCTCATTCTCATACCTGGGAAGATGGAGCTCTTACTTTGGGACATCTTTTGTGAAGAGTAGTGTGGAGTCATGTACCTATGTGAAGGAGGTCAACTTGCAGCAATGCCTTGTGGAATGGAGCAGTCATGATGGGCTCCCTGGAAGAGGAGGTAAAGCCTGGTTCAACAGAGCGGGTAGGTGAGGTACAGGCTGCCCTTGGGCAGCAGGGAGAAAGTTTGGCCAGGTTGTCATGTCTCCCATTTATTGAGCCTCACTGGGGCCTCCTCAATTTAATCTTTTTTTTTTTTTTTTGAGACGGAGTCTCAATCTGTCGTCTAGACTGGAGTGCAGTGGTGCGATCTCAGCTCACTGCAACCTCCGCCTCCCAGGTTCAAGTGATTCTCCTGCCTCAGCCTCCTGAGTAGCTGGGGTTACAGGTGCACATCACCACACTGGCTAATTTTTGTATTTTTTAGTAGAGACGGAGTTTTGCCATGTTGGTCAGGCTGGTCTCGAACTCCTGACCTCATGATCCACCTGCCTCGGCCTCCCAAAATGGTGGGATTACAGGCGTCAGCCACCACACGCAGCCAATTTAATCTTATCTTGTCCTCATGATAGGTTGTGAGAGGTTTTTCCCCTCATCCTTACTCTATAGATTTATTAAATCTACCAATATTAACAGGTGCAGTGGCTCATGCCTGTAATCTCATTGCTTCGGAAGCCAAGGCAGGAGGAGTTGAGCCTAGGAGTTCGAGACCAGCCTGGGCAACATGATAAAACCCCGTCTCTACAAAAAAAAAAAAAAAAAAAAAAAGGCCGGGCGCGGTGGCTCAAGCCTGTAATCCCAGCACTTTGGGAGGCCGAGACGGGCGGATCACAAGGTCAGGAGATCGAGACCATCCTGGCTAACCCGGTGAAACCCCGTCTCTACTAAAAAATACAAAAAAAAAACTAGCCGGGCGAGGTGGCGGGCGCCTGTAGTCCCAGCTACTCAGGAGGCTGAGGCAGGAGAATGGCGTGAACCCAGGAGGCAGAGCTTGCAGTGAGCTGAGATCGGGCCACTGCACTCCAGCCTGGGCGGCAGAGCGAGACTCTGTCTCAAAAAAAAAAAAAAAAAAAATTAGCCATGTGTGGTAGCATACACCTGTGGTCCCAGCTACTTGGGAGGCTAAGGTTGGAGAATCATTGAGCCCAGGAGATCAAGGCTGCAGTGAGCTATGATTGTGTCACTGCACTCCAGCCTGGATGACAGAGCAAGATTCTGTCTCAAAAAGAAATCTACAACTATTACCTGAGTTAGTGCTCTGTGTCAGGCCCTGTATCCCCGTACTGGGACCTAGAGGTGGCCAGGCAGACTGACCCTGCCCTGTGGGCCCACAGTCTGATGAGAGATCAGCCATGTGATTTGGTGCCAATTACTTTCTCTCTCTGTGCCTCAATTTCTCATCCAAAAAGTGGCGATAATGAAGTCCTTTCCTCCTAATGTTTATAAAGTACCCCAAACAGAGCCAGGCACATTGAAAGTACAATATCTGTATGTGTGTGTTTGCTTAAAGAGTTATCAAAGGAACAAGCTAATTGCAGGTTGTGAGCAAGTGCTGCACAGGAAGTAAAAAGGGCAATGATGTGAGAGCTTTCTGGGGAGCTAGGAATGTTTTCCATCTTGATGGAAGTTTGGGTCCCAAGGGTGTGTGCAATCGTCAAAACTCATTGAATTGGACCCTTGAGACCTGGGCATTCTACTATATGTCAATTACACCTCAATAAACGAAGCATATATTGAAAGAAAGAAAAACAAAGGATGAAGAGGGAGGGCTTCTGAGATGAGATGACATTGAGGTGTACCACATTGAGGGGAGACCTGGAGGAGGAGAAGGCTCTGGCTAAGGGGAAGGAAGATGAGAAAACTGAGGCTCTAGGAGGTTTTGGGCTATGCTCATGTTCAACTCAAGGGGTCAGGAGAGATAGCTTAGGAGATTTCTTGGCAGCTGGACCTGGGCCCAGGCTGAGGGGTCTGTCTCCTGTGATGTGCTCTGTAGAGAGGCCAGTGGGGCGTTTATTATATTTTCCGGAAACAGCCCTCTCCCCTGCCCCTGTGCCTATTTTCAGGGCTTTGGCACTTGTAGAAGGACTATTTTAATCCATGTGGGAAATGGGTTCCTAAATATGGACGCAGTGGGGCAGGAAGCCTCGAGAGGCTCCAGCTCAGGGCAGCTCCACCTGCTCCTCTACCTCAGCAAAGCACAGGCTACAGTCCCAGGCTGGAAGGCTCTCTGGCGGCTCCTTGGCCATCGATCGCCCTCCCTCTCTCCCTCTCTCCCTCCAGTCCTGGGCCCATCCTCCCATCCTTTGTTTGCTCAGGAGCCCAGTGTTTCCTGCCAGGCCCCAGCCAGGGACCCCCAGCTGAATTTGACCTGCCTCTGTCCTCAAGCTGCTCCCAGGCTGATAGGAGGAACAGAGGCAAAACCAGTAAGAAAGGTACTGGGAGGATTTTCCACAGAGAGAGAGAGAGAGAGAGATTGATTGATTGATCTGAATTGAGCCCTGAAGATTCCTCAAAAAGAGGGAGTTGACCCAACAGAGAAGATGAGGCAAGAATGCACATGACAGGGACCAGCACAGGCCTAGACGCAGAGGCCTGGGGGAGTAAGGCCTGTTTGGGAACAGCACATGTATTTTTCTGGCCAGAACAAAGTGGTTTTGGCCCAGAGGTAGCAGGAAGTGAGGTGGGAAAGGAAGGTAAGCCCTGCGTGCTGGGGGAGGACATTTATCTGGAAGACGTGAGGAAGTGTCTGTGGCCACAGGCGGATTACAGTCATAAAGGGAGAGGCAGGGCTGAGGACCCTACTGAAAGCATTCCAGCTGTGAGCTCGGGCTTTTAAGAGAGAAGAGGAGGATTCTGATGTGGGAATGAGATGCCACAAGATGGGGAGTGAGGAGGGAGTGTGGGAGCCAGCCTGCTAGGCCTGAGAGGAGATGGTTAGGTCAGGCTGGGGAGGAGGGGATCAGGCAGGGGGAAGGGGAGGAGGCAAAGAAGGAACCAGGTGCAGGGAGGGAGGATGGTGCCTCTTGGCTCCTATGGCTGAGGATTGGGGTACCCCCAGCTAGAGCCACCCCAGGACATGGTGGAGGTGAGTTGGGGGCACTGAGCTTTCTGGTCCCAGCGCTGAGGAAGAAGCTGGTGATTGGGAATTGTGCGGACACCAACCTGAGGGGTGTTCTGGAAGGCAAGGGCAGCATAAGCAATGATCCACAGTGTCCAGGCAGGAGCATCTGCCCACAGCAGCCTTGACACATACCCCCAGCCTGCTCTGGTTAATGGAGCAGGGGCACAGAGCTGCTGGAGGGCTTATCCAGACCCTGGCTCTCTATATTCCTTGCACTGCCTGTATTCCCAGGCTAGAGTTGACGGGAGCAGCTCCAGAAAAGGAGGGACAGCCAAAGGGCAGCAGGCTCGAGAAACCATTGCCTGCCTCTCCCCTCTCTGGGACACTGCCCTGCCCCAGTTTGTCTTTACCTAGAGAGGGTGTGTGGTCCCAGAGCCTGCCCCCAACAGTGCCCTGTGTAAAGTGGCCTGGCTGTCCGCATCCTGCAGAGGAGGAAATTAAGGCTGGGACAGCCCAGGGTCCTACGGATGCTGAGCAGTGCTGATCTGAGCCCCAGTCTTGAGCATCAGCCCTGGTCCCCAGCCCTCCTCCATTAGGAAACACAGTGTCATGGCTGGTCCTTGAGTGAGCAACCCTTTTGGGGAGTGGCTTGTCCCTGCTGTCCCTATTCTGGGCCATCTCCTCATGCATGCTGACTTCTTCTCCTCCTACAGCAGGGCCACTGTGAGACCTTGTTCATTTGTGGTGCTGGTTGGCAGCCACAGTCCAGGGCTAAGTTAACCCAAGCAAGGATCCTGATGCCTGCCCACCGGATGCTTGCCTTGCTGGGATGCACCCTGTGGGAATGACTCTGCTATTACTCCATTTTACAGAGTTGTGGGCTGCAGCTTGGAGCTGTGAATGTTTGCCTGAGGTCACACCGAGTCATTGGAGGAATTCAATCCCAAACCCACATCTCACTCCACTCAGCTGTCATCTCCTTCAACTAGGGTCCTCCCTGCCCCCAGTCGCTACCTCTGGGTCCTCACCGGAGATCTGTAAGCATGGGATGAGGGTGGAGGCTAGGCAGCTAGGTCACCTTGAGATGGCCCCACCTCTCTCACAGCGGGATGACATTGTTGCCCTGGTATTGTATAGCAGCTCCCAGGCAGGCTACAAAGTTACCTTGGGAGCTGGGGACTGACTGGGCGGTCATGACCAAGCAACTCATTTTAGAAGCACTTTACTTGGTAGTGACAGTTTTGTTCTCGCTCCCACTCCTGGAGAATTTGAAGTCTTAATTACTTTTACCCCTACAGGAGTGTGGCCTTGTCTCCCTCCACTCAAGGCCAGTTTCTTTGTGGGAGATAGATTGACAGACACAGGCCTCAACCTCTACTGCAGGAAGTCTTCCTTCCCACTCCAGCACTCTCCTGATCATGCTGCGGCCTGTAGGGCAGATTTGTGTGTTAGTGCACCCTCTCCCCTCCCCAGCCTTTCCCCAGCACCTTCTACATCTACACTTATGTTTCTCATAGATGTGCTGGGTGAGAATCACAAGGGAGGCACCAAGGGCCTACTATGTGCCAGGTGCTATCCTGTTCAATTTACATGTACAATTTCCAACCCTAGCCTAGGAAATAGAACAACTGTGTCATCCTCATTGTAAAAATGAGGCTCAAGGGATGTGTGGCCCCTGGCTTGAGGTCCCATGGCTGCTGTGTGATTAGAGTGGGGTTATAAAACCCACTCAATTTCCATCTTATTTGCAGTCCCTGAGAAGGGAGGCAAGGGCTTCTTTGGCCTCTGAGCCCCTCGAAGCAGTCAGCCACCTCCCAGAGACTCCTTGAACTACCTGCCAAGCTGCTTGAGCCCAGGACTGACCCTCAAGTCCAGAGGCTCATTGGACCACAAGTCAGAGAAACCTGGATTCAAATTCTCATTCTGCTCCTTATAAGCTGTGTGACCTGGGGCAGGTCACAGGCCTCTGAGCTTATATGTTTTTGTCTGCAAAGTGATGGTGGGCTCTGAGCCTGATGCTTTCTATGCCCACCCACCCACAGCTCCTATATGACAGCCCCAAGGCCCGGCAGGAGGTAGACCATCACTGGCAGGCTTCTGGCGGCCCCCACATTGTCCGCATCCTGGATGTGTATGAGAACATGCACCATGGCAAGCGCTGTCTCCTCATCATCATGGAATGGTATGCTGGCCTGCCCTGTCTCCATACCCCCTCGGCATCCCTGTGGCCCCCAGGCTCCCTGCCATGCTTCTAGAGACTTTCTTTGTTTTCCAGGTAGCAGATCTGGATGCCACTGTAGCCCCTGAGGGGCAATGGAGCAGGCAGCCACAGGCCCTGCCTGTGGATCTATGGAGTTGGCCATAAGGACATTCCCTCAAGGGTGGACAAGAAACCATAGGGGTTAATATGGCCTCCCTGAGTGTGATTTCTACTCTGTGAGGAGGCCTAGAAGAGCTGTCAGAGAAGCCTCCCAATCCCTGAATATGGATGGATGGGGGATGTGGGGAAGAACAGGACCCACACAGTTCCCTCAACTTTCTCTCCTTTTGACCTGGATATGTGCTCCCATGGTCCCACCAGGAATTGGGTGCTTGGGGCCTAGAACCAGGAGCCAGCAGCCTGCTCCACCCTGGGCTTCTTTCTGTAACACCGTGGCTCAGCACCAGCTGTCCTTGGACTCTGGGTCCCCAGCTCCTCCCTGTCTGCCTTTCAAGTCCCCCCTTCCTGTACCGGTTAGCCAGTTCTTCAGATTTGGGGTTCAGATCCTGCCTCTGCTACCCACTAGCTGTGTGACCATGGGCAGCTCTTAACCTCTCTGAATCTCTGTAACTCACATGTAAGATGTGGAGAAGATCTTAATGTAGCATTTACCCTGTGATTGACTCCATTCTACGTGGCCCATGTGTATTGCATATTCAATCTGCATGACTATGGGGTTGGTGTTGTCATGCCTATTATACAAAAGAGACAGCTGAGGCACAGAGAGGTGAAAGAACCAGCCCAGGATCACACAACAGCACTCATGAAATGTGGATCCCAGGGCATGGCACATAGTAGGTGCCCAGAGAACAGTGGTCATATGATGATAATTAACATCTCATCCCACATTTGGGGAAACAGAGACTTGAATAGGGTTGGGAGTACCCAAGCCCTCACAGTCAGGTAGGGGCCGTGCCACTGGGAACACACAGGCTTCTTGGCAGGGATCAGAGCCCACCACCCTCTTCTAGTTCCAAGAGTTCAGTTCAAGCCACCCAAGCTGACAACCCACCATGCACCAGGTTCTGCAAGGGACAGGGAGGGTGACAGTGGCTGTTCAGTAGGGGAGGAGCAGAGTGGTAGGGCTTGAAGCCTGGTCCTGTGATTTGGGGCAGGGGCAAGGGTACGATGATGTGCAGTTTCCCCCTCTCTGCTTATAGTCACCTCTTTTACAGCATGGAAGGTGGTGAGTTGTTCAGCAGGATTCAGGAGCGTGGCGACCAGGCTTTCACGGAGAGAGGTATGTGCATGTAGCTGGACCAGCAGGAGGATTCAGGGTGAGAGGTATGGACCAGAGAGTTGTGTGTGATGCTGGGCAAGACCCTGTTCCTCTCTGTGCCTCAGTCTTCCCATCTGAATAAGAAAGGGTGGGACTCAGTGTCCAACCCCACAAGGGACTCTCTGAGTCTGAGACACTTTGTCGAAGATGGACTCTCTATGGCTTTGGGATGGAGGCCTCAAAGCCTCTTGGTGCTGCCTTGCAGCTGAGCTGGGGAGAGGTAGTTCAGGACTGAGGAAAGAAGTTTAGATGGGTTGGGGGTATCCTCGGAGGAAACTGGGGTATCTGGGGTGGGGTAGACATCCCGGGATAGAGAACCTGGATAGCAGGAGTGCTGTCACTGTCTTCTTGTCTTGTGCTGGCCAGCTAGACTGTGTCCAGGAGGGATGATAGGGTGGGAGCTTGACCTTTGACTGGCATCACTGACCCCCTCCTCTTCTGTTTCTGCAGAAGCTGCAGAGATAATGCGGGATATCGGCACTGCCATCCAGTTTCTGCATAGCCATAACATCGCCCACCGAGATGTCAAGGTGAGGCTCTAGGATTCAGGTTGGGGACCCAGGGAAGAGGATATTGTCACACTCCACAATCCCTGATGGCATCCAGGACCCACTGGGTGGAGGCCATATTCCATAGTCACATTCAAAGCATCCGCTCTGTGTCCCAGACTGCTCTTCTCAGCCTCTTCTCTGGTTTCAGCATACTCATTCTGTTCTCACCAGATGGGTCCCCTTGTTTCTTTCAAACACTGAGTAATCCCAATAGTAATAAGAATAACCAAGTGCCTGCCTGAAGCTAGCAGGCCCTGACAAGCAATCTCATTTCACTCTCACCCAGCCTTGTGAGACAAGTGCCATTACCCATTTTACAGATGAGGAAAACAAGGCTCAGAGAAAGATTAAGTGACATGCCCAGGGCTGTGTAGTTGCTGCACTGGGATTCATTCATTCATTTGTTCACTTGTTCAGCAAGAAATTTTGTGTGCATGCAACCTCAGGAAGGGGCTGCCTGATGCTGTTGGGGTTTTTTGTTTTGTTTTGTTCTGTTTTTTTGAGACAGAGTCTCACTCTGTCACCCAGGCTGGAGTGCAGTGGCACGATCTCGGCTCACTGCAGCTTCTGCCTCCCGGGTTCAAGCGATTCTCCTGCCTCAGCCTCCCAGGTAGCTGGGACTACAGGCACCCGCCACCACACCTGGCTAATTTTTGTATTTTTCGTAGAGATGGGGTTTCACCATGTTGGCCAGGCTGGTCTTGAACTCCTGACCTCAGGTGATCCACCTGCCTCGGCCTCACAAAGTGCTAGGATTACAGGTGTGAGCCACTGCACCTGGCCCTGTTGGGGCTTTTGTGAAGTCACAGCCATAGCTTTGATAGATCAGGCCCTCTGATACCAGCATTTTAAGGAAAAGAAGCCATTTGCTGAGCACTGGAGGAAGGAATAGAGATAGTGCCAGTTGTTGGGCCACCTTCCAGTCTTGAGGCTGGAAGGTCAGCTCTCCAAATTTCCTATCCTGGGAGAACTGGGTCTTAGAGGTCATCTGGATCAGATGGATGAAATGCAAACCAAGGCACTCTGCATGTACAGCACACACATGCACGTGCACACATAAGCATGTGTGAGCACTATCAGAGCAGAGTCTGCTTCTCCTGGACCCTCTGCCCCAAGCCTAGAACATTACCTTCCTTGGTTTAGTTCCTCCTCAGACTGGGCAGAGGCGAGCTGAGGTTCTAGTTGCTGCATCAGGTCCTCCCTCTGGCTGAGCACCACAACCTGTAAATCCTTGCTTTACTTGGACCCTGGCTTCTTTTTTTTCCCAAAGAGAGAAAAGCCTTCTGCAGAGGAGATTCCCTTGAATAGACTAAAACTGCTTTTCTGTTTTTATCACAATTTTTATCACAATTGAGAAGGTCAGATCTTCTCAAACAGAACCTGAGAAATAGCATCCATTGGTTCTAAACCACCACCCCATCCTTCTAACAACACCCCATCCTTCTACCCCAGCTCTGCTTGGGGGTCTCTTCTGCTCCTCTCCATGGGCCTATATCCTACCCATTCATTAAAAACCAGTTTCAGGGACAGACCTCCCCACTGCCCTTATCTGCCAGGCCCCTGGCTACTCCTGGGACACAGGAAGATTGCCCCTGTGCAGCAGCTGGGGTCTGAGCAACCAGGGCCTTCTCCCCTAAGCAACCTCAGTTGGGGCTGTCCTTCTAGCCCTGTAGGATTCACTCTGGGCTGGGTATGGGACATGTGCTTGGCAACACTGACTTATGAGCAGCCTGCCTTCCCCTAGCACCCTTGCTATAGCATTTCATGGCAATGTCACCAACTCAGGATCAGAAGTTCCTGCCCCGAGACTTTCTTTCTTTCTTTTTTTTTTTTTTTAAGACGGAGTCTCGCTCTGTCGCCCAGGCTGGAGTGCAGTGGCCGGATCTCAGCTCACTGCAAGCTCCGCCTCCCGGGTTCACGCCATTCTCCTGCCTCAGCCTCCCGAGTAGCTGGGACTACAGGCGCCCGCCACCTCGCCCGGCTAGTTTTTTGTATTTTTTTTTTTTTTTTAGTAGAGACGGGGTTTCACCGGGTTAGCCAGGGTGAAGAAGTTCCTGCCCCGAGACTTTCTATGGCACTTGGTCATTCACAGCCTTGGCTGAACACCTGCCTTGCTTCCCCTTTTGTGAATGCAGGTAGCACCTTGGGTTTCTCTATATTTGACCCATGTTGGTGGGCAAGGCCCAGGTCTTTTTATAAATGGACCTGGCTCCTTCTGCACTGGGATGGAGTTGGGGAGTCTGGCTGAAGATCACCTTGGGGCTCTGCTCCTGCCTGGTTCCTAACTCCAAACCAATGTTTTCTCTTTCTGGCCCAGCCTGAAAACCTGCTCTACACATCTAAGGAGAAAGACGCAGTGCTTAAGCTCACCGATTTTGGCTTTGCTAAGGAGACCACCCAAAATGCCCTGCAGACACCCTGCTATACTCCCTATTATGTGGGTGAGTCCTTGGGACATGATTTGTAACTCCTCACCCCAACTTATACAGCTGTATTGTAGGGTAGCCGGTGGGTTGCAGAAAACAAAGGGTTAAAGCCCAGCAAGGAGGGAGGGGGAGAATTCTGTCTGCATGGAGGCGGGTGACGTGGGGGGCCGGAGGCTGCAAAAATATTCTCCCAAACTTCAGCTTCTGCTTTTGAAAATAGATCCAGGAAAATTCTGGCTGTGGCCTGTGAGCTGAATGACATCACAGCAGCTCTAAATATATATGTGATAAAAGGCTGCCATCAGCTCGGGACGGAGCCCAACCGCGGTTGTTTTTCTCTAGTTTTTGTCTTCCTGGGATTCATATTCAGAAAGCGGGCAGGCATTTCCTCCTAACCTGGAGGGACAAAGGGTACCAGTCACCTGCCTTGTGGGAGAGAGTCACTAAAGCCAGGGCTTGGAGGTGTGCACATACTCATGTTTCCTGGAAAAGTTCCTTGCCCTTCTGCAAGTGGGCAACCCCCAGATCTGAAAATGCTCCTCGCCAAAACTGCCCCCTAACCTGAGAGTGGGCTGATGACAGAGGGCTTTTCTTCCTCAGAAGAGGTCTTCCTGGAGGGCTGCTGAAGGGGTGGGAAGCTCCCTGAGATAGTTGAAATGGCACTCTGTTAACTAGGATGTGTTTTGCAGTATTTTAACTTAGAAATCTTCTAGCCTACCCACCTCATTGCACAGGGAAGACAGGCCCCATGGATTGGTAGCCAAGCTGATGATGGAATGCAGAGCCTTGCCCCTGGTTCCTCCTTGCCTGTGACCTAGGCTGTGCATTCTGGGAGGCAAGGGACACAGGACAGCTGGCAGGCCAAGACCCTCTCACCTACGGCAGTTTCCCACCAAGCCCCAGACTGGCCTTCTCTTATTTCACCAAGGTTGAGACTGGCAGAGGGGCCCAGGCCCAAGGGAGCTAGGGGTATGTCTGAAAGTGGTTGATTTTTTTCCGGGAGCTTTCTCCTCCCCCAGCTTCACACACGTGCTGCCTTTCCAAAAGGTGCCAGACGCCAGTCTGCTCTGCCCTACCTCCCAGCCCAGGTACCTGCTCCCCACCTCGCCCAGGCTTCAGGCTTCTGCCTGGGCTCTAAGACCCTTGGGTCTGAGAGCCCTGATGTCCCTCTGCCCTGGCAGCCCCTGAGGTCCTGGGTCCAGAGAAGTATGACAAGTCATGTGACATGTGGTCCCTGGGTGTCATCATGTACATCCTGTGAGTACCTTCCCCACCTCCTGCCTCCATCTTCTGTCCTCACCCCCACTGTGAGCCCTCAGGACCACTTCTGTCCCCCTACCCCCATGTCCTTGGTGAGGGGCTTGTGTGTGTCACTCCTCATGCAGGCTGCCCTTCCCTTTTGGTCATGGGACACCACTCCTTCAGGTGCCTGAGGGTCTCCCCATGCCAAGGGCTGATGGCATTCCTGGGATATGCCTGGGAGTCTGGAGGGCTGGTATTATTGCCATGGTGTCTGGTTGCCTGTCTCCCCAGTCAGGGACTTTTGAGGGGAAATGGGTCTACCCTGGCACTGGTCCCACCCTATGCCAAATGACTTACCCCTTCCCCCAGCCTTTGTGGCTTCCCACCCTTCTACTCCAACACGGGCCAGGCCATCTCCCCAGGGATGAAGAGAAGGATCCGCCTGGGCCAGTATGGCTTCCCCAATCCTGAGTGGTCAGAGGTCTCTGAGGATGGTGAGTGAACCTCTCTGTCCCAGCCTGGCCCCTGCAGCTTTCATTCTGGGAAACATCACTTTGGTGTCAAACTGACCTGTGTTCAAATCTTGGCTCCCCCTCTTCCCAGCTATGGGATCCTAGGCAAGTCCCCTAACCTTCTTGAGCCTCAGTTTCTACATCTGTCAAACAGGCTCAAAACTTGCTTCCTCAAAACTCCCTCTAACTCCTATTCCTCATTCATATTTTCCCTTCTGAGGACCACAAACAAGGCTGCCCTGTATGAGTTATCTACTGCTGCTTAACCAGTTATCCTGGACACTTAGTGCTTCAAAACAAGAAATAGTTGTTAGCTCACTCTTTCTGTGGGTTGGGAATTTGGGAGCACATGCAGCCCCTGCCTCAGCAGAGCTTGTGGTCTATGGGGAAGGGTGGAGGGGCTGGCTCTGAGGAACTCTGCAACCTCACCTCTCCCCTCTCTTCCCTGGCCTCCCTAGCCAAGCAGCTGATCCGCCTCCTGTTGAAGACGGACCCCACAGAGAGGCTGACCATCACTCAGTTTATGAACCACCCCTGGATCAACGTGAGCCCCTCCTCCTCCCATGGCAGGCAGGGTGTCCAGCCGGAGTGGGACTGCCGGGCAGGAGGGTGGTGGCTCTGCTTTGAGGCCCCAGTACAGGGCTGGAATGGGCCCATGCGCACAGGTAGATAGTAGGGCCTCACCTACAACCTGGCTTTGCCACTGCCCCATTGAGGGTCCTTCCGCACCCCAAGCCTTAGTTTTCCCATCTGAGACTCGGAGAAGGGGATGGAGTTGGGGGAACCAGTGCTGTCCCAGGTGCCTCCAGTTTCTAATCCATGGGCATGGGGCTCCTTCCAGCAATCGATGGTGGTGCCACAGACCCCACTCCACACGGCCCGAGTGCTGCAGGAAGACAAAGACCACTGGGACGAAGTCAAGGTGGGTGGGCTCTGCCTCAGTCTCACTACAGGTGCCAGGATTTGGGCAAAAGGGACTTCAGGGGGGTGGCTACCCAGAGTCTGGGGTCTTTGGCCCCTTTCTATGCCTGGAGGACAGGATGTCAGTGACTGTCACAGTGGTCCAACCATGGCACTCCAAGGATTGGGCCTCACTACCCCATTCAGTGTGGTGCTCCTGGTGTACTTTCTCAATGAAACAGGGCTTTGGTACCAAGCTTGAATGATGACCTCTCTTATAACCAACAACATTTGGGAGGGTGGTCAGCCTGGTTTAGACCCAGCAGAGGCCACATTTGAATATATGGGGTAGCAGCTCCAGTGGCACAAACTCCACGCCCCAGTGTGCTGGTTGCCCAGCGAGATGGCATTCTCTGAAGGTCTTGTGGTTCTGTGGTGGAAGTGGTTTAGTTCACTATCCCACTTACCCTTGGTGTGGTCCCAGGGAATAACTCTCCTTTTGTGCCTTTGTGAAGAAGCTCAGTGTCTGCCACTGAGGACTGTAGTGCGGTCCCTCATGTGATGCAAAGGGCTTGGCCCAGTGCTGGGCACACAGTGGGCACAGAAGCAGCACAGGCTGTCACTGACACTGTTAAGGGGCTGCCCAGGCAGGGGGTGATAGTTCCTAACGTCAGTACATCCTGACCTCTTAGTGCCCCCCATCCTGTCTGTCCCCAGGAGGAGATGACCAGTGCCTTAGCCACTATGCGGGTGGACTACGATCAGGTGAAGATCAAGGACCTGAAGACCTCTAACAACCGGCTCCTCAACAAGAGGAGAAAAAAGCAGGCAGGCAGCTCCTCTGCCTCTCAGGGCTGCAACAACCAGTAGCTCATGGGACCTTGGAGGAGCCTGGCCTCTCAGCCTGCATGACAGACTGGAATGTGCTGAGGCCCTGGCCAGGAGGGCCCAGGGTCATTCTTTTAACAAAAGGATTATTTTGTTGTGTTTTAATTTGTCACTTGGAACTTCAGGATGGAGGACCCTGACCCTAAACCTCCTTCAGATCTCTGGCCCAGGCTCAAGCCCTAGAGACGGGCAGGGCCTAGGGGCTGGGAGCTGCCTGCTGCCATAGCAGCACCTTTAGCCAGGATGGCCTGAGTGAGGCCTCTGTGCTGTCCTGCCCTGGTCCATGGCCTTAGCTTTCTAGGCCACTGGGAGTTGTGGCTGGGCTTCCCATCTTCCATGTCTTCCACAGAGACATCCCCCTGCGGGGTGGGCAGATGGGCCTGGCCTTGAGAAAGGCATTGGCCATTGGTTGCCATGGTGACCAGGGACCACATTGCTGCCTGTGAATGCTGAGTGAGCGAGTAAGGGAGGAGGGGCAACTAAGGGTTCACCTCTGCCTTCTTGGGGAGGCTGATTTCTCGCACACTGGCTGGCCCTCTCAGTCTCACTCCTCCTTGGGCTCCCTGAGGCTGCTGGATCTGGTCTGCCTGCCTCCCTGTGCAGTCCGGCCCTGCCTTGCTGCAGCCCAGCCCAGAGGGAACACAGCACTCTCCCCTGAGGGAGTCCCTGGGCCTAGCTATCCCCTCACTACTCCCTACCCAAATGGTGGCTTTTCATCTGAACTTAAGGTGGGGGATATTTTTAACCTTTTTCCACTTTGGAAAATGTCACTGTGAGAAAAGCCAGTATACTTCCCCTGCACCCATCTGCTCACCAGATCTCAGGCAGGAAAGCCTCTCTCTGTTGATGTGAGGGGCTATCTTTTGGTGAACTTATGTGAAAGTGGCTGGTTGGGAGCAGGGCCAAGAGGCTTCCCATTAACCTGAGGTCTCTTTCTTTACTCTGGGTCAGACCTGAGGTTGGGGAAGGCGACCGAGCCATGCTCAGAACATCTGGTCCTGGCTTGGGCCTGAGTGGGGCAGAGAGGGCCTTTCCTGGCTGATCAGGACTTACCAGCCCCACCCCACCATGGTAGCCTCAGGGTGCCGAGTGCCTGATGCTGCCTGACAAGTGCCTGACACCCAGCCTAGTTCCTTCCTGGCCCCTCTCTCACTGGCTGGAAAACCCTAGACCATGTCAGATAGGACAACACTGCTGGATTTTACATCCAGATAGTAATAAACACCATTTCATCATTTTCTCCTGGCTCCTAGGTTTACTTTTTGTCTACAGGGATGGACAAAAGTGGCCCAAGGGCAGCTTCTCAGACCCACTAGTGATTTCACCCCAGCTGGAGGGGGTGCCTCAGGCCTGGTAAGCATGCCATGCTAACTCCAAGGCCACTGAGTCCTCGCTAGGCGTAGAAAGGTCAGAAGAGCTGAGGGATGACAGCTGCCACATGCCCCCAGCTCTGTGCCGCCCCTGTGCAGTGTGTGTGACACCTACCCCCGGTCCTGTGTGTGCCAGTGTCTGCCCACAGTGGCCACCCCCAGCTGCGTGCCAGCCTGCTGAAGGGCGGGCAGAGTGCCTGCTGCAGCGCTGAGCTATTTTCAGAAACTGCCAGATTTCATTTGGCAGTGAGAATATCGAGGAGGGGAGGGGGCGGCATGCTGCAAGACTGTCTTTTGACTACTCCAGTAACAGAGCACTCTTACCCCTCAGGAGCCCTTGCGGGCAGCCTCAAGGAGGGCTCTAACTGTGGCATTTCTCTCCCAGCTCCTATCTTGAAACTCCCAGTTTTCCAAGAGCTCATCTGCTGCCTGCAGCGCTCGCTCCTCCACCCCGCTTCCTTCAGGGCGTGGGGGAGGGTGCAGAGCTGCTGGAAAGCAGGGGACAGGCAAACACGCCTGAGATGTTCTGCTGCTTCCCAGCCTGGTGACCTTGGGCAGCTTTCTTGGCCTCAGTTTCCTCAGCTGTGTCCTGGTGATGATAGTGCCCATCTCATGGAGTTGTGTGGGGGATTTGAGCAGATGATGTGTGTGAAGTACTTAGTGAGGTGCCAGGTGCGTGGCTTATGCCCCACAGTCATTAGCTACTCTAACATCCTTAGTCATCAGGAAGGAAGGAAGTATCTAGAGTTACATCTAGAGTATCTAGAAGTCTCTAGAAGAAAAAGCAGCCCCAAATCTACCTCAGGAAGGAGAGAATATCTAGAGTTATATCTAGAGTATCTAGAAGTCTCTAGACTTCTACCTCAGGAAATTTCTATCCAGACAATCAGGCCTTCCTCACCCATGGGGTTTTATTTCCAGAGCAGCATCATGTGGGCCTCCTGGGCCTTGGTTCCAGTACTGGGCTTCCAGGAGGGTGGCCAGGTAAGTTCAAGAGACCCCATGGAGCCTGTGGTTCAGCCCAGCCTTCCTAGTGTACTCTACATCTGGAGGAATGCTGGCCAGATGCAAAGGCAGACGTAGTCCATCTAGTCACAAAGCTGTGGAGGCACAGATGGCCTCCCTCGCTTGGCTGCCAAGCATCCAGTGTACCTGAGATGCTGTGCTGGGTACAAGGAAGGCTGCAGTGAGAACTTCAGACAGGGGGCTCACCTCAAGGTGTTTACATTCATGTGGGAGAAGGTGAAAACATCACATGTTGAAAATGTTAAATTGGCCAGGCGTGGTGACTCACGCCTATAATCCCAGCACTTTGGGAGGCCAAGGCGGGCAGATCATGGAGTCAGGAGATCAAGACCATCCTGGCCAATGTGGTGAAACCCTGTCTCTACTAAAATACAAAAAGTTAGCCAGGCGTTGTGGCAGGTGCCTGTAATCCCAGCTACTTGGGAGGCTGAGGCACGAGAAACACTTGAACCCTGGAGGCACAGGTTGTGGTGAGCCGAGGTCACGCCACTGCACTCCAACCTGGGGACAGAGCAAGAGTCCATTTCAAAAAAAAAAAAAAAATGTTTAATCAAGGTCTTGATATGGTCTGTGATGGAAGAACATGGCTCCAGGAGAAGGAGGTGTCATGGGACAGTTTGAGCCAAAGAGAGAATGTATGCATCCCAGTGCTGGGAAAGGTACCTAGGTGCCTGATAGGATACAGGGTTACAGGCAGAAGTGCAGGGACCAGGGCCTCAGGGACAGAGGGACTCCCTGCTCTAGGACTTCTGTCTGCCACTCCTCTCTGCCAGTCTGTGCTTCTCCCTGGGGCTGGCCTTGATCCTCTGCCTGCACTAGTGGTTTGTTTTGTTTTGTTTTTTGTTTTTTGAGACGGAGTCTCACCCTGTCGCCCAGGAATGCAGTGGTGCCATCTTGGTTCACTGCAACCTCCGCCTCCCGGGTTCAAGCGATTCTGCTGCCCCAGCCTCCCAAGTAGCTGGGATTACAGGTGTGCGCCACTACACCCAGCTAATTTTTGTATTTTTAGTAGAGATGGGGTTTCACTATATTGGTCAGGCTGGTCTTGAACTCTTGACCTCGTGATCTGCCCGCCTTGGCCTCCCAAAGTGCTGGGATTACAGGCGTGAGCGACCGCGCCCAGTCTTTTTTTTTTTTTTTTTTTTTTTTTTTTAAAAAAAAAAACCTCCACAGCTCTGGCAAAACCAGAGCTGCAGAAGTCCTAGCTGGGGAGGTCATCTGCTCAGGTGTCCACATGTCAGTTTCAGGGGAGGGTTCTTATTGGTCACATTTGGCCCCTTGCTGTTGTTGGGGAGAGGGTAGGGCCCCTCCTGTAACTAGGTGGGGAGGGGTGCCCTAGAGGCATTTAGCAGAGGAGCAGATGGAAGGGTTGCCTCATTATCTCCCACATCTTTTTGGCCACTTCCAAGAGCCTATGAGGAGCCTGATCCAGCTGCTAGCCCAGCCCAGGGCCTGGCTCCGTGATCTCCAGCATCAGGTGTTGCTCTTACAAGCCAGGACCGGGAGGCTGGATGCCTGGCCAAGTCACACTCCTTTTTGGGCCTCAGTGTGGCTGTCCATGAAATGGGCGCAAATCTCTGACAATCAGCTAGTATTAGGTGAGCTAAGAAGCCAAGTGGCCACTTGTTCTCATCAGCGAGTCCAGACGCACAGGCATTTGCATGGGCTCTATGATAGCTTCCCTGGCAGCTTTCGGTAAGGAATTCCATAAGAAGCTACTTGGGAGGCTGAGGCAGGAGGATAGCTTGAACCCAGGAGCTTGAAGTTATAGTGAGCCATGATTGTACCACTGCATTCCAGCCTGGGCAACAGAGCGAGACTCTGTCTCTCAAAAAAAAAAAAAAAAAAAAAATGGCAGCACGCGGTGGCTCATGCCTGTAATCCCAGCACTTTGGGAGGCCGAGGCGGGTGGATCACGAGGTCAGGAGATTGAGACCATCCTGGCTAACATGGTGAAACCCCGTCTCTACTAAAAATACGAAAAATTAGCTGGGTGTGGTGGCGGGCGCCTGTAGTCCCAGCTACTCGGGAGGCTGAGGCAGGAGAACAGTGTGAACCTGGGAGGCGGAGCTTGTAGTGAGCCGAGATCCTGCCACTGCACTCCAGCCTGGGCAACAGAGCCAGACTCTGTCTCAAAAAAAAAAAAAAAAAAAAAGCCATAAGCTATATACACACGTGTGCACGTGCATGCGTGCGTGTGTAACATCTCTTCCCAGTGATGTTCCCCTGACCTGGCCAACCGCCCTGATTCTGTCCTCCAAACCTGATGCTGGCTGGCTTCCAATAGCCTGGCTCATTGCTATTCTACACCAGCCCCTCTCTGCCCTCAATTCAGCCCCTTCACTGCAGTGTCAGAATTGAGCCTCAAAATGCAGCCTGCTACAGCCTCTGCAGGGGTCTCCATGCTTCCAAGCCTGCTTGAAACTTTCTTTCTGGCTGGCATGGGGAAGGGGGGAGGGCAGGCTGTGTGTGGCTGTCACCAGACCTGGCCGCCTTGGGCCTGGCTGCTTTGGGCCGAGTCTTTGCATCCGTCGTGGGTCCTCATGGCTGCCCACAACGGATGCCAGCAGGGTAAAATTCTTCATTTTGTCATACTGAGCAGCCAGCATGCTTAACCAGCAGGCAGGGAAGGGTCTGGCAAGCCCACCTCCCCTGCTGTGTGTGGGATGGAGTGGGGTTGTCTAGAGCCAGGAGACATGAGCTTTGGTTTACATGAGGCCTTGAGCAAGGCAGTTCTTATTTTTGAGGTTGTCCATCAGTAAAGTGAGAGACTGAATTAACAGGACCAGATTATTCCAGCATCCTTGACAGACATATCACTACCAGTTGATGGATTGTGAGGAATGTTCTATGTTCAAGCAGATCATGCATTTTTCCAAGCCTCAGTTTTCTTATCTGTTAGCATAATTCTCACAAGGATGGGGCAGGGCTGCAATAAAGACAGGGAGAGGGATGGCTCAGCCCAAAGGCCTTGGTCACCAGCATAGCCCAAGCGTCTGCTAGGTGATGCACTAAGCTGCCCAGCACTCTGCCAGTTCTACCCTCTCTGTGTCCCCTGACCAGGAGAAGGCAGCTGTTGACTCAAGGGAACAAGTTCTCTGGGGCTCAGAGGAGCTGGTAGAGAGGTTAATTGGGGTGTGGGGCCACCTGCTGGTCACCTGGATAAGCATTCAGTGGGCACCTACTGTGTGCCACAGCCTGAAGGAGCTGTGGGGCAGGGGAGAGACCACAGCACCATAATGAATAGCTGACATTTATTGAGTGCTTACTGTGTGCCAGGACTGTACTAAAGCTTTACATGGATCATCTCAGTCCTCACATTCTCATCTTACAAATAGAGAAACTGAGTCCCAAGCTCTTAGCTGCTGCTCTCTGTGCTAGAGGAGGTCAAAGGAAGGAAATGCTATTTTTGGCTAGGGGCAATCACAGAAGACTTCCAAAAGGTGGTGACAATATGAACTCAAAGGGAAAGCCAGATTTGGATAGACAAACATTTAGGGACTTGGCTGGCAGGTACACGGGGAGGCAAGGCATTTTGTGTGAAGAATGGAGAACAAGTCTATTTACTGGGTGAGAGGTGGCCGTGGCACAGGGGTCTCTCATTTCCTTGTCCCACCTCCTGTAGGAAGTCAGAATGGGGTGCTCAGGGATAAGACAATGGGCCCCTGGTAACAGCTCCTCTTTCTTAGAGCCCCCAGGGTTCTCCCATGGGTGGTGCATTTCCCCTCCACATGTGCACCTCTGGCTCCTCTGGAGATAGACCCAGCCAATGTGTGAGACAGTCTATCCATCCCCTCTTACTGCTCTAGCATTTCTGGTTGATTTCAGAGTTGGCTGTTAGAGTTGGGGCCAGATCTTTTCACATTGGACTCCCTGAACTCCCCAGGATTTGGTGAAGGAGTCCTAGGGCCCTCCACTTTTCCTTCCAACACAGCTATTTCATAGATTGGTGTCCTGAGATATAATTTGAACAAGTTTACACGCGTTAAAAAAGTTTATGGAACACTGAACTAGACATTAACAAAACTGATCTCAAATTTTGCAAGTCAGGCATTAAGATCTCCATTTTACAGATGAGAAACTAAGGCTTGGAGTAACTAAGTGGCTTGCCGAGGTTCATGGCTGGTGAGGACAAGAGGCAGGGCTCTGATGTGGCAAAATGGCTACAAGATTGTCCTTTCTCCCATGGTTCCTGCTCTCAGAGAGTCCATACTTCATGGGCACAGGCACCTGCCGGCATTGTCTGGTGGGGCATCGGTGTTGACAAGGGGAGCAGAGATGACTGGGTGGTCATGGCTGTCTTAGGCAGGCTTGTTTTCCCCTTTCTGGAGAGTTCACTCTGGACAGAGACAGTTGGGGCAGAGAGTGGGTGGTGGGACTGAGGCAGCAGGGGAAGCACTGGGAAGCCTGCCTTAGCCTATAAACCCTGCCCCAGTGTAGAGGCTGTGTAGATAAAGCAAATGACACCCCCATTCCCATTCCTGACCTTGATCTGTGTTCACAGCAAGCTAGGGAGTAATCAACCCTCAAACCTGCCAGAGATGCCCCGTGTGGGAATGAGGCAGGCCCCTCAGCCACCTCTTGAAGCAGTGTCCCCGGTGCAGGGACTCTCCCCACCCCATCCTCCCTTCCAGGTGACAGTACCTTCACTCATGGGTCATGTTTCCCCCACATGAGCTACTAGGGCTGGATGGAGGGTCTCAGGGCCCCCTGAAAAGGCCCAGGGGGGTGAGGGGCTGGGCTCTTAGCTCTGGGCCTGTTTGAGTCATGCCTTGGAGCTCATGTTTTAGCACATAGTGTGTGCCCGACATATCTCATACTTGGCTTTGTTTACTTTTCTGTTCTTCTCGTAGCCCTCCCAGGCAGAGATCATGCCCATTTTGCAGATGAAGTCACGGAAACTTGAATAGTAGCAGAAGAAACTTCCTAGGTTCCTATGAGTGGTGTGTGGCAGGACCAGGGTCTGAAGCTAGGGGCATGGAGCTTCACAATCCCCTTCCTAATGGGAAGGCTATCCCTGCCCAAAGAGTTCCAATGTCATCTGACCCCTTCCCTGATCTGGTCTAGCTGGAGAAGACGTCACAAACCCGTTCCTCCTCTGCCTTGACCTCCTATGCCCCTCGATGCCAGAGGAAGGATTCTTGGGGGTGCCCTTCTATGGCCTCTGGTCCCTGAACTTGGGCAAGGAGTGCCTGGCACCTCTCGGGATGCTTTAAAGTCAGAGTGCTTCCCTGCAGAGGAGACAGATGTTGGGTCTGAGTCACACAGCTTGGGATCCCCTTCTGACTCCACTCTGCGTCCTTGGACAACTCCCTTAATCTCTCTGAGCCCATTTCCTCATTAGAACATATGGATAGCAATGCCTGCCCCCCAGACTGTGAGACCGGGAGAGGTCAGGCACGACAGTTTGCTGCGCTACCAGCATGTCACAGGTCCTGAAAAAATTCACCTCACATGAGACCGCGTGGGGTGGGACAGTGTTTAAGGAAGTATTGAGTCACAGGTTAAAGCCTTCAGAAAGGAGGCTGACTTCCTGGGAGAAGCTGTAGTCAGAGCTCCTGTCTAACTGAGCCGCCCACCTGCCCTTGAGGTCTCGGTCGGTCTCTCTCTCTCTCTCTCTCTCTCTCTCTCTCTCGGTTCCTGCCAGGCCAGGCCCTAGTAGGCTGCGCAGTGGGACTGGCCAGGGCTGCTGTGAAATACAGGTGAAGCAGGTGAGGCTCTGCCCAGTGGCATCAGGCAGGTACAGAGAACCCCTCCTTACAAGGTCAGGAAGGGAGCCAGAGACTGTGGGGCATCGTACCAGCTAGTGATGGGATGGACTGGCCCAGCGTGCCTCCTTTGGGCAGGTGTCTCTGTGCTGTTGGCTGAGTCAAGTTAAGCAGACAGGACTCCTTCTACAATGATGGAGCCAACAGCCAAACAGTGGAGTGACAGAGAGGGACAGAAGGGTCGGGAGGTGGGGGGTGTCTCTGAGAAGGGGACACTCAGCCAAGGATGAATGACAAGAAGTTGATTATAAGAAAAGAGAGGTCGGGCATGGTGTCTCATGCCTGTAATCCCAGCACCTTGGGAGGCTGAGGTGGGCAGATCACCCGAGGTCAGGAGTTCAAGACCAGGCTGGCCAACATGGTGAAACCCTATTTCTACTAAAAATATAAAAATTAGCCAGGTGTGGTGGCATGCACCTATAATCCCAGCTACTTGGGAGGCTGAGGCAGGAGAATTGCTTGAACCTGGGAGGCGAGGTTGCAGTGAGCCGAGATCGTACCACTGCACCCCAGCCTGGATGAAAGGGCGAGACTCCGTCTCAAAAAAAAAAAAAAAAAAAAAAAAAAAAAAGAAAAAGAAAAGAAAAGAAGGGCATCCCAGGAAGAGAGAATAGCAAGCGCAAAGGCCTTATAGTGGAAACAGCCTTTGGGATTCTGAGGAGCAGAAAAGAGCACAATATAGAGAGCGCTGGTCTCGTCTAGCCTCCTTCAGACAGAAGTGAGCATGTGGGCATTCTTATGGGACCCAAGGAAGTCAAGCTTTTTGGAGGCACCTTTCTCTAGGTTCTGCCACTGACCACCCAGAATAGAATGAGTCCAGGGCTCAGGATGGGTTGGCCAGGTGTGAAGCAGCCCCCACCTGGCCCTTGACTTTACAGATGGAACACCAGCTCCTAAGATGGCTTTGATATCTAATTGCTGGCAATAAATTAAACCCACAAAACTGTGGATGCACGGCTCATTGGGGCTGTTAACATCAGCAAAGCCAGTGGCTGTGCCTGTTTTCACACCAAGATGCAATAAGATACAACTCACCTCTGGAGATGGATTACATGGAGATAGGGCTCTGCCCTTTGGGCCTGGAAGAGAGAGGTGGATTCCTGTTACTGAGCTCCTGTAACTAGGCTTGATCTTATCACAGTTATATGAATGCTTGGGAGGGAGATCCTGGAGTAGAGGTGAGCAGAGATTTTCAGCAATAGTCACACACTCTAATCTCAGCAAGCAAGAGACAAGCCCCTCCTCCCTCTAGCCCATGAGTCAGTGCAGGCTAGGGGCCTGGGCTAGGAGCACTGCCAAGGGATGAGGGGATCCCAAAGTGTTCTTCCTGGGACAGCCATCTTCCTCCTATGGCCACCTTTCCCAGCCTGCCCTGAGAAGGTTTTCTTCCTTCTGTTGCTCTGGAAGTCAGGTGGGTTTCTGAGAGAGTTAGTTCCAGGGAATAAATACTTCCCACCTGAAGCTGGGAGGGCTGCCTGGAGGAGGTTAGGATGCCGTGCAAGTGTGAAAGGGGGTTTAGGGAAGGAGCAGACAGCCAGTTTCCACACTCTGGAGAGATGATAGTCAGAGGTCAGCTGAATTGTCCAAGGTTGCCCAGAAGGTTAGTAGCTAGATCTACGAACAAAAGAAGGCTCCCTGGAGATGGTCTGAATCATAGGGGCAGAGGAAAAGGGCATGGGGACTGGAGGGACTTAGAAGAGCTTGCAGTTGGCCGGGCGTGGTGGCTCAAGCCTGTAATCCCAGCACTTTGGGAGGCCGAGATGGGTGGATCACGAGGTCAGGAGATCGAGACCATCCTGGCTAACACGGTGAAACCCCGTCTCTACTAAAAAAATAAAAAAAAAATAGCCGGGTGAGGTGGCGGGGGCCTATAGTCCCAGCTACTTCGGAGGCTGAGGCAGGAGAATGGCGTAAACCTGGGAGGCGGAGCTTGCAGTGAGCTGAGATCCGGCCACTGCACTCCAGCCTGGGCGACAGAGCGAGACTCCGTCTCAAAAAAAAAAAAAGAGCTTGCGGTTCTAGCTTCAGGACTTGTGATGATTCCTCCTTAGAGTATGATTACCCTTAGAAAAAGATGGTATCTCTTGGGCCTCTGCAGTTTCTTGCCTCCATGTTTGTCCTCTTGGACTGGCCAAACCCAGTCCTCCAAGGATGGAAGTGGATCCAGGAAAAATGAAAGTTGACACAGGCATGGTTCAGAAACAGCTTGAGAGCTGGAATGGACAGGCAGTTCTAAATAGACTTCAAGATGGTCAGAGCTGGAAAGTACTATTTGATTTTCATTTTATAAATGAGAAAACTGAGACTCAGAAGCCAGCTACCCAGCTTCAACTGTCTCGCCCAACATTGCAGCCCCCTGACCACTGGCTGGGCCACCTTGCCTTCCCTGGTCTTAGAGTTCCCTCTCAGGTCTTTCTGGCTCTCACCTTCTCCTGTAGAGCTGTTTTCCATTTTTGCTTATTCCTGAAGGGGACGGTATCAGTGACTGTTTTTGTGGCATCCATAGCTCTTAATTAGGCTTCCTTAGGCCTCCTTTCAAAAGGCTTTGAGTGAAAAGACCATCAGTATTTGGCACTGGGATCAGTGTAAGGGGCTCTGCCCATAGCATGGAGAGAAGTGCAGATGTGCAGGGAGACTGATGCTGAATTACTGGGGCCTAGAGAGCCTGGAGGCCTGAAGAGGGTTTTTCAGACCCCATCCCATGCATGTTCTGCTGGAACCCAGAGGCCCTTCAAGCCTGAGAGCCCTGGTTTCTGGGCTGGCTACTGATGTCCCCCTGCCTACAACTCTCAGGGCGACAACTGCCCAAAGGGTGGACAGAAACAGGGATTTCTTGTGTGCATTCTGTGGTTGGAGTGGGGCTGTGGAAATGTTGGATGCCATGGCCTGGCTGAGTTGAAGTCCCTACTCTCCGGCTGGAAATGCGGCCACTGCCTATAGGCTCTACGGCATAAGGATGTCTTTCAGAGAATCAGGGCTATGGAGATCATGAGAGGAGAGTGGTAGTTTTGCTTGGCCTTGGGACTTGAGGTGGGTTTGGAAGGAATGTGGAAGGTCAAAGCAGAGAGGGCACAGCATGACTCTGGGAATAGTCTTGCTGATTTGGGTGTGGGGAGTGTGGCTAGGAAAGGGCAGGGCCTCTCTTAAGCTTTAAGTGCCCAGCCTGGGGTGGAAAAATAAATGCCAGGCTCTGGAGGCAACAGGGAGCCATTAGGGTCTCTTGGACTGAAGAGAAGTGACAAGAGAGTGGTTTGGGGCAGCTTAGCCTGGGAATTGGCAATGACGAAGTCAGAGTGGAGGAATTCTCCTCACAATTTCTCCCAGATTCAAGTAGCACAGCCTCAGGGTAGATGTTCCTCTCCAAGGGTGACTGGGACTGTGGATGGATGCTCAGAGACAACCCAGGATGATTCCCATGCAAATCATCATTAACCCCTGGCTCATGTCCACTCTTGGTTAGAGTCTTCCTTGACAAGCTCTCCCCAGGGCATTCTTAAACCAGCACCAGGTATGTTTTCCAGGTGAGCCGGGCAGTTCTCATGCTGCCAGACCTGAGGTTCCCCACAGCCTAGGACATCCTGTCCAATGGAAGGATAAAGGAAAACTGGCATTATTGACAGATGGATCCTGAACCCCTCAGCTCATGTAATCCTTGCAGCAGTCAGAGGCAGGTGCCATTCGCACCCATTTTATACCTAACATCTCCCGATGAGCCAAGTCTTCTCAGACTCCACAGTCCCTACTGGTCCCTTGACTCTGGGGTTCCCCTGGCTCTGGGCTCCATCAGAACCTCCCTGGGGCTCCATCAGAACCTCCCTGGGGCCCCCACCTTGAGAACCTGCTTGAGTGTGGATGGTGCCTGCATTTACTGTAGGCTTCTTGAGTGATACTGCTCCACAACTGGGTATGGGGAGGTTGGCTCCAGGTGGCCACCTCTAGTGGTCTTTTTCTGGCTGGTGGTTGCCAGCATCAAGAACCACCATCACTTCTCCCACCTTTCAAGAAGCCCTCAGGGTTTTCTCTGCATTTAGAAAAGAGCACATAAACATAGACTATATCCTGGAAGTGGGCAGGGGATAGGGGAAAGCCTCTGCCACTTTCCTCTTCCCCAAAGTATCTTCCACAGCTTCCAGACTTGTCACTAAGACTATGTCACAGTCTTAGGTTTGATAGTGCCCACTCCAGGTTCTGCAAAAGTTTGAAGGTCAGCCTCTTAAATATTGTGGTTGCTGATTTCCCTGGATATAGAGAAGGGGTTTTGGTGTCGGGAAGTCCTCAGAACTCTGGGGATGGCTGCTATGGCTGATCTTAGACAAGTCTCTTCTGTTCTTTGCAATCTCAGTTCCCTTAACTGTAAAATGGCCAAAATTATGCTCACAGGATTATTGGGAGGATTTCATGTGAGAACACATGAGAAAATACCATAATTACAGAGTCTGGTGCTCCAATAATAGAATTACTTCAGGTTAGAGGGGAGCTGGGGGGCCCTGGACCAGCTCTACAGAATGGGGAGGCGAAAGGGGCTGGAGGGCAGGTAGCATCTGATCTGACAGAGAGGGCCAGAGCAGTTATATTCATTCAGGGGCTCCTATGCTGTGCCCAGGTCTCTGCTGTACAATGCCTGCCCTGCAGACATTGAGGGTAGTCTGCTGTTTACCTAGAAGAGTTTATATAGACAGTAGTCAAAACCTTGGGGTCCAGGGAGCCAGTACTGGGAGGCCAGTGGCCAGCCTGGAGGAAGAAGAGAGTAGGTGGAAAGAGCTAGAGACATAGTGCTCTTTTCCAAAGGCCACACCTATGCTCATGAACTTGGGTTATGCTTCAGGCCTTGGGTGCTGGGGGACAGCCCAACAGGAATAAGAACGTTTCCTAAGCAAACGATAAACTCTGAGAGCACTACCTGGTTCCAGGCCCAAGGAAGGCATGCTTTCAGCCCCCTGTTCCAGCCTCGTCCCCCAGCAGTCCTTGTCCATCTTACTAAGTGCAGATCCACACGCCTTATGCTCCCCAGGGCCAGTTTTGTAAGCCCAGAAGTCAAGGCCTAACCTGAACCTGATGAATGAATCAGATCAAATACATGCTGTATGCTCCCAGGCCTGATTTCTCCAACTCCTCCAGGCCACATCCAAGGGGGAGCTACAGAAATGTCCATGCCTCAGTTTCCATGAGGAATAGCATTCAGCAGTTAAGGTCTGTGATGGACTCTAAGAACAGTGCCAGGGCTGGGCGCGGTGGCTCACGCCTGTAATCCCAGCACTTTGGGAGTCTGAGGCGGGTGAATCATGAGGTCAGGAGTTTGAGACCAGCCTGACCAACATGGTGAAACCTCGTCTCTACTAAAAATACAAAAATTAGCTGGGCGTGGCATGCGCCTTTAATCCCAGCCACTCAGGAGGCTGAGGCAGGAGAATCGCTTGAACCCAGGAGGCAGAGGTTGCAGTGAGCCAAGACTGCGCCACTGCACTCCAGGCTAGGTGACAGAGTGAGATTCTGTCTCAAAAAAACAAAGAACAGCGCCATAGGTTTGTCCATTGGTCACTGTCATGATCAAACAAGTAGCTTCCAAAAGGAGCCAGCATGTCACATGGCAAGAGTGGAAACAAGAGAGAGAAGGCGGAGGTGTCATACACCGTTTTTTGTTTGTTTGTTTGTTTCTTTTTTTGAGATAGAGTCTCACTCTGTTGCCCAGGCTGTAGTGCAATGGCACCATCTCAACTCACTGCAACCTCCGCCTCCCAGGTTCAAGCTATTCTTGTGTCTCAGCCTCCAAGTAGCTGGGATTACAGGAGTGGACCACCACACCCGGCTAATTATTGTATTTTTAGTAGAGACTAAATGCTTCACCATGTTGGCCAGGCTGGTCTAGAACCTCTGACCTCAAGCGATCCGCCTGCCTTGGTCTCCTAAAGTGCTGGGATCACAGGCGTGAGCCACTGTGCCTGGCCTTCATACACTTTTAAATAACCAGATCTCAGGTAAACTTACTCATCACTGGGATGGCGCTAAGCCATTCATGAGGGATTGGCCCCCACGATCCAAACACCTCCCACCAGGCCTTACCTTCAACACTGGGGATGACATTTCAACGTGAGATTTGGCAGGGACAAATATCAAAACCATTTCATCATAGATGGACATGTAAGAGGGAGAGAGGCACCAAGGTGACTGCTAGAGTGTTGCCTTGGGCTGCTAGAGAGATGGAGGTGCTGTCTCTTAAGATGAGAAGACTGTGTGTGGAGGGGATGGTTTGCAGCACTGGCCACTTTCAAGATATTCAAGGTGACATTCAAGGTGTCAGGAAAGCAGTTGGAATGATGGAGCTTGGGGCACAGCTTTGGGAGACATCATGATTTATAGGGGGTCCAAACCCACAATATCAGACAAGAGGAGAGAATGTGGAGAGAGACGAAAAGGGAACTCAATCCTGCGGCAGAGGTTGGGGAGATATGAAGAATCCAGAAAAGTAAACTGAGAGGGAGCAGCCGGCTAAGAGAAAAACCAAGAGAGTATGGTTTATTGGAAGCTTCTGAAAGCAAGTATTATAAGAATGGTCACGGCTGGGTGGGTGGCTCATGCCTGTAATCCCAGCACTTTGGAAGGCTGAGGTGGGTGGATCACGAGGTCAGGAGATCGAGACCACCCTGACTAACACGGTGAAAACCTGTCTCTACTAAAAATACAAAAAAATTAGCCAGGTGTGGTGGCATGCGCCTGTAGTCCCAGCTAATCAGGAGTCCCGAGGCAGGAGAATCGCTTGAACCCGGGAGGCGGAGGTTGCAGTGAGCCGAGATCGTGCCACTAAAAAAAAATAAAAAAAATAAAAAAGGGATGGTCACTGTGTTGAATGCTGTTGCACAGGAAAAGTAGGATGAAAACAGAGAAGCAATAATCAGATTTGCCAATAGGACTGGAAGCCCACATGGGGAGAAGTATGGAGGTGGAGATAGTGAGTGCAGTGAAGGGGAGTGGCAGCCTTTTTCCAGGCACACCACGAGGAGACTTGAGTTCTGGGCTTCTCCTCTGACTGACCAGAGCCCTCAGTGGCCAAAGAGAAAGACAAAAATGGGTCCTATGTCCTGGAATTCAGGGCCTGGGTTGGCCAGAGTGGATGAGTAGATGAGCTAGGCTGGGAAGGATGAATCAGGTAAAAGAATCCATGTTCAGTGCTGTCACAGTTCTCTGTCACAAGAGCTTAGCTTTGAAAATACTCCCTGCTCATTAGCAGGAAGGATGAGCTCCAAAGTGGGTGGACTGCAGAGTACAGGGTGGCCAGTGCTGCCGAGCTCCATGTCCCGTCTGTGTGTATTATTCTCCTGAGAAAGTGGTACTGCTGCATACAGGTAAATTTGTCAGAGAAGCAACACATAATCATTGGGAAATTGCAGAAAGGAGGAAAGGGTCTCTTCTTGGTATATTTTACTCTGGTTTGTATCTACATGTGATTGTTCTTGCATAATTATAACCACATTGTGAACAGAGTTTTGGGCCTGATTTTTTTTGCTGAATGTGATATACTAGCATTCTCTTTGTTGATAGATGGATTTCATGGTTGTTATTGGTTGCATACAATTACATGGGGTAATGTCCCATGTTCAATCACTTCATCCCTTACTGGTTGTCACTGGGATTATTTCCAATATTTATAGACAATATTACATTGGATATCTATAGAAATGAAACTTCTCTCAATCCATTTTCACAGAACTAACATTTTTTTGGGGGGGGTTCTTGATACCCACTTGTCATAGGTTGGTGGGAGGGTCAACCTGGACCCACCCTGCTTGAAATAAGTAGCCTACTATTACACTAACTGACTGCACACAGTCATTAAATTTTTTTTTTTTTTTTTTTTTTTTTGAGACGGAGTCTCGCTCTGTCGCCCAGGCTGGAGTGCAGTGGCCAGATCTCAGCTCACTGCAAGCTCCGCCTCCCGGGTTCACGCCATTCTCCTGCCTCAGCCTCCCGAGTAGCTGGGACTACAGGCGCCCGCCACCTCGCCCGGCTAGTTTTTTGTATTTTTTAGTAGAGACGGGGTTTCACCGGATTAGCCAGGATGGTCTCGATCTCCTGACCTTGTGATCCACCCGTCTCGGCCTCCCAAAGTGCTGGGATTACAGGTTTGAGCCAACGCGCCCGGCCTTTTTTTTTTTTTTAAAGACAGAGTCTCGCTCTGTTGCCCAGGCTGGAGTGCAGTGGCGTGATCTCGGCTCACTGCAAGCTCCGCCTCCCAGGTTCAGGCCATGCCACCACACAGGGCTAATTTTTTTGTATTTTTAGTAGAGACAAGGTTTCACTGTGTCAGCAAGGATGGTCTTGATCTTCTGACCTCGTGATCTGCCCACCTTGGCCTCCCAAAGTGCTGGGATTACAGGCGTGAGCCACCGTGCCTGACCCAAATAAAAAAATTTTAATGGGCTGGGCACAGTGGCTCACGCCTGTAATCCCAGCACTTTGGGAGGCTGAGGTGGACAAATCACTTGAGGTGAGGAGTTCGAGACCAGCCTGGCCAACATGGTGAAACCTTGTCTCTACTAAGTAAATAGAAAAATTAGCCAGGTATGGTGGCCTGTGCCTGTAATCCCAGCTGCTCAGGAGGCTGAGGCGGAGAATCGCTTGAACCTGGGAGGCAGAGGCTACAGTGAGCTGACATTGCACCACTGCACTCCAGCCTGGGCGACAGAGTGAGACTCCATCTCAAAAAAAAAAAAAAAAAAAAAGGCCAGGCGTGGTGGCTCACACCTGTAATCCCAGCACTTTGGGGGGCCGAGGCAGGCAGATCACAAAGTCAGAAGATCGAGACCATCCTAGCTAACATGGTGAAACCCCGTCTCTACAAAAAAAAAAGAAAAAAACACAAAAAATTAGCTGGGCGTGGTGGCAGTCACCTGTAATCCCAGCTACTCGGGAGGCCGAGGCAGGAAAATCGCGTGAATCCGGGAGGCAGAGGTTGCAATGAGCCGAGATCACACCACTACACTCCAGCCTGGCGACAGTTGAGACTCCATTAAAAAAAAAAAAAAGGAGGCCGGGCGCGGTGGCTCATGCCTGTGATCCCAGCACTTTGAGAGGCTGAGATGGGCGGATCACGAGGTCAGGAGATCGAGACCATCCTGGCGAACACGGTGAAACCCCGTCTCTACTAAAAATACAAAAAAATTAGCCGCGCGTGGTGGCGGGCGCCTGTAGTCCCAGCTTCTAGGGAGGCTGAGCCAGGAGAATGGCATGAACCTGGGAGGCGGTGGAGCTTGCAGTGAGCAGAGATTGCACCACTGCACTCCAGCCTGGGCAACAGAGCGAGACTCCGTCTCAAAAAAAAAAAAAAAAAAAAAAAGAGAAGGGGTCTTCTTGTAGCTTCAATTTGTCTTTCTTGATAGTTAAAGAAGATGTTCATTTTCCCATCTTTTCATTTACTATTCTATTTCTCCTCACGGGAGGAAGCAGTTTCCATCAGGTGACCCAAATTTGTACCTTTCCCCAGGGGCTCTCTGAATGGCTCATCAGCCCTGCTAGGGCTGTCCTCACCAGCTGGAATGATGCAAGGTCAAATCTCTGTGTCCTCCTGCATTGTCTCCATGCCTTCAGCCAGTCTTCACAGTTGCACTCTTCCTCCTAAATGCCTCATAGCAGCCTCTTGGCCTGCCCCACAGACTCTCCTCTAAGCCAGCATTGACTATCCCCAGCCACTTCCCCTGGACCCTGAAGAGCCTTCAGAAAATATACCTCGACCCACTGACTAGTTTAGTCTCTACTGACTACTCAGAATTCTTCATAGTCTGCCTCCACCCACCTGCCACCCTGCCCCCACCCCCAAGGAAGTCTTGGGCTCTGGTCACACTGGCCTTGTCATTGCATCCCATTCATCTCGCTCTTCCTGCCTCTGTGCCTTGGTTCATGAGACCACCCTGAGAGTCATATCCATTTAAACTCATCCTCTGAGATCTCGCCGCCTCAGCCAAGCCTTCCCAGATTTTTCCAATCCACTCAGCCTCCCCTACCTCTGAACAGCTGAAGCATTTATAATCTATAGGGGCTTTCTGAGACGGTCCCCAATAAGTAGTCCTCTTTACCTCATCCAAGTTCTGAACAATGGAGAAATAAAAACTCAGATGGAGGTCAAAGCATTTTCTTCTTTACTGAAGAAGGCTTAGAGGAGGAAGTGGCTTAGTGTGAAGTCACATGGGTCTGTGTTGGGCTGACTTTCCCCCTTCCCCTAGTCTCACTTGTTTTGGGTAAGTGAGGCCCCACACATCCCAGCAAGTGGAGACCCACACATAGAAGAAAGCATGGGAGTGGGAAATCTGCCCCCCTCCTCACAGTTCATACCCCAGGAGCAAATGCTAAATCCTGTCTTTTTTTTTTTTTTTTTTTTTTAATTCTGTCTTGAATTAATAGTTACTGTGGGTTAGCTGGGTGCTGTGGCTCATGCCTGTAATCCCAGCACTTTGGGAGGCCAAGGCAGGCGGATCACGAGGTCAGGGGATCGAGACCATCCTGGCTAATACGGTGAAACCCCGTCTCCACTAAAAAATACAAAAAAATTAGCCGGGCAAGGTGGTGGGCACCTGTAGTCCCAGCTACTCGGGAGGCTGAGGCAGGAGAACAGCGTGAACCTGGGAGGCGGAGCTTGCAGTGAGTTGAGATCACGCCACTGCACTCCAGCCTGGGTGACAGAGCGATATTCTGTCTCAAACAAACAACAATAACAACAAAAATAGAGTTACTATGGGTTTTGTTGCTTCAACTATGCTGGACCAACTATATAAAGTCCTTAAAGCCCAAGGTATGTACAGCTTCTTATCTTCACAGTGCCTTCGAGCAGGTGAAGAGGACTCCCTCTTAGCAAGCCCTTCCTTCTCCATGCACACTCACCCCAGTTAAGTCTAAAATTTGGTTCGGAGGACCTCATTTCCCTATGGACGCTGGTCTGAGTGTGCAGGCAGAACCATGGGAGCAGGCAGGGATGTAACCAGTATCATTCACTCAGGCCTCAGTCAAGGGGGTGACAGGGCCTTTCTTGAGGGCAGTCTTCCATGGGGTGTAGGGCACGAAGGCACAATTGCCCTTGGTGCCTCTGTACTAAGATCAAGGAGAGAGTCAAACAAGAGGTTGGGATGGCATAGACATGTTTTGCTTAACTCACAATTGTATCAAGAACCTCCTTTGGGCTTTTACTGGACCGATGATAAGTGACTGGATTATCCAAGGCATGGGGATTAATTATTTTGGGCTGGACAGAAGAGTCCATGGACAGAGTCAGGTTACAAACTCCACTGTTTCACTGGCTGTTGCTTTCTAGAGGAATGTGAACCCTCATACAATTTGGAACCCACCTGGTAATGCCTGGATTCCAGAGCTGTGGGTGCACACACATCATTGCACCATGTAGAATTAGAAAAAGATTTCTCTAAAAATAACTACCAAGGAATATTTAATTTGATAGCAAGACTATGACTAATCCATGAAACAGAGAGTCTGTGTGACAAGACACAGTACAATAATGGGGAAAAATTCATGTTTGACCTTTAAGCAAGTGCAAAATGAAACAGATCTATGCCTTGGCAGCTGAGGACCTTGTGGCTCTAGGGAGAGTGGCTGTAAGCAGGGGGTTTGATGGTCATGGAGGAGAACTAATGCAATACGTAGTTCTCAGGGGTGTTGCATCATGGAAATAGCTTAGGGAAATCAATACCTTTTGGTGTTAAATAGAGAGAAGAGGCTCACGCTGAGTTAAGTGCTGGCTGGTAAGAGGCGGATGCAGGAGGCCAGCCCAGCTGCACAGGGGTGACCAAACCAGCTCTCACAGGCTAACTTGTAGGAGAAGTAGATTCCACAAATACAAGGAGACCCAGCATTTCTGGGAAGCAATTTGAGCCGGTAGGAGGGGAGCAAGGTTCCAAAGTTTTGTGAACATTAACCTTGTGCCAGGCTCTGTGTTGAGAACTTTGCAGGCTTTATCCTCAGAAGCATCCCTGATGTAGAAGCCATTAAACTGGCTTCAGAGGGATTAAGCTACTTGCCTGGGGTCGCCCAGTTAGGAAGTATCTATCTGGAGCTGGATGTGAACCCAGCTCTGACTCCAGAGCCCTCAAGTTCTATTCCCTGTTGCTAGGTCACCTGAAACTTGAAAAAGCCTGAGGCTGTCAGTGGGTTGGAGTGACAGACTGGGGCTGGGACAGGCTGGGTGCAAGTGAGGTTTGGCCAGGGGCCACCCCATGTTGAGTTCTCATGAAAAATTGCCATGGCTCCCAGAATGGCAGATTTCTGAATCAGGATCACTTCTCTGATTGTTCCATAATTCATAACTGCATATTATAAATTCTGATCCATCACCCTCAATGCTAATTGGAGAACAGAATAGTCCCCATTTCTTAGAGTTGCTTTTCCTCAGTGGTGACCGGGTGAGTACTATTCTTGCTGCTCTCTGGGTCAGGGCCCTGCATGTTCTGAGTAGAAGTCCAAGGTTTGATCTTGTGAGAGAGTTTTCTAAAGATTTCTCTTTGTTGGCATCCCCTACTAAATGTTCTTCAAGGAAGAGATTAGCCATAATCCTTGATCAGATTCAGGGCCAATTGCTTGTTGGTGCCCCGGCAATGTTCTTTCTCTGGACCCTTAGCATGGGCAGAGGTGTGATGGACAAGCAAGGTGTTGAGACCACAGCTAAAGCAGTGGGTCACAGAACCTGGAGAGTGGGCTGTGTAGGGACGTAAGCTGTGCTTCCCCTCCAAACCTGGGAGATGAGCGCTAGACCCTGGACACAGGTGTGCCATCTCGAGAACAAAGGAAAGATTGGCTCAAGGAGGAGAAAGAAGCCTGGAGTGGTCCTGTGTGAGCAGTGGTCCTAGATGCTTCTGGGCAGACTTTGTTGGTGCTCAGAGAATTGGGGAATGTGCAGTGGTGCCTCTGAGCCCAGGACTCAAGAGGATAAGTCTTCCTCCTATGCTGTTCCCTCAACAAGCCCAGGATCTCTTTGAGGGGAGATCACGTTCTTATTCATGTCTCTCATCTCTGCTTCTGATCCAAGGTCTGTCAATGGTTGGTTCCCTAATGTCATGGGACGTGGCAAGGCCCCGACGGCTGCCCTGTCTCCCACTCTAGTCCCCACATTTCTCCCCACTCCCTACTTGCTCACTCACACATCACGTCCTGGTCACACTGGCCTTTCCTTTCCTTGGATACGTTAAGCTCCTTCTTCACCAGATTCACCTCCCCAAAATGCTACTCCCTCTGCCTAGAACACTTTTCTCTTCTTTACTTGGCTGATTTGTATGTATTGTCAGCCTCCAGTTTAAATATCATTTCCTCCAGGAAGTTTTCCCTATTTGCAAACTAGGTCAGAACCCCTAGTTGAGGCTCCCTCTGTACATGTACACTTTCTCTTTCTCTTCTCTCCTAGTACTTGTCTCTCTCTTCATTTTTTTTTTTTTGTTTTTTGTTTTTTTGTTTGTTTTTGTTGTTGTTGTTGTTGTTTAGATGGAGTTTTGCTCTGTCACCCAGGCTGGAGTACAGTGGTGCAGTCTCGGCTCACTGCAACCTCTGCCTCTTGGGTTCAAGTGATTCTACTGCTTCAGCCTCCCTAGTAGCTGGGACTACAGGTGCTTGCCACCACACTGGCTAATTTTTGTATATTTATTAGAGATGGGGTTTCGCCATGTTGGCCAGGCTGGTCTGGAACCCTTGGCCTCAAGTGATCTGCCTGCCTCAGCCTCCCAAAGTGCTGGGATTTACAGGCGTGAGCCACTGCGCCTGTCCTGTGTCTTTCGTTAGATATTTGCTGGTGTGATTATTGGTTCAATGTCTCTTCACCTAGCTAGATGTTAAACTCCATGAAGAGAGGCTGGACGCAGTGGCTCCCTGTTATTTATTTATTTATTTATTTATTTATTTATTTTCTCTGGACCTGGCCCATAATAGGTGCTCAATAAATGTTTGGTAAATAAATGACTCAAATTTTTTACACTTCAAGATAAAAAGTAGGAAAAGTTGGTGCGGATAAGTCTCAGTTCTCTTCCTAGCCCCAGTCCCATAGCATTTCAGAGATGGGGTAGGTGGTGCTACACTACACAACAGGCTTTTGCTTTTAACTCATTTTTTTTTTTTTTTTTTTTTTGAGACGGAGTCTTGCTCTGTCGCCCAGGCCGGAGTGCAGTGGCGCGATCTCGGCTCACTGCAAGCTCCGCCTCCCGGGTTCCCACCATTCTCCTGCCTCAGCCTCCTGAGTAGCTGGGACTACAGGCGCCCGCCACCGCGCCCGGCTAATTTTTTGTATTTTTTTTTTTTTAGTAGAGACGGGGTTTCACTGTGGTCTCGATCTCCTGACCTTGTGATCCGCCCGCCTCGGCCTCCCAAAGTGCTGGGATTACAGGCTTGAGCCACCGCGCCCGGCCAGCTTTTAACTCATTTAACTCAAGTGAGTTGGTGAAGGCATTTCCATTGGTGGCTTTTTATGTGTAGATAAATTACCTCTGTCCTGATTTGGAATATCTGTGCTATTTTGGGCTGTTTTTCTCTTTTGGGCCTATTTGTATTGTAGCAATAATTTCACCATTTGGCTATGCAGAGGCCCAATTAGTATTACAAATATGGTTCCATAAAATTTGCTTCTTGACATCAGAACGTTTTGTTGCTAATTACTCTCCAAGGTTTTTAATTTCAAGCCCTCCTTGGTGACTTAGTGCAGAAATTTAAGGACATAATTATTTCCCCCAAGGGAAAAGAGAACTAGGTAATGCCAAGTTTCCATCTACTTGCGCTTCCTTCCAGGGGGTATCTTGTTTTTGATTCTATCTCCGCCCTTTCTCCTGGACAGAAAATAAACAAGCAAACAAAAACCCTATTGGAACAAAAATATGAATTTCTGGAAAACATTAAAAGCACTAATTTACGAATATATTCATCCAAACAACATTTACTGAGCACCTACTATGTGTCAGATGCTGCATGCTAGTCACTAAAAATAAAAAAGAATATAGCATGGTGCTGTCTCCAGGTAGCTCACAGTCTTGAGTGGGCAGGACACAAGTGCTGAGAATTCTCTGACACATCTGGACACATCTGGGGGTGCTTCTCATGGTGGGGCTTGTTCATTAGACCCCATCCAGAAGTGCCGTATCAGTCTCCAGGAATTACAAACGGGGAGATTTGACCATTTCTCATTTGAAGACCTTGGCTAACTGAAAGAAATCCACATTTTAATAATATTTTGAATGGGTTGATAAAATAGGAACAGATGGTTAAAGTGTGTCATTTTAGGGAAAATAATGAAATATTGCACTGCTTAATCCGTCTTTCTGTCACACTCTTCCCTATCCCCTCCCTACTGAAAATATATTCAGATACAACAAATCTTAAAGCAAAACACTAATATCTTCTTAGACAATTTAGGTCTCTTCACCTGAAGGGGCTCTAACTGTGTCAGCCATCTCTGTGTTAACTTCATCTTTTTTTTTTTTTTTTTTTTTTTTCAGACTCCACCCAGGCTGGAGTGCAGTGGAGCAAAATCTCGGCTCACTGCAACCTCTGCTTCCCAGGTTCAAGTGATTTTCCTGTCTCAGCCTCCTAATTAGCTGGGACTCCAGGTGCATACCACCATGACTGACTAATTTTTGTATTTTTAGTAGAGATGGGGTTTCACCATGTTGACCAGGCTGGTCTTGAGCTTCTGGCTCCAAGTCATCTGCCTGCCTCAGCCTCCCAAAGTGCTGGGATTACAGGCGTGAGCCACTGCGTCCATTTGTGTTAACTTACTTTGAATTAGCCCCTTATTCTAAAGTTGCCTCCTGAAAGGAGGCTTCCTAAAAGGTGTTGCTTTGGGATAAATAAGGGGTGGTGGTGAAGTGGCACTAGCTTGCGTGTCTCTCTGCCACGAAGAAAATTAGCTCTGCAGATGTTTTACAACCACAGCAGACCCACTCCTTGAGGAACCCAGAAGGGCAGAAGTAAGTTGGATAATGTGTTCTTGAGCCTTCCATTTACCTGACCCTGGGGTTCATATGGGTATAAGCTCCAGCTGCTGGCACTTCCTGATCAAGAGAAGGCAGAATGTCACCACTATCACCTGCACTTTGTTTGGATTTGCCTCTATACCCATTGCATTTCTCTGAAGTTTTTTTCTACCATTCTGCTTGGACAGAGCATCAGATGAAATCAACTGCTGAGAGAGGGAAGTGAGTGCTGTGGTGGCACCGTTGCCAGAACTCTTGAGAATGAGCATCGTGTGCCACTTACCCACTGCTTGCCGACTTCAGTAGCAAGAGCCTCCAGAATGCTCATGGATAAACATCATCTTTGTGGCCACACATTGTTTTATGAGCTGAGTCATCAGACTGGCTGGCTCCTTAAGTACTGCTGTGTGATTCTCCAGGCAGCAGAAAACAAGGAGAGAAGATTAGAAGTGTATCTCATGGAGCTTTGCAAAGGGCCAGTATCATTCACCAAAGGTGATGGGGGATTTACCGTTATGGAGTTCGCTCGTGATAAAAAATTATTGATCAACTTAAACTCTAAGAGAAAAAGATGATGCTGTCTGCGTTTCTTGTAAATCATTTATAAAATTTGTTTGGTTATAGGCTTTATTTTATTTTATTTTATTTTTTTGAGACGGAGTCTCGCCCTGTCACCCAGGTTGGAGTGCAGTGGCGCAATCTCGGCTCACTGCAAGCTCCGCCTCCCGGGTTCACACCATTCTCCTGCCTCAGTCTCCCGAGTAGCTGGGACTACAGGCGCCCACCGCCATGCCCGGCTAATTTTTTGCATTTTTAGTAGAGACAGGGTTTCACCGTGTTAGCCAGGATGGTCTCGATCTCCTGATCTCATGATTCACCCGCCTCGGCCTCCCAAAGTGCTGAGATTACAGGCGTGAGCCACCGCGCCCGGCGGTTATAGGCTGTTTTTAACAGCCACCAGTCTTAACGAATTTCCTGTAGAAAACTTGATTCCTTTCTTGCTCATCGAGTTGCAATTTATCATCTAAGGTAATGAGTTAAACCTAAAAGTAACAGTGACATAAGTCAAACTGTTTGCATACTTTGTTTCTTAAATTGCTCTATCATATTTATCTTTTATATAGCTACTCAATAAGACATTGCAATGAATTTTTAATTAAAACCAATATATCTATAATAAAGAAATTTAATTAATTAGAGTTTCTGAGTTTGCAGATTTGTGACTTGCTGAGGTAAACATCTCAGTTCTCTCTTCCAACCTATTTCATTATGGTCTCAGAAAACATACAGGGAGATCATTCACCCAAGACTGTATGTTAAATTCATGTTAGGTGGTAGGCACTATGTTAGTCTCTGTGTAAGGTAAAAATAATTGAAGAACAATCCTTGTCACTGAAGAAGAAAACAGATGTTTGCCAATGTGAGAAGCAGACCCATTTGATTTCTTGGAGAAAGGTGGAATGAGTAAGTGCTACAGGAAAGGACATAATGGGTGTGAAAAATCCAGCTGAACTAACGGCAGTTGGGGAAGTCTTCCTCAGGAAAGTGGCCCTGAGACAGCTCTTGGAGGATGATGCAGATGTGTGGGTTTCAAGACTAGAGGACACGAGTTGAGGGAAACTGTATGCAAAAGCCCAGCCAGAACCAGGCAATGGTCTGAAGTTGGGATGGCCCTGGGAAATTCTGGGAAAGTAGTTTCCAGGAGGTGACAGTGTCAGAATGCAGACCTTCAGGTGCTGAGAATCAAATGAATTACATTGAAATAAAAGGATTTGGAGTGGATGATTCTCCTTTGTAGTCAGATGGAGAGAGGAGGAAGAGAGAGGAAATGGGGGGATGAGGGTACCAACAGGGCAGGTCTTCCTAGGACTGCAGAAGGAGTCTATGGAGCAGGTCAGGGTGAAAATGGGAGACGGGGCAATGATAGTTGAGGATCCTGAGAAGCAGTAGGTAGTGAGCCTGGTGGTGGCGAGAACACAAAGCAGAGCGATTGGAGAGGAGGGAAGGTTACTATGCTGAGGGTCTTGATTTTCAGAGGCAAGCTGGAAGGTAGCTCATATACTGGGAGAGTGTGTGTGTGTGGTGTGTTGAGTGGACTGGGAGCCTGAGGAAGGAAAGGATCAGAGCAGATGCTAGGGGGATAAGAGAGCAGGTGCACGGTCCTGCTGAAGGCCAATGTGTGCTATGCCCTTTTGCTTGAACTCACGCAATCTAAATTTATACAAATAGCAAGAGTGTAGGAGTCCAGGCTTACTAAGTCCCTTCCTTCTCACTTTGGTCCCTTCTTTTCCCTTCCCTGGTTGGGTTTAATGCCCTTCCACCCTGGAGCTGAGGTGTGCAATCATGGAGAATTTTCTTCATCTGGGAAAGCCATAATCTAAGATGGATTCAGACTGGGAACAAGAGTATAAACTTTGGAAAAACTGGCCCTAGGCTCTGTGACTGTCATCACATACAGCAGACAAGGGAGTGAACTTAGAGGATGAAATAAGAGCTTTAAGGTTGTTCCCCAAAGGCCTGCGTAGCTCAGCCCCACTTGTTGACTAGCTCCCTGGAGAGTTCTGTAAGAATGTGGCTTCATTCCATAGTATACTTCCATGGTGGCCACTGGGGAGGGGTCTGTCTTCTCGGACGGTTAGCTCTTTCGTTATGTTGTTGGACATCCCTGCTACCCCTAAATAGAAGTGTATCTGGCTATTGAGAAATTCTATCATTCACAGAACAGACATTTTCTGGGCAGGAGTGGGCAGCTATGATTAGTGAGGGGAGGAGCCTAAAGATCGGAAGGTGGAAAGGGGTGGCCATAACCCAGGAGAGCACAATCAGGCCTGGGAGGAGTTACCAATAATGACACTTTGAAGGAAGAATCAAGATCTGTTGATTACAAGATATTCTTGTACTAGTCTGGCTTCCCATGCAACAACTATACACCAGGTGCTGGGTTGGTGGTGAGGGGTTAGAAAGATGATTTTAGCCTGGAGCTTGCCTTCTGGGAGCTGACAGTCTTATAAGGGAAATAAGACAAATTGAACATAGCTCCAATTCCAGACAAAGAAGGAAAGGAGCCTATGGGTCAGGGCAGGCTTCTTGGAGGTGAGGGGCTGAGCTGGACTTTGAAGGTTGTGGGGGTGTCTGAGAGCGCTAGTGAAGGATGACACTAGGGTTTTGACTTAGTAGTGCTAGTGACAGAGATGGGCAAATCTGCTGGGATTAGGGCATGTGGTCCAAATGTAGGTGTAAAGGAGAAGTTCTGCAGTTCATGGTCTTTGGTAAGTGGTTGACTTGGGGGTCACAAGGTGACATTTACAGGCATCAGAATGAATGGATTCTTAGGGAGGAGAGAGAGGAGGAGTTTCCCGTAGGAGCCTGTACTTAGGGCCCCAAGGGAGGCAGACACCCAGGAGCAGCAGAGGCCGTGTCCTGGGTAGGAACCTGAAGGGCCCAATGAAGTGCTTCTTTACTAGCAAGGCAGCTGTGATTATTCTGGCCCCAAACATTCACCACTCAGGCCAACTTAGAGAAGCAAGAACCTAGGTGTCAGCGGCCTCAGCCCAGAGGGTATCCAGGAGAGACGGCCACGAGTGCACCCCACCTAGTTCCCTCGTGGCGACTCCACCCTGCGGACCCTGGGAATGCACAGGGTGGCTCCGGGGACCTTTCCGACAGCACTGTGGGTGACACTGGGATGGGTCTGAAAATGGTGTCGTCTCCTCCTTTTCCAGATCTCCCCTCTCCGAGCAGGAGGCCTTTGGCCATCTCCGGGCGCAGGCAGGAGGCATTGGAAGCGGAAGCGAGTCTGGAGTCTGGGTAGAGGGAGTCGCCCACCTGACCGGCCTCGCCCCCTCCGTAGTTTGCTGCAGCTGAGGGCCCCAGACCAGCGAGAAAGCCAGTCCGGGGCCGGGCAGTCCAATCGCTTCTCGCGGATTTCCCTCTGCTGGCGCGCAGCAGCGGCGCGTGGATTCGCGCGCGGGCTCGGGACGGCGCGAGCCCGGGCAGCGCGAGCCCCTGCGCGGCAGGGAGTGGCGCATGCGCGGGCGTCCTGCGAGCCCGCTGGGGCGAGCCGAGCCGCGGCGGCGCCGGGAGCCCGGCGGCGGAGCTGGGAGGAAGCAAGCGGCGGCACGGGAGCAGCGGCGAAGGACAGGTGGCGAGCCTTCGCCCGCGCCGCCAGGGGCTGCTGGGCCACCCGCGGAGCCTCGCGGTCCAGACGTGGAGGGGGTGGCGGCGGCATCCCGGACGGCCTGTGAGGGATGCGCCGCCCACTGCCCCGCGCCGCCTGACCGTCCCCGCCTCGACTCGCGGTGCGCCACAGCCGGGCCCGCGGCCGTCCCCGCCGCGTTGTCGCCCGGTTGCCGCGCCCGCGGGGCCGCGCCCGGCACGGTCATGTGGACCCCCACGGAGGAGGAGAAATACGGCGTAGGTAGGTGAGGCTCCGGCCTGGCCTTGCCTGGGGTTCTGAGGGACGCGCCCAGCTCCCGGCCCCGCCTGGATTCGCATCCTCTCGCCCCCGCCCCTGCCCGCAGGCTGCGCGGCCTCGGCGCCGGGCTAGCGCGGGGTGGGGGCGGGTGCGGGTGCGGGTGCGGGGGTGGGCGCGGGTCTCTCTGCAGAGAGGGCGGCAGGGGGCGCTGGCGGTGCGGCCTTGGCAGGTGCGGCCCGCGGGAGGGGTGGGCAAGGCCCGGGCAGTTGCCCGAGGTTTCTGGTGTGGGCCACGGGGCAATTTTACCCGAGAAGCCAAATTCCGATAATATGTTTTTTTCGCTCCAGAAGCTCAATTTTAATGAGTTTCCGCACCTGAATTGATGAACCCGGTGGCTGTTTATTTTTGGTCTGGAACCTTAAACGGATGAAAAACGTTGACATCATTTTCTCAGTTCAAAAATTTGGACATTTGACTGCAAATGTTTGATCTGTTTTGTTTTGCTGTTAGTATTAGAAATAATACTTTACAATGGGAAATGTTTTTGGACATGTATCAATGTTTAGATGTTTTATAGACACGGGTTTTTTTTTTTAATCTGTTTTCAGTTGAGACCCTATTCCTCTTAGAAACCTTTTTTTATCTGTTATAAGTGTTAAACTCCAGAAGCTAAATAACTCTTACAGTAATCTACTTCTTTAAAAAGAATATTCAGTAATTTAAAGTATTGAATGTTTTACAATTTTAGTTTTTTGTGTCAATTACATGATAAGAGTTAAGCCTCATTGCATCACCTATCATCTTGTTCAGTTAGAAACAGATTTAAAATGTTGAGTGTACAGGTTTTATTTTTCCTAAGCTCGTAGTGGAAAATTTTAGATAGGAAATCTGTCTAAACAGATTTTTGTTTCCCATCTTTACTGCAATTTAGTCAAGATTTAGTTCACAGTTCACTACCAAATAACTTGAAACTGCGGTGGTAACGAGTGTTTTGGAATGCTATTAGGCAGGTTATCGTGTGAAAATGAAATTTATTTAAATTTGAGGACCAGCAGAGAGGTCTTCTATTCTGGTAGAAAGTCTTGTTTTAAAAGGAAACTTTGTGAAACAATTAGCTATGCTAGGGTGGAGGTGATAACGGGAGCTCTGGTCCTAGAGTCTCTATTGAGAAGGAATTGGGAAATGATGCGAAGAGCTAGGATTCACCTCTAAGGACATTTTACCCCTTAGAGTATTCCCTGAATACTGAATTGATTCTGTGAAATGAGGAATTGGTGGTTTATCTTCTTCATAACTCGCTCCCAGAACTGCTGAACTAGAATAACAAGTAATCAATGTGAGTGGTCAACTCTCCAGTGGCACCCCATGATTGATTTTTTTGGAGGGGAGAGGAGCCCTTTTTTTGGGGTGGGGAGGAGCCCTTGAATAGTGAACAAAGTGGAATTCAGAGTCCTAGCTTCTCTTTACTGGTGGTGTGGGCAAGTAATTTAACATCATTTTCTTAATGTATAAATTGGGGATAATGTTTACCTATCTTACAGGGTTGTGAAAGTGAAATGAGAACATGCGGAATGCTTAATAAGCGTTGGTTTCTTCTTTTCCCCTTGGTATTTAGACTAATAACACTAAGTGTGTTAGTTCTGAGACAGAGCCAATGCAAGGTAATCAAGATAGGTACATGTGAATCTGAAAGCACTAGGATTTGGTGTGTGATTTACCCAGCAAGATGCAACGGAATTCTTGCATTCCTAGGACTGTGTGTTTAGCTTTAGAAAAATTGTTACTCCCTTTGGGAGGCCACTGCATTGGGCTCAGGGCAGAGCTTAAATGCTTGCTAAATGAGAGAGACAGTTACACTGAAGACGTTTTCATAGCAGCTGTGGTTTAGTATAATTTAGATGCCTTTTCTACCAAACCAAGCAACTCTCTCCCTGTTTATCTCACAGTCTTCTACTGTCCCCTCCTTAGTTATGATCTAAAAGTTTTTGTGTAAATTGTTTAAAACTCAGGACACAATTTTTTTTTTTTCCATAAGGATGTTAGGGCTACACTTCTAGACCTTTTCATAAAATCCGCTTTATGAAGTAGCTTATTCATTATACTTATGAGAAAAAGTCAATTAAAATGGCATTTTTGCCGCATCATTTAATTGCTATGAAGGCTAGCTTGAAAATTTAAGCATTATCATTTTCCTGTGAGAAAATGTTTGAGTTTCAGCTTTGATTTTTATGACTAAGTTGGAGCACAGATTTCTGTTTCTGTTTGTCAACCTATAACCATATAGCAGAGAGGGAAACCCCTTATACTTAACTTCCTACCAGTTTGGAGAAATTTGTGGAGGAGGGCCTCGAGGGCCTCCTTTTGCCCTGATGTTAGTGAGGGAAGGAGTCTCCTGTTGCAGCAGTACAAAGGGTTTTTTCCACTGCAGCCGTTCATTTGTATTTGACATTGGTAAGGCTTTGAGATCCTATAGTAATATCTTATTAAATTTTTTATAATATAGGAATTCTGGACAGGTTATAACACGACTGAATTGTTTGGTTTATTCATTTAGGATGAGGTGATTACTGAGTTCCCCTTTCCATTATAATATTCTGTGAGTGACTTTAGGCAGTGGGGAGGACATTATCCTTTTCGGAGGGTCAGTGATCGGCCTGTCAATGTGCCCGGGACTCTCACTTAGGTAACCCCATGTCAATTCCCAGAGTAGTCTTAAGACTATCATAGATGAAGAAACTGAATCCCAAAGATTGTTAATACTTTTTTTTTGTCTTTCAACGATTGTATATTTTCCTTAATTTTCTTCTTGGCAGTGGGCAGTATTTTGTGATATACTTGACTGTCTTGCTTTCTTTCTCTGGTACTGTAAGGTACTGTTCTTTACCGTACCCATTCGCCCGCGTTTTGACTTCTTATGTCTCTTTCCCTCTTAGAGAATCTCTGCTTTCCTTTCTGTTGCCATGAATGCTTGGAAAGTCCTGCATCCTTCCATTCTTTATTCTACCTTTCCAAGAAGCTTCCTGCTCTAAAGTGTATTAGGTGAGAAAAATCCAGCTATTTTTGTGAAACACCTGTCTTTCCCTATACTGACTGTACCCAAAGTACCAAATGTAGAATACAAAAACCAAGAAAATACTTTTCTTACCCTCTAACAGGAGCAACAGCAGGAGCAACAAACACCAACCAATTTTTAAAACAAGAATGTTTGTAATTAAATTCCTTGAATAGAGGAGCGGTAAAGGTTTGAGTATGTATGTATTAGTTTGACGTCTTAGAAGTGGAAACTGCTTCAGGTCATCTTGTTTATTCTGCTGCTGTCGTGGGCAATTTTTTTGTTTTTTTTGTTTTTTTTTGCTTGAGAGATGGGATTCTGCTGTTGTCATCCAGGCTAGAGTGCAGTGGCATGATCATAGCTCTCTGCAGCCTTGAACTCCTGGGCTCAAGCAGTCTTCCCACTGCAGCCTTCCAAGTAGCTGGGACTACAGGTGTTTACCACCTTGCCTGGCTAATATTTTTTTTTCCTTTTTTTGAGATGGAGTCTTGCTCTGTCGTCCAGGTTGGAGTACAGTGGCATGATCTTGGCTCACTGCAAGCTCCGCCTCCCGGGTTCATGCCATTCTCCTGCCTCAGCCTCCCTAGTAGCTGGTACTACAAGTGCCCGCCACCATGCCCGGCTAATTTTGTTTTTGTATTTTTAGCAAAGATGGGGTTTCACTGTGTTAGCCAGGATGGCCTCGATCTCCTGACCTCATGATCTGCTCGCCTTGGCCTCCCGAAGTGCTGGGATTACAGGTGTGAGCCACCATGCCCAGCCTTGCCTGGCTAATTTTAAAATTTTAATTAAAAAAGTATTTTTTAGTTATATGGTCTTGCTATGTTGCCCAGGCTTGTCTCAAACTGCTGGCTTCAAGTTATCCTCCCATCTCAGCCTCCCGAGTCACTGGGATTATGCCTGTGAACTACTGTGCCCAGCTAAGGCAAATTTTTAAATAATTTAGGGCATTTATTGCTTATTTTTTCTTAATCCCTTTTAGTAGAACATGAAAAATTTTTTTCATTACCAATCTGAAGACCTTACATTTTAGTTTTGTAATGTTATATTTTTTCCTATTTAAAAAGTAATGCATATTTTATGCATTATTTTTACCTAATTTCCTTTTGGTTAGGTTTCCCCAGATAGGGAAGAAAAGCACTTAAAAACAAAAAACCAAAACAAACAAACAAAAAAAACGAACCCTGAGTCCTTAAAAGAAACTTGTAAAGATCCTGTGGTGCAGGAAAATAATCTGAAGGTGGGGAGGGAATAGATCCTTGAAACCAGATCTGAAATAATTAGTGTTCACAAAATTTGAGTAAATCTGTTGGTAAATGTACTAGAATTCACACTGTCTGAAGACAGTGTGCTCTTTAGATATTTATTCAGTGAGGGAAGCCCAACCTTTGCAACCTCTGGAAGGACCCCAATACCCCTTTAGAGGTAAAGGCATCATCCACTAGGGGTAGGAAAGATTTCATATACCTATAACTTTATTTTGTTCTGAAAAGTGAGGATGTGCTTGATGTCTTGTTTAGTGTTTATGGGGAACTTCCACATTCATGATTCTACTTGAGCTTTACACTATATCACCGCCTCTCCCCTCTTTTTTAAACAGATGAGAAAGCAGCTTTAGCTGAGAGAAATTAAGTAACTGATCTAAGGTACTTTAGATAGTAAGTGCTGAGTTGAGATTTGAATGTAGAACTTTGAGATTCTAAGCCACAGATTGTATTATTACACTGTGTCCTCTGAGAGGAATGTGTCAGTAGTATGACTCTGGCTTGAAAGATGAGATATACTCTACAGTTTTCAATTTAAACTGGATAGTTACATTTAAGGAATTTTATTTCTGTATTGGACTTTTTTACTTTTTTTTCCTTTTTCTTTTTCTTTTCTTTTTTTTTTTTTTAGACTGAGTCTTGCTGTGACGCCCAGACTGGAATGCAGTGGTGTGATCTCGGCTCACTGCAATCTCCACTTCCTGGGTTCAAGTGATTCTTCTGTCTCAGCCTTCTGAGTAGCTAGGATTACAGGTGTGCACCACCACGCCTGGCTAATTTTTTTGTATTTTTAGTAGAGACGGGGTTTCACCATATTGGCCAGGCTGGTCTTGAGCTCCTGACCTCAAGTGATCTGCCCGCCTTGGCCTCTCAAAGTGCTGGGATTACAGACGTGAGCCACTGTGCCCTGCTTTTTTTTTTTTTTTTTTTTTTTAAAGATGAGGTCTTGCTTTGTTACCCAGGCTAGTGTGCTATGGCATGATTGTAGCTCACGGTAACCTTGAACTCCTGGGCTCACGCCATCCTCTCCAGTAACTAGGATAACAGTTCCATGCCACCATGCCCAGCTAATTTAAAATTTTTTTTTGTAGAGACTGGGTCTTGCTATTTTGCTCAGGCTGGTCTTGAGCTCCCGGCCTCAGGAGGCCCTCCCTCCTGAGGAGTGGTGGGTTTACAGGTATGAGCCACTGTGCCCAGCCTGTCGCCTGCTTTTTTTTTTTTTGAGATGGAGTCTCGCTCTTGTCTCCCAGGCTGGAGTGCAATGGCCGGATCTCAGCTCACTGCAAGCTCCGCCTCCTGGGTTTAGGCCATTCTCATGCCTCAGCCTCCCAAGTAGCTGGGACTACAGGCGCCCGCCACCTTGCCTGGCTAGCTTTTTGTATTTTTTAGTAGAGGCGGGGTTTCACCATGTTAGCCAGGATGGTCTCGATCTCCTGACCTCGCGATCCGCCCGTCTCAGCCTCCCAAAGTGCAGGGATTACAGGCTTGAGCCACTGCGCCCGGCCTGTCGCCTACTTTTTAATGGGGTTGTTTGGTTTTGCTGTTGAGTTCCTTGTATATTCTGTATTTTAGTCCCTTATCAGATAAATAGTTTGCAAATATTTTCTCCCATTCTGTAGATTGTCTCTTTACTGTTTGTTTCCTTTGCTGTGCAGAAGCTTTTAGTTTAATGCAGCCCCATTTGTCTATTTTTGTTTTTGTCGCCTGTGCTTTTGAGGTCTTAGTCATAAAATCTTTGCCTAGATGAATGTCCTGAAGCATTTTCCCTATGTTTTCTTTTAGTAGTTTTATAGTTTTGGGTCTTATGTTTAAGTTTTTAATCATCTTAAATCTATTCAGTAGACTTCAGATTTCTAGTTCATTTTATCATGCAGTATTAGACTATGATTTAGAAACATTAAGCTAAATTGTAAACATGGCACCTATTTCTGTGTAGTATTAGACGCATTCTGAAGCAGGACAGTCTCAAAAGAATGGTCATTGAGTTTGAAACTACTTTATCTTCATACCATATTTTTATATTGGTGCTAAATTTTAATTTTTAATAGCTTGTATTTTGAATTTTTTAAAATTTTTGTGTCTTTATTCTTTAAGAATGATCTGAAATTATTCCCAATATGTGAGCATTATTGGATATGCTATATTAGGATTTTAATTCCAATGTTATGCTTTTATTGTAATGAACAAACCAAACCTGTTTATGATTATGCATTTAAGTGTTTGCATACCCCCTTTTGACAGCTTTTGCCTGGAAAAGCAAGTATTTTTTTCACATATTTTAGCTCTTAAAACTTTAAAATTTTTTTTTTATACATCACCAAATTATTTTAGCTAAGTACTTGCAGTTGGTTTGCTATATCACACCTTAGGATACTCTAGTAAAGATAATTACTATGTTGGGAAATGTCATTCAGAAGCTTCCCATTTTCCTGCTTATCTACAATGGAATAAAATCCCATCCTCCTACTTCAATATGATTCTCCCTCTCCCTTTGGAACTCATTCATGAGCTCTTGCTAATAAGTGAGAACCAACATGATAGAAGAATTAGAGTGTGATAAACACAGAACTTGATAGTACTGATTTAGTACCATACCTTCAACAGATATGTATTTGGCCTATATTCAAACATATCTATTGCCAGTGCCCTCACTACTTTTTGGGACAGCCCATTTTATTGTTAGCTGTAATGAGAACATTCTTTCTTATTGAGTAGAGTAATGAATCCCTGTAGTTTCTTATAAGTCCTTGTTCTGTGCCTGCATATAAATAACTTGTATCATAGCTCTTCAGTAAGTCATAAATTTTAGAACTCTAAGAAATCTTAGAGATAATATGGTTTAAGGCCCCAGAGCTAAGACTAGTTGGAATAGCTAGCATTCATGGTTTATCTAATGTATCCAACACTTTCATGTTATGGTTCAGATGTGCATGTTCAGCCTCATCCACTGACTTGTTAATACTTTACACGTTAGCCAAACTGAACTTTCCTCAGGTTCTTCTGTTTGTGCTTAACTTATAACCAGTGCTGCCATGTCCCAGGACCATTAAACACTTATTTGCTGCATCATGTCTTTGTTAATATTGTTCCTTCTACATAGAGTGCCTTTCCCCCATGTCTTTATTTCTTAAATTATTTCCAGCCTGCCAAGACTTCTCTCATATATTGTTATCTCTGTAAATCCTTTCCTAGATTCTTGGCCCTACCCCTCTCTTTCTCCAACCAGATATATTTTATTCTGTTAAATCCTGTTATACTTTGTAGTTTATAGTGATATGTATACTTTATCCTGTTCATTAGACCAGTGTCTTTCCAACTTTTGACTATGACCTACAATAAAAAAATACATTTAAAATTGTTATCTTGGGCCAGGCACAGTGGCTCATGTCTGTATTCCCCGCACTTTGGGAGGCCTAGGTGGGTGGATCACTTGAGGTCAGGAGTTTGAGACCAGCCTGGTCAACATGATGAAACCCCACCTCTGCTAAAAATACAAAAATTAGCTGGGCGTAGTGGTGCACGCCTGTAATCCCAGCTACTCGGGAGGCTGAGGCAGGAGAATCGCTTGAACCTGGGAGGCAGAGGTTGCAGTGAGCCGAGATCGCACCATTGCACTCCAGCCTGGGTGACAGAGTAAGACTCTGTGATCCTCCCAAGTGTTGGGACTACAGGCGTGAGCCACTGCACCTGGCCTGTCTTTGTATTCTTAGCCGATGCACCTCAGAACCAGGCATGCAGAAGGTTTTACACACATATTTGTAGCACTGAATTGGACATTTTTGTTAATGTGATATAAAGACTGATTTTTAGAGACTTCTGAGCTGCCATTTCACACTAATTGCTGATACTGAAATGATAACTCTAAGTTTTATTTTATATGAACTGAGGTCAAGCTATATCCCGTCCATCCTGAACTTGTATGATATTAAACAGAAATGTAAAATTTTAGTTTCATTTAAACAATATTTGTTGGGGTCCACGTGTTTCCTAAACAAAGGAATGAACACACAAGACAACACAAGACAAGACAAACATGGCGGCCTCCCCGAATGGTGCGCTCTGCTTTATTTTATACAGTCGTTTGTGGAATGTTGCCAAGTCACAAGACACATTGTTGTTTTTCTGACGTTTCCCTGATTTTCTGGATTTTCAAGATGTTTACACATAAACAAGCCCCCAGGGTCTGCTGTTTGCAGCTGGCTCCTTTGTCCTCCCTGTTTGTAGGGAAGGAAGCCCCGCTTCGTTTGCAAGAGCAGGACTTATCGGGAACGCCCTGCTTCGTTTGCAAGAGCAGGGCATATCAGGAATGTCTCGTTTGCGAGCACGTAGTCTATTTCTGTTAACATTTTAACCACTGTATTTGGCTCATGAGTACAACCTGTCAAATCTTTTTGAAGCTTAAGTTTGTGATCCAAGATATTACTATATTTTCTTTGAACCTTTACACGGTTTGTCTTCTATGTTTTTCCAAGTGGTTAATAAAAATGTTGGACAGGGCCGAGCGCGGTGGCTCAAGCCTGTAATCCCAGCACTCTAGGAGGCTGAGGCAGGCGGATCACGAGGTCAGGAGATCGAGACCATCCTGGCTAGTATGGTGAAACCCTGTCTCTAGTAAAAAATAGAAAAAATTAGCCAGGCGTGGTGGCGGGTGCCTGTAGTCCAAGCTACTTGGGAGGCTGAGGCAGGAGAATGGCGTGAACCTGGGAGGTGGAGCTTGTAGTGAGCTGAGATCACGCCACTGCACTCCAACTTGGGCGACAGAGTGAGACTCCTTCTCAAAAAAAAAAAAAAAAAAAGAATAAAAAGGGTTGGACAGGAGAGGAAGAAAATTTTATTGTCCTAGGGAGAAATTATGTCTAGTGTATAAACAAGTAGTGTTTGCAGTGTTGTGATTTGAATGCAGATTATCTGTGTGAACATTTTTTGATAGTGCCAGCTGTGCCACCTTTGTGAACTTGATAATGTTTGAGGTTAGGATGGGCTCCTTAGCCTTAGTTCATGGCTACGATGTTTTAACAAGGGGCAAAGATGCTACTAAAAGGTCTGTGTGGACTTACTAAGGCATGGGGAATGAGAAAGAAATATCAGCTTTAAAAAGATGTTAACTTCATTTTTGTCTTCCTGTACAGGAGGAAGGGTGGCACTAAACTTTTCTCAGAGTTTTGTTTCTGACATTTTCTCTCCCCTCCCCTCCTCTCCTTCCCCTCTCTGCTCTCCTCTCTCCGACCCCCCTCCCTCTCCCCTCTCCCCTCTTCCCTCTTCCCTCTCCCCTCTCCCTTCTCCCCTCTCCACTTTCCCCTTTCCCATCTCCCCTCTCCCCTTTCCCCTCTCCCCTCTTCCCTCTCCCCTCTCCCTTCTCCCCTCTCCCCTTTCCCCTTTCCCATCTCCCCTCTCCCCTTTCCCCTCTCCCCTCTTCCCTCTTCTCTTGGCTGGTCTTGAACTCCTGACCTCAAGTGATCTGCCTGCCTTGACCTCCCAGAGTGTTGGGATTACAGGCGTGAGCCACTGTGCCCGGTCTCTCTCCGCATTTTCTGTGCTCTAGATATGCTGGGCAACTTACCCTTTTCCAGACAGGGCTATAATGTTCCTACCTTTATTGCTTTGCTCAGGGTGTTGTTATATCATTGGAATCCCATGATTCCCTTTCTCTGCTTGGGGAATGTTAACTGAAAAAGCTCAAATGTCGTCTCTTTTTTATGCCTTTTCCCACTCTGCCTGATATAAATAAGCATTGCTGCTTCTACTGCAGTTGGTACCAACCTCTAGTATGGCATTTAGCCTTTTAGATCATGCTTAATTGCATCTCTGCCTCAGGGACTGAGGATAAGGAACTTTGTCTTCATGTTTGTATCATCAGGACCTAGTTCATAGTGAGTGACTGGTGAATGCTTAATTAAGAATCCAACCTAGTGAAGAATTTTATTTTGTTTTATTAATCCTGATGGTATTTTAAAAGGCAGGCTGTAAACGTAATAATATTTGATTGTTAGAAATTTGTGACATCATGAGTATACTTTTTTTCTCTTGCCCTTTCTCTTTCTTGAGCTTGTTAGAGAGGTTTAGTGCCTATGGCTAAGTTCAAATGACAGATTTTGAGTGGGAGCCTTAGGATTCCAGTATGAATCCCTCTCTCTCACCTCCAGTTTCACAGTCATCACAACAGTGATCCAGAAGTCTTACAGCAGGTAATTGGGATGCAGTTTGAACTTATCCTGACAATACCTCTTTTGTTTGACATCTTTGGGGAATGCTGTGTTTTGGATGAGTGACTTTTCCAGGGAATTCAAGGTTAAACCTTTAAGAGCACCAAGAAAAGATTTTGTCTATTTTTGTTAGATTTTTTTCTTTTTTTTTTTTTGAGACGGAGTCTCGCTCTGTCGCCCAGGCTGGAGTGCAGTGGCCAGATCTCAGCTCACTGCAAGCTCCGCCTCCCGGGTTTACGCCATTCTCCTGCCTCAGCCTCCCGAGTAGCTGGGACTACAGGCGCCCGCCACCTCGCCTGGCTAGTTTTTTGTATTTTTTAGTAGAGACGGGGTTTCACCGTGTTAGCCAGGATGGTCTCGATCTCCTGACCTCGTGATCTGCCCGTCTCGGCCTCCCAAAGTGCTGGGATTACAGGCTTGAGCCACCGTGCCTGGCCCTAGATTTTTTTCTAAAATATGACATATTTAGTCTTTGCTATATTGTGAATTCAGTATCTTGAATACATTTGAGCTTTTTATTTTCCTGTGTAACATTTCCTTCTGATTACATAACATATATATCATTACAGAAATGTCAGTAAATACAGAAAAACATACAAAAAAGAACATAAAGGTGATGTCTTATTTTCGTTACCCGGACAGTACCTCTCAACATATTGGCATATCTTTTTAGTTTTTTTTTTTGTATATACATTTAAGTAGGCATTTAAAATAAATTTGGAACCGTACTGCTTATATTGTCTTATGATCTACTTTTATTTTAAATCTATTGTATTTTGAACATGTTCTTTTTTTTTTTTTTTTTTTTTTTTTTTTTTAATAGACGGAGTCTCGCTCTGTCACCCAGGCTGGAGTGCAGTGGCCGGATCTCACCTCACTGCAAGCTCCGCCTCCCGGGTTCGGGCCATTCTCCTGTCTCAGCCTTCTGAGTAGCTGGGACTACAGGCGCCCGCCACCTCACCCGGCTAGTTTTTTGTATTTTTTAGTAGAGACGGGGTTTCACCGTGTTAGCCAGGATGGTCTCGATCTCCTGACCTCGTGATCCGCCCGTCTCGGCCTCCCAAAGTGCTGGGATTACAGGCTTGAGCCACCGCACCCGGCCTGAACATGTTCTTATATCTGGATTCTTCACTCTTTTAAGACTGCCGTTCTGTAATACATGTATACTGTCCTTTACTTATTTTCCTACTTTTGAGCAGTTAGTTGTTTGAAATTAACTGTTGCCAGATTGCCCTCCAGGACAGTGAGAGTACTTGTTTTCTGCAGCTTTGTTATAATAGGGCATTATTTCCTCCGCAGATTTGCATTTTGAAAAATTTTGGCTGGGCTCGGTGGCTCACGCCTGTAATTCCAGCACTTTGGGAGTCCCAGACAGGCGGATCACGAGGTCAGGAGATCGAGACCATCCTGGCTAACACGGTGAAACCCCGTCTCTACTAAAAATACAAAAATTAGCCGGGCGCGGTGGCGGGCGCCTATAGTCCCAGCTACATGGGAGGCTGAGGCAGGAGAATGGCGTGAACCCGGGAGGCGGAGCTTGCAGTGAGAGCAGAGATCGCGCCACTGCAATCCAGCCTGGGCGACAGAGTGAGACTTCGTCTCAAAAAAAAAAAAAAAAAAAAAAAAAAAAAGAAAAATTTCAAAATTGATACATGCTTGAGAGGAGTAAATCCTCAAGCATGACAAAAGTAAAAGGTCCCCTACTACCAGTTCCACTTCTTGAGTATCAGTTGTTTAACTGAGTTTCTGGTGATTTGACATTATTAATACAGACAAGTGATTACGATGGTTATGACATTAATACAGGGATATTTGTTTCTTCCTCGCTGACATCCATAGGAAAATTGCTAGTTTTTCCTATGGATGTTGCCACACCATTATGAAAATTGCCACACCATTATGGTGTGTTAAGTCACCACCCTGACACAAAAACTCTGGAATATTTATATGAAAGCAGGAACCCTTATTACCAAATCGTTTTTCTCCAGTGGTTGCAGCGTGAAAGTTTTCTGCTGTCTTTGGAACTTTGTCTGCAAACAGCTCAAAGGACACGTGGCTCAGGGGCTGTCCATGGCCTAGAGCATGGTGGGGTTGACCATGGCTGGTGGCAGGGAGCTTTCAGGGGCAGTGGCATCTCCAAAGCCTTGCCCATTTTCTAATTGAGTTGTTTGGTTTTTTGTTGTTGAGTTATAGGAGTTCTTTATATTTTTTGGATAGTAATCCTTTATACAGCAGTCCCCAACCTTTTTGACACCAGGGGCTAGTTTTATGGAACGTAGTTTTTCCATGGACAGGATGAGGGCATGGTTTTGGGATGATTCAAGTGCACTACATTTATTTTGTACTTTATTTCTATTTTTATTACATTGAAATGTATAATGAAATAACTATACAACTCACCATGATGTAGAATCAGCGGGAGCCCTGAACTTGTTTTCCTGCAACTAGATGGTCCCATCTGGGGGTGACGGAAGACAGTGACACCAGAAGTGTGTTGCTTATGTCTAGTCAATGTCTTAGTCTCGCTTTGGTTGCCATCACTCCAGAAAACTCTGCTGCACAAAAATAAGATGTTGGAAATGGAAGCAGGCTTTTCAGTGCTTTTGTGGAAATCTCAGGATATTCCACCTTGACTCTAATCCAGAATGTATGGAGATTTGAAGTTGTCCCAAGCATACTATTAAGGCTACCGTCATTTCTAATCTCAAGCAGTTGATCCTCTTCTAGTGCGCACAAAGTCAGTTCACCTGGTTTATTCACAAATGGGTCGTGGATTTATTCCTTCCCAGTTTGGGGGCCTTTTGTGGTTTGGAAATAATGCTCAGACTCTTTTGAAAGCTGAGATAGGTGATCATGCACCAGCTGGGAGAAAGAAGGCCCTGGCTCAGTCTCTTTTAAAATCTCTGCTGGCCGAGTGTGGTGACTCACAACTATAATCCCAGCACTTTGGGAGGCCAAGGCAGGTGGATCACCTGAGGTCAGGAGTTTGAGACCAGCCTGGCCAACATGGTGAAACCCCATCTCTACCGAAAATACAAAAATTAGCTGGGCATGGTGACATGCACCTGTAATCCCAGCTCCTGGGAAGGCTGAGGTAGGAGAATCGTTTGAATCTGGGAGGTGGAGGCTGCAGTGAGCTGAGATTGTGCCACTGCACTCCAACCTGGACAACAGAGCGAGACTCTGTCTCAAAAACAAACAAACAAACAAAAAAGGCCAGTGCGGTGGCTCATGCCTGTAATCCCAGCACTTTGGGAGGCCGAGGTGGGTAGATCACGAGGTCAGGAGATCGAGACCATCCTGGCTAACATGGTGAAACCCTGTCTCTACTAAAAATACAAAAAAAAATTAGCTGGTTGTGGTGACGGCCGCCTGTAGTCCCAGCTACTCGGGAGGCTGAGGCAGGAGAATGGCATGAACCTGGGAGGCGGAGCTTGCAGTGAGCTGAGATTGTGCCACTGCACTCCAGCCTGGGCGACTGAGCAAGACTCTGTCTCAGAAAAAAAAAAAAAAAGCTGGGCACAGTGGCTCACTCCTGTAATTCCAGCACTTTGGGAGGCCAAGGTGGGAGGATCACTTGAGGTCAGGAGTTTGAGACCAACCTGGCCAACATGGTAAAACCCCATCTCTACTAAAAATACAAAAAATAGCTGGGCATGATGGCAGGTGCCTGTAATCCCAGCTACTCGGGAGTTTGAGGCAGGAGAATCACTTGAACTTGGGAGGCGGAGGTTGCAGTGAGCCAAGATCATGCCAATGCACTCCAGCCTGGGTAACAGAGTGAGACTACGTCACAAAAAAAAAAAAAAAAAAAAAAAAAAAAAATTCTGCGAAATCCCAGTGTTCACTCATCGCCCTCATAATTCCAGTTTGGCTTTGAATGCAGCTACTTTATCTGCTGATTTGAACACAGTTGTTGTTCTCCCTTGAAGTGACAGATTGAGCAGGTTGAATATGTCACAGAAGTAAGCAGTTTGTGTCTCATTCTGTGTCACTGAAATGTGCTGCCAGTGGTGACTGTTTTTCTAAAAGAAATCACTGGAGCTGCTCTCATAACTCAAAAACTCTGGCCAGTGATCTACCGTTAGAAAGCCATCTCACTTCTGTATATAAGAGAAGACATGTAAGCTCTGCATCCATCTCCTCATAGAACTGTGCAAATAGACGTGAGCTAAGGGCATGTACTTTAATGTGGTTGATAATTTTAATCACATCCTGCAAACTGTTAAGTTTAGGCGACATTTTTTTTTTGTCATTTTTTGACACAGTGCGTAGACTCACATTCCGAAGTGACCTCTTTGACCTGAGTAGTGAAATTAGAAAGCTGTCCAGTTATGGCAGACATTCCTTCTATGCATATACTGATACAAAATGACCAATTCAATTTTCCTGATATGTAATCAGAGACTTGAATAGTTCTGCAGCTGTGGTGCTGGTTGGCAACAAAGGTACACACAACATATCCTCATGTGCATCCTCCTGAAAAATATATTGCACAAAAGCAAGCACTGTTGCCTTGTCAACATTGCTGGACTTGTCAACCTGGATTGTGTACCACAGTGACTCAGTCCTCTCTTACAGTTGTACCTCAATATATTCTGCTGTTTTATCTATTTGTCTAATTATAGTACTAGCCGAAAGAGGAATGTGTGCCACCTTTTGAACTGCAGCCTCTCCTAAAAGTTTATGGCAAATGTCCTCAGCAGCAGGCAGGATCAACTTTTCACCAATAATAAAGGGCTTCTTAGTTTTAGCGATGTGGTTAGCCACTAAGAATGATGCTCTCAAGTGCAGACACATTTGATCTGCACTTGGCCTCCAGTAATTGCTTCTATTCTTAGTGTTTCATTTTTTTTTTTCTTTTGAAAAACTCCAAAGGCTTGTCTTTTAATGCAGGGTGCTTGGTCTCCATGTGGTGAGACAGTTTTGAAGGTTTTCATGGCTTTGTTGGATAGCTGGTTGCCACATATTATACAAAGCACTTGGAGAATGTGAATCATTTGTTGCAAGGAACCTGAAATGTAAGTAGAACTCTTGGTATTTTCATTAATTAATTGATTGATTTGTGAGATGGGGTCTTGCTCTGTTGCCCAGGCTGGAGTACAGCCTCTGCCTCGCTGCAACCTCTGCCTCCTGGGTTCAAGCGATTCTCCTGGCTCAGCTTCCCGAGTAGCTGGGCTTATAGGCACATGCTACCACACCAGGCTAATTTTTGTAGTTTTAGTAGAGACAGAGTTTCGCCGTGTTGGCCAGGCTGGTCTCAAACTCCTGACCTCAGGTGATCCTGCCTGCCTCGGCCTCTTAAAGTGCTGGAATTACAGGCATGAGCCACCATGCCCAGCCGGTATTTTCTTTTAAATGCAGCTTTCTTTATTGTTGGCATTCTTAGAGTGTCTTAGAGTCTTCTGTCTCATCATTGAGTCTTCCCCACTTTTCAAAGAAGCTTTCCAGTGATGTTTATTTTTTACTCATTTTGGCTAGAGCTAGCTTGTGGGCTTACCAAAACTGTGACTGAGACAAATACACCATGTGGGAAAGAGGCATGGACTGTAAATAAAATAATGGGCAGGCCATTTAAGGACTAAATTAAGTGTTGGATTGTGACTTAAAGCCTGCCACCAGATACAGCTGTGTTAAGTACATTAACTCACTTGCCACTATAAAGCCTGCCACCCGATGCAGCTTAATTGTCACTTGCCACTCACTGATAGGGTTTCAAATGAGCCTACAAGCAATTGATTGTCAAACCTCTCTGCTAATGTTAATCTGTATTTGCAGCTGCTCCCCAGTGCCAGCATCATTGCCTCAGCTTCACCTCAGATCATCAGTGTCTTAGTCTATACTCACGGTGCTAATAAAGACGTACCTGAAACTGGGTAATTTATAAAGAAAAGAGGTTTAATTGACTTGTAGTTCAGCATGCCTTGGGAGGCCTCAGGAAACTTAAAATCATGGCAGAAGGGGAAGCAAACATGTCCTTCTTCACATGGCAGCAGCAAGGAGAAGTGCTGAGCAAAAGGGGGAAAAGCCCCTTGTGAAACCATCAGATCCTGTGAGAACTCACCATCAAATCTTCATGAGAACAGCAGCATGGGAGTAACCGGTCCCATGATTCAGTTACCTCCCACCAAGTCCCTCCCACGACACATGGGGATTATGGGAGCTATAATTCAAGATAAGATTTGGGTAGGGACACAGCCAAACCATATCAGCCAGGCATTAGATTCTCATAAGGAGCATACAACCTAGATCCCTTGCATGTGCAGTTCACAATGGGGTTCGTGCTCCTATGAGAATCTAATGCTGCTGCTGATCTGACAGGAGGCGGAGCTCAGGTGGTAATGTGAGCAGTGGGGAGTGGCTGTAAATACATACGGATGTGGGTTTGCTTCTTTACCCACTGCTCACCTCCTGCTGTGTGGCTTAGTTCCTAACTGGGATAAAGCAGGGTTGGGGAGCCCTGCTTTATCAGATAGGTGATCTGGAAATATTTCTCCCATTCTGTGGTTGTCTTTTTGCTCACTTGATGGTGTCTCTAGATGTATAAAAATTTTAAATTTTGATGAAGTCCAATTTATTTTGTTGTCTGTACTGGTGGTGTCATGCTATGAAACCGTTACCAAAGTCAGGATCATGAAGCTTTTCCTCTATGATTGTTTATAATTTATTTTTATTGTGGCAAAACATATGTAACATAAAATTTGCTATTTTTACCATTTTTTTTTGAAACAAGGTCTTGCTCTCTCACCCAGACTGGAGTGCAGTGATGCAGTTATAGTTCACTGTAGTCTCAAACTCTTGGGCTCAAGTGATCCTCTGCTTCAGCCTCACCAGTAACTAGTACTACAGGTGTGTGCCACCATGCCTGGCTAATCTTTTAAATTTTTTGTATGGATGGGGTCTTGCCATGTTGCCTAGGCTGGTCTTGAACTCTTGGTCTCAAGAGACCCTTCTACCTTGGCCTCCTAGAGAGCTGGGGTTACAGGCATGAGCCATTGTGCCCTGCCCATTTTGAAGCATATAGTTCTGTGGCATTAAGTGTGTTCACAGTGTTGTGTAACTATCATCAAATGTCTATCTCTGCAATTTTTTCGTTATCCCATACTGAAATTCTACACCAGTTAAATAACTCTTTATTCCCCCTCACCTCCAACCCCTGGCAACTACTGTTCTTCATTCATTCATTCATTCATTCATTCATTATTTTGAGATGGAATCTCGTTCTGTTGCCCAGGATGGAGTGCAGTGGTGTGATCTTGGCTCACTGCAACCTCTGCCTCCTGGGTTCAAGTGATTCTCCTGCCTCAGCCTCCTGAGTAGCTGGGACTACAGGCACGCACCAGCACGCCCAACAAATTTTTGTATTTTTAGTAGATATGGGGTTTCACTATGTTGGCCAAGCTAGTCTCAAACTCCTGACTTCGTGATCCACCCACTTTAGCTTCCCAAAGTGCTGGGATTACAAGTAAAGGCCACTGTGCCTGGCCTCTACTTTCTATCTCTGTGATTTTGACTATTCTAGGTAACTCATATAAATATAATCATATGGCTGGGCATAGTGGCTCACGCCTGTTATCCCAGCACATTGGGAGGCCGAGGTGGGCGGATCACGAGGTCAAGAGATCAAGACCATCCTGGCTAACATGGTGAAACCTTGTCTCTACTAAAAATACAAAAAAATTAGCCGGGCGTGGTGGCGGGCGCCTGTAGTCCCAGCTACTCGGGAAGCTGAGGCAGGAGAATGGTGTCAACCCAGGAGGCGGAGCTTTCAGTGAGCTGAGATTGTACCACTGCACTCCAGCCTGGGCGACAGAGTGAGACTCTGTCTCAAAAAAAAAAAAAAAAAAAAGTAATCATACAATGTTTGTCCTTTTGTGTCTGGCATATTTCACTTAGCATGAGGTCTTCAGGGTTTATCCGTGGTGTAGTCTATGTAACTTTGTTCTTTCTTATGTCTGAATGATATTTCAATGTATGGGTATACCACATTTGATTTATTCATTCTTCTGCTGATGGACACTTGGGTTGTTTCTACCTTTTGGCTATTGTAAATAATGCTGCAGTTAACATTGGCATGCTAATACTTGTTAAGCTCCCTGTTTTCTATTTCTTTGGGTATATACCAAGAAGTGGAATTGCTGAACAATATGGTAATTCTGTCTTTAGTGCTTTTAGGAGCTAGCGTACTGTTTTCTGTAGTAGCTGTACTACTTTACATTCCCACCAGCAGTGCACAAGGATTCTAGTTCCTCTGCATCCTCCCCAGTACTTGTTGTTTTCTGATTTTTGATCATAGCCTTTCAAATAGATGTGAAGTGGTGTCTCATTGTGGTTTTGATTTGTATTTCCCTAATGATTAGTGATGTTGAGAATCTTCTCATGTGCTTGTTGGCCGTTTGTATGTCTTTTTTGGAAAAAATGTCTGTTCAAATCCTTTGCCCATTTTGGAAGTCAATTTGAAAAGTTCTTTTTTTTTTTTTTTTTGAGACAGAGTCTTACCCTGTCACCAGATTGGAGCGCAGTGGCATGATCATAACTCACTGCAGTTTCAAACTCTTGAGCTCAGGGGATTCTCCCACCTCAGCCTCCTGGCTAGCTGGGACTACAGCTGTGTGCCACCGTGCCTAGTTAATTTATTTTTTATTTTTTAGAGGTAATAGTCTTGCTATATTGCCCAGACTGGTTTTGAACTTCTAGCTTCAAGAGATCCTTCTGCCTCAGACTTCCAAAATGTTGAGATTACAGGCATGAGCCACTGTGCCTGGCCTCAATTTTGTTTTTGTTTTTGTTTTTTTGTTGTTGAAGTGTAGGAGTTCTTTATTTCAGTAGTCTGCAACATTTTTGGCACCAGGGACTGGTTTCGTGGAAGACAATTTTTCAACGGACCACAGAGGGGATGGTTTCGGGATGAAACTGTTCCACCTCAAGATCATCAGGTATTAGATTCTCATAAGGAACGTGCAACCTAGATCCTTCACATAAACAGTTCACAATAGGGTTCACACTCCTATGAGAATCTAGTGCCCCTGCTGATCTGACTGGAGGCAGAGCTTAGGCAATAATGCTCGTTCACCCACTGCTCACCTCGTGCTTTTGCGGCTCGGTTCTTAACAGGCCACAGATTGGTATTAATCTGTGACCCAGGGGTTAGGGACCCCTGCTTTATATATTCTGGATATTAATTTCTTATCAGATACATGGTTTGCAAATATTTTCTCATTCTGAAGCTGTTTGCCTTTTCACTGTGTTGATAGTGTCCTTTGATGCAAGAAAGTTTTAAGTTTGATGAAGCTGATTTATCTTTTTTTTTTTATTGCCTGTGTCTTTGGTGACATATCTAAGAAATTATGGACAAATCCAGTGTCATGAACCTTTCCCCGTATGTTTTCTTCTAAGAGTTTTTTAACTTTAGCTTTTATGTTTAAGGCTTTGATCCATTTTGAGTCAGTTTTTATATGTGGTATTATAAGGTTCTGATTTTATTCTTTGTGGATATCCAGTTTTCCCAGCACTATTTGTTGAAGATACTATCCCTTTCCCATTAAACGGTGTTGGCACCATGGTCGAGTATCATTTGACAGTATATGTGAGGGTTTATTCTGGGCTCTGTATTCTGTTTCATTGGTCTGTATAGTTCTGTCTTTATACCAGTATCACACTGTTTTGATACTGTAGGTTTATACTAAGTTTAAATATCAGAAGTGTGAGTCTTCCAACTTTGTTCTAATTTTCCAGTTATTTTTGCTATTAGAGGACCCTTGAGATTCCATGTGAATTTCAGGATGAATTTTTAAATATTTCTGCAAAGAATACTGTTGGAATTTTGGTAGGGACTGAATTGAATCTGTAGATTGCTTTGGGCAGGATTGTCATCTTAACAATGTTAAGTCTTCCAATCAGTTAACATGGGCTATCTTTATTTAGGTATTTAATTTCTTTTGGCAGTGTTTTGTAGTTTTCAGTATACAAATTTTTCATTTTTTTGGTTAAACATATACCTAAGTATTGCATTTTTTGATGCTACTGTAAGTGGAATTGTTTTCTTCCTTTTCATATTGTTAATTAATTTCCTTTCCTTTTCCTTTTTTTATTTTTATTTATTTATTTATTTTTTATTTATTTATTTTTTTTGAGATGGAGTCTCGCTCTGTCACCCAGGCTGGAGTGCAGTGGCGTGATCTCGGCTCACTGCAAGCTCCGCCTCCCGAGTTTACGCCATTCTCCTGCCTCCACCTCCTGAGTAGCTGGGAGTACAGGCGCCCGCCACCTCACCCGGCTAATTTTTTGTATTTTTTTAGTAGAGACGGGGTTTCACCGTGGTCTCGATCTCCTGACCTTGTGATCCACCCGCCTCGGCCTCCCAAAGTGCTGGGATTACAGGCGTGAGCCACCGCGCCCAGCCTTTATTTTATTTTTTAAGACAGAGTCTCACTCTGTCGCCCAGGCTAGTGTGCAGTGGCATGATCTCGGCTCACTGCAACCTCCACCTCCTGGGTTCAAGCCATTCTCATGGCTCAGCCTCCCAAGTAGCTGAGACTACAGGCACCTGCCACCATGCCTGGCTAATTTTTTGTATTTTTGGTAGAGATGGGGTTTCACCATGTTAGCCAGGTGAGTCTCGAACTCCTGACCTCAGATGATCCTCCCACCTTGGCCTCCCAAAGTGCTGGGATTACAGGTGTGAGCCACTGCGCCTGGCCTTCCTTTTCATATCATTCTCATGTTGTTCATATACAGAAATACAGCTGGTTTTTGCATGTTGATTTTATGTCCCGCACTGCTGAATTCATTTATTAGCTCTAATAGGCCTTTAAAAAAATACTTTAAGGTTTGCTGTATACAAAATTGTTGGCCGAGTGCGGTGCCTTATGCCTGTAATCCCAGCACTTTGGGAGTCTGAGGCAGGAGGATCACCTGAGGTCAGGAGTTTGAGACCAGCCTGGCCAACATGGCCAAACCCCATCTCTATTAAAAATACAAAAAATTAGCCAAGTGTGGTGGCAGGCACCTGTAATCCCAGCTACCTGGGGGGCTGAGGCATGAGAATCACTTGAACCTGGGAGGTGGAGGTTGCAGTGAGCTGAGATTGTGCCACTGCACACCAGCCTGGGGGATAGAGTGAGACTTTGTATCCAAAAAAACTAAAAAATAAATAAAAATAAAAATAAAAGAATTTAAGAGTTTCTAATACTCAGAGGCAGATATCCCTAAAAATGTAGATTTCCTTTGTAGATACAGATTTCTTTTACAAAAGAGTTTCAGGATAGCCAATTAAATTCCAGAAAGGTGTATTTTAGTTCAATAGGGTATTATTTTTAACATAACTACTGTTTCTTAGCTAAAATTACTGAGTTCAGAGTAATGGTTGGAGCCCATTAAAGAATGGGGCCAACAGGCTGGGTGCAGTGGCTCACCCCTGTAATCCCAGCACTTTGGGAGGCCAAGGCAGGCAGATCACTTGAGGCCAGGAGTTCAAGACCATCCTTGCCTACATGGTGAAACCCTGTCTCTACTAAAAAATACAAAAATTTGCTGGGCGTGGTGGCGCATGCCTGTAATCCCAGCTACTTGGGAGGCTGAGGCATGAGAGTCACTTGAACTGGGGAGGTGGAGGTTACAGTGAGGCTGAGATCACTCCACTCCACTCCAGCCTGGGCGGCAGAGCCAGACTCTGTCTCAAAACAAACAAAAAACAAAAAACAAAAAACAAAAAGAACTCAGTATAAATAGATCTGAAAAAGAAGCAAGCCTATTTTAATTGAGGGCCTACCTTCATAAACACCTTATCTAGGATAGCTTTCTTTTCCCCTTTGGGGCAGGCTAATAACTAAGCCAAAAGTTTAGCAGATTTAATTTTTTTAAAAAATCAATTAGTCACTTAAGGTTTTTATTTGCTTTTGATAAAGTCTTTAGATAAAAATATTGCAATCTTTTTAGAAGCTTCTACATATCAATAGGCATCCCTAGATAAGACTAATTTGGGAGCCCCCAATCACATGCACTTCAGTTGAGTGTTGTTCCTTTGGAACGTTGCACTGTAACTTAACTTTAGTAAGATTTCACTATTTCTGTAAGACTTTGCTGCCTGCAGAGCCTAATACTTATGCATGTATAAGCCGGAAGGAACTCAGTTCTTCACAAATTAAGGAGCCTCTTTTTACCTCAAATACTGGCTTTGCTCTCAGGTTCCCTAATGAACTTAGCTAATGTTTTTTTTTCCAAGTACACAAGAAAAATGAAACAGAGGGTAGAACGCACAAATCCCTGTGAATTTCCAAAAGCCAAATTTTATAACCCCTCCAATTATTGCCATTTACTACCAGTTTCTTTCTGACCCAGTCAAATGTAAGAGGCCTCTAACTGGATCCAGGCCAGTTAATACCAGATGTAATCTGATCCCAGACAGTCCAGTTTCTGTCATGACCTCCAAACCCAGTTTGGATCAGAAGTTTGCTCACATAAACTTGAAGAGCTCTAAACACCAATCTGTGGAACTTAGGAATCCCAGAGAGGACTTACCACGATCCTCAGCTGTTCTGAGAGAGGAATGGACACAGTGGGCCTGGTGGGTACCTCGCTTGGTCACTCAGTGCTCCTGGGGGTCGCTAGAAGCTCTACTTCGGATCCCACTTCTGACACCATCTGTTAAAAGAAAAACTTCAGCTGAATTCAATTTAAAAGACTTTAATTGAGCAAAGAATGATTCACAAATCGGGCAGCCTTCTAAGCCAGAGTGGGCTCAGTGACTCCAGCCCAGCCACATGGTAGAGGAGGATTTATGGACAGAAAAAGGAAAATGATGTACAGAAAATGAAGTGAGGTACAGAAGTGGCCAGATTGGTTATAGCCTGGGGTTTGTCTTATTTGAACATGGTTTGAACAGAATCAGGTCCTTAAGGCATCAGGACCTCTGTGTCTCCATTTGATATCTTAGTGTCTATGTGTTGCTTTCTTTCTTGCAGTCATTTACTTTTAAAAATTTACTCCTTTTATTATTGGGGACCATAGCTCCTGCAGTTCTGGATACATGTTTACAACAGCATGATGGAATAGGAAAGAGCTGTTTCCAGTCAGGAAAACTTAAGGAATGAATGATATGGCCCAGTCTACTTCATATACCCAGTTATTGAAGGGGTCTAATTGATAGCCCCACTGAAATCACTAGAGTGGGGGAGATTTTGTAAAAGGTAAGAATTAGGAATGCTGAGCACACAGAACAGTAAGGAGACAAGACTACCTTATGCACATTGCGTGCACAAAGCTATTGTAAATGTCAAACATGAACAATGGATAGAAGTAGAATGTGCTGTAGGAGTTCAGAGCTTGGGGGCATACAAGGCAATATCCCTAAGAGTGAAAGTACAACTGAGTGTTGATGAGTGAATAGGATTTTGAGTGAAAAAGAAGCATGAGAGCAAATTCAGGTCGCAGGGGACAGTAAGGTATGAAAGATTTGTGCAAGGTGTTTTGGGAGGACCATGTTATTTGCAGCTACCATCTTCCCTTTAATCTAGTGGTACTTTTTTGGGGGTGGGGTGGAGTAGGTGTCAATTCCATTTTGAGAATCTGATAAGTGCTATGGGAAACCCACATATGCACAAGTAAAATTTTACTAGTCGTGTCAGAATATTTATGGACTTCTTGTTGCTTATCTTTGGACTCAGGTTAAGAATCTCCACTTCAAACATTTCAACTTGTCTTTTTTTCTCTACATTGTGTGTATACTTTTTAAAGCCCACCTTTATGCTCCTGATTTTCTGACACATAGCACTGAATTCTTTTTTTTTTTTTTTTTTTTAAAAAGAGAGAATCTCACTCACTCTGTTGCTCAGGCTGGCATGCAGTGGCGCTATCTAGGCTCACTGTAACCTCTACCTCCTGGGTTAAAGCAGTCCTCCCTCTTCAGCCTCCCGAGTAGCTGGATTGCAGGTGTGCACCACCATGCCTGGCTAATTTTTGTATTTTCAGTAGAGACGGGGTGTCACCATGTTGACCAGGCTGGTCTCAAATTCCTGACCTCAAGTGATCCACATGCCTCGGCCTCCCAGAGTGCTGGAATTACAGGCATGAGCCACTGTGCTCGCCCATAGCACTGAATTCTAGTTTCAGAATTTATTTCTGTCATTTACTTAATTGAAATGAAGAGTTTAAAGGAAAATGCAAGTCTGGGCATGGTGGCTCACGCCTGTAATCCCAGCATTTTGGGAGGCCGAGGCAGGTGGGTCACCTGAGGTTAGGAGTTCAAGGCCAGCCTGGCCAAAATGGTGAGACCTCGTTTTTACTAAAAATACAAAAAATTAGCTGGGGGTGTGGTGGCGGGTGCCTGTAATCCCAGCTACTTGGGAGGGTGAGGCAGGAGAATTACTTGAACCCAGGAGGTTGAGGTTGCAGTGAGCTGAGATCGCGCCACTGCACTCCAGCCTGGGCAATAAGACCAAAACACCGTCTCAAAAACAAACAAACAAACAAACAAACAAACCCCCAAAATGAGCCGGGCACAACCTTAGCCTCTAGAAGATTGCTTTTTTGTCTTGTTTTGTCATTTCTTCTTTTATTATTATTATGGACTCATGGGTTTTTGTTTATTCAGTGTGACTCAGCTCGTCATTATAATTCTCTAATGCTTTTAAAGTTCTTCTGTGATGACTTCCTGTGACTGGAGAGACACCTGTTTTTGTCTGCTGCTTTGTTGTGATAATTGATTGTATTTGGTCTTAGGTCCTAAAGTCTTTGCTATTTTAATTTTTTTGAGGTAAAAATCAGTTATATAAAATTTATTCTCATAATAAATTTTCTTCCATGATGTTTATCATCTTTTGCTTACTATTTTTCTTTTTTTATCTTTTAAAAATAGGGTGTTGAGGTATAATTCACATACCATATAGTTAAGCCTTTAAACTGTACTATCCCATTATTTTTAATATATTTGTAGAGTTGTGCCTTCATCAGCTGTATCTAATTCCAGAACAGTTTCATTACCCCTGATAGAAATCCTATACCCATTAGCAGTCACTACTCATTCTGTCTCCCCCACCCTGGCACCCCCAATTGACTTTTTGTCTCTAAGGATTTGCGTATTCTAGGCATTTAATATGAATGGAATCATGTAATATGTGACCTTTTGTGTTTCACTGAGTATGTTTTTAAGGCTTATCCATGTTTTAGCATATATCAATACTTCATTCCTTTTTATGGCTGAATAATATTCTATTATATGGATATACTATATTTGTCCATCTACCAGAATGGATACTTGGATTGTTTCTACTTTTTCATTTTTCATCGTTATGAATAATTATGCTACAGACATTCATATACAAGTTTCTCTGTGGATGTATGTTTTCAGTTTTTTTTTTTTTTTTTTTTTTGGCTGTATACCCAGAAGTGGAATTGCTGGATCATATGGTAATTTTTTAGTTTTTTGAGGAACTGTTAACACTTTTTTTTCAGTAGAGGCTGCACTGTTTTTCATATGTGCCCACTAGCTGTGCACAAGGATTCCAGTTTCTTCATATCCTCACCCATACTAATTGTTTTCTGTCTTTTAAGAAGTGGCATCTCATTGTGGTTTTAATTTGCATTTCCCTGATGGCTAATGATGTTAAGTCTCTTTTTGTGTGCTTATTGGCCATTTGTATCTCTTCACTGGGGAAATGTCTGTTCAGTTCCTTTGCCCATTTTTGAATTGGGTCTGTTCTTTTGTTGTTGAGTTTTAGGGGTTCTCTACATATTCTAGATACCAATCCTTTATCAGATAAGTGATTTACAGATTTTTTTCCCATCTTGTAGGTTGCTTTTTCACTTCGTTGATAGTTTGCTTTTATGAAGTCCAATTTGTGAATTTTTCTTTTGTCATCAGTGCTGTTGGTGTATCAAGGAAATCATGGCCAAATCCATTTTAGGTCTTTTACCTATTTTGAGTTAATTTTTGTATGTGATAGTAGAGAAGGGTCCAACTTCATTCTTTTGTATGTGAATATTCAGTTTTTTCAGCACCATTTGTTGAAGAGGCTGTCCTTTTCCCATCAAATGAGATCTTGGCACCCTTGTCAAAAATCATTTGACCATATATGTGGGGGTTTATTTATGGGTTTTCTATTCTGTTTCACTGGTCTATTTGTCTGTCATTACACATGTGTCATACTGTTTTGATACTGTAGCTTTGTCATAAGTTTTAAAATCAGGAAGTTGAGCCTTCCAACTTTGTTCTTATTTTTAATATTATTTTGGCTATTTGGATTCCATGTGTATTTTCAGATGGACTTTTTCTATTTCTGCGAAGAATGTTGTTGGGCATTTTTTTTTTTTTTTGAGACAGATTCTTGCTCTGTTGCCCAGGCTGGAGTGCAGTGGCATGATCTCTGCTCGCTGCAACCTCTGCCTCCTGGGTTCAAGCAATTCTTTTGCCTCAGCCTCCTGAATAGCTGGGATTTAAGGCACCCATCACCATGCTCGGCTAATTTTTCTTTTTTTTTTTTTGGATTTTTTTAGTAGAGACAGAGTTTCAGCATGTTGGCTGGGCTGGCCTTGAACTCTTGATCTCAGGTGATCCCCTCACCTTGGCTTCCCAAAGTTTTGGGATTACAGGTGTGAGCCATCACGCTCGGCCTGTTGTTAGGTATTGGATAGGGCATTGAGTCTGTAGATTGCTTTGGGCAGTATTGTCATCATAACAGTTTTAATTCTTCAATTTGTAAGCATGAGAATCCCTTTCATTTATTTATGTCTTCTTTGTTTTCTTTCAGCAGTGTTTTGTAATTTTCATTATACAAGGCTTTCCACTCTTTGGTTAAGTTAATTCCTAAGTATTTTATTCTCTTTGATGCTATTGTAAGTAGATTTTTTCCTCCATTTCTTTTTAGGATTATTTATTGTTAGTGTATAGATATGCAGCTGATTTTTGTGTGTTGATGGTGTTTTATCCTGCTACTTTACTGAATCCTTTTCACATTTTTTGGTGCAGAATCTTTAGTTTTCCATAGATAAGATCATAATACCAGCACATAGAAATAATTTTTAAAAAACTGTCTACTAAATTATAGATGAAGTAAAAATATGAAAGTGATCTTGAGTTAGGTATGGTGGGTCATGCCTGTAATCCCAAAGCCCAGCACTTTGGGAAGCTAAGATGGGAGGATCACTTGAGCTCAGGAATTCAAGACCATACTGGGCAACATAATGAGACCACATCTTTACAGAAATAAAAAAGTTAGCCTGATATGGTGATGCATGCCTGTTGTCCCAGCTGCTTAGGGGCTGAGGTGGGAGTATTCCTTGAGCTTGGGAGATCAAGTCTTCAATGTGCTGTGATTGCACCCCTGCATTCTAGCCTAGATGACAGAGCGAGACCCTGTCTCAAAGTGATCTTGATTGGTGACATTCACAGGTACCTACTACCACAGATCTCCATTAAAGTTCTAAAGGTTGTATTTCAGGGAGAAGAAAATAATCCAAGCCAAAGGATACAGATTCACAGCCAAAAGGAAGAGATGCATAGGACAAGGTGTTGGGGAAGGAGTGTGAACCATCCATGTTCTCTCAGTGTATCGCCCTCCAGATGCCTTCATATGTTCAGTGATCCAGAGGTTTCTGATTGTACTTCTTTCTTACCAATTTGGTTGCCTTTTATTTTTTTTTTTCTTGCCTAGTTGTTCAGGTTAGAACTTTCAATACTGTGTTGAATAGAAGTGGCAAAAACAGGCATCCTTCTTTTGTTCCTGATCTTAGTGGAAAAACTTTGTTTCACCATTGAGTGTGTTAGCTGTGAGTTTTTCATATGTGACTTATTATGTTGAGGTAGTTTCCTTCTATTCCTGATTTGTTGTGTGTGTCTGTGTTTTAGTCTGGAAAGGGTATTATATTGCTAGATGCTTTTTCTGCATCAACTGAGATAATCATGTACTTTTTTCCCCATGTATTCTGTTAATGTGGTATATTACATTGATCATTTCTTTTTTTTTTTTTTTTTTTCTTTTTTGAGGCAGGGAGGGACCCACTGTGTTGCTCAGGCTGGAGTGCAGTGGCATGATTATGGCAGCCTTGACTTCTCTGGCTCAAGTGATTCTCACGCCTCAGCTTCCTAAGTAGCTGGGAAACAGGCACGTGCCATCACATCCAGTTAATTTAGACATTTTTTAAGTGATGGGGTTCTGCTCTGTTGCCCAGGCTGGTCTCAAACTTCTGGCTCAAGTGATCCTCTCACGTTAGCCTCCCAAAATGCTGGGATTACTTTCCTGGTTACATTGATAATTTTTCGTATGTTGAACCATCCTTGTATTCCAGGAATACGTTCTACTTGGTGATGATGTATAATCCATTTCACATGGTGCTGAATTCTGTTTGATGTGGAAATCATCAACAAAATACTAGTAATGTTCATGATGAATATTGATCTATAGTTTTCTTATTGTGCCTTTGTCTGCTTTTGGTATAAGGGTAATGGCAGCCTCAGAATAAGTTAGGAAGTGCTTTCTCTCAGCAGTTGTTTTGAAGAGTTTGAGAAGGATTGGTGTTAGTTCTTCTTTAAATGTTTGGTAGAATTTACCAGTGAAGCCATCAGATCCAGGGCTTTTTAAATTTTTCTGGGAGGTTTTTGATTATTCAGTCTCTTTACTAGTTATGAGTCTATTCAGATTTTCTATTTCTTCTTTTTTTTTTTTTTTTTTGAGACAGTCTCAGTTGCTCAGGCTGGAGTGTAGTGGTGCAATCATGGCTCACTGTGACCTTGACCTCCCAGTTGGAAGTGAATCTCCCACCTCAGCCTCCTGCATAGCTGGGATCACAGGTGTGCACCACCACGCCTGGCTTATTTTTTATTTTTTGTAGAGATGGGGTCTCTCTATGTTGTCCAGGCGTATCTTGAACACCTGGGCTCAAGTGACCCTCCTGCCTCAGCCTCCCAAAGGGATGGGGTTACAGGCGTGAGCCACCATACCTGGCAGTGATTCATTCTTGTTAGGTTTTGTGTTTCTAGGAATTTACTGATTTCACTTAGGTTATCCAGTTTGTTGGCATACAGTGGTTCATAATGCAGCGGTTTTTTTTTCTTTTTTTCTTGAGACAGGATCTCACTCTGTTGCCCAGGCTGGAGTATAGTGGCTCCATCATGGTTCACTGTAGCATTGACCTCCCTGTAGCCTCAACCTCCTTGGACTCAGATGGTCTTCCCATCTCAGCCTCTTGAGTAGCTGAGACTACAGGAGCATGCCACCATGCCTGGCTAATTTTTGCATAATATTTTTTAGTGCATTTTTTTTTTATTGTGGAATTTTTTTTACCTGGAATTTTCACATAGAATTTACCATCTCAATCATTTTTAAGTATACAGCCTAATAATGTTAAGTGTATTCATTGTTGAAAAGCACATCTACAGAACTTTTTCATTTTGCAAAGCTGAAATTTTAAATTCATTAAACAATCACTCCCCTTTTTCTAGACCCTCCCCCATTCTCTGGTAACTGCCATTATGTTTTCTGTTTCTGTGAATTTGACTACTTTAGTTATCTTATATAAGTGGTATAAATATAGCATGTCTTTTTGTAACTGATTTATTTCACTTAACATAATGTCCTGAAAGTTCATCCATGTTGTAGCATGTGACAGGATTTCATTCCTTTTAATGCTAACATTTCTTGTATCTAATACTATATTTTGTTTATCTACTCTTCCATTGATGGATATTTGGGTTGCTTCCATTTCTTAGCTATTGCGAATAGTTCTGCTGTGAACATGGGCATGCAGATATCTCTTCCAGACCCTGCTTTCAGTTCCTTTGGGTATATATCCAGAAGTGGGAGTGCTGTTTCATATGGTAGTTCTATTTTTATTTTTTTTTGAGAAACTCCATACTGTTTTCTATAGAAGTTGCATCATTTTATAGTCCTACCAACAATACACAAGAGTTCCGGTTTCTCCACATCCTTGCCAATGCTTGTTTTCTGTTTTGTTTGTTTGTTTTGTTTTTTCTTTGATGGTACCCTTTCTAGTGGACGTGAAGTAATATCTCATTGTGGCTTTGATTTGCATTTTTCTGATAATTAGATATGTTGAGCATCTTTTCATATGCTTTTGGCTGTCTGTGTTTCATCTTTGGAGAACTATCTGTTTAAGTCCGTTAACCATTTTTAAATTGGGGTGTTTGATTTTTTTTTTGTTTATTTATTTATTTATTTTTTTGAGACGGAGTCTTGCTCTGTCGCCCGGACTGGAGTGCAGTGGCCGGATCTCAGCTCACTGCAAGCTCCGCCTCCCGGGTTCACGCCATTCTCCTGCCTCAGCCTCCCGAGTAGCTGGGACTACAGGCGCCGCCACCTCGCCCGGCTAGTTTTTTGTATTTTTTAGTACAGACGGGGTTTCACCATGTTCACCAGGATGCTCTCGATCTCCTGACCTCGTGATCCACCCGTCTCGGCCTCCCAAAGTGCTGGGATTACAGGCTTGAGCCACCGCGCCCGGCCTGATTTTTTTTTTGTAATTGAGGTGTAGGAGTTCTTTCTGGATGTTAACCCCTTTCAAATATGTGATTTGCCAGTCTTTTCTATTTTGTAGGTTGCCTTTTTGCTCTGTTAACTGTCTTTTGATGCACAAAAGTTTTTAAGTTTGGCATAGTCCTTTATGTTTTTTGTTGCTTTTGTTTCCTGTGATTTTGGTGTCATCGAAGACATCACCAAGCCTAATATTATGGGAGATTTTCCCCTATGTTTTCTTTACGTGTTTTATAGTTTTGGGTTTTATGTTGAGATATTTAATCCATTTTGGGTTAATTTTTGTATATGGCATAAGATAAGGGCCCATCTTTATTCTTTTGTATGTTAATATTCAGTTTTTCCCAGAGCCATTTGAAAAGCCTGTCTTTCCTCATTGAGTGGTCTTGGTATCCTTATCGAAAGTCATTTGACTGTATATGTGAGAATTTATTTCTGGGTTCTCTGTTCTATTTCATTGGTCTGTATGTCTGTTTTTATGCCAGTACCATACCTCTTTAGATTACTGTAGCTTTGTAATATATTTTGAAATAGGAAAATGTGAGTTTTTAAAAACTTTTTTGTTTCACAGTTGGCTTGGTTCTTTGGGGATCAGTCAGATTCCATTTGAATTTTAGGATGGTTCTACTTCTGTAAAAAATGATACTGAAATTTTGATGACAATTACATTGAATCTGTTGATCACTTTGGGTGGTGTAGACATCTTAATAATATTATGTTTTCCAGTTCATGAACACCAGATATCCTTCCATGTATTTCTGTTTTCTTTGATTTCTTTCAGTAATGTTTTGTAGTTTTCTTTCTTTTTTTTTTTTTTTTGAGACGGAGTCTCGCTCTGTCACTCAGACTAGAGTGCAGTGGCGTGATTTTGGCTCACTGCAAGCTCCGCCTCCCAGGTTCACGCCATTCTCCTGCCTCAGCCTCCCAAGTAGCTGGGACTACAGGCGTCTGCCACCATGCCCGGCTAATTTTTTGTATTTTTAGTAGAGATGGGGTTTCACCGTGTTAGCTACGATGATCTCGATCTCCTGACCTTGTGATCCACCTGTCTCGGCCTCCCAAAGTGCTGGGATTACAGGCGTGAACCACCGCGCCTGGCCTGTAGTTTTCAATGAACACGTCTTTTACCTCCTTGGTTAGGTTTATTCCTAAGTACAGATGGTCCTTGACTTATGATGGTTTGACTTACAATTTTTCGACTTTATAATGGGGCGAAAGTGATGTGCATTCAGTAGAAATTATACTTTGAGTGCCCATGCAACCAATCTGTTTTTATTTTCGTTATGGTATTTAATAAATTACATGAGATATTCAACACTTTATTATAAAACAGGCTTTTTGTTAGATGAATTTGCCCAACTGTAGGCTAATGTGAATGTTCTGAGCATGTAATGTAGGTTAGGCTAGGTGATGATGTTCAGTAGGTTAGATGTATTAAATGCATTTTCAACTATTTTATACTTATGATGGGTTTCTCAGGACATAATCTCATTGTAAGTAGAGGAGCATTTGTATCTTATTCTTTCAATGCTATTGTAAATGGAGTTGTGCTCTTTTTTTTTTCCCACATGGCTTCAAGTTATGTCTAATGTTTTTTCATTTCAACCCAAATGACTCCCATTAGCATTTCTTGCAGAGTGGGACTAGTAGTAACAAGGTCTTATGGCTTCTGTTGTCTGGGAATATCTCAATTTCTCCTTCATTTTTGGAGGGTAGTTTGGCTGGATTCTTTGTGGACAGTTTTTGTTTTTTTTGTCCCCTTCAACATGTCGAATCAACTAAATCTCTTCTGATCTTGAAGGTTTCTGCTGAGAAATCTGCTGATAACTTTATGACACTTCCTTTGTGATGAGTTGCTTCTCTCTTGCTGCTTTCCAGATTCTCTGTCTTTGTCTTTCTAAAGTTTGATTATAATGTGCCACATTGGGAGTCTCTGAGTTTATGCTGCTTGGAGTTCATTGGGCTTCTCAGATGTTTATATTCATATCTTTGACCAAATTTTGGAAGTTTTTGGTAATTATTTCTTCAAATAAGCCCTCTGCTCCTTTCTCTGTCTTTTCTGGGATACCCACAACTTGTCTGTTGGTCTGCTTGATGGTATCCACATGTCTCTTAGTCTCTGTTTACTTTTCCTCAATCTTTTTTGTTTCTACAGACTTGATAATTCCAATTTTGAGTGGGTTTTTTTTAAATTTTTTATTTTTATTGAGACAGAGTCTTGCTCTGTCTCACCCAGGCTGGAGTGCAGTGGTATGATCTTGGTTCACTGCAACCCCCGTCTCGTGGGTTCAAGCAATTTTCCTGCCTCAGCCTCTTGAGTAGCTGGGTTTACAGGCATGCCACCATGCCCAACTAATTTTTGTATTTTTAGTATTTTGTATTTTTAGTTTCACCATGTTGGCCGCGCTGGTCTGGAACTCCTGACCTCACATGATCCCTCCCACCTCAGCCTCCCAAAGTGCTGGGATTACAGGTATGAGCTACTGCACCTGGCTGAGATGCTTTGCCTTTTAAATATCAGGTTGTCTTTTTTTGTTACTGAGTTTTCAAAGTTCTTTATATATTCTAGTTAAAAGTTCCTTATCAAGTATAAGATTTGCAAATAGTTTCTCCATTTTGTGAATTGTCTTTTCACTTTCTTGATGGTATCATTTGTAGCACAAAAGTTTTAAATTTTGATGAAGCCTAGTACTTTTTCTTTTGTTGTTTGTGCTTTTGGTGTTGTATATAATAAGTCATTGCCTATTCTAAGCTCATGAAGATTTACTATTATGTTTTGTTTAGGCATTTTATATTTTTAGCTCTTACTTTTAGGTCTTTGATATATTTTGAGTTAATTTTGTGTATTCTCTGATGTAGGAGTACAGTTTTATTCTTTTGCATGTGAATATCCAATTGTTCTAGTACTATTTGCTTAAAAGACTCTTTTTTGCCTATTCTTGAGGAAGGGCACCCTTCTTGAAAATCACTTTACTGTAAATGTAAGGGTTTATTTCTGGACATCCAGTTCAATTTTGTTGAGAGTTATACCATTATCACACTGTCTTGATTACTGCAGATTTGTAGTAAGCTTTGAAATTTGGAAATTGGTATAACTTTCTTCTTTTTCAAGATCTTTTTGGCTATTCTAGGTTTTGTATTTCTCTATGAATTTTAAAGACCAGCTTGTCGGTTACTGTAAGGTCAGCTGTGATTTTGGTATTGATGGCATTGCATCTGTAGATCAGTTTGTGGACTATTGCCATCTTAACATTAAGTCTTCTGAACCATGTATTTGTAGTTTAGTTCTTCTTTAATTTTTTTTTTCAGGAACATTTTACAGTTTTCAATGTACGTATTGCACTTGTTTTTAGACACTTTGTACCTAAGTATTTTATTCTTTTTGATTCTATTATAAGTGGAATTGGTAGGAAAGAAGTCATGTGCTCAGTCTTTTGACTCTGTCTTGGCTTCATAAGAATGGGCCTTGGGCCTGGAATATGTCCTTAGAAGAGAAAGAATCTTCAGCCTGTGTTGGACTTATCCCCTTGTATGGGAATATCTCCCTTTTTAAGACTGTGTGTATTCCCTTGTTCTGCTTAAGTGTATATATCATATGGCAACTAGTCAACTTTGTTACTATATCTGTCTTCTGCAGAGAGGGGACAAGGTTCTTTTACTGCAGCTCAAGAGGCTTGCAGTCCAACCTATTGCCCTGTGTCAGCTATCAGGAAGGATCCACTAGCCATGGGAGACAAAAGTCTACTACTGAAGCTGATCTTGCTCTATTTCTTTTTCTTTTTTATTGATATGTGATAATCGTACATATTTATGAAATACATGTGATATTTTGATACATGCATACAATGTTTAGTGAGCAAATTAGAGTATGTAGGATATTTATTACCCCAAACATTGATCATTTCTTTGTACTGGAAACACTTCAAATGTCCTTTTCTGGAAGGGAGTGGTGGCAAACACCCGTAATCCCAGCACTTTGGGAGGCTGAAGCAGGCAAGGTCACCTGAGGTCATGAGTTCGAGACCAGCCTGGCCAACATGGTGAAGCCCTGTCTCTACTAAAAATACGAAATTAGCCAGACATAGTGGTGCATGCTTCTAATCTCAGCTACTTGGGAGGCTGAGGCAGGAGAATCACTTGAACCCAGGAGGTGGAGGTTGCAATGAGCGGAGATTGCACCATTGCACTCTAGCCTGGGTGAAAAGAGTGAAACTCCGTGTCAAAGAAGACAAGACAAAATAAATATTATCTTCTAGCTTTTCTGAAATATACAATAAGTTGTATATTACTACTGTGCTGTCCAGTGCTAGAACTTATTTCTTCAATCTAACTATGTGTTTGTACCCATTGACCAACCGCCCCTTTGTTCCTCCCCGCCTTTTCCAGCCTTTGGTAACCATCATTCTACTCTCTACATCCATGAGATCCATTTTTTTTTAAAGAGCTCCCACATTTGAGTGAGAACATGTAATATTTGTCTTCTGTGCCTGACTTATTTCATTTCACATAATGACCTCTAGTTCCATCTGCATTGCTGCAAATGGCAGAATTACATTGTTTTTTTATGGTTGAATAGTATTCTATTGTGTGTATATACCACGTTATCTTTATCCATATCCACTGACAGACACTTAGGTTGATTCTGTATCTTGGGTATTGTGAATAGTGCTGTGATAAACATGGGAGTGCCAGTATCCTTTTGATATATACTGATTTCCTTTCTTTTGGATAGATACTGGGTTGTGAGATTGCTAGACCATATGGAAGTTCTGTTTTTAGTTCTTTGAGAAATCTCTATACTGTTTTCCATAATGACCATACTAATTTAGATTCCTACCAACTGTGCATAAGAGTTCCCTTTTCTCTGCATCTTTGCCAGCATTTGTTATTTTTTGCCTTTTTGATAATAGCCATTGTAACTGGGGTGAGTTAATAGCTAGTGGTTTTGATTTGCATTTCCCTGATGGTTAGTGATGTTGATCATTTTTTCATATGCCAACTCACTCACCATTCGTATGTCTTCTTTGGAGAATATCTACACAGAGTCTTTGTGGCTTTTTTTTTTTTTTTGTTTTTTGAGACAGAGTCTCGCTCTGTCGCCCAGGCTGGAGTGCAGTGCTGCGATCTCGGCTCACTGCAAACTCCGCCTCCCTGGTTCACGCCATTCTCCTGCCTCAGCCTCCCGAGTAGCTGGGACTACAGGCACCCTCCACCACGCCCGGCTAATTTTTTGTATTTTTAGTAGAGACAGGGTTTCACCGTATTAGCCAGGATGGTCTCGATCTCCTGACCTCGTGATCCATCTGCCTTGGCCTCCCAAAGTGTTGGGATTACAGGCGTGAGCCACCGCACCTGGCCTTTTTTTTTTTTTAAAGACAGGTTCTTACTTTGTCACCCAGGCTGGAGTGCAGTGGCAGGATCATGGCTCACTGCAGCCTCGAATTCCTGGGCTCAAGCTATCCTCTTGAGTAGCTAGGACAACAGGTCCACGCCGCCACACCCAGCTAATTTTTAAATTTTTTGTAGAGACTGGATCTTGCGGTATTGCTCAGGTTGGTCTTGAACCCGTGGCCTCAAGTGATCTTTCCACCTTGGCCTCCCAAAGTGATGGTATTACAGGCATGAGCTTGCTGTTGCCCAGCTTGCTGCCTACTTTTTAATGCGATTATTTGGTTTTGTTGTTTAGTTCCTTGTATATTCTGTATGTTAGTTCTTACCAGATAAATAGTTTGCAAATATTTTCTCCCATTCTGTAGGTTGTCTCTTTATTTATTGTTTTCCTTTGCTGTGTGGAAGCTTTTAGTTTAACGTAGCCCCATTTGTTTATTTTTGTTTTTGTCGCCTGTGCTTTTGAGGTCTTAGTCATAAAATCTTTGTGTAGACCAGTGTTTTCTTTTAGTAGTTTTGTAGTTTTGGGTCTTATGTTTACGTCCTTAATCCATTTTGAGTTGATTTTTGTGTGTGATGAGAGACAGGTGTTTAGTTTCATTCTTCTGCATATTGATACCCCCAGTTTTCTCAGCACCATTTATGGAAGAAAATGTCCTATCTCCAATGTATATTTTTGGCACCTTTGTTGAAAATCAGTTGGCTGTAAATAGGTGGATTTATTTCTGGTTTTCTCTATTCTGTTCCAGTGGTTTATGTGTCTGTTTTTAATGCCAGTACCATGTTGCTTTGCTTACTGTAGCTTTGTAGTCCAATATTGTGATGCCTCTAGCTTTGTTCTTTTTGCACAAGATTACTTTGGCTATTCGTGGTCTTTTATGGTTCCATACACATTTTAGATTGTTTATTCTATTTCTGTGAAGAATATAATTGGTACTTTAATGAGGATTGCATTGAATCTGTAGATTTCTTTGGATAGTATGGTCATTTTAACACTATTAATTCTTTTGATCCATGATTATGGGCTTTCTTTCCATTTCTTTGTGTCCTCTTCAATTCTCCCTTCAGTGTTTTGTCATTTTTGTTGTAGAGGTCTTTCATCTCTTTGATTAAATTTATTCCTAGGTGTTTTATTTTTCCATGTGTGTTTTAGCTAGTTCATTAGTGGCATATAGAAATGCTACTGATTTTTTCTTTCTTTTTTTTTTGACACGGAGTCTTGCTCTGTCGCCCATGCTGGAGTGCAGTGGCACGATCTCAGCTCACTGCAACCTCTGCCTGCTGAGTTCAAGCGATTCTCCTGCCTCAGCCTCCCGAGTAGCTTGGATTACAGGTGTGCATCACCATACCCAGTTAACTTTTTTTGGTATTTTTAGTACAGATGGGGTTTCACCATGTTGGTCAGGCTGGTCTCAATCTCCTGACCTCAAGCTATCTGCCCATCTCGTCCTCCCGAAGTGCTGGGATTACAGGCGTGAGCCACTGTGCCCAGTCTGATTGTTGTATGTTCATTTTGTATCCTGTAACTTGCCAAATGCATTTATTAGTTCTAAGACTTTTTTTTTTCCCTGTAGTCTTCAGCTTTTTCTGTGTATAAGATCATACTGTTTTCAGATGAGGGACAGTTTGACTTCCTTTTTCTCAGTTTGAATGCCTTTTATTTCTCTTGCCTGATTGCTGTAGCTAGGACCTGCAGTACTGTGTTGAATAAGAGTAGTGAAAGTGGGCATCCTTGTCTTGGTCCAGATTTTAAGGAAAAGCTTTCAACTTCCTTAAAATTGTTGAATGAATTGGGAAGGATTCCTTCCACTTCAATTTTTGGAATAATTTGAGAAGAACCGGTGTTAGTTCTTCTTCATAAGTTTGGTAGAATTCAGCAGTAAAGCCATTGATCCTTTTTCTTTTTGGCAGACTTTTTATTATTGATTCAATTTCATTACTTACTATTGAGGATCTGTTCAGGTTTTCTGTTTTTTTTTTTCTTGGTTCAGTCTTGGTGGGTTTTATGTGTCCAAGAATTTAGATATTTTCTTTAGGGTTTCCAATTTGTTAGCATATAGTTGTTCATACAGTCTAATGATTCTTTTATGTATCTGTGATATCAGTTGTGTTGTCTTCTTTTCTGTTTATGAACTTATTTGGGTTTTCTCTCTTTTCTGGGTTACTGTAGTTAGCTGTTTATTGATTTTGTTTATCTTTTTAGAAAAACAAGTTTTCATTTGTTGATTCTTTGTATATTTTGGTTTCTTTCATTTAGTCCCACTCTGATATTTATTGTTTTTTTCATCTGTAATTTTTTTGTTCTTTTCTAGTTCCTTGGAGGTATATTGTTAGGTTAACTTCTACTTTTTTGACATGGGTGTTTATTTCTATAAACTTTTTTCTTAGCTTTGCTTTTTCCATATCCCATAGATTTAGGTATTTTATTTTTCCATTTTGATTTGTCTCAGGAAAGTTTTTGATTTTCTTCCTAATTTCTTTATTGACCCAGTGATCATTCAGGAATATGTTGTTTAATTTTCATTTATTTGTACAGTTTCCAAAATTCCTCTAGTTACTAATTTCTAATTTGTTTTATTGTGGTCTGAGAAGATACTTGATATCATTTTGATTTTTAAGAATTTGTTGAGGCTTGCTTTATGACCTAACATATGGTCTATCCTGGGAAAACTTTTACGTGCTGATGTGAAGAATGTGTATTCTGCAGCAGTTGGATACAATATTCTGTAAATCTCTGTTAGGTCCATTTGTTCTACAGTGCAGGTTAAGTCTGAAGTTTCTTTGTTTATTTTCTGTATAGGTGGTCTGTCCAGTGCTAAAAGTGAGTGTTAAATTCCCCAGCTATTATTGTACTGGTATCTCTCTTTTTAGTTCTGTTATTTGCAGTATGTATCTGAGTATTCCAGTGTTGGATGCATTTTATTTATGGTTGTTATATTCTTGTTATATAAGTATAAAGTAATCATATAATGACTCTGTTACTATAATTACTCCAGTATGCGTGGAAACATGTTTTTTCCATCTCTTCACTTTCAGACTATGTGTGTCTTTATAGGTGAAGTGCATTTCTTGTAGGCAGCAATTTTTTTTTTTTTTTGAGACAGAGTCTCACTCTGTCACCCAGGCTGGAGTGCAGTGGCTCAATCTCGGCTCACTGAAACCTCCCCTTCCTGGGTTCAAGCTATTCTGCTCCTCCCGAGTAGCTGGGATTACAGGCATGTGCCATGACGCCCGGCTAATTTTTTTTTTCTTGTATTTTTAGTAGAGACAGGGTTTTGCCATGTTGGCCAGGCTGGTCTCAAACTCCTGACATCAAGTGATCCATCTGCCTTGGCCTCCCAAAGTGCTGGGATTACAGGCGTGAGTCACCACACCTGGCCTCTGTATCTTTTAATTGGGGAATTTAAGCTGTTTACATTCTAGGTTGTCACTGATAGTTAAGGACTTATACCTCTCCGTTTGCTACTTGCTACTTGTTTTCTGATTTTTAAAAATCTATTCCTTGTTCCTTTCTTCCTCTCTTATTGTCGGCCTTTATGATTTGGCGGTTTTCTGTAGTGGTTTGACTCTTTTTCTCTTTTGTGTATCCTGTTCTACCAGTGAGTTTCATACTGTCATGTGTTTTCATGATGATATGTATCACCTTTTGCTTTGAGATGTTGATATGGTTTAGCTCTGTGTCCCCACCCAAATCTTGTCTTGAACTGTAATCCCCACGTGTTGAGGGAGGGAGTTGATTGGATCCTGGGGGCAGTACCCTTCATGCTGTTCTCTTGATAGTGAGTGAATTCTTACGAGATCTGATTTTTTTTTTTTTTTTGGAGTCTCGCTCTGTTGCCCAGGCTGGAGTGCAGTGGCGTGATCTTGGCTCACTGCAACCTCTGCCTGCTGGGTTCAAGCAATTCTCCCGCCTCAGCCTCCCAAGTAGCAGAGATACAGGCACGCGCCACCATGCCCGGCTAATTTTTTGTGTTTTTAGTAGAGATGGGGTTTCACCATGCTGGCCAGGCTGGTCTGGATCTGACCTTTTGATCTGCCTACCTTGGTGTCCCAAAATGTGGGGATTACAGGCATGAGCTACCCCGCACAGCCGAGATCTGATGGTTTTGAAAGCGGCAGTTTTCTGGCTGGGCATGGTGGTTCACATGTAATTCCAGCGCTTCGGGAGGCTGAGGCAGGTGGATCACTTGAGGCCAGGAGTTCAAGACCAGCCTGGCCAACGTGGTGACACCTCGTCTCTACTAAAAAATACAAAAATTAGCTGGGTATGGCAGTGCACGCTTGTAATCTGAGCTGCTCGGGAGGCTGAGGCATGAGACTTGCTTGAACCTGGGAGGCAGAGGTTGCAGTGAGCTGAGATGGCACTGCACTCCAACCTGAGTGACAGAGTGAGACTCTGTCTCAAAAAAAAAAAAAAAAAAAAAAAAGTGACGGTTTTCTCCTGTATGTCCACTTCTCCCTCCTGCCACCTTGTGAAGAAGGCGCCTGCTTCTCCTTTGCCTTCTGCCATGATTGTAAGTTTCCTGAGGCCTCCCCAGCCATGTGGAACTATGAGTCAATTAAACCCTTTCCTTTATAAACTACCCGGTCTTAGGGAAGTTCTTTATAGCAGTGTGAAAAAGGACTGCTACAGATGTGGGACTCCCTTACGCATTTCTTTAGGGCCAGTATAGTGGTTATGAATTGTTTCAGTTTTTGCTTGTCTGGGAAAGACTTTTATTTCTATTTTGAAGGATAGTTTTGCTGAATATAGTATTGTTACCTAGCAGATTTTTTCTTTCAGTGCTTTGAATATATCATTCTGTTCTCTCCTGGCCTGTGAGGTTTTTGCTGAGGAAGCTGCTGTCAGTCTGATGAAGTTTCCCTTATATGTTATTTGATGCTTTTTTCTTGCTGTTTTTAGAACTCTGTCTGACTTTTTACTGTTTGGGTAAAATGTGCCTTGGAGAAAACCTTATGGGATAGAATCTATATGGAGACCTTTAAGTTTCCTGTGTCTGGATGTGTTTGTCTTTTGCAAGACTGGGAAAGTTTTTAGATATTACCTTGTTAGGCAAGTTTTCTATACCTTTGCCCATCTCTTCTCTGGAACTCTCAAAATTCAATTATTTATTTGCTTTATGATGGTGTCTTGTGTGTCTCATAGGCTTTCTTTACTCTTTTATATTCTTTTTTTGGTTTGACTTGGTTATTTGAAAAGAGAAAAGTTCTGATTTTTTTCTGTGTCCCCAGCAAATCTCACATTGAATTGTAATCCCCAGTATTGGAGGTGGGGCCTGGTAGGAAGTGATTGGATTGTGGGAATGGTCCTTTATGAATGGCTTAGCACCATCCCCTCAGTGCTGTTTTTATGATAGTGAGCGAGTGGGTTGTTGTGAGATCTGGTTGTTTAAAAATGTATAGTGTTCATCTCTTCCCTCTCTCTCTTTCTCCTGCTTTGGCCATGTGAAGATGCCTGCTCTGGCTTTGCCTTCTGCCATGAGTAAAAGCTCCCTGAGGCCTCCCCAGAAGCAGATGTTGCCATGCTACTACCTGTGGAACTGTGAGCCAGTTTGAAACTTCTTTTCAAAATTACCCAGTCTTGGCCAGGTGCAGTGGCTCATGCCACCAGCCTGGCCAACATGGTGAAAACCTGTCTCTACTAAAAATACAAAAAAATTAGCCGGGTGTGGTGGGGCACGACTGTAATCTCAGCTGTCTGGGTGGCTGAGGCATGAGAATCACTTGGACCCAGAAAGCAGAGGTTGAAGTGAGCCAAGATTGTGCCACTGCACTCCAGCGTGGGCAACAGAAGAGAGACTCCATCTCAAAAAAAAAAAAAAAAAATGACCCAGTCCTTGGTATTTCTTCATAGCAATGCTAGAACAGCCTAATACATCCCTGTATGGTTTCTTTGGCTGTAATGAGTGTCAGTGTTGTCTGTGAATTTCTCAGTGGCTTAGGCTGTGGTTGTTAGTGGAAACTGGTGAGTCTTTGGTGGGGATGGGGATTTCAGATGGGCTGGTCCTTGGGCAGTGGTAGCGGGAGAGATTTGCTAGTCCTTGGGCCACTGGGCAGTGTATGTGTGTATCTGTAGTTGTGAGTCTGAGCTGGGTCAGTTCTTGGGCCTTCTGGTGTCATTCTCAGGTGGTAGTGATTACAGTGGTGGGCTGAGTGGCCATTGCCATAGGCCCCTGGGTGGTGTGCACGATGTTGGTGGTGGCAGTGGCAGTGGTGTGCCACCTTTAGGCCCCGATTGGTGTGCATGGATGCCAGTGGTGGTGGTGGTGGGCTGGGCAAGACAGTCTCCTGGCCCCCAGGTGGGGTATGTGTGTGGTGGTGGTGGTGCAGTCTTGGCATTTTGATCCCTAGGCCCCTGTGAGGTGCACATAGGTGTTTTCAGCTAGATGGGGTGGCCCCCTTTTTATGCCTTTGGACAGCCCACATGTGCGTTGCTAGTGGTGGACAGAGTGGCCCATCCACACACACTTGGATGGCATGTGCAGGTGTTGACAATGGTGGTGGTGGGTAGTGTGGGCAGTCCTCTGGCCCTGCTAATGGTACATGCAGGTGGTGGTGGGCGGTGTGGACCTATTTTCAGTTCCTGGGATGGCATCCAGGCAGACTGGTCTCTAGGCACTCTAAAGGCCCTTGAATATTCATGGGAACCCTGCTGCTGGAGGGGTTGAGGTTGCTGTCAGTGGCAGTGGCCCTGTGTAGGTGACTCTCAGGCTGTGGGGAGTGTATGCTTCTGTTCTTTTTGTCCTTGGGGCAGCCTCCCTGGTGTGCTGTGCTGCCCATTTCTCAGGATGTAGGGCAATGCATTGGCTGTACTGCAGGGGACCTGGTTGCACTACTGGGTCCAGGTGGTGTGTCTTGATGCTTCAGGTGGACATGGGAGGATGTCACTGGGGCTTTAGGGATGTGGAGATTTAAGGGTTGTAGGGCCCTAGTGGAGGATGTAGTCTAGTGGGGGCTGTGATTTCAAAATGGCACTATGCTGTGGATGCTCGTGTCTCTAATGGGTATGTAGGACCTGGCAGTAATGCCTTCTCTGCAATAATGCCATTGTGTGGGCTCCTGGGATCTCCCTTTAATAGTCTTAGGGTCCACAAGGGCCTAGGGGCTCTCCCATGGCTACGATTGTGGGAGTCTGCAATGGGAATTTGCATCACTTGGGAATCTCTCATTTACCTTTTTTTCACAATGAGGAGTGCCTCCTGGCACTGAGCCAAACCTGGCTGGCTGCCTTGCTTTCCTTTCCTTTTATGCCTCAGAGATTTCTTGTCACTTCTATGCTGAATTTCAGTGTTCTTCCTTAGAAGCTCTGTTTGATGTGTGGTTATCTACTTAGTGTTTTGGTGAAGGAAATGAGCCTTAGTCGCCTCCAGTCAGCCATCTTGAAGCCCACCATCATCTCTCTGTTCTGTTTTCGTTTATGCAAGTAAAGCATTGTTCCATCCAGTGCTCGACTTTCTTGTGTTTTCCGTGGCAGCTGTGATACCAAGATGCAATGGACAAAAGTGCTGAGACTCCTAATCCTGATAATAGTCAAGGAATGTCACTTGTTAGACATTTGTTAGTGGAATTCTATTTATAATAGGAATTGTTTTCTTCACTTTATTTTTGGATTGTTCCCTGCTAATTCATAGAAATACACTTGACTTTGTATATTGATCATCTGTCCTGCAACATTGCTGAACTTATTTATTCTAATAGTTTTTTTTAGTAGATTCCTTAGAAATTTCTGTATAGAAACTCATACCATCAGCTACTAGAGATAGTTCTACTTCTTTCTTTCCAATCTGGATGCCTTTTTATTTCTTTTTCTTACCAAATGGCTTTTCTTCCACTATAATGTTAAGTAGAGCTGACAGTAGTGAACATTTTTGTCTTGTTCCTGATCTTAAGGGGAAAGCATTCAGTCCTTCACCATTGTAGTATTAGCCATGGTTTTTTTTTTTTAAACAGGTGGGGCTGGGCATGGTATCTCACACTTGTAATCGCAGCACTCTCGGAGGCTGAAGTGGGCAGATCACCTAAGGTCAGGAGTTCAAGACCAGCCTGGCCAACATGGTGAAACCCTGTCTCTACTAAAAATACAAAAACTAGCTTGGTGTTGTGGTGGGTGCCTGTAATCCCAGCTATTTGGGAGGCTGAGGCAGGAGAGTCACTTGAACCCGGGAGGTGGAGGTTTCAGTGAGCTGAGATCACACCATTGTACTCCAGTCTGGGTGACAAGAGTGAGACTCCATCTCAAAAATAAACAAACAGGTGGGCTTTATCAGGCCAAGGAAGTTCACTTCTATTTTAGTTTGTTTAGTGTTTTTATTGCAAAAGGATGCTGGAAGCTGAGCATGCTGATGTTTGCCATAGTTCCAGGTACTTGAGAGGCTGAGGTGGGAGGATCACTGGACCCAGGAGTTTGTGGCCAGCGTGGGCAACATAGCAAGACTCCCATCTCTTTAAAAAAAAGACCTGAAACCAAAAATTTCTACAAGATAATATCAGAAAAACTCTTCTAAACATTGACTTAGGCAAAGAGTTCATGACCAAGAACCCAAAAGCAAATGCAACAAAAATAAAAATAAATAGATGGGACCTAATTGAACTAAAAAACTTTTATACAGCACACACACACAAAAAAAATCAGCAGAGTAAACAGACAACCCAGAGAAAATCTTTGCAAACTATGCATTTGACAAAGGACTAATATCCAGAATCTATGAGGAACTCAAATCAGCAACAGAAAGAAACAAATAATCCCATCAAAAAGTGGGTAAAGGACATGAATAAACAGTTCTCAAAAGACAATATACAGATGGCCAACAAACATATGAAAAAATGCTCAACATCACTATCAGGGAAATGAGATCAAAACTACAACGAGATACCACTTTACTCTGCAACAATGGCCATAATTACAAAATAATAAAAAAATAGATGTTGGCATGGATGTAGTAAAAAGGGAACACTTTTTAAATTGGTGGTGGGAATGTAAACTAGTACAACCACTATGGAAAACAGAATGGAGATTCCTTAAATAACTAAAAGTAGAAATACCATTTGATTGAGCAGTCTCACTACCCAAAGGAAATAAGTCATTATATGAAAAAGATGCTTACAGATCCATGTTTATAGCAGCACAATTTGCAATTGCAAAAATATGGAACCAGCCTAAATGCCCGTTAACCAATGAGTGTCTAAAGAAAATGTGATATGGACAGCATGGACTACTGCTCAGCCATAAAAAGGAGCAAAATAATGGCATTTGCAGCAACCTGGATGGAGTTGGAGACTATTATTCTAAGTGAAGTAACTGAGGAATGGAAAACCAAATACTATACATTCTCACTTCTAAGTGGGAGCTAAGCCATGAGGATGTAAAGACATAAGAGGTGGGATAAAATACTTCACATTGGGCACAGCATACACTGCTCAGGTGATGGGTGTACCCAAATCTCAGAAATCTCCACTAAAGAACTTATCCATATAACCAAGAACCACCTGTTTCCCAAAAACTTTTGAAATAATAAAGAAGGTCACTGGCTTTTTTCTTGCATACATATATTGTGATGACTATGGTTTTTGTCCTTTATTAATATTACATAGTACATGAATTGATTTTCATATATTGACCTGACCTTGCATTTCCTGGAATAAATCGTACTTGTAATGTTGCTTAGTCCTTTTTTTTTTTTTTTGAGACAGAGTTTCGCTCTGTCGCCCAGGCTTGTGGTGATCTTGGCTCACTGCAAGCTCTGCCTCCTGGGTTCACGCTATTCTCCTGCCTCAGCCTCCCGAGTAGCTGGGACTACAGGCGCCTGCCACCATGCCCGGCTAATTTTTTGTATTTTTTAGTGGAGATGGGGGTTTCACTGTGTTAGCCAGGATGGTCTTGATCTCCTGACCACATGATCCACCCTCCTTGGCCTCCCAAAGTGCTAGGATTACAGGCGTGAGCCACTGCGCCCGGCCCAATCCTTTTTAATGTTGCTGGTAATATTTTGTTGAAGATTCTTGTGTTTGTATTAATAAAAAATATTACTCTGTAGTTTTTGTTTGATGTCTTTGTCTTGTTCTGATATTAGGGTAATACTGGCCCCATATAATTAGTTGGGAAATGTTCTTTCCTTTTGTCTTGCAAGAATTTATGAAGGATTGATGATACTAATTATTTGAATGTTTGGTAGATTTCTCCAGAGAAGCCATCTGGGCTGTGCTTTTCTGGGCTGTGCTTTTTTTTTTGTAGGAAGTTTTAAAAGTACTAATTTGATCTTTTTACTTGTTACAGGCATATTCAGATTTTCTATTTCTTCAGTAATTTGTCTTTTTTAGGAATTTGTCCATTTCTTGTAAATTATCTAATCTGGTGTACAGTCCATAGTGTTCTTTTATAATCATTTTTTACTTTTATAAGGTAGGTGGTGATGTTCCATGTCTTATTCCTGATTTTAGTAATTTAAGTCTTTTAAAAAAATCTTGGTCAGTCCGACTAAAGGCCTGCCACATTTATGGATCTTTTCAAAAAACCAACTTTCAGTTTTGCCAGTTTTCTCTATTTTCCATTTATTTCATTTACTTCAACTCTAATCATTGTCATTTTTTCCTTTGCTTGCCTTAGTTAATTTTCTATTCTTTTTTCCAGTTTCTTATGGTGGACGTTTAAGTTATTTTAAATTTTTCTTCTTTTCTAGTAGAGATATTTATAGCAATAAATGTTCCCCTAAGCAGTTCTTTAGCCACCTCTTTTTTTTTTTTTTTTTTTTTTTTTTTTGAGACGGAGTCTCGCTCTGCCGCCCAGGCTGGAGTGCAGTGGCCAGATCTCGGCTCACTGCAAGCTCTGCCTCCCGGGTTCACGCCATTCTCCTGCCTCAGCCTCCTGAGTAGCTGGGACTACAGGCGCCCGCCACCTCGCCCGGCTAGTTTTTTGTATTTTTTAGTAGAGACGGGGTTTCACCGTGTCAGCCAGGATGGTCTCGATCTCCTGACCTCGTGATCCGCCTGTCTCGGCCTCCCAAAGTGCTGGGATTACAGGCTTGAGCCACCGCGCCCGGCCAGCCACCTCTTGTAAGACTTTTTATTTTTATTTTTTGAGGTGGAGTCTCGCTCTGTTGCCCAGGCTGGAGTGTGGTGGCATGATCTCAGCTTACTGCAACCTGTGCCTCCCAGGTTCAAGCAATTCTCCTGCCTCAGCCTCCTGTGAAGCTGGGACTATAGGCACCTTCCACCACGCCTGGCTAATTTTTGTATTTTTAGTAGAGACGGGGTTTCGCCATATTGGCCAGGCTGGTCTCGATCTCCTCACCTCAACTGATCTGCCTGCCTCGGCCTCCCAAAGTGCTGGGATTATAGTCATGAACCACCATGTCCGGCTGCCTCTTGTAAGATTTGACAGGTGGTAGTCTCATTTTTATTCATCTCAAAGTCTTTTCTGTTTTCCTTTCTGATTTCCTCTTTGACTCACTGGTTAATTAGGAGTGTGTTGTTTAATTTCCAGATATTTGTATATTCCCTAATTTTCCTGCTGTTACAGGAGATTGATTATAGTTTATGTAATTTCAGCCCTTTTACATTTATTGAAACTTGTTTATGGCATAACAGGCTCTATCAAGTGTTTCATGAGCACTTGATAACTATGCTGCTGTTGTTGGGTGGAATGTTTTGTAATTGTCTCTTAGGCCTCAAACAGACAATGTTTTGCCCTTAGTAAGAAATATATGTAGGTCTCTGGTTCTTTCCCAGTTCTTAGAATGATTCCTTTGATGTCCTGGATGGAGTTTCAGGGGAGTGCACCTTGGTTAGTTTGAAGATGGGTGAAGAGACATTACTGTGCAAAGGGAGATGAGAAAGGAGGAACCAGTATGGGTGCCTCAACTTTAAGTGTGTTCTCAGGCAGATTTGTTTGAGGAAGTCCTATAAAGGAGACAAAGGATCTGGAAATGGATTATCTTAAAACCATTTGTGGTTCTTTATCTTTTAGTAAGACTTTATTTTTCTCCAGGGGTGTGCGTGCCCCAGGTTGAAGATGAATTAAAAGAATCTTGTAAAGGGTTAAGGTTAAGGATTTGCTTTTATATGCACTGGGAAACTACTGAAGTTTTAGGAAATAAACATTTTGTTTTAGTGAGGTTATATGGATAATGGGAAGAAGAGACTAGAACTATGAAGCCTATTTAGAGTTTATGCAGAAAGAAATTTACATTCAATTCATTAAAAACTTGTTGAGAATTTATTTTGTGTTAGGCATGGGCTGAGCTCCTCTTGTTCAAGAATTCACAATCACATTCAGTGTTTCGAGTACAGTAATTTTGATATGTCTTAGGTATGGTGGTGGCACAAGAAAAGTTACTGTCTGTAGTCTGATACATAATATATATATATTTTGTTTTAGATACCTGTTCTGAGCTCTGGATGCAGATATCCCATACTTATTAGATTTTGCCATTTGGATGTCTCCCAGAGACCTCAACTACATGTCTAGATGGAGATCATGATCTTTAGTCATCTCCAGTCTGTTCTTGTTTTAGTATTTTTTGGCTCAATAAATGATATTAGTCAGATGAAGGTACAAGTTTGCAAGTCCATATTCAATTAGTCACTAAGTATTGATTCTGAAGAGCTCTTGAGGTAAGTGTAGCAGGCCACCATTACACCATTATCTCTTTTTGAACTGCTGGATCAGGTTTTTCATTTTTATTTTATTTATTTTTTAATTTCAGATGAGCTCTCACAGTATTGCCCAGGATGGAGTGCAGAGGCAGTCTACAGGAGCAGTTATCACACACTGCAGCCTCAAACTCCTGGGGTTATGTGATTCCTCCTGCCCCGGCCTCCTAAGTGGAACTGCAGGCGTACACCACCATGCTGGGCAGAATCTTCCTGCATTCAATTTTGCTATTGTTCTCTCTCCCTTTTCTGCACTGTAACTTCCCAAGTGATTTTAATAAAAACAAACCATGTCTTGGCACTCCCTTTCTTAAAACCTTCTTATTGCATCGTTTAGGATAAAGTCCACATTTCTTTTTTTTTTTTTTTTTTTTTTGAGACGGAGTCTCGCTGTGTCTCCCAGGCTGGAGTGCAGTGGTGTGATCTCTGCTCACTGCAAGCTCCGCCTCCCGGGTTCATGCCATTCTCCCGCCTCAGCCTCCCGAGTAGCTGAGACTACAGGCTCCCGCCACCACGCCCGGCTAGTTTTTTTTTTTTTTTGTATTTTTAGTAGAGACGGGGTTTCACCGTGTTAGCCAGGATAGTCTCGATCTCCTGACCTCGTGATCCACCCGCCTCGGCCTCCCAAAGTGCTGGGATTACAGGCTTGAGCCACCGTGCCCGGCCATACATTTCTTAAAATAACTTAAAAGCAACTTGGACTTCTGGCTCCTGCTTACTTCACCAGCTTCATCCTTTATCACCGAGCTATTAATCTGCCATATTGAACTTTTTGAGTTTAAAATGTGGAATATTCTCTGTAGCCTGCTGTTCTTGCAGATCTGGTCCTGATTTATGTCTGTAACTACTTCTTTTATTTACTTATTTATTTTTGAATAGGATCTCCCTCTGTTACCGGAGGCTGGAGTGCTGTGGTGTGATCATGGCTCACTGCAGCCTCGACCTCCTGGGCTCAAGGCACTGTAGACGCATGCCAGGACATCTGGCTAATTTTTACATTTTTTTGTAGAGATGGAGTCTCTCTATGTTGCCCAGGCTGGTCACCAGCAGTCCTTCTGCCTCAGCCTCCTAAAGTGCTGAGATTACAGGGGTGAGCCACCGCACCCAGCTTCTAACTACCTCTCTGGGTCTCCCTCTCTCCAGCCGTATTATCCAATCAATCAAGTATCTTTTAGTTCCTAAGAGAGTTATTCTTTCTCTTGCCTTTTGGCTCTTTGCACATGCTGTTCTAACACTTTTACTCCTTTTCACCCATTTTTGCCTTACTCGTATTCATTCTTCAGTTTTGAGGTTGTTCAAGGAGGCCTTCCTTGACCCCAGACCAGGTTTGATTTTTCTTTTTTTTTTTTTTTTTGAGACGGAGTCTCGCTCTGTCGCCCAGGCTGGAGTGCAGTGGTCGGATCTCAGCTCACTGCAAGCTCTGCCTCCCGGGTTTACGCCATTCTCCTGCCTCAGCCTCCCGAGTAGCTGGGACTACAGGTGCCCGCCACCTCGCCCGGCTAGTTTTTTGTATTTTTTTAGTGGAGATGGGGTTTCACCATGTTAGCCAGGATGGTCTCGATCTCCTGACCTCGTGATCCGCCCGTCTCGGCCTCCCAAAGTGCTGGGATTACAGGCTTGAGCCACCGCGCGCGGCCTTATTTTTCTGTTACATGCACCTACTGAACCTTTTATGTGCTTTAGCAATTGCACTCAACATATTTTATAAGGATTACTTGGTTTTTTTCTCCACAGCATTGTGAGCTTTGAAAGGACAGCATCTGGGTCTGTCTGGTTCACTACTGTATCTCCAGCACCTGGCATCTTGCCAGACACATGGAAAATGCTCAGTGCATATTTACTGAATGTTGAGAAATGACTGTCATAATTAACTTTGCTTGGGTGGGTCAGGAAATGTTTCAGATACAAGGAAATGCATGAGTTGGGGCTTGAAAAATGAGTAGGTGGACCAGGCGTGGTGGCGGCTCATGCCTGTAATCCCAGTACTTTGGAAGGCTGAGGTGGGTGGATCACTTGAGCGCAGGAGTTTGAGGCCAGCCTGGGCAACATAGTAGGACACTATGTCAACAGAAAATACAAAAATTAGCTAGGCATGGTGGTGTGTATCTGTAGTACCAGCTACTCTGGAGGCTGAGGTGGGAGGATCACTTGAGCCCTGGAGGTTGAGGCTGCAGTGAGCATGATCGTGCCACTGCACTGCAGCCTGGGCAACAGAGCAAGACCCTGTCTCAGGAAAAAAAAATAGAAAGAAAGAAAAATGAGTAGGTGTTTTCAGTATTTTGGAGTGAGAACGAGGGTGATGAGGGGAAGGGCATTTTGGGAGGACAGAACACCATTTGCAAAGGCACAAAGATATGAAAAAGCACAGGACATTAAGCAGCTGACTGCCCATAGTTCCAACCAGGTAGAGTGTGAATTTGAGGAATTTTTGAGAGATGGGACTAGTGATGAAGAAGAGACAAGATCATGGAGGGCCTTAAAGGTAATTATCTTCTGGTTGGCATTAGGGGCCATTCATGTTAAGGAGGATATTTTAACATTTATTAAACTTTTGTTATGTCTTAGGTTTTTTTCTAAAAATGTATTATTTAATACAACAGTCTTCTTTCTGTCAGCTGTGATTCATCTTAAGTGAGTGAAGGCTGCTATCTTATTTATCCTGATACACTAGGTGTTTATATCCTAAGCAAGATCATTATTCTTTGAAATCAGATTTTGTGTATTACACTTCTCTGTATCCCACAGAGAACTTAGGTCATTTTTGGTACAGTTTTGGTATACTCTTATCAATGCCTCTTTCAAAATGAGTACAGCATACCATATGGATCCTGTAGAATAACACTTTTACTACCTGTGTTTCTTGCTGTCTGCTTTCTTAATGAAATTGACAGTGGCATTAATTGGGTGTAGTTGGCCAGGCACAGTGGCTCATGCCTGTAATTCCAGCACTTTGGGAGGCCCAGGCGGGCAGGTCATGAGGTCAGGAGATCGAGACCATCCTGGCTAACACAGTGAAACCCCATCCCTACTAAAAAATACAAAAAACTAGCCGGGCGTGGTGGCGGGCGCCTGTAGTCCCAGCTACTTTGGAGGCTGAGGCAGGAGAATGGTGTGAACCTGGGAGGCAGAGCTTGCAGTGAGCCGAGATTGCACCATTGCACTCCAGCCTGGGTGACAGAGCGAGACTCCGTCTCTAAGAAAAAAAAAAAAAAAAAAAAAAAAAATATATATATATATATATATATAAAAAATATATGTTTATATACATAAAAATATAATTGTTTATGTATATAATATAATTATATATTTATGTGTTATATATTATGTATATTATATTTATATACATAAATATAATTATATTTTTATATACATACATATAATTATATATATTTATATAATTATATACATAAATATATATATTTTTGGGTATAGTAATTTTTGGTTTATGTTTATCCACCAAAGCTTATCAAGCTTTTTACATGAATTACTTTTAAGATTTTTTTATTTATAGTTGATCTTTGGAACCTAAATTAGGGATTTTAATCCTTATTCCTGTTAAACTGTTTTAGTTTCTAATTCTGACTTATTTTTTTATTTGGATCTTATTTATATATTTGCATAACTAATAGAGGCTTCAAAATCCCATGATATGGTATACACCACCATGATGCTTCCCTTGCCCATTCAGTTCTCTGCTTTTTCCACAGTTGTTCCTTGTGTATTTTTCTGGAGTTTCTCTGTGCATTCACAATGCTAGCAAATATTAATGCATATTCTTACATTTTGTTTTTTTTGATACTAAAAGTAGCATGCTGTATTTACTGTTCAGCAAATTTCTCCCCCTACTTAATACTTCTTCGAGATCTTTTAATATAGTCCATAGGGAGAGTCCTTATTTTAAAAATCTGCATAGTGTTCTAGTACATGGATATGCCATAATTTAACCCTAGTCCTTTATTAATGGATATTTGCATTATGTACATTTTTTTGCTAATAGAAACAGTGCTTCAGGGAATGACCTTGTATATACTTGCCAATCCTCATTTACACTTGTGCAAATATACTTGTAAGATAAAGTTACAGGTGTTGGACATGTAGAATCTCTGAGTATATGCACTTGTCTTTCAGTGGTAGTTTGAAGTTTTTTTCTTTTTCTTTTTTATGTAGATCTTGCCCATTTCTTAGTTTGTTCTTAGGTAGTTACCTTTTTGTAGTTGTTGTAAATGGGATCTTTTCTATGATTGTATTTCTATTGATTCCATATATTTATGTATGTGTGTATATGTATACATATATATGCACATATGTATGTGCGTATATATGTGTGTATAGACATATATATAGACACATATATATATACCTTTAATTGTAACTTTTTTTCTAGTTATCTTGGGTTTTTTGAGTTTGTGAAATCACCTGCAGAATAGTGTTTATTTTTTCCCTTTCTGTCCACACCTGATTTTAATAACAAAGTGTCTTTGTGTTTACTTTTTTTTGGGGAGTAAAATGCTTTTATTTTTGAAATCTTTTTTTCAACTTTTATTTTAGATACATGGTGTACATGTGCAGATAAGTTACATGGGTATATTGCATTCAAGTAGTGAACACAGTACCCAATAGGTAGTTTTTAGATTCTTCTAGTAATTATTATTATTATGTTAGACGGAGTCTCGCTCTGTTGCCCAGGCTGGAGGTGTTTACTTTTTTAAAATGTGAGATGGAGTTTCACTCTGTTGCCCAGGCTGGAGTGCAGTGGTGCAATCTCAGCTCACTGCAGCCTCCACCTCCCTGGGTCAAGTGATTCTCCTGCCTCAGCCTCCCGAGTAGCTGGGATTACAGGCGTGCGCCACCATGCCCGGCTAATTTTTTGGTATTTTTAGTAGAGTTGGGGTTTCACTATGTTGGCCAGGCTGGTCTCGAACTCCTGGCTTCAAGTGATCTGCCCACTTCGGCCTCCCACAGTGCTGGGATTACATGCGTGAGCCACTGCAGCCAGCCGTGTTTGTGTTTACTTTTGCATTATTAAATAATCTTATATTCCTTACTTGGTTTATGTTATATTAAGCATTTACAATATATATCAAGTATATCAGAATATCTAAATAATATACTTTGAATTCCAGTGGTTACAGATGAGGCCATCAGCACCTTCAATGTGCCTCTCACCTTCTTTCCTTTTCAGTTTTTTCTTGGGTGTGTCATTCTACATTATCAGGGCATATAACATTTATATCCTGTCACTCTAATCTCCGTATTTGTTTTATTCTTAGTTCAGCTATCAAATTTATTCAGTGCTCATTGTCAGCTCTTTTTTGTGAAATTTCCTCAAAACTATCCTGTTTCCTCAATAAGAAATCATGAGCAAGATATTCCCTGAGTTTTTAGGTGTTCAGAACTGTTTGTAGCTTTTATGCTTTATTCTCTAAGGACATCTTGGTTGAATGGAACATCTTTTGCTTATATTTTCTTTCCTTCAGTATCTTTAAAATGTTTCTCTGGTGTCTTTCAGTGTTAGATATTGCAGTGGAGAAATCTGAGGCTAGTATGACTTTAACCACTTTTATTTTTCTTTTTAAGTTTTAAAGTCTAATAAATTTTCTAGGTTATGTCTTGTGTGGAGCATTCTGTGTCAGTGTTTCTTGGCACAAAATATATGTTACAGTATTTTTCATCCTCCCACAAGAAAACCTTCCTGAATTATATCTCTGTAATTATGTTTCTGAATTAATCTTCTCTTGTTTTGGGTTTGTTTAGGAATTTCAATTATGCATATATTGGATTCCTTTTGCCATCCTCTCTAGCTATAATCTCCCTTCAAGTTTGTGGGTTGATTTTTTTTTTTTTTTGAGACGGAGTCTTGCTCTGTCACCTAGGCTGGAGTTCAGTGGTGTGATCTTGGCTCACTGCAAGCTCTGCCTCCTGGGTTGACACCATTCACCTGCCTCAGCCTCCTGAGTAGCTGGGACTACAGTCGCCTGCCACCATGCCTGGCTAATTTTTTGTTTTGTATGTTTTAGTAGAGATGGGGTTTCACTGTATTAGCCAGGATGGTCTCAATCTCCTGACCTCGTGATCCGCCTGCCTCGGGCACCCAAAGTGCTGGGATTACAGGCGTGAGCCACCGCACCTGGCCGCGGGTTGATGTTTTTAATCAGTTTGAGGAAAATATCAGTCATTATCTTTGTGAATATCGTTTCTCTTGTATTCTCTTTTTTTAAGGACTCTAGCTGTAAGTTTTTTAGATTTTTTGATCAAGTTTCACATGTCTATTATACTCTTACTTGTTTTTCCCTCTCTGTTTCAGTTTAGGTATTTTCTTTTTTTTGTTAGTTTTTATTTCTTACTCTTAAACTTAACTCTGCAATCCAACTAGGCATGGAAGACAATAAGGAAAATATGGAACCCAAAGAACTGCAGCAAGAGCACAATGATTATAGGATGCTGTGAGCAAATGGGGTGGAGGGTGCTCTCTTGAACTACAGGAGGAATGGTTTGATGGTTAAGATAAAGCACAAGTCAAATTTATTAGAATTGTCCACAGTCAGTCATGGTGATCTTCTCACTGTTCTTGCCATTTCTGGATGCAGAGCACTCTATGGCCTGCATGATATTAATGCTATTATTTACCTTGCCAGAGAGCACATGCTTGCCATCCAACCACTGAGGTCTTCGCAGTGCAGATGAAAAACTGGGAACCATTTGTGTTGGGTCCAGCATTTGTCACGGACAAGATGCCAGGACTTGTATGCTTCATAATGAAGTTCTCATCATCAGATTTCTCCCTATAGATGGACTTGCCACCAGTGCCATTATGGTGTGTGAAGTCACTACCCTGACACATAAACCCTGGAATAACTCTGTGAAAGCAGGAACACTTATAACCAAATGCATTCTTTCGAGTGCTCAGAGCATGAAAGTTTTTTGGAAGTTTGTCTGCTAACAGCTTGAAGGAGATGCAGCCCAAGGGCATACGATCCACGGTGATGTCAGGGCTCTGGGTGGTGTCAATGTCTACAAAGACAGTTTAGATATTTTCTATTGATCTGTCTTCAAGTTCACTAATTCTGTGTTCTGCTTTGTGGTGAAAACATTTAAAATCTACTCTTTTAATAATGCTCTAGAATAGTGTTTTTCAAACTTTAACATACAAAGTTGTTACCTGGAATCTTGTTTTTAAAAAATTTTTATTTTAGGTTCAGGGGTACATGTGCAGATTTTTTATATAGGTAAATTTCATGTTATGGAGGTTTGTCGTATGATTATTTCATCACCCAGGTAGTAAACATAGTATGCAATAGGTTGTGTTCTATTCTCACCCTCCTCCCACTGTCCACCCGCATGTAGGCCCTAGTCTATTGTTCCCTTCTCTGTGTTCGTGTATACTCAGTGTTTACCTCCCAGTCATAAGTGAGAACATGCAATATTTAGTTTTTATTTTTCTATGTTAGTTCACTTGGGAAAATGGCCTCCAGCTCCATCCATGTTACTGTGAAGGACATGATCTCATTCTTTTTTATGGCTGTGTAGTATTCCATGGTGTATATGTACCACATTTTCTTTATCCAGTATAGCATTGATGGGCTTTTAGATTGATTCTGCGTCTTTGCTATGGTGAATAGTGCTGCGAAGAACATATACATGCATATGTCTTTATGGGAGAATGATTTATATTCCTTTGGATATATACCCAGTAATGGGATTGCTAGTTGGATATATACCCAGTAATGGGATTGCTTGTTGAATATATGCCCAGTAATAGGATTGCTGGGTTGAATGGTAGTTCTGTTTTAAGTTCTTTGAGAAATTGCCAAACTGTTTTCTGCAATGGCTGAACTAATTTACATTTCCACCAGCAGTGTAGAAGGGTTCCCTTTTCTCTGTAACCTTGCCAGTGTCTGTTATTTTTTGACTTCTAAATAATAGTCATTCTGACTGGTGTTAGATGGTGTCTCATTGTGGTTTTGATTTGTACTTCTCTAGTGATCAGTGATATTAAGCTTTTTTTCATATGCTTGGCTGAGTGTATGTTTTCTTTTGAAAAGTGTTCATGTTCTTTGCTTACTTTTTTTTTCTTTTTTTCTTATTATACTTTAAGTTCTAGGGTACATGTGCACAACGTGCAAGTTACATATGTATACATGTGCCATGTTGGTGTGCTGCACCCATTAACTTGTCATTTACATTAGGTATATCTCCTAATGCTATCCCTCACCCCTTCCCCCTCCCCACAATAGGCCCCGGTGTGTGATGTTCCCCTTTCTGTGTCCAAGTGATCTCATTGTTCAATTCCCACCTATGAGTGAGAACATGCGGTGTTTGGTTTTCTGTTCTCGCGATAGTTTGCTGAGAATGATGGCTTCCAGCTGCATCCATGTCCCTACAAAGGACACGAACTCATCCTTTTTTATGGCTGCATAGTATTCCATGATGTATATGTGCCACATTTTCTTAATCCAGTCTGTCACTGATGGACAATTGGGTTGATTCCAAGTCTTTACTATTGTGAATAGTGCTGCAATAAACATATGTGTGCATGTGTCTTTATAGCAGCATGATTTATAATCCTTTGGGTATATACCCAGTAATGGGATGGCTGGGTCAAATGGTATTTCTAGTTCTAGATCCTTGAGGAATCGCCACACTGTTTTCCACAATGGTTGAACTAGTTTACAGTCCCACCAACAGTGTAAAAGTGTTCCTATTTCTCCACATCCTCTCCAGCACCTGTTGTTTCCTGATTTTTTTAATGAACACCATTCTAACTGGTGTGAGATGGTATCTCATTGTGGTTTTGATTTGTATTTCTCTGATGATCAGTGATGATGAGCATTTTTTCATGTGTCTGTTGGCTATATGAATGTCTTCTTTTGAGAAGTGTCTGTTCATATCCTTTGCCCACTTTTTGATGGGGTTGTTTTTTTCTTGTAAATTTGTTTGAGTTCTTTGTAGGTTCTGGATATTAGCCCTTTGTCAGATGAGTAGATTGCAGAAATTTTCTCCCATTCTGTAGGTTGCCTGTTCACTCTGATGGTAGTTCCTTTTGCTGTGCAGAAGCTCTTTAGTTGAATTAGATACCATTTGTCAATTTTGGCTTTTGTTGCCATTGCTTTTGGTGTTTTAGACATGAAGTCCTCGCCCATGCCTATGTTCTGAATGGTATTACCTAGGTTTTCTTCTAGGGTTTTTATGGTTTTAGGTCTAACATTTAAGTCTCTAATCCATCTTGAATTAATTTTCGTATAAGGAGTAAGGAAAGGATCCAGTTTCAGCTTTCTACTTATGGCTAGCCAATTTTCCCACCACCATTTATTAAATAGGGAATGCTTTCCCCATTTCTTGTGTTTCTCAGGTTTGTCAAAGATCAGATGGCTATAGATGTGTGGTATTATTTCTGAGGGCTCTGTTCTGTTTCATTGGTCTATATCTCTGTTTTGGTACCAGAACCTGGGAGGCGGAGGTTAGAGTGAGCTGAGATCGCGCCACTGCACTCCAGCCTGGGTGACAGAGCGATACTCTGTCGGGAAAAAAAAAAAAAAAAAAGAAAATTAATTGGACATAAATTTAAATTTGAAGGTTATCTCCCGGGACCCCCCATCCTGCCGGAGTCTTAGTTCTTTTCCTTTGACATAATTCTATCCTTATGCCACTACCACACTATCTTCACAATTGTAACTTTATAGTAAGTTTTGAAATTGGTAAGTGTGGATCCTTTATATTTTGTCCTCATTTTCAAGATTGTTTTGGATATTCTGGATCTATGTATCTCTTTTTTTTATTGTGCTTATATATTACCACAGTAAAGAAAAGATATATAATTATATTTACAATTTTAACCATTTGAAAGTATACAGCTCTGTCTGTGGCCATACCACCCTGAATACACCCGATCTTGTCTGAAAGTGTACAGTTCTGCATCATCAAGTACATACACACTGTTGTTAAATAACCATCTCCACCATCTATATCTAGAACTTTTTCATCTTCCTCAACTTGAACTCTGTACCCATTAAACACTGACTCTTCATTCCACACTTTCCCAGCCCCCAGCAACCAAAATTCTACTTTTTTCTTTATGAATTTGAGCACTCTAGGAACATTATATTACAGATACTCCTCTTTTGATGAGGGTACATCCAAAAAGCTTATTGTAAGATTGAAAAATCATGAATTGATTTTGATAAGTTGAGGATCGTCTATAGTGGAATCATACAAAATTTTCCTTTTGTGACTAGCTTACTTTATTTAGTGTAGTACTTTCAAGGTTTATCCATGTTGTAGCATGTCAAGATTTTGTTACTTTGCAAGGCTGAATAATATTCCTTTGTAGGCACATACGGTATTTTATCTTTATCTGTTCATCTGTCAGTGGACACTTGGATTGCTTTCACCTTTTGACTGTTGTGTATAATTGTGCTAGAGCATGGGCATACAAATATCTGTCCTTGTCTCCTGCCTTTGGATATATATGCAGAAGTGGAATGGCTGGATCATATAAGTCTGTTTAATATCAAATTAAAATTAAATTTGTTAAATAAAATTAGGTATTTAACTAAATTAAATATTTAATTTACATTCTTTTTAAATTAAAATAATTATATTTGATTATTCTGTTTAATTTTTTTAGGAATTGCTATAATGTTTTCCACAGCGGCTGCACCATTTTACATCCCCACCAGCAATGCAAAAAGGTTCTAATTGCTCCACACCTTTAACATTTGTTCTTTTTTATTTTTTGATAATAACCATCCAGATGGGTATGAAGTGGCATGTCATTGTGCTTTGATTTGCATTTCCCTCATGATTAGGGATGTTGAACATCTTTTTATGTGCCTGTTGAGCATCTGTGTATCTTCTTTGCAAAAATGCCTACTCAAGTCTTTTGCCCATTTTAAGAATCATTTTGGGTTGGGTGTGTTGGCCCACACCTGTAATCCCAGCACTTTGGGAAGCCAAGGCAGGAAGATTGCTTGAGCCCAGGAGTTCAAGACCAGCCTGGTGACAAGTAAGACCCAGCTCTACAAAAAAATGGAAAAAATTAGCGGGGCATGGTGGCACATGCCTGTAATTCCAGCTACAGGAAGACTTGGGAGGCTGAGGTGGGAGTATTGCTTGAGCCCAGGAGTTCAAGGCTGCAATAAGCTGTGATCTGCACTCCAGCCTGGGTGACTAAGTGAGATAGTCTCAAAAAAAAAAAAAAAAAAAAAAAAAGAAAAAAAAAAGAAAAAAATCAGTTTGTTTATTGCTGATCTGTAGGAGTTCTTTATCCTGTCAGTTAATTCCTTATCAGATATATGATTTAAAAATATTTTTTCCCATTCTGTGGATTGTTATTGATGTAGCCTTTGATGCATAAAAGTTTCAAATTTTGATGAAGTCAGACTCTTTTTTTTTTTTTTTTTCCCCTGTACTTTTGGTCATGAAGAAATCATTTCCAAGCCCAGTGTCATGAAGCTTTTCCCTTTTGTTTTCTTCTAAGAGTTTTACAGTTACAGCTTTTACTTTTAAGTCTTTGAGCCATTTTTAGTTTATTTTTGTATATGATGTGAGATAAGGGTCCATCCAACTTACTCTTTTGCATGTGGCATCCAGTTTTCCGCCACCTTTGATTGAAAAGACAGTCAGTTCTTTGAATGGTCCTGGCACTCTTGTCAAAAATCAAGTGATCATTTATTTGAGGGTTTGTTTCTAAGATCACAACTGATTTTTATATGCAGATTGTTCTTGACTTAGGATGGTTTGTCTTAGGGTTTTTGGACTTCACTATGGTGTTAAAGTGATGTGAATTCAGTAGAAATCATACCTTGAATATTCATAGTACCATTCTGTTTTTCACTTTCAGTATAATGTTCACTAAATTATATGAGACATTGAACATCTTATAAAATAGGCTTTGTGTTAGATGATTTTGTGCAGCTGTAGGCTAATTGAAGTGTTCTGAGCATGTTTAAAATAGGCTAGGTTAAATTATGATGTTCGGTAGGTTAGATATTTTAAATGCATTTTCAATTGAAGATATTTTTAACTTACGATGGATTTATCAGAATGTAACCACATTATTAGTTGAGGAGCATCTGTACAGATTGTGTATCCTGCAATCTTGCTGAACTAGTTTGCTATCTCTAATAGTTTCATGCGGATTTTTTTTCTTTTCTTTTTTTTTTTTTGAGACGGAGTCTTGCTCTTTCTCCCAGACTGGAGTGCAATGGGGTGATCTCTGCTCACTGCAAGCTCCGCCTCCCAGGTTCATGCCATTCTCCTGCCTCAGCCTCCTGAGTAGCTGGGACTATAGGCGCCTGCCACCATGCCTGGCTAATTTTTTGTATTTTTAGTAGAGACGGGGTTTCACTGTGTTAGCCAGGATGGTCTCGATCTCCTGACCTCATGATCCTCCCACTTCAGCCTCCCAAAGTGCTGGGATTACAGGAGTGAGCCACCGCACCTGGACGGATTCTTTATTTAGAAAAAAAAAATACACACAAGATCCTGTCATCTTTAAATGGGAGTGGTTTTGTACCCTACTTTCTGATCCTGATCTTACAAAGCATTCAGTTTTTCTTTAGTAAGTGTGATGTTACCTCTGGGTTGAGGAAGTTATATTTTATTCCTAATATTCTGAGTTTTTTTTTTAATCATAAAAGGGCATTAGATTTTGTCAAATGTTATTTCTGCATCCAGAATAAATCCCATTTCATCACATGTAATCATCTTTATATGTTATGGATATTTTTTTCCTTGTAATATGTTTGTTTGGTTTTGGCATGAGAATAAGTAATAATTGCCTTGGGAGTTGTTCCTTCCTTTTTTTATTTTTTTGAAAGTTTTTTTTGAAGGATTAGTGTTCTTTTTTAAGCATTTGGTAAAGTTCACCAGGACAGATGCCCCTTGAATTACAATGGGGTTATTTCCTAATAAGTTCATCATAAGTGGAAAATATTGTTAAGTTGAAATTCCATTTGAAAATACCCTGATAAACCCATTGTAAAGTCAATAAGTTGTAAGTTCAGATGCTTTTCAACTTACAATGGGGTTATATCTCAATAAACCATTGGAAAGTTGAAAATTATATTTCTAACCATTGTTAAGTCAGGGACCATCTGTCTGGTCTCGCACCTGTGAGAAGCATTGTGATTACTGCTTCAGTCTCTTTTCATATTAGAGATCAATTCAGATTTTTCTGTTTCTTCTTTTTTATTTTTATTTTTGAGATGGAGTCTCACTCTGTTGCCCAGGCTGGAGTGCCGTGGTGAGATACTCGGCTCACTGAAACTTCTGCCTCCTGGGTTCAGGTGGTTTCTACTGCTTCAGCCTCGTGAGTAGCTGGGATTGCAGGTGCATACCACCACACCTGACTAATTTTTGTATTTTTAGTGGAGTTGGGGTTTTGCCATGTTGGCCAGGCTGGTCTCAAACTCCTGACCTCAGGTGAGCCACCTGCCGCGGCCTCCCAAAGTGCTGGGATTACAGGTGTGAGCCACCGTGCCTGACCTCTGTTTCTTCTTGAGTCAGTTTTGATCATATGTTTCGTTTTAGAAATTTGTCCATTTAATCTAGCTTATCGAAAATTTTGGCTTGCAGTTGTTCTAAGTATTTCTTTTAAATATTTTTTATTTTTTTAAATGTTGGTAGTAATAGCTTCACTTTCATTCCCGATATTAGTAATTTAAATCTTCTCTCTCTTTTTCTTGGTCAGTCTGGTTAAAGGATTAATCAATTCTACTGATATTTTCAAAGAAAGTAACATTTGGTTTCATCAGTTTCTTTGCTCTGTTTTCAAATTGACTATGGATATTGGTCTATATGTATACAACCCTTAGAGCACTTGTTCTCACCAAAATGCTAATGGTCTTGAACAAGTTTATATTCTCAGGACATATTTCTTTGTTTGCTGTGATCAAACACTGTTTAATTAATTCATTATTTGTAGGTGGCTTTCCTTGTACGACTAGCTAATGAGCTACTCAGAAATTTACTTTTGCTGGTTTTATTTTCATTTCTATTTTTCTGACATTCTGTGATGAGATGTTGTATTACATTTTTTTTTTCCTGATAGATGGTTTCCTGTGAATTGGGAATATTGTGCTTAGTGCTTAGTCTGGTAATGCTAACATGTATTCTTTTAGCACAGATTTCATATTATTGAATAATAAACAAATAAATATTACAGAAGCTGTATACAATTGGCCTTTCATACCCTTGGGTTCCGCATCTGTGGATTCAACCAACAGCAGATCAAAAATAGAAAACATAACAATACCATGATAAAAAATACAAAATTATTACAGGCATACAGAATGTATACTGTATTAGGCATTATAACTAATCTAGAGATGGTTTAAAGCAAACAAGAGGATGTGTATAGGTTATTTACAAATACTACACCATTTTATATCAGGGACTTGAGCATCCATAGATTTTGGTATCTAGGAATTCCTGGAAACCATCCTCTATGAACACTGAGGGATGACTGTGTGGAATTATGCTGTAAATACTGTTTATAACCCTTTCTACTTAACATAGTATGAAAAAAATTGAAGTTAATAAATATCTACAAAATTTAAGAATTAGCGGCTCAGTATGATGACACATACCTGTAGTTCCAGCTGCTTGGGTGAGGCAGGAGGATCACTTGAGCCAAGGAGTTTGAGACCAGTCTGGGGAACATGACAAGACCCCATCTGTTTTTTTTTTTTTTTTGAAACGGAGTCTCGCTTTGTCGTCTAGGCTGGAGTGCAGTGGCACGATCTCGGCTCACTGCAAGCTCCGCCTCCCGGATTCACGCCATTCTCCTGCCTCTGCCTCCCCGAGTGGCTGGTACTACAGGCACCTGCCACCGCACCCGGCTAATTTTTTTGTATTTTTAGTAGAGACGGGGTTTCACCGTGTTAGCCAGGGTGATCTCTGTCTCCTGACCTCGTGATCCACCTGCCTCGGCCTCCCAAAGTGCTGGGATTACAGGCGTGAGCCACCGTGTCCGGCCGACCCCATCTCTTAAAATTTTTTTTTTTTTTTTTTGAGACGGAGTCTCACTCTGTTGCCCAGGCTGGGGTGCAGTGGCCGGATCTCAGCTCACTGCAAGCTCCGCCTCCTGGGTTTACGCCATTCTCCTGCCTCAGCCTCCCGAGTAGCTGGGACTACAGGCACGTGCCACCATGCCTGGCTAATTTTTTTGAATTTTTAGTAGAGACAGGGTTTTACCACGTTGGCCAGGCTGGTTTCGAACTCCTGACCTCAAGTGATCTGCCCGTCTCGGCCTCTCAAAGTGCTGGGATTACAGGCATGAGCCTGCATGTCAGGCCTTTCTTAGAATTTATATAGTATCTGACAGACACAGTGGGGAACAGAGCCAAACAATCTATTAACTTGTAGATTTATTCTTCATGATATGCCTGCAGATAAAGTATAGGCCTGAAAATGGATCCATGATTATAGGGAGAAAGCTCTACTCTATTTCAGGCTCCCTGCTTTTCTAGCAGGCATAATTTATTTTTTTCCTCCTCTTTTTATATTAATTAAACAAATTTAATTCATTTTTTAAAGTTTTATTTTTAATCGACACATAATAATTATGCATATTTATGGGGTACAGTGTGATGTTTTGATACATGTACACATTGTGTAATGATCAAATCAGGGCTGTTAGGTTTTCCATCACCTCAAGCACTTGTGATTTCTTCCTGGTGAGAACATTCAAAATCCTCTTTTCTAGCTATTTTGAAATATACAATACATTATTGTTAACTGTAGTCACCTTACTATGAAATAGAACACCAGAATGTATTCCTCCTATCTAACTGCAACTTTGTTTGACCAAACCTCTAACCATTCCCCATCCCTTAACCACCCCCAGCCCCTGCCCCTGCCTTTGGTAACCACTGTTCTGTATATGTCTGTGGGATCAACTTTTTAAAACTCCACATGAGTGAAATAATACAGTATTTGTCCTGTGCTTGGCTTATTTCACTTAATGTCTTCTCGTTTCATCCATCTTGTTGCAAGTGATAGGATTTCATTCTGTTTTTATGGCTGAATAGTATTCTATTGTGTGTATATATATATACCACATTAAAAAATTCATTCATCCTTTAATGGATACTTAAGTTGATTCTGTATCTTGGCTCTTGTGAATAGTGCTACAATAAACATGGGAGTGCAGATATCTCTGACATACTGATTTAATTTCCTTTGGATATATATGCAGTAGTGGGATTGTAGAATCATATGTTATTTGTATTTTTTAAGTTTTGGAAGAGCCTCCATACCATTGTCCTGAATGGCTGTACTGATTTACGTTTCCACCAGCAGTGTATGAGAGTTTCCTTTCTCTTCACATTCTCATCAGCATTTTTTTTTTTGTCTTTTTGATAATTGCCATCCTAACTGGGATGAGGTGATAACTCATTGTGGTTTTGATTTACATTTCTCTGATGATTAATGATGTTGAGCATTTTTTGATATGCCTGTTCATCACATGTATGTCTTCTTTTGAGAAATCTTTTGTTTATTTTTAATTGGATTTTGTTTTGCTGTTGAGTTGAGTTCTTTATATTCTGGATATTAACATCCCTTGTCAGATGCATAGTTTGCAAATATTTTCTCCCATTCTGTAAATTGTCCTTCACTCTGTTGTTTTCTTTACTGTGCAGAATTTAGTTTAATGTAATCGTTTTTTGTTAAACATTTCTGGCCTGTGCCTTTGCCAGACTAATATTATGCATTATTTCTCCCATGGTCTTTACTGGTAGCATTCAGTAATATTCAATATCCCTTCATAATAAAAACTCTAAACGTGTTAGATATATTAATGGAAGGAACGTACTTCAGCACAATAAAGTCCATATATGACAAACCCATAGCTAACATCATACTGAATGGGGAAAAGTTAAAAGCTTTTCCTTTACAATATGGACCTAGATGAAGATGCCCACTTTGACCACTCCTGTTCAACACAGTACTAGAAGTTTTGATTGAGCATGGTGGTTCACACCTGTAATCCTAGCACTTTGGGAGGCTGAGGCAGGCAGATCACTTGAGGTCAGGAGTTCGAGACCAGTCTGGCCAACATGGTGAAACCCTGTCTCTACTAAAAATGCAAAAATTAGCCGGGTGTGTGGTGGTGGGTGCCTATAATCCCAGCTACTTGGGAGGCTGAGGCAGGAGAATCACTTGAACCTGGGAGGTGGAGGTGACAGTAAGCTGAGATTGTGCCATTGCAGTCCAGCCTGGGTGACAGAGTGAGACTCTGTCTCAAAAAAAAAAAAAAAAAAAAAAAAAAAAAAAGTTTTAGCCAGAGCAGTTAGGCAAGAGAAAGAAATAAAGGGTGTCTAAATTGGGAAGGAGAAAGTCAAATTGTCCCTGTTTGCAGATGACATGATCTTATATATTGAAAACTACAGACTTCACCAAAAAAACTATTAAAACTAAGAAATGAGAATTCAGTAAAGTTGCAACATACAAAGCCTTTCCTCTAAGATCTGAAACAGGACAAGGATGCCCACTTTCACCAGTTATTCAGCATAGTACTGGAAGTCCTAGATAGAGCAGTCAGACAAGAGAAAGATATAAAGGGCATCCCAATTGGAGAGGGAGAAGTCAAATTATCCATATTTGCAGATGATATTATCTTATATTTGGAAAAATCTAAAGACTCCCAACAAAAAAACAATTAGAACTGATAAATTCGGTAAAGTTGCAGGATACAGAATCAACATACAAAAGTCAGTAGCATTTCTATATGCCAAGAGTGAACAATCTTAAAAAGAAAGGAAAAAGTAATCTCAGTTGCAATAGTTACACCTAAAATTAAATAGTTAAGAATTAACCAAAAAAAGTAAAAGATCTCCATAATGAAAACTGTAAACACTGATGAAAGAAATTGAAGGGGACACAAAAAATGAAAAAAAATTCCATGTTCATTGATTGGAACAATCAGTATTTTTAAAATGTCCATTCTACCCAAAGAAATCTACAGATTCGAGACACTGCCTATCAAAACAGTGATGACATTCTTCACAAAAATAGAAAAAAAAAATCTCAAATTTATACGGAACCACAAAAGACCCAGAGTAGCCACAACATTCCTAAGCAAAAATAACAAAACTGGAGAAATCACATTACCTGACTTTCAGATTATGCTCCATATAGACGCACAGACCAATGGAACAGAATGGAGAACCCAGAAACAGGATTTGTCTAACCCTAACCCTAGCTGTAACCTTAACTGACTGGTTAGGGTTAGGGTTAGGGTTAAGGTTAACACATCTACAGCGAACTCATTTTCACCAAACATGTCAAGAAATACACTATGGAAAAGATAGTCTCTTCAATAAATGGTGCTGGGGAAATTGGATATCCATATATAGAGACGAATGAAGCTAGACACCTATCTCTTGCCATATACAAAAATCAAATCAAAATGGATTACAGCCTCAAACTATGAAGCTACTACAAGAAAACGTTGGGGAAAATCTCCAGGATATTGGTCTGGGCAGAAACGTCTTAAACAATACCTCAGAGCACAGGCAACCAAAGCACACATGGACACATGGGATCACATCAAGTTAAAAAGCTTCACAGCAAAGGAAACAATCAACAAAGTGAACAGACAACCCACAGAATGGGAGAAAATATTTGCAAACTACCCATCTGAGAAAGGATTAATGACCAGAAAATATAAGGAGCTCAAACAACTCTGTAGGAAAGAAATCTTATAATCTGATCAAAAAATGGGCCAAAGATTTGAGCAGACATTTCTCAAAAGAAGTTATACAAATGGCAAGCAGGCATATGAAAAGGTGCTCAACATCATTGATCATCAGAGAAATGCAAATGAGACCTACAATGAAATATTATCTTACCCGAGTTAAAATGGCTTATATCCAAAAGACAGACAATAACAAATGCTGGTGAGGATGTGGAGAAAAGGGAACCCTTGTATGCTGTTGGTGAGAATGTCAATTAGTACAACCACTATGGAGAACAGTTTGGAGGTTCCTCCAAAAACTAAAACTAGAGCTATCAGCCAGGCGTGGTGGCTCACGCCTGTAATCCTAGCACTTTGGGAGGCCGAGGCAGGCGGATCACGAGGATCCAGGAGAATGGCGTGAACCTGGGAGGCGGAGCTTGTAGTGAGCCGGGATCGCGCCACTGCACTGCAGCCTGGGCGACAGAGCGAGACTCCATCTCAAAAAAAAAAAAAACAAAAAACCAAACCCAGAACCTAGAGCTACCATGTGATCCAGCAATCCCACTGCTGGGTATATACCCCAAAGAGAGGAAATCAGAGATATCTGCACTCCCATGTTTGTTACAGCACTGTTCACAATAGCCAAGATTTGGAAGCAATCTAAGCATCCATGAACAGATGAATGGATAAGAAAATGTAGTACACATACACTACAGAGTACTATTCGATCATAAAGAAGAATGAGATCCTTTTATTTGCAACAACATGGGTGAAACTGGAGATCATTATATTAAGTGAAATAAACCAGGCACAGAAAGACAAACATCACATATTATCACTTATTTGTGGGATCTAAACATCAAAACAACTGAATTATTGGAGACAGAGTATAGAAGGATAGTTACTAGAGGGTGCGAAGGGTAGTGGGTGGCTGGGTGAGGGGAGGTGGAGATGGTTAATGGCTACAAAAAATAGTTACAAAGAATGAGAAAGACCTAATGTTTGATAGCTCAACAGGGTGACTATGGTCAGTAACTTAATTTACATTTTAAAATTACTTAAAGAGTGTAATTGGTTTGTAACTCAAAGGATAAATGCTTGAGAGGATGGATATTCCATTCTTCATGATGCACTTATTTTCACATTGTATGCCTGTATCAAAACATCCCATGTATACCATAAGCATATACACCTACTGCGTATCCACAAAAATTAAAAATAAACGTAAATTAACATACAAAATCTGTAACATTTATATATGCTACGAATATTCAGTCACAAGAAAACAATCTCATATACAATAGCTAAAACAAAAAATACCTAGGAATAAATTTAACCAAAGAGGTGAAAGAGTTCTACAATGATAAACTAATGCTATTAATGACAAAAACTGAAGAGGACACACATAAATGGAAAGATCTCATGCTCATGGATTTGAAGAATTAATATTGTTAAAATGTCCATACTATTTCAAATGATATACATATTCAATGAAATCCCTATCGAAGTACCAATGACATTCTTCACATAAATAGGAAAAAAAAATCCTAAAATTAGTATGGAACCACAAAAGACCCTGAATACCTAAAGTAATGTTGAGCAAAAAGAACACAGCTGGAGGCATCACACTACTTGTCTTCAAAATATACAATAAAGCAATATTATCCCAAACAGTGTGGTACTAGCATAAAAGCAGACACATAGACCAATGGAACAGAATAGGGAACCTAAAATAAGTCCACAATTACAGCCAACTTAATTTTGGCAAAGGTGCCAAGAATACTGATTGGGGAAAGAATGGTTTCTTCTATAAATTATGCTGGGAAAACTGGATATTCACATGCAGAATAATTAAACTAGACGTCTATCTCTTACCATTTACAAGAATCAACTCACAATGGACTAAACCCTTAAATGTAAGACCTGAAACTCTAAAACTACTAGAAGAAAATGGGAAGCACTTCATGACATTGATCTGTATTAGTTTTTAAAAAATAATTTGAAAGCCAATGTAGAAGGAAGATTGTTATGGAAATGGGAAGTTTACATGGGTTCTCTGAATACACATGAAACACTCAATTTTTTTTTTTTGTTTTTGAGATGGAGTCTTGCTTTGTCGCCCGGGCTGAAGTGCAGTGGCACAATCTTGGCTCAGTGCAAGCTCCGCCTCCCAGGTTCACGCCATTCTCCTGCCTCAGCCTCCTGAGTAACTAGGGCTACAGGTGCCTGCCACCACACCCGGCTAATTTTTTTGTATTTTTAGTAGAGACAGGGTTTCACGGTGTTAGCCAGGATGGTCTCGGTCTCCTGACCTTGTGATCCACCCGCCTTGGCCTCCCAAAGTGCTGGGATTACAGGCGTGAGCCACTGTATCTGGCCGAAACACTCAATTTTAAGCAATGAAGGCTGTTGTTAATTTACATGTTCTTGTTAATTAGTGATGTAGATAAGAAGACAGGAGTGGTGGTGAGTGCTCCGGAGATTGAAATTTAATAGTAAGGGCCTCAATAAAGAGTTTGTTAAAGAGTAAAAGAACTGCTGATGTTAAATTCTTAAGTGCTTATGCAATTCATTGTAGTTTTATTTATGAGCCATGCTTAGAATACGTCTTTGATCTTAGACAGCTGTATCATTGTTAATTTGTGGCTACCTGCAATGACTTGAGACTACAGAACCTAATCCTTTCCCCTCCCCGTTGGAGGGTTCGATGCAGTAAATCCTACGGTAGACCATTTCTTTTTCTCTTGGTAGTCAGAGTAAGATACCGATGAGTATCTGATGTTTCTTAACAGTTCCCAAGTCTGTACAATATTAAGTGAGAGCTTGGTATAACTGTTTTTTAAAGTTTTAAAAAATTTGAGAAGTTTTTGTTCAGAATTTATTTTCCAAATACATTTAAGAATTTAATTTTATTAAATTAATTAAATTGTTTTAAATTTGAGAATTTAAAACATTTACAGATTTATAATGCTACAAGTATTTGAAAATATAGCCAAATATTCCCACAGTATACAGATTACCAATAGCAGGTTTGATGTCTTCAGCAGAGATCAAATATAAATATACACATATATACACATGCAAATAGACTCATGGTATATACATTTTTTTCACAGCTTATTTTCTTTGCAACTGAAAGGCTTGATATCTCTTAGTATATGTTCACCTCCTTCATCCTTTGCATTTTTATACACATTTTAGAATCAGTTTATTGGTTTCTACAAAAAAGTTTATTAGGATTTTGATTGGGATTGCAGAGAATGTAATGATCAATTTAGGGAGAATATATATTTTTATGCTATTGAGTTTTCTAATTCATTAATATGATGTATGCTTTTATTAGGCTTTTAATGTCTCTAATATTTTATAGCTTTTTGTGTAGAGTTCTTCTACATGTCTCATTAGACTTATTTCCAGTTACATGGCATTTTTTGATATTGTTTTAAGTGGTGTATTTTTCAAAACATTTAATTTTCTAATTGTTTATTGATATATAGACTTAAAAATATTCACTTTGTATCTAGTGACCTTGCTACAGTCATGTATTTGTTGTAATAGTTTATGTCTATATTCTTTTTGACTTTTTTGCATACACAGTCAGACCTGCTGATGAAGACAGTTTTATTTCCTCATTTCCAATTATTACACCTTTAATTGCCTTATTTGTGTTGACTGGTCCTACATACAGTGTTGAATAGAAATAGTAACAGTGACTGTCCTCTTCTTGTTCCTAATCTTAGTGATAAAATGTTTCATATATCACCATGTATATGATGTTTGCTATAGACACATTGTAGATGCTCTTTATCAGATTAAGGAAGCTCTCTTCTCGTCTTATTGTGTTAAGAATTTTTGTCATGAGTGGACTTTGAATTTTATCAGTTTTTTCATACATAGAGATGATCATATGATTTTTTTTCCTTCATTGATTTTCTAATATTAAACCAATCTTGCATTCCTGGAATAATCCCCAACTGGTCATGATGCTTCATCCTTTTTATGCATAATTGGATTTGATTTGCTTTGTATTTTTTAAAAAATATTTTTGTTTATATTAATGAGAAAGATTAGCCTGTAATTTTCCTTTCATCTCATGTCTTTCTCAGGCTTTGCTATCATGCTGAGTTCAAAATGAATTCCCTCTTTGGAAGAGATTATTTATGATTGGTGTTATTTTTTTCAGATATTTGGACAGATTCACTGATAAAGTCATCAGGACCTGGTATTTCATTTGTGGGAAGTTTTTAATTACAGATTCACTTTACTTTAATAAATATAGGACTATTTAAATTTTTAACTTCTCTGCCAGTTTTTGTAGATTTTGCCTTGCTGTAAATTCATCTCTCATGTACAATTTCAAATTAGTTGGTATAACTTTTGTTGTGTAATATCCTTTTATGATGATTTTAATGTTTTGATTGCTGATATTGATAATTTGTTTCTTTTCTTTTTTTCCTAATTAGTTTTTCTAGATATCTGTCAATGTTAGTGTTTTCAAAGAACCAGTTTTTAGGTTATAAGACTTGATTTACAGTAGCGGAAGTTCTTTAAGATTGACAGGGAGTTTCTTCTTAGTTTTTTCAATAGTTTTGAGAGTACAGGTAGGCTTTGGTTACATGGATGAGTTCTTTAGTGATGAAATATGAGATTTTAGTGCACCTGTCACCTGAGCAGTGTACACTGTATCCAATATGTAGTCTTTTATTTCTCAGCCCCTTCCAACCTCCCTCCACCAAGTCCACAGAGTCTGTTATATCACTTTGTATGCCTTTGTGTCCTCATAGCGTAGCTCCCACTTGTAAATGAGAATATGCGGTATTTGCTTTCCCATTCTTGAGTTTCTTCACTTAGAATAATGCCTTCCAGCTCCATCCAAGTTGCTGCAAAAGATATTATTTTATTCCTTTTAATAGCTAAGTGGTATTCCATGGTGTGTATATACCACATTTTCTTATCCACTTGTTGGTCAGTGCGTATTTAGGTTGGTTCCATGTCTTTGCAGTTGCGAATTGTGCTGCTATAAACATGCATGTGGATGTGTCTTTTTCATATAATGACTTCTTTTCCTTTGAATGGATACCCAGTAGTGGGATTGCTGGATCGAATGGTAGATCTATTTTTAATTCTTTAAGGAACCTCCATACTGTTTTCTGTAGTGGTTGTACTAATTTACACTCCCACCAGCAGTGTAAAAGTGCTCCCTTTTCACTACATCCATGCCAACATCTATTGTTTTTTGATTTTTAAATTATGACCATTCTTGCGGAAGGTGGTGTCTTATTGTGGTTTTAATTTGCATTTCCCAGATGATTAATGATGTTGAGCATTTTTGTTTTTCATGTGTTTGTTGGCTGTTTGTCTATCTTGTTTTGAGAACTGCCTATTTATGTCCTTTGTCCACTTGTTTATGTGATTTTTTTTTTCTTGCTGATTTGAGTTCCTTGTAGATTCTGGATACTAGTTTTTTTGTCAGATGCATAGTTTGCAGATATTTTCTTTGTGGGTTGTCTGTTTACTCTGTTGATTATTTCTTTTGCTGTGCAGAAGCTTTTTAGTTTGAGTAGGTTCCATTTATTTGTTTTTGTTTTTGTTGCATTTGCCTTTGGGTCTTACTCAGGAATTCTTTGCTTAAGCCTATGTTCAGGAGAGTTTTTTTCGATGTTATCTTGCGAAATTTTTAAGGTTTCAAGTCTTGGATTTAAGTATTTTATCCATCTTGAGTTTTTTTTTTTTTTGTGTAGAGATAGATGGGGACCCAGTTTCATTCTTCTACGTGTGGCTTGTTAGTTTTCTCATCACCATTTATTGAATAAGGTGTCTGTATTAATCCGTTTTTATGCTCCTGATAATGACATACCCAAGACTGGGCAATTTACAAAAGAAAGAGGTTTATTGGATTTACAGTTCCATGTAGCTGGGGAGGCCTCACAATCATGGTGGAAGGTGAAAGGCACTTCTCACATGGCAGCAGACAAAGAGAAGAGAGAATGCAAGCCAAGCAAAATGGGTTTCCCCTTATCAAACCATCAGATCTTGTGAGACTTTTTAACTACCATGAGAGCAGTATGGGGAAAACTGCCCCGATGATTCAGTTATCTCCCACCAGGTCCCTCCCACAACACGTGGGAATTATGGAAGTACAATTCAAGATAAGATTTGGGTGGGGACACAGAGCCAAACCATATCAGTGGTTTTTTTTTTCCCAGCTTATGTTTTTGTATGCTTCGTTGAATACCATTTGGCTTTATTTCTGGGTTCTCTATTTTTTTTTTCATTGCTTATTTTTATTCCAGTATCATGCTGTTTTGGTAACTATAGCCCTGTAGTATAATTCAAAGTCCCATAATGTGATACTTAATATTGCTTTGGCTGTTCAGGCCTTCTTTTGGTTCCATGTGAATTTTAGGATTGTTTTTTCTAGTTCTTGGGGAAAATGATGATGATATTTTGATGGGAATTGCATTGAATCTGTAGATTGCTTTTGGCAGTACAGTCATTTTTACAATATTGATTCTTGTTATCTGTGAGCATGGCATGTGTTTCCATTTGTTTGTGTCATCTGTGACTTTTTTTTTTTTTTTTTTTTTAGCAGTGCCTTGTAGTTTTTCTTGTAGAGATCTTTAATTTCCTTGGTTAAGTATATTCCTACGTATTTTATTTTTAGTTTTTGCAGCTGTTGTAAAAGAGATTGAGTTCTTGATTTGATTCTCAGATTGGTTTTTGGTGTATGGCAGTGCTACTGATTTGTTTCATTGATTTTGTACCTGAGACCTTACTTTACTGAATTAGTTTATTAGATCTAGGAATCTTTTGTATGACGGGTTTTCTAGGTGTATGATTATATCATTGATGGATAGTCACAGTTTGTCGTCTTCTTTTCCAATCTGGATGCCCTTTATTTCTTTCTCTTGCCTGATTGCTCTGATTAGGTCTTCTAGTATTATGTCAGAGACAAGTGAAAGTGGGCATCCTTATCTTGTTCCAGTTCTAAGGGGGAATGCTTTAAACTTTTCCCCATTCAGTGTGATTTGATTGTGGGTTTGTCATATATGGCTTTTATTACTTTGAGGTAAGATGGGGCTTTTCTTTATTCTTTGTATTCTTATATGAATTTTGGAGTCAGTTTTTCAATTTCCTTAAAAAAGTTACGGGATTTTGATTGTTATCTATAGATTTTTTCTGTTGTGCATTTGCTTTCTATTTCATTAATTTCTGTTCATCTTTATTATGAGATTTTTGCTTTTCAAAGCATGATCAAATTTATTTGACGATTCTTTTAAAACATATCTATTTGTTTGCTTGTGGTAGATAAGAAGCTCCTAATATTATTTTTTTCTTAAGTAATTGATACAAACTTGCTGAAAAAGGACACTCAAACACAGGGTATCCAAGGGACAGAGACTCTGTTAATAGAAATGTTTTTCTACAAGCAGACATGAACCCACCACTCATGGATAGCAGTTTTCCCACAATGTGTCTTATTGTCCCAAACTGCTAATATTATTTTTCAAAATGTAGATTAAATGGAAAGGGGTTTACACTTTAGAAAGAGGAATTAGTAAAGAAGGGAAGGTATACATTTAAGAAAATTTAGTGCTTAATTCAGTGACTCTGACCCTGTCTCAGTGTTTAAAAATGCTAATTGGTGTGTTTATCCTTGCTTTTCTAGTGATATGCAGCTTTCGAGGATCTGTCCCTCAAGGGTTGGTCTTAGAAATAGGAGAAACAGTCCAGATTCTTGAAAAATGTGAAGGTGAGTATGGACCTACAAAGCACATAAATTGTGATCATTTTTGGCAGTATTATATACATTTATTTTGTGCTAATAAGATTATAAGCAGTAATTCTGGAGCCATAATTAGTCACATGATGAAATAGTGTTATATAAAATTCTTTCTGGTCTATGTTCAGCATAAAGGTGTGAGCTTTTTTGATTCTAATGTATTAGCAACAATTAGATAATTAATTTCTGGCTGTCAGAACATGTTTTTTACATATATTTATGGGGTACATGAGATACTTTGGTACAGACATACAATGTGTAATAATCGCATGGTAAATGTAGTATCTATCACCTCAAGCATTTACTTTTTTTTGTGTTGCAAAAGTTCCAGTTGTACTCCCTCAATTATTCAAAAATGTGCAACAAATTATTGCTGACTGTAGTCACCCTATTGTGCTATCAAATACTAGATCTTACTCATTGTATCTAACTGTATTTTGTGCCCTCTTATTTATTTTTTACAAATAGGTAATCTACCCATGCTTAGCTGCCTTTGAATAGAACTACCTTATAGTCCATTCATTTGTGCGTTTCCATCTGATTGACTGGGCATCTTTAGTCCTAATTAAAACAAGCCCTTAAATATTTTTTGATTTTTATTTATAATTTTTTTTGAGAGGGAGTCTTGCTCTTGTTGCCCAGGCTGGAGCGCAATGGTGCAATCTTGGCTCACTGCAACCTCTGCCTCCTGGGTTCAAGTAATTCCCCTGCCTCAGCCTCCCTAGTAGCTGGGATTATAGGCACCCGCCACCACATCCAGCTAATTTTTGTAGTTTTAGTAGAGATGGGATATCACCATGTTGGCCAGGCTGGTCTTGAACTCCTGACCTCAGGTGATCCACCTGCGTCAGCCTCCCAAAGTGCTGGGATTACAGGCGTGAGCCACTGTACCCAGCCTAAATACGTTTAAATGTAGTTTGGCTTGACGGCTATCCTCTTCTGTGGCATATATGGGTATTTCTACTGTAACATTTACACATTCTTCAGATGGATCATGTTCTCCAGAATCTGTACTTAAATCAATAAGATATGTGGGAAAAATAAATTTAGAGAGAAATTACACAAAATCAGAGTATTAACAAAAGCAAAATTGATGCCATGGGAAATAACTTGGGCAGCCTGGACTAGCAGTTCAGCATGGCTACAAGCCGTCTCAGATGATATGATGAAGTAGAACTGTTGCAGTGTGGGTATAGAACCAATGTATATGAGAGTGGAGCTCTAATCTAGTTGGGTTACTGTTAAGAGGGGTATGGGGGGACATGTAACCTACCATGACCCAGGAATCATATATATTTAGGAATGCACTTTTTCTGGAAAGTGAGCTACACCCGTTTAAAATTTTTTAAAGAACAGAAGTATAAATCAGCACCCTTTTATGATAACAACTCTAAGGAAACTGAGAATAGAAGGTAATTTTCTTTATCTAATAAAGGGTAGCTACTAAAATACCTGTAGCAAACATCATATTCAGTCGTAAAATATTGAAAGAGTTTTCACTGAGATCTGAAAGTGAGACAATACCTACTGTCTTATTCTGTTTATTTGTTGTTATAAAGGAGTACTTGAGGCTGTATAATTTATAAAGAAAAGGGGTTTATTTGCCTCATGGTTCTGTAGGCTGTGACACCAACTTCTGCTTCTGGTGAGGGCCTCAGGAAGCTTCCACTCATGCCAAAAGTCAAAGAGAAGCCTGTACGTGCAGAGATCACATGGCAAGAGAGAAAGCAAGAGTGAGGGGCGGTGCCAGGCTCTGTTTAAAATTTGTATTTTTTAATTGACAAATGATAATTGTATTCATGGGTACATAGTGATGTTTTGATACATATATAGTGATCAGATCAGGGTAACTAGAATATCCATTATCCTAAACATCATTTCTTTTGGTTGAGAAAGTTCAATATTTTGCTTCTAGCTTTTTGAAACTGTATATTATTATTAATTATAGTCATATGGGATAGAACATTAGAACTCATTCTTTTTATTTAGTTGTAATTTTGTATCCTTTGACAAATCTCTTCAAATCCTCCCTTACCCTTCCCCTCCCAGTGTCCTTGGTTCAGGTTTTTTTTTTGTTAGCTTCCACGTATGAGTAAGAATATGAGGTGTTTAACTTTCTCTTTTTGGCTTATTTCACTTAACATAATGTCCTCTAGTTCCATTCACATTACTACGAATGGCAGGATTTCAGTATTTTTTTTATGGCAGAATACTATTCCATTGTGTATATACAACATATTTTCTTCATCCATCTGTTATTTGACACTTAGATTGATTCCATATCTTGAGTATCTTTATTGGTGACAGGGTCTCATTCTGTCAGCACGCTGCAGTGCAGTGGTGCCATCACAGCTCACTGTAGCCTCGACCTCCTTGGGTTCAGGTGATCTTCCCACCTCAGCCTCCTAAGTAGCTGGGACTACAGGTGCACCATGTCACCAGGCCTGGCTAATTTTTGCATTTTCTGGTAGATACAGGGTTTTGCCATGTTGCCCAGGCAGGCTGGTCTTGAGCTCCTGGGCTCTGCCCACCCCAGCCTTCCAAAATGCTGAAATTAGAGGCATGAGCTAGCGCACTCAGCCATATAGTAGTTCTATTTGTAGTATTTTTTTTTTAATTGGAATATTTATTTTAAGTTTTGATTTAGGTTCAGGGGTACATGTACATGTTGTTATATTTGTAAACTCATGTCACAGGGGTTTGTTGTACAGATTATCTCGTCACCCAGGTATTAAGCCTAGTATCCATTAGTTATTTTTCCTGATCCTCTCCCTCTTCCTACCCTCCATTCTCTGGTAGTCACCAGTGTCTGTTGTTGCCCTCTATGTGTCCATGTGTTCTCATCTTTTAGTTCCCAGTTGTAAGTGAGAATATGTGGTATTTGGTTTTCTGTTCCCATGTTAGTTTGCTAAGGATAATAGCCTCCAGCTCCATCCTTGTTCCTGCAGAGGACAGGATCTTGTGCTTTTCTATGGCTGTATAGTATTCCATAGTGTATGTGTTCCACATTTTCTGTAGTCTGCCATTGATGGACATTTAGATTGATTCCATGTCTTTGCTATTGTGAATAGTGCTGCAGTGAACATACACATGCATATGTCTTTATGATAGAATGATTTATGTTCCTCTGGGTATATATGCAATATTGGGATTGCTGGGTCGAATGGCAGTTCTGTTTTTAGGTCTTTGAGGAATTGCCACACTGTTTTTCACAATGGTTGAACTAATTTACACTCCTGCCAACAGTGTTTAAGCATTCCTGTGTCTCAGCAGTCTCACCAGTACCTGTTATTTTTTGAGGTTTTTGTTTTTTGCATGTAGCTTTTTTAAAAAAATTATTTTTAAGTTAAATTTTAAAATTTCAATGGGGTTTTTGGGAACAGGTGGTGTTTGGTTACATGAGTAAGTTCTTTAGTGGTGACTTCTGAGATTTTGGTGCACCCATCACCCGAGCAGTGTACACTGTACCCAATGTGCAGCCTTTTGTCTCTCACCCACCTCCCACTCCTCCCCCAACCAAGTCCCCAAAGTCCATTGTATCATGCTTATGCACTTGCATCCTCATAGCTTAGCTCCCATTTACAAGTGAGAACATACGATGTTTGGTATTTCATTCCTGAGTTACTTCACTTAGAATAATGGTCTCCAGTTCCATCCAGGTTGCTGTGAATGCCATGATTTTTTTTTTTTTTTAATGGCTGAATAGTCCATGGCATGTGTGTGTGTGTCTGTACCACCACATGTTTTCTTTATCCACTCAGTGACTGATGGGCATTTGGGCTAGTTCCATATTTTTGCAATTGAGAATTGTGCTGTTATAAACGTGCGTGTGCATGTGTCTTTTTTGTATAATGACTTGTTTTCCTCTGGGTAGATACCCAGTAGTGGGATTGCTGGATCGAATGGTAGATCTACTTTTTGTTCTTTAAGGAATCTCCACATGTTTTTCATAGTGGTTGTACCAGTTTATGTTCTCATCAGCAGTATAAAAGTATTCTCTTTTCACCACATCCGTGCCAGTATCTATTATTTTTTAATTTTTAAATTATGACCATTCTTGCAAGAGTAAGGTGGTATCTCATTGTGGTTTTAATTGCATTTCTCAATGGACAATTCTTGAGAATTGTGTATTCCTGTCCTTAACCCATTTTTTGATGTGATTATTTGTTTTTCTCTTCTTGATTTGTTTCACTTCCTTGTAGATTCTGGATATTAGTCCTTTGTTGGATGCATAGTTTGTTAAGATTTTCTCCCACTTTGTGGATTATCTGTTTACTCTTTACTCTCTGCTGATTATTTCTTCTGCTGTGCAGAAGCTTTTTAGTTTAAGTAAGTCCCATCAATGGCATGATCTGGGCTCACTGCAACCTCTGCCTCACAAGTTTAAGCAATTCTCCTGTCTCAGCCTCCCGAGTAGCTGAGATTACAGGTGCCTGCCACCATGCCTGACTGATTTTTTTATTTTTAGTAGAGATGGGGTTTCACCATGTTGGCCAGGTTGCTCTTGAACTCCTGACCTCAAGTGATCCACCTGCCTCAGCCTCCCAAAGTGCTGGGATTACAGGCATGAGCCACTGCACCCGTCTTTGAGTTGATTTTTGTGTAAGGTGAGAGATGAGGATTCAGTTTCATTCTTTTACATGTGACTTGCCAGTTATCCTAGCACCATTTGTTGAATAGGGTGTGTCCTTTCCCCACTTTATGTTTTTGTTTGCTTTGTCAAACATCATTTGGCTATAAGTATTTGGCTTTGTTTCTGGATTCTCTGTTCTGTTCCATTTGTCTATGTGCCTATTTTTATACTAGTACCATGCTGTTTTGGTGACTATAGCCTTATAGTATAGTTTGAAGTAGGATGATGTGATGCTTCCAGATTTGTTCTTTTTGCTTAGTCTTGCTTTGGCTGTGTGGGCTGTTTTTTGGTTCCATATGAATTGTAAGTTTGTTTTTTTTAGTTCTGTGGAGAATGATGGTGGTATTTTGATGGGAATCACATTGAATTTGTAGACTGCTTTTGGCAGTATGTTCATTTTCACAATATTGATTCTACCCATTCATGTGCATGGGATGTGTTTCCATTTGTTTGTGTCATCTGTGTTTTCTTTCAGCAGTGTTTTATAGTTTTCCTTGTAGAGGTCTTTCACTTCCTTGATTAGGTATATTCCTCAGTATTTTATTTTATTTGCAGCTAGTGTAAAAGGGGTTGAGTTCTTGATTGATTCTTAGCCTGGTGGCTGTTGGTGTATAGCAGTGCTACAAATTTGTGTACATCAATTTTGTATCCTGTGGCCAGGCACGGTGGCTCACGCCTATAATCCCTGCACTTGTGGGAAGCCAAGGTGGGCAGGTCACCTGAGGTCAGGAGTTTGAGACCAGCCTGGCTAACATGGTGAAGCCCTGTCTCTACTAAAAATACAAAAATTAGCCGGGTGTAGTGGTGCACGCCTGTAATCCCAGCTATTTGGGAGACTGAGCCAGGAGAATTGCTTGAACCTGGGAGGCAGAGGTTGCAGTGAGCTGAGATTGTGCCATTGCACTCCAGCCTGGGTGACAAGAGCAAAACTCCATCTCAAAAAAAAAAAAAGATTGTATTCCGAAACTTTTCTGAGTTTATTTTTCAGTTCTAGGAGCTTTTTGGATGGGTCTTTAGGGTTTTTTAGGTATATGATCATGTCATTGGTGAGAAGTGATCATTTGACTGCCTCTTTACCAGTTTGGATGTCCTTTATTTCTTTCTCTTGTCTGATTGCTGTGGCTAGGACTTCCAGTACTATGTTGAAGAGAAGTGGTAAAAGTGGGCATCCATGTCTTGTTCCAGTTATCAGGTGGAATGCTTTTGTCTTTTCCTCATTCAATATAATGTTGGCTGTGGGTTTGTCTTAGATGGCTTTTATTAAGGTATGTCCCTTCTATGCCAATTTTGCTGAGGGGTTTAATCACAAAGGGTGCTGGATTTTGTCAAATGCTTTTTACGCATCTATTGAGATGATCATGTGGTTTTTGTTTTAAATTCTGTTTATGTAGTATATCACATTTATTGACTTGCCTATGTTAAACCATCCCTGTGTTCATGGTATGAAGCCCACTTGATCGTGGTGCATTATCTTTTTGATATGCTGTTGGATTCAGTTAACTAGTATTTTGTTGAGGATTTTTACATCTATGTTCATCAAGGATATTGGTGTGTAGTTTTCTTTTTTTGTTATGTCCTATCCTGGTTTTGGTATTAAGGTGATGCTGGCTTTATAGAATGATTTAGGGAGTGCCTCTTTCTCTGTCTTTTGGAATAGTTTCAGTAGGATTTTTACCAGTTTTTCTTTGAATATCTGATAGAATTCAGCTGTGAATCCTTCTGGTCCTGGCCTTTTTTTGTTGGCATTTTTTTTTTTAATCATTTCTGTCTCACTGCTTGTTATTTGTCTGTTCAGAGTTTCTATATCTTCCTGGTTTAATCTAAGAGGGTTGTATATTTCCAGAAATTTGTCCATCTCCTCTAGGTTTTCTAGTTTGTGCCCATAAAGGTGTTCATAGTAGCCTTGAATGATCTTTTGTATTTCTTCGGTATTGCTTGTAATATCTCTCGTTTTGTTTCTAATTGAGCTTATTTGGATTTTCTCTCTTCTTGGTTAATCTTCCTAATGGTCTTTCAGTGTTATTCATCTTTTCTTTTTTCTTTAATCAACTGATAGGAAATTATAAAATTCCAGAAGTCTTGAGTATTTGAAACTTAGAAAAGTCACCAGCAAATGCAACCAAATTAGGCTTTAGTTTGGTGGTTCCCTTGGTTTAGATGACAGTCCCTCTGCGAGCTCAAGGTCGTCTTCTTGTTCATTTCCTTAGATCTGTTGTTTCAATGACAATGACAGAACTCTTAGTGGAGGCTGAGGAGAGTCTGAGAACTAAAGAAACACCCACCGACTCTCTCTGTGCACATTCACACATGGGAACGTATCTCCTGGAGAACACACTTAAGGAGATGGATGTTAGTGATGCTGTGCTGAACTGTTCTTTGCCAGCTGCCGCACAAAGTTGTTCTCTCTCTGGCCTTTATCATTTAAAGTTGTCCTTACTCTGGCCTTTATGATTTATGAAATCTTTTGCCACAGATTTCACAGATAAAGGGTTTCTCTCCAGTGTTTGTTTTCATGTGTTCGTGAAAATACTGCTTCATGTTGAAATCTTTGCCACACCACTGGCACATAAACTGTTTGTGCCCAATGTGGATGCTCATGTGGGTGTGTAGCTGGTAGTTGTACTGAAACCTTTCATCACATTTCTCGCCTCTGAAGGGCTTCTCTCCAGAATGCTGCAGGGAATGCCCCATGAGTGGCATACTACGTTTGAATGATTTTCCACAGGTTTCACATGTAAATGGCATGTCTGTCATGTGTGCAACCATGTGTTTTCGCACATGAGCCATGGTATAGATTTTTTTCTCACACATTTCACAGGAAAATTTCTTTTCTGCGTAACCATGGATAATCTTGATATGTTAATGAAGGATACAGTTTCTTGAACCATTTATTACAGGAAACACACTGAATGTTTTTTTCACAGTCTGTTTGCCGGTGAAGGTACAGCTCGCTTTCCAGGACAAACTTCTTGCCACATTTATCACAAATCCGCATGTGCCTATGAGTAAGGTTCATGTGCTTCTCCAGACACCACCGAGTGTTAAATACCCTGGGGCACATGCTTGTAATCCCAGCACTTTGGGAGGCCGAGGCGAGTGGATCATCTGAGGTCAGGAGTTTGATACCAGCCTGATCAACACGTAGAAACCCCGTCTCTACTGAAAATACAAAATTAGCTGGGTGTGGTGACGCATTCCTGTAAACCCAGCTACTCGGGAGGCTGAGGCAGGAGAATCGTTTGAACCCGGGAGGTGAAGGTTGTGGTGAGCCGAGATCACACCGTTGCACTCCAGCCTGGGCAACAAGAGTAAAACTCAGTCTCAAAAAAACAAAAAACAAAACAAAACAAAAAACCCTGGGGCACTTCTCACAGGTCACACTTAGCTTTCTGAACTGGTGCTTCAGGCTCCTTTGTGGCCCGCTTCTTACGCCTAGGTGACTCTACGCTCTTCCTGCAACCTCTTGTAGTTCTGGGAGTAGGGGAAGTTGTAGCTGCAGCAACAGAGGCTGCTCTCCTCGTTCTCCTTTCTGTAATTCTGACTTTCTCTATTATCTTCTTCTTTTTCTTCTGCTTTTCATTCTCTCCAGTCATTGCTGTTATCTGTGGCCCCTTCCTCACTCTCTTCCTCCTCGCTGTTGAAGAACAGGAGTCTCTTTGGATTGAGAAGAGGTACCCTTTTCCCCTTTAGGTACATTTAATGTTTGATTATTAAGGTTTACCTCCACTATGATCTGCTCCCTTTTGCAAGAGACTTCTTCCTCTTCTTCCTCCTCTTCTGTGTCATCAGAATTCTCCTGGTCTTTCTTAATAGCATGCCTGTCAGACTCTGCTCTTGTCTCCCTGAAGTATGACTGTTCTTTGTTTCATTGAGATGTGGTTTACTCATCGTGGTGTCCACAAATGTAGAATAAGGACTTCCTGATTCCCTGTGTTACACTTCGGTGGATAGGTCAAGTTCCTTGTTGGCACCATGATGAAAGCTGGATGGCACTTGCCCATGATGGCTATCTTCTTGTGCCATTCCTGCTATACTCACAGCACAGTTTTCAACCAGCTCCTGATGAGAAATGGCTGTGTACCTTGTTAGTAAATGGTTCCATTTATTAAGCAGTTCAGACTGTAAAGAAAATAGCTTTAAAACAAAGTAATTATTAAGACTAAAATATTTTTCCATCCCAAAGAATCACTCAAATGAAAAAAAGATATTCCTGGAAACTGAATTCTTCCAGTGTTGCAGCACCAAAGCGTAAGTCAAAAAGGTTTGGTATTATGGCAAGAGCAGACCACTAGTGATTTTTCTTCTGAACAGAATTACAAGGGACTTGGAGCATCTCATCTGGGCCGGCCACTTCCACTACCTAGATCAAAGCCTTGGCAGTCTGTCCCTGCAGTGGGGGGACTGTAGCCAGAGTCACAACCTCCAGCCAGTCTGGCCCCTCACTACTGCCCAATGTCTGTCCTCAGGGCTGCTCCTCAGACCCGGCATTGGCTGCTGGCCGCTGTGCTACGTGGCCACCGCTCCCATGTCTCTGGACTTCCTTCTGAGTGTCTGAGGGCAAGGAGGGCGGCAGGGTGGGCAGAGTGCAGGGAGGGAGGCAGGGGAGGGAGTGTGGGTGTGCGGATGTGCGTGCAGGGAGGGAGGTGAGTGGCTGCGAGGGTGTGTGCCCGCCCCGTCCCCTTCCTTTATTGGCCACCCCCCTTTATTATCTTTTCAAAGAACGAGGTTTTTGTTTCATTTATCTTTTGTATTGTTTCTTTTTTGTTGTTTGTTTCAATTTCATTTAGTTCTGCTCTGATCTTTGTTATTTCTTTTCTTGTGCTGGGTTTCAGTTGTTTGTTTTTGTTTCTCTAGTTCCTTGAGGTTTGACCTTAGACTGTCTTCTTATTTCTCTTTCAGACTTTTGATGTAGGTGTTTAACGTTAAGAACTTTTCTCTTATCACCTCTTGCTGCATCCCAGAGGTTTTGATTGATTGTGTCACTGTTATGCAGTTCAAATAACTTTTAATTTCCATCTTAATTTCATTGTTGACCCAATGATCATTCAGCAGCAGATTAGTTTCCATGTATTTTCATGGTTTTGAGGGTTCCTTTTGGAGTTGATTTCCAATTTTATTCCACTGTGATCTGAGAGAGTACTTAATGTAATTTTGATTTTCTTAAATTTATTGAGAGTTGTTTTGTGGCCTATAATATGATCTGTCTTGGAGAATGTTCCATATACTGATGATTAGAATGTATATTCTGCAGTTGTTGGGTAGAATGTTCTGTAAATATCTGTTAAGTTCCTTTGTTCTAGGGTATAGTTTAAGTCCATTGTTTATTTGTGGTCTTTCTGTCTTGACGACTTGTCCAGTACTGTCAGTGGATTATTGAAGTCCCCCACCAATATTGTGTTGCCATCCATCACATTTCTTAGGTCTAGTAGTAACTGTTTTATAAATTTGGAAGCTCCAGTGTTAAGTGCATATATATTTAGGATTCTGATATTTTCCTGTTGGACTAGTTTTTTTTATCTTTTTGTTTGTTTGTTTTTTAGATAGTCTCTCTCTTTGTCATCCAGATTGGAATGCAGTGGTGTGATCTTGGTGTCATCGGTGGTGTGACCTGTGCCTTCTGGGTTCAAGCGATTCTTGTGTGTCAGCCTGCTGAGTAGCTGGAACTATAGTTGTGCACCAGCATGCCCGGCTAATTTTTGTATTTTTAGTAGAGATGCGGTTTCACCATGTTGGCCAAACTGATCTGGAACTCCTGGCAACAAGTAATCTGCCCACTTCGGCCTCCCAAAGTGTTGAGATTACAGGCATGAGCCACCATGCTTGGCCTAATCCTTTTATCATTGTATAATATCTCTCTTTGTGTTTTTTAACTGCTTTTGCTTTTGAAATTTGTTTTGTCTGATATAAGAATAGCTCCTCCTGCTTGCTTTTGGTGTTCATTTGCATGGAGTATCTTTTTCCACCTTTTTACCTTAAGTTTATGTGAGTCCTTATGTGTTAGGTGAGTCTCTTGAAGACAACAGATACATGGTTGGTGAGTTCTTATCTATTCTGCCATTCTGTGTCTTTAAAGTGGAGCATTTAGGCCATACATTCAATGTTAGTATTGAGATGTGAGGTACTATTCTGTTCATCATTCTGGTTGTTGTCTGAATACCTTGTTTGTTTGTTTTTTCTCATTTGCTATTGTTTTATAGGTCTTTATAGGTCCTGTGAGATTTATCCTTTAAGGAGATTCTATTTTGGTGTATTTTGAGGTTTTGTTTCAATATTTAGAGCTTCTTCTTCTTCTTCTTCTTTTTTTTTTTTTTTTTTTAAGCAGTTATTGTAGTGCTTGCTGGCTTGGTAGTGGCAGATTCTCTCAGCATTTGTTTGTCTGAAAAAGACTATCTTTCCTTCATTTACGAAGCTCAGTTTTGCTAGATAAAACATTCATGACTGATAATTGTCTTGTTTAAGGAGACTAAAGACAGGACCTCAGTCCCTTTGAGTTTGTAGGGTTTCTGCTGAGAAATCTGCTTTTAATCTGATAAATTTTCCTTTATAGGTTACCTGATACTTTTGCCTCACAGCTCTGAAGATTCTTTCCTTTGTCTTGACTTTAGATAACCTGATGACTGTGTGCCTGGGTGATGATCTTCCGTTCTGACTGGTGTGAGATGGCATCTCATTGTGATTTTGAGTTGCATTTCTCTAATGGTCAATGATACTAAGCTTTTTTGCATATGCTTCTTGGCCACATGAATGTCTTTTTTTGAGAAGCATGTGTTCATGTCCTTTGCCCACTTTTTAATGGATTTTTTTTTGTTCTTGAATATTTGTTTAAGTTCCTTGTAGATGATATTAGACCTTTTTCAGATGGTGAGATTGCAGAATTTTTCTCCCATTCTGTAGGTTGTTGTTTCTTTCATTATGCAGAAGCTCCTAAATTAATAAGATCCCATTTGTCAATTTTTGCCTTTGTTGTGATTGCTTTTGGTGCCTTTGTCATGAAATCTTTGCCCATTCCTATGTCTAGAATGGTATCGCCTAGGTGATCTATTACAGTTTTGGGGTTTACATTTAAGTGTGAAATCTATCTTTTTTTTTTTTTTTTTTTTTTTGAGACGGAGTCTTGCTTAGTCACTCAGGATGGAGTGCAGTGGTGCGATCTTGGCTCACTGCAACCTCTGCCTCCCGGGTTCAAGCGATTCTTCTGCCTTAGCCTCCCAAGTAGCAGGGACTACAGGTGTGCGCTACCATGCCTGGCTAATTTTTGCATTTTTAGTTTCACCATGTTGAAATGGGGTTTCATCATGTTGGCCACACTGGTCTGGAACTCCTGACCTCAGGTTATCCACCTGCCTCGGCCTCGAAAGTGCTAGGATTACAGGCGTGAGCCACTGCACCTGGCCAAGTGTTTAATCTATCTTGAGTTGATTTTTGTGTATGGTGTAAGGAAGGGTTCCGGTTTCAATCTTCTGCGTATGGTTAGCCAGTTATGCCAGCACCATTTATTGAATAGGGAGTTGTCTTCAGTGCTTGTTTTTGTCAGGTTTGTTGCAGATCGGATGGTTGTAAGTGTGTGGACTTGTTTCTGGGTGCTCTGTTGTTTTCCACTGGTCTCTGTGTCTGTTTTTGTTCTAGTACCATGTTGTTTTAGTTACTGTGGCCCTGTGGTGTAGTTTGAATTTGGGTAGCATGATGCCTCCAGCTTTGTTCTTTTTGCTTAGGATTGCCTTGGCTATTCGGGATTTTTTTTTTTGTTCCATGTGAATTTTAAAATAGATTTTTCTAGTTCTGTGAAGAATGTCATTGTAGTTTGATAGGAATGGCATTGAATCTGTAAATTGCTTTGGGCAGTATGACCATTTTAATGATATAGATTCTTCTCTGTTAGCATGAAATGTTTTTCCATTTGTTTGTGTCCTCTCTGTTTTTTTTTTTTTTTTTAAAGCAATGTTTTGTAGTTCTTTTTGTAATCATCTTTCACTTCTCTGGTTAGCTATATTTCTAGGTATTTCATTCTTTTTATGGCAGTGAATGAGATTCTGTTCCTGATTTGGCTCTCGAGTTGGCTATTGTTGGTGTATAGGAACTCTAGTGATTTTTGCATGTGGATTTTGTATTCTCAGAGTTTGCTGAAGTTGTTTTTCAGCTTAAGAAGCTTTGGGGCTGACACCGTGGAGTTATGTAGGTATAAGGCATGTCATCTGCAAAGAGGGATAGTTTGACTTCCTCTCTTCCTATTTGAATGCTGCTTCTTTCTTTCTCTTGCCTAATTGTTCTGGAAAGGACTTCCAATACTGTGTTGACTAGGAGTGGTGAGAGAGAGCACCTCTGTCTTGTGCTGGTTTTCCAGGGGACTACTTCCAGCTTTATAGATTCATTATGTCGTTGGCTGTGGGTTTGTCATAGATGTCTGTTATTATTTTACCAAGCTTATTGAGAGTTTTTATCATAAAGGGGTGTTGAATTTTACCAAAAGCCTTTTCTGCATCTGTTGAGATGATCGTGTGGTTTTTGTTTCTAGTTCTGTTTGTGTGATGAATCATGTTTATTGATTTGCATATGTTAGAGCAACCTTGCATTCCAGGGATAAAGCTTAGTTTGATCATGGTGGATAAGCTTTTTGATGTGTTGCTGGATTTGGTTTGCGAATATTTCTTTGAGGATTTTTGCATTGGTGTTCATCAAGGATATTGGCCTGTTCTGTGACAGGTTTTGATATCAGGATGATGCTGGCCTCAAAGAATGAGTCGAGGAGGAATCCCTCCTCCTTAGTTTTTTAGAATTGTTTCAGTAGGAATGGTAATAGCTCTTCTTTGTACATCTGTTAGAATTTGGCTGTGAATTTGTCTGCTCCTTGGCCTCTTTTGGTTGGTTGGAAGTTTATTAAAATTCAGTTTCAGAGCTCATTATTGGTCTGTTCAGATATTCAGTTTCTTCCTGGTTCAGTTTTGGGGAGGGTGTATGTGTCCAGGAATGTAAACATTTCTTCCAGATTTTCTGGTTTATGTGTATAGAGGTGTTCATAATAGTCTCTGATGATTATTTGAATTTTTGTGGGATGAGTGGTAATATCCCCTTTGCTGTTTCTAATTGTGTTTATTTGGATATTCACTCTTTTCTTCTTTATTAGTCTAGCTAGCCATCTATCTATTTTATTTAATTATTTTATTTTATTTTATTTTTGAGGCAGAGTTTCGCTCTTGTTGCCTAGGCTGGAGTGCAGTGGCATGATTTCAGCTCACTGCAACCTCTACCTCCTGGCTTCAAGCGATTCTCCTGCCTCAGCCTCCCAAGTAGCTGGGATTACAGGCATGTGCCACCATACCCAGCTAATTTTTGTATTTTTTAGTAGAGACAGGATTTCGCCTTGTTGGTCAGGTTGGTCTCGAACTCCTGATCTCATGTGATCCACCTGTCTCGGCCTCCCAAAGTGCTGGTGTTACAGGCATGAGCCACCTTGCCTGGCCTGTTTTATTAATTTTCTTTTCAAAAATCCAACCCCTGCCTTCATTGATTTTTTGAATGGTTTTTCGTGTTTCCCTCTCCTTCTGTTCACCTCTGATTTTGGTTATTTCTTGTCTTCCACTAGCTTTGGGCTTGGTTTACTCTTGGCTCCCTAGTTCTTTTAGTTTTAATGTTAGATTGAGACAGATATTTATTTTTGGTGTGGGCATTTAGTGCTATATATTTTCCTTTTAACACTGCCTTAGCTGTGTCCCAGAGATTTTGGGTATATTGTATTTTTGTTCTCATTAGTTTCAAAGAACTTGTTGATTTTTGCCTTAATTTCATTATTTACCCAGAAGTCATTTGGGAGCAGTTTATTTAACTTATGTGTAATTATATGGTTTTGAGTGAATTTCTTAGTGTTGATTTTTAATTTGATTGTGCTGTGGTCTGAGAGAGTGGTTGTTATGATTTCACTTTTGCATTTGCTGAGGAGTGTTTTGTGTCCTGAGTATGTGGTCAGTTTTAGACTGTGTGTGATGTGGTAATGAAAAGAATGTATATTTTGTTGCTTTTGGGTGGAGAGTTCTGTAAATGTCTATCAGATCCGTTTGATCCAATGCTGAGTTCAAGTACTAAATACCTTTGTTAATTTTCTGCCTCGATGATCTGTTGAATGCTGTTAGTGGCATGTTGAAGTTTCCCACTATTGTTTTGTGGGAGTCTGTCTTTCTTTGTAGGTCTCTAAGAACTTGCTTTATGAATCTGGGTGCTCCTGTGTTAGGTGCATATATATTTAGGATAGTTAAGTCTTCTTGTTGAATTGAATCCTTTACCATTATGTAATGCCCTTCTTTGTCTTTTTTTGATTTTCATTGGTTTAAAGTCGGTTTTGTCTGAAATTAGGATTGCAACCCCTGCTTTTTTTCTGTTTTCTCTTGCTTGGTAGATTTTTCTCCATCCCTTTATGTCGAGTCTGTGGGTGTTTTTACATGTGACACGGATCTCTCGAAGACAGCATTATTAATGGATCTTGGTTCTTTGTCTAGCTTGCTACTCTGCACCTTTTAATTGGGGCATTTATCCCGTTTACATTCAAGGTTATTATTGATATGCGTAGATTTGATCCTGTTATCATGATTAGCTAGTTATTATGGAGACATGTTAGTGTGGTTGCTTTATAGTGTTACTAGTCTGTGTACTTAAGTTTGTGTTTGTTGTGGCTGGTAATGGTCTTTCCTTTCCATATTTAGTGCTTCCTTCAGGAGCTCTGAAAAGGTGGGTCTGAGGGTAACGAATTTCCTTAATGTTTGATTGTCTGAAAAGGATCTTATTTCTTGTTGGCTTATGAAGCTCAGTTTGGCCAGCTATGAAATTCTGGGTTTGAATCTCTTTTTTTAAGAATATGGAATATTGGCTCCCAGTCTCTTCTGGCTTGGGTTTTTCCTGAGAGGTCCACTGTTAGTCTGATGGACTTGCCTTTGTAGATTACCTGATCTAGCTACCTTTAACATTTTTTTCTTTCATTTTGACTTTGCAGAATCTGATGATTGTATTTCCTGGAGATGATCTTGTGAAGTATGTTACTGGGGTTCTCTGCATTTCCTGCATTTAAATGTTGGCCTGTCTAGGTTGGAGGAAGCTCTCATTGTTGATATCCTGAAATATGTTTTTCAAGTTTCAAGTTTCTTACACACTCCCCGTCTCTTTCAGGGACACCAATGAGTTATGGATTTGGTGTCTTTTTTTTAAATTTATTTTTTATTTTTTGAGATGGAGTCTTTCCCTGTTGCCAGGCTGGAGTGCCATGTGGCATGATCTCGGCTCACTGCAACCTTTGCCTCCCGGGTTCAAGTGATTCTCCTGCCTCAGCCTCCTGAGTAGCTGGGACTACAGGTGCGTGCTGCCACCACACCCAGCTAATTTTTGTATTTTTAGTAGAGATGGGGTTTCACCATGTTGGCAAGGATGGCCCTGATCTCTTGACCTCGTGATCTGCCTGCCTTGGCCTTTGGATTTGGTCTCTTTACATAAGCCCATATTTCTTGGAGATTTTGTTCCTTTTCATTCTTTTTCTCTGTTGTTTTCTGACTGTTGTATTTAAGAAACCCAGTCCTCAAGCTCTGAGATTCTTTCCTCACCTTGGTCTGTTCTGCTGTTGATACTTGTGATTGCGTTATCAAATTCTTATGGTGTGTTTTTCAGCTCTGTCAGGTCAGTTACATTCTTTTCTATACTGGCTATTTTGACTTTCAGCTCCTGTATCAGTTTATTGTGATACTTAGCTTCCTTGGGTTGGGTTTCAGCATATTCTGTTATCTCAATGATCTTCCTCCCTAACCATGTTCTGAATTATATTTCTGTCATTTTAGCCATCTCAGCCCCATTGGGAACCCTTTCTGGAGAGGTGGTGTGGTTGTTTTTTTTTTTTTTTTTTTTTTTTTTTTCAGATGGAGTTTTATTCTTCTTGCCTAGGCTGGGGTGCAATGGTGTGATCTTGGTTCACCACAACCTCTGCCTCACAGGTTCAAGCTATTCTCCTGCATCAGCCTCCCGAGTAGCTGGGATTATAGGCTTGCGTCACCATGCTCAGTTAATTTTGTATTTTTAGTGGAGACGGTATTTCTCCATGTTGGTCAGGCTGGTCTCGAACTCCCGACCTTAGGTGATTCACCTGCCTCGGCCTCCCAAAGTGTTGGGATTACAGGCGTGAGCCAGCATGTCCAGCTAGTGTGGTTGTTTATATGAAAGAAGGCACTCTGACTTTTTGAGTTGTCAGAATTATTGCACTGATTCTTTTTTATCTTTGTGGGCTGATGTTTCTTCAGTCTTTGAAGTTGCTAACCTTTAGAGTTTTTTTTTTTTGTTTTTTTTTTTTTTTTAACTTTTATCCTATTTGATGACCTTGAGGGTTTTGATTGTGTTATAAGGTGAATTCAGCTGACTGGCTTAGTTTGCAGATTTTAGGGGACTAATGCTCCACTCACAACTTCTGGGCTGTATGCTCTAACTCTGGGTGACTTGTGTTGGATCCTGACTTTGCACTCTGACTCCTTGAAGTTAGGAATCCACTGTGCTGGTGGGGGTAGGGGCTGAGGTGCTCCTGGACCACAGGTCACTTACACTCCAATTGGAGTGCATTTTGTAGTGTGGTGACAGCAGGATCCATGTTTGTTTGCATGTGCTGCCAGCAGCAGCAGTGACAACATGGTGGAGTGCACACTGCTGCAGCAGCGTGCTGGTGAATGCTGAGGTTTTTGCCTTTGTGCAAGCATTCACCACAGCGGGGGAGGCAGTATGACTGGGGGAGGTTGGGGCTTCTGTTGGTGACTGTGCAAATGGGTGTGCTGGTGGTGATGTGAGAATGGAGGTGGGGCGCTGTCAGGTGCAGGCCTGTGTGTTATGGGGTAGTCACTCAGAAAGTGGGAGAGTCTGCTCTTCTCTAGGCCTAGTTTCACTCCTGTGGCAGTGTTGGTGCAAGGGCGGGGCATTGGAAGGGGTGGGTCTGCCTTGCTCTGTGCCCCGCAAGGCTCTGACTGCAGTGGTGGTTCAGCTGTGTCTGGTTGGTCATCTTGTCCTCTCTGTTGTCCCAGACAGCAGATGAGACCCAAGGTGCAGCGCCTTTCCAGCTAAATGTCAGTGCTTCAGAGGCTTCTCTGCTTCTGTGTTCTGGAAGAGCCAATTGTAGTATTTTTGAGGCGCCTCCATACTGTTCTCCATAGTGGTATACTAGTTTACATCTCCAGCACAGTGTATAACAGTTCTGTTTTCTCTGCATCCTTGCCAGTGTTTGTTATTTTTGTCTTTTTGATGATAGCCATTTTAACTGGGGGTGAGATGATACCTCATTGTTGGTTTTATTTGCAATTCTTTGATGATTAATGATGTTGAGCATTTTTTTCATATATTTATTGGCCATTTATATGTCTTTTTTGAGAAATGTTTGTTCAGATTATTTGCCCATTTTCAATTTTAATTGTTTTAGCCTTTAATATCAACATTAATTGTATTTTCAAATCTAAAGAGGAATTACAGATAGAAAGAGAAATTTATGAAAATTATGGGGCACAGCATTCATAGCATTAGACAAAGAATACAAAACATTGTAACACATATGTCACTCTTCTTGTAATGATGAACAAAGAAAGAATAGCTAATTTTGTATTCTGACCACAGTATAAATAAATGCAAAAATATACGGCAGTTAAGCAATAGCCGTTAGGTAGAAAGTATTGATCATAGGCGGAATGTATTGCATGAGAGGAGGGAAATATATCAAGGAATTTAGTTAACAATGCTGGAAAAACCATGCCAGTCAACCAGATCTTGAGGCAAGAGTCATACTTCACAGAGAAAAAGAGCAAAATGTAGAGAAAAACCAGGTCTCACTATGGAATGGTCTGTAGTCTTTTAACCACAGTGCCATAGAAAGAACTTGACCAAGCACTGCCCATGATCTGCAGAGTTATGTGCATAATACTCAGTTTTCCTGCTGGGGATACCCCAGTTCATGACAATGACAAGAGAATGAGAAAGGCCACCTGCAAATGAAATGAGATCATCCCACCTGCAATAGCAGATATGGTCTTATTAGTGCCATCTCAGGGGTTGTGCCACAGAAAGAACCGTGTCCTGGGGAAGGAGATCAGATATAGGTCAAGCCTGCATTCTCACAGGAGCTCATTTGCCCATTTTGTAATTGGATTTTTTAAATTTTGCTTTTGAGATGTTTGAATTTCTTGCATATTCTGGTTATTAAGTCTCCTGTCAGATGAGTAGTTTCAGAATATTTTCTCCCATTCTGTAGGTTGTCTTTTCACTTTATTATTTCCTTTTCTCTGCAGAGCTTTTTCATTTTATGTAATCCAGTTTGTTTATTTTTGCTTGTGTTGCTTATGTCGCTTTGAGGTCTTATTCATAAAATCTTTGTGTAGACCAATGTCCTGAAGCATTTTTCCTGTTTACTTATAGTAGTTTTATAGTTTTGGGTTTTACATTTAGGTTTTTGATTTACTTCAGTTGACTTTTGTATAGGGTGAGAGGTGGAAGTCTAGTTTCATTGTTCTCCACATGAATATCCAGTTTTCTCAGCATAGTTTATTGAAAAAACGGTCCCTTTGCCAATGAGTGTTCTTGGTACTTTTATCAAAAACAAATTGGCTGTAGATATGTGCATTAATTTCTGGGTTCTCTATACTGTTTTACTGGTCTGTGTGTCTGTTTTTATGCCAGTATCATGCTGTTTTGGTTACTATTGCTTTGTAGTATGTTTTGAGGTGTAGTAGTATGATGCCTTTAGCTTTGCTCTTTTTGCCCAAGATTGCTTTGACTGTTTGGGATCTATTCTGGTTCCATGCCGATTTTAGGATTTTCCCCCTTATTTCTGTTAAGAATGTCATTGGTATTTTGTTAGGGATTGTGTTGAATCTGTAGATTGCTTAGGGTAGTATAGCCATTTCAACAATATTTATTCTGCTGATTCATAAACTTGGCCTTTCTTTCTATTTCTTTTTGTCCTCTTCGATTTCTTTTATCAGTGTTTTGTAGTTTGCCTTGTAGAGATCTTTCACTTCCTTGGTTAGATTTATTCTTAAGTATTTTTTTTTTGGTAGCAATTGTAAATAGGATTGCCTTCTTCATTTTTTGGTTCTTTCATTGTTCCTGTATAGAAGTGCTACCGATTTTTGTTCATTGATTTTGTATAATGCAAGTTTACTGAATTAGTTTATCAGTTTTAAGAGATTTTTGGTAGAGTCTTTAGGTTTTTGTATATATAAGATCACGTCATCTGCAAACTGGGACAATTTGGCTTTCTGCTTCCCAGTTTTGATGCCTCTTACTTATTTTTCTTGCCTGATTGCTCTGGCTAGGACATCTAGTGCTATGTTGAATAATAGTGGACATCCTTGTCTTGTTCCAGTTCTTAGAGGAAAATCTTTCAGTTTTTCTCCCATTCCAGAAGATGCTAGCTGTGGGTTTGTTATATATGGCCTTTGTATATTGAGATGCTTTCCTTCTACACATAATTTATTAAGTGTTTTCATCATGAAGGGATGTTGAATTTCATTAAGAGCTTTCTCTGAGTCGACTGAGATGTTACGGTTTTTGTCCTTCATTCTATTGATGTGATGTATGATGTTTATTTCTTTGCATGTGTTGAATTATTCTTATATTCCTGGGATTAATCCCACTTGGTTATGGTTATCTTTTTGATATGCTGTTGGCCTTGGTTTGCTAGTATTTTGTCGAGGATTTTTGTGTCTGTGTTCATCAGGGATATTGGCATGTAATTTTCTTTTATGGTTGTGTCTTTATGTGGTTTTGCTATCAAGGTAATGCTGGGCTTGTAGAATGAATTAGTGAGAATTCCCTGCTTCAACATTTTGAAATAGTTTGAGAAGACTTGGTATTAATTCTTCTTTAAAAGAATGATAGAATTCTTTGGTGAAGCCATTGTTTTTGGACTTTTCTTTGTTGAAAGGCTTTTTATTACTGAATTGATCTCATTACTTGTTATTGGTCTGTTCAGATTTTGTTTCTTCTTAGTTTACTCTTGGTATGTTGTAGGTGTCCAGGAATTTTTCTGTTCTAGGTTTTTAAATTTATTGACTTATTTCATAGTAATCACCAATGAGCCTTTGTATTTCCATGGGTCGTGTTGTGCTGTCTCCTTTTTCACTTCTGATTTTATTTATTTGGATCGTTTCTCTTTTTTCTTAGTCTAGCTGATGATTTACCAATTTTATTTATTTTCAAAAAAACAACTTTTAGTTTTGTTGATCTTTTGTTTTTAGTCTCAATTTTGTTTTCTGTTCTGGTCATTATTTCTTTACTTCTGCTAACTTTTTGTTTTGGTTTGTTCGTGCTTTTCTAGTTCCTTGAGGTGCACCATTAGGTTATATGAAATCTTTCTAGTTTTTTTGATTTCAGCATTTATTTCCCTAAAGTGTCCTCTAAATACGGCTTTTGCTGTGTTCCCTAGGTTTTGGGATCTTAAGATTCTATTTTCATTTCAAGGAATTTTGAAATTCATTCTTAATTTCTTCTTCTAGCCATTGGTCATTCAGGAGCATGTTGTTTAGTTTCCATGCATTTATATAGTTTCAGATGTTTCTCTTCCTATTGATATCTAGTTTTATTCCATTTTGGTCTGAGAAGATACTTGATATGATTTTTATCTTGTTATAAATAAAGTTTTGGTGTCGTAAAAGAAATAGCACTCGAATATAAAATTTTCTTTTTTTTTCTTCTCAGTAAGGCAATTTACTTCTATAGAAGGGTGCACCCTCACAGATGGAGCAATGGTGAGCACACACCAGGACAAGGGAGGGGAAGGGGTTCTTATTCCTGACACCTGTGGCCCCTGCTGCTGTGTCATTCCCCCTGTTGACTAGGGTTAGGCCACACAGGCTAAACTAATTCTGATAGGCTAATTTAAAGAGAGTGACGTGGTGAGTGGTTTGGTGGGAAAAATGGTTATGGCAGAGCAGGTAATCGGAATGAGTCAGGGTGGAGCAGGTTATTGGAATGAGTCAGGGTGGAGCAGGTGATTGAAAAAAGTTGCTTTATGAGGAAGTTAAGTTTAAAAGTAGAAGGCAAAGAATTGAACATATGGACATACTGATTCTTTGAAGAGAAATTTAGAACTAATATCTAACAATCTTAATTTTTTTTTTGAGACTTGTTTTGTGTCCTAACATATGATTAATCCTGGAGAATGTTCGGTGTGCTGATGAGGAGAATGTGTATTCTATAGCTGTTGGGTGAAATGTTCTATAAATATCTGTTATGTCCATTTGGTCTGTGGTGCAGTTTAAATCTGATGTCCCATTGTTGGTTTTCTGTCAGGATGATCTGTCCATTGCTGAGAGTGGGTGTTGAAGTCCACAACTATTATTGTGTTTGGATCTATCTCTTCATTTGGGTCTAATAATATTTGTTTTATATGTCTGGGTGCTCTGATGTTGGGTGCATATATGTTTATAATTGTTACATTCTCTTGCTAAATAGATTGCTTTATTACTATGTCACCTTGTCTCTTTTTACAGCTTTTAACTTCAGGTCTTTTTTTGTCCAATATAAGTACAAGTATTCTTGCTAACTTCTGGTTTTCTTTTGCATGGAATATCTTTTTTATTCCTTCAGTTACAGTCTATGGTGAGGTGAGTTACTCGTAGGCAGTATATAATAGGGTCTTTATTTTTTATCCATTCAGCCTATCTGTATCTTCTAAATGTATATTTAATCCACTTGTATTCCAGATTATTATTGATAGGGGAGGATTTACTCCTGTTATTTTACTGTCTTCTGATTGTTTTGTGTATCCTTTGTTTCTTACTTCCTCTCATTATTTTTACAGTTGAGTGGTGTTTCACAGTGATAAGGTTTTCTTTTTCTCTCGTTTGTGTATGAGTCCTACCAATGAGTTTTATTGTTTCGTATGTTTTATTGATGGTGGTTATCATCTTTTTACTTCCAGATGTAAGACTCTCTTGAGTATTTCTTGCAAGATCAGTTTAGTGGTGATGAATTTTCTTAGTTTTTCTTGTCTGTGAAAGATTTTATTTATTCTTCTTTTTTTTTTTTTTTTTTTTGAGACGGAGTCTCGCTCTGTCACCCAGGCTGGAGTGCAGTGGCCGGATCTCAGCTCACTGCAAGCTCCGCCTCCCGGGTTCACGCCATTCTCCTGCCTCAGCCTCCCGAGTAGCTGGGACTACAGGCGCCTGCCACCTCGCCCGGCTAAGTTTTTTTGTATTTTTAGTAGAGACGGGGTTTCACTATGTTAGCCAGGATGGTCTCCATCTCCTGATCTCGTGATCCGCCCGTCTCGGCCTCTCAAAGTGCTGGGATTACAGGCTTGAGCCACCGCGCCCGGCCTATTCTTCATTTTTAATGTCTAGGTTTGCTGGGTGTAATATTCCTCATTGTCATTTTTAATTTTAATTTTTTCTTTCAGTACTTTGAATATATCATCCCACTCTCCCTTGGCCTGTAAGTTTTCTCCTGAGAAATTTACTGTTAGTCTAGTGGGGTCTCCTTTATATGTGACTTGACACTTTTCTCTTGCTGCTTTTAAAATTATTTCTTTGTCTTTGACTTTTGACAGTTAGATATATATGTCCCTCAGTGAGGACCTGTTTGGGTTGAATCTGTTGGAGTTCTTTGAGCTTCCTGATTCTGGATGTCCATATCTCTCCCAATACTCAGGGGAATTTTCTTCTATTTCATTAAACATGTTTTCCCCACCTTTTCCTTCTCTTCTCCTTCTGGAATATCTATAATACTTTATTCACATGATGGTGTTCCATAAATCCTGCAGGCTTTCTTCATTTTTATAATTTAGTTTTTGTCTGCCTATGTTATTTCAAAAGACCTGTCTTGAAGTTCAGAAATTCTTTCTTCTGCTTAGTCTAGTCTGTTCTAGAAGCTCTTGATTTTATTTTTTGTTTTAGTAATTGAATTCTTCAACTATAAGATTTTTTGTTTGGTTTATCTTTTCTCAAATTTCTTATTCAAATCATGAGCTGATTTCCCCAATTTTGTGGAATCATCTGTCTTCTCTTGTATGGCACTGAGTTTCCTTAAGATTAACATTTAATTCTTTTTCTGGCATTTCACGTATTTTCTTATATCTGATAATTTGTTTTTCTTCGTAAGTGACATGTTTTCTTGCTTTTTCTTGGTTGATATGTCCCTATATTGATTTGTATCCATCTAGCAGAAAAGTCGCCTCTTCCAATTTTATGGAGTAGGTTTCTTAGGGAAATTCTAATTTGAATGAGTCTTGGGGCATTGGTTTGGTGGGGTGTATTGACCTAGTTTCCATGTAGTTTTTTCAGCTGTAACCCATAGTAGTGGAATTTGCATGTTTCTGAGTGGCCTAGGCTGAGAGAGTTTGTGGTGATAATGGTACAGGTTTTCCAGGGATGGGCTTGCTGGGGCTGTTTCTCTGGGTGGGGCATGTGTATGTACACAGTAGATCAGCCAACTTGGGGTGCGGTCAGCTGGGGTTGGGGCCATGAGCCATTCCTCTGGTTTTGAACATAGGTATACAGTTGCTTGGCTGGTTGGTGGACATGCCTTCCCAGAATGTCTTGGGCTGTTTCTCTGGCCCAGGATGCAGGCAAGCAGCTGCTTAGCTGGCCGGGGGATATGTCTGCCAGGGTCTGCCTGCAGGGCCTTTTCTCAGGTGCTAGATGTGGACACAAGACTTTCTGACTGACCTGTGGGATTGTCTATCAGGCGCAGCCCACAGGGCTGTTTCTTTGGCTTAGGACACAAGGCTACTCATCTGATCTGGATTTTGCCCACCATGGACAGCCCGTGGAGCTATTTCTTTGGCCTTGTATGTGGGTGAGTGGCTGCTCAGCTTTCCTGGGTGCATGTCTGCTGGAGGTGGTTCACTGGGTTTCTCTGGCTCATGATGTGGATGTGCACCTGCTTGACTGGCCTGGGTCTGTGTCTGCCATTGGCAACCTGTAGGGCTGTTTCTGAGGCCTGGTATGTGCAAGGCTGCTTGCCTCGCTTGGGGGAATACGTCAGGGGCTGGGGGGCAGACTTAGGGCTGTTTCTCAAGCCTGTGACGTGGCTGCAGCTGCTCAGCTGGCCTGGGGGTGCTTCTGCAGAGGATGGCCCATAGGGCTGTTTCATAGGCCTGAGATGCAGACACAGGATTGCTTAGTTGGCCTGGGAGCATGCCTGCTAGAGGTGGCCCACAGACCTGTTTCTTGAGGCTGGTATGTGGGTACACAACTGCTCAGCAGGCCTGGGGGTATGTCTGCCAGGGGTGGCTTATGAGGCTGTTTCTCAGGTCTGGGATGCAGGTGTAAAGCTGCTCAGCCAGCTCAGGGGTGTGCTTACTGGGTGTGGCTTGCAGGGCTATTTTTCAGATCCAAGACTTGAACTCTTTGCTGCTTGGCTGGCCTGGGGGCACGCCTGTGAGGGTGGCCTGTGGGACTTCTCTCAAGCCCTTATTGGGAGCATAGGACCTTTGGGTAGGCCAGGGGCATGTCTGTGGTGGGTGGGAGTGCTGCAGGCTTGTAGCCAGGCCACTGGCCCCAGGGAATATTGGCTCCTTGTAGGCTCAGGGACCTCTTCTGCTTGGGGGAGGGTGGGCAAGGACGTGGCTGGCTCTCAAGGTCATGTTCACCCTGGGTGGGAATGGCAGACTTTCTTCTGGCTGGAAGTGTAGCAGCAGGCATTGGTTTCCCTGCCGTGCAGGACCAGAGTCACAGGCAATCCTGAGCCCAAGCTTTGTGCATCTGGGGTTGTGGCATTTAGCCATCTGTGGGTGCTTGGTATAATGAAGATGGAGCCCCAGTGTTGGAGAGGTACAGTGCCTACTGTACCCCAGAGGAGGGAGCATTCCAGAGGTGGCTCTAGTCTCAAGATGGTGTCTTGCTACAACAGCTTGGCTCACAAGGGGTGGGTTAGCACACGTTGTGTTCCCAATCTGGAGCAGTGTAGTTGCATGAATTTCTGGCAGCTTTCCAAACTGGGCTCAGGGCGTGTAAGGACTGTAGGCCTTTGCAGTGGTGGTAGGGGATGGTGAGGATCTTCTGCTTACTTTTCCCTTACAATGGGAAGTCCCTCCTGTCTTTGGGCTGGTTTGGCGAGACGGTGCTGCAGAGGTCAGATGCCTTTACACTGCCTTCTTGTCACCACAGATGCATCTCCACTCCCCTGTGGCATTCCGCTTTTCTTTCTTCAACACTTCAGTCAAATCTTAGCTATTTATCTTTTTACCTTTGTTCGTTCTTGTGGAGGAGATAAGCACCAGGTGTTTCTAGTCGGCCATCTTGCTCTGCCAAGCTCTTTTTTTTTTTTTGAGACAGGATCTTAGTTCTGTCACCCAGGCCGGAGAGCAGTGGTACGATTATAGCTAACTGCAACTTTGAACTCCTGGGCTCAATCTTTTAACAACCAGCTATCCCAGGAACTAACAGAGTGAGAACTCACTCACCTTCCCCCTCCTGAAGGGCATTAGTCTCTTCATGAGAGATCCGCCCTCATGACCCAGACACCTCCCATTATGACCCACCTCCGACATCGGGGATCAAATTTCAACATGATGTCTGGGAGTACAAACATTCAAACTACAGCACCTGCGATCACCACAGCTGTTGAACATAGTATTATAAGTACTAGCTAGTACATACAGTAAGGTAAGAAACATACAGAATGGAAAGGAAAAGTTGAAATAATCATATATATTTGATATGATTTTATGTGAAAAAGTGCAATAGAATCTGTAGAAAATACTGAGAATAACTAAGGGAATTCGATGGCTACAATGTCAGTATTGTATTGATTGATTGATAGATGCAAAGTCTTGCTCTGTTGCCCAGGCTGGAGTGGAGTGACACAGTCACAGCTTACTGTAGCCTTGGCCTTCCCATGTTCAAGCAGTCCTTTCACCCCAGCCTCCTGAGTAGCTGGGACTACAGGTGTGCACCACCATGCCTAGCTAATTTTTAATTATTTTTATAGAGTCAGGATTTCGCCATGTTGCCCAGGCTGGTCTCAAGCAGTCCTCCCACCTCAACCTCCCAAAGTGCTGGGATTACAGGCATGAGCCACTGCACTTAGTCAAAACGTCAGTATTTTAAAAGCACATTGTTTTTCTCTATGTTTGCAAAGAAGAATTACAAAATGAATAAAACAATGCTATTTATAGTAGTATCAAAAGTATCAAATGCTAAGGAATGAAATAAAAAATATAAGACATTCATGTTGAAAACTACAAAAATATTGAAAAAATTAAAATCTAAACAAATGGAAAGATTTACTATGTTTACAAATTGAAAGACTATCATAAAGATGCCAGTTCTCCCCAAGTTAATCTAATGATTTAATGCAATCCTGATAAAAATCCAGCAGGCCTTTTTTGGGTGTGGAAATTGAACAGCTAATTATGACATTCATGTGAAAATGCAAAAGGTTACAAAGAACATGATAATCTTGAAGATTATCTCAACTAGAGGACTTATGCTGCCAGATATCAAGATTTATTATAAATTAAGACTGTGATTTGGGGTGAAAGACAGACTACTGAAACAGAATAGAGGAGCCAGAAATAGACCCTGGAGCCACACCTGTGGGCTAACTCTGGCTCACTGATATCTTTCCAAAAGTTGCTCTGCCAATCAGCAGGTTGTTACTAGAAACTAGCTCCAACCCAAGTGCCCTGGGAAGTTGTGCCATCACCAGCAGGCTGCATGTTCTTGTGGAAGCCATTCTCTTTCCCACAGATTCTGGATCTTAGCCTTGAAGGGAAAGGGGTTCTTTTAAGTTCTCAGTTTCTTGCTTGTCCACTCCGTGGACATATATCATCCACTAGTGCAGTGGAGAAATGATGCCCTTTACAATAAGTGATGCTATGCCAATTGAAATGGAAAATGATTACCTATCCAATAAATGATACTGGACCAATACTGAAAGCAATGAATATTGATTCCTGCCTCGCAGAATATACTCCAAACTCAATTCCAAGTAGATGGTAGATCTGAATGTGAAATGTAAAAATAATTCACCTTGAAGAAAGCATAGGAAACTGTTCTTCTTGACATTGGTGTATACAAGATTTTTTATAAAGATACAAAAAGCACTAACCATAAAGGAAAAGATGGGTAAGTTATACTTTATTAGAATGAAAATTTTCTTGTTCAGAAGATCATTAAGTAGAGGGAAAAGGAAGTCACAATGAGTTATTTTACAAAAGGCTTGTATTCAGAGCATATAAAGAATGGCTAGAAGTCAAAAATTAAAAGATAATCTGATAGAAGAGCAGGCAAAAGGCTTGAGTAGACTCCTGAAAAAACACATATCCTGGTGGCTCAAAAACATATGGAGGGTGCTTAATCTCAGTCATCAGGGAAATGCATATTAAAACTATAGTGAGCTCAAGATGGCCACTTTATCGACTAAGAATTAAACCACTATACCAAGTGCTAGTGAGAATGTTGATTGGTTGTTACTCCCAGACATTACTGATGGTGGGGAAAATGTTATTAGCACTTTGGAAAACTCCTTGGCACTATATACTAAAGCTGAATATATACATACCTTATAATTTAACAATTCTACTCATAAATATGAACCCAACAGCAAAATACCTATGAAATGTTAGTATCAGCTTTGTTCATAATAGCCTCAAACTGGAAAAAGTGAAAATGTTCATCAGCAGCAGAATGGGCAAATATGTGGTATATTCATGCAACTGAATGTGATATAGAAAGGAAAATGAGTTAGTTATTTCTACATACAATACGATGACCCATCACAGACATATTATTGAAAAAAGAAGCCAGATATGAGAATTAGTGTTATTATGATTTTGTATACAAAAAGGACAGAATCAGGCAAAACTGAATCAGGTGATATTTTTCAGATTAGTGGTTATTGACTGGGAGCAGTAACTTGTGCCTGTAATCTCAGCACTTTGGGAGGTTGAGGCAGGAGAATCACTTGAGGCCAGGAATTTGAGAACAACCTGGGTAACATAGCGAGATCTTGTCTCTACAAAAAATTTAAAAATTAGCATGGTGGTGTGTGCCTGTAGTCTTAGCTACTCAGGTGGGTAAGGTGGGAGGATTGCTTGAGCCCAGGAGTTCCAGGCTGCAGTGAGCTATGACTGTGCCATTACACTTTAGCATGGGTGACAGAGTGAGAACCTGTCTCAAAAAAACCTTTTTAAGGGTGTGTGCATTGTGTTGATGACTGGAGGAGGTACTGGTGGCTTTTAGGATACTGCTACTGTTTTATTTATCTAAGTGGTGGGCAGACAGGTATGTATACTCTTTAAAAATTTATTTAGCTAGTGGGGTGCAGTGGCTCATGCCTGTAATCCTAGCACTTTGGGAGGCCGAGGTGGGTGGATCACTTGAGGTTAGGAGTTTGAGATCAGCCTGGCCAACATGGTGAAACTCTGTCTCTACTAAAAACACAAAAATTAGTTGGGTGTTGTGGTGGCCACCTGTAATCCTAGCTAGTTGGGAGGCTGGGGCAGGAGAATCACTTAAAACCTGGGTTGCAGTGAGCCGGTATTGCACCACTGCACTCCAGACTGGGCAACAGAGCAAGACTCTGTCTCAAAAAACTGTTTTTTTATTTAGCTGTACACTAATGATTTTCACACTTACGGATGTTACATATTAATAAAACGTTTATTTTAAAAAGTAAAACAACTTTGTAAAAAAGTTGATAAAAGTATAAAACTAAACAATATGGAAAAATCTGAAAAATATATTAAACAAAAGAACACAAATAAAAGTTTACATTCTGTATTGATTCCATTTATATGAAGTTCAAGAATAAGCAACACTACAAATCTATGGTGATAGAAACCAGAACAGTAGTTGCTTCTTGGAAAGGGTTGACTGGAAAGAAGTATGAGGAAACTTTCAGGGTGATTAAAAAGTTCTGTATCTGGATGAAATGTGGGTTATTACATTTGTCAAAGCTCATTGTACTGTATGTTCATGATCTGTATTTTTTACTATATGTAAATTATGCATCAATGAACTGGATTAAAGGTTTAAAAATAAAAAATCAAGTCACAGATAAAAACATTTTTGCAGTGATACAACAAAAATAAGCAATCAGAATATAAAAGATGTCTTATAAACCAATAAGAATAAATAATAGGTGAGTACCAGATATGGTGGCTTATGCTTGTAATCATCAGTGGAGGCTGAGGTGGGAGGATCATTTGAGGCCAGGAGTTCAAGACCAGCCTAATCAACGAGTGAAAGACCCTGTCTCTACGAAAAAAGAGAAGAGAGAAAAGAAAAAATTAGGTGGGTGTGGTGGTGCATGCCTGTAGTTCTGGCTACTCAGGAGGCAGCCTGTGTGACAGAATGAGATCCTGTTAGGAAGGAAAGAAGGAAGGGAAGGAGGGAGCGAGAGAAGAAAAGAAAAGAAAGAAAGAAAAAGAGTTATTCACAGAATAGCAAGTTAAAATCAGAATGATGAATGGTTTTATACATATCAGTTTGAGAAAACTGAAATGTCTCACATATTCAGATATTGGCACAGATATGTTACCATTGGAATGCTTATATGCTGGTTGTATCTTGTGAAGTTAAATGTGCATGTCCTATGACCTAGCCATTTAATTCTTAAGTACATACCTTAGATAAATGTTTTTCAAGCTATCTTTATCAAATCATTAGGGGATTATTATGGTTATATTTAGTGGCTCACTTTTCTGTATGAATAAAAAAGAATAGAATAATATCTAAATATATTGCTATAACAATTATCCTATCAAGAGAGAGAAATCACTAATTTGAATAGAGAATATTTAATATAAATAATTGTTAACTAGTAAAAAGTGGTTAACTGCTAAAAGGGCTAAAGGAAGACTCAAAGGAATAGCAAATGCAGAAATCAGCTACTGCCTGTAGGGCTGAGAGGGAGTGGAGAAGCAAGAAACTAAGAACTTAACCCGTATCTTTCTAGCCTAAGATTCAGAATTTATGGGAAAGAGCATGGATTCCATAGGAATGTGTAGCCTGCTGGTGGCGGTGAAACTTGCCAGAGGGCATGCGTTGGAGCTGGTCTATAGGAGCAACCTGGATGGTAGATAAACTTGTGGAAAGGCATGAATGAGCCAGAGCAGATTCATAGGTGTGGCTCTCCAGGTGGTAGAGAAACTTGCCAGAGAATAAGGGCCATAGCTAGTGTGTGCAGGTGGCTAAGATAAGCACTGCTGGGCCTCCAGTGTTACAAGTGCCCTGGGTAGAGTGCTTACAGTAAAACAGTAGCACACCAAATCCCTTCAGCACGCTCTCTTAAAGCCCAACTCCCCGTGAGCTGGCAAAAGAAAAATGTTTATAGGGTTGTATTAGTCTCTTTTCAAGAGAAGGATTTTGTGTGTGTGTGCTCTGGAATATTTGTTTCTATGGAAAACCCAGACTAATACATCTGTATATAAATAAAAGATATTACGGAGGCTGAGAAGTCCCAAGATGGGCAGTCAGCAGACTATAGACCCAGGAGAGCTTACGGTGTAAGTTCTAGTCCAAGCCCAAAGGGCAGAAGACCAGTGTTCCAGCTCAGAGAGAATGGCAGGCGGAGCAAATTCTCTCTTACTCTGCCTTTTTGTTCTATTCAGGCTTTCAGAAGATCAGATGTGGGCCACCCACATTGGGGAGGGCCATCTGCTTTATTCAGTCTATTGATTCCAGTGTTAATCTCATCCAGAAACACCCGAACAGGCACATCCAGAATAGTGTTTAATCAAATATCTGGGCATCCTGTGGCCCCAGTCAAGTTGACACATAATAGTAACCATCACAGGCTCCAACTCCGGTATTACTAACCAGGGCAAAGAAGGGTGAGTTTAGTGCTGAGGGGCAATAAATTGGTAACCGGCACAATTGCATGTAGCATCATTAAGTTTTTTCTCTTCATGAGATTTGCTTCAATTTTATGTGAATGGGGTTATGATCTAAAACATATTTCTAAGTCTGGGCCATGGTAAGAAAAAAATACACAAAAGCGGATCTGGAGAAACTTCTACACATGTACACATGAAGACATCCACAGAATTGTTTGTAGTAGCAAAAGATTGGTAATGTCTTAAATGTCTACCAACAAGACAAAGTTGGAGAAATACAGATGCTCCTTGACTTACAGTGGAGTTATGTCCTGGTAAACCCATCGTAAATTGAAAATATCATTAAGTAAAAAGTGCATTTAACTGATAAAGATCAAACCTGTAATCCTAGCACTTTGGCACACTGAGGCGAGAGAGGATCACTTGAGGCCAGGAGTTTGCAACCAGCCTGGGCAACATAGTGAGACCCTGTTTCTACAAAAAATAAACAAGAATTAGGTGTAGTGGAGCATGTCTGTAGTCCCAGCTACTCAAGAGGCTGAGACGGGAGGATTGCTTGAACTCAGAAGTTTGAGGCTGCAGTGAGCTGTGATCGTCACTGCCTCCAAGCCTGGGTGACAGAGTGAGACCTTGTCTTAAAAAGAAAGAACACACACACACACACATACACACACACACACACACACAAAAGAAAATGCATTTAATACCTCAATAAATATATTTTAAAGTTGAAAAATCATTTAAGTTGAACCACCTTAAGTTCCGATGCTTCTTGACTTATGATGGGGTTATGTGTTGATAAACCCATCATGAAGTTGAAAAATTTTAAGTAAAACCACCTTAAGTCAGGGACCATCTCTGAATCATGGGATATATTTTACAATGAAATAGTATTCAAAATGAAATGAATGAACTGTAGCTCACATATTAATATAAACAGACCTCATAAACATAACAACATCAATCAAAAACTAAGTGTGCAGAATACTCACTATATGAAGCTATTTCTATGAAGTGTAAAAGCATGCAAAAGAATACTGTGTGTATGCATGAAGGCTATACTATGTAATGAAAGTAGAAATAAACAATGCATAAGAATAATAAATACCAAGTGCAGTGTATCTGGGTAGGGGGTACAAAATGTATGGGCACTGTTTCTTTTCTTAGTTGTGGAGTGAGTACATGGCCTTATTATAATACTGATATTTCATACCTTTTCTTTCCCAAATACTTCATGATAGATTTTAAAATAAAACTTTCTGTTTTGGAATAATTTTAGACTTTTAGAATGAGTTGCAAGATAGTATATAGTTCCTGAATATCCTTGTTCATTCAGCTTGCCTTAAATGTTTCCATAACCATGATATAGATAGTACATAGTTTCTGAATATCCTTGTTTGTTCAACTTCCCTTAAATGTTATATTTTTCCATTACCATGATAAAATTATTAAAAGGAAGAATTAATATTTGTAAGTTATTATTATTGGGACAGGGGGTAGCCCTGTCACCCAGGCTGGAGTTCAGTGGAGCAATCTCAGCTCACTTCATCCTTTGCCTCCCAGGCTCAAGCCATCCTTCCATCTCAAGACTCCTGAGTAGCTGGGACTACAGGCACATGCCACCATGCCAGACTAATTTTTTTTTTTTTGGTAGAGACTGGGTTTCATCATGTTGTCCAGGTTTGTACTGAGCTCCTGGTGTCAAATGATCTCCCTGCTTTGGCCTCCTAAAGCGTTGAGATTTACAGGCATAAGCCACCACACCTGGCCTGGTGGAATATTAGGAACTTAACCATAGACTTTGTTTGAATTTGCTCACTGCTGTTTCTTTTCTGTTCTATAATCCAGTCCAGGATGATAGATTTTTGAAGAGGCGTTAAAACTGGATATAAAATGCCTTTTCTCTTTCAGTTTTATTTATCTTAAAGAATTATATTTCAAAAGTCAATTTTTTTTTTTAGTTTCTTGTTTCTGCTGGAATATACTTTCATATTTTAAAATAACTTGCTTATATTTCTATTTCTTACTTTTTTCATTTTTATTTTATTTTATTGCAGGTGTGTACCACCATGCCCAGTTAATTTTTGTATTTTTAGTGGAGACGGAGTTTCACCACTTTGGCCAGGATGGTCTCGATCTCTTGACCTTGTGATCTGCCGGCCTTGGCCTCACAAAGTGCTGGGATTACAGGTGTGAGCCACTGTGCCCGGCCTCATTTTATTTTTATATATTCACTCTGCAGTATAAATCAGGACTTCTGCTCTATTATTATTTCCTATTCCAAACATACTTCTCCTTTCATTCTTCCAATATATTTACCTTTTTTGGTTAATTTAGTATTTGGCTTATGATTAATTCATAACTTAGCTATATAGCATCTTATGATTATATCTTGTATTACTTTTTGTTTTCTTTGGAATTAATATTTAACTTATTTTTTCATTTATCTAGTTTTTCATGTACCTATCAATTTCTCCCCAAATTCTTTGCTGGAAATGAAACTGTTAGACCATTCAGATGTTTTGGATTTTGGTTTTTGTACCTCACTTCATAATCATGAAATTGACCTTTGTCTCTTTTCATGTTGGACCCTCTCTATTTCCTAGGTCCTATTCTAAACTTTTTCTTGGTCAATTTTCTAATTTTTGTCCTCTGGGAAATCCCCTGGGAGTTTCCTAAGAAAAAAATGTCACGGAAGGCATTTTTTTTTTTTTTTGAGTGTTTGAATACCTGAAAGATCTTTATTTTGCTCTCATGCTTTATTGATAATTTCAGTGGGTGTGGACTCCTAGGTTGGGAATTATTTATCCTACATTTCAAGGCATTGCTTCATTTGTGTTGCGTTTTTGTTTTTTTTTTTTTTGAGACGGAGTCTCGCTCTGTTGCCCAGGCTGGAGTGCAGTGGCCGGATCTCAGCTCACTGCAAGCTCTGCCTCCCGGGTTTACGCCATTCTTCTGCCTCAGCCTCCCGAGTAGCTGGGACTACAGGTGCCCGCCACCTTGCCTGGCTAGTTTTTTTTGTATTTTTTAGTAGAGACGGGGTTTCACCGTGTTAAGCCAGGATAGTCTCGATCTCCTGACCTCGTGATCCGCCCGTCTGGGCCTCCCAAAGTGCCGGGATTACAGGCTTGAGCCACTGTACCCGGCCTGCATTGCGTTATTAAGATGGCATTCTGATTTTTGATCCTTTTATTACCTGGAAGCTTTTTAGACTGTTTTTATTTGCAGGATTCTGACACTTTACTGTGATATACTTTTGGGTATGTCAAAAGACAAAATTACAACAGATTTACTTATAGATCTCTTTGGCCTTTATTTGTGAGTCATGGGTTGGGGTAGCCTTCGTTCTACAGAATAGAGTGAGAGCTCCCACTAGGCAGTAGCAGAATGTGCATTTTGTAAAGTCGGAACAGAGAAATGGAAAAATAGAAAAAACTCTTGACTGGTTAATGTTAGCTTACTTTTTTGTAAGAGTTAAAGCAGAGAGGACTTTTATTAAACACTGACTCAGGTAGCCTGGAATCTCTTGTGTTCAGCAAAAACTGGTCTTTTTTTTAGATCTGTCTGCTTCATTCAAGTTTCAGTTTGATTATGTGGCACTTAACATGAGTAACTTCATTTTGATTTGGTTGATCTGTTGCACCTCCTAGTGCAAGAGCTCAGTCCAAAACAATGGCCTTTCATAATTTCGTCTAACAGATATGTATTATTTTTCCCCTTACTATTTTTTTGTGCTGAGTACTCAGTCTGGAAGCTAATGTTTTTCCATTCTCAGTTTTTTTTTTCATTGTTTTTAGGATTATTTTCTCCCTTAATGTTTTTTTCTGTTCTTGTAACTCTTTTTTTTTTTTTTTTTTTTTTTTTTTTTGAGACAATCTTGCTGTCACCCAGGCTGGAGTGCAAAGGTGTGATCTCGGCTCACTGCCACCTCTGCCTTCTAGATTCAAGTGATTCTCCTGCCTCAGCCTCCCAAGTAGCTGGGATTACAGGTGCCTGCCAACATGCCTACCTAATTTTTGTATTTTTAGTAGAGATGGGGTTTCCACCATGTTGTCCAGTCTGGTCTCGAACTCCTGACCTTGGGTGATCTGCCCGCTTGGCCTCCGAGCGTGCTGGGATTACAGGTGTGAGCCACCATGCCCGGCCTCTTGTAACTTCTGTTACTTGAATGGTGCCTCTCCTATCTAGGCTGAGTCTGTAATTGTCATTTTTTCCTAATCTTTTCTTTGTTTTTATCTTTTTATTCTTTGTTCTGGTATATATAGGTAATATCTTCCAAGGCTTCTATTGGATTTTTGTTTCTTTCTTTTATTTTCATTTCTTTTCTTTCTTCTTTATTTCTTTGAGATGGGATCTGACCCGTCCCCCAGGCTGGAGTGCAGTGGCATGATCACAGCTCACTGCAGCTGTTACAGGAAAGGGGTCCCAATCCAGACCCCAAGAGAGGATTCTTGGATCTTGTGCAAGAAAGAATTCAGGGCGAGTCCATAGACTCGCCCTCAAGTGAAAGCAAGTTTATTAGGAAAGTAAAGGAATAAAAGAATGGCTACTCCATAGACTAAGCAGCCCAGAGAGCTGCTGGCATTTTTATGGTTATTTCTTGATGATATGCCAAACAAGGGGTGGATTATTCATGCCTCCTCTTTTTAGACCATATAGGGTAACTTCCTGACATTGCCATGGCGTTTGTAAACTATCATGGCACTGGTGAGAGTGTAGCAGTGAGGACAACCAAAAGTCACTCTTGTGACCTGTATTTTGTACCAACTTCCTGTCTCATCCTGTGACTTAGAATGCCTTAACTGTCTGGGAATGTCGCTCAGTAGATTTCAGCCTTATTTTACCCAGCTCCTATTTAAGATGGAGTTGTTCTGGTTCACATGCCTCTGACACAGTCTCAACCTCCCAGGCTCAAGCCATTTGCCCAACTCAGCCTCCTAAGTAGCTGGGACAGCAGGCATGAGCCACCATGCCAGCTAATTGATTTTTTTTTTTTTTTTTTTTTGTGGAGACAGTGTTCCCCCTATGTTGCACAGGCTAGTCCTGAACTCCTGGGTTCAAGTGATCCTCCCACTGTGGCTTCCTAAAGTGCTGGGATTATAGGCGTGAGCCATTGCACCTGGCCATATTTTCGTTTTCTAAGAGCGTTTTCTCACTATCTAAATGTTATAACTTCTTGTTCTTGCTTTATGGATGTAAATGTACTTTTTCTCTTTGGGACTATTTTTTTTTTCCACTTGCTGGATTCTTTCTCCTCTGAGTCTCCTTTTTCTGTCTTCCTCAAATCTTTCTGTTTTGACTTTTGTGCTTTGTGCTAAAGGCTTTGTTTAAATGGCTGCTGAGCGTTAGTTTTGCAAGTTTGAGGCTGAGAAGAGGGCTTTATACTAGTACTTGATTAGCTAGCTACCTTGACATTTTCATTTCATTTGAAGTTTTTGCCTCACTCCCAGCCCAACTGCTACTATCCTTGTCTTTTTCTCTTTACCTAGTTATCTTGACTAATCCTTCAGTATTACGCATGGAGGTAGAAGCCTCTGCCATTGTCCTGGCTGCCCAATAGGAATAGGGGTTGGAATCTGTTTTCAGATTGGTGTCCATCCCTGATACTCAGCAAAACCTAGGTCCCTGAACCTTGAGCCTGACTTGTCCAAATTCTCTAGGAGTGATTATTCTCTTTTCAGATTGGTGGTGGACACATGTCTAGCCCTACTTGGTGGGCAGAATAGAGGAAGAACCATAGAGTTCTGATTGTTTTTCTTGAACAGTGTCAACTAGTTCTTTTGTTATCAGACCCATGCCATACCCAGGCCTCCTGAATTGTCTGATGCCTTGAATTCCTAATATTTTCTGGGGTTTTATAATGGGAATTGACTCTTGTTGACTTATCTGCATGTGGGCTTAGATTTCAGTATTTGTCTTTTGAGTCTTACGCTTCCAAATGTTTTAAGTGCTTCTTGTTTGCTGTCATCTAAATTATTTTGTCCTAGGCAGATGCCTGATACCTACCGCGTATAAACCCTTGCTGGGCTGGCTCTGGTGATACATAATGTTATAGTTCCTCTGTCTGCCTACAAGGAGTGCATGTCGGCTTGGGGTGATAGGTGAATATAAATATGAAGACATTTTTATATTTGAACATGTTAGGTAGAAGTCAAGTGCAGTGTATTATGGATACTACACTGAGGGTCTGAGCTGTTGGCTTCACTGGGACAGGAAGGGAGAGGGGAGAAGAGCAGGGAAGATTTTAGAAATTATTTGGTATTGAACTGCCTTGAAAGAGAAGTTTACCATGTCTTAGAGGTTGATGGTGTTTGGAGTAGTTAGAAATTGCTTGTGGTGGCAGTCAGGTGCCCTCAGACCATTGCATGATGTTTGTTGGTTATTTAATGTCATTTTCCCTGTCCTAATTAGTGTTAGAATCTCTTTGTTTCAAGAGCCTATTCAAGTAGGTACCTTGTCTTCATTACATCACCTCTAAGCCAGGATTCTTCTTAATAGGCACTTCCTGGGCTCATTCTCTAGCTTAAGTATTGCTAGCTTAAACATCCTCTTAAATATTGATATATTATTTGTTTTTTAAAAATAAATGCTTTGTGCTGGAAGACTGGTACCAGTGATCCAAACTGCATCAGTTTGTTGGTTTGTTCTCCATATAGCTCCCTGAAGCCATCTTTCTCATGTCCTAGCTTAATCTAGACTTGAGTTTTGTATCATGCTTTGACTTTGACACTTGCATGTACTTCTGCTATAGATTTTTTGCTTGATTCCAGCTTCCAGTTTACCTGGAGCATTTCTACCTTCTACCTCTTCTTTCTTGTTCTCTTAGTGTGATTTGACTTAGCTGCCCATTCCTGTGCTGCTTGTAGCAGTAACATTGATGTTGGCTCTTCTGTAAGAACATTTCTGCCATCAAGCTGGAGAGTGTAAATCTGACTTTTTTCTGAATCATAGATAGTTTCACACATATTTCATAGTAGATTTCTCTTTTAAAGTGTATCGAACACATTATTCCTTAGATTAGCCAAAGTTTTAAGAATAACAGAATCTAGGTGTGGCATGGTGGCTCACGCCTGTAAGAAGCCAGTCAAAGCTCACCAGAACCAGACGGCGACAAAAGCGATCTCTAGTTGTCCTCATTTCTCATTATACACTAATTATAATGCATTAGCATGTTAAACAGCACTCCCACCAGTGTGCCATGACAGTTTATAAAGGCCATGGTGGGCCGGGCACAGTGGCTCACGCCTGTAATCCCAGCACTTTGGGAAGCCAGGGCAGGTGGATCACTTGAGGTCAGGAGTTTTGAGACCAGTCTGGCCCACATGGCGAAACCCCGTCTCTACTAAAAATACAAAAATTAGCCAGGCATGGTGGCGCACGCCTGTAATCCCAGTTACTCAGGGGGCTGAGGCAGGAGAATTGCTTGAGCCTGGGAGGTGGAGATTGCGGTGACCTGAGATCGCACCACTGCACTCCAACTTGGGTGACAGAGCGAGACTCCGTCTTAAAATAAAAAACAACAACAACAAAAAACGCCGTGGCAACATCTAGAAGTTACAGTATATGTCTGAAAGGGGGAGAAAGCCTCAGTTCAAGAACTCCCCACCCCTTTCCCAAAAAACTCATGAATAATCCACTCCTTGTTTAGCATATAATCAAGAAATAACCATAAGTATACTCAGGCAGCCCATGCCGCTGCTCTGTCTATACAGTAATCATTCTTTTATTCCTTTATTTTTTAAATAAACTTGCTTTCACTTTACTCTGTTGGCTCACTCTTAAATTCCTTCCTGTGTGAAGCCAAGAACCCACATGGCCTCCCAGCTAAACCCCAATTTTGGGGTTCACCCTGTGACAAGTAGGAGTGATCACATCTCATTTTTTATCAGTGGGGTCTTTGTGACCTGTACATTGTGAAATCAGTCCTGCCAAATTCCTGTCTCACACTTATAAATGAGAACATGTGTATTTGGTTTTCTGTTCCTGTGTTAATTTGTTTAGGATAATAGCCTCCAGCTGCATACATGTTGCTACAAAGGATATGATTTCATTATTATTATTATTATTATTATACTTTAAGTCCTAGGGTACATGTGCATGATGTGCAGGTTTGTTACATATGTATACTTGTGCCATGTTGGTGTGCTGCACCCATTAACTCGTCAGCACCCATCAACTCGTCCTTTACATCAGGTATAACTCCCAATGCAATCCCTCCCCCGTCCCCCCTCCCCATAATAGGCCCCGGTGTGTGATGTTCCCCTTCCCGAGTCCAAGTGATCTCATTGTTCAGTTCCCACCTATGAGTGAGAACATGTGGTGTTTGGTTTTCTGTTCTTGTGATAGTTTGCTGAGAATGATGGTTTCCAGCTGCATCCATGTCCCTACAAAGGCACAAACTCATCCTTTTTTATGGCTGCATAGTATTCCGTGGTGTATATGTGCCACATTTTCTTAATCTAGTCTGTCAGTGATGGACATTTGGGTTGATTCCAAGTCTTTGCTATTGTGAATAGTGCCGCAGTGAACATACGTGTGCATGTGTCTTTATAGCAGCATGATTTAAAATCATTTGGGTATATACCCAGTAATGGGATGGCTGGGTCATATGGTACTTCTAGATCCTTGAGGAATCGCCATACTGTTTTCCATAATGGTTGAACTAGTTTACAATCCCACCAACAGTGTAAAAGTATTCCTATTTCTCCACATCCTCTCCAGCACCTGTTGTTTCCTGACTTTTTAATAGTCGCCATTCTGACTGGTGTGAGATGGTATCTCATTGTGGTTTTGATTTGCATTTCTCTGATGGCCAGTGATGACGAGCGTTTTTTCATGTGTCTGTTGGCTGTATGAATGTCTTCTTTTGAGAAATGTCTGTTCATATCCCTTGCCCACTTTTTGATGGGGTTGTTTGTTTTTTCTTGTAAATTTGTTTGAGTTCTTTGTAGGTTCTGGATATTAGCCCTTTGTCAGATGAGTAGATTGCAAAAATTTTCTCCCATTCTGTAGGTTGGCTGTTCACTCTGATGGTAGTTTCTTTTGCTGTGCAGAAGCTCTTTAGTTGAATTAGATCCCATTTGTCAATTTTGGCTTTTGTTGGATTTCATTATTTTTTATGGCTGCATAGTATTCCATGGTATATATGTTTCACATTTTCTTTACCCAGTCCACCAGTGATGGGAACCCAGGTTGATTCCATGTCTTTGCTATTGTGAATAGCGCAGTGATAAACATGCGAGTACATGTGTCTTTTTGGTAGAATGATTTGTTTTCTTTTGGAAATGTACTCAGTAATGGGATTGCTGGGTCACATGGTAGCCTTAAGTTCTTTGAGAAATCACCAGACTGCTGCCCACAGGGGCAGAACCAATTTACATTCCCATCAATAAGTATATAAGTGTTCCCCTTTCTCCACAGTCTTGCTGGCATTTTTTTTTTTTTTTAAAGCTTTTAGTAATAGCCATTCTGACTGGTGTGAGATGCTATCTCATTGTGGTTGTGGTGATCATGAGCATTTTTTCATGTTTGTTGGCCACTTGTATGTTGTCTTTTGAGAAGTGTCTGTTCATGTCCTTTGGCCATTTTTTAATGGGGTTGTTTTTTGCTTATTGATTTAAGTTCCTTGTAGACTCTGGATATTAGTCCTTTGTCAGATGCATAGTTTGCAAATATTTTTTCCCATTCTGTATGTTGTCTGTTTATTTTGCTGACAGTTTTCATTATTTTTGTTTGTTTGTTTTTTTTTGCTGTGCAGAAGAAGCTCTTTAATTAGGTCCCACTTGTCAATTGTTTTTGTTGCAGTTGCTTTGGAGACTTAGCCACAGTTTGTTTTTGCCAAGGCCAATGCCGAGAAGGTATTTCCTAGGTTTTCTTATAGGATTTTTATAGTTTGAAGTCTTACATTTAAATCTGTAATGTATCTTGAGTAAGTTTTTATGTATGGTGAAAGATAAGCATCCAGTTTCATTCTTCTGCATATTGCTAACCATTCCAGCACCATTTATTGCATAGGGAGTCCTTTCCCCATTGCTTTTGTCAGCCTTGATGAAGATCAGACAGTTGTAGCTGAGCTTTATTTCTCAGTTTTACAGCTTTATTTCTGAGTTCCATTGATCTTTGTGTCTGTTCCATTGATCTTTGTGTCTGTTTTTGTACCAGTACCATGCTGTTTTGGTTACTGTAGCCTTATAGTATGAAGTCAGATAATGAAGTGCTTCTGGCTTTGTTCTTTTTGCTTAGGATTGCTTTGGCTATTTGGGCTCTTTTTTTATTCCATATGAATTTTAGAATTATTTTTTAAATTCTATGAACAATGACGATAGTTTGATAGGAATAGTGTTGAATCTGTAGATTGCTGTGGGCAGTATGGCCATTTTAACAATATTGATTAAGTTCCTGAGCATGGAATGTTTTTGCATTTATTTATGTCATCTCTGATTTCTTGCAGCCGTATTTTGTAGTTCTCCTTGTAGAGATCTTTTATCTCCTTGGTTAGCTATATTCCTAGGTATTTTATTTTATTTTATTTTTTTGTGGCTATTGTAAGTGGGATTGTGTTCTTGATTTGACTCAGTCTGGATGTTATTGGTGTATAGAAATGCTATTGATTTTTGTACGTTAATTTTGTATCCTGAAACGTTGCTTAAGTTGTTTATCACTTCCTAGAGCCTTTTGGCAGAGTCTAGGATTTTCTAGGTATAGAATTACATTGTCAGAATGATATTGATAAATTATACAATAAAGATATAAGGATATTTCTAGCTCGGATACTTTTTTTTTTTTTTTTTTTTTTTTTTTTTTAGAGTCAGGGTTTTGCTCTGTCACCCAGGCTAGAGGGCAGTGGTTCAATCATAGCTCACTGCAGCCTCAAACTTCTGGGCTCAAATGATCCTCCCATTTTAGTCTCCTGAATAGCTAGGACTACAGGCATGTGCCACCATGCCTAGCTAATTTTTAAAGTTTTTTGGTAGAGTCTTGCTGTGTTGCCCAGGCTGGTACCATACTCCTGGGCTCAAGCAATCCCCCCTGCCTTGACCTCCTAAAATGCTGGGATTACAGGCGTGGGCCACTGTGCCTGGCCTTAGGTACCATTTTTATTAGTCTCTACTGTACTTTGGTGGATAAATATATTCCTGCCACTTACTAATGACACTTAAGATTTCAAATTTTAATGAGATTATATGGAGAATTGACATTTTCATCTTTTTGATAAGAAAAAAGGCTTCTTGTAGTTATAAAGACTTCATTTCTGTTAGCTCTGGGAACTGATTTATGTTTGAATATTGTCATAGAATTTGAAATCAGCACACTTAGCATACATTTGTAAAATATAGTTCTAAATACTTAACACTATTACTTTTAAATGCGTTTGACAGATTTTTCATTATACTTGCAACTTAATTTTTAAAAATAAATTGGAATTTTATAATAGTTATCATTTGCTCATTAACCACCATGTCCTAGGCACCAGTAGTAGGTATTATACATTCATTATTTTAACTAATCTCACAGTAGTCTTGTGAGATATTACTACCTCCATTTTTTAGTTGAGGAAACTAAAGGTGGCTGAGTAGAACATAGGTTATATATGACAGAAGGTGTATTTGGACTCTCTTAATCTGCCTTGAGTATTAAGCTGTTTGGAACTCACTGAGTGACTTAAGTTTAGAAAGATCACTGATAGTCTAGACCAGTATTTTTTGAGAGCCATTTACAAAGTTGTATGGGGCTTGCTCTTTACCCTGCTAGGCTACTTGAAAAAGTGAATAAATGAATACAACATATTTATGAGGTTTTCTGTTTCTTTACCCTACTAGTCTATTGGGTTTTATGGGGTTTGCTCTTTACCCTATTAGGCTACTTTAAAAAGTGAGTAAATGAATACAACATATTTATGAGGTTTTCTATTTTTGAACACATGAGCAATAGAGGTAACTTTGAACTATAGCTCTCTGGTCAGCTGGAAAGCTTTTCATTCATGGGGAATTATATAAGAGTTTGCTAAGTTAGTAATAGACTGTGGGCTATTGGAAAAAGAAGCCTCAGGGTTTGAAGGTTTATATTAATATGTTTTGCCTACTCCTGGGTCTTGAAGATAGCCTGTGGTAGGCAGAGGAGGGTCGTAATTTGTTTTGTGATTTTGTGTACATATTTGAAACCAAATTTTTTAAGGGGTCAAAATGATGTAGATAACCTAAGTCTTTCATGGCCTTTGATGAATGGCTCACAGGCAATTCAAACTGATATGTATCTTTTCCTTGTGCTCCCAAGTCTTGCCTGTTCACTGCCATTTCCTAGTGTACCTTTTTCTGGATGTATTATTGGCTTTGTAGAGAGGATAATGGACCAGGGTCTTTTTCTAGCTCTGTTTTGGATGATTTATGACAGTGAGCATGACTTTCTGATGCCTCAAGTTATCCTCTGCCACATAGCTATTTTTCCATGTAAATTTTAGGTGGGTAAATGAACTAATAACCTTTGAGCTATGACTAGGAAGATTATATCTGTGCCATGGTTGGTGTTCATTCCAATTTTTCTCTTACGTTTGTTTCAGTGTTAGTGTTAGGACTCAAAAAAGAACATGTATCTTTGTATTAATCTTTAATCCTTCTTGTAATTTTGTTTAATATTAAATATCATAAATTAGCAAACAGTTTAAAAGCAAATGTTATAGCACGTACATCTAGAGGAATGTTGTACCTATAACAGGCACTTGGGCCGATTATATAATTATTTTAATAATATTGGGCTTTTATAAAAAATATTTGGAATTTCCCTCAGAGTAAGTTTACAAACTGTCAAAGGATAAAAATTTGCTACCAAGTTGAAAATAATATTTGGAAGCTTTGGGGTTACAGTGGAGTATTGAATATCTGTATTTAACTTTGCTTCTCTCTGAAACACTACAAAAAAGAAGATACAGAGATTATAAAATGTCATATACCCATAAGGACAAGGAAATTGGCAAGGCATTGAAAGAGTAGGAACTGTCACTTAGTAGAGCTGAGATAGCCGAATCCCAAGGTGGTAGCAGGAATAGCTGAGAACTAACCTTGTTTACACAGCATATCCTCAAAAAGCATAGTAAATTTTAGCACCAGATACCTTTGGAACTGAGGATGAATATATTTTTAAGTGGTTCTCCTTTACTTCATCTCATTTGATGGCCACTCTTATCTCATCCTGGTAGAAGTTTTGAGGTTTGTTTTTGATGGAGGGTTAAAATAGAGCATCCTTGGATTGGGAGATTTCATGCACAGTTGAGGAAAAGCATTCCATATTAAAACTGGGTCGGGGGTGGTTAAGTGACAGTATGCCTACTGAATATTGAAGACTGACAGCCTTCATCCTGTACTTGGCTCTCAAAATCCTGGCAGCCAGTCCTTTCCCCTTTCAAGCAGGAGACTAGAAGACTTTTGTGTGGGCAAATCCATGATAAGGGGAAGGCCCTGGACTCTGCAAAATACATTTTTTCTTTGTCAGCTGAATCTATGTTAGTCACTGCCAATAAAGGAGTGCAGTAGGGAGGTTATTAGGAAGAAGGGATGTGGTTCTTCATGGTTTTTTTTTTTTTTTTTCAATCACAGTGGCAGACTGCTCTGCAAGTAGTTGATACCCACAGTATTTCCCATGGCAAGCAGTGGTCTTTGTTCTGATGCATGACCTTCAGCAGCATCCTTTCTCACTGAGCAGTCAGTGGATAGCATATTTCTGCAGTAGTCGAACATTTCCTCACAGATCTGTATCTTAGCCTTTTGGGGCCCCTTTTGTAAGTTGGTAAGCCTTTTTTTTTTTCCTTGTTTACTTTTCCCTCAGCCTTAAATGTGGCAGCTGCTTTCTGTAGTTGCTACCTCCGTTATATATTAGAGCTCTCTTCCATTTTCAGTTGTTTACCATCTTTTACCTATTTAATATTTCTTTATAGTAAATTTTTCCTGTTTGAATGATTGGTATATTTTCTGTCTCCTGACTTTTCCCACTTGATACTGTTGAAGTCTGGGTCTCCACAACAAATGATACACTGAGATCTCTGTGCAGTGAACCATAAGGTCATCAAGCTTCACCCAACTATTTGGAGCTTCCAGTTAACTTTTTATTTCCTTTGCTTTAAATATGAACTGGCAACCAAGGATACAGGATATTTGAGGATGCCTCTAACATGAAAGATGGCCGTATTTAACTATCTCCCATTCTGTCCCCTAAAATGAAAAATCACTTTGTAGGAAACAGACTGCACAGGGTGAAGAAAGATTACCATTAATATCCTCTGAGAGATAAAGGAAGATATTGCATCTATGAAACAGGAGCAAGTGAGATCTCTGGGGTCTTTTTTGTAAGGTCATTAATTCCTTTTATAAGGGCCCTGTTCTCATGATCCAATCACCTTTTCAAAGGCTTGATGTCTGGATACGCTTATATTGGGGATTAGGTTTCAACATATGAATTTGCAGGAGGAACACAAAACATTCTGTCTGTAGCATATATAAATATTAGAATGGTGCAAAAGTAATTGTGGTTTGGCTATTGAAAGTAACAGCAAAACCCCTAGTTACTTTTGCACCAACCTATAGCTTATAGTTTGGGAGTTTATTTTTGTTTAATCTAGCAATCTGGATTATTTAGTTCTTTTGCAGTTTGATATAGTTAAGTGTAAGTGTATCATCTTGGTCCTTGTTTTCTTTTTGTTCCTTAGTTTCTCAACTTATCCTTTCTTACTTACCTTGAATTAACTCAGCATTTTAATTATTTCATTTAGGCTCCTCTATTAGCTTACTGGTTTTACAGCTTTTCCCTTAGTGGTTATCCTAGAGTTTGAAACATGCACTCCTTTTTGTTGTGTGTGTGTGTGTTTTTTTGAGATGGAGTCTCGCTCTGTCACCCAGACTGGAGTGCAGTGGTGCCATCTCGGCTCACTGCAGCTTCTGCCTCCGTGGCCTCAGCTTCCCGAATAGCTGGAACTACAGGTGTGTGCCACCACACCTTGCTAATTTTTGTATTTTTAGTAGAGACAAGATTTCACCATGTTGGCCAGGCTGGTCTCGGACTCCTGACCTCAAGTGATCTGCCTGCCTTGGCCTCCCAAAGTACTGGGATTACAGGCATGAGCCACTGCGCCCAGCCTTTTACCCTTTTCTTTTTTTTTTGAGATGGAGTCTCGCTGTGTCGCCCAGGCTGGAGTGCAGTGGCACAGTTTCTGCTCACTGTAACCTCTGCCTCCCAGGTTCAAGTGATTCTCCTGCCTCAGCCTCCTGAGTAGCTGGAATTACAGGCGTGTGCCACCATGCCCAGCTAATTTTTGTATTTTCAGTAGAGACGGAATTCACCATGTTGGTCAGATATGAGGTCAAACTCCTGACCTTGTGATCTGCCCGCCTCGGCCTCCCAAAGTGCTGAGATTACAGGCGTGAGGCACCGCACCTGGCCCCTTTTACCCTTTTCTTTTTTTTTTTTTAAAATTGTTATTATACTTTAAGTTCTAGGGTACATGTGCATAATGTGCAGGTTTGTTACATATGTATACTTGTGCCATGTTGCTGTACTGCACCCATCAACTCGTCAGCACCCATCAACTCGTCATTTACATCAGGTATAACTCCCAATGCAATCCCTCCCCCCTCCCCATGATAGGCCCCGGTGTGTGATGTTCCCCTTCCCAAGTCCAAGTGATCTCATTGTTCAGTTCCCACCTATGAGTGAGAACATGCAGTGTTTGGTTTTATGTTCTTGTGATAGTTTGCTAAGAATGATGGTTTCCAGCTGCATCCATGTCCCTACAAAGGACACAAACTCATGCTTTTTTATGGCTGCATAGTATTCCATGGTGTAGATGTGCCACATTTTCTTAATCCAGTCTGTCACTGATGGACATTTAGGTTGATTCCAAGTCTTTGCTATTGTGAATAGTGCCGCAATGAACATACGTGTGCATGTGTCTTTATAGCAGCATGATTTGTAATCATTTGGGTATATACCCAGTAATGGGATGGCTGGGTCATATGGTACATCTAGTTCTAGATCCTTGAGGAATCGCCATACTGTTTTCCATAATGGTTGAACTAGTTTACAGTCCCACCAACAGTGTAAAAGTGTTCCTATTTCTCCACATCCTCTCCAGCACCTGTTGTTTCCTGACTTTTTAATGATCGCCATTCTAACTGGTGTGAGATGGTATCTCATTGTGGTTTTGATTTGCATTTCTCTGATGGCCAGTGATGACGAGCATTTTTTCATGTGTCTGTTGGCTGTATGAATGTCTTCTTTTGAGAAATGTCTGTTCATATCCTTTGCCCACTTTTTGATGGGGTTGTTTGTTTTTTTCTTGTAAATTTGTTTGAGTTCTTTGTAGGTTCTGGATATTAGCCCTTTGTCAGATGAGTAGATTGCAAAAATTTTCTCCCATTCTGTAGGTTGCCTGTTCACTCTGATGGTAGTTTCTTTTGCTGTGCAGAAGCTCTTTAGTTTAATGAGATCCCATTTGTCAATTTTGGCTTTTGCTGCCGTTGCTTTTGGTGTTTTAGACATGAAGTCTTTGCCCATGCCTATGTCCTGAATGGTACTACCTAGGTTTTCCTCTAGGATTTTTATGGTATTAGGTCTAACATTTAAGTCTCTAATCCATCTTGAATTAATTTTCGTATAAGGAGTAAGGAAAGGATCCAGTTTCAGCTTTCTACTTATGGCTAGCCAGTTTTCCCAGCACCATTTATTAAATAGGGAATCCTTTCCCCATTTCTTGTTTCTCTCAGGTTTATCAAAGATCAGATGGCTGTAGATGTGTGGTATTATCTCTGAGGACTCTGTTCTGTTCCATTGGTCTATATCTCTGTTTTGGTACCAGTACCATGCTGTTTTGGTTACTGTAGCCTTGTAGTATAGTTTGAAGTCAGGTAGCGTGATGCCTCCAGCTTTGTTCTTTTGACTTAGGATTGTCTTGGAGATGCGGGCTCTTTTTTGGTTCCATATGAACTTTAAAGCAGTTTTTTCCAATTCTGTGAAGAAACTCATTGGTAGCTTGATGGGGATGGCATTGAATCTATAAACCTTGGGCAGTATGGCCATTTTCATGATATTGATTCTTCCTATCCGTGAGCATGGTATGTTCTTCCATTTGTTTGTGTCCTCTTTTATTTCACTGAGCAGTGGTTTGTAGTTCTCCTTGAAGAGGTCCTTTACATCCCTTGTAAGTTGGATTCCTAGGTATTTTATTCTCTTTGAAGCAATTGTGAATGGAAGTTCATTCATGATTTGGCTCTCTGTTTGTCTGTTACTGGTGTATAAGAATGCTTGTGATTTTTGCACATTCATTTTGTATCCTGAGACTTTGCTGAAGTTGCTTATCAGCTTAAGGAGATTTTGGGCTGAGACAATGGGGTTTTCTAAATATACAATCATGTCATCTGCAAAGAGGGGCAATTTGACTTCTTCTTTTCCTAACTGAATACCCTTGATTTCTTTCTCTTGCCTGATTGCCCTAGCCAGAACTTCCAACACTATGTTGAATAGGAGTGGTGAGAGAGGGCATCCCTGTCTTGTGCCAGTTTTCAAAGGGAATTTTTCCAGTTTTTGCCCATTCAGTATGATATTGGCTGTGGGTTTGTCATAAATAGCTCTTATTATTTTGAGATACGTTCCATCAATACCAAATTTATTGAGCGTTTTTAGCATGAAGGGCTGTTGAATGTTGTCAAAAGCCTTTTCTGCATCTATTGAGATAATCATGTGGTTCTTGTCTTTGGTTCTGTTTATATGCTGGATTATGTTTATTGATTTGCGAATGTTGAGCCAGCCTTGTATCCCAGGGATGAAGCCCACTTGATCATGGTGGGCTTGATCATGAAGCCCACTTGATAAGCTTTTTGATGTGCTGCTGAATCCGGTTTGCCAGTATTTTATTGAGGATTTTTGCATTGATGTTCATCAGGGATATTGGTCTAAAATTCTCTTTTTTTGTTGTGTCTCTGCCAGGCTTTGGTATCAGGATAATGTTGGCCTCATAAAATGAGTTAGGGAGGATTCCCTCTTTTTCTATTGATTGGAATAGTTTCAGAAGGAATGGTACCAGCTCCTCCTTGTACCTCTGGTAGAATTCAGCTGTGAATCCTTCTGGTCCTGGACTTTTTTTGGTTGGTAGGCTATTAATTATTGCCTCAATTTCAGAGCCTGCTATTGGTCTATTCAGGGATTCAACTTCTTCCTGGTTTAGTCTTGGAAGAGTGTAAGTGTCCAGGAAATTATCCATTTCTTCTAGATTTTCTAGTTTATTTGCGTAGAGGTGTTTATAGTATTCTCTGATGGTAGTTTGTATTTCTGTGGGGTCGGTGGTGATATCCCCTTTATCATTTTTAATTGCGTCTGTTTGATTCTTCTCTCTTTTCTTCTTTATTAGTCTTGCTAGCGGTCTGTCAATTTTGTTGATCTTTTCAAAAAACCAACTCCTGGATTCATTGATTTTTTGGAGGGTTTTTTGTGTCTTTATCTCCTTCAGTTCTACTCTGATCTTAGTTATTTCTTGCCTTCTGCTAGCTTTTGAATGCGTTTGCTCTTGCTTCTCTAGTTCTTTTAATTGTGATGTTAGAGTGTCAATTTTAGATCTTTCCTGCTTTCTCTTGTGGGCATTTAGTGCTATAAATTTCCCTCTACACACTGCTTTAAATGTGTCCCAGAGATTCTGGTATGTTGTATCTTTGTTCTCATTGGTTTCAAAGAACATCTTTATTTCTGCCTTCATTTCGTTATGTACCCAGTAGTCATTCAGGAGCAGGTTGTTCAGTTTCCATGTAGTTGAGCGGTTTTGATTGAGTTTCTTAGTCCTGAGTTCTAGTGTGATTGCACTGTGGTCTGAGAGACAGTTTGTTATAATTTCTGTTCTTGTACATTTGCTGAGGAGTGCTTTACTTCCAATTATGTGGTCAATTTTGGAATAAGTGTGATGTGGTGCTGAGAAGAATGTATATTCTGTTGATTTGGGGTGGAGAGTTCTATAGATGTCTATTAGGTCTGCTTGCTGCAGAGCTGAGTTCAATTCCTGGATATCCTTGTTAACTTTCTGTCTCGTTGATCTGTCTAATGTTGACAGTGGAGTGTTGAAGTCTCCCATTATTATTGTATGGGAGTCTAAGTCTCTTTGTAAGTCTCTAAGGACTTGCTTTATGAATCTGGGTGCTCCTGTATTGGGTGCATATATATTTAGGATAGTTAGCTCTTCCTGTTGAATTGATCCTTTTACCATTATGTAATGGCCTTCTTTGTCTCTTTTGATCTTTGATGGTTTAAAGTCTGTTTTATCAGAGACTAGTATTGCAACCCCTGCTTTTTTTTGTTCTCCATTTGCTTGGTAAATCTTCCTCCATCCCTTTATTTTGAGCCTATGTATATCTCTGCGTGTGAGATGGGTCTCCTGAATACAGCAGACTGATGGGTCTTGACTCTTTATCCAGTTTGCCAGTCTGTGTCTTTTAATTGGAGCATTTAGTCCATTTACATTTAAGGTTAATATTGTTATGTGTGAACTTGATCCTGCCATTATGATATTAACTGGTTATTTTGCTCGTTAGTTGATGCAGTTTCTTCGTAGCCTAAATGGTCTTTACATTTTGGCATGTTTTTGCAATGGCTGGTACCAGTTGTTCCTTTCTATGTTTAGTGCTTCCTTCAGGGTCTCTTGTAAGGCAGGCCTGGTGGTGACAAAATCTCTAAGCATTTGCTTATCTGTAAAAGATTTTATTTCTCCTTCACTGATGAAACTTAGTTTGGCTGGATATGAAATTCTGGGTTGAAAATTCTTTTCTTTAAGAATGTTGAATATTGGCCCCCATTCTCTTCTGGCTTGTAGAGTTTCTGCTGAGAGATCTGCTGTTAGTCTGATGGGCTTCCCTTTGTGGGTAACCCGACCTTTCTCTCTGCCTGCCCTTAAGATTTTTTCCTTCATTTCAACTTTGGTGAATCTGGCAATTACGTGTCTTGGAGTTGCTCTTCTCGAGGAGTATCTTTGTGGTGTTCTCTGTATTTCCTGGATTTGAATGTTGGCCTGCCCTACTAGGTTGGGGAAGTTCTCCTGGAATATATCCTGAAGAGTGTTTTCCAACTTGGTTCCATATTCCCCCTCACTTTCAGGCACCCCAATCAGACGTAGATTTGGTCTTTTTACATAATCCCATACTTCTTGCAGACTTTGTTCATTTCTTTTCCTTCTTTTTTCTTTTGGTTTCTCTTCTCACTTCGTTTCGTTCATTTGATCGTCAATCGCTGATACTCTTTCTTCCAGTTGATCGAGTCGGTTACTGAAGCTTGTGCATTTGTCACGTATTTCTCGTGTCATGGTTTTCATCTCTTTCATTTTGTTTATGACCTCTGCATTAATTACTCTAGCCATCAATTCTTCCACTTTTTTTCAAGATTTGTAGTTTCTTTGCACTGGGTATGTAATTCCTCCTTTAGCTCTGAGAAGTTTGATGGACTGAAGCCGCCTTCTCTCATCTCATCAAAGTCATTCTCTGTCAAACTTTGATCCGTTGCTGGCAATGAGCTGCGCACCTTTGCCGGGGGAGATGCGCTCTTATTTTTTGAATTTCCAGCTTTTCTGCCCTGCTTTTTCCCCATCTTTGTGGTTTTATCTGCCTCTGGTCTTTGATGATGATGGTGACGTACTGATGGGGTTTTGGTGTAGGTGTCCTTCCTGTTTGATAGGTTTCCTTCTAACAGTCAGGGCCCTCAGCTGTAGATCTGTTGGAGATTGCTTGAGGTCCACTCCAGACCCTGTTTGCCTGGGTGTCAGCAGCAGAGGCTGCAGAAGATAGAATATTTCTGAACAGCGAGTGTACCTGTCTGATTCTTGCTTTGGAAACTTCCTCTCAGGGGTGTACTCCACCCTGTGAGGTGTGGGGTGTCAGACTGCCCCTAGTGGGGGATGTCTCCCAGTTAGGCTACTCAGGGGTCAGGGACCCACTTGAGCAGGCAGTCTGTCCCTTCTCAGATCTCAACCTCCGTGTTGGGAGATCCACTGCTCTCTTCAAAGCTGTCAGACAGAGTCGTTTGCGTCTGCAGAGGTTTCTGCTGCGTTTGTTATTGTTTACTGTGCCCTGTCCCCAGAGGTGGAGTCTACAGAGACAGGCAGGTTTCCTTGAGCTGCTTTTGTGTAAAATTTTCAGTGCAAATAATGGAAAGAGGATTTTGAATGTAGACCTTTTGAATAATTACATTTTTCTATTTTGTGGCTGAATTCTCTTACAAGTTTCTTATTTTTACAAGTGGTTGGCACTTTGTTTCCTGCCTATCATTAGTTATATAACTGGAAAAGGGATCCAGAATTGGGTGAACTCCATATATTTTTATTGATTCAACAAAGGGAGAAAAAAATCAGTATTTTAAAAAGATTGTGGATTTTGTTTTTGGCTCTTGAATTTACAGTTGGTTGCTTAAATGATATCTAAAGTGGGTCCTCGTGCAAGTCTTCACAAAGAACCATAGTTTGTTATTAAATTACTTTAAATCATGGAATGGAATGGGAGAGAATTTGTGCTTATCTTCTACCTGTCTCTACTTCCTCTGCAGCTATTAGCCAGGTATTGGATATAAATACATTTTCATTTTTTCCTTTCATCAGTGAGGAATATATGTTAAACCTTTGGAATAAAAAACTTTAATCTTTGAAACTTCTTGTCAAAGGGGTATTTTTTTGTTGGACTGCATTTGATCCTTTTGATCTGGTTTGAATGGTTTGCACCTGGAATCTTTGTAAAGGATTGCTGATTGTTGACTGTCACATAGCCTGATCTGTATAGAGGCTTCATTCTTTTAGGTTCACACTGCCGACACTGTTCTGTAGCTTCTCTGTCAGCACCAATTGTTGTGGTACTGTTGGCTCTTTGGGATAGTATAGCCTCACTTGCATTGAGTGACTGGCAAGGGCATTTCACCATCTAAATAAGAATGCATATTATTTTTATTTTTTTCAAGTGAAAGGAAGTTTATTAGGAAAATAGAGGAATGAAAGAATGGCTACTCCACAGGCAGAGCAGCCCTCCTGGTTGACTGTTTTTATGGCTATTTCTTGATTATATGCTAAACAAGGGTAGATTATTCGTGAATTTTCTAGGAAAGGGGTGGGCAATTCCTGGAACTGAGGGTTCCTCCCCTTTTTAAACCATATAGGATAACTTCCTGACATTGCCATGACATTTGTACACTATCATGGCACTGGTGGGCATGTCTTTTAGCATGCGAATGCATTATAATTAGCATATAATGAGCAGTGAGGACAACCAGAGGTCACTTTCATTGCCATCTTGGTTTTGGTGGGTTTTGGCTGGCTTCTTTACTGCAACCTGTTTTTTTGTTTTTATTTTTTAAAATTATACTTGAAGTTCTGGGATACATGTGCAGAATTGTTACATAGGTGTATGCGTGCCATGGTGGTTTGCTGCACTCATCAACCTGTCATCTACATTAGGTATTTCTCCTAATGCTGTCCCTCCCGTAGTCCTCCACCCACCGACATGCCCTGGTGTGTGATGTTACCCTCCCTATGTCCATGTGTTCTTATTGTTCATCTCCACTTATGAGTGAGAAGATGCAGTGTTTAGTTTTCTGTTCCTGTATTAGTTTGCTGAGAGTGATGGTTTCCAGCTTCATCTATGTCCCTGCAAAGGGCAGGAACGCATCCTTTTTTATGGCTGCATAGTATTCTATGGTGTATATATGTGTGCCACATTTTCTTTATCCAGTTTATCATTGATGGGCATTTGAGTTGATTCCAAGTCTTTGCTATTGTGAATAGTGCTGCAATAAACATATGTATGCATGTGTCTTTATAGTAGAATGATTTATAATCCTTTGGGTATATACTCAGTAATGGGATTGCTAGGTCAAATGGTATTTCTGGTTCTAGATCTTTGAGGAATCACCATACTGTCTTCCACAATGGTTGAACTAATTTATGCTCCCACCAACAGTATAAAAGTCTTCCTATTTTTCCACATCCTCTCCAGCATCTGTTGTTTCCTGACTTTTTAATGATCACCATTCTAACTGGTATGAGATGGTATCTCATTATGGTTTTGATTTGCATGTCTTTAATGACCAGTGATGATTAGCTTTTTTTCATATGTTTGTTGGCTGCGTAAATGTCTTCTTTTGAGAAATGTCTGTTCATATCCTTTGCCGACTTTTTGATGAGGTTGTTTCAACAAACCTGACAAAAACAAGCAATGGAGAAAGGATTCCCTATTTAATAAATGGTGTTGGGAAAACTGGCTAGCCATATGCAGAAAATAGAAACTGGACCCCTTCTTTACATCTTGTACAAAAATTAGCTCAAGACGGATTAAAGACTTAAACGTAAGCCCTACAACCATAAACACCCTAGAAGAAAACCTAGGCAATACCATTCAGGACATAGACATGGGCAAAGACTTCATGACTAAAATACCAAAAGCAATGGCAACAAAAGCCAGAATTGACAAATGTGATCTAATTAAACTAAAGAGCTTCTGTACAGCAAAAGAAAGTATCATCAGAGTGAACAGGAAGCCTATAGAATGGGAGAAAATTTTTGCAATCTACCCATCTGACCGCGGTCTGATATCCAGAATCTATAAGGAACTTAAACAGATTTACAAGAAAAGTGCAGCCTGTTTTATTTTTTTATTTTTATTTTTTAATTTTTATTTTATTTTATTTTATTTTTGAGACGGAGTCTCGCTATGTCACCCAGGCTGGAGTTCAGTGGCCGGATCTCAGCTCACTGCAAGCTCCGCCTCCCGGGTTTACACCATTCTCCTGCCTCAGCCTCCGAGTAGCTGGGACTACAGGCGCCCGCCACCTCGCCCGGCTAGTTTTTTTTTTTGTATTTTTTAGTAGAGACGGGGTTTCACCGTGTTAGCCAGGATGGTCTCAATCTCCTGACCTCGTGATCCACCCGTCTCGGCCTCCCAAAGTGCTGGGATTACAGGCTTGAGCCACCGCGCCTGGCCAGCCTGTTTTATTAGCAAGGTCTTTGTGACCTGTATCTTGTGCTGACTTCCTGTCTCATCCTGTGACTTAGAATTCCTAAACTCCTGGGAATGCAACCCAGTAGGTCTCAGCCTTATTTTACCTAGCCCCTATTCGAGATGGAGTTGGTCTTATTCAAACACCTCTGACGTATTTTTCTTCTCCCTTTTACAAGGGAACTCTTAATCCTAAGGTTAGTAGAGGGATGAAGATCCATCTTCTGTAACTTCTTCAGGCTGAATAGGGGCGGTGATATTCCTGCCTAACTCTCAGGGTCCCTTGTATTCATGTTAGAGAGGAACTCAGTCAGAAAGCATTGGTATGTCGAGGGCCATTCATAACTGTGAGTTTGAAGAAAGGTGATATCTGGAGGATTAACAAGTCTTCAATTTTAAGAAAACATTCGGTAAGCTTATCATGCATTCCTATACAAAGAGTATAACAGCAATATATTCCACAACAGTAAAGCAAAATAAGTAAAATTATCCCAAGTAAACTAAATAAGAAAGCTTTTCATGAACTGGGCAGTTGTTGGAACCAAGCTGATATGGGGTTGCTAGCTGATGCCAATGTGTGCCCAGAATTAGAATATTGATCTATATGTTTGCATTAGTCATCCCTCTCTTTCTTCTGAGCAGCAGTCAGAGATCACTGGTTGGTTCACAGGATAAGCAGGGTTAGTCTAAAATGCAGATAAAACTTCGAAACAACTGATGAGACTAGAATCTAATCAGGCATACCGTAGTTCTTGAAACATTTTTTTTTCTTTAGTCTTCCATTTTTACTAAAGACAAATTGTAATAGGACCAATTTGTTTGCAAAAATAAGCCTTATTCTTATACTTGGCCTGATTATTTGTTTAAAGTGTAGCAAGAATAATTATTTGTCACATAGACTTTTTAAATAGGCTTTGATGGAACTGTGTTCCATAAGAAATCTCAGATAAGATTTTTTTTAAAGCCAAGCCCAGCCATTTGTTTGTGTACCCTCAAATACCTATGAATTGGGTAAACGCATCTCCTCTTGAGGTCTCAAGACTATTTGGGGCCCCTGGACCTTTCAGAAAGTGACATTCTTTACTTACCAGAGGTCAGTCCTGTACAGTGACTGTGTAGGCAAGGTATGAGGTCGGTTTTCCCATGGGGCTTTCATGGCTCTGTATGTCAAATTTGATTCCTTAAAGGAAAGCACACCATTCCAGTCAAAACCTTGGTAAAATAACCAGTTTCTCCAATTGTGTCTTGTTGCAAAAGAAAACATTCTTACTGCACTTATGCAAATAACTATATTGCCATAAATTAAGAATACTCACAAATAGTTTGCAAATTCTGGAGAAATCAGGTAGAGAGAAACAAATATGCTCCAAATTTTATTCACAGGAGTATACTTAATGGTTAAAAACTGTAAGTAGCTCAAAAGAAAAGTTTTCTTGACTCTAAAAAACAAAACAAAGGATCAGCAACATTTTAAGCAAAGTCAAAAAGATTACTTTGAACTTTTTAGTTTAGTCCTTGCAGTTAACTCCTCTTCTGCTTGATATTCATGAACATTTCAGCTCTCCAGGAGAGTCCTGAAAGTTTTTTCTGCATTCTGATGTTGCAATCTCCAAACTTACCAGAAACCTACATTCAAGAGCACCTGTCAAAGTTCTATAGCTAATTATAAACCTTGAAGAGATTTTTTTCAAGGGATCAAAACAAGAAAACAATTGTTTTTGAAGAGAATTAAAGCAAGAAAACAATTGTTCGTGGATGACCAAATTCTTTAGGGAAGCCCCTATTAAAGCTATATTTGACTAGGAGTTTTAGTTACTTCTGTGGCATTCAACAATTTTACATAACAATTATAATTATTAATAACACATGCTAAGTCATATCAGGCTTATAGGAGTTTTTCATAATTTTGGGACACATACTAATAACATTAACACAAATGTATCCCCAAGAAAGCCAAACACCATTCCTTATTTGACAGTGCTTTCTGTATGGTTTGTATACCAAATAAGCCGAATATGTCATTTTTGGACCTTAGGTGACCTAATAGCTAAAACATTAAGTCAGAGAAAGTCATACTTTATAATTTGATTTTGGAAAGTTTGTCAAATATCAAAGTTTTAAGACACTTCATATTATAAAATAGAGTTCCATGTCACTATAAGTCATTAATTTAGCCAAAATGATAACTCAAACATTTAAAAAAGGCAGAAACTAAGAGGGAAGACTTAGCTTTCCAAAGTGTCTTTTTTCTTTCTCTTCTTTTTCCTGTAGTTATTCAAAAGGAGCAAACAAAAATCCTTCATTATTTTTTATTTTTTATTTTTTTTGAGACGGAGTCTTGCTCTGTCACCCAGGCTGGAGTGCAGTGGCACTATCTCGGCTCACTGCACGCTCTGCCTTCCGGGTTCACGCCATTCTCCTGACTCAGCCTCCTGAGTAACTGGAACTATAGGTGCCCGCCACCACACCTGGCTGATTTTTTGTATTTTTAGTAGAGACGGGGTTTCACCATTCACAGGATGTTCTCTATCTCCTGACCTCATGATCCGCCTGCCTCGGCCTCCCAAAGTGCTGTGATTACAGGTGTGACCCAACGCTCCCGACCCCTTCATTATTTTTTAATGTAACATGAAAATCTCGTTCAAGACAGAAAGCTGTATTTCACCCTTGCATTAGTGTACTATTAATGTCACACCCAATTCTTAAAACCTTATAGACAATTCTATTCAATCTTAATCACTTTGACCATAAGGTAGATTCTCATAAACCTTTTTTATAACTGTTTACAAATTTTTGTTACAGAAGGCAGGTTAGTGCTCTGAGAAAACCCTGTTGTACGTTTATTCCATTGTTCACACACAGACTTTTTTTACAAGATTAATTTTTCACAAATGTTTCACAACTTGCACAAATCTTCAGCTATATCCTATCTAACTTAAAACAATCATTTAACCCTTTAATCTAGGCAAAACTACCTCACATTCACATGCCTTTTTATAATCTTTTACCAAATCACATATCACTTTCTTTACACATCTTGCATGCAAAACTGTTTTTATTTCCCAAAGATTACTTAAGTCACATGAACTAAAAGGCATTGCACTTTTTACTTTTCTGACAAAATATTTAAGTGCTTATTACCTTTAAACCAATTAATCAAAATCACAGTCTTCAAACTTACCAGACACCTCCATTCAAGAGCACCTGTCAAAGTTATATAGCTGACTATAAAACATCTTTTTAATAGGATCAAAACAAGACAACAATTGTTCATGGATGACAAAATTCCTTAGGGCAGCCTCTATTAAAGCCTCATATCACACATACAACACATATAAACACACAGACAGAAGAAGATCCAGTACTTGTAAGATTTTTTTTATTCGCCAGTTTTTAGGTTTCTCTTTAAAGTATGCAGTTTTTAGGGACTAATAAGCAGGCACAACTGGAAGGCAAAACAGATTAACAAAACCCAAAATTAAGGGTTCCATTTTTGTAGCAGATTCTGGATCCCCAAAAGAAAAACATTATGGAACAAGACAGTGCAATGATTTTACTGTGCATTTCATTGCAAAGCAACCCAAAGCCAATCAGCTCATTCTGTGATTAACCCAACCCCATGAGATCTTATCTCTCTCAGTTGTGGGAGAGGGATATCTTCATTCCTTCCAGGTTGCCAAGAGCTTGCTTCTCTTATCCAAACATGCAAAGAGCCAAGTATCCCCCCATAACTGCAGTAGCCATTGCTAAAAATATATTTCCTCCCAAAGTATATTTTGGTTATCACACCCCAAAGTTCTCTCATAATGTGAAGTAATTTCTGATACACCCAAAAGTAAAAAACATCAGATAACACAATGCAAAACAGAACAGAGCCTTAGATTCTGAGAGGGATCTGTCACTTCTAATTCCCAGGGATCCCATTGTGGAGGATGGTGGCTGTCTTCTGACAGCTCCACTAGGCAGTGCCCCAGTGGGGACTCCGTGTGGAGACTCTTACTCCATCTTTCCCTTCTGCACTGCCCTAGCAGAGGTTCTCCATGAAGGCTCTGCCCCTGCAGCAGACTTCTGCCTGGACTCCCAGGCATTTTCATGCATCTTCTGAAATCTAGGCGGAGGTTCCTAAACCTCAATTCTTGTCTTCTACATACCCAGAGGGCCAATACCACATAGAAGCTGCCAAGGCATAGAGCTTCCACCCTCTGAAGCAGTGGCCTGAGCTGTAACTTTCACCTTCTGGAGCAATGACCTGAGGTGTACCTTTAGTCATGGCTGGAGCTGAAGCAGCTGGGACACAGGGCACCAAGTCCTCAGGCTGCACACAGCAGTGGGGCCCTGGACCTTGCCCAGGAAACCATTTTTCCCTCCTAGGCCTCTGGGACTGTGATGAAAGGGGCTGCCATGAAGGTCTCTGACATGCCCTGGAGACGTTTTCCTCATTGTCTTGGTGATTAACATTTGGCTTCCCATTACGTTGCAAATTTCTGCAGCAGGCTTGAATTTCTCCCCCGAAAATGGATTTTTCTTTTCTACCACATCAGATTTTCCAAACTTTTATGCTAAGTTACACTCTTGAAAATGCTTTGCTCTTTAGAAATTTCTTCGGCCAGATACCCTAAATCATCTCTCTCAAGTTCAAAGTTTCATAGATCTCTAGGGCAGGGGCAAAATGCCACCAGTCTCTTTGCTAAACTATAGCAAGAGCCACCTTTATTCCAATTCCCAACAAGTTCCTCATCTCTATCTGAGACCACCTCAGCCTGGACTTCATTGTCAATATCACTATCAGCATTTTGGTCAAAATCATTCAACAAGTCTCTCAGAAGTTTCAAACTTTCCCACATCTTTCTGTCTTCTGAGCCCTCAGTCTCTAGGAAGTTCCAGACCTTTCCACATTTTCCTGTCTTCTTCTGAGCCCTCCAAACTGTTCCAGCCTCTGCCTGTTATCCAGTTCCAAAGTTGCTTCCACATTTTTGGTTATCCTTATAGCAGCACCCTACACTCTGCAGTATGAATTTAGTGTATTAGTCTGTTCTCATGCTGCTATGAAGAAATACCCAGGACTGGGTAATTTATAAAGAAAAGAGGTTTAATTGACTCAGTTCTGCATGGCTGGGGAGGCCTCAGGAAACTTATAATCATGGTGGAAGGGGAAGCAAACACGTCCTTCTTCATATGGCAGCAAGTGAGAGAAGTGCTGAGCAAAGGGGAGAAAGCTCCTTATAAAACCTTCAGATCTCATGGGAACTCACTGTCATGAGAACACCATGGGAGTAACCGCCCCCAGATTCAGTTACCTCACACTGGGTCCCTCCCCCAGCATGTGGGGGTTAGACTTGAGATTACAATTCAAGATGATACTTGGATGGGGACAGAGAGCCAGACCATATTAGTGGGGAGATGGGGGGAAACTTCTCTCTTGTTTATTTAAATAGGATGATTGAGGATGGCCTTTCTGAGAAGATAACATTTGGGCAGAGAACAGATGGAAATGAGGAAGCAATCCTGAGATATTCTGGGTAGAAGGGGTTTGGGGAGGGGAAGAATAGTCCAGAAATATGATGCAAAAAGTATAAAGGTGCTGAGGCGGGAGCCAGCTTAGTAAGTTGAAGGAATTGCAGAGAGACTATTATGGTTGCAGTGGATGGATGGGATGGGGAGAAGCAGAGAGAGTGGTGGACGTTGAGATCGGCAGAGGCTCTAATAAAGGGTTTGGATTTTATTTTGATCTGGGATGCTTTTGGAGAGTTTAGAGCAGAGGAGTAACTGAGGCTCAAAAACTTAAACTTTTCTTTTGGAATGTGAAGTTAATACCCAAACCGTTTCCAGTAATTCTTTCATTTCCATACATTTGGGTAAAGTGGAAAAAGTCTGTGTTTCTTGCAATCATGCTGTGAGTAACATGCCCCTAGCTTAGAAGTTAGAGAGTTGCAGCAAGTTACTGAGGAAGGGAAGAGCTGGTATTTATAGGTAGAAGGGATAGAAGACCAATAGAGAACTTTTGGAGGCAATACTTGTTTAGCATTTTATAGAATTCAATTATATTTTTCTGACTTAAAGTTAGACATAAATCTTTATAAACTTGAGTGTTGTGAGAATGCCTTCCTTTCTTTAATTTCTACAAAAATTTATATCTGAAAATGTTAGAGTATAAAACTTTGCCTTAACCTTAAGTTCCTAGTAGTAATCAAACCAGCAGATGTTTTACTCACCAAATGAGACTCTGATGTGTTCTTCGGTTAAATGCATATGATGACATTGAAATTGATGAAGACTCAGACAATCTGAACATCAAGGGGAGTTTCACTTTCTTTGCTAGTATTCTGAAATTTTGGAAAGTCAAGATATTAATGATGAAAATGAAAGGGGAGAATATAATTGCAGAGGTAGATTGTCCAGAGTTCTTGGACAGTAGGTAGATTGACATTTGGAAAATACTTCATTGTACTGGTTCATGAAAAGCATATATTTCCTGTTGATTCATAATGATTTGGGAGATATTTTAGTTGTTTCTTTGAGAGCTTATGAACTTTTTTATTTCTTATGTGAGAAACAAAAATAATGAGTTGTTCTTCCTTTTCTCTTTTCCTTACTGTCTTCAATTCTTCTTAGTCATGGAATGGATAAATTTGGCAAAGCTTGTAGCAGAGTTTCGGGTTTAAGAAAAGGTGATGGCTGAAGTTCACTGAGCAGAATTCTCATGCGCACCTTATAATGGTGGCATCCCTTAGAAATGATAATGTGGTTTTGAAACTACTTAGTGGTTGTCAGGGCTGGGGGAAGAGGATGGGGAGGAGAGTTGACTACAAGAGAGCATGGTGTCACATTTGCGTTATCATTATATGGTGTTAAATGTATCCATAGTATGCGTTTAAGATTCCTTCAGTGTCTTCTCATGGCTTGTTAGCTCATTTCTTTTTGTCTCTGAATAACATTCCATTGAATGGATGTGCCACAGTTGATTTATTCACTCATCTGCTGAAGAATGACGTCTTAGATGCTTTTGAGTTTTGGCAGAAAGTATGATAAAGCTGCTGTAAACATCAATTTGTAGTTTTTTTGTGTGGATGTAAGTTTTCAACTCATTTGAGTAAATATAAGGAATGGATTGCTCAATCATATGGTAACAATATGTTTAGTTTTGTTAGAAACTGCCAAACTGTCTTCCAGAGTGCCTTGTACCATTTTGGATTTCCATCAACAGTGAATGAGAGAGTTCCTTTTGCTTTATGTCTTCACCAGCATTTGGTTTGGGTCAGTGTTCTGGATTTTGGCCATTGTGATAAGGCATGCAGTGGTATCTCATTGTTGTTTTCATTTGCAATTGCTTAATCACACAGTGATGTTGAGCATCTTCTCATATTCTTATTTGTCATCCTGTATCTTTGGTGAAGTGTCTGTTTAGATGTTTTGCTTATTTTTTAATTGGGCTCTTTTCTTTTCTTTCTTTCTTTCTTTTTTCTTTTTCTTTTTGAAACGGAATCTCATTCTGTTGCCTAGGCTGGAGTGCACTGGTGTGATCTCTGCTCACTGCAATCTCAGCCTCTTAGGTTCAAGTGATACTCCTGCCTTAGCCTCCTGAGTAGTTGGGATTACAGGCATGCACCACTATGCCCGGCTACTTTTTTTTGTATTTTTAGTAGAGATGGGGTTTCACCATGTTGCTCAGGCTGGTATCCACCTGCGCCTGGCCTCTTTTTTTTTTTTTTTTTTTTTTTTAGGTGGAGTCTCACTCTGTCACCCAGGCTGGAGTACAATGACACCATCTCAGCTCACCGCAACCTCCACCTCCTGGGTTCAAGTGATTCTCCTGCCTCAACCTGCTGAGTAGCTGGGATTACAAGCGCATGCCACCATGCCTGGCTAATTTTTGTATTTTTAGTAGAGATGGGGTTTCACCATGTTGGTCAGGCTGGTCTCAAACTCCTAACCTCATGATCTGCCCACCTCAGCCTCCCAAAGTGCTGGGATTACAAGTGTGAGCCACTGCACCTGGCCGGGCTGTTTATTTTCTTGTTGAGTTTTAAGAGTTCTTTGTGTATTTTGGATAACATTCCTTTATCAGATAGGTGTTTTGTAAATATTTTCTCCCAGTTTGTGGCTTGTCATTTTATTTTCTTAACAATTGCCTTTCACAGAGGAGTTTTTAATTTTAATGAAGCTCTGTGTATCAATTATTTCTTCCATGGATCATGCTTTTGGTGTTGTAGTTAAAAAGTCATTGCTGTACTCAAGATTACTTAGATTTTCTCCTATGTTATCTTGTTGGAGTTTTGTAGTTTTGCATTTTACGTTAAGGTCTATGATCCATTTTGAGTTTATTTTTGTGACTAGAGTAATATCTGTGCATAGATTCATTTTTTTGCATATGGATGTCCAGTTGTTCCAGCACCATTTGTTGAAAACTCTTTTTTGTCCATTTTACTACTTTTGCTCCTTTGTCAAATATCAGTTGATTGTATTTATGTGGGTCTATTTCTGGATTCTCTGTTAAGTTCTCTAGTTGCCTAATCTTTCACCAATATCATACTGTCTTGATTACTTTAGCTTTATAGTGTTCTCATTGCTTTTGAGGAGAGGCTCTTTGAAGAGACTTACTCTGCCATACCTCTTGATGTCATTTTCTGTTATGTTTCTTAAAATACTGTAAAATGTCACATTGGTAAGTTATCATCATTTTTCAAAAAGGAGAAACTGAGACGCAAGGTATAAAATGAGTTCATGAAATTTATTTTTTCAGCTATTGTTCTAAATAGGAGCAAGGCTCATCTCTTTTGTTGTTTGTTATGTTTTCAGGTGAAAAAAGTTGATTTTTTTCATAGCTTTGTTATTTTAAAAGTTAATATGTGGGACAAACTGTCAGTGATAACCTCTCAATTAATTTAGCTATCATCAGCAATCTCTTCTTTATCTTCCTTCTTTAAAGGAACTCTTGGCTTCCTCTCCTACCCATTGGAACTGCTTCCTTTTAAACCCAAATAAAGAAACTATAGCAAAGCTCTGAAAATAATACATTGAAATTGAGAAAAGTTGGCAGTAAAATTTTCTTTCTCTGAAAATTGTTTTTTATTGTATAATTGAAACTTTTATTAGTATTGCTGAATGTGAATGCTGAAAGGAAATAAAGAAAGAAGGTGATCTGCACTAGCAAGGATGTTGACTTTAGCAGCTGGAAGGCAAATAAGTGAGAGTAGTGTAGTATACTGCATGGGAGATTGGATGAGACCGTGAAACAGAAAGTCTGGGCTATACTCCCTATCTGCCTTGAAAAAAGTCATACAATTTTAGCATTTCTCCGCCCCAACACCTTTATGTAGGAATTTTTGTGCTTTTGAATTACATGTCCTCTGAGGTCTTTTCTAATTGCATTTTACTCAGTTGAAAGGGCTTGTTATGCCTTGTAATGAAAATTAGAAATGTTTTATTCACCCTATGACTGTTCCTTTTGGAGTAAGCTACTATGACAACTCTAGATCCTAATAAAGCCACAATGGGTGATTTAAGGAAAGATGTGCATTTATCTGTTTTTTTCAAAAAATACTATTGTGTCTCTTACTGAACATGACATTGTGATTTTAATATCCTCTTGTGCTTTGTTTTAGGTTGGTACAGAGGAGTTTCAACAAAGAAGCCAAATGTGAAGGTAATGAAAAGTTTATTGTTACCTTTTCTAATGTAGGAAGGAAATACCTTGTACGTTTGTTTGGTATAACAACTCTTAGTGGTTCATCTTTTAATCTTTTACAATAGCCACAATGATTCTTTCCTTTACAAAACTGCAGAAAACTCTTCTCTGTCTCAGCATATTAAAATGTTTCTTCTAAAAGGACAGGAAATGCAAATATGGTCATAGCTCCAAAGCTTATCTTGGAAAAGCCTATTCAGGCTTTTAAATATTTTTTCCTTAAGGTATTTGACAAAAAGTAAATTGACTTATTCACAGGCCTAGTCCTGTGGAACCATATAATTAGATGAATTGTTTTTAAAATGCACAATGGAAAATATTTTCAAATAATCCAATTAGATATTTCTCTAATCATAATTTATTGAAATATGAATTTAAGCAAGGTATTAGTATAGAATACTAATTTTATGTACTAGATTTTATATTTATTACAATTAATATTGATGAAACAAAATATAGTTTAATTAGCAGTTATAATGCAGTTAGAAATAATCTTTCCCAGTAATGTATTTGCAAACACTTCTTTCTGCATATGTTTTCATGTAATTAATATTATCAGTTTTTCTTGTATGTTTCTGTAGCTTAATATTTGATGCAGTATGCTTTTCTTTGTATAGAAAAATACCAAAATTATCACGTTTTCATTCAAAAAGAAAATTGTTTAGAGTTCTAATAATCAGTTTTGCCAGTAGAATCATTCAGTTTGATTAATTTTAAGGTAATGATTATAAGGAAACAATATCTTTATATTTTAATGCCTCCTAGCTGTGGTTTCTCATTCTTGGCACTGTTGACATTTTGGGCCAGGTAATTCTTTATTGTGGGAGACAGTCTTGTGCAATGTGAGATGTTTAGCAGAGTATGTGGCTTCTACCTACTAGATGCCAGCAACCCTCTGTCCCTTAGTATGACAGCAAAAGAGGACTTCAGACATTGCTGAATTTGTCTTGGGGACAAAATGACCCCTGGTTGAGAAGCACTGCTTATAGGTAATTTTTCTTATATTTCTATTTTGAAATACATTCATGAATGCTTCTGTGGGAATAGTTTCTACTTGTGGTTTATTTTTTAAATTTTGATTTAAAATTGTTGAAAAGTTAGAACTGGAATAAATGAGGAATCTTAAAAATGAATATTTGTAATTTGTGATATTGCATGCTATTGATTTATTTTTAGTAATATTTGTGATCTTGGCTACCTCCCACTACCTTATTTCCAGTACTAGTGTTTGGGGATCAGTGTGTAGACTGTGCTTATTAAAATTATTGTATGTTTGTGATTAAAGTATCAGATTGATGCAAAGTTTGTGGCTTGAAAACATTATTGAGACAGGAATGATGATACCCTTAAAATATATTAAACATAACTGTTTTGATTATATCTTCCTGTGCAACAAAGTACTCCAAAATTTAGTGAATTAAACTGATAAACATTTTATCTCTCATGCTTTTGTGGCTTGACTGGGTCAGCTGCGTAGCTAGTTATTCTGGGATGTATGAGGTTACCTGTGGCAACAGTCAGCTGTGGGGTCAGTGTCCAAGACATTCTGGTAGGAATGTCCAAGATAGTTTACTCATATGTCTGGCATCTTGGCAGGGTTGGCTGGAAGACTGTCTTCAGCTAGACCACCAAGATAACCAGGCGTCTCTGTGTAGTCTTAGGGTTTCCCTGTTTCCATGTGGCTTCACGTGGTTTCTCCAGCAAGTAATTAGAGTTTTATTTTAGAGTTAAGGAAAAGTACTTGGAACCTCATACTTAAGTTCTTAATTGTCTTTCTTAGTTTTTGGACTCTGTGGGTGAGGCCATTTTGTGATTACTCTTAGCAGTGTTTTGGCAAGCTAAACAAAATGAGGAACCTAACTCACACTACTCCAAAGAATGTTAGAGCTCTTTTTATCTGATCAGACTCCTTTAATTTTATTACTTTGGGGGCTAATGTATTCAGAGATTGCATATTTTGGTAATATCTCTATTCTAGAATCTTAGGTTATTATAGCATTTATTAGCAACATGTATCTATATATCTCTTAATAGCTTGTATTTGTATTCTTAAACTTAAAAAAATATGGAAAGACAGTATTAGTAACTGAATTTCATCCTGTGTCAGTGATATTTTATGGAACCAGTTATTTAGTGTTTGTAAAATACAATCATTTAGGGATACCACATAATTAAAATAATACAAAAATAAATGCATTTCTATATATTCTTTATTTGTGCTAATGTTGTGGTCCTACTATACTTGATCTTAACCAAAAGGCTAAGAAATGATCTTATTTCAGTCATAATAAGTAAAATTTTCTATAGGTTTTTCATAGCTATTAGTGGTTAAAGGAAAAAATAAACATGACTTATTAAAGTTTGTCTTTAGTCATGTATGATTTATACTAATAAGTAAAACACAAAATAGCTCAAATAAAATAATATCTGAACTAGACAGTGAATATAGTTATTTATTTATTTATTTGTGAGTGAATGAATGAGATTGAGTCTCTCTGTCATCCAGGCTGGAGTCCAATGGCATGATTATAGCTCACTATATTCTTGAACTCCTGGGCTCAGGCTACCGTCCTCCCTCAGCCTCCTGAGTAGCTGGGACTACTGGTGCATAGCACCATACCCAGCTAATTTTTTTTCCCACTTTTTGTAGAGACGGGGTGTCTGTATGTGCCCAGGCTGGTCTCGAACTCTGGAGCTCAATCGATGCTTCTGCCTCAGCTTCCCAAAGTGCTGGGATTACAGACGTGAGCCACTGTGCCTGGCCAGCACTTAGATATATTAGTAAATGATGAAACAGTTCTTCCTATAAAAGTTTTTAAAAATTTGCAAAGCTTAATCTTTTTGTTGCCTATATTATTTTATAGTAAAACATTTAGAAGGAAAAACTGGGGTGATTATAAAATACCCTTTCTGTTATGACTGCATATTAAAATTTTACAGTTAAAGAGAAGCATGATAGGCAAGAAGTATAACTAAATTTTATGCTAGATGATTTTCAGAATGATAGTTTATTGTCTTTTCATTTTTTGAGGACTTTGTTTTTGTTTTTCTGCATACACTTCTACAGTAGAACTTACTTTAGTTTTATAATTTTAGAGACCAAAGCAAGGTTTTGAGACATAGTGTTCTGTTCCACTGCTGAAATGCCATGATATGTATTTGTTAGAGTCATCAAAATATTGACTTTCTGACCAGGCACAGTAGCTCTCGCCTATAATCCCAGCACCTTGGGAGGCCCAGGCAGGTGGATCACTTGAGGCTAGGAGTTCGAGATCAGCCTGGCCAACAGGGAGAAACGCTGTCTCTACTAAAAGTACAAAAATTAGCCTGGCTTGGTGGTGCACTCCTGTAATCCCAGCTACTTGGGAGGCTGAGGCAGGAGAATCACTTGAACTCGGGAAGTGGGGGTTGCAGTGAGCTGAGATCTCGTGGACAACAAGGGAAGACTGTCTCAAAAACAAACAAAAACAAAAACAACAACAACAAAAAAAAACAAACAAAAAAACTTGAGTATACATGAAGAATTAAAGAATAAGAAATACAATTGAGAAAAAAGGACAACAGATATTGATTTTAATTTTGTGCTTTTTATAAAATATATGCTCAAGAGGAATAATGAAATTCAGTGCAGTTTATATTTACTTCCATTTTGTGATTTCAGGATCAGCTTTTATACAATAATTGTGAACAGGATGTGTAGTATTCTGTGAGATAGGAACAGGGCCTTATGGAATGTTTTGCACAACAAAAAAGTTGCAAGACATGTTCGTGGAATAGTAAATGTTTTAAGCTGGGTAAGGCATAGTGCAGGGGAAAGTGATGGATGGTAAGGCAAGAAAGGTAGATTGGACCTATATATTTAGAGTCATATGCCAAAGAAATCTAAGGAGTTTATGCTTTGGCAACAGGGAATCTGTCATTCAACAGGGATGTAGCTTCATTACTGTCATACAATATAACTAGAAGATAGGGTTTATCAGAAAAACAAAAGGTAAATATTGAAGGTGTTTACCATCAAGAGAATCGCTTGAACTCAGGAGGCAGAGATTCAAGCGATTGAACCTCCTTGAATATTTAAGGTAAATATTGAAGTATTTATGGATAATTTCTGAAATTTTCTCTAAAATACTATAATGGGTAAAATGTGTGTAGATTGATGAGTCAAGATTGGCAAAATGTTAATAATTGTTGAAGCTGAGTGATGGATTTGTGGAGATTCCTTATACTGTTGTCTAATTTTGTCTGTATTTGAAATGGGTATTATGTTATTACTTATCTCATGGAATTGTAATGAGGAATCAGAGAGTTGATATGAAGCCTTTATTGCAGTGCCTAGCACATAAGAACATGATAATTCTTTTGCACATCATCTTTTACTATTAAAGAATAGCACTGCAAATGAGACTGCAAAGACTGCTAACTTGGAGGACAGAGAAAGAGGAACTGGCAAAAAAAGACTAATGGAGGTCATAGTTGGCCAAGGAGAACATTTTTTAAAAACAGGGGCAATTAATGGTTTCAGGTACTGTGGAGTAGCATGAGTACTGAATAATGGCATATAGTGGTACTCACAGCTATGAATTATTACAGTGAAAGAATAGAAAGAAAAATCAGCAAAGGGGAAAAGGTGTTGGGGCAACAGTCTGTGATGAATTATCTTTTGATGTGGTGTTGGATTCAGGTTACCAGTATTTTGTTGAGGATTTTGGTCTGTGTTCAGGGATATTGGCCTATAGTTTTCTCTTTTTGTTGTGTCCTTGAAAGAATTTGGTTCTAGGGTGATATTAGTTTAGTAGAATGAGTTAAGGAAGGGTCCTTCTTCGTTGATGTTTTGAAATAATTTCAGTAAGATTGGTGGCAGCTCTTCTTTGTACATCTAATAGAATTTGGCTGTGAATCTGTCTGGTCCAGGACTTGCTTAGGTTGGTAGGTTTTTTTATTACTGATTCAGTTTTTGAACTTGATATTGGTCTGTTCAGGGTTTCAATTTCTTCCTCATTCAATCTTGGAAGCTTGTGTGTTTCCAGGAATTTATCCATTTCCTCTAGATTTTCTAGTTTCCAGTTTCCTGTATGTCTTCCATATGTTCCTAATGGTGTTTGAGGATCTATCGTATTTCTGTGGGATTGGCTATAATGTCACCTTTGTCATTTCTGTTTGTACATATTTGGATCTTTTCTTTTTTTTCTTTCTTATTCTACCTGGCAGTCCATCAGTCTTGTTGATTCTTTGTGTGGATTTTGGGGTCTCCATTTTGTTCAGTTCTGCTCTGACTGTAGTTATTTGTTTTCTTCTGCTATCTTTGGGGTTACTTTCTTCTTGTTTTTCTAGTTCCTTCAGGTGTAATTGCTAATTTTTTTTCCTAACTTTTTGAGGTAGGTGTTTAGCGTTATAAACTTGCCTATTAACTCTGCTTTTGCTTCATCCCAGAGGTTTTGGTATGTTGTGTCTGTTCTCATTTATTTTAAATAATTTTTTGATTTCTGCCTTAATTTTGTTGTTTATCCAACAGGCATGCAGGAGCAAGTTTTTAAATTTCCATGTAATTAGTGGTTTTGAGCAATCTTCTTGGTATTGATTCCTGTTTTATTCCATTGTTACCTAAGAGAATAGTTGGTAACTAGAAAAAAATGACTTCCATTTTTTTAAATTTATTGAAACTTGCTTTATGGTTGAGCGTGTGGTCAATCTTGGAATATGTTCTGATTCCATTGACTTCTGTAGATGAGAAGAATGTGAGAATATCCTGTGGTTGATGGGTGGAGTGTTCTCTACCTGTCTGTTAGATCTGACTAGTCAAGTGTTGAATTTAAATCCAGATGTTCTTTGTTAGTTTTCTGTCTCAGTGATCTAATGCTGTCAGTGGGATATTGAAATCCCCCACTATGGCTGAGTGCAGTGGCTTATGTCTATAATTCTAGCACTCTGGGAGGCTGAGGTGGGCAGATCATTTGTGGCCAGGAGTTCAAGACTAGCCTGGCCAACATGGTAAAACCCCATCTCTAGTAAAAACACAAAAATCAACTGGGCATGGTAGTGCATACCTGTAGTCCTAATTACTCAGGAGGCTGAGGCAGGAGAATTGCTTGAACCCAGAGGCAGAGGTTGCAGTGAGCCGAGATTGTGCCACTGCACTCCAGCCTGGGTGACAGAACGAGACTGCATTTCAAAAAAAAAAAAAAAAAAAAAAAAAAAAAGCCTGACGGTTATTTTGAGGTTGTCTAAGTCTTTTCATAGGTCTAGAGGTACTTATTTTAGGAATCTGTGTGTTCCAATATTGGGTGCATATGTATTTAGGATAGTTAAGTCTTGTTGAATTCAACTCTTCATCATTATATCATTCTCTTCTTTGTCCTTTTTTAAATTGTTGTTGGTTTAAAGTCTGTTTTATCTGATATAAGAATAGTAACCCCTGATCTTTTTTGTTTTTTTATTTGCATAGTAGATCTGTCTTCAGCCCTTTACCTTGAGCCTATGGGTGTTGTCACATCTGAGATGGATCTCCTGAAGATGGCAGACAGATGGGTCTTTTTGTTGTTGTTGTTCAACTTGCTACTCTTTCCTAATTGAGTGTTTAGACTATTTACATTCAACATTTATACTGATATGTGATGTTTTGATCCTATCGTGAAGTTGTTAGCTGGCTGCTTTTTAGTTTCTAATGTGTAGTTGCTTTATAGGCTATGTACTTAAGTGTGGTTGTGTGACAGCAGGTATCGTTCTTTTTGTTTCCATGTTTAGAACTCTTAAGATCTCCTGTAAGCCTGGACTAGTGGTAACAAATTTCCTTAGTGATTGCTTGTCTGGGAGAGATTTTGGTTCCCCTTTGCTAATGAAGCTTAGTTGACAGGATATGAAATTCTTGGTTGGAATTTCTTTTCTTTAAGAATGCCTAAAATAGGCCCCCAATCTCTCCTGTTCGTAAGTTTTCTGTTGAGAAGTCCACTGTTATCTTGATGGGGTTCTTCATTGCATGTGGTCTGATGTTTTTCTCTAGCTTCCTTCCAGATTTTTTCTTTAGCACTGCCCTTGTTCAGTCTTGTGGACTATATGCCTTGGTGATTTTCATTTTGTATTGCACCTCACAGGTGTTCCCTGGAATTCTTGTGTCTAGATGTCTTCCTCGCTAGTAAGATTAGGGAAATTTTCTTTATTTCCTCAAATGTGTTTTCCAGCTTGTTTACCTTTTCTCCTTCTTTCTCAGGAATGCCAGTAATTGATAGATTTGGTTGCTTTACATAATCCCATATTTGTTGAAGACTTTGTTCATATTTAAAAAGTTCTTTTTTCTTTATTTTTGTCTGGATAAGCTCAAAAAACTTTTTTTTTTTTTCTTTCTTGAGACGGGGTCTTTTTCTGTCATCCAGGCTAAACTACAGTGGTGTGATGGTTCACTGCAACTTTGACCTCTCAAGCTCAAGCGGCCCTTCTACTTTAGGCTCCTGAGAAGCTGGGACCACAGGCACATGCCATCATGCCTGGCTAATTTTAAAATTTTTTGTACAGACAGAGTCTTGCCACATTTCTAGAGCTGGTCTTGAATTCCTGGGCTCAAGCAGTCTTCCTTCCTCAGCCTCCCAAAGTGCTGGGATTACAGGTGGGAGCCACCATGCCTGGCCAAGAAACGTGTGTGTATATATATCTCATATATATATATATATATATTTGCTTTATTTATTTACTTATTATTTTGAGACAGGGTCTCTCTCTGTCACCCAGGTTGGAGTGCGGTGGCATGATCACAGTTCACTGTAGCCTTGACCTCCTAGGCCTTAGTGATCTCCCACCTCAATGTCCTGAGTAGCTGGAACTACAGGCACATGCCACCATGCCTGGGATACAGTAATTAAGCAGGCACAGGAATTGATAAAAAATATCAATGAAGACTAGAGTATTCAAAATCAGAATAAATGCTATTGAGAAAATCAGATACACTTTTGGAAAACGTAAAAATTAGATGCCTTTCTCACAACTTGCAGAAAAACAAATTCCAGAAAGATACAATTAAAAGCATACTTTTCAGCTGGGCACGGTGACTCATGCCTGTAATCTCAGCACTTTGGGAGTCCAAAGTAGTGGGATCACTTGAGCACAGGACTTTGAGACCAGCCTGGGCAACATAGCGAAACCTCATCTTTAAAAAACTAATATTTAAGCTCTGACATTCTTTCTTCTGCTTGGTTCAGTCTACCAATAAAGCTTTCAATTGTATTTTGAAATTCTTTGAGTTTTGAATTCTAGAAGCTCTGACTGATTTCCTTTTAAGATGTTTATCTCTTCAGTCATTGTGTGGATTGCTTTAGAAGATTCTTTGTATCGGCTGGGCGCAGTGGCTCACGCGTGTAGTCCCAGCACTTTGGGAGGCCGAGGCAGGCGGATCACCTGAGCTCAGGAGTTTGAGACCAGCTGGCCAACATGGCGAAACCCGTCTCTACTGAAAATACAAAAATTATCCGGGCATGGTGGCACGCGCCTGTAGTCCCAGCCACTAGGAAGGCTAAGGCACGAGGATCGCTTGAATCCAGGAGGTGGAGATTGCAGTGAGCCAAGATTGTGTCACTGCACTCCAGCCTGGGCGACAGAGTGAGACTCTGTCTCCAAAAAAAAAAAAAAAAGTTTTTTTGTGTTGATTTTAAACCTCATTTTGGATCTTGTTGAGCTTCCTTACAGTCCGTGCTTTGAATTCTTTATCTGTCATTTCTGAGTCTCCATTTTGGTTAGGAACCATTGTTGGAGAGGTTGTGCAATTCTTTGATGGTGTCATTATATTCATATTTTTCATGGTGCCAGAATTCTTGCCCTGGTTCTTTCTCATCTGGAGACACTGGCACTTCTAATTTTAAAAATTATTTTTGTGTGAATAGGATTTTTTCTTTTTCTTTCTTTCCCTATGATATGGTTTTGTTTATTTGTTTTCTCTCTCTCCTTCTCCTTAGGATGTGCAATAGTAGAGAATGCTGGGTAGGGACTTTGGCTTTGCTTCTGTAGCCCTATGCACACACTTTGGCAGGTTTTATATTCAGCTGTGCAGTTCAACCTACAAGCCAATAGATGGCACTTATAGGTAAAAGCCACCTGTGGCCAATGGGACTGAATATGTACTTGGTCCTTGTTTACTGGCAGAAGTCTCTGTTGCTTCAGGCAGTGGACTGATTCATGAAATATACAGTGGTCTGAGCTCCCTGCTCAGCCCCAGGGAAGTGGGGGCCATGATGGGCAGGGTGGACCATGCAGGTCTGCCTGTAGGTCCTCTAGTGCTGACACAAGCACCAGCACTGAGGGAGAATATAGTAGGTGGCCATCAAGCACTCAGAGAGTGCCTAGGTGTGGAGATGGGAAACCTCCTTGCCCCCAAATTCTCTGCATATGAATGGTGGGATTGAGGGTGGCCTAAATTCCTAATTCAGGAGATTGGGTACTCTAGATGCCTGGAGATCTGCCTGGGCATGTAGTGGGGAAGGGCCCCTTTGCACCAGGATTTATGTACAAGAGGGGTGGGGCAACTAGGCTGCCGAACAAGGCAAGCAGGTGCTCTGAATGCTTGGAGATCTGCTTGGGTGTAGCAGAGAGGGCTTCCCTGCACCAGGATCTCTGCGCAGTAAGGGTGGGGCAGCTCAGGCGGCTGATCCAGATGAACTAGAACTCCAAATGCCTGGAGATCTACCTGGGCGTGGAGTGGAGAGGGTCTTGCTGCACCATGGTCAATGACCATAAAGGATGGGATGGCACAGGCTGCTGGTCTAGGCAAGCAGATGCCCCATATGCCTGAATTTCTGCCTGGGGGTGGAATGGAGAGGACCCTGCTGCATCTTGATCTCAGGGAAGCAGGCTGGGGCATCCAGCAATGGCACATGCAGACTGGTTCCAGGTCACCAAGCTGGCCCTGGCTGCCAGTCTCATTGCCCTGGAGAAACCGCAGTTGTAGCAATTCTCCCACCACAGGCTTGTGACAGGGTAAATCACACTTCAAGCACCTACTGTTAATGTGCTTTCCACAGTTCTGGCTGTGGAGGCCTCTACCCTGCTTCAGAACAGGTACTCCCATCTCTGGTTCAACACTAAAATGCCTATATGGTCATGCTGCCAGGTTGCCAAAGAATGGCTTTGTATACACCTGGATTAAAAATGACATTCTGCTCTTGGGCCGCGGCCTGGAAAACTGTATGCATCTTTTCCTGGTGTCTTTTTCTCACAGTATCTCCAAGCCTCTCCCCAATTTAACTCCAGTGCTTGGGAGAAGCAGAGTACTTTCCCTTGGCCTGACTTGCTTAGATCCCCAGTGGAAAGGTAAGTTACAGAGGGAGATTCTCTGCCTCTTGCACGTACTAGGGCTTCACTCACTTTTATCAGCTGGACACTGTCACAGGAGTTGTTTGCTAGTATTTTCCTCCCTGGGATCTGAGGTTTCTTCACAATCTGGTGGATTTGTATTTTCCTTCTTGAATTAAAGCTCAGAGAGTTGATCTTTATGCATGATCTTGCTGTTTCCAAATGGCTAAGGCATGCTAATAGCCTCCAGTCTGCCAATTTCTGAATTCTTCATTCTAAATACTAGTCCTTCTTTCAATATACGTAGCCTGTGTTTTTGTTTTCTTAATGTTGTGTTTTGAGGAGTAGATATTAACTTGAAGGAAGTCCAATTTGTCATTTTAAACTTTTTGTTTATTATCAAGGTTTCTTATGTTTTGTCTTTATTATGGTTGTCTAACTTCTCATCTGGTTTTGGTCAGTTTATATTTTAAGAAATCTGTCCACTTTACATTTTTGAATTTGTTTTAGTTAATCATACTGTTATTTTTTAATGCATGTGAGGTATTTAGTGATAATCCTCATTTATTTCAGATTTTAGGAATTTTTGTCCTTTCTTTTTCTTGATCAAGTCTAACTAGGTTTTTGTTGCATTTGTCAATGTTTTCAAAAATCAACTTTTAACTTTCTGATTTTTTTTCTGTTATTTAACATATATCTGCTCTTATCCTATTCATTTTACTGACTTAGGATTTATTCACTTTTATTTTTAAAAGATATTTTTATTGGATATACAATTCTAGGTGAAAATTTAAACACATCAATTTATTGTCTCCTGGCTTTACACTATTTCTTTTTTGAAAATTGATATAGTTGTACATATTTATGGGATACATGTGATGTTTTGGTACTTGCATACAATGTGTAATGATCAAAACCAGGGTAATTGGGATATATCCATCATCTCAAACATTCATATTTCCTTTCTGTTGGAAACGTTACAGTTTTTCTCTTCTGGCTGTTTTGAAATATACAATAAATTATGAACTGTAGTTTCCCTACTGTACTATCGCACAGTAGAACTTATTCCTTTTAACTGTATTTTAGTACCTATTAATCAATTTCTCTTCATTGTCTTCTCCCCCTTCCCTTCCAGCTTCTGGTAACCATCATTCTACTCTCTCTCTTCATGAGATCCACTTATTTAACTCCCACATAAGAGTAAGAACATATGGTATTTTTCTTTTTTTTTTTTTTAAAAAAAAATTATTTATTATTATTATACTTTAAGTTGTAGGGTACATGTGCATAAGGTGCAGGTTTGTTACATATGTATACTTGTGCCATGTTGGTGTGCTGCACCCATCAACTTGTCATTTACATCAGGTATAACTCCCAATGCAATCCCTCCCCCCTCCCCCTTCCCATGACAGGCCCCTGTGTGTGATGTTCCCCTTCCTGAGTCCAAGTGATCTCATTGTTCAGTTCCCACCTATGAGTGAGAACATGCGGTGTTTGGTTTTCTGTTCTTGTGATAGATTGCTAAGAATGATGGTTTCCAGCTGCATCCATGTCCCTACAAAGGACACGAACTCATCCTTTTTGATGGCTGCATAGTATTCCATGGTGTATATGTGCCACATTTTCTTAATCCAATCTGTCACTGATGGACATTTGGGTTGATTCCAAGTCTTTGCTATTGTGAATAGTGCTGCAATAAACATACGAGTGCATGTGTCTTTATAGCAGCATAATTTATAATCCTTTGGGTATATACCCAGTAATGGGATGGCTGGGTCATATGGTACATCTAGTTCTAGATCCTTGAGGAATCGCCATACTGTTTTCCATAATGGTTGAACTAGTTTACAATCCCACCAACAGTGTAAAAGTGTTCCTATTTCTCCACATCCTCTCCAGCACCTGTTGTTTCCTGACTTTTTAATGATCGCCATTGACTGTTTTTTTCTTTAAAATTATGGATTTAGAGGGATACATGTGCAGGTTGTTACATGGGTATATTGTGTAATGAGGGATGGGGTTTGCGCTTCTAGCAAACCCATCATCCAAATAATGAACATAGTACCCAAGAGGTAGTTTTTCAATTTTTGCCTCTCTCCCTCCTTCCCACTTCTTGGAGTCCCCAGTGTCCACTGTTTTCCATCTTTATGTTACGTGTACTCATTGATTAGCTCCTACTTATAAGTGAGAACTTGTGGTATTTGTTTTTCTGTTTCTGTGTTATTTCATTTTAGATAATGGCCTCAGCTGCATCCATGTTGCTGCAAAGAACATGATTTCATTCTGTTTTATGGCAGCCTGGTATTTCCTGTTTTATATATAACCACATTTTCTTTATCCAGTCTACTGTTGATGGACACTTGGGTTGATTCCATGACTTTGCTATTGTGATTAGTTCTGTGATAGACATATGTGTGCAGTTACCTTTTCCATAAAACAGTTACTTTTCCTTTAGGTAGGTACCCAGTAGTGGGATTGCTGGGTTGAATGGTAGTTCTATTTTTATTTTTATTTTTGAGAAGTCTCCAAATTGCTTTCCACAGGGGCTGAACTAATTTACATTCCCATCAAAAGTTTGTAAGTGTTCCCCTTTCTCTGCATCCTTGAGAACATCTGTTATTATTTGACTTTTTAATAATAGCCATTCTGACTGGTATGAGGTGGTATCTCTTTGTGGTTTTAATTTGCTTTTCCCTGATGAATAGTGATATTGAGCATTTTTTTCATGTATGTTGGCTGCTTTTGTGTCTTCTTTTGAGACTTGTCTATTCATGTCCTCTGCTCACTTTTTAATGGGGATATTTGTAATTTTCTTGTTGATTTAATAAGTTCCTTATAGATTCTAGATAGTAGTCCTTTGTCAGATGCATAGTTTGCAAATATTCTCTCCCACTCTGTAGATTGTGTGTTGACTCTTGATTGCTTCTTTTGTTGTGTAGAAGCTATTTAGTTTAATTAAACCCCTTTGTCTATTTTTGTTTTTTTTTTCATATTTGCTTTCGAAATCTTAGTTATAATTATTCGCCTAGGCTAGTGTGTAGAAGTTGTTTCTTTTTTCTTTTTTTTTTTTTGAGACGGAGTCTCGCTCTGTCGCCCAGGCTGGTGTGCAGTGGCGCCATCTCTGCTCTCACTGCAAGCTCCGCCTCCCAGGTTCACGCCATTCTCCTGCCTCAGCCTCCCGAGTAGCTGGGACTACAGGCGCCCGCCACCACGCCCGGCTAATTTTTTGTATTTTTAGTAGAGACGGGGTTTCACTGTGTTAGCCAGGATGGTCTCGATCTCCTGACCTTGTGATCCACCTGCCTCGGCCTCCCAAAGTGCTGGGATTACAGGCGTGAGTCACTGCGCCCGGCCGAAGTTGTTTCTTTTACTTCCCTCCCTTCCCCTCCCCTTCTCTCCCCTCCCCTCCCTTCATCTTTTTTTTTTTTTTTTTTATTTTGGTCATCCAGGCTGGAGTACAGTATTGCGATCATAGCTCGTTGAAGCCTTGAACTCCTGGGTTCAAGTGATCCTTCTGCCTCAGCTTTCAAAAGAGTTGCTTGAACTACAGATGAGCAGCATCACCCCAGCTGTTTTTTTTTTTCCCCCTCATTTCACTATGTTGCCCAGGCTGGTCTTGAGCTCCCAACCTCAAACAGTCCTCTTTGTTTTGGCCTCCCAGTGTGCTGAGATTACAGATGTGAGTCACTGTGCTGGGCTTTTCCTATGTTTTCTTCTAGGATTGCTGTAGTTTCAGGTCTTACATTTAAGTTGTTAGTCCATGTTGAGTTAACTTTTGTAAATGATGAGAGAGATCTATTCAGTATCATTCTTCTGCATAGGGCTAGCTAGTTTTCCTAGCACCATTTATTGAATAGGGTGTTCTCTCCCCGTTGTTTACTTTTCTCAACTTTGTCAAAGATCAGTTAATTGTAGGTATGTGGCTTTATTTCTGGGTTTTCTGTGTTTCATTAATGTATGTGTCTGTTTTTGTACCATTACCATGCTGTTTCATTACTATAGCCTTGTAGTATGGTTTGAAGTCAGGTAATGTGATGCTCCTGGGTTTGTTCTTTTTGCTTTGGATTACTTTGGCTATTCAGGTGCTTTTTTGGTTTTAAAAATAATTTTTCAATTATTTTTTCTAATTCTGTGTAAAATGATACTGGTAATTTGATAGTAATTGTGCTGAATCTGTAGATTATTTTGGGTGGCATGGTCATTTTAGTGATACAGATCTTTGAATTAGCATTGAATGTTTTTCCATTTGTTTGTGTCATCTATGATTACTTTCATTAGTGTTTTATAGTTCTCCTTGTAGAGATCCATCATCTTCTTGGTTAAATGTATTCCTAGGTATTTTATTTTATTTTATTTTATTTTATTTTATTTATTTTTGTGGCAGTTGTAAATGGGATTGAGTTCTTGATTTGGTTCTCAACTTGAATGCTATTGGAGTATAGACGTGACATTGTTTTTTGTACGTTGATTTTTGTATCCTGAAACTTTACTGAAGTAATTTATCAGGACTAGGAGACTTCTGGAGGAATCTTTAGAATTTTTTAGGGATAGGGTCACGTAATAAGTGAACAGGTAATTTGACTTCCTCTTTTCCTTTTTGGATACCTTTTATTATTTATTTATTTATTTTTTCCTTTCAACTTTTAAGTCCAGGGATACATGTGCAGGATGTGGAGGTTTTTTACATAGCTAAACATGTGCCATGGTGGTTGGCTGCACGGATCATTCCATTACCTACGTATTAAGCCGAGCATCCATTAGCTATTCTTCTGATGCTCTCCGTCCCCTTACCCGCCCTCCCGCCGACAGTCCTCAGTGTGTGTTGTTTCCCCTATGTGTCCATGTGTCCTTATCATTCATCTCCCACTTTTAAGTGAGAACATACAGTGTTTGATTTTCTGTTCCTGTGTTAATTTGCTGAAGATAACGGCTTTCAACTCCATCCATGTCCCTGCAAAGGACGTGATCTCATTCCTTTTTATGGCTGCATAGTATTCCACGGTGTGTATGTATCACATTTAAAAAAATCCAGTCTGTCACTAATGGGCATTTAGGTTGATTCCATGTCTTTGCTATTGTGAATAGTGCTGCAGCGAACGTGTGTGGTTGTATTTTTATAATAGAATGATTTATATTACTTTGGGTATATACCCAGTAATGGGATTGCTGGGTCAAATAGTATTTCTGCTCTGGGTCTTTGAGGAATCACCACACTGTCTTCCACAATGGTTAAACTGATTTACACTCCCACTAACAGTGTAAAAATGTTACCTTTTCTCCTCAACCTTGCCAGCATCTGTTGTTTTTTGATTTTTTAATAATAGCCATTTTGACTGGCATCAGATGGTATCTCATTGTGCTTTGGATCTGCATTTCTCTAGTGATCAGTGATGTTGGGCTTTTTTTTTTTTCTTCATATGTTTGTTGACCACATGTATGTCTTCTTTTGAGAAGTTTTTGTTCATGTTGTTTGCCTACTTTTTAATGTTTTTTTTTTCTTGTAAATTTGTTTAATTTCCATGTGAACTCTGAATATTAGACCTTTTTTCAGATGGATAGATTACAAAAATTCTGTAGGTTGTTTATTCTGATGATAGTTTCTTTTGCTGTGATGGCCTTTTTTTTCTTTCTCTCACCTGGTTGCTTTAGCTAAAAATTCCAGTAGTATGTTGAATAGAGTGGTGTCGGGGGACATTCTTACCTTGTTCCAGTTCTTAGGAGGCATGCTTTCAACTTTTGCCTATTATGATGTTGGCTGTGGGTTTGTCATCTATGGCTCTTATTATTTTGAGGTATGTTCCTGTGATGCCTAGATTGTTGAGGGTTTTTATCATGAGGGATGTTGAATTTTATTGAATGATTTTTCTGCATCTATTTGAGATGATCATATGTTTTCTAAAAAAAATTTATGTGGTAAACCACATTTATTGATTTGCATATGTTTAATCATCTTTACATCATAGGAATCAAACCCTTTTGATAGTGATGAATTATCTTTTGATGCACTGCTGGATTCAGTTTACTAGTATTTTGTTGAAGATTTTTCCATCTATGTTTATCAGGGATATTGGCCTATAGTTTTCTATTTTTGTTGTGTCCTTGCCAGCTTTTTGTTCTAGGATGATAATGGTTTAGTAGAAGAGTTAGGGAGGAGTTCCTCCTCCTCGATATTTTGGAATAGTTTTAGTAAGATTGGTGGCAGCTCTTCTTTGTACGTCTGGTAGAATTCGGCTGTGAATCTGCCTGGTCCAGGGCTTTTTTTGCTTGGTAGGTTTTTTATTACTGATTCAATTTTTAAACTTGATACTGGTCTGTTCAGGACTTCAGCTTCTTCCTGATTCAATCTTGGGAGATTCTTTTCAGGACTTATTTATTTCCTCTAGTTTGTGCACAGAAACTAAAGATCTTCTGCACAGTAAAAGAAACTACTGTCAGAGTGAACAGGCAAGCTACAGAATGGGAGAACATTTTGCAATCTACCCATCTGACAACGGGCTAATATCCAGAATCTACAAATAACTTAAACAAATTTACAAGAAAAAAACAACCCCATCAAAAAGTGGGCAAAGTATATGAACAGACACTTCTCGAAAGAAGACATTTATGCAGCCAACAGACACATGAAAAAATGCTCATCATCACTGGCCATCAGAGAAATGCAAATCAAAACCACAATGAGATACCATCTCGCACCAGTTAGAATGGCGATCATTAAAAAGTCAGGAAACAACAGATGCTGGAGAGGATGTGGAGAAATAGGAACACTTTTACACTGTTGGTGGGAGTGTAAATTAGTTCAACCATTGTGGAAGACAGTGTGGCGATTATTCAAGGATCTAGAACTAGAAATACCATTTGACCCAGTAATCCCGTTACTGGGTGTACACCCAAAGGATTATAAATTATGTTACTGTAAAGACACATGCACATGTATGTTTATTGTGGCAGTATTCACAATAGCAAAAACTTGGAACCAACCCAGATGTCCATCAATGATAGACTGAATTAAGAAAATGTGGCATGTATATACCATGGAATACTATGTGGTCATAAAAAAGGATGAGTTCATGTCTTTTGCAGGGACATGAATGTAGCTGGAAACCATCATTCTGGGCAAACTGTCACTAGGACAGAAAACTAAACACCTCATGTTCTCACTCATAGATGGGAATTGAACAATGAGAACACTTGGACACAGGGTGGGGAACATCACACCCGGGGGCCTGTTGTGGGATGGGGGGTAGGGGGAGGGATAGCATTAGGAGAAATACCTAATGTAAATGATGAGTTGATGGGTGCAGCAAACCAACATGGCACATGTATACCTATGTAACAAACCTACACGTTGTGCACATGTACCCTAGAACTTAAAATGTAATAATAATATAATAGTAATAAAAAATGTTTAGCATAGGCTCCCAGTCTCTTCTGGCTTGTAGAGTTTCAGCTGAGAGGTCTGCTGTTGCCCTGATGGGGATCCCTTTGTAGGTGACCTGCACTTTCTCTTTATCTGCCTTTAACATTCTTTCTTTCATTCCAACCTTGGAAAATCTGATGGTTATGTGTCTTGGGGATGATCTTCTTGTGTAGAATCTTGCAAGAGTTCTCTGTATTTCCTGAATTTGACTTGTTGGTCTCTCTAACAAGGTTCGGGAAGTTTTCATGGATGATATCCTGAAATATATTTTCCAGGTTGTTTGCTGTCTCACCCTCCCTTTCAGGGATGCCGATGATTCATAAATTTGGCCTCTTTTTACATAATTTTATACTTCTCAGAGGTTTTGTTCATTTCTTTTTATTCTTTTTTTCTTTATTTTTCTCTGTCTTATTTCAGAGAACCAGTATTCAAGTTCTGACGTTCTTTCCTTAGCTAGGTTATTCTGCTGTTAATACTTGTGATTACACTGTGAAATTCTTGTATTGGGTTATTCAGTTCTGTCAGACCCATTAGGTTCCTTTTATATCGACTATTTTGTCCTTCAGCTCCTGTATTACTTTATTGTGGTTCTTACTTTCCTTGGGTTTCATATTGTCATCCTCCTGACTCTCGATTATTTTTGTTTCTACTTATATTCTGAATTCTGTTTCTGTCATTCCAGCTAATTCAGCCTGGTCCAGAACTCTTGTTGGAGAACTGGTGTGGTTTTTTTTTTTTTTTTTGAGACAGAATCTCACTCTGTCGCCAGGCTGGAGTGCCAGTGGCCTGATCTTGGCTCACTGCATCCTCCGCCTCCCGGGTTTAAGTGATTCTGCTGCCTCAGCCTCCCAAGTAGCTGGGACTATAGGCACACGCCACCTTGCCCAGCTAATTTTTGTGTTTTTAGTAGAGACTGGGTTTCACCATGTTGGCCAGGATGGTCTCAATCTCTTGACTTGGCCTCCCAAAGTGTTGGAATTACAGGTGTGAGCCACTGCGCCCGGCCCGGTGTGATTTTTTTGTAGGACATATGATACTCTGGCCATTTGAGTTACCAGAGTTCTTGCATTGGTATTTTCTCATCTCTGCACGAGGATGTTCCTTTAACTACAGCATAGATTGAGTACAGTCAGTAGACTTTGCTGGATGTTTTCACTAAGCTGAGGCTTTGTGCGGGGGTTTTATATCAAGCTGACTTCTTGTCTCTCGTTTCAGAGGGGGTTATGTTAGTGAGGTATTTTTGGTGTTGAAGCTTGGGGGTATAATCCAGAAGGTGACACTTAGGCTCATTGGTCAGTTTTAGACTCTTGCTTGGTTGTGTGGCTTCCCTGTGTTTCCTCACAGTTGCAGCCATGTTCCCTCTCAATGCTGTGAAAGTGTGGGTTCCCCTCTTTCTTGAGTGCTGGCTGTAATTTATGACTTTGTACTTCTTGACTGCCCACTGCAACTCTGTGCCGAGTGTTTATGTTTCTTTCCCAGCTTAGAGGCAGCAGAGGAAGAGATCTTGGTACTGGTTGTGGCCAAGGGTCGTTTGGTTGACTCTTGGGGACCCCAACCCAGAGAGATGCAGGTCAGAATTTGCTCAGTGCAGTCAGTCCATGATGGAGGGTTTGTCGGCCCAAGTCAGGGGTTTCTTGTCTGGTGATGAGCCGTGGGGGTTGTATGGGACCTGCAGGAGACAGAATGGCCTCCTCTTTTTGGGTCGACTGCAGCTTGTTGGAGGTGTGGATAAGGCCCTTAGGGTCTTTTCTTCCTCTATTCCGAGGGTAGGAAGGGCAGTTCCATTGCAGAAGCAGTGCCAGAGAGGCTTTCAGTTGCCCCTGGAGGCTCTGGTCAGGGAGTTGCTGAGTTGGTATTGGCTTGATAGTTCTAGTGGGGGCTGGCTCGAGGCTCAGGCCTGGAGGACTTGCCCAGTGAGGAGTTATGGGAACAGGTACTCATGTAATAGTCTGGCCATTTTTCCAAAGGGCTGCTACTGTATGCTTGGGGTATATTCTAGATACAAACTGGCTGCTGGCCCACAGCCACTTGTAGGAAGTGGCTGGAGACCATGGTTGAGAGGTCCTGTTTGGTGAGGAGTAATGGGTCAGGACCTACTTGAAAAAGTAGGCCATGTTTTGGTAGAGCAGATGTGCTGTGCTTGGGGTCCTGTTCAGTCCCTGCTCGCTTCAGAGACTCCAAAGCCCAAAGTCTGGAATGGCCATGTCACCCAAACAGCAAAGATGGCAGCCTTCCCCCTGCCCGGGAGCTCCTTCTTAGGGAGGTTCAATGCCACTACTGGCAGCTGGCTGAAATTCCAAGCCAGTGGGTTGTATCTTCTGAGGTGCCATGGAAGTGTGGCCTGCAGGCCATTGCTGCTGAGCTTTCTGGATTCAGTCTCTTTCCTAGGGGTACATACAGCAGCCTAACCTTCCACTTTGCTGTAGCTCTGGTTACTTTTGCTGGAAGCCCAAGTATCTAGGGCTCCAGGGTCTCCATGCATGCCTGAGGGACTGCTCTGCTGAGACTCTGCGTAGCTCAGACTGAAGACTGAAGGTCCTGGTTTAGTGGGATCTCCTGATCTGAGGGTCGCAAACATCTGTGGGAGAAGCATGGTTTTCCAGGGTTGCTTATTCACTCACCACTTTGCTGGGTGGTGGAGGATCTCCTGGCTCCATGTTGCTCCCAGGTGGGTCGTTGTCCTGTCTTGCTTTTCTTTGTTCTCTGTGGGTCAAGTTGTTTCCTTGATTAATCCCAGTGTGAGTACTTGGATGTTTCAGTTAAGGTGTTGTATTTACTCACGCCTTTTGTTCCTGTGAGAGACACATACACTAGCTTCTTCTAGTCAGCCATCTTTTCCACTCCCCAATGGTCAATTTTTGAGAGTGTTCCATCTGCAGATGAGAAAAAGGTATATTCTGTGGTAGTTGCCTGGAGTATTCTGTAGATGAATATTAGGTCATTTGGTGAAGAATTTAATTTAAGTCCACAGTTTCTTTTTTCTCTGCCTCAGTGATGTGTCTAGTTCTGTCTGTGGGTATTGAAGTTCTCCACCATTGCTGTATGGCTCTCTGTCTCTTTTTGTAATTTTGGTAGTATATGTTCTATATCCTGGGTGGTATGATATTGGGTGTGTATATATTTGAGATAGTTAAATCTTCTTTTGAATTGAACCCCTTTGTTGTTGCATAATGGCCTTCTTTGTCTTTTTTTTCTTGTTGCTGGTCTTAAGTCTGTTTTATCTCATAGAATAAGAGCAACACCGTCTCTGTTTTTTTGCTTTGCATTTGTGCGATCTTTATCCCTTTATGTTGAGCCTTTGGGTGTCATTACATATGAGATGGCAGCAGAAGGTTGGTTCTTTTTTTTTTTTAATGCAAATTGCCACTCTCTGTCTTTTAAATGTGCTGTTTCATTTATTTTATGTTCAAGGTTAATATTGCTATGTAAGATTTTGTCCATGTGATGGTATTGTCAGCTAGTTGCTTTGCCGTCTCAATTGTATAATTGCTTTATATGATATGTGAGCTTTATACTTACGTGTGCTTTTATGGTAGCAAGTATCTTTCCTTTTCATCTTTAGAACTCCTTTGAGCATTTCTTGTGTGATTGATTTGGTGGCGATGATTTCTTTTAGCAGTTGCTTGTCTGGATGTGCATAATGGTTTGGCTTAGTTCCTGGGTGCTTTCAGGGGGCCAAGGCTCTGTATGGGTTCCCTGGTTGTGGGTATCTTCTGTGTGGCAGCTTTCTCAGATACTGTTTGTTGTAGTGATGTATTGGATGAATTAGCTTACATATATCCTTCAGGGCTGAGGATACAGAGAACTCAGGAAGCTTAACTTATCAAGCACCAAGCCCTTTGGGCAGCATGTCTTTTATTTGGTGGTACAGTTCAGGCTGAAATCCAGTAGGTGGTGCTTAAGAGTAAGAGCTGGTTTTCCCTTAGGTTGGCTGATGATAAGTGGAAGCACCTGCCCTGCTGGTGGGGGTGGCAGGAAGTGATCCTGTTGGAGTGTGCTTAGTTCTTAGGGGAGGGGCTCAGGAGTGCATCAGCTCCTCGTCATTATTAGGTAGGAGTGCAGTATGCTTCCCTATCATGCCTTTGTTGTAGGGCTCATGACCTTCACTTCATAAAGACTTTGTCTTTTCATTCCTGGCTTCAATGTGGCTGCAGCCCTTCTCATGGCTACCACCAAATGAGCTCTGGGCAGAGCCTCTTCCCCTAATCCAGAGCAGGCAACTTCATGAATTGGCTGTCCTTTATTGCCAGGACACTGCCATTTTGTGTAGGGAGGGGGAGTTGGGCCCTTCCTTTCATGTAGGCCCGAGTGGCATGGGCTTACATTCAGCAAGGGTGTAGCCACCATGAAAAGCACAAATAACACTTTCTGCAAGTACACATGTGTCTTCCTCCAGTGGGAAGAACTGCTGCTGCTTCTGCAACAATGAATGGGAGCAGTTAGGGTGGGAGAGGACCCGTTCTCCACAGCCATTTCTGGGTGTTGATGCTGGCCCCTGCAGTGATTGGCACTACTCCTGTGTTTTATTTGTGCCAACGAGGGCTTTGGTGGGCTGCACTTCCCCCTCCCTTATGGGTGGCCTACACTGAGGGTTAGATCTCCAGGCATCCTGCAGCTTCCCAGGGACTCAGTGGTTCTCTGTGTTTGTCAAAGTCAGAGTGGATTGTAGGGTATGTTTGCAGGGGATCTGGTGGTGCTGTGACTCAAGGGCAGAGAGTCCCTGGGCATGGTAGTGGCCTACGACAAGTGCGGAACCTCTATGGCATGGTCTGTCTCAGTTCAGGTCTGAGGGGAATGTAGGTAGCCTGTGTGAGCTGACTACCCAGTTCTTTGTCCTTGAGAAGTTCCCAAATAATCACCAATACCATAGCTCTGGGTTACAAGGGCAGAGGGACTTTCCAGCAGTTTGGTGATTCATAGAATGTTACAGGGGTGTGCGCAGCACAGAAGTACTCCCACCTATCCTTTCCATGAGACTCCAGTTTTCCAGCGGTTGATCTTTGCTAGACTCTTGATACTTTCCTTTTTGAATCCCATGTTCTTCCCATGGCTACTCTGACAAGTCCTGGCTACTTTTTCTCAGTTTTTCTTTTGGGATTTGTCCATTCACCAGTAACTTTGATCTTCTTTCTGAGAAGAGCTGGCACCCAACATCCCTAGTCAGGCATCTTGAGAACAAACAAACTGTGTGACTATGTTGTTTCACTTAACCTAATGATCACCAGTTCCATTTATGTTGCTGCAAATGACAGGATTTTATTTGTTTTTATCACTGAATAACATTCAGTTTTGTATATGTGCTTTATTTTCTTTATCCCTTCTTGTGTTGATGAACACTTAGGGTGATTTCACATCTTGACTATTGCCAGTAGTGCTCCAATAAACATAGGCATGCAGCTCTATCTTCTACACACTCATTTCTTTTTCTTCGGATATGTACCAAGCAGGGGATTGCTGGATCATATGGTAGTCCTTTTTAAGTTTTTTGAGAAACCCCTGTATTGTTTTCTGTAATGGCTATGTCACTTTACATTCCTGCCAACAGTGTGTGTGCTTTCCCTGTTCTCTACATTACTTGCCAGTAGTTGTTATTTTTTTGTCTTTCTAGTAATAGCTATTGTAACTAGGGTAAGGTGAGTATCTCATTGTAGTTTTGATTTACATTTTCCTGATTATTAGTGGTATTGAGCAGCATTGTTTAATATACCTGTAGCCATTTATACATCTTTTGAGAAATGTCCATTCAGGTATTTTGTCCATTTTCAAATTGGATTTTTTTTTTTTTTTTTGCTATTGAGTTCTTCGTATATTCTGGTTATTAATCCCTTGACAGATGGATAATTTGCAGATTATTTCCTTTCATTCTGTAGGTTCTTTCTTCACTTTATTGATTGTTTGCTTTGAAGAACTTTAGTTTGATGTAATCCCATTTGTCTGTTTTTGCTTTTGTTGCCTGTGATTTTTCAGGTCTTCCCCAACAATTTTTGCTCAAGCCAATGTCCTGTAGTGTTTTTCTAATTTTGTTTTGTTTTAGTAGTTTAATAGTGCCAGGTCTTACATTTAAGTTTTTAATCCATTTTGAGTTGATTTTTGTATATGGCTGAAGATGGGGATCTAGTTTCGTTCTTTTGCGTAGGGATATCCAGTTTTCGCAGCACCATTTATTAAAGGGACTCCTTTCTCCAATGTATATTCTTGGTTCCTTTGTTGCAAATGAATTGGCTGTAAGTGTGTGGACTTATTTCTGAGTTCTCTATTCTGTTCTATTGATCTATGTGTGTTTTTATGCCAGTCATGCTGTTTTGGTTACTGTCGCTTTGTAGTAGTATATTTTGAAGTCAGGTATTATGATGCTTCCAGCCTTGTTCTTTTTGCCCGGCAGTAGCTGTTTGGGGTCTTTTGTGGTTCCACATACATTTTAAGATTTTTTTTCCCTTTCTGTGAGGAGTGTCAGAGGTTTTCTCTTTAATTTTTAATGTTTAATTTTGGGGGTACATAGTAGATTTATACATTTATGGGGTAAATGAGATGTTTTGATGCAGGCATGCAATGTGTAACAATCACATCATGGAGAATGGGGTATCTGTCCCCTCAAGCTTTTATCTTTTGTGTTACCAACAGTCTAATTGTACTATTTTAGTTATTTTTAAATGTACAATCCAGTTATTATTGACTGTAGTCACCATGTTGTGCTTTCAAATTTTAGGTCTTATACATTCTCCCTATTTTTTTGTACACATTAACCATCTCCACCTCACCCTCTGTTTCTCTATGACCCTTCCCACCCTCTGGCAACCATTCTACTCTCTATCTCCATGAGTTCTGTTGTTTTGGTTTTTAGATCCCAGAAATAAGTGACAACATGTGATGTTTGTCTTTCTGTGCCTGGTTTATTTCACTTAACGTAATGATCTCCAGTTTCATCCATGTTGTTGCAAATAACAGGATCTTATTCTTCTTTATGACTGAATAGTACTCAATTGTATATGTGTACCACATTTTCTTTATCCATTTGTCTGTTGATAGATGCTTAGATTGCTTCCAAATCTTGGCTGTTGTTAACAGTGCTGCAACAAACATGGGAGCACATGTATCTCTTCGATATACTGATTTCCTTTCTTTTGGCTATATAACCAGCAGTGGGATTGCTGGATCATATAGTAGCTCTAATTTTAGTTGTTGGAGGAACCTCCAAACTGTTCTCTATAGTGGTTGTACTAATTGACATTCCCACCAACAGCATACAAGGTTTCCCTTTTCTCCACATCCTCACCAGCATTTGTTATTGTTTGTCTTTTGGATATAAGCCATTTTAATTCGGGTGAGATGATATTTCATTGTAGTTTTGATTTGTATTTCTTTGGTGATCAGTGATGTTGAGTACCTTTTCATATACCTGTTTTACAGTTGGTATATTTTCTTTTGAGAAATGTCTGTTCAGATCTTTTGCCCGTTTTTTGATCAGATTATTTGATTTTTTTCCTGTAGAGTTGTTTGAGTTCCTTATATATTCTGGTCATTAATATTTTCTCTTATTCTGTGGGTTGTTCATTTTGTTGATTGTTTCCTTTGCTGTGAAGAAGCTTTGTAACTTGATGTGATCCCGTTTGTCCATTTTTTCTTTTGTTGCCTGTTCTTTTGGGGTATTAAGAATTTTTTGGCGGGGTTGGGCACAGTGGCTTACGCCTGTAATCCCAGCACTTTGGGAGGCTAAGGTGGGCAGATCACGAGGTCAGGAGATCGAGACCATCCTGGCCAACATGGTGAAACCCCGTCTCTACTAAAAATACAAAAATTAGCTGGGCATGGTGGCATGTGCCTGTAATCCCAGCTACTCGGGAGGCTGAGGCAGAAGAATCCCTTGAAGCAGGGAGTCAGGGGTTACAGTGAGCCCAGATCGTGGCACTACACTCCAGCCTGGTGACAAAGCGAAACTCTTTTTTTTTTTTTTTTTTTTTAGACAAAGCTTTGACCGACCAATGACCTGGAGAGTTTCCCCAAGATTTTCTTCTAGTAGTTTTGTAGTTTGAGGGTATATTCAAATCTTTCACCCATTTTGATTAGATATTTTTATATGGTGAGTGATGGGGTCTAGTTTCATTCTGTAGGTGGATACTCAGGTTCCCCAGCACCATTTGTTAAAGAGAATGTCTTTTCCTCAGTGTATGTTCTGGGCACCTTTATTGAAAATGAGTTCACTGTAGATGTGTACGTTTGTTTCTGGGTTCTCTATTGTGTTCCTTTGGTGTGTATGTCTATATTTATGCCACTATTTATGCCAATACCATGCTCTTTTGGTTACTATAGCTCTCTAGTATAATTTGAAGTCAGGTAATGTGATTCCACCAGACTTGTTCTTTTTCTTAGGGTAGCTGTGGCTATTCTGTTTCTTTTGTGGTTCCAAATATATTTTAGGATTTTTTTTCTGTTTCTGTGAATGATGTCATTGGTATTTTAGTAGGGATTGCATTGAATCTGTAGATTTCTTTGGGAACTATAGACACTTTAACAGCATTGATTCATGCAATCCATGAACATGGAATGTTTTTTATTTTTTGGCATCCCTTCAATTTCTTTAGTCCTTGTTTTATAGTTTTTATGATAGAAATCTTTTACTTCTTTGGTTACCTCATAGATTTAATTTTATGTGTGGTTATTGTAAAGAAAATTACTTTTTGAATTTCTTTTTTAAATTGTTCACTATTAGCGTATAGGAATGCTACTGACATTTGTATGTTCATTTTGTATCCTGTGACTTTACTGAATTTGTGTGTGTGTGTGTGTGTGTGTGTAGTCTTTAGGTTTTTCTAAATATAGGATTATATCATCTGCAAGGATAACTTGACTTTTTTCTTTCCAAATTGGATGCCCTGTATTTCTTTCTGTTGTCTGATTGCTGTACCTAGGACTTCCAGTACTATGTTGAGAAACATGGAAAGCGGGCATCCTTATAGTGTTCCAGATCTTAGAGGAAAGAAAGGCTTTCAGCTTTTCCGCAGTCAGTATTATACTAGCTGTGGGTCTGTCATATATGGCCTTTATTATGTTGAGGTGTGTTTCTAGTTACTTACTGTTTTTTTTGAGGGTTGTTTTTTTTTTTCATGAAGGGATTTTGAACTTTATCAGATGCTTTTTCATAATCAATTGAAATGATCATATGGTTTTTGTCTTTTGTTGGTAATGATGTATCACATTGATTTGTGTATGTAGAGCCATCCTTCTGTCCCAGGGATGAATCTTACTTGATCATGATGAATGATCTCTTTAATATACTGTTGAATTCGTTTTGCTAGTATTTTGTTGAGGATGTTTGCATCAGTGTTCACCAGAGATACTGGCCTGTAGTTTTCCTTTTTCATGTGTCATTGTTTGATTTTGATATTAGGGTAATAATGGCCTCATAGAATGGTTTGGAAGTATCCCCTCTTCCTCTATTTTTTGTAATATTTTAAAGAGGATTGGTATTAGTTCTTCTTTAAATGTTTGGTAGAATTCAGCACTGAAGCCGTTGGGTCCCAGGCTTTTCTTTACTGGGAGACTTTTTTTTTTTTTTTTTTTTTGAGACGGAGTCTCGCTCTGTCGCCAGACTGGAGTGCAATGGCACGATCTTGGCTCACTACAATCTCCGCCTCCCGGGTTCAAGTGATTCTCCTGCCTCCGCCTCCTGAGTAGCTGGGATTACAGGCACGTGCCACCACAGCCAGCTAATTTTTGTATTTTTAGTAGAGACAGGGTTGCACCATGTTGGCCAGAATGGTCTTAATCTCCTAATCTCGTGATCTGCCCACCTCAGCCTTCCAAAGTGCTGGGATTACAGGCTTGAGCCACCATGCCCGGCCTGCTTTTGTTTTTCCTTTGGAGACAGGATCTCACTCTGTCACCCATTCTGGAGTGTGGTGGCATGATTATGGCTTACTTCAGCTTCACCCTCCCTGGACTCAAGCATTTCTCACACCTCAGATCCCCAAGTAGCTGGGACTACAGGCACACACCACCACACCTGACTAATTTTTGTATATTTTGTAGAGTTGGGATTTCACGAAACATTTTGCCCAGGCTGGTCTCAAACTCCTGGGCTCAAGTTATCCACCTGCCTCAGCTTCCCAGAGTGCTGGGATTATAGGCGTGAGCCACTGCACCAAGCTGATTTTTTATTATGGCTTTGATCTTGTTACTGGTCTTTGCAGGTTTTGGATTTCTTCATTGTTTAATATTGGTAAGTTGTAGGTCTAGGAATTTCTTCTAGATTTCCCAATTTAGTGGTATTGGCATATACTTGCTCATAGTAGCCACTAATGATTTTATTATTTATTTTTATTATTTATTTTTACACTTTATTTTTCTGCAGTATCAGTTGTAATGTCTCCATTTTCATCCCTGATTTTATTTATTTGGATAATCTGGTTTTTTTTTTTTTTTTTTTGGTCTGGCTAAAAGTTTGTCAGTTTTGTTTAACTTTTCAAAAAACCAACTTTTTTCATTTTTAAACATTGTTTTCTTTCTTTCAATTTTATTTCTGCTCTGATTTTTTTTTTTTTTTTTTTTTGAGATGGGGTCTCAGTGTCACTCAGGCTGGAGTCAGTGGTGTGATCTCAGCTCACGGCAACCTCTGCCTCCTGGGCTCAAGTGATTCTCCCACCTCAGCCTCCTGAGTAGCTGGGACCACAGGCGCGTGCTGCCATGCCCAGCTAATTTCTTGTGTTTTTGGTAGAAATGGGATTTTGTCATGTTGGCCAGGATGGTCTCAAACTCCTGAGAGCAAACTCCACCTGCTTTGGCCTCCCAAAGTGCTGGGATTACAAGTGTGAGCCACCATGTGCGACCTGATCTTTTTTTTTCTTCTGCTGATTTTGGGTTTGATTTGCTCTTGCTTTGCTAGTCCTTTAAGATGGATTGTTAGATTGTTTAAAGTTTTCTTCTTTATTGATGTAGGTACTTATAGCTCTAAACTTCCATCAAAGTACTGCTTTTGCTGTAGTTTTCTTTCCAGAAATTTTTCAATTTTTTAAAAAATTACTTCACTGATCCACTGGTTATTCAAGAGCATGTTGTTTCATTTGCGTATATTTGTATAGTTTCTACAAATCTTTTTGTTGTGATTTCTAGTTTTATTCCATTGTGGTCAAAGAAGATGCTTAATATTGTTTCCATTTTAAAAATATTTTAAGAGTTGTTTTGTGACCTAACATATAGTTTGTCCCTGAGAATAATGCATGTACTGAGGAAGAGAATGTGTATTCTGCTGCCTTTGCATGAAATGTTCTGTAAATATCTATTCGATTCATTTCATCTGTAGTGCAGATTAAGTCTGATGTTTCTTTGTTGATTTTCTGCCTGGAAGATATCTCCAATACTGAAAGTGGGGTTTTGATGTCTCCAGCTATTATCGTATTAAAGTCTATCTTTGTCTTTCACTCTAATAATATTTGGTTGGTATATTTGTGTTCTCCAGTGTTGGGTGCATATGTACTTAAAATTGTTATATTCTCTTACCGAATTGACACTTTATTGTTATATAGTGTACTTCTTCAAATCTTCTTTTAATTTTTGTCTTGATATCTATTTTGTCTAAGTATAGCTACTTCTGCTCTTTTTTGGTTTCCATTGGTATGGAATATCTTTTTTCATGTTTTTATTTTTAGTGCACGTGTACCTTTATAGGGTAAGTGTGCTTCTTGTAAGCAAAAGATCATTGGGTCTTGTGTTTTCATTTATTCAACCATGCAATATCCTTTGATTGGAAAGTTTAGTCCCTTTCCATTCAGCATTATTATTGATAAGTAAGGACTTATTCCTGTTCTTTTGTTATTTGTTTTCTGGTTGTTTTGTTGTCTTCTCTTTTTTCTTTCTTTCCATTCTACTTTTTTGTGAAGATATTTTTCTCCGGTGATATGATTTAATTTTTTGCTTTTTTTGGATCTCTTGTATTTTTTTTTTGTGATTACCATGAGGCTTGCAAATACTACCTTATTATCCATTATTTTTAGCTGATAACAGCTTAACACTGTTAGCATAAACTTACAAGCAAAAAGAAAACTTAGAAAAACTTCACTTTAACTTAATTCCCCTGCTTTTCAACTTTTTGTTGTTTCTTTTTATATTTTATTGTACTGCCTCTCCTGAATAGTTGTTGTAGTTATTATTTTTTGTGGACTAATCATTTTCTCTTTCTACTTAGAATAAGAGTAGTTTACAGACTGCAGTTACAGTTTTATATATAATATTCTGTATTTTTCTGTGTACTTAGTATTACCGATGAGTTTCGTACCTTCAGGTGATTACTTGTTGCTTGTCATCATCCTTTTTCTTTCTGATTAAAGTACTCCCTTTAGCATTTTTTGTAGGACAGGTCTGGTGTTGATGAAATCCATCTGCTTTTGTTTATCTGGGAAAGCCTTTATTTCTCCTTCATGTTTTAAATGTATTTTCCCTGTATACGTTATTCTAGGGTAAAAGTTGTTGTTTTTTTCTTCAGCACTTTAAATATGTTATGCCACTCTTCTGGCCTGTAAGGTTTCCATGGAAAAGTTTGTTGTTAGACATGTTGGAGCTCCATTGTATGTTAGTTATTTGTTTCTTTTCTCTTGCTGCTTTTAGGATCCTTTTTTAAATCCTTGATCTTTGTGAGTTTGATTATTAAATGTCTTGAGGTAGTCTTCTGTGGGTTAAATTTGCTTGGTGTTCTGTAACCTTCTTGAACTTGGATATGGATGTCTCTCGCTATGTTTGGAGGGTTCTCTGTTATTATTTCTTTTTGTTTTTTTTTTTTGTTTTTTTTTGAGATGGAGTCTCGCTCTGTGGCCCAGGCTGGAGTGCAGTGGCATGATCTCCGCTCACTGCAAGCTCTGCTGCCTCCTGAGTTCACGCCATTCTCCTGCCTCAGCCTCCCGAGAAGCTGGGACTACAGGCACCCGCCACCACGCCTGGCTAATTTTTTTTTTTCCTTATAGTAAAGTTCCAAACCCTATTTCTTTCTCTACCTCCTCTTTAAGGCCAACCCTTAGATTTGCTCTTTTGAGGCTATTTTCTAGATCCTGTCATCTTGCTTCGTTGTTTTTTATTCTTTTAATGTTTGTCTCCTTTGTGTATTTTCAAATAGCCTGTCTTAAAACTCACTAATTCTTTCTTGTGCTTGATTCATTCTGCAGAATGAATCATTCTTGATTCAACAGACTCTGGTGCATTATTCAGTATGTCAGTTGCATTTTTCAACTCCAGAATTTTGGCTTGATTATTTTAAATTATTTCAGTCTCTTTGCTAAATTTACCTGATAGAATTCTGGATTTCTTCTGTGTGTTATCTTGAATTTCTTTGAGTTTACTAAAAACAACTATTTTGAGTTCTCCGAAAGGTCATGTATCTCTGTTTCTCTGGATTTGGTTCTGGGTGCCTTATTTAGTTTATTTGGTAAGGCCATATTTTCCTCGATATGGTCTTGATACTTGTGGAGTTTCGTCTGTGGTAGGCATTGAAGAGTTAGTTATTTAAGGCAGTCTTTGAGTTAGTTATTTATTGAGCTTGTTTGTACTTGTCTTTCTTAGGAAGGCCTTCCAGATATTCAAAGGGACTTGGCTGTTGTGATTTAAGCTGTGTCTGCTTTAGGGGAGACCCCAAGTCTAGTTAATGCTGTGGTTTTTTCAGATTTGTAGAGGGACCACCTTGATGGTCTTGGACAATATCTGGAAGAATTCTCTGTGTTATCAGACAGAGACTCTTGTTCTCTTCTCTTACTTTCTGCCAAACAAGCAGTCTCTCTCTCTGTTTTGAGCCACCTGAAGCTGGAGTTTGAGTGACGCAAGCACCTCTGTGGTCACCACCACTAGGACCGTGCTGGGTCAGACCTGAAGCCAGGTCCACTGGGTCTCACCCAAGGCCTACTGTAACCACTCCCTGGCTACTGTATATGTCTGTTCAAGGCCCTGGAGCTCTAGAATGAGCAGGTGGCAAAGCCAGTCAGGCCTGTGTCCTTTCCTTCAGGGTACTGAGTTTCCCCAGTTCCTGGGTGGGTTTAGAGGTGATATCTGGGAGCCAGGGACTACAGTCAAAAACCTAAGAAGTCTGCCTTGTGTTCTCTTGTACCATAGTTGAGCTGACGCCAAAACCACAAGACACCATCCTTCCCCTTCTTTCCTCCCCTTTCCAAAGGCAAAGGAGCCTCATCCTGTGACCCCTGCCATCACAGGCCCATGGGGCCTACTGCCAGACTACCACCAATATTTTAAGGCCAAGAGCTCTTCAGTCAGCTTGTGGTGACTCTTTCCTGGCCTGAGACTCACCCTTCAGGGCAGCGGGCTCCTCCCTGGCCCAGGACAGGTCCAAAAATGCTGTCCAAGAGCCAAGTCCTGGAATCAGGGACCCAAGAGCCTGCTTTGTTCTGTACCTACCTGTGACCTCGTTGGTTCCTAAGGTGTAAGAGAAAGCCCCCTTTACTTTCCCCCTCCACTTTTCTCAAGCAGAAGGCTTGCCTGGTAGCCAACACAGCTGGAAATGTGCTGAGTTTCGCCCGAAGCCAGCAAGTTTCAGATTCTCACCCAAGGCCCTTGATGTAGTACCTGGGTATCACTCCTGGTTATTCAGGCCCCCAACGGCTCTTTAGGTAGCAGATGATGAATTTTGCTAGGATTTTGCCCTTCCCTTCAAGGCAGCGGGTTCTCTTCTGGCCCAGGGCATGTTTAGAAGTGTCGTCTGGGAGGTAGGGCCTGGAAAGGGGACCTCATGACCTCACGACTCTGAGCAGTGCCTTATACTGCTGTGACTGAGCTGGTATCCAAGATGCCAGACAAAGTCTTCTTCACTCTTTCCTCTCCTCTCCTCACACAAAAGGAAGGGGTCTGTTGGAGCTGCAAGCTGTGCAGCCTGGGGGGTTAAGGGAGAGGTGATGCCAGCACTTTCTTAGCTACCCTAGCTGTTCTCTCATTAGATTGTGTGTTTCCTAATCCACTGGCTCTGGGTCTGGTTTGCCACTGGGACTCACCTAGGAGTTACAGTCCTTGTGGCCTAGACTGCCTTTCAAGTTTATTTAGAGCCCCAGAGTCTTTAGCCTGAGGTGGTGAGACTTTCAGGAACTCAAGTTCCAATCACTGAGATCAGCTATTCTCCTCTGCCTAGGGCTGGTTTAAATGCTTTCTTCATGGGCACACATCAGCCAAATTTATTCTGGTTTTTATTTCTGCTCTAATGGAACAACTTTGAGTTCAATGTCTCCCAATTTCTACGCGCTCTTTCTCCCCCAGCATACAGAATTATTCTCTGCACCATGCAGTAGCTGCTATGGGTTGGGGGAAATGTGGTGTCTGTGATTCAAAACTGTTTTTTCTACCTCTTCATTTTCTCTTTCAGTAACGTAAAGTTAAAATTGGATGCTGTAAGTACTTGCCTGAGTTTTGGTTTTTATGAAGGTGTTTTTTTCTTTTCTTTTGTTTTTTGTTAAATTGTCCTCTCAGTGGGGTGATCAGTGGAGCTTTCTATTTCAGCATCTTGCTCCATCTTTTCCTCCTGTCATTGGTATTTTGATAGGAATTGCATTAAATGTATAGATTGCTTTGGGAAGTATATTTTGCTGGATGTGATAGGTCACACCTGTAATCTCAGCACTTTGGGAGGCTGAGGTGGGAGGGTCACTTGAGCCCAGAAGTTTGAGACCTGCCTAAGCAAGATGGCAAAACCTTATGTCTGCAAAAAATAAAAGAAAAAATTAGCTGGGCATGGTGGATGCATTTGTAGTCCCAGCTACCTGGGAGGCTGAAGCAGGAGGATCCCTTGAGCCTAGGAGTTCAAGGCTGCAGTGAGCTAATTGTTCCACTGCACTCCAGCCTGGTGATGAAATGGGACCCTATATCTTAGAAATAAATTTAAAAAACGAAAAAAGTATAGGCATTTTAACAATATTAATTCTTCTAATCCATGAACCTGGCATATCTTTCCATTTATTTTGTGTCCTCTTCAGTTTCTTTCATTAGTGTTTTGTAGTTTTACTTGTAGAGATCTTCCACTTGGTTAAATTTATTCCTAAGTATTTTATTTTATTTTTGGTAGCGATTGTAAATCAGATAGCTTTTTTGATTTTTCACTGGTAGTATGTGTAAATGCTACTGATTTTTGTATGTTGAGGTTGTATGCTGCAACATCACTAAATACGTTTTTCAGTTCTGAGCTTTTTTGTGGTGGTGTCTTTAGGTTTCTCTAAATATAAGGTTATTGTGGCCATAGAAAAGAATGAGTTCATGTGCTTGCAGGCACATGAATGAAGCTGGAAGCCATCATTCTCAGCAAACTAACATAGAAACAGAAAACCAAACACCACACGTTCTCACTCTTAAGTGGGAGTTGAACAATGAGAACACATGGACACAGAGAGGGGAACATCACACACCAGAGTTGTGGGGAAAGGGTGGGAGAGCATTAAGACAAATACCTAATGCATGCGGGGCTTAAAACCTAGATGATGAGTTGATATGTGCAGCAAACCAACATGGCACATGTGTACCTATGTAACAAACCTGCACGTTCTGCACATGTATCCCAGAAGTTAAAGTAAAATAAAAAAAAAATTATTTTGTCTGCAAACAAGGATAATTGGATTTTTAAAATTCCAATTTGAGTGCCCTTTCACTTCTTTCTCTTGCCTGTTTGTTCTGGCTAGGACTTGCAGTACTATGTTAAATAAAAGTGGTGGAAGTCTTATCCTTGTCTTGTTTGAGATCTCTTTGGAAAGACTTTCAATTTTTCCCTGTTCGTTCAGTATAATATTAGCTATGGGTTTGTTATGTGTGGCCATTGTTGTGTTCAGGTAAATTCCTTCTGTACTCAGTTTGTTTAGAGGTTTTATCATGAAGGGATTTTGAACTTTATCAATGCGTTTTCAGCACCCATTGAAATGATACGGGTTTTGTCTCTGATTTTGTTGACGCGATGTATCATGTTTTTTGATTTTCATATGTTTAACCATTCTTGATTCCCTGGGATGAATCCCACTTGATCATGATGAATTATGTTTTTGATATGTTGTTGAATTTGAGTATTTAATATTTTGTAGAAGATTTTTGCATTTATGTTGATCAGGATTATTGGCCTATAGTTTTCTTGTTTGTTGTGTCCCTGTCTGATTTTGGTATCAGAGCAGTGCTTGCCTCATAGAATGAAGTTGCAATCGTCTCTTCCTCTTTAAGTTTTTGAATTAAAAAAAAAAAAAAAACTGTTGTGTTTTGAGAGTCTTTGCCTGTTCGCTGTTGAAATAATATGAAACATTTTCTTGATATATTGAACAAGAACAGAGCTGAATAAGCCAGCTCTACTGGAGCATTAAAGAAAATTCTTTACCATTATGTAAGGTTTAAATGTAACTGGCACGAGGGTGCATGCTATGTAAAACATAATAAGATTACTGCTGCTATACCAAGTACTTCCAGTCTCTCCTCAGGTTCTGTTGAAATACTGGTAATATTAATAGTTTTATCAGAATTCTTCATGTTAAAAAAATCATTTAAAAAGAGAAATCAAAATTGCTCACTAATCATATATTCAACTCAAACTTTATCTACTTAAATTAGTTTTATTTGTCTCCCACTTGTAAACCTGTATTTCACTAAAACCAGAGCAATAAATCTTCCATACTTAAGTATCTTCCTTGCCTAATGATTTAAGGGAAAAATACAAAATGATTATTAAAGAAAAATATATGAACTAACACATCCTTTTGTTTTAAATGTTTTAAGGTTTAAAATATTTAGTATTTTATTCAGTATAAATATTTAGTATTTTATTATAGTTTGTAATTTCTAGCAGGAACACATGATTTGAATGAATATCCTAATGGCAAACCATAGTAAAATATTCAGCTGCATTTGGGAAAGAGGGATAGAGATGATCTTCAAAGCCTTCTAGTTGTCTTGATCAGAGGTACACTTGTTTGTATTATTGTAACATTTATTAGGTGATCTAGTTTGCTTTTCCTTCACCTAGGGAGTTTTACTTGTCCAAAGGGCATTTTGCTTCACTTAATTGGCTGACAATTTACTGATGAGATTTATAACTTTTTGGTTGCTCTGGTGTTTTGACATATTTGCTGTGTTCTGGGCCACATCCTGGAAGGACCACCGTAACTTCTGTTTCCTGCATGGCTGCAAGAACCTCTAGATCAAGCTTGTCAAGCCCATGGGCCATATGTAGCCCAGAACAGCTTTGAATGTGGCCCAACACAAAATTGTCAACTTTCTTAAAACATTATGAGTTTTTTTGCGATTTTTTTTTTTAAAGCCCATCAGCTCTTGTTAGTGTTACTGTATTTTATGTGTGGCCCAAGACAATTCTTCTTTGAGTGTGGTCCAGGGAAGCCAAAAGATTGAACACCGCTGCTCTAGATCACTAAGAATTTCATTGCATCCAGGCATTTCTGCCATTCCAGACATTGCTCCAGGAAAATTACCAGGCATTCCCCTGGGAAAGCCACCTTGAAAAGAGCCATACTGAGCTCCTGAATGTCATCTGGCTTCTTCTGCCTCTGAGCTCTCTCATGATCTTATGGAGCCTTCTTTAACCCTTTTTATTCTTTCTTTGATTTCTTGCTCTTGATACTTCTATTCAACCTTTCTCTAATGTTCTGCAATTTTCTTGGCCCTCAGTTGAACTTCTTTCAGCATTGCACTAGCATCTTTATCACAATCTAGTTTATAGTCAGGGGCAAGATTATAGCTGCTGCTTTCCAATGGCCCAGAAATTTGTGTGCTTTCCTCACCGCTTGTAAGGCTGAGCCTTATCAGAATTTATTTCATTTGTTCTGTCAGTCTCGAATGGCAATGTTTGGCTTCTGTAATGTGATAAAGACACTGACTCTCTTGACATACAGAATGGTCAAGTGAGGATTCAGCTTGGTGGCATCTGTGAACAAGACAGTGGCTTTCTGTAGTGCACCTTTATCTGGGGCTTCAATGGCAGCCTCGCTTCCTCTCCTCTCCCCTCCCCTCCCCTCCCCTCCCCTCCCCTCCCCTCCCCTCCCCTCCCCTCCCCTCCCCTCTCCTCCACTCTCCTCCCCTCTCTTATCTTTTTTGATATGGAGTCTTGCTCTGTTGCCAGGCTGGAGTGCAGTGGCATGATCTCAGCTCACTGCAACCTCCGCCTCCTGGGTTCAAGCGATTCTCCTGCCTCAGCCTCCTGAGGAGCTGGGATTACATGTGTGCACCACCACGCCTGGCTAATTTTTGTATAGTAGAGATGGGGTTTCACCATGTTGGTAAGGCTGGTCTCGAACTCCTCACCTCGTGACCTGCCTGCCTCAGGCTCCCAGAGTGCTGGGATTACAGGCGTGAGTCACTGCACCTGGCTGCAGCCGCTTTCTTACCATTTGCCTGATCTTCATCTTCTTAGTTATATTTACAGTTTCATTTCCCATTTCTTGAGAGGCATCAGTATCTGGTTCAATCACATCTTCATTGTTGATTTCTAGATCACTTTCCTGACTTAATGGTTCATCTATCTTTTTGTTTTCCTTTACTTTCCTACTCTGTTTTTTTCCTTGATATTTTCTTCTGATTCAACTTTGCAAATAACAGATAATACTTTAGCCTCCATGTTCTCCACCCACTTCCTCAGGAAGCGCATTTTTTTTTTTTTTTGGTATGCAGAATGTTTGGATCCTGCTGAAGCTAGCTCACTTAGTTGTCGTCAGTGATCAGGATGCAGAGGGCGTGACTGAGGAAGGTGTGGCCTGATGATGGGCCCAGATGCTGGCTCAGTTTGACTGCATAGAAAGGGGGAAGAGTTCTTTACATATTCTAGATACTAGTCTGTGTCAGATGTGTGGTTTGAAAATATTTTCTTCCAGTCTGTAACCTGTCCTTTTATGCTCTTGACAGTTTTCTTTTTTTGAACAGAGAAATAGTTTTTAATTTTGATGAATTCCTATCTGTTAATTTTTCCTTTCATGGATTGTCCATTTGGTGTCAAGTCTGTGGATTTTTGGCTAACCCTAGAAGTTGAAATTTTTATTCTGTGTTATATTTCTAAAAGTTTTACAGTTTTACAATTAAGATGTGATCCATCTTAAGTTAATTTTTATAGAATGTTTTAAACTTAGATTGAGGGTTATAGTTTTGTTTATGGATGTCCGTTTGCTTTGGTATCATTTGTTGAAAGGGTTATTTTCTCCCATTAAATTGCTATTGCATCTTTATAGAAGATTAGTGGCATGTGTTTGTATGGATCTGTTTATAGGTTCTCTGTTTCATTGATCTATATGTAAATTCCTTTGCCAATACTGCACAGTCTTGATTAGTTATATAATAAATCTCAAAATCAAGTAGACTGTTATTTTCACTTTATTCTTTTTCAAAATTATTTTTAGCTCTTCTAGTCTCTCTGCCTTTCCATATAAGTCATTTTTATGGGAATCATATTAAACCTATTTACCAATTTGGGAGAATTTGCATCCTTTTATTGAGTCTTCCATAAGCATAGTATGATATTTGATATCTTTATCTGTGTTTTTTAGTTTTCTACGTACAAGTTGTGTGTCTGTTTTGTTAGATTTATATCTAACTGAATCACTCTTTTTGAGTGAGTGTAAATGGTGCTGTGTTTTTAGTTTCAGAATTTATTGCTAGCATATAGCAATATAATTGATTTGTGTATGTTTATTTGTATCTGCAACCTTTCAGAATTCTCTTGTTCTAGGCGGCATTTTAATTTTTTTTGTTTCTAATCTTGTATGCTTTTTATTTACTTTTTACATTTTTACCTTATGGCACTGGATAGAGTTCCCAGCAGTATATTGATATGAGTGTTGAAAGTGGACCTTGCCTTGTTTCTGATCTTGGGAGGAAAATATATACATTCTTTCACCACTAATTAATGTTAACTATAGGTTTTTTTTTTTTTTTTTTTTTTTTGAGACGGAGTCTTGCTCTGTCTCTGAGGCTGGAGTGCAGTGCCATGATGTCAGCTTAGTGCAACCTCCGCCTCCTGAGTTCAAGCAGTCCTTCCACATCAGCCTCCCGAATAGCTGGGACTACAGTATGCCTGGTGAATTTTTGTATTTTTAGTAGAGATGGGGTTTCACCATGTTGGCCAGACAGGTCTTGAACTCCTGGCCTCAAGAGATCTGCCCACCTTGACCTCCCAGAGTGCTGGGATTACAGGCATGAGCCACCGCTCCCAGCCAGCTGTAGCTTTTTTTGTAGGTGCTTTCTATCAGGTTGAGGAAATTTTCTGTTTTGGTGTTTCCAAGAATTTTATTTTTATCATGAATATGTGTTGAATTTTGTCATATTTATTTTCTGTATTAATTGATATGATTATATGATTGTTTTCTTTAAACTATTAATGTGGTACATTACATTGATTTTTCTGAATATTGAAGATGAATTGCATCCTTAGAATAACCCTCACAATGCCTAACTCTTACATATTACTGAATTATATGTAGTAATAATTGATTAGGCATATTTATACGTATATTCATGAGGAATATTAGTCTGTGATTTTTTATATTGTCTTTGTTCAATTTGGGTATCAGGGTAGTACCAGCTTTTAAAAATGTATTGAAGAATATTGTTTTCTTTTATTCTTTTTAAAATTTTCTTAGAGACAGGGTCTCACTCTGTCACCTAGGCTGGCATGCGGTGGTGTGATCATAGGTCACTGCAGTCTTGAACTCCTGGTCTTAAGTGATCCACCGTAGCCTCCCAAGTAACTGGGATTACAGGCACATGCCACTGCACCTGAATAATTTTTAAACTTTTTAATAGAGATGGGGTTTCTACAAAATGCCCAGGCTGATCTCAAACTCCTGGGCTCAAGCCATCTTCCTGCCTCTGCCTCTGAAAGTTCTGGGATTACAGGTGTGAGCCACTGTGCCTGGCCCTCTTCTGTTATTCTATGGTAGAGATTTGGTAGAATTAGAGCTAATTCTTCTGCAGTCATTTGGTAGAATTTAGCAGTGAAGCCATCTGGGGCTGCAGAGTTTTTAGGAGTTTTCAAAATATAAATTAAAATTTCTTAATAGTATATAGGACGTTCAAATTATCTATTTTAGATTGAGTGAGTTGTGGTAGTTGGTGTTTTTCAAGGAATTGGTCTATTTCCTGTAAGTTGTCACATTGATGTGTGTGGAGATTTTTATAGTATTTTTAAAATAAACATTTTGATATCTGTGGGATCTGTAATGATACCCTGTTTCTTTCCTGATACTGATAATTTGCATCTTCTCTATTTTCTTCTTTGCCTGACTGGAAATCAATTGATTATATATATATTGTCTAGTACCAGCTTTATATTTCATTGATTTTCTCTGTTTCTTTTCTGTTTTCAATTTATTGATTTCTACATTGTATTCCTTCTTTCTGCTTGCTTCAGTTTTATATTTCTCTATTTTTTCTAATTTCTTGAGGTGGGAGCTTAGATTATTGATTTGAAACTTTTCTTCTTTAATAATATGTGTATTTAGCTGTCATAAAATTTCCTTTCAGCACTGCTTTATGTGTGTTCCATAAATTCTGTTATATTGTATTGTCATTTTCATTCAGTTTGGTATAATTTTTTATTTGCCTTGAGAATTTCTTTTTGCATGGATTACTTAGAGTATATTGTTTTGTTTCTAAACGTTTAGAAATTTTTTTTTGTTACCAATTTTTAGTTTCAATGCATTGTGGTTGGAGAAAATATTCCATGTACGATTTCATTTCTTTTAATCTTAATGTTTTTTTTCCCCCAAGATATGATCTTTCTTGGTGTATGTCCTCTTGGTGTATGTCCTTGGTGTACACACTTGAAGTGAAAGTATATTTTGCGGCCGGGCGCGGTGGCGCAAGCCTGTAATCCCAGCACTTTGGGAGGCCGAGACGGGCGGATCATGAGGTCAGGAGATCGAGACCATCCTGGCTAATACGGTGAAACCCCGTCTCTACTAAAAAATACAAAAAACTAGCCGGGCGAAGTGGCGGGTGCCTGTAGTCCCAGCTACTCCGGAGGCTGAGGCAGGAGAATGGCATGAACCCGAGAGGAGGAGCTTGCAGTGAGCTGAGATCCGGCCACTGCACTCCAGCCTGGGTGACAGAGCAAGACTCCGTCTCAAAAAAAAAAAAAAAAAAAAAAAAAAAGAAAGTATATTTTGCTTTTGTTAGGTGGCTATTCAATGACTGTTGCTAGATCCTGTTGGTTGTTAGTGTTGTTGAGTTTTTCTTTATCATTGCTGATTTTCTGTCTAGTTCTATACCTCTCTGTAATTGTGGGTTTACCTATTTTTATTCCTGTCAGTGTTACTTCATATATTTTGTAGCTTTTGTTTGGTGCATACACATTGATAATTGGTACGTCTTGGTGGTTAATCCTGTGTCATTAAATAAGGTATCTTTTTGTGTTTTGTAATTTTTTCTTTTTTGCTTTGGAGTCCACTTTATCTGATATTAACTACTGCTTTCTTTTGATTAATTTTTGTATAACATATCCTCCTGTCCTTTTACACTCAGCTAGCTTGTATCACTGTATTTAGAATGAGTTATTTTGTGGACTCCATATAGGTTGGTCATATCTACCTGTATACTCTGCCTGTCTCTGTCTTTGAGTGCATTTATATAATTTACATTTAGTGTAATTATTGATGTATTAGGATTTAAGTCTGCCATTTTATTTTGTTATGTTCTGTTCCCGTTTTCTCTATAAAATAATTTTTTATTTTTCTCTTTTCTTTGTCCTGCCTTCTTGTGGTTTAATTGAAATTTTGAAAAGAATTCCATTTTCACATGTACACATGTCTAGATATATAGTGTTTTTGAATATATCCCTTTGTAGAGCTCTTTTAGTAGTTACCCCTAGGCTTATATCATATATGCAGAACTTATAGTCAGCTGTTATTGTCATTTTTTCCAATGGAGTAAATTATAGAAACGTTATCTTCTTTTATATCACTTTACTCTTTGATAATATAATTGTATCAGTTATTTTTCTACATAAACTAAGAATCATATAAGTTAGTACTATAGTTTTTGCTTCAACCATCAAATCTAATTAAGAAAATTCAAGAGAAAAATGAAAGTCTATTATATTTACCCATGGATTTGCTTACATTTTTTCCTTCTTAGTGTAGTTCCATGGTTTTTTGTTTTATCATTTTCTTTCTGCTTAGAGAATTTTCTTTCACCTTTATTTTTAGGGTATTTCTGTTGGTGACAAATTATTTTCATTTTCCTTCATCTGAAAATGTTTTGATTTCTCTTCCATGCCTGAAATGTATTTTTGGTAGGTATAAGAGTCTAGATTGACAATGCTTTCCTTTCAGCATTTGACAAATGTGCCACTTCCTTCTGTCTTCTATATTTTCAGTGAAAATTATAGGAATTTGTATTTTAAATATTTTATACGTATTTTTCAAAAATCTAGAATGTAAAATACATGTAACATTTACCATGAGTGACGTTTAGTACATTCATAATGTTTTACAAACATCACCGTTATTATGCTCCAAAACGTTTTCATTTCCACAAACAGAAACTTCCAAGCCCCTTAAGCAGTCACGTTTTTTCATCCTCCTGCTCCTGACAACCATTTGACTTCTTTCTGTCTCTGTGTATTTGCCTATTCTGAATATTTCGTGTACATGAAATTATGTAATAGGTGTCTTTTGCATCTGTCTTCTTTCATTCAGTATATTGTTTTCTGAGTTCATTCATGTACATTCCTTTTTATGACTGAATAATGTTTCACTGCAATTATACACCATTCTTTTTTTTTTATTTTTGAGATGGAGTCTCGCTCTGTCTCCCAGGCTGGAGTGCAGTGGCACCATCTCACCTTACTGCAACCTCCACCTCCTGAGTTCAAGCGATTCTCCTGTCTCAGCCTCCTGAGTAGCTAGGATTATAGGCACCCGCCACCATGCCCAGCTAATTTTTGTATTTTTAGTAAAGACAGGATTTTGCCATGCTGGCAAAGCTGGTCTCAAACTCCTGACCTCAGGTGATCTGCCTGCATTGGCCTCCCAAAGTGCTGAGATTACAGGCGTGAGCCACCGTGCCCGGCTGGATATATACCATTCAATAATATGAACAGCTCATTTATTTATCAGTTGATGGACATTTGGGTTGTAAACAGCTTTTGGCTATTGTGACTGGTGCTGCTATCTTTTATGGTTTCGATGAAAAATTAATATAATTTTTTTCACTATAGGTAAAGTGTTGTTTCTCTCTTGTCAATTTTTTCTTTGCCCATAGTATTCCAAAATGACTATGTTGTAACTTGTTGTGTATTTCCTTGGTTTTCTTCCTGCTTGGGATTCATTCAACTTCTTGAATGTGTACCTTTATGTCTTTTTCCAAATTTGGAAGTTTTGTGTCATTTTTTAAATTTTACATTTCAAATTAGACTTTATTTTTTAAAGAGTTTTAGGCTTCCAGAAATATTGTGCAGAAAGTACAGGCTTTTCCTCTCCACCCCCCACTTCAGTTTTCCTATTATTAACATCCTGCATTATTGTGGAACATTTGTTATAATGGATGAACCAGTATTGATACACTATTAATATTATTATTTACATTAGGGTTTACTCTTTGTGTTGTACAGTCCTAAGGGTTTTACCAAATGCATAGTGTTATGTAGCTGTCGTTACAGTACCATGCAGAATAGTTTCACTGCCCTAACAATGCCCTTGTGTGCCACCTGTTCATCCTTTCCCACTTCCCCTAGGAACCTTGGCAACAACTGTTTTTTTTACTGTCTCTATGGTTTTGCTTTTTGTAGAATATCATATAGGTGGAGTCATACAGTATGTAGCCTTTCAGATTGATTTCTTTCACTTAGCAATATGCAGTTAATGTTTTCCCTATGTTTTTGTGGCTTTATAGCTCATTTCTTTTTATTGCTGAATCATATTTCATTGTATGGATGTGCTACAGTTTGCTTATCCATTCACCTGTTGAAGGACATCGTAGTTGCTTCCAAGTCTTGGCATTTATGAAGAAAAATGCTATAAGCTTTTGTATGCAGTTTTTTTGTATGGACATCAAATTTTCAACTCATTTGAGTAAATACTTAGGAGTGTAATTACTGGATCATATGGTAAGGCTATGTTTAGTTTTGTATGAAACTGCCAGAGTGTCTTTTAAAGTGACCATACCATTTTGTATTCCTACCAGCAATGAATGAGGTTGCATCACATCCTCACTAGTATACCATTATTTCTTCATGTACTTTTTCAGTCCAACTGTCCCGTGGGGCAGTTCTGATACCACCAGAGAAGGCTGATGGAGGGAGTCCTATTAATGCTGGTTAGGGGTGTAAATCCAGATAATCCAGGCAATCTCCACTGCCACTGTGTGGTGGGAGCTTGTTACTAGCTACTGGAGAAGGTTTTCGGGTCCCCAAACAGCCAGCCATCTCTTATGCTACCCCAGTATGGGTCTGAGTGCTTCGTTACTGCCTGATGATGGTGAAAGTCTAGTATCTCCAATTGACCTTGCTTGTGTGGGTGGGGATTAGGTCACAGTTTTTTGGAGTTGGGGGCAGAAAGGGGTGCTGTTTGACAGCAGTATAGTGGTTATTGTTTAAAAGTTTTCTGTCTTAATAGGATGACCTTTTCCTGGTTCTTTGGCTAGAGAGAGCAAGTTTTTGTTGGAGTTTCTTTCTGTCTGTGCCTGTTGATGCTTCCAGGTTTCCAGCTTCTTCACTTTCAAATAGCCTGATATATATGCAAAAAGATAAACTAGGGAATTCACCACTATGTTTTTTTGTGTCTCCCACAATCCCTAGTTGGTCTGCCTTCTTCTCTCTACCTTTCAGAATATTTTTATTTTGGTTATGTATGTATATATTATATTCCAGAGTTTTTAGGTATGCACTAGGTGTTTATTTGGAGGAATACTGAAATGTATGTTTCTTTCATCTTCTCAGAAGTGTATGCTGAGCGTGTATATTTTAAAGCTTTTTACTATCAATTCCTTTTTTTAAAAACAGATAAACAATAGTCATCATTTAGCTATGGTTACATGCGGTTGCATTTTAAATCCTTTTTTAAGTCCCTCTATTCTCCCATATTAGGATTTTACGTTAGCATATGCTCTTTTATTATGAGCCAACACACAGAATTTATTACTGTAGTCTAATTGCTTATAGCCTTCATTGGGATGATTATTGGTGGTAGTGTGGGCCACAGAGTATAAAAAATATTTAGGACGTGTGTGTGTGTGTGTGTGTGTGTGTGTGTTTAAGACAGGTTCTTGCTCTGTCACATAGGCTGGAGTACAGTGGTGCTATGATAGCTCACTATAGCCCCAACTTCTGGGCTCAAGTCATCCTCCCAAGTAGCTAGGACTACAGGTGTGCACCTCAGCCTCCCAAGTAGCTAGGAGTACAGGTGTGCACCATCACACCTGGCTAACTTTTTAATTGTTTGTAGAGACAGGGTCTCCCTATGTTGCCCAGAGTAGTCATGGACTCCTGACCTTTAGCAGTCCTCCCACCTCAGCCTCCTAAAGCACTGGGATTACAAGCATGAGCCACCAAACCTGTAAGCCATTCATGTTTTATTTGAAGAGCATTTTATACATCAGGAGATAGGGTGAAACATTGATTGGAAAACTGACGTGTTTTTTTTTTTTTTTTTTTTTAAATACGCTACTTATTCTTTAGGGATTGGAATCAAATTATGGTAAATAACAAAGTAGAAACAGTTTTGGAAAGAGTAAAAGAAGACATATTTTAGAAGTTCTCGAGTTGATTCACTCCTGTGAACATTAATGTTAGCTAGAATCTGATGATTGTTTTTCCAGCTCAGAGCTAGATAATCTGTAAGTTGTTGGTTAGATGATGATACTAGTTTTGGAGATATGTGACAAGTTTTGTACATAATACTATATCTGGAGAGTGAATTGATGGACCATCTCTAATCTATAACTCTTTTAAAATTTAAAGTTTTATTTTTGCAGTGCTAAAGATCATGGTTGTCTCCTGAGGATAGATTTTGATTGCATATGGCCATGAAATTCCTACCTAATATACTTTGTACAGCTCTGCATACTTAATGTGCAAAGTGGTTGCTGTAGCAGGAGATCTACTATGTTTCTGTGCTGAGATCTGATTGCTATTTTTGTATATATGAATGTTAATCACAGTTTATTTTTTCTAATGGGAAATATTTTCTCTTTTACAGGGGATCTTTCCTGCAAATTACATTCACTTGAAAAAGGCAATTGTCAGTAATAGGGGGTGAGTAATTGGCCTTACTAAATTTATTTACAATTTTTATAGGCTATAGAGGAGGATTGTTTTTCTTTTTGGTTCATAGTATAAAATATACCATTGACATGTTTTCCTGGCAAAAATGTACATGCTTTATCATGTAATTCTAAGGGAATAATGTTTTCTTAAAATACAGACAACTTTAATCTGTTTTCTTGTATACGAAAGAAGTGACGTTAGCTGTGAATTTTATAAAATAAATTAGGCATGCAGTATGTTTTAAAAAATTAAGTACTATTTTGAGCATAGTCATTCATAGGGTAGGAGTTAAAGAAAAATATGTCATTTTGTTTTTACAAAGTGAAAGAGACTTTTAAAATTTTTTATTTGCAAGTTGAAATTGAAAAAGTTTAAAGGTATACCTTAACCATAAGAAGACAATATACAAAACGGTTTATCACAAATTTTAAAAACAAAGCAATCTCCCTAAAAAGAGACAAGAAATAAATATATCAAAGTGTTACCACTTGTTTTTGCATGTTGGGAATATGAATGAGTTTTCAAAAAATTCTTTATCGTGTTCTGTTTTTAAAAATAGTAAGTATTATAGTTTTGATTTTATTTTTCAAAATTTATTATTTTAAAACATAAAATGTAGGTACTATATAATTTGTAACCAAGGTAGCTTCCTAAAGTAGAAATACTGTTCTTGATTGGAGGGTGAGTAAGCATCAGAGTAACCTTCTGGTCAGTTAGGGTTCATTCAGGAAAATAGAAACATGAGTCACTTTATGAGGTGGAATTTAATGTGGGAAATTATTTACACACGTTTGAAGAGTGAAAGAACAAAAGAGGAAATCCTGATGTAACCCATAGATTATAACTGCATAAAGCGGTCTACACATTAATGGTGGGGATACAAAAGATAGTGGGTTGGGGATACCGAAACCCAGGAACACAGAAATTAGATCTAGAGACACTGGAGCTCAGAAATTTGAGGAGGAAATATCAAATAGCTACTGTTGGTATGTGTAAAGAAGGTGGTAATGAGGCTGTTTTGGGGAATGCCAAAAGCAACTGGAGGCTGGAACCAATTTTCACTGAAAGAACTTGTTTACAGGAACAGCAGGAAACACACTTCTTTACCTTCTTTTCCCCAGTATCTTTCTAATGCTCCCAGCTGGCAATGGAGACTGCAAAACACAGCTTGTGGATTTTAGCCTCATGATTAGTACTTAGAAGAATAGATTTGGGCCGGGCGCGGTGGCTCAAGCCTGTAATCCCAGCACTTTGGGAGGCCGAGGCGGGCGGATCACAAGGTCAGGAGATCGAGACCACAGTGAAACCCCGTCTCTACTAAAAATACAAAAAATTAGCCGGGCGCGGTGGCGGGCGCCTGTAGTCCCAGCTACTCAGGAGGCTGAGGCAGGAGAATGGCGGGAACCCGGGAGGCGGAGCTTGCAGTGAGCCGAGATCGCGCCACTGCACTCCAGCCTGGGCAACAGCGTGAGACTCCGTCTCAAAAAAAAAAAAAAAAAAAAAAAAAGAAGAATAGATTTGGAGATGATAGTTATTATTAATTGTCTTGTATGCCTTCCAATATAAAATTTGTGTTGGGGAAATAGTAAGAATATAACTTGGAAGATTCTGATATGAATCCACAACCAGCATACTTCTTATTCTTCTCCTTCTCCTTTTACAAAACATGTAAAGCCATAAGGACATAAAAAAGAAAAACAACTTATACATCTCATGTTTATGAACCTTTGCGGCAAATAATCTGCCATCTCAAGTTTATAAGTAAGGACTATCAGAAGTATCGAGCCTGGATAGAAGTGTGAGAAAAGGAAAAGAGAGTATTTCGACTTGGGATTAGCAGAGCATATATTTTGGAAAGTGCTTAAAAACATTTTCTGAATGTGAATGGCTTATCACAAAATTCAGAAATAATATCCTTGATTTATCAGTAATGAGGCTGATCAGAGCTGAAAGTGGGCAGAAGCTATGAGGGACCAAGGTGAGAAAAGGAGATATAGATAGTATCTAGGGATTCTGAAATAGAGTGCCTTAGAAAATACCAGCAAAATAATACACTTTCTGATGATAAGGAACTTACCCTAAGTTCATGAGTCATATGTCCCATTTATAATAGTTACAAAGGACATTGGGGAACACTTTGCTAGCAGAAGAATCCCCACCTGGATTCAGTTTGCTTCAGGAAAGTAGAAGTGTTGTGGCTGTACATAAAATTACACACAGAGAAGCCATATTTGCTGGAAGTGGGATGTAAATCTTAGAAAGCTATTTAGAATTTACTTCCATATCCAAATGTCCAATAAGTTGGTGGTCCAGAATAAAAATTCTAATATCTGGAGAAAATATTAAAAAACAATTGTCTACAGGCACTGGAGAACAATTGGTTGGGCAAGACCAATCTTGAGGGGCTGTGATCTTTGATGGAAGGGATGTGCACAAGGAGAGATTCATGTTTACTTTGGCCTTTTTCTCCAGAGAATTTTTCATTTTACTATGTTGTAGTGGAATAGAACCCAACCAGAAAGTAGTAGTCTTTCATGACATCAGCAGTTTGGCAGAATAAGAAGTTTCAGCTCTCATCCCCCTACAGAAACACAGATTTAACAATGGTATACCAAGAAAAATACCTTTATAAGAGGTCCAGTATCCAGTGAAGAAGTTGCAGTACTCCAGAGGAGCACAAAACAGAGAGTAGACACATTGAAATGGCTAAGAAGAGCAATTTCACTCTTAGCTTTGTCAGTCCCTTCTCCCAGCTGGTTAAGAGAGAATTTGTCCCAGACTGTGACTCCTCCAGTGGGGCAAAGAACAAGTGGACTGTACAACAAACATCTCTAGCATTTGTGGGTGCTGCTTGAATGACCTCTTTCTATCCCACCTCACCCAGAGTGCTGGAGTAGCCAGCATAATTTAAACCTGCGGGGGAAGCTAAGAACAAAGAAAGGGAGTGAGAGGCTCACTGCAGCTTGCTTGTCTCTGCAAGATTGGAAAAAGTGCACAACCCTCAGATTTCTGTAGGAGGGAGGGAGAGGAGTGGGAGCAGTAGCCCGTCATTTCAGTGCCTCACTCTAGAGAAAAGTGGAGGGCAGGCAACTGTGGCCAGTAGAGCTCTGCAGGGTTGGGAGAAGGTGCATATCTGTGAATCTTCTGCTTCAGAAGGGAATGAGAAGAATGAAGCATGCATCCTGGAATTTTAGAGTACTGCCCTAGGGAAAAGAGATGGGCCTCTTACTGTGGCCATCGTTTCTTTGTGAGATTGGGAGAAGGCACACAACCCTGAGACTCTCAGGATGGATGGTGGAATGAAGTGCGTACATTCATAGAATAGATTTGAGAGGTTCCCAGAATCTGGTTGAGCTGATTGGTTGAGGGTCTTTGTCTATTGAAGTCAGTCCATAAAGACTGGGAGGAGTGGTTGTTTCTTCAAATGTACAGGCCCCAGAGCAAAGCTGCAAGGAAGATGAAGAATCAGGAATACATGACACAATCAAAGGAACAAAATAAATATTCAATAACAGATCCTAAAGAAAAGGAGTTCTATAAATTGCCTACAAGACAACTCAAAATAATAGTCTTAAAGATTACTTAACTAAATGAGTTACAAGAGGACACAGATAGACAACTAAATTAAATGAGGAAAATGAAAAGTGAAAATCATGAGAATACCAACAAAGAGATAGAAACCATAAGAAAGCAAAGAACCAAACAGAAATTCTGGAGCTGAAGAATACAATAAATAATACAAAAATTCTATAGAGAACTTCAACAGCATTCTTGATCAAATAGAGGAGCGAGTCAACTGGAAGATAGGTCATTTGAAATGATTCATTCAGAGAATCAAAAAGGAGAAAGAGTGAAGAAATCCTAAGAAACTAAAAGGACACCATCAAGCAAACCAATATGCTCAATATGGGATTATCAGAAGGAGGGCAAGAGAGAGAGGAAGAGGGAGAGCAGGAAGAGAAGTGAGCAGGAAACTTACAGTGGCTGAAAACTTCCCAGATCTGGGGAGGGAAATGAACATTGATCCTTGAAGTCCAAACAACCCTTTAAGAGGAATCCATGCTGAGACGCATTGTGGTCAAATTGCCAAACGTCAAAGAGAATTTTGAAAGTAGCAAGATGAAAAGGACTTGTCTTATATAAGAGAACTTCCATAAATCTGCTGTTAGCAGATTTCTCAGCCAAAACCTTATAGACCAGAAGGGAACAGGATGATATATTTAAAATACTGAAGGAAACAAAAAAACTGTCAACCAGTACCCAGCAAAACTGTCCTTCAGAAATGAAGTAGAGAGAAAGGCTTTCCCAGATAAACAAAAGCTGAGGGAGTTCATCACCACTAGACCTGCCTTATAAAAAAATGCTAAAAGGAGTTCTTTGAGTTGAAACAAAATGATGCTACACAGCAACAAGAAAGCATACAAAAGTACACAATTCACAGGCAAGGGCAAATATATACACATATACAGAATATTTGAATACTGTAAAGATAGTGTATAAACAGTCTAAGAGTTAAAAGACAGCAGTATTAAGAATATAACTACAAAAACTTGTTAGTAGATGCACAATATAAAATATGTAAATTGTGTCATGAACAATAAAACATTTGTTGTGGGAATTAAAGTCAGGTTTTTGTTTTTGATTTTTTTTTATAGCATGCAAATCTTTTAAGTTTAGCAAATATTAATTACTTTTAAGGGAACTATGAATAACGATTGGTTCTGTTTACATAGTTGGTTAATTAAGCTTTATTCTTATATATTCTTCCCTTCTGTTAGGTCACACAACTCTTAAGTGTTAAAACAATGTTCTGTTGAATTCTAGGTCTCCCAGCTGTTTTTGACTATTTGGTCACAATTCCAAATTGTTATTCTGACTGCTAAGTGATTTATTTTCAAAGTATTCCTCCAGTAATGTTAAAGGTCTAGTTTCTACCACTTCTTCTATTAAAGGAAATTTTAATTTTTTTTTTTTATCAGTTGGGATAAAAGCTTCAAACAAAAAACATCAGAAATGAATCACATAAAAAAGTAATCTTAGTTTTTATTTCAACATCCATATGAAATGCTTAGTTACCTTTATTTTTCCTTTTTTTTTTTTAAAGTTTGAAAAAGTTTTTTTCCTTCAACTTTTATTTTAACTTCCAGGGTATAGGGTTCCAGAATGTGCAGGTTTGTTACATAAGTAAATGTGTACCATGGTGGTTTGCTGCACAGATCAACCCATCACCTAGGTATTAAGCCCAGCATTCATTAGCTATTCTTTTTTCTTTTTTTTTTTAAGGAAATTATATTTATTCAGGCCTGAGCATTGCAATGGCAGTATGCAGGCCATCATAAACTGTGTGCCCATGTGCATGCTGAGGGAGGTAAGGGGATACAAATATTTTTTTTTTTTAATTTTTTTTGGTTATACTTTAAGTTCTGGGATACATGTGCAGAATGCGCAGGTTTGTTACATAGGTATACATGTGCCATGGTGGTTTGCACCATCAACCCATCATCTACATTAGGTATTTCTCCTAATGCTATCCCTCCCCTATCTCCCCACCGCCTGACAGGCCCCAGTGTGTGATGTTTTCCTCTTCATGTCCATGTGTTCTCATTGTTTAACTCTCACTTTTGATTGAGAACATGTGGTGTTTGGTCTTCTGTTCCTATGTTAGTTTGCTGAGAATTACGGCTTCCAGCTTCATCCATGTCCCTGCAAAGGACATGAACTCATCCCTTTTTTATGGCTGCATAGTATTCCATGGTGTGTATGTGCCACATTTTCTTTATCAGGTCTATCATTGATGGGCATTTGGGTTGGTTAGTTGGTTCCAAGTTTTTGCTGTTGTGAGCAGTGCTGCAATAAACATACGTGTGCATTTGTCTCTATAGTAGAATGGTTTATAATCTCTTGGGTATATACCCAAGGGATTGCTGGTTCAAATTATATTTCTGGTTCTAGATCCTTGAGGAATCGCCGCAGTGTCTTCCACAATGGTTGAACTAATTTACACTCCCACAAACAATGTAAAAGTGTTCCTATTTCTCCTCATCTTCTCCAGCACCTGTTGTTTCCTGACTTTTTAATGATCACCATTCTAACTGGCATGAAACAGTATCTCATTGTGGTTTTTATTTGCATTTCTCTAATAATCAGTGATGATGAGCTTTTTTTCATATGTTTATTGGCCAATAAATGTCTTCTTTTGCGAAGTGTCTGTTCATATACTTTCCCCACTTTTTGATGGGCTTCTTGTAAATTTGTTTAATCTTTGTAGATTCTGGATATTAGCCCTTTGTCAGATGGAGAGATTGCAAACATTTTCTCCCATTCTGTAGGTTGCCTGTTCACTCTGATGGTAGTTTCTTTTGCTGTGCAGAGCTTTTCAGTTTAATTAGATGCCATTTGTCAGTTTTGGCTTTTGTTGCCATTGCTTTTGGTGTTTTAGTCATGAAGTCTTTGCCCATGCCTCTGACCTGAATGGTATTGCCTAGGTTTTCTTCTAGGGTTTTTATGGTTTTAGGTCTTAGGTTTAAGTCTTTAATCCATCTTGAGTGAATATTTGTATAAGGTTCTGTAAGGAAGGGATCCAGCTTCAGTTTTCTGCATATGGCTAGCCAGTCTTCCCAACACCATTTATTAAGTAGGGAATCCTTTCCCCATTGCTTGTTTTAGTCAGGTTTGTCAAAGATCAGATGATTGTAGACATGTGGTGTTAATTCTGAGGCCTCTGTTCTGTTCCATTGGTCTATATATCTGTTTTTGTACTAGTACCTTGCTGTTTTGGTTAATGTAGACTTGTAGCACAGTTTGAAGTCAGGTAATGTAATGTCTCCAGCTTGCTATACGGGCTCTTTTTTGGTTCCATATTAAATTTAAAGTACTTTTTTCCTAAACTGTGAAGACAGTCAGTGGTAGCTTGATGGGGATAGCATTGAATCTATAAATTACTTAGGGCAGTATGGCCATTTTCATGATGTTGATTCTTCCTGTCCATGAGCATGGAATGTTTTTCCATTTGTTTGTGTCCTGTCTGATCTCCTTGAGCAGTGGTTTGTAGTTCTTCTTGAAGAGGTCCTTCACATCCCTTGTAAGTTGTATTCCTAGGTATTCTATTCTCTTTTAGCAATTCTGAATGGGAGTTCACTCATGATTTGTCTGTTTGTCTATTATTGGTGTATAGGAATACTTGTGATTTTTACACATTGATTATGTGTCCTGAGAGTTTGCTGAAGTTGCTTATCAGGTTAAGGAGATTTTGGGCTGACACAATGGGGTTTTCTAAATACACCGTCATGTAATCTGCAAACAGAGACAATTTGACTTCCTCTCTTTCCATCAGAATATCCTTTATTTGTTTCTCTTGCTTGATTGCCCTGGCCAGAACTTCCAATACTATGTTGAGTAGGAGTGGTGAGAGAGGGCATCCTTGTCTTGTGCCAGTTTTCAAGAGGAATGCTTTCAGCTTTTGCCCGTTCAGTATGACATTGACCGTGGGCTCATAAATAGCTCTTATTATTTTGAGATACTTTCAATCAATATAGTTTATTGAGTGTTTTTAGCATGAAGGGGTGTAGAATTTTATTGGACACCTTTTCTGCCTCTATTGAGATAATCATGTGGTTTTTATCATTGGTTCTGTTTATGGGATGAATTACGTTTATTGATTTGTGTATGTTGAACCAAGCTTGCATCCCAGGGATGAAGCCGACTTGATCATGATCGATAAGCTTTTTGATGTGCTGCTGGATTTGGTTTGCCAGTATTTTATTGAGGATTTTCACATCGAAGTTTATCAGGTATATTGGCCTGAAGTTTTCTCTTTTTTGTGTGTCTCTGCCAGGTTTTGGTATCAGAATGATGCTGGCCTCATAAAATGAGTTAGGGAGGAGTCACTCTTTTTCAGTTTTTTGGAATGGTTTTAGAAGGAAAGGCACCAGCTCCTCTTTGTATCCCTGATAGAATTTGGCTGAGAATCTGTCTGGTCCTGGGCTTTTATTGGTTGGTAGGCTATTAATTACTGCCTCCATTTCAGAACTTGTTATTGGTCTATTCAGGGATTTGACTTCTTCCTGGTTTAGTGGTGGAAGGGTGTATGTGTCCAGGAATTTATTAGTTTCTTCTAGATTGTCTAGTTTATTTGCATAGAGGTGTTCATAGTATTCTCTGATGGTAGTTTGTATTTCTGTGTGATCAGTGGTGATACCCCCTTTATCACTCTTTATTGTGTCTGCTTGATTCTTCTCTCTTTTCTTCTTTATTAGTCTGGCTAGCAGTCTACCTGTTTTGTTAATCTTTTCAAAAAACCAGTTTCTGGATCCATTGATTTTTTGAAGGGGTTTTCGTGTCTCTTTCTCCTTCATTTCTGCTCTGATCTTAGTTATTTCTTGTCTTCTGCTAGCTTTTGAATTTGTTTGCTCTTGCTTCTGTAGTTCCTTTAATTTTGATGTTAGGGTGTCGATTTTAGATCTTTCCTGCTTTCTCTCTGGGCATTTAGTGCTGTAAATTTCCCTCTACACACAGCTTTTAGTGTGTCCCAGAGATTCTGGTATATTGTGCCTTTGTTCTCTGGTTTCAAAGAACATCTTTATTTCTGCCTTCATTTCATTACTTACCCAGTAGTCATTCAGGAGCAGGTTGTTCAGTTTCCATGTAGTTGTGTGGTTGTGAGTGAGTTTCTCAATCCTGAGTTCCAATTTGATTGCACTGTGGTCTGAGAGACTGTTATGATTTCTGTTCTTTTGCATTTGCTGTGGAGTGTTTTACTTCCAATTATGTGGTCGATTTCAGAATAAGTGTGATGTGGTGCTGAGAGAAACGTATATTCTGTTGATTTGGGATGGAGAGTTCTGTAGATGTCTGTTAGGTCCTCTTGGTCCAGAGCTGAGTTCTAGTCCTGAGTATCCTTGTTAATTTTCTGTCTCGTTGATCTGTCTGTTATGGACAGTGGGATGTTAAAGTCTCCCACTATTACTGTGTGGGATTCTAAGTCTCTTTGTAGGTCTCTAAGAACTTGCTTTATGAATCTGGGTGCTTCTGTATTGGGTGCATATATATTTAGGATAGTTAGCTCTTCTTGTTGCATTGATCTCTTTACGATTATGTAATGACCTTCTTTGTCTCTTTTGATCTTTGTTGGTTTAAAGTCTGTTTTATCAGAGACTAGGATTGCAACTCCTGCTTTTTTTTGCTTTCCATTTGCTTAGTAAATATACCTCCATCCCTTTATTTTGAGCCTATTGTGTCTTTGCACCTGAGATGGATCTCCTAAATACAGCACACTGATGGATCTTGACTCTTTGTCCAGTTTGCCAGTCTGTCTTTTAATTGGGGCATTTTTGCCCATTTACATTTAAGGTGAATGTTGTTATGTGTGAATTTGATCCTGTCATTATGATGGTAGCTGGTTATTTTGCCTGTTACTTGATGCAGTTTCTTCATATCGTCGATGGTCTTTACAATTTGTTATGTTCTTGCAGTGACTGGTACCAGTTTTTCCTTTCCATATTTAGTGCTTCCTTCAGGAGCTCTTCTAAGGCAGGCCTGGTGGTGACAAAAATCTCTCAGCAGTTGCTTGTCTGTAAAAGATTTTATTTCTCTTTCACTTATGAAGCTTAGTTTGGCTGGATGTGAAAATCTGGGTTGCAAATTCTTTTCTTTAAGAATGTTGAATATTGCCCCCGACCCCTGCAACTCTCTTCTGGCTTGTATGGTTTCTGCAGAGAGATCCGCTATTAGTCTGATAGGCTTCCCTTTGTGGGTAACCCAATCTTTCTCTCTGACTGCTCTTACGTTTTTTTTCCTGCATTTCAACTTTGGTAAATCTGATAATTATGTGTCTTGGGGTTAGTCTTCTTGAGGAGTATCTTTGTGGTGTGTGGTGGTCTCTGTATTTTCTGAATTTGAATGTTGGCCTGTCTTGCTAGGTTGGGGAAAAGTTCTCCTGGATAATATCCTGAAGAGTGTTTTCCAACTTGATTCCATTCTCCCCATCACTTTCAGGTACACCAATCAAATGAAGGTTTGGTCTTTTCACATAGTCCCATATTTCTTGGAGGCTTTGTTCTTTTATTTTCATTCTTTTTTCTCTTATCTTCTCACTTTATTTCATTAAGTTGATCTTCAATCTCTGATATCCTTTCTTCCGCTTGATCAGTTCGGCTGTTGATATATGTGTATGCTTCACGAAGTTCTTGTGCTGTGTTTTTTAGTTCCATGAGGTCATTTATGTTCTTCTTTAAACTGGTCATTCTGGTTAGCAATTCTTCTAACCTTTTTTCAAGGTTCTTAGCTTCCTTGCATTAGGTTAGAACATGCTCCTTTAGCTCGGAGGAGTTTGTTATTACCCACCTTCTGAAGCCTACTTCTGTCAATTTGTCAAACTCATTCTCCATCCAGTTTTGTTCCCTTGGTGCCGAGGAGTTGGGATCCTTTGGAGGAGAACAGACATTCTGATTTTTGGAATTTTCAGCCTTTTTGCTCTGGTTTTTCCTTGTCTTTGTGGATTTATTTACCTTTGGTGTTTGATGTTGGTGACTTTTGGATGGGGTTTCTGTGTGGACCTCCTTTTTGTTAATGTTGGTGCTATTCCTTTCTGTTTGTTAGTTTTCCTTCTAATGGTTAGGCCCCTCTGCTGCATGTTTACTGGAGTTTGCAGGAGGTCCACTCCAGACCCTGTCCCTGTTTGCCTGGGTATCACCAGTGGAGGCTGCAGAACAGCAAAGATTGCTGCCTGTTCCTTCCTCTGGAAACTTTGTCCTAGAGGGGCACCCACCATATGCCAGCCGGAGCTCTCCTGTATGAGGTGTCTGTCGCTCCCTGTTGGGAGGTGTCTCCCAGTCAGGAGGCACGGGGTCAGGGACCCACCTGAGGAGGCAGTCCATCCCTTGGCAGAGCTTGAGCAATATGCTGGGAGATTCGCTGCTCTCTTCAGAACTGACAGGCTGGAACATTTGAGTCTGCTGACGCAGTACCCACAGCTGCCCCTTCCCCCAGGTGCTCAGTCCCAGAGAGATTGGAGTTAGATCTATAAGCCCCTGACTGGGGCTGCTGCCTTTCTTCTAGAGATGCCCTGCCCAGAGAGGAGGAATCCTGAGAGGCAGTCTGGCTACAGTGGCTTTGGTGAACTGCAGTGGGCCTCGCCCAGTTCGAACTTCCTGATGACTTTGTTTACACTGTGAGGGGAAAACCGCATGCTCAAGCCTCAGTGATGGTAGATGCCCCTCCTCACACCAAGCTCAAGTGTCCCAGGTCAACTTCAGACTGGTGTGCTGGCAGCAAGAATTTCAAGACAGTGGATCTTAGCTTCCTTGGCTCCATGGGGGTGAGATCCACTGAGGTGGACCCTCGGTTCTCTGGCTTCAGCCCCCTTTCCAGAGTAGTGAACGGTTCTGTCTTGCTGGCGTTCCAGGCGCCACTGGAGTATGAAAAAAATACGCTGCAGCTAGCTCAGTGTCTGCTCAAATGGCCACCTAGTTTTGTGCTTGAAACACAGGTCCCTGGTGGCATAGGTACCCGAGGGAATCTTCTGGTATGTGGATTGCAAGGACCGTGGGAAAAGTGTAGTATCTGGGCCGGAGTGCACTGTTCCTCAAGGCACAGTCCCTCATGGCTACCCTTGGCTAGGAGGGGGAATTCCCTGACCTCTTGCTCTTCCTGAGTGAGGTGACACGCTACCCTGCTTCAGCTCACCCTCTGTGGGATGCACCCACTGTTTAACCAGTGAGATGAGCTGTGTACCTCAGTTGGAAATGTTGAAATCTCCTGCCTTTTGCATTGATGTCGCTAGAAGCTGCAGACCGAAGCTGTTCCTATTCTGCCATCTTGCCATAAAGAAAGAAAGAAAGCAAGCAGGTATTCTTCTTGATCCTTTCTCTCCCACCATCCCCCTGACAGGTCCCAGTTTGTGTTGTTGGCTCCGTGTATGTCTCCTTTTGGGAAATGTCTGTTCATGTCATTTGCCCACTTTTTAGTGTGGTTGTTTGTTTTTTTCTTGTAAATTTGTTTAACTTCCTTATAGATTCTGTCTCCCGTTCTATAGGTTGCCTGTTCACTCTGGTGATAGTTTCTTTTGCTGTGCTGAAGCTCTTTAGTTTAATTAGATCCCATTTGTCAGTTTTTGCTTTTGTTGCAGTTGCTTTTGGCATTTTTGTCATGAAATCTTTGCCTGTGCCTATGTCCTGAATGATATTGCCTAGGTTTTCTTCTAGGGTTTTTATAGTGTTGGGTTTTGCAATTAAGTCTTTAATCCATCTTGAGTTAATTTTTGTGTAAGATGTGAGGATCCAGTTTCAATTTTCTGCATATGGCTAGCCAGTTCTCCCAGCACCATTTATTAAATAGGGAATCCTTTCCCCATTGCTTGTTTTTGTCAGGTTTGTCAAATATCAGATGGCTATGGATGTTCAGTCTTATTTTTGAGGTTTCTGTTCTGTTCCATCAGTCTGTTTGCCTGTTTTTGTACCAGTACCATGCTGTTTTGGTTACTTGAGCCTTGTAGTATAGTTTGAAGTTGGGTAGTGATGCCTACGGCTTTGTTCTTTTTCCTTAGTATTGTCTTGGCTATTTGGGCTCTTTTTTGTTTCACAGGAATTTTAAAATAGTTTCTTCTAATTCTGTGAAGAATGTCAATAATAGGTTTATGGGAATAGAACTGAATCTATAAATTACTTTGGGCAGTGTGGACATTTTCACGGTATTGATTCTTCCTATCCATGAGCATGGCATATTGTTCCATTTGTATCCTCTCTGATTTCCTTAAGCAGTGGTTTGTAGTTCTCCTTGAAGAGGTCCTATACCTGTCTGGTTAGCGGTATTTCTGGGTATTTTATTCTCTTCATAGCAGTTGTGAATGAGAGTTCATTCATGATTTGGCTCTTTGCTTGCCTGTTGTTGGTGTATAGGAATGTCAGTGATTTTTGCACTATTGACTTTATCCTGAGACTTTGCTGATGTCGCCTGTCAGCTTAAGAAGCTTTTGGGTTGAAATTATGGGATTTTCTAGATATAGGATCATGTCATCTGCAAACAAAGATAATTTGACTTCCTGTCTTCCTATTTGAATACTTTCTCTTGCCTGACTGCCCTGGCCAGAACTTCCAATACTATGTTGAATAGGAGTGGTGAGAGAGGGCATCCTTTTCTTGTCCTAGTTTTCACAGGTAATGCTTCCAGCTTTTGCCTTTTCAATATGATATTGGCTGTGGGTTTGTCCTATGTAGCTCTTATTATTTTGAGTTATATTCCTTCAATATCTAGTTTATTGAGAGTTTTTAACATGAAGGGATGTTGAATTTTATTGAAGGCCTTTTCTGCATCTATTGAGATAATCATGTTGTTTTTGTCTTTAGTTCTGTTTATGTGCCTAATTACATTTATTGATTTGCATATGTTTAACCAGCTTTGCATCCCAAGGATGAAACTGACTTGATCATGGTGGATAAGCTTTTGATGATCTGCTGGATTCAGTTTGCCAGTATTTTGTTGAGGATTTTTGCATTGATGTTCATCAGGTATATTGGCCTCAAGTTTTCTTTTTTTGTTGTATCTCTGCCAGATTTTAGTATCAAAGTATTGATGGCCTCATAGAATGAATTAGGTAGAAATCCCTCCTTTATCATTGGTTTGAAATAGTTTTAGTAGAAATGGTACCAGCTCTTTTTTGTGCCTCTGGTAGAATTCAGCTGTATATCCTTCTGGTACCGGGCCTTTTTTGCATGGTAGGCTATTTATTACTGCCTCAATTTCAGAACTTGTTATTGGTCTATTTAGGGATTCAGTTTGTTCCTGGTTCAGTCTTGGGTGGGCATATGCATCCAGTAATTTATTCATTTCTTCTAGATTTTCTGGTTCATGGACATAGAGATGTTCATAGTATTCTCTAGTGGTGGTTTGTATTTCTGTGCCATCAGTAGTGATATCCCCTTTTAATTTCTGATTGTGTCTATTTGATTCTTCTCTCTTTTTTTAATGAGTCTAGCTAGCAGTCTATTTTATTAATTTTTTCAAAAAACCAGCTTCCAGATTCATTGATTTTTTTTTTTTTTTTAAATCTCAATTTTTTTTTACTTCTGCTCTGATGCTGGTTATTTCTTGCTTTCTGCTATCTTTGGGGTTTCTTTGCTCTTGGTTCTCTAATTCTTTTAGTTGTGATGTTAGGCTGCTCATTTGAGATCTTTCTGGCTTTTTGATGTGGGCATTTAGTGTTATAAACTTGTGTCTTAACACTGCTTTAGCAGCATTCCAGCTATTCTGTTACATTGTCTCTTTGTTCTCATTCTTTTCTTTTCTTTTTTTTTTTTTGAGACGGAGTCTCACTCTGTCACCCAGGCTGGAGTGCAGTGGCGTGATCTCGGCTCACTGCAAGCTCCGCCTCCCAGGTTCACGCCATTCTCCTGCCTCAGCCTCCCCAGTAGCTGGAACTACAGGCGCCCGCCACCACGCCCAGCTAATTTTTTTGTATTTTTAGTAGAGACGGGATTTCACCGTGTTAGCCAGAATGGTCTCGAGCTCCTGACCTCATGATCCGCCCACCTCGGCCTCCCAAAGTGCTGGGATTACAGGCGTGAGCCACCGCGCCCGGCCTGTTCTCATAATTTTCAAAGAACTTCTTGATTTCTGCCTCAATTTCATTATTCACCCAGTAGTCAATTCAGGAACAGGTTGTTTAGTTTCCACGTGTTGTGAGGGTTGGAGGGAGTTTCTTAACATTGAGTTCTAATTTGATTGTGCTGTGGTCTGAGAGACTGTCTTGATTTTAGTTCTTTTGCATTTGCTGAGGTGTGTTTTACTTCTGATTATGTGATCTATTTTAGAGTAAGTACCATGTGGCAATCAGAAGAATGTATATCCTGTTGGTTTTGGTTGGAGAGTTCTCTAGATATCTATCAGGTTTGCTTGATCCAGGCTTAGTTCAGGTCCTGAATATCTTTGTTAATTTTCTGTCTTGATGATCTAATATTGTCAGTGGGGCATTAAAGTCTCCCACTATTATTGTGCAGGAGTCTAAGTCTCTTTGTAAGTCTCTAAGAACTTGCTTTATGAATCTGGGTGCTCCTGTATTGGGTGCATATGTATTTAGGTTATTTAGCTCTTCTTATTAAATTGAACCATTTATCATTATGTAATGCCCTTCTTTGTCTTTTTTGATATGTGGTAGTTTAAAGTCTGTTTTGTCTGAAAGTAGGATTGTGATGCCTGCTTTTTTTTGTTTTCCTTTTGCTTGATAAATTTTCCTCCATCTCTTTATTTTGAGCCTATGTATGTCTTTGCACGTGAGATGGGTCTCCTGAAGACGGCATACCAGTGGTCTTAACTTTTTATCCATCTTGCCATTCTGTGTCTTTTAATTGGGGCATTTAGCCCATTTACATTTAAGTTTAATGTTGTTATATGTGAATTTGATCCTGTCATGATGTTAGCTGGTTATTTTGCAGACTTGTTCATGTGGTTGCTTCATAGTGTCACTGTTCTTCTGTGTACTTCAGTGCATTTTTGTAGAGGCTGGTAATGGTATTTTCTTTCCATATTGAGTGCTTCCTTCAGGAGCTCTTACAAGGCAGGCCTGTTGATGAATTCCCTCAGCATTTGCTTCTTTGAAAAGGATCTTACTTCTTCTTCGCTTATGAAGCTTAGTTTGGCCAGATGTGAAATTCTGGGTTGGAATTTTTTTTTTTGAAGAATGTTGAATACTGGTTTCCAATCTCTTCTGGCTTATAGGGTTTCAACTGAGGGGTCTGCTGTTACACTAGTGGGCTTTCCTTTGTAGATGACCTGTTCTTTTTCTCTGGGTGCCCTTAACCCTTTTTTCTTTCATTTTGACCTTGGAGAATCTGATGATTATGTGTCTTGGGATTGATCTCGTGGAGTTTCTTATTGAGGTTCCCTGGATTTCCTGAATTTGAATGTTGGCCTGTCTTGTTTGGTTGGAGAAGCTCTCCTGGATGATATCCTGAAGTATGTTTTCCAACCTAGTTCTGTTCTCTCCATCTCTTTCAGGTAACTCAATCAGTTGTAGGTTTGGTCTTTTTACGAAATCCCATGTATCTCAGAGGTTTTGTTCATTCCTTTTCATTCTTTTTTCTATATTCTTGTCTGCCTGTCTTATTTTAGAAAGGTAGTCTTCAAGCTTCGAGATTATTTTCTCTGCTTGGTGTATTCTGCTATTGATACTTGTGATTGCATTGTGAATTTCCTGTGTTTTATTTTTAGCTTCATCAGGTCAGTTGTGCTCCTTTCTAAAGTAGTTATCCTCATTATCAGCTCTTGTATTATTTTTTCATGATTGTTAGCTTCTTTGCATTGGGTTAGGACGTGCTCCTTTATCTCAACGAAGCTGGCTGAAGCCTGCTTCTGTCAATTCCGCCATCTCAGCCTCAGCCCAGTTCTGTGCTCTTGCTGGAGAGGTATTGCAGTCATTTGGAAGAGAAAAGGTACTCTGGCTTTTTGAGTTTTCAGCATCACCCCTCCTTACACTCTAGACAGTGCAGCTCAGGGAGAGATCTCTTCCACTGGTGACACAAGCATTCCTTTGGCTGCCCCATCTCATGTCTTACTGGGTCATGTGCACCCCAAGTCCACCAGCTCTGAGCCCAGCACAGCCCCAGGACTTGCCCAAAGACTGCAGTCCTTGTGGCCTAGACGGCGTTTCAGATTTGTTCAGAACCCAAGGGCACTTTAGTGCACTGGCGGTGGGGCTAGCCACCACTCAGGTGCCTACTGCTGGGGTGTAAGATTACCCTCTGGCTGAAGCTGCTCTAAGAGCCCCCTCCATGGGCACTGGCCAAATTCTGCCATGTGTTACATTCTGCTGTGATAAGGAATCACTGAGTTCCAATGCAAAGCCCTACAATCACTTTGTTCTCCCTCCCCCAAGCACACAGATGATCTTTCCATGTGCCAATGGTGGATAGGGATTGGTGGTGTAGGCAATGCAAGTAAGCCTTTCTTATTCTCTTCAACGCTTCTTTCCTTGATATCATGTTAAAACGAGGTGCTCTGTCCACTCACCTCTAATTTTTGGTTCTTAAGAAGGTGCTTTCTTGCATGGGTGGTTGTTGAGTTTGGTGTTCTGCAGAGGATGATTGCTGGAGGGTTCTATTTGGCCATCTTGCTATGCCTTCCCTCATTCGTCCATTTTTATTTGGATTGTCTTTTTGCTGTGGAATTGAGTTCATTATATATGGTGGTTATTAATCCTTTGTCACATGAATAGTTTGCAAATATTTCCCCCTTTCTATAGGTTGTTTTTTCACTTTCTTGATTGCCTCTTTTTCTGTGCAGAAGCTTTTTAGCTTGATACAATCCCATTTGCCTGTTTTTGCTTTTGTTATTTTTCCTTTGAGGTCTCACTCCAAAAATCTTTGCCCAGACAATGTGCTGAGAGTTTTCCCAATGTTTTCTTCTAGTGATATCATAGTTTCAAGTCTTACATTTAAGTCTTTAATCCATTTCAAGTTGACTTTTGTATGTGGTGAGAGATGGAGTTTAGTTTCATTGTTCTACACATGGATATTTAGTATTCCTAGCACCATTGACTAAATATACTGTCCTTTCTCCAATGTATGTTTTTGCCACGTTTGACAAAAATCAGTTGACTTTATATGTGTGGATTTATTTTTGTTCTCTAGTCTGTTTCATTGCTCTATGTATCTGTTTTTAATGCCAGTACCATGTTGTTTTGGTTACTGTGGCTTTTAGTATATTTTGAAGTCAGGTAGTGTGATGCCTCCAGCTTTGTTCTTTTTACTCAGGATTGCCTTAGCTATTTGGAAAATTTTGTAGTACCATACAAATTTTAGGATTTTTCTATTTCTGTGAAGAATGTAATTGTTTTTTGAGAGAGAGAGAGAGATTGCATTGAATCTGCAGATCACTTTTGGTAGTTTGGTCATTTTTACAATATTCTTCCTATTCATGAACATGGATTTTCTTTTCATTTATTTGTGCCCTCTTCAGTTTCTTTCTATCAGTGTTTAATAGTTTTCCTTGTAGAGATCTTTCACTACCTTGTTTAATTTATTCCTAGGGATCTTATTATTTTTTTGTAGCTATTATACATGGGCTTGCTTTTTGGTTTCTTTTTCTGCCAGTTTATTGATCTCTTGAAGTGCTACTGATTTTGGCAGGTTGATGTTATGTCCTGCAACTTTACTGAATTTGCCTTTCAGTTATAATTAATTTTCTGGTAGAGTTTGTAGAGATACATATGATCATGTTGTTTTCAAACAGAAACAGTTTTACTTCCTCCGTTCCAATTTAGATGCCCTTTGTTACTTTCTCTTTCCTTGAGATGAATTCCACTTGATCATGAGGTACCACCTTGATACTCTTTGACACAATCCAAAAGTATTCTCTGTATTACCAGGCAGAGACTCTTGTTCTTTTTCCTTACTTTCTCCCAAATAAGCAGAATCTCCCTCTCTGTGTTCTGAGCCATCTGAAGCTGGGGATGGAGTGACATAAGCACCTCTGTGGTCACCACCACTAGCTCTGTGCTGGGTCAGACCTGAAGCTTGCATGGCACTGAATGTCACGCAAGGACTACTATAGCCAAACTCCCTGGCTACTGTGTATGTTTGCTCATGGCCCCGGTGCTCTACAGTCAGCAGGTGGCAAAGCCAGCCAGGCCTGTGTCCTTTCCTTCAGGATGCCATGTTTCCTTAGTTCCCAGGTGGGTCCAGAGGTGATGTCCAGGAGCCAGGAACTAGTAAAAAACCTTAGTGTTGCGGGAAGTCAGGGACCCCGAATGGAGGGACCGGCTGAAGCCATGGCAGAAGAACATAAATTGTGAAGATTTCATGGACATTTATTAGTTCCCCAAATTAATGCTTTTATAATTTCTTATTCCTGTCTTTACTGCAGTCTCTGAACATAAATTATGAAGATTTCGTGGACACTTATCACTTGCCCAATCAATACCCTTGTGATTTCCTATGCCTGTCTTTAATCTCTTAATCCTGTCATCTTTGTAAGCTGAGGAGCATGTATGTTGCCTTAGGACTCTGTGATGATTGCGTTAACTGCACAGATTGTTTGTAGAGCATGTGTGCTTGAACAATATGAAATCTGGGCACCTTGAAAAAAGAACGATAACAACAATGTTCAGGGAACAAGGGAGATAACCTTAAACTCTGACTGCAGGTGAGCTGGGTGGAACAGAGCCATATTTCTCTTCTTTCAAAAGCGAATAGGAGAAATGTCACTGAATTCTTTTTCTCAGTAAGGAACATCCCTGAGAAAGAGAATGTGCCCCTGAGGGTAGGCCTCTAAAATGGCCACTGTAGAGGCGGCTGTCTTTTATCGTGGAAGACAAAGGGATGAAATAAGCCCCGGTCTCCTGTAGTGCTCCCAGGCTTATTAGGACGAGGAAATTCCTGCCTAATAAATTTTGGTCAGACCGGTTGTCTGCTCTCAAACCCTGTCTCCTGATAAGATGTTATCAATGACAATGCGTGCCGAAACTTCATTAACAATTTTAATTTCGCCCCGTCCTGTGGTCCTGTGATCTTGCCCTGCCTCCATTTGCTTTGTGATATTTTATTACCTTGTGAAGCATGTGATCTCTGTGACCCCCACACTATTGGTACACTCCCTCCCATTTTGAAAATCTCTAATAAAAACTTGCTGGTTTTACGGCTCAGGGAGCATCACGGAACCTGCTGACATGTGATGTCTGTCCTGGACACCCAGCTTTAAAATTTCTCTCTTTTATATTATTTCCCTTTATTTCTCGGACCAGCCAACGCTTAGGGAAATAGAAAAGAACTCGTGAATATCGGGGGCGGGGTTTCACCCAATACTTTAGAAATCTACTTGGTGTTCTATTGTGCTAGGTAGCTGAGCTGTTACTGAAACAAGACACCATCCTTCCCCCTTTTCCTTCCCTTTTTCAAAGGCAGAGAAACCTCACCCTGTAGCCACTGCTGCTACAGGCCCACAGGCCCACAGCCCCACAGGGAGTACTGCCTGACTACTGTTGATGTTCCCTTAAGTCTTAAGGGCTCTTGAGTCAGCATGCAGTGAATCTTGCCTTGCCTAGGACTCACCCTTTGGGGCAGTGGCCTCCTCTCTGACCCAGGACAGTTCCAGAAATGCCATCCAAGAGCCAAGTCCTGGAATTGAGGGCCCCTAGAGCCCGCTTTGTTCCCTACTGACTGGTGACCAAGCTGGTACCTAAGGTGCAAGAGAAAGCCCTCTTTACTTTTCCCCTCAACTTTTCTCAAGCAGAAGTCTTGCCCTGTAGCCACCAGAGCTGGGAATGTTCTGTGTCTCACCTGAAGGCAGCAGCTCTCAGATTCTCACCCAAGGCCCTTGACATAGTACCTGGGTATCACTGGTGTTTATTCGTGGCCCAGGGGCTTTTCAGTTAGCAGGTGATCAATTTATTTTGGAATGGATCCTTCCTTTCAAGGCAGCGGGTTTTTTTCTGGCCTCGGTATGTTTAGTTTGGCAGGTTAGTAAGGTCTGAGAGCTAGGACCTGGAAAGGAGACCTTGTGACTGACTGGTGCCCTATCTTGCTGTGGTTGAGCTGTTATCCAATATGCAAAACAAAGTCTTCCCCACTCTTTCCTCTCCTCAAACAGAAGGGAGTTGTCTTTTGGAGTTGCAAGCTGTGCAGCCTGGGACTAGGAGAGGGGTGATGTCAGCACTCTCTTAGTTGCTTCGGCTCTTGTGCCATTAGGTCTCATGCACCTCCCGTCCACTGGCTCTGGGCCCAGTTCAGCACTCACACAGGAGTTGCAGTACTTGTGCCCTGGACTCCCTTTCAAGATTAGGGCCCCAAAGCATGTTCACAGTGGTGAGGCTTGCGGGAACTCACATTCCAACCACTGGAATTGTTGATTCCCTTCTGGCTACGGCTGGTTTACAATGATCCCTTAGTTGGTGGGTATCAACTGAGTTTCGTCTGTGTTGTTTTTGTGCTATAACAGAATAGCACTGAATTCAGTGCCTTAGAATTGCTGCAAGTTCCCTGTCTTCAGTGCACAGGAACCCTCTCTGTACTACTGCTGGGGGATTGGGAAGGAGTGGCATCGGCGATTCATGATTGTTCTTTATACCTCTTTAGTGCCTGTTTCAGCAGTGTGAAGTTAAAACCAGGTACTATATGGAGGTCTTCTGAGTTTTAGTTCTCATAAAGGTGCTTTTTTGGTGTGGATGGTTGTTAAATTGGTGTCCTTGTGTTGCAGGGAGAGGACAGTTGGTCGAGCCTTGTATTCTGGCATCTTGCTTTGTCCTCCCTGTATTGTCTCTCTTTTTTATTTTATTTTATTTATTTGGGTCTTTTTGTTTTTCATGGTTAGTATAGGTAGTAGTTTGTCAGTTTTGTTTACCTTCTTAAAAAACCCAGTTTTTATTTTGTGGCTCTTTGTATTTTTTTCCTCAATTTTATTTCAGCTCTTCATAGTTTATTTTCTTATATTTAGGTTTGGTTTGTTCTTGCTCATCTAATTATTTACACTCATTCTTGTTGTTTATTTCAGGTTGTTCATTTGAGAGCTTTCTACTTTTTTGATATTGGCATTGATTTCTATAAACTTTCCTCTTAATACCACTTTTGCTGTATCCATAGGTTTTAGTATGTTGTGTTTCTGTTTTCACTTGTTACAAGAAATGTTTAAATTTTATTGTTAACTTTTTCATTGAGACATTGGTTATTCTGAAACATGTTATTTAATTTGCATGTAACTGTAATTTTGAAAGTTTTTCTTGTTATTGATATATAGTTTTATTGTGGTCAGAAAAGATAGTTGATATGATTTAAGTTCTTTTGAGTTTGTTGAGACTTGTGTTGTGGCCTAACATACAGTCTGTTCTGGAGAATGTTTCATGTGCTGATGATACGAATGTTTACCCTTCAGCTATTGAATGAAATGTTCTTTAATGTCTGTTTGGTCCATTTAATGTAAAGTATAGTTTAAATCCAATGTTTCTTTGTTGATTTTCTGTCCAGATGATCTGTCTAATGCTGATAGTAGGGTGTTTAAATCTCCAAAACCAATTTGTTGGTTAATTTTTGCTTTTCCCACAATGGGGAGACTTAACCAATGGGATCCCTCTTGGTGTCATGTTTGACAGGCCCACAAGCATTTGCAGTGGTGCTGGATTCTAGGTGGATGTTCTCGAAGTGGCTGTGGGACTAGTGTTCTAGCTTCGGGGTGTCATGAATGTATTGCAGCACCTGGGTCTTGGGGTTTAGGTTTACTCTCTGTGGCAGAGTTGGATATAGATTGCTCACACAGCCAAGATTTGTGAATTTGAGGCACCCCTTAGCAGTATGGGCCGAGTGCCAGGTTTTAGTTGTGATTCTACTTCTGCCTGGCAGGGTACAGCACTGGCTTGACTCCAGGGAAGAGGTGTTCTGGAGGTTTGGGCCTAGGAGCAGGGTCCAGCTGCAGTTTGGCATCCTGATCCAGTGGAACTCAGGGGCAGGGCATGAAGCATCTTGTAGTAGTGACTCTAGACCATTAGATGGCGGGACTTTGCAGTATCTCAGACTGTGAGGTCAGGTACAGGGGCAGAATGTACCTGCCCTTGTAGAATGGTGAAGCACAGCTGTTGTTTGGTCCCTGGAGGGTACAGGGAACAGTACAGCAATGACTGCCCTCCCCAGGGAGAGCAGTCTTTCAGCAGCGTATGCACTAGGGGATGAGTTCACCTGCATGGAAGGCAGGATGCTAGTATTGCGTGGCCTATAGAGCAAGGTATCCAAGTTCAGACACCATTCTGTTTCTCTGGGACATGGGGTACTACACCAACTCAGTCCTGGAATGCACAGCTGCTCCACTTGCCAGGGCACCAGTTTTCCAGGGGGTGATGTGCTGCTTCAGCTGAGGCCTGGGGAGAGGTCTGACTGTTCTGGGTGACCCACGTATCATTTTCCTGGAATGCAGGGAGCTGCTTCAGTGGAGGTACTAGGGTGTGGAGCCAATCCCTAGTGGCCAAGGCACTGTTTTGTTTCAGCTTAGTTACTGGAGAGGCATGACTGTTCTAGGTGACCAAGGTACCGTGTTTTCAAGATGAGGATACTACTTCAGCTCTGGCCCACAGCAGTAGAGGGAAGGTTAGGTAGAGTGGTCCCATCTTTGCTTGTTTCTATGGGGAGGGGTCTAACAGTTGCTCACAACTTAGCTTGGGGATATCCAGCCATAGGTTTGTGATGGTTCTGTGTTGCCTCAGCCGCAGAGATGAAGGAATGCCACGTCTGTTCGCCCCCAAAGCAAGATACACTCCAGCCATAGTTCAGTTCCAAAATGGAGAAGTGTGATAGCCATGTGGGCCATAGGGGATGGGAGATGGTGTCACCTCCTTCTCTGGGGAAAGCACAGCTGTGTGGACTCCAGGCATCTCCCTCAGCTGGGTCTAGTTCCTATGAGGACTGCATTGGCCTGAGTGGTGAGGCCTGCAAGTGTCCAGGGTGTTAATGTGTGTTCCTGGTATCCTTTAGCTTAACTCCTTACTGTTGGGATAAGTTCCTCCTGGTTTCCAGCTGAGCCCAGTTGGGAGATGGGCCCGATGCTTCTTTCCATTCTCTACGTGGCCAAGTTTCTTTTTTCACCAAAGTTTGTATTGCTCCTTTGATGCACTCTGGCACTGTCCCTCAGTTATTTTTGTTAAAATGTAGTTGTCTTGGCCGGGTGCGGTGGCTCACACCTGTAATCCCAGCACTTTGGGAGAATGAGGCGGGCAGATCACGAGCTCAGGAGATCGAGACCATCCTGGCTAACACAGTGAAACACCGTCTCTAGTAAAAATAGAAAACAATTAGCCAGGCGTGGTGGCAGGCGCCAGTAGTCCCAGCTATTCGGGAGGCTGAGGCAGGAGAATGGTGTGAACCCTGGAGGCGGGGCTTGCAGTGAGCCGAGATTGTACCACTGCACTCCAGCCTGGGCGACAGAGCGAGACTCTGTCTCAAAAAAAAAAAAAAAAGTAGTTGTCTTTTAATTGTTTTGGCTCCCTTTATGAGGGAAACAAGTGCTAGAGGCTTTTAGTTGTACATCTTGCTTGGTAATCATTTCAAAATACATATTTTAAGAAAGTAGGAAAGACCTATGGAATGTAATAATGTTGAGATATTAGAGGCAAGACACGGATGTTCCCATTACCTGTCATGGTAATGATGTATTATTTTTATTACACTATTGCTTTTGATTTTCTAGATTTTTGCTTCTGTATTTATGTATGTGATTGGTCTATGATTTTTTCTTGTCATATCCTTTACTAATTTGGGTCTAAATACTATTCTAGTTTTGTAGCATGAGTGGAATAACCTTCACATTATTGCTAGACTAAAAAAGTGAATGTAGAGATTAACCCTTCTTTAAAGGTTTGATAAAACTTGTCTTTTAAAATGTCTGGGCCTGCTATCTTTTAGATAATGAGTTGGGTAGTAGGGTGGGTAGGGGAGAAAAACTTGATTACTGGGTTAATTCAGTTTCTTTAATGGTTTTTTTATTTATCCGGGTGTTCTATTTCTTCTTGAGTAAATTTTAGTACTTTATATTTTCCTGGAAATTTTTACATCCATATATTTTTTTTAGATTTATTACTATAAGCTTATTCATTGTATTTTTAAGAATATTTTAAAAATTTCAGATCAAATCTATGATTATGCTCATCCCTTTTATACTAATATTGCTTTTGTGTTTTTAAAAATTTTTCTTCACATCAATTTTTTCGGAAGTTTTTCTGCTTTGACTTTATAAAGAACCAGCTTTTTTATTTTGCTTATTCTTAATATTGTTTGTTTTCTATCTCATTAATTTGTTTCGGTTGTCATGAATGATAGTTTGTATTTTGTGTTTTTTCTTACCTCTGAAGTTTTGTACTTTTGTTTTTTGTTCTTGTCAATTCTGATGTTTATGCACTTAGCAAATTTGTTTTTAGTCTTTAAAAAAAAATTTTTTTTCTCTCCATAGGTTATTGGGGAACAGGTGGTATTTGGTTACATGAGAAAGTTCTCTAGTGGTGATTTGTGAAATTTTGGTGTACCCATCACCCAAGCAGTATACACTGCACCCAATTTGTTGTCTTTTTATCCGTCACCCCCTTCCCACCTTTTCCCTGAGTTCCCAAGGTCCATTGCATCATTCTTTTGCCTTTGCATCCTCATAGCTTAGCTCCCACTTATGAGTGAGAACATACGATGCTTGGTTTTCCATTCCTGAGTTACTTCACTTAGAATAATAGACTCCAGTCTCATCCAGGTTGCTGTGAATGCCATCAATTCATTCCTTTTTATTGTCTTCCATCGTATATGTATATACCACAGTTTCTTTATCCAGTTGTTGATTGATGGGCATTTGGGTTTGGTTCTACCTTTTTGCAATTGCGAATTGTGCTGCTATAGACATGCGTGTGTGAGTATCTTTTTTTGTATAATGACTTCTTTTCCTCTGGGTAGATACCCAGTAGTGGGATTATTGGATCAAATGGTAGTTCTACTTTTAGTTATTTAAGGAAACTCCACGCTATTTTCCACAGTGGTTTTTATTTTTAGGTTTATCTCATGCAAGAATTGAATATTATGGAATTCCCTCTATATAATACCTTAGCTGTATTCCACAATGTTTAATACTTAATATAAATTTACAAATTGATAGTCTCTCCAATATTCTCCTTTAGTTTTATAATGTTTCTCTTTTGCTATTCTGTAAATTATAGATTTTAGTGTAAAGCTAAACCTTATCACTACCTTTTTAAAAATAGGTGGGGAAACAATCACTGGGGAATGGAAGAGGGGAAAAGTCAATGAAGTTAAATTTATAAATGAATACATGACATAACAAGGAATAATATATCGTGGATATTATAGACATGTTTCTCTACTTGGTCACAGAAATTAATCTGCATTAGTGATTTCCTTACTTTACCACCCATTTTATAATTTCCTTGCCTTAGCTAGGTACTACTTAGCTGTGGTGTTTGAGCCCTTGATGGTTCAGTATGCAGAGGGATGCTGTACTCTTGCACTAACTTTTACCACAGAGCATGGTAGTATTATGATATTCCCTGGGGATCTTTTGGGTTCCATTCATACTTCTTCCTACTCTATTATATAGCACCAAAAGTATTTCTGTTAAAGACTTGTAAAAATCATGCCAACCAATGCCAAAACTGCCTCTGTTTTGTTTTTTGTTTGTTTGTTTGCTCAGTGGCAGGGGTAACCTGAACCTGAAATGGCCTCATGGGAATCTCAGCTTCGATATAATTGAATCATATTCTTATCTGGTGTATGCATGTTTCCCTTGAATTCTAAATTAGCAGAGCCAGAGTCCTCAAAGATAGAAAGCAAAAAATTTGCAAGTGAGTCATTACGTGTGAAAATGAGAAATTGTCCTTTACATTTCTACTTCATGTTTCTGGATCCATGTATTCTGGTTATGGGAGAAACATAACTTTATATTAGTTACTGGTTCAGAATAATTGTCTTAACGTGTGGATTGCCCCAACCTTTAAAAAGCTAGTATAATGAAGTCTTCTATAGTCTTGTCTATTGTTCTATACAGTGTGTTGCTCTGGGTGATGAAGTAATTAGTAAGATCAGTTAATCCGGTGAGTTTCAGCTCCTTATTTTCCTTCTTTTTGTTTAAAGTGAATTCCTTGCTCATATTCCAGTTTTGTATGCAAGAGAGTTATGGCAAATAAGGTATTAAATACTCTGCTGAAGATTATGTTTCCAGAAATGAAGCAGCCAGGGAAAGTAAGTCCAAGTCTCATCCTCTTTGTCATGAACGGGGTCAAAAGTATAAGCTTGCCTGTAGGCAGTTGGCTAATAAACTTGGAGTATGTGTACCACATCCAAGTCTCAGGGTTGCCCACTGCTACCGGTCCGTTCTGATTCAGTAGTTGTAGTGTCAGATTAGCCTCGGTGAGGGAAAGTTCATAGAGTTGAGCTCCTCTATAGCTGCTATTTCTTTCACAGCGTTCTTTTCAGGATGGCTGGGAAAGTAAACATTGAATTTACAGGACACTGGGGACAGTTATGGGGATGGTGTACGGTCTAAGGAAAATGGGCTTCTCTTTGCAAGATAATTCACTCAGGTGAGGTAATCTCACAGTATGTAAGCAAGGCAAGGATACCCTCATCAGCCCAGAAGGAGGGACTTTTTCTGATGCCAAAAGAAGGTTTACTAGGGGTGGAGCTCAGACTTTCCTAAGTTAGCCCATGTCTTTCTTCTATCTCTATTCTGATTCACAGGTTACTGTTATTTTTATGTTACTACCCTGCCTTTTATCTTAATTTTAATGAAAAGGCCATGAATTCAACTGATCTTGTAATTCAGCAATCCTTAGGATCAAAACTTGAGTTTGATTTTTGGCTATATGAGTGATGAAGCTGAAAGAGAAAATGAACTCTTGCATGAGCATCAGAAAAGTGAGCATTAAGCCTTTTGCAGTCCTGGTTTCCTGATTAGAGATTGTTCTTCCAAGTAGTATTTTGTATATATCAAATTGTCTCATCCATCTGTCAAAGTCAAATAAAAATAGAGAGACAAATCTCTAAACAAAGCATTTTATTTGGAAGGCCAGGCATAGTGGCACATACCTGTAGTCTTGGCTCCTCAGGAGGCTGAGGCAGGAGGATTACTCGAGCCCAGGAGTTCGAGGCCATTGTGCACTATGATCATGCCTGTGAGTAGACATTGCACTCCAGCCTGGGAAACATAGCAAGACTCTGCCTCCTTTAAAAAAAAAAAAAAAAAAAAAAAGTTTTATTTAGGAAAGCAGAATTGCCATTCAGGGTATACACACAGACAGGGTAGTCTTCTGTGTGTCTGAAGAAGAAACAGAAGGTTGGGGTTTTATTAGAGAAATGTTACATATTGTTTTGAAAGAAAACTTACACTAGAGAAGTTTTTGGGAGCTGGCAAGCTCTGATTGGTTGGATGAGTGATGGCAGTAGGTAAAACTGTTCTTAGAGTCATGGCAGTTCATTTCAGCAGCTACTAGGTAAAACTAGTCTTTTTTTTTTTTTTTTTTTTTTTTTGAGACAGAGTCTCACTCTGTTGCCCAGGCTAGAGTGCAAATGGCACAGTCTTAGCTTACTGTCACCTCTGCCTCCCCGGGTTCAAGTGATTCTGTTGCCTCAGCCTCTTGAGTAGCTGGAATTACAAGGCACGCACCACCACGCCTGACTAGTTTTTGTATTTTTAGCAGAGATGGGGTTTTACCATGTTGGCCAGGCTGGTCTCGAACTCCTGACCTCAGGTGATCCACCCGCCTCGGCCTCCCAAAATTATAGCGGGCCACTTTGGCAGCTGGCTTGTGATAGAACCCTTGGACAGGTGCTTTGTGCCCGAGTGCTTCCCTCCTCCCCCGACCCAGGCTCTTGACATTAATTTAGTTGGGTATGCCAAGATAATTCCAATTCATGTAATCAATTTTTATATATCCATTCTACATATGCTAGATTTGTTAACTCTTAGTTTGGATTAGAGTTAAAGGGAGAATCAGTAGATCAGCAGTACCTGGAAGATTTCTTGCTTTTGAGCATCCAGACCAAGAGTTTTTTTTTATTTTTAAAAAAGTTTGCCTATTTATTTGTTCATTTGTTTGTTCATCCATTTATTAATTCATTCTGTGACCTCATTCTTGGTCTTATTTAGCAAAGCTTTTCTCAAACTCAATCTCATGCTTTCCTCTAGGATGGAGACAGTATTAGACTCTGCTTCTAGTTATATATATTTTATTTATAAGTGTTATAGGAACCTTGACATTATCATAACCAGAGAGGGTTAGAGATCTGGGGCTCCAAATCTCTAATTTCAGTGGTTAGATGAAAGTGGGAATTGAAAGGGAATTAGCATGTGTGCCCACTATAGCAAGATTGTGAGAGTTGTTGAGAGTCAGCTGCCAAAGAATGGTAGGAAAGATGTGAGCACCTTATGGACTGTCGGTTGGAGTTGGTACAGCATTAGACAGCTGAGAAGAAGGAGAATCTTGGTGTCCTAAATTGTCCCATTATGGCATGGAATGAAAAACAGGTACTTCCTGGGGTTATATTTTCTTGCCTGTGTTACAGCACTACCTTCTAACTGGTCTCCCTGTTTCTATCCACGTTCCCCTACAGTTTATACTGCAACATAACTGCCAGAGTTGTTCTTTAAAAATATGTTAGATCATGTTACTCCTGTGCTTAAAACCTTCCAGCGACTCCCATCTCATGCAGAACAAACACTAAAGTTCTTACAAAGGCTTACAAGTTTTATGATGTGGCTTCCTGTCACCCTGTAACCTTCAGTGACACTGGTTTTCTTGCTTTTATTCAGTCATTTCAGGTATGCTCCTGCCTTGAGGCTTATGTTGTTTCTTATGCATGGGATGCTGTGCCTGATTAGCTTTGTCACTTCCTTCAGGCCTTTTCTGAAATCTTCTCAATGAAACATACCTTGACTACAGTATTTACTTCTGCCTTCTTCCTTCCCCTCACCAACTTAAAACTGGGTGCTCCCACAGGGCAGTGGGGACTGGAGAATGAGGAGGGATTGGTTAATGGGTACTGAAATACCATTAGATAGAATAAGATCTAGTGGTTTTATAGCACAACAGAATGACTATAGCTAACAATAATTTATTGTATATTTTGAAGTAGCTAGAAGAGAAGATTTAGAATGTTCTCAATACAAAGAAATGATAAATATTTGAGGTGATGGATATTTCATTTACCAAGGTTTTCTCATTACACATTGTGTGCTTATATCAGAATATTACATGTACCCCCTAAATATGTATAACTATTATACATCCATAAAAAATGAAAATAAAATAAGTACTGTATGGGAAATTTAGAAAAAGACTGCTGTCTCTGGAAATTGACTGTAGCTGCTACCAAGTTGTCTTCTTTTCAGTCTTTGCTTCTTTAAGTCATTGGTTTCCTTTTCTAAGTCTGGGTTGAAAGGAACTTAGGTCATAGCCCTGTGTTCCCCAGATGCAGGAAGGTTGATAAATCAAGCATCCATCATTTTACACTCACAGAATGGAGGACAATCTGTCTCTACATTCCACCTAGGGGAAGGGGATTATGAGGCAGAACAGAGAAGGAAAAAAATAATCCCACAATTGTCTGTAACCCTGCCATTTACTTCTTTTGGGATACCTATTAGCAGTAGATTAGAGTTTTTCCACCTCTCTCCCATGTACTCTTAAGTACTCACAGATACTTTGGGTCTCTTTTTTTCCCCTGACCTGCATTCTAGAGAGATTTCATCAGTACTGGCTTGCGACTGTTTTCTTTTGAATTCTTTCTAACATATATCCTCTCTATTGAGGTTTTCTTTTTTCATTGGCAATGTTTTTGTGTGATTTTATTGTGGTGAAATATATATATATATAATATAAAGTTTACCATTTCAATTCTTTAAGTGTACAACCCAGTGGCATCAAATACATTCACAATGTTGTGCAGCTGTCATCACAATTCATCTCTAGAACTTTCATTATCGCCAAAAGAATCTCTGTCCCTATTAAATAGTTACTCCCCGTTCTGCCTCTACCCAGCCCCTGGTAATCTCTATTCTACTTTCTGTCTGTATGAATTTTCATATTCTAGGTACCTAATATAAATGGAATCATAACATTTGTCTTTTTGTATCTGGCATATTTCACTAGCATAGTGCTTTGATGATTCATCCATGTTGTAGAATGTATTAGAATTTCATTCCTTTTTAAGGTTGAATAATATTCCATTGCACTTATATAGACCACATTTAAATTTTCCATTCATCTATTGATGGACACTTGAGTGTTAATAATTTTCGTTTGCAAGTTTCCTAGTTGATTCTATTGCATATCATCGTTTCTTGTTTTATTTGTGCTTGGTTCTGTTTCATACTTTTTCCTTTCTGAAATGGAAGTGATTCTTTTCATTTCTCTAAGCATCCTAAACATTTAAAAATGTTTATCAGGCCATTTCATAAAGTTAATTTTATCTGAAAAGGATTTACAGATGGCCCCCAGCGTATGATGGTTTGCCTTAAGATTTTTCCTCTTTACAGTGGTGCGAAAGTGATACGCATTCAGTAGAAACCATACTTTGGGTACCTGTACAAACATTGTGTTTTTTACTGTCAGTACAGTGTTGCACAAGTTATATGAAATATTTAACACTTTATTATAAAGTACACTTTTTGTTAGATGATTCTGCCAAACAGTAGGGTAATATGAGTGTTCTGAGTACATTTAAAGGAGGATAGGCTAAGCTATGGATGTTTGGCAGGTTGGGTGTATTAAATGCATCTTTGACTTCATGGTATTTTCAACTTACAATGGGTTTATGAGGATGTAACCCCGTTGTAAGTTGAACAGCATTTGTGTTATTTTTAAGCCTTTTAACATAATAGAGTCTTCATGCATTGTAGAATTTTGGATTTCAGAAGTGGATGATTTTGTTTCCCCTCTCCGTTTTTCCCTCTGAGCATATCTGTCTAGTGCTTGAGCAGTTACTGCTATCTGTCCCCTAACCTCCAGTGTGGAACCAGGTCCTTCAGCAGCACTTTAGAGCTTCTTCCCCACAGTGACATTGGGGCTGTGGTAGATTCTGACCCTTGGCTGAAGTGGGGAGGGGGCTGCTTAAGGTCCAGTCTCCTTAGTCCTGCAGCTTGCTGAAAACCATAGTCCTAAATGAGGTTTAATAGCAGTTGGTGTTGTGCCTCATGTTGGCTTTCTTTTCCAAAACTTCATCCAGTGAATCTGGCCTTGGTTCCCATCTCATTTTGAGCACTTTTTCCCTCCTTGTTATCCCCCTAAGTTCCTAGTCACCAGCGCTGGCTTTTGACTTCAGAGTCTAGAAGACCTGTGATTTCACCCTCGTTCACTGCTGTGTTTTTGTTGTTGTCATTGTTGTTCTGTTGTTGCTGTACTGAGATATTTATTTTATTTTGGATCTCAAAAATATTTATATTTTACCTATAATTGCTGTGTCTTTGGAGCTGAGGAAATATGTCAAAATAAGAATTTACTGAGCTATTTTGATAAGACATCTGTAAAAAATATAAAGTACAATATAAAATCTAGCTGATTTTGACATTTTATTCTAGAAACTCTTTGCTTAATTGTAAGCAATGAAAATTAAAGATTGAGAGTCAACAATAGCTACCATTTATTAAATATCCTATATACTAATCATTTTATTTGGTACTTCACACTTAACCACATCACACTTTGGTATCCCAGATTCATAGTGGAATTATCCACTTATTCCCGATGAGGAAGGCAAGGCTTTGAGAGTTCAAATACCTTTACTAAAGTAGCATAGCTAGGAAGTGAGGAAACTAGCAGTTGAGGCCAAATTATCATAAGTCCTATGTCTTAGAACTGTAAGATAGGAACAATCTCAGTTTTTTATAGATCTTAATGATTAAAGTAGCCAAAGACCTAATAGATGAAACTCCAAGGAAATTATATTTTACTTTCTCTTGCATATCATTTCTGCATTAATCTTACTAAAACACAACACTCCTTTAACATCGCTCATGTTTCCCTATTTCCATAGTGTCAAATTTAAAATCTCACAGCCTTGCAGTGAGTGCAGAGGTCCGGATCCACAGCCCCGACTTGGGCGGCTGCAGCCTCACTGGTGCAAGGCTCCTGCCTACTCCTTGCCCCCCAAGAGCCCAGGGAGGCCCAGGTCCACAACCCTGACTCGGGCAGCTGCAGCCATGCCCAAAACGGTGGGGCTGCTACCTGTAGCTCCTGGCCCTCTGGAGCATGCAGCCCCTGCTGTGCTCCCTCACAGCCTGGGGCTGGGGCTCTAGGTCCTTGCTGGGCCCCGGCCAGTGTCCAGGGCAGGGGCAACGTCTCCCCGAGCTCCCTCGGTGGCTCCAGTGCTCAGGGGTGGCCCAGAGCTCCCCCTCACCTGGCTTGGGGCCCTGCCCAGGATGGGCATCTCTAGGAGTGGCTCGCAGGCCTTGGGCCGGCCATTGGGAGTGATACTGTGCAGACCTATATGGGGTAGACCCTGGGGATGCGACCCTGGGCATGTGACCCTGGGCGGGCCTGTGCAGACAGCCTCCTCCAGAGGCGCAGGAATCCAGTGCTCTCTGTGAGGTGGGCATGGTGACTGCACTGCTGGCTGATCCCCGAAGTGGGCACCACTCTCACTTCCTGCCCCTGGCCCCTGAAGCGTGGCTCCAGCACTGCCTCCTCCCATCACCCTCCCTGCAGCAGTGGCAGGAGAGAGCAGTGACTTGGGGAGAGTTTCTGGAGCTGCAGAGGCTCCGGGCCTGGGGCTGGGTCCTGCCTGGCTGTGTAAGGGTGAGGGCAGTGCAGTCAGCCGCCTCCTGGAGGTAGGGCACGAGAGACTCACCACAGCTATTGCTGCTCCTGCAGCCACTCCTGCCTCCACCGCCCACGCCTCCCCACTACAGATGGCCTGCTGCCATCAATAGCATGAATTCTCTTTAATATGCCTTGCTCATTATTTTTTCTGTGCCACTTTTTATAGCATAGTACGGTCTTTAGGACTCTCTCTCCACCTGCTTGCCTTTCAGATGCAAGCCTCTTCTAGTAACTTCACTTTCTTCATGAATCTTTATCTGTCTGCAACAGTTTACAGTGAACCTTTTTAGAACATTAGATGTTATAGTTGATGTCACACATATAGCATCTATTTGTGCTTTATGTTTAAGTTTTGTTACTGAGATTGTGATTTCCGATTGTTTCTATACATCTCCTAATTATCTCCGCAGCATTCTTAAGATGTAGTATATGGAAATAACTTTAGAAATTGCAACGTTTAACCAGTAGCTTGAAGAAATAAAGGATGTCTTCTCATTCAATTTGAATTTGTGTAGCAAGTCATCATGACTTTCTTATGACATTTATCATTAGCTTCCTCTTTTTCATCTGAGAAGATCAATATGATCTATTTCAAAAAATGAAAGTAAATTAAACCACAGTTATTTTCCTGCTCCCATCTTCCCTAAATACTCAGCATGCTGATCACCACAATATTCGGGGTGGGGTGAGAAAAGTGAGTCTCTTGGGCAGTGTCTTACATGGCTGTTGGAGCCGGGTGCCTAATCATTGTGCTTTTACTTTCCGCTTTGAGAAATTGCAGGGTTATGGAGTTTCTCTTGTTGAGCTGTGCTGCTTTGTGGGAGGGGTGATGCAGGTAAAATGAAACTTCTTACTCTCTCCACTGCGTCTATTCTGGGTTTTTTGCCTCAGTAGTGTGCTGAAACTTTTCTGCGGGATTCCTAGACTCCCACAAAGGTGCTCTCGTCCACAAGTTGTTGTGAAAATTGATGCTTCTTGGGGGCATGTGACAATAGAAAGCACCTCTTCTGCCATCTTGCTGATACTACCTTTGTCACATTTTACTCTTAACAAGCCCTTGATGAAGGCTTTTATATTAATGAGCTTGTAAATTTGATGAATATAGATAATGCCATGGCATTATTTCAAGGTGACTTTTTGTGAGCTGTGGGGGTAAGTCACACAAAATAACACAGTAAAACCATGAGGCATAATCAGATAACTTATATATTCATCGATGCTCAATATTAATGCACTGAGTCATCTTTGAACACAGTGGTGCTTTGTCAGCTGCTTCTTGTGGAAACAAATAATACTTGATGCTAATTTTGTGGAATATATTTTCCTGGACGTTTTTTTTTCAGATGGACGATATTCCCCTTGGCTAATAAATGTGTATAAGTTACCTCAGTGTATCAGTATATCAAATCTTTGGTCATATAAAGTATTTTATTAACCCTCAACATTGGTGTAGACATTATAGAAATATTATCAAGTTAGTCTTCCTGCTTTCAGTAACTTTTCTTTCAGGTTACTTGTGTTAAGATCTGGAATTTTTACTGCCTTTTGAAAAGGTCCTATGAGAGCTGGTCCCAGTCATACCAGCTTTTTTCCATCGTGGATGTGTGAAATTGTTTTCCAACTCAGTGACATCTTACATACTTTTCTCATTTGCAGGTGACACCATAACTCATTTTCTCCCTTTGCACACACTTTTCATGTCATGATTTTTTTGCATGTATTGGGCCTTGACACTTCTTCAGAGAAGAGTTTATTGATCTGCTTATTGTAAATTGTATACCACAGCTAAAAATCTTTCATTGTACCTGTATTAGTCTGTTCTCATGCTGCTAATAAAGACATATCTGAGACTGGGTAATTTATAAAGAAGAGATTTAATGGACTCACAGTTCCACGTGGCTGGGGAGACCTTGCAATCACAGTGGAAGGCAAAGGAGGAGCAAAGTCACATCTTTTATTTATTTATTTATTTATTTATTTATTTATTATTATTATACTTTAAGTTGTAGGGTACATGTGCATAACGTGCAGGTTTGTTACATATGTATACTTGTGCCATGTTGGTGTGCTGCACCCATCAACTCATCATTTACATCAGGTATAACTCCCAATGCAATCCCTCCCCCCGGGCCCCCTCCCCATGATAGGCCCCTGTGTGTGATGTTCCCCTTCCTGAGTCCAAGTGATCTCATTGTTCAGTTCCCACCTATGAGTGAGAACATGCGGTGTTTGGTTTTCTATTCTTGTGATAGTTTGCTAAGAATGATGGTTTCCAGCTGCATCCATGTCCCTACAAAGGACGCAAACTCATCCTTTTTGATGGCTGCACAGTATTCCATGGTGTATATGTGCCACATTTTCTTAATCCAATCTGTCACCGATGGACCTTTGGGTTGATTCCAAGTCTTTGCTATTGTGAATAGTGCTGCAATAAACATACGTGTGCATGTGTCTTTATAGCAGCATAATTTATAATCCTTTGGGTATATACCCAGTAATGGGATGGCTGGGTCATATGGTACATCTAGTTCTAGATCCTTGAGGAATCGCCATACTGTTTTCCTAATGGTTGAACTAGTTTACAATCCCACCAACAGTGTAAAAGTGTTCCTATTTCTCCACATCCTCTCCAGCACCTGTTGTTTCCTGACTTTTTAATGATTGCCATTCTAACTGGTGTGAGATGGTATCTCATTGTGGTTTTGATTTGCATTTCTCTGATGGCCAGTGATGATGAGCATTTTTTCATGTGTCTGTTGGCTGTATGAATGTCTTCTTTTGAGAAATGTCTGTTCATATCCTTTGCCCACTTTTTGATGGGGTTGTTTGTTTTTTTCTTGTAAATTTGTTTGAGTTCTTTGTAGGTTCTGGATATTAGCCCTTTGTCAGATAAGTAGATTGCAAAAATTTTCTCCCATTCTGTAGGTTGCCTGTTCACTCTGATGGTAGTTTCTTTTGCTGTGCAGAAGCTCTTTAATTTAATGAGATCTCATTTGTCAATTTTGGCTTTTGCTGCCGTTGCTTTTGATGTTTTAGACATGAAGTCTTTGCCCATGCCTATGTCCTGAATGGTACTACCTAGGTTTTCCTCTAGGATTTTTATGGTATTAGGTCTAACATTTAAGTCTCTAATCCATCTTGAATTAATTTTCGTATAAGGAGTAAGGAAAGGATCCAGTTTCAGCTTTCTACTTATGGCTAGCCAATTTTCCCAGCACCATTTATTAAATAAGGAATCCTTTCCCCATTTCTTGTTTCTCTCAGGTTTGTCAAAGATCAGATGGCTGTAGATGTGTGGTATTATTTCTGAGGACTCTGTTCTGTTCCATTGGTCTATATCTCTGTTTTGGTACCAGTACCATGCTGTTTTGGTTACTGTAGCCTTGTAGTATAGTTTGAAGTCAGGTAGCGTGATGCCTCCAGCTTTGTTCTTTTGACTTAGGATTGTCTTGGAGATGCGGCCTCTTTTTTGGTTCCATATGAACTTTAAAGCAGTTTTTTCCAATTCTGTGAAGAAACTCATTGGTAGCTTGATGGGGATGGCATTGAATCTATAAATAACCTTGGGCAGTATGGCCATTTTCACGATATTGATTCTTCCTATCCATGAGCATGGTATGTTCTTCCATTTGTTTGTGTCGTCTTTTATTTCACTGAGCAGTGGTTTGTAGTTCTCCTTGAAGAGGTCCTTTACATCCCTTGTAAGTTGGATTCCTAGGTATTTTATTCTCTTTGAAGCAATTGTGAATGGAAGTTCATTCATGATTTGGCTCTCTGTTTGTCTGTTACTGGTGTATACGAATGCTTGTGATTTTTGCACATTAATTTTGTATCCTGAGACTTTGCTGAAGTTGCTTATCAGCTTAAGGAGATTTTGGGCTGAGACAATGGGGTTTTCTAAATATACAATCATGTCATCTGCAAACAGGGACAGTTTGACTTCTTCTTTTCCTAACTGAATACCCTTGATTTCTTTCTCTTGCCTAATTGCCCTTGCCAGAACTTCCAACACTATGTTGAATAGGAGTGGTGAGAGAGGGCATCCCTGTCTTGTGCCAATTTTCAAAGGGAATTTTTCCAGTTTTTGCCCATTCAGTATGATATTGGCTGTGGGTTTGTCATAAATAGCTGTTATTATTTTGTGGTACGTTCCATCAGTACCGAATTTATTGAGCGTTTTTAGCATGAAGGGCTGTTGAATGTTGTCAAAAGCCTTTTCTGCATCTATTGAGATAATCATGTGGTTCTTGTCTTTGGTTCTGTTTATATGCTGGATTATGTTTATTGATTTGCGAATGTTGAACCAGCCTTGCATCCCAGGGATGAAGCCCACTTGATCATGGTGGATAAGCTTTTTGATGTGTTGCTGAATCCGGTTTGCCAGTATTTTATTGAGGATTTTTGCATCGATGTTCATCAGGGATATTGGTCTAAAATTCTCTTTTTTTGTTGTGTCTCTGCCAGGCTTTGGTATCAGCATGATGTTGGCCTCATAAAATGAGTTAGGGAGGATTCCCTCTTTTTCTATTGATTGGAATAGTTTCAGAAGGAATGGTACCAACTCCTCCTTGTACCTCTGGTAGAATTCAGCTGTGAATCCATCTGGTCCTGGACTTTTTTTGGTTGGTAGGCTATTAATTATTGCCTCAATTTCAGAGCCTGCTATTGGTCTATTCAGGGATTCAACTTCTTCCTGGTTTAGTCTTGGAAGAGTGTAAGTGTCCAGGAAATTATCCATTTCTTCTAGATTTTCCAGTTTATTTGCGTAGAGTTGTTTATAGTATTCTCTGATGGTAGTTTGTATTTCTGTGGGGTCGGTGGTGATATCCCCTTTATCATTTTTAATTGCGTCGATTTGATTCTTCTCTCTTTTCTTCTTTATTAGTCTTGCTAGTGGTCTGTCAATTTTGTTGATCTTTTCAAAAAACCAACTCCTGGATTCGTTGATCTTTTGGAGGGTTTTTTGTGTCTCTATCTCCTTCAGTTCTGCTCTGATCTTAGTTATTTCTTGCCTTCTGCTAGCTTTCGAATGTGTTTGCTCTTGCTTCTCTAGTTCTTTTAATTGTGATGTTAGAGTGTCAATTTTAGATCTTTCCTGCTTTCTCTTGTGGGCATTTAATGCTATAAATTTCCCTCTACACACTGCTTTAAATGTGTCCCAGAGATTCTGGTATGTTGTATCTTTGTTCTCATTGGTTTCAAAGAACATCTTTATTTCTGCCTTCATTTCGTTATGTACCCAGTAGTCATTCAGGAGCAGGTTGTTCAGTTTCCATGTAGTTGAGCAGTTTTGATTGAGTTTCTTAGTCCTGAGTTCTAGTTTGATTGCACTGTGGTCTGAGAGACAGTTTGTTATAATTTCTGTTCTTGTACATTTGCTGAGGAGTGCTTTACTTCCAATTACGTGGTCGATTTTGGAGTAAGTACGATGTGGTGCTGAGAAGAATGTATATTCTGTTGATTTGGGGTGGAGAGTTCTATAGATGTCTATTAGGTCTGCTTGCTGCAGAGCTGAGTTCAATTCCTGGATATCCTTATTAACTTTCTGTCTCGTTGATCTGTCTAATGTTGACAGTGGAGTGTTGAAGTCTCCCATTATTATTGTATGTGAGTCTCTTTGTAAGTCTCTAAGGACTTGCTTTATGAATCTGGGTGCTCCTGTATTGGGTGCATATATATTTAGGATAGTTAGCTCTTCCTGTTGAATTGAAACCTTTACCATTATGTAATGGCCTTGTCTCTTTTGATCTTTGATGGTTTAAAGTCTGTTTTATCAGAGACTAGTATTGCAACCCCCGCTTTTTTTTGTTCTCCATTTGCTTGGTAAATCTTCCTCCATCCCTTTATTTTGAGCGTATGTATGTCTCTGCGTGTGAGATGGGTCTCCTGAATACAGCAGACTGATGGGTCTTGACTCTTTATCCAGTTTGCCAGTCTGTGTCTTTTAATTGGAGCATTTAGTCCATTTACATTTAAGGTTAAGATTGTTATGTGTGAACTTGATCCTGCCATTATGATATTAACTGATTATTTTGCTCATTAGTTGATGCAGTTTCTTCCTAGCCTCGATGGTCTTTACATTTTGGCATGTTTTTGCAATGGCTGGTACCAGTTGTTCCTTTCCATGTTTAGTGCTTCCTTCAGGGTCTCTTGTAAGGCAGGCCTGGTGGTGACAAAATCTCTAAGCATTTGCTTATCTGTAAAGGATTTTATTTCTCCTTCACTGATGAAACTTAGTTTGGCTGGATATGAAATTCTGGGTTGAAAATTCTTTTCTTTAAGAATGTTGAATATTGGCCCCCACTCTCTTCTGGCTTGGAGAGTTTCTGCCGAGAGATCTGCTGTTAGTCTGATGGGCTTCCCTTTGTGGGTAACCCGACCTTGCTCTCTGGCTGCCCTTAAGATTTTTTCCTTCATTTCAACTTTGGTGAATCTGGCAATTATGTGTCTTGGAGTTGCTCTTCTTGAGGAGTATCTGTGGTGTTCTCTGTATTTTCTGGATTTGAATGTTGGCCTGCCCTACTAGGTTGGGGAAGTTCTCCTGGAATATATCCTGAAGAGTGTTTTCCAACTTGGTTCCAATTTCCCCCTCACTTTCAGGCACCCCAATCAGACGTAGATTTGGTCTTTTTACATAATCCCATACTTCTTGCAGGCTTTGTTCATTTCTTTTTCTTCTTTTTTCTTTAGATTTCTCTTCTCACTTCATTTCATTCATTTGATCCTCAATCGCTGATACTCTTTCTTCCAGTTGATCGAGTCGGTTACTGAAGCTTGTGCATTTGTCACGTATTTCTCGTGTCATGGTTTTCATCTCTTTCATTTCGTTTATGACCTTCTCTGCATTAATTACTCTAGCCATCAATTCTTCCACTTTTTTTTCAAGATTTGTAGTTTCTTTGCGCTGGGTACGTAATTCCTCCTTTAGCTCTGAGAAATTTGATGGACTGAAGCCTTCTTCTCTCATCTCGTGAAAGTCATTCTCCGTCCAGCTTTGATCCATTGCTGGCGATGAGCTGCGCTCCTTTGCCGGGGGAGATGCGCTCTTATTTTTTGAATTTCCAGCTTTTCTGCCCTGCTTTTTCCCCATCTTTGTGGTTTTATCTGCCTCTGGTGTTTGATGATGGTGATGTACTGATGGGGTTTTGGTGTAGGTGTCCTTCCTGTTTGATAGTTTTCCTTCTAACAGTCAGGACCCTCAGCTGTAGGTCTGTTGGAGATTGCTTGAGGTCCACTCCAGACCCTGTTTGCCTGGGTATCAGCAGCAGAGGCTGCAGAAGATAGAATATTTCTGAACAGCGAGTGTACCTGTCTGATTCTTGCTTTGGAAGCTTCCTCTCAGGGGTATACTCCACCCTGTGAGGTGTGGGGTGTCAGACTGCCCCTAGTGGGGGATGTCTCCCAGTTAGGCTACTCAGGGGTCAGGGACCCACTTGAGCAGGGAGTCTGTCCCTTCTCAGATCTCAACCTCCGTGTTGGGAGATCCACTGCTCTCTTCAAAGCTGTCAGACAGAGTCGTTTGCGTCTGCAGAGGTTTCGGCTGCGTTTGTTATTGCCCTGTCCCCAGAGGTGGAGTCTACAGAGACAGGCAGGTTTCCTTGAGCTGCTGTGAGCTCCAAGGAGTTCGAGCTTCCCAGCGGCTTTGTTTACCTACTTAAGCCTCAGCAATGGCGGGCGCCCCTCCCCCAGCCTCGCTGCTGCCTTGCCGGTAGATCACAGACTGCTGTGCTAGCAATGAGGGAGGCTCCGTGGGTGTGGGACCCTCCCGGCCAGGTGTGGGATATGATCTCCTGGTGTGCCTGTTTGCTTAAAGCGCAGTATTGGGGTGGGAGTTACCCGATTTTCCAGGTGTTGTGTGTCTCAGTTCCCCTGGCTAGGAAAAGGGATTCCCTTCCCCCTTGCGCTTCCCAGGTGAGGCAATTCCTCGCCCTGCTTCACCTCTTGCTGGTCGGGCTGCAGCAGCTGACCAGCACCGATTGTCCGGCACTCCCCAGTGAGATGAACCCAGTACCTCAGTTGAAAATGCAGAAATCACCGGTCTTCTGTGTCGCTTGCGCTGGGAGTTGGAGACTGGAGCTGTTCCTATTCGGCCATCTTGCTCCGCCCTCGCAAAGTCACATCTTAATGGCAGCAGACAAGAGAGCATGTGCTCGGGAACTCCTCTTTATAGAAACCATCAGATCTTGTGAGACTCGTTCACTATTATGAGAACAGCTTGGGAAAGACCCGTCCCCATGATTCAATTACCTCTCACCGGGTCTCTCCCACAACACATGGGAATTATGGGAGCTACAAGTCAAGATGAGATTTGGATGGGGACACAGCCAAACCACATCAGTACCTTTTCATTTTCATTTTATATTTATTACTGTCCATGTCTGTCTGATTCCCTGTCCAGACCAAGAGATTTCTGAAGATAGTAATCTTGTTCATTTTTGTTCACTGATAAATTTTTGACAGTTGGCACAGGGACTGGCATTATAGTGGATGCTGCTTATGAAGTAGTCAGAGAGAATCCAAGCACCTTTCTGTTACTAGGTTCAGAATTCCTCTACCAGACTTAGAATTCCTCTGCTGACATTGTGTTGCAAGAAATACAATACCAATATAATGGAGTATGCATTAAACTTTTCAAAGTTTAATTGTGTGGGTTCCTCCCTGCCACAACCCCCCACATTTTTCCAGATCTTTTTTTTTAACCAAGGGTATGAGCAAACTTTCATGCAGAAAAATGTTAAAGGACATAAATAATTTAAAAAAATTAATCTGAGCGAGACTTGGGTAGTATCATGGGTTTTCATTGAAGGAAAAAAGCTTAGAGACTGTTCTTAAAAAAGTGTGTTTTAAGGATAGTATTATAAAAAGTAAAACTGAGAACTTACGCAGTAAAACCCAAATCTCTTTAATTCAGTTCACTTTCACTGTTGCAGTATATCATTATAAAAAGGTCTTTGATAATTAGGTATACTTTTTATTTGCATAAATTTAAAATGTGAGTTAAACAAGTAAAAGACAGGAAACAGTTTGCTGAGATTTTTTTCAGAGATAATATGACTGTCTTTTGTGGCTCTGGTTCTAGGCAGTATGAAACTGTGGTTCCACTTGAAGATTCTATTGTGACTGAGGTTACAGCAACTCTACAAGAATGGGCAAGTTTGTGGAAACAGTTGTATGTGGTAAGTAGTTGATTACTGGTTTATTGGATCATTAAAGTTTAGTGTACCAAGTAAAAATATTAACCTGTGCTAAGTATGCAGTTTTAGATTTCTGAATATTTGCAGTTTATCAGATGTATATTCTTAGTATTTACTGAAACATAGCAGACTGAGTTTTTTCAACCTGAGGAGCACACATTATTGTTCATATGCCTGTAGTTTCTCTACTCCAGTCGCTGGAATATGTTGCATAGCACCAGGGATCTTAGCTGTCTTACTCATTGTTGTGTCCCCAGATGTTTTCATAAAACAGATAATTACAGAACAAATGAACCAACTTGAGAGTTATTTATTTTTATCTTTTGTGAACCTAATGGTGGATATAAAGGCCAATAAATTGTGTTAACAGTTTATAGCAGCTACTAAGCTTCAAGGATATGTCATATCTGACACTTTGCTGGCCCAATAAATTAATAGAAAATGTAATAGAAGCCAGGCATGGTGGCTCACACCTGTAATCCTAGTGCTTTGGGAAGCCGAGGCAGGAGGATTGCTTAAGGCCAGGAGTTTGAAACTACCTTGGGGACCACCATCTCTACACAAAATTAAAAATTTAGTTGGGTATGGTGGTGTGTGCCTGTAGTCCTAGCTACTTGGGAGGCTAAGGAATGAGACCCTGTCTCTTAAAAAAAAAGTAATAGAAACCTAATAAAAAAGTAATAAAGTTCTCAGAAAACTTAGAAAGTAGAGAGTGATAAGATGTAGAAATAATCATAATATCTACACTAAAAATAAGTGACAGGGTTTGAACTCTGGACAATATGGAGTAAACACATTTTATTTTACTTCTACTAATACAACAAAAAGGCCTGGATAAAGCACATAATTCACCTCCTGGAAAACTCAGAAAGTTAGAAAAAAGAGAATGAACTGCCAAGGGATTTGGGGGCTCAGGATCAAATGAATTTTCTTTCTCTCTCTCTCTCCTTTTTTCCCTTTCCTTACCTTCATATATCCTGACCTGGTCTCTGGAGAGGCACAGAACTTGGAAATGCCAGTGGGTAGAAACCAACAAAGGAAAATTAGTGCCAAGGAAAGCCTGTTCTCTGTAGCCAGAGGATAGCCCCAAAAGACAGAAACTTTTTTAGTAATACTTTACTGTTCTCTAAGAGAACACACAATAAAAGCTGTATTTCTCTCCTACCCTAACAGGCATTTCAGCACTGGCATCCATAACCAGTGCTGTTTTATACATACATCCTCCCCCTCCTACAGTAACAAGAGGATGCCCCTCTCCAGTGGAGACTGTAGAATGAACTGGAAAAATCTGGAAAAATGTGGGGGCGGGTGGCCGGGAGGAACTCAGAAAATTAGACATTCACCCCCTACCCTATAGTAATGAAGTGGTGCCCCACCTCAGCGGAATATGAAGTAAGGAGGAGGTAACTTTCCATGGAGAAACCTGTGGTTGGAACTCTTGACTTCTACTTTCCTTGTTGTGCTTTCCCCAGCTGAGTCTGTGGGCAAGACTCTGACTTCCACCCTCCCTTCCCCACTGCATTGATGAGGCAGACCCTGTGGGATAGTACCCTGTCTTCCATCCTTGCCCTGCTAAAATGAGGCAGTGCTTGTCCCCACCCAAACCCAAACTGAGGAGATAGTGGGGTGAAGTTATATCATCTACATAACACAAATGAGGGAAATTAGAAAAGCACTGCAGAGATTTTTATAACTAGATTTACATTCATCCACAGCTCATAAAGGTGAGAAGGTTGCAGTTTTAAGCAGGTTGACTACTTGCTAAAATAGATGATTTAAATAGGAACCAGAGTGTCATAGTACAATAATGTTCAGGATATGGTGCAGAATTACTTGTCGTATGAAAAATCAGGAAAATCCAAACTCCGCAGATGCTGATACTGAGATGACACAGATGTGGAATGATCGACAAGGACATTTAAAAAGCTTTTGTAAAAATGCTTCAACAAGCAATTACAAACACTCTTGAAACAAACAAACATAGACAACCTTAGGAACAAAGTAAAAACTATAAAGAACCAAATGAAAATGATAGAACTGAAATATACAATAACCAAAATTAAAAATATATTATATAAGCTCAATAGCAGCCTATAGAAATTATAGAGAAATGAATTGGTCAATTTGAAGATAGTTCACTAGAAATTCTCCCATACAAATAATGGAGAGAAAAATAGAAAAAATGAGCTCTGCTTCCAGAGACCTGTGGGACAATAAGATAAGATGTAACACTATAGTCTCAGAATACTAGATAGAGAGGACAGGATGTGGAGTAAAAAAAAAAAAAAATTTTTTTTCTTTTTTTTAAATGAAATAATGGCTGAAATTTCCCAGTTTGGCAGAAGACATAAGCATCTTAGATTCAGGAAGCTTAGTGAACTCCAAATGGGAAAACCCCAAAGAAATCCATACTCAGACACATCATAGTCCAAATTCTGAAAATTAAAGCCAAACAAGAAATCTTGAAAGTAGCTAGAGGACATTTAACACATTACCTGTGACAACAATTTGAGTAACAGGTTTCTCATCAGAAAGTATGGCAGACAGGAAGTATCCCATCATTTTTCAACTGCTTAAAGAAAAAAAACCCAAAAAAACAAGCAGATTATCCTGAATTGTGTATCCAGCAAAAATATGCTTCAGGAATGAAGGGGTAATCAACCCATATCAGAAGGAAGAAAGTATGAAAATTTGTTGACAGGAGATTGGTTATAAAAGAATGACTATAAAAGGAAGTTGTTCAGAAAGAAAGGAAGTGACAACAGGATACTTGGAACATTAGGAATGAAGAAAGCAATGGAAAGGGTAGATTAATTCTCTCTTCAGTTTTTAAAGTTATGTTTGATAATACAAAGCAAAAATTATAATGTTGATACAATTTTCAGTGTATGTTGAATTAATATTTAAGAAAACTGTTGGCCGGGTGTGGTGGCTCACGCCTGTAATCCCAGCACTTTGGGAGGCCGAGGTGGGTGGATCACTTGAGGTCAGGAGTTGAGACTAGCCTGGCCAATGTGGTGAAACCCTGTCTCTACTAAAAATAGAAAAATTAGCCAGGCATGGCGTTGCATGCTTGTATTCCCAGCTACATGGGAGGCTGAGACAGGAGAATCGCTTGAACCTGGGAGGCGGAGGTTGCAGTAAGCCAAGGTTGTGCCATTGCACTCTACCCTGGGTGATGAGAGCAAAACTACATCTAAAAAAAAAACCCAAAAAACTGTTTTATAAAGTGGAGAGGGAAAAGGACATAAATTATGATAGAGTAATTACATTCTATTTTAAGTATTAAAACATTCGGCCGGGTGTGGTGGCTCACGCCTGTAATCCCAGCACTTTGGGAGGCCAAGGTGGGCAGATCATGAGGTCAGGAGATCGAGACCATCCTAGCTAACACGGTGAAACCCTGTCTCTACTAAAAATACAAAAAAAAATTAGCCAGATGTGGTGGCGTGTGTCTGTAGTCCCAAGCTACTCGTGAGGCTGAGGCAGGAGAATGGTGTGAACCAGGGAGGCAGAGCTTACAGTGAGCTGAGATCGTGCCAGTGCACTCCAGCCTGGGTGACAGAGCGAGACTCTGTCTCGAAAAACAACAACAACAAAAATTAATACTGGTAGACTGAGCAGCTCCATATGTATATTGCAATCTCTAGAGCAATCATTAAGATATTACATAAAGTGATGTAATAAAAAGTATTATAAATCAAAATAGAATACTAAAAATGTTCAAATAACCTACAGAAAAATAAGAACGGGGGTGAAACCCTGTCTCTACTAAAAAAATACAAAAAACTAGCCAGGCGAGGTGGCAGGCGCCTGTAGTCCCAGCTACTTGGGAGGCTGAGGCAGGAGAATGGCGTAAACCCAGGAGGCGGAGCTTACAGTGAGCTGAGATCCGGCCACTGCACTCCAGTCTGGGCAACAGAGCGAGACTCTGTCTCAAAAAAAAAAGAAAGAAAAATAAGAAAAGGAACATAGAGGCAGGTAAAATAGAGGGAGCAAACACAAAAGTAAATACTAAAATGGCAGACTTAAATCCTAGTATATGAATAATTACAAGATAGAGTTTAGCAGAATTGTACAATAAAAAAAACGATATGTTGTTTATATGAGACTCACTTCAAACTCACTTGTCTATATGATGACATAGGGAGGCTTACAGATAGAAAAATATATGCTATGCAAACATGAAAGAAAAACAGGGTAATTATATTAATAACATGTCATTATATTGTGAATAATTTTTTCCTTAAATAAATACTATTAATTGTACTAATATAAGAAAAATTCAATATCAGAGCAAAGAAAACTACCAGGGACAAAGAGACAATACAAAATGATAGAAGGATCAATTCACTGGGAAGACAAAATAATCTTAATCTAACAGAGGTGCAAAATAAATAAAGCAAAACCTGAAAAAACTGAATAGAGAAAAGAGAAAAAAAATCACTGTTGTAGTTGGGGGTTAATGACCCATTCTCTTTGTAATCTGTATAACCACTAGGCAATAGTCATCAGGAATAGGGAAGAACGAAACAGTGCAATCAACCATAGGCTCTAATTGAAATTTATAGAATACTTAATAAAATCAGGATACATATTCTTTTCAGTCAAACATGTTCATTCACCAAGATAGACAATATCTTAGTTCATAGAGCAAATCTCAACAAGTTTGTAGTAATCGAAGTCATACAAAGGATATTCTAACCGTAATGGAAACAAATTAGAAATCAGTAACAAGAAAAAACAAAAAACCAGGAAAACCTTAAAAATTAAACAACCCACTAAATGATCTGTGTCAAAGAGGAAACTGTGAGAGAAATAAAAGATATATCAAAGTGAATTTAAAAGAAAATATATTAAAATCTGTGGGATACTGCAAAAGCATTGTTGAAAGGAAAATGTATGCTTTAAGTCCTAATAATAGGGAAAAAAGAAAGCAAGGTTTCAAATCAGACAATTTCAGCTCCTGCTCTTCTGTAAGAAACTAAAAAAGGACTCCAGCCTGGGCATCACAGCAAGACTCTGTAAAAAAAAAAAAAAAAAAAAAAAAAAAAAAAAAAAAAAAGCCAAAGCAAGCAGAATGAAGGAAAAAATGAAGAGCAGAAATTAATGAAATAAATAAAAATACAAAAGCAATAGGGAAAATCAAAGCAAAAACTGATTTATAAAAGATTAATAAAATTGATAAACACCTAGCAAAACTGAAAAAGAAAATGAGGGAAAATACTAATTACCAATATATCAAGAGTAAAGAAAGAGATATCACCACAGACATCACAGACATTAAGCAGGCAAAAAGAAAATACTGTAAAGAACTTTACATACATAATGATAGTTTAAGATGAATAGGTCAAATTCTTGAAAACCATAAATTGTCAAAACTCACCCAAGACAAAATAGATAATCTGAAAATCCTGCAACTGTTAACGTAATTGAATTTATAATTAAAATCCTTCCAAAAAGAACCATCTGGTCAAATAAATGACACTAGTTTTATACAGAGTCTTCTAGAAAATGGATAAGGAGGGAATACTTCCTAATTCATATTATGAGGCTGCTATTACCTTGATACCAAAATTAGACAAAGACAGTACAAAAAGAAAAAAATACGGAGTAGCTCTTATGACTATAGACATAAACATCCTCAATAAGGTATTAACAACTTGATCAATATATAAAAATAATAATATATCACGGCCAGTGGGGTTTATTCTGGTAATGCAAGGATGGTTCAGTATTTGAAAATCATGTAGTATAATCCATTGTATTAACATTCTAAAGAAGAAAAACCACCTGATGACATTAGTTGATTCAGAAAAGTATTTTAGAAAATTCGACACCCATTCATGATAACAATTCTCAGTAAACTAGCAAAGAAGCAAACTTCCTCAGCTTGATAAAGGATATTTATAAAAACCCACAGCAAATGTCATAATGATGAGAGACAGTTTGCATTTGAGAACAAGGCAAGGATGTTACCTCTCAGCACTCCTATCAACACAATATTGGAAGATTTAACCAATGGAGCAAAGCAAGAAAATGAGAGATATAGAGATAGAAAGGAAGAAATAAAACTCTTCCTGTTTGCAGATTATATGGTTGGCTACATGGGAGATCCCAAGGAATCTACAAACAAGAAGACATTAGAGTTTAAAAAGAAACCTCTTAGAATTAATAAGCAAGTTTATGGTTGGAGATATCCAAACACACACACACACACACACACACACACACACACACAAAATCATATTTCCACAAATAACAATGAATAATTGAAAACTGAAATTTAGAACACAGTACCATTTATTAGTTGCTCAAGAAAAAATGAGGCCAGGCACAGTGTCTCATGCTTCTCAGCACTTTGGGAGACTGAGGCAGGAATACTGTTTGAGCCCAGGAGTTTGAGATCAGCCTGGGCAACATAGCAAGACCCCATTTCTACCAAAAAAAAAAAAAAAAAAAAAAAAGAAGGAAAAAAAAGAAACACTTGGGCATAAATCCAACAGAACATGTACAAGATCTGTATATTGAAAACTACACAATGCTAATTAAAAGACCTAAGTAATGGAGAGGCAGTATGCTCATGGATTAGACATATTAAAAATATTTGTTCTATCCAGACTATTGATCTGTATATTTAATGTAATTCCTAAAACATTCCTGGCAGGATTTTTTTAGAATAGACAAACTGATTCTAAAATTTATAGGGAAAGTTGAAATTATTTTTTTAAATTAAAACTAAAATTTTAGGGGAGTGCAAAAGAACTAAAATGGTTAAACAATTTTGAAAAGAATAATAAAGTTGGAAGAATCACTCAGTGTAATTTTAACACTTACTATGCAGTAATCAAGGCAGAGTAGTAGTGGCAGAGGGATAGACACTTAAAGGGACCAAGATAAAGAGCTGAGATGTAGATTCACACAAGTGTGCACAACTGATTTTTGACAAAGGTACAAAAGCAATTAGGTAGAGGAACGATAGTGTTTTCAACAAATGGTGTTGGAATAGTTGGATATTAATAGGCAAAAGGAAAAAAAAAAAGAAACTTGCCTAAGTCTCATCCTTTTTTATAAAAAGTTAACTCAAAATGGATTGTAGGCTCAAATGTAAAATGTAAAACGATAAAACTTTCAGAAGAAAATTTTAGGAGAAAACGTTCATGACCTAGTCTTAAGTGGAGACATGGCACTAAAGGAAATGATCCATAAAGTAAAAAGGCAATACATTGGACTTCATCAAAACCAAAATTTTTGCTCTTGAATGACCCTGTTAAAAGGATGAAAAGGTAAGCCATATACTGGAAGAAAATATTTGAAAATTGTATATCCATCAAAAGATTTGTATCTAGAATATTTATGGAACTCTGTAAATGGAACAGTAATACAACAACTCAATTAGGAATTGGGCAAAATACTTGAATAGGGACAAGGAGGATATGTGGCTAGCCAGTAAGCACATGAAAAGATTTTGCCATATCATTAGCCAATAGAGTAATGCAAATAATTGCTACAATGAGATACTAATATATATCTGTTAGAATGACTGAAATAAAAAGTACTGCTAATACCAAGTCATGTCAAGGATGTGGGTCCAGATCTCATACATTGCTGGTTAGAAGGTAAAATGGCACACCCACTTGGAGAAAAATTTGGACTTTTCTTATAAAGTTAAACATATACTTAACATATGACCCAGCCATCACAGTCCTGTTTTTACCCTAGAGAAGTGAAAGCTTCTGTTCAAATAATAGCTTTTACATGGATGTTTATAAAAGCTTTATTTGTGATAGCATAAACTGGAAACAATCCAAATATCCTTCAGTAGGTGCGTAGAAGAAAAAACTATGGAATACTACTCAGAAACAAAAAGGAGTAATGATTAATACATCCAGCAACTTAGAGTGATTGATCTCAAGGGCATGATGCTACTTAAAAAAATGTAACTTTGGTCAGGCGCAGTGGCTAACTCCTGTCATCCCAGCACTTTGGGAGGCTGAGGCGGGTGGGCCGACAGATCACGAGGTCAGGAGATTGAGACCATCCTGGCTAACATGGTGAAACCCCGTCTCTACTAAAAAAAATACAAAAAGTTAGCCAGGTGTGGTGGCGGGTGCCTGTAGTCCCAGCTACTCAGGAGGCTGAGGCAGGAGAATGGCGTGAATCCGGGAGGCGGAGCTTGCAGTGAGCCAAGATTGCGTCACTGCACTCCAGCCTGGGCGACAGAGCGAGACTCTGTCTCAAAAACAAACAAACAAACAAAAAAGTCAAAGGGTTGCATACTCTATGATTCCATTTACATAACATTCTCAAAGTGACAGAATTATAGCAATTAAGACAGATTTGTGTTTGCCAAGAGAAGGTTGAGGTCAGGGTGTGACTATTAAGGCTTAATATGAGAGAGTATCTTTATGGTGATGGCACCATTCTGAATTCTGATTATGGTGATAGCTATTTGAATTTACACATGTGGTTTCTTTGTAATGGAGTTGATAATATTGTAACAATGTCAGTTTCTTGGTTTTGACAGTGTACTGTGGTTACATAAGATCTTATCAGTGGATGAAGCTGGGTAAATGGTATATGGAATTCTCTGTATGTTTTTGGCAAGTCCTGGTGAATATCAGAGTTGTACACACCAGAGGTTTAAAAAGGAATGTTTGCCAGATATTCAGTAATTTAGGACAAAAATTGTCAATGTGATTGACATTTTCTTCCTGATATCACATACCATATGAACAAAGTTAAATTTTAAGCTTCATGGAAAGAAATAGCTTATTTGTGACAGAGATGGTCTCAAAAATTTTTGTTAAAACTAAAAACTTTTACTAATAAAAATAATAATGTTTTAGATATTTTTAGTGTGAATTATGCTATTATGCTATTATGAATAGCTATTATGCTATGCTATTATTTATGCATGAGATTTTAATTATGATTGGCAGTGTTAACTAAATTGATTCCAAAAACTGTAACATAAATTTGAAGAATCCTTTTTGGATTTGATGTTAATGCTACAAAGTTAACATAAGAGGGTCTGAATTTACTTAACTTGGCTATGGTTTTGAAACTGATAACTGCAGAATCAATAACTGATTACTCTAAAGTCAAATAAATTATTCTAAATTGTTCTATTTGAACCAGAAGAGAAAAACCCCATTCCTCTGAGGCAGTTAAAACCATAATCTCTCTATCCAGTAATCTTGTTTTGATGTGAAACAGATTATCTGAGCACCATCATTTGTGGAAAATGTTGACATTATATTATGCATTCCTGTCAGAACAAGATTTGTCATTACAGATTGAACTCCTTGTTCTCCTTGTTCCCTCTTCTCAATACTGCACTTGACTGGTCTTATAAAAAAGATTGTCATATTTTAAATAGTTATTTATGTTTCACATACTATTTTTTAAAAGCCAAAAGCACATTAGAGGTCACAAAAAGAATTTATATTTTTCCCTCTGCCAAGGTAGTAATTAAGGCCAAGTACTAATATAAGCTAGAAAATGAATTTATTGCCCAGAATCATCTTTATTCTTTATTTTTAGAGTTACTCTGGCAATAAGAAAAAGGGAATTTTCTAGCCACTAGGAAATCTTCATCAAAAAACTTTATAGGTGAGGCACGGTGGCTCAGGCCTGTAATTCCAGCACTTTGGGAGGTCTTGGTGAGTGGATCACCTGAGGCCAGATGTTCGAGACCAGCCTGGCCAGCGTGGCAAAATCCCGTCTCTACTAAAAGTACAAAAAATTAGCTGGATATAGTGGCAGGAGCCACTGAGGAATAGTGAACTAACTCATTAAATGATTGATTCCCACTATTTTTAATTTACTAGCTTTTTATGTAATATAGTGCGCTTACCTTCACTACTGTCTGTATTGAAATAGAAATTGATTCTCAAATTATTTGTATAAATATATGTTTTAAAATTTACTTTTTCTTCAAAATATGATTTATTTTAATTTTGTAATATATAGCTTTCACACCAGACATAGTCAACTTATAATAGTTTGAAAGCTTTTAGTCCCCAAGAAGACATGGTAACTCTAGAAGAGATAACCTAAGTAGTCAAATTATTTAGAGTGATTATATGCCTTTTCTACTTGACTAGATTTCAGTGAAGTAAATTTCCATTTCAGTTGAAAGCGTTTGCAGGAGAAATAATTTATCAGGGTTATTAGATTACTTTTATGTCATCATTGAGGAATTGTATTAATACAATAAGATAGCATCAGTATAGTTGTATGGAAACAAAATGTTAAAATTGGATTGTATCTCACATATTCACAAATCCTATTCTGGGCTCCTGAACTACTCCCATTTTCCAAGCAAGATATGCTAATAAACTGAAGCATGTGTGGTTAGCATTAGGTGAGTTTAATGAAATATATGGAATACCTGCACACGAAAAGCTAGACAACACTACTGAAAGAAATTTTAAAAGACCTGAAATAAATGGAGGAGATATGCTTATGGAGTGGAAGACTCAATATGGTTAAGATGTTAGTTCTCTCCAGTATTGATGTGTAGTGTCAACATAATCCTAGTGAAAATCAAAATTTCCGCAGGTTTTTTTTTTTTTTTTTTGATACGGAGTCTCGCTTTGTCACCCAGGCTGGTGTGCAGTGGTGCTGTCTTGGCTTACTGCAAGCTCCACCTCCCGGGTTCACGCCTTTCTCCTGCCTCAGCCTCCCGAGTAGCTGGGACTACAGGCGCCTGCCACCACGCCCGGCTAATTTTTTGCATTTTTAGTAGAGACAAGGTTTTACCGTGTTAGCCAGGATGGCTTGATCTCCTGACCTCGTGATCTGCCCACCTCGGTCTCCCAAAGTGCTGGGATTATAGGCGTGAGCCACCGTGCCCAGCCTTCGCAGATATTTTTTGTGTGTAGAAATTGATGTTGAAGTTTTAATCTTTTTTTTTTTTTGAGTCAGAGTCTTGCTCTGTCTCCCAGGCTGGAATGCAGTGGCACAATCATAGTTCACTGTAAGCTCCAACTCCTGGACTTAAGATATCCTCCCACTTCAGCCTCTTGAGTAGCTGAGACCACCAAACCCGGCTCATCTTTTATTTCTTCCTTTCTTTCCCTTTCCCTTTCCCTTTCTCTCTCTCTCTCCTTTTCTTTCTCCTTCTCTTTCTTTCTTTCTTTCTCTTTCTTTCTTTCTTTCTTTCTTTCTTTCTTTCTTTCTTTCTTTCTTTCTTTCTTTCTTTCTTTCTTTCTTTCTTTTTCTTTCTTTCTTTCTTTCTTTCTTTCTTTCTTTCTTTCTTTCTTTCTTTCTTTCTCTCTCTCTCTTTCTTTCTTTCTTTCTTCTTTCTTTCTTTTCTGTCTTTCTTTCTTTCTTTCTTTCTTTCTTTCTTTCTTTCTTTCTTTCTTTCTTTCTTTCTTTCTTTCTTTCTTTCTTTCTTTTTTTTTTTTGTTTTTTTTTTTTTTTTTTGAGACGGAGTCTGGCTGTGTCACCCAGGCTGGAGTGCAGTGGCGCGATCTCGGCTCACTGCAAGCTCCGCCTCCCGGGTTTACGCCATTCTCCTGCCTCAGCCTCCGAGTAGCTGGGACTACAGGCGCCCGCCACCACGCCCGGCTAGTTTTTTTGTATTTTTAGTAGAGACGGGGTTTCACCATGTTAGCCAGGATGGTCTCGATCTCCTGACTTCGTGATCCACCCGCCTCGGCCTCCCAAAGTACTGGGATTACAGGCTTGAGCCACCGCGCCCGGCCCTTTCTTTCTTTCTCTCTCTTTCTTTTCTTTCTTTCTTTCTTTCTTTCTTTCTTTCTTTCTTTCTTTCTTTCTTTCTTTCTTTCTTTCTTTCTTTCTTTCTTTCTTTCTTTCTCTTTCTTTCTCTCTTTCTCTCTCTCTTTCTCTTTCTTTCTTTGTCTCTCTTTTTCTTTCTTCTTTTTTCTTCTTTTCTTTTCCCTCCCCCTCCTCCTCCCCCTCTTGCCATCCCTCCCCTCCCCTCCCTCCCTCCCTCCCTTCCTCCCTCCCTCCTTCCCTCACTATGTTGCCCAGGCTGGTCTCAAAACTACTAGTTTCAAGTTATCTCCCGCCTTGGACTCCCAAGGTGTTGGGATTACAGGCATCAGCCACCACATCCAGCCTGATAAGTTGACTCTAAAATGTATATGGAAAAAGTAAATGACTAGAAAAACCTCAGAAGAACAAAGCTGGAGGTCTTTGTGTGCCTGATTTCAAGAGTATAAAATATAGTAATCAAGACTGTGGTATTAACAAAAGGATGGACATATAGATCAATGAAACAGAATAGAGACAATTCATATATGGCTAATTTTAGGTAAAGGTGAGATGGCGCTTAAATGAGGAAAAGGAAGGCTTTTTAACAAATGAGGATAAATGAATATTCATGTGGAGGAAAAAAATGAACCCAGTTCCTTACCTTACACCATGTACTAGAACCAAAGGATTCCTAACCTTAGAATAGGCTAGATTTCTTAGTACTTTAGAAGCACAAACTATAAAAGAAAAAAGCTGACATTTTGGATTCTATAAAAAAAAAAACTTTTGTTCTCTGGAATATACTACAGTGAAAATGGAAACTAATCCCAGAGTGGGAGAAAATATTTATGTTTCATATATCAGGAGTCACATCAAGAGAAAAAAACTCTTGACTCTTACAATTCAATAATAAAACAACCCAACAGAGAAGGACAAATGATTTAAATACACAGTTTATAGAAGAAGAAAAAATAATGACCAATGAAAAGATACTCAACATCATTAGTCATCAGGGAAATACAAATTAAAAATTTCTCCATTTCATTGTTGTTTGACATTAATTCTCGTCTTTATCCATGTTTAGGAGTGAGTTTGGGCTTCAATCCCTTTGCTTTTGTAATCAGTTTTTAAGTTTGTGATTATCTGTTCCTTAAACATTTGGTAGAATTCACCTTTGAGCTATCTAGGATTGTGTTTTCTTTATATTAGTCATTTAAAAATTATTGATTCCATTTATCTAATGGTTTGGGAATCATTCAAGGTTTTTGATCAATTTTGATAATTTATATTCTAGGAATTTTTCCATCTTACCCAAGTTTTTAATGGTAAAGCCGTAAAATTGCCTTCTCCCATACCCATAATTACTTCCCCTTTACAATGCTAGTGTTTATTTGTTCTTCTTGCTCTTGCTAGACTTCTGTCTCTTTTAGTAACCTATATAGGAAATACTTTTGACTTTGCCGATCCTCTATTATAGTTTTATTTTTTATTTAACTTCTGTTCTTCATTTCTGTCTCTACATTTTTGTGGGTTTATCCAATTTTTTTTCCAGCTTATAAAGTTAGGTACTTAGCTTATTTATTTTTAATTCTTTTCTTCAGCCATGACTGGTCTGCTGTTTAAACAGCCACAAGTTCATATTTTATTTATTACAGTTTTCATTTCTGGAAATTCTATTTGGTTATTTTTCAAGTTTGCCTGGTTCATTTTGACGGTCCTTTCTGCCTGTTAGATACTTTCAGTGTCCTCCTTTATTTCTTTAAACTTATTATGGGTAGCCATTTTATATTCTGTATCTGATGATTTCAATACCTTCAGGTTTTGTTGTTCTGATTCAAATTTTTAAAAATCTGCTGACTCTTGCTTTTGTTCACTTGTTTTAGTTTTGTTTTTGACATGTTTTATTTTGAGCTAATGTCCCTTGGAACTCTTAAGTGTAGTAATGCCTTGAAACCAGAATTAAAACATTTCTTCGGGGAAGTTTTGCATTTGGTGGTTTTGCCAAGTTCCTGAAGTGTTACCTACCTGGAAACACATTAAAATTTAGATTGAAGTTTGTTAGGCCATAACGTAGTAGTGTGGATTTCTTCTTTAAACTCATAGTAGTGCTCATTTGCAGTTAATATTCCTTTTTGCCCTTTATCCCTGAGACCCAAGCTGAGACCCATACCTAGCTTCAGTGCCTCTATGCCTGGTGGAATTTTCCCCTCCTAATTCTAGGAGAGCACCCACCTTCTAGAATTGCAGCCTTCCAGGGTTTAATACCTCCTGCTTAGGTTTTGCCTAAGACCTGGCCTCTTGACCCACTTTACCCAAAACCCAGGGATTGGCAGGTGCTCACAGGACAAGGGGAAATCCGATGCTAAAATGCAGTCCTCCTTGTTACAACGTTATAGTTGTTTTGGTCTTACTTTCTACTCAACCCTATAGTAAATAAGTTTTACTTTCATTTTGATGTTAGCCAACATTTGCTGACATATTTTATGTGGAGGGAATCTCTCTCTCTCTCTCTCTCTCTCTCTCTCTCTCTCTCTGTCTCTGTCTCTGTCTCTGTCTCTGTCTCCTGTGATATTCCTACATCTTAGAATAAATATTGTTTGCTTTCGAAAGCTATTTCTTTTAAAACAACTCTCTGAAAGGGGTTTCTTCCCTCTGTTAGTAAGAAATAGCCCTCATTTATTGATGGTTTGCTACAGACACAGCACTTTATACATTTACAGCTATTTTGTTCTCACAATAACCTTGTGAGATGGGCATTGATATCCTGTTTTAGCATTGGTGAGTCTCACATGTAGGAAGTAACTAAACTGACTTGGTAACACACTGCGTCCTTCCTTTTTTCTCTCCTATCAATGAGATTTCACTAGATAATAGTTGATGGATGACAAATTTGGGTTATCCTTTTTGCCTCAAACCTTGTCTCCAGCCAGTTCCCAGGAAGATTCACTGTATTACTATGTTGACTAATCTTCATTTCTTTTCCGCATTTGGCTTCCTGTGAGTTCACAAATGAAAAATCAGTATTTTTTTCCATATGAGTTCTTTATGGACTATATCATGGCTTTTCTTTAAACCTGTTTAGGGGCAATATCAATGTAAAAATGATGCTGAAATCTTGATTTACAGGCAAACGATTGGTCCTGATTCATCTACATCAGTGGAACAAGGGACATAAAATAGTATTTAAAATTGCATGATTCTATCTAATTTGCTGTTAGAGCTTTTCCTTCATTTATAGTAGGATTACTCAGACTGTTTTGGGTTGTCAGTTCTTTCATAATTATTTTTAATTTTAGCAATGGTGTTTTAGACCATTGGTTTCCTGGTTTAAAACAATCTTGATAGAAATCACTGTTAAAGGAGATTATATAATGCTAAGACTGAAAAAAAAATACATAAGACCTCACTACTTTCATGATGGCATAATGCAGTTGATTTCATTTAACTTACCTTTGTTTGATGCCATTATGACCTGTGGCAGTTATAGCACAACATTCATTTCCAACATTGTCTAAAAATCAGGGCATCCTTCTGTGTAAATGTAGTTTGGGCCAACTTATTAGGCTTCTTTTAAGCACATTTTCAATAGAAATACACTTAATATTTCAGACAAACAGTGGTGGGTTGACTAGGGAGCTTTAGTTGTCTCAGAAGCCGCCCCAGTGGAGTTGCATGTCCTCTTATATTTGTGTGCAGAGAATTGGAAGAGCAAATTATACCCAAGGACATTCTTTCAGTGAGACATAGCCAGCTCTGAGGCTTGCTCTTTAAATCTGAATTATGACAGCAACATATTAAAAAGATTGGAATAGTATAATACTTTCCTAATTCCTGGGAAATGTTTTTACCTAACAGGACCTAAGAGTGATTTTTTCAGGTGTCAAATGTTCTAAAACTTTGGATCAAAAACGTGCAGGAGCACAGCAGTGTTTAGAGATGGCTCAAAGGATATTAATCTGCTTTTTCACCAAAAGACGAACCTAGGGGCTAAGAAACTAAGAAACTGTTCATAGAAAAAAAGATATTTAAAAGAAAGTAAGTGTCTGGTTTTCTCAAAATTCTCTCCTAAAGAAGGACCTGGTTTTTAGAAACTTGCCTTTAGAAATACCATATATTTTCATGCTCAATAAATATCTATTTACTAACTTATTCCCATGTAAAGGATTTGGTAGTGCCTCCTAGATTGGCCAGCTTCTTCATCCTCCTTGTCACAACTTCCACCCAGGAGAATCAGTGTCACTGGGTTCCATGAGAGGCCATAATTATCAGGCACAATACCAGTTTAATTGTATGTAATAGTTGGAAGGAGTGGAAAGTACATAGGCTTTTATATTATATACCTGTGCTTGGATCCCAACTCCCCAAATTTCTAGGTTTGTGTGTTACTGCAAATTAGTTAAACACCGAATCTTAGTTTCCTCATCTGTGAAGCTGAGACAAGAGCCAGTATGTTGGGTTATTGTGAAAATAAATAACAAATGAATAACAGTACATGAAGGCCCTTTCCTGAGTATCTGGCATGTTTGAGGTACTGAAGGTTGATGAAACTTAAGTGATTTTCTTAAGATTTTTGCTAATTGCTTATGTGACTCCTACCTTCCTCAGATGATGTCATAGCTCCTAAAACCATTCTCTGACTTTCTAATCCCTAACTAAAGATTTTAGAAGTTTTCCTCAGAGTTGATGCATATTGTTTTCTTGAAACTTGATTAATCTTTCTTCTTTAATTTTAGAATAAACACTCTTTTGAAATTAAGCAGAATCAAGTAGACTATAGGGAAAAGAAAAGACTCCAGTCTTAAAATGTAATTTTAAAAATTCAGATTTCTTCCTATTTAGAAAATGATGTTTGGTTTCTAGGATAGTCCACAAGTGAATGAATGGCTGGTTGATCTGCTATATTTCCCAAAACCAAAAAAGTGAAGAAGATAAAGTCTTCACATTAGAGCAGTATTCTCAGAGTGGACATAGCAGGGCTTGTGTTCTTCCTGTCTTCCAAGAGAACCATAGAAGACTATTGTGAATTGTCTCATTCCACTTTCCACACCTAGTTATACAGCCTGCCAATTGAGGTCTCATGGGAAGAGGAAAGGTTCATTTCTTAGATGACTGGAAATCTCAGAAAATTCAGTACATTGAATATAAAATGCATGTGGATGACTCCCAACTGAAGAATGTACTTCCTTAGGAAATATGATAAATACAATTACGTATACAAATACATAGATAGATTCTTCCTAGGATATCTTGGGAGGAATGAAAAAATTTGTTAACATTCATGTGACTATTGTCATATTCTTTAATTGTCAGCTAAAATTTCACCTCCTCACAATAATTTTTGCAGAGTGGGCAAAGAGTGAATTTGGATGTGAGAGGCAACAAATTGCTAACTAGCACAGTTCATTCTTTTGGCTATTAAGCTTTCATATGCACTCTTCTACATATATTTGAATTCTCACACAACAAAACAACTATATATCTACCTATTCTTTTTTAATTTTTAAAAGTCTTTTTGTAGTAAAATATGACATAAAATTTACCATTTCAACTATCGTTCAGTGGTATTAAGTACATTCACATTGTTATGCATTCCCCACCATTGTTACGCAACCCCCACCACCAGCCATCACTAGAATTTTTTTTCATTTGCCAAATTAAAACTCTATCCTTATTAAACATTAATCCCACGTTTCTCCCTCCCATATACCCTGGAAACCACCAGTGTACTTTCCACCTCTATGAATTTGACTGCTCTAAGTACCTTATATGAGTAGAATCATATGGTCCTATTGTGACTGGCTTATTTCACTTAGCATAATGTCTTCTGGGTTCATCCATATGGGTTCAGGATGTGTCAGGATTTCCTTCCTTTTTAAGGCTGAATATTCTCCATCTTATGTACAGTGTCAGTGGAATCTGAGTTTCATATATATAACAATACAGAAAGAACCAGGATTTGGGAGTTAAATATGTATGCTTGGGTTTAAATCCTGTCTAGGTCACTCACATGCTCTATGACCTTGTTGGAGATTTGTAATTTCTCTGAATCGCAGCTTCCTCATCTATGAAATAATGAAAATAAAGCCTTTCTGATGGGACTGTTGTATAAATTATATTATTTATATAAAGTACTCAATATAGTGACTGGCCCAAGGAGAACAATTAAGGGTAAAAGTTCATATGCTTATTGGCTGCATGTATATTTTCTTTGGAAAAATGCCTGTTCATGTCCTTTGTTCACTTTTTAATGAGGTTTTTTTTTCTTGTAAATTTGTTTAAGTTCCTTGTAGATGATGGATATTAGAATTTTGTCAGATGCATAGTTTGCAGATATTTTCTCCCAGTCTCTATGTTGTCTGTTTACTTTGTTGATAGTTTCTTTTTCTGTGCAGAAGCTGTTTAGTTAGATCCTATTTGTCAATTTTTACTTTTGTTGCTATTGCTTTTGGCATCTTTGTCATGAAATTTTTGCCCATTCCTATGTCCAGGATAGTATTGCCTAGGTTGTCTTCCAGGGTTTTTACAGTTTTGGTTTTACGTGTAAGTCTTTAATCCATCTTGAGTTGATTTTTGTATATAGTGTAAGGAAGGGGTCCAGTTTCAATCTTCCACATATGGCTAGCCAGTTATTTCAGCACCATTTATTGAAAAGGGAGTCCTCAGTGTCACTGATAATTAGATAAATGCAGATCAAAACCACAATGAGATACCATCTCACACCAGTCAGATTGGCTATTTTTAAAAAGTCAAAAAATAACAGATGCTGGCGATGTTGTGGAGAAGAAAGAACACTTACACACTGTTGGTGGGAATGTACATTAGTTCAACCATTGTGGAGAGCAGTGTGGCAGTTCCTCGAAGAGCTAAAAACAGAACTATTCAGCCCAGCAGTCTCATTGCTGGTTATGTACTCAGAGGAATATAAATTTTTCTACCGTAAAGACACATGCACACCAATGTTCATTGCAGTGCCATTCACAATAGCCAAATCGTGGAATCAACCTAAATGCTCATCAATGACAGATTGGATCAAGAAAATGTGGTTGATATACACCATGAATGCTATACAGCCATAAAAAAGAATGAGATCTTGTCTTTTGCTGGAACATGGATGGAGCTGGAGATCATTATCCTTATCAAACTGAAGTGGGAACAGAAAACCAAATACCTGATATTCTCACTTATAAGTGGGAGCTAAATGATAACACATGGACACAAAAAAGGGAACAACAGACACTAGGACCTGCTTGAGGGTGGAGAGTGGGAGGAAGGAGAGGAGCATAGAAAGAATAACTATTGGGTACTAGGCGTAGAACCCAGATGATGAAATAATCTGTACAACAAACTCCTGTGACATGAATTTACCTATCTAACAGACCTGCATGTGTACCCCTGAATGGAAAACAAAAGCCAAAAAAAAGGATAATGGTTGATTGCTTACTACTAACTCTTCTGAAGATGCTTATGTATGCCTGGCCCTCTTTATGTCCTTTGAGGATGATGGTACTTTTGTTGAAATTATCATTTCAAATCAGTATCTGGAATTTTCCCTTTACTCACAGCAGAGCCTACTTTGACTGTGATGCTGAATTTTTACTGAGGTCAGCTGCTTATTTTCTGTGTACCACATTTGTTTTTTTGAAAAGCTGGTCAGTCACCAGCCACTGTTTCATTTGCACTTAGTTCAGAATTTGAGAAGTCAACTGATTTCTTAGCATTGTGCATTCTTAGATATATCAAGTCTATCTGAACTTCATATTGCATTTTATAGAAGATATTTTAGAGAAAGCTGTGGAAAAAGGAAAAAAATCTGTGGTTGGAGAGCAACTCCAATAATAAATAAGAAACTTTAGTACCAGTGGACCAGTTGTTAGAAGCACAGATATTTTAAGAACCGCAGATTGTTACATCAAGATTCCTCATGTCTTCACTACAACTCCTTGTATAATTAGATGCTTTATTTTTATCTTGTGAGTCACAGTATTGGGCTTAATTCATTTTGGCTGTTTATAAGATTGAATTAAAACAAGCAGCCTAGTATTTAAATTTTGTGAACTACAGGTTGGATTTTGGTGATGATTATACCAGTGCATTCTTTTGTCAATTTCAGTGCTTTGGAGTCCATTATTCCATTTTATGTTTACTACATCCCAGAAGGTGGGCAGGGATGATTGCTTTTTCCTCATTCTCTTTGTTTTAGATGAGGAAATGGAAGACTAGAGAAGAGGAGTGTCATGGCCAAGCTGAAGGACGTAGATTTTGTCTAGCTGAGTAGGCAAAATGAAACTAGAATCTAAGTGCCTTGCTTTGACTCCAAGTTTTCCATTTTAAGAAAGTTAGGTCCAATTAAAATGAACAAATTCACAGTACTTGTTAACCATTAAGTGTAAAGATTTTAAAATGGAAAAGTTGATGAGTTATTTTATTTTATTTTATTTTTGAGACAAGAGTCTTGTTTTGTTGCCCAGGCTGGAGTGCATTGATGCCATTTTGGCTCACTGCAACCTCCACCTCCTGGGTTCAAGTGATTCTCATGCCTCCGCCTTCGCTCCTGGCCTCAAGTGATCCGCCTGCCTGGCCCTCCCAAAGTGCTGGGATTACAGGCGTGAGCCACCATGCCCAGCCCCAGAGTATTTTATATTAATCAATTTTTCATTGAAGCATCATGCTAAGTCATGGACAAATTGCAATATTGTACCAGCCCTTTCCTTTTATATTTGTGTATTTATTTGAGATGTTTAATATTGTAAGAAAATTTTGATTCATAATATTTCAAATAAATAGCTGTTGTCTAAATACAGAAACAATACTTTCCTGCCAACAAAGAGGAAAACATTTAGAGCCAGGTACTGATATTGAAGTTCCTTTGGTTTCAAATTGATATTTAAGATAAAATAACTTTCTTTTAAAAATGAACATTTAATGAACATTAGATTTCATTTCTAATTACTCCCTTAGCTTCTGTAATCTAGAACTACCTAGTTGCTATTCCAGATCTTGAATATTTTTAGGACTACCTTACTCTGAAAGTTATTCTGCTAACCTATCAAAACCAATGCCAGGAGACTTCCATTGGATGTTGCTACCACTAGACACAGTGCCAGCTTTGTTTTGTCTCATCATTCTGTGCACTTACATAATAATACTTTGTTAGAGTAGAACCAAACGTTTCATGGAGGAATTGTTTTTTTAGACGAATAACATCTGTGTTTACTAAATCTATGACACTCAGGTAAATATTGTAAGGAATGCTTACAATGCTGTTGAACACCAGCCAGAACATCAGACAAGTTTTTATCCAGAAACCTTCTGGATAAAACCTGGTATGTGACAGATTGTTTGTATTATTGTTTGTATTATTCTCTAGCAAGTGTTAGAATAATTCTAGTTCTCTTCGTTTGTTCATTGACTTCACTAGGTTAATTGAGAAAGAAAGATTGTTAAATTATTTAAATTAACTAAAGCCAAAATTTCCACTCCACAATTTCCCTAGTTTATTCTATTTTTTTTCTGTTTGAAAACCTATTCTTTAATTTAGTGTTTTTTGTTTTTCTTGGCCTCTTAAGTTGGTTTCTTTCTGTAGATTCCTCTTCTTTTTCTCTCCTACCCTGCAGACAACAAGTATTTTGTCACCCATACCAGTTCTTCCTTTGATATGTCTTCTGATTTCTCCTCTCTTTGTCCAGTCCCACTGCTATTGTCTAGATATTCATCTCCTCTGATAAGATTTAGTGTGTTTCTTCCTGCAAACTATTTCATGTCACTCTTATTATGTTATTCCTCTACTCAGAAGTCATCCTTGACTGGGTTGTCTTCAGCAGAAAGAATAGCTGCACCTTCAGTTCTCATTCTATATTCATTACCCCTGCTTGCTCAGTCTTGTAGTTTCACAAAAATTATGATTCCCAAAGTATGATGAGTCAAATCATTCCACCAAGCAGCATCCTCCTATTTCCAACTACCTATTGGCTTGTTAGCTATATCTGCCTGAGTGTACCACAGGTGGATCAAGGCCAACATGTCTTTTCAGCTTCTGTGCCCTCTCATCTTTTTTATGTCACCAGGCTCTTGCAAGGATCAACTACGATAATACATATGTAAGCCCTAGATAATCATTGCTCCAGATGCACTTCTAAAAGTGTATGCAATTAGTGGTGTGGGCAGTGCCGAGCATAACAGAAGCTGAATTTATATTCTCTTCAAAGGACATTGATAATTTATTTTTTCATTCAACAAATATTGAATGCTTTCTGTGTTCAGTACATTACAAGGTTGCTCCACATTGCTGCTGGAATACAACAGTAAATAAAAAGAAAATCTTTGCCCTTTTGGAGCTCACTTTCTAGTGTGGGAAAACAAATAGAAGAAATGCATTTTAAAAAATATTTTAGTGAGCCCCCCCCAAAAATGAAATGGATTTAATATATTGTAAGATATATGTTTCACATTTCTGATTTATAGTAGACATTGGGAAGCATTTTTGCCAAATAATTTTGCACTTTACCTACCCATAAAATTCATTTATTTTAAGTATAGATTTACATGATCTTTAGTCGATTTACAAAGTAGGGCTACTATCACCACATCCAGCTTTAGAATATTTCCATCACCCCAAAAAGATCCGTCATTCCTATTTGCCATCATTCCTCACTTTTGCCAAATTTCAAACAACCATTAATCTGCTTTCTGTTTCTGTAGATTTACATTTTCTGTGCATTTCATTTAAATACAGTAATAAAATGCGCAGCCTTTTGTATCTAGTATCTTTTTAAATAATAGACTGTTGCATTTATTGATGAATAGGTTGATTTTACTGTATGTAAAGTGTCCATCATGTTTTGACAAACATTTAAGGTGAAGAGATTTCTACTGTCAAGCAAATGAACATACTTTATCATCTTACATAGTTACCTTTCTTTATTTTTTTAATAATGAGAGTATCTAAAATCTACTCTTAGCACATTCCCAGTATGAAATACAGTATCATTAATGATAGTCTTCATGTTGTACATTAGATCTCTACACTTAGTCTCCCTATATAACTACAACTGTCTACCTTTGACCTGCATCTTCCCATTTTCAATCCCTAGTGATCACATTTTACTTTTTATATATGTGTGTGTGTATATATATATTATTCATTTATTTAATTTGTTTGTTTATTTATTTTGAGATGGAGTCTCACTCTGTTGCCCATACTGGAGCGCAGTGGCGAGATGTTGGCTCACTGCAAGCTCCGCCTCCTGGGTTCATGGCATTCTCCTGCCTCAGCCTCCCGAGTAGCTGGGACTACAGGTGCCTGCCACCACGCCCGGCTAATTTTTTTGTATTTTTAGTAGAGACAGGATTTCACTGTGTTAGCCAGGATGGTCTCAATCTCCTGACCTCGTGATCCGCCTGCCTCGGCCTCCCAAAGTGCTGGGATTACAGGCGTGATCCTCCATACCCAGCCCTCTATGTATATATTTTTAAGATTCTACATGTAAGTGATTTCATGCAGTATATTTCTTTCTGTGTCTGGCTTATTTTAGTTAGCATAATGTCCTCTAGGTTCATCCATGTCGACTTCTTTCACTTAGCGTAATGTTTTTGAGGTTTGTGTCATTGCATGAAATCAGTAGTTCATGCTCATTTATTGCTGAATTGTATTCCATTCTGTGGATAATATTTTATCATTCATTGGATTGTTTCCACTTTTTGGTTATTATGAATAATACTGCAGTGAACATTTGTGTACAAGTCTCTGTGTAAACATATGTTTTCCTTGTAGGGGTAGATATCTAAGAGTAGTATTTCTGGGTCATATAGTAAATTTATTTCTAATTTTTAAAGAGGCTGCCAAAATGTTTCCCAAAATGACTGTACCATTTTATATTTTCACCAGTAATGTGTGAGGGATCTATTTTTTCCACATCTCTGGCAACTCTTATTGTTGTCTCCCTTTTTAAATCATAGCCATTATCTGTATGAGAAATGGTATCTCGTTGTAGTTTTTATTTGCATTTTTCTAATGGCTGATGATGTTCAGCATCTTGTCAGTTGTTTATTGGCCATTTATGTATCTTTCTTGGTGAAATGTCTACTTGAATCTTTCACTCATTTTTTTTTCCATTAGGTTGTTTGTCTTAGTTATAAAAGTTCTTTATATATTTTGTAGATAATCCCTTTATCAGAGGTATGATTTGAAAATATTTTCTGCCAGTGTGTGACTGTTCTTTTCACTTTCTTAATACATATTTTAAAGTGGAGACATTTTTAATTTTGATGAAGTCCTAGTTTATCCATTTTTTAAAAAATGTATTGTGCTTTTGGTGTCATATTTAATAATTCTGTCTAACTCAAGGTCACTCTATATTTTCTTCTAAGACTTTTATAGTATAGCTTTTATATTTAGACCTGTAATCCATTTTGAGTTAATTTCTGTGGTGGTGTGAGATAAAAATCTAAATTAAGTTTTTTGCAAGTAGATGTACAATTGTTCCACCATCATTTGTTGAAAAGACTATTCTTTCCCCCCATTGAGTTGTCTTGGCACAGTTGTCAAAAATTAATTGACCAAAAATATAAGGGAAAGTTTATGGACTCTAAATTCTGTTCAGTTGTTCTATATTTCTGTCTTTATACAAATACCACATTTACTTGATTACTGTGGTTTTATAGGTAAATATAGTAAGTATAGTTTTGTAGTAATTGTAAAACCAGTCAACAAGTGTGAGTCCTTCAGCTTTGTTCTTCTTTTTCAAAATTGCTTTGGCTATTTTGGGTCCTTTACATTTTCATGTGAGTTTTAGGATCAACTTGTTAAAAAATTTGGGAAACATCTTATAAGTTTTTTTTACAATTATGGTTGGCATGTTTTTTTCTGTCAGAGTGATGTTATACTGAATAATATCTTAGATTGAGGGAAAAATGGTAAAATATCAAATGAGGATACATGCAAAAGAAAGAATGCAGTGAGAGGAATAGGAAGTTCTAGGGCTGGTGTTGGATTGCTAGTTTATAAACAGAATGATTAGGGAAGTCCTTCATGATATGGTGACTTTTGAGCAGAGTCCTGAAGAAGATGAAGAGTTGAAACTTGATAATATCTGGAGAAAGTGGTTTAGGCAGAGGAAGAACAAGTTCAAAGGCTCTGAGTTAGGAACATATTGGACTTATTCCAGGAACAAAAATTAGATCATTGTATGTGTAGCTTTAGGGAAGTGACAGGGGAAAAAGTGGTAAATGAGATAAGAGGACTTTAATTAGACTTTTGAATCTTATTTCTCTAAAGGTTAAATGAAACAAAAGTTAATGAGTACTTATACAGGGAGAATATGATTCTTCCAAAGACAGTGCAAGCTTTACATGATATAATTTATCCCCTTACCCATCTTGGTCTACTCCTTGGTCTTACTAAATCTCTGATCTGTTTAGTATGGTATGTATGAAATGGCTTCATAATTTTAATAGAAAAGAATTATTAATTTTTAAATATTATCCAAGCCTTCTTATGGGGAAAAAAATTCATGCATAATCTTGTTTAGTTCATAGTACACAACTACTAGAAGTTATGAAACCATCGATGTAACATGAACCACTTTTTTTTATATATATATATATATACTTTAAGTTCTGGGATACATGTGCAGAATGTAGAGGTTTGTTACATAGGTACACACGTGCCTACATAGGTACACACGTGCCATGGTGGTTTGCTGCACCCATCAACCCGTCATCTACATTAGGTATTTCTCCTAATGCTATCCCTCCCCTAGCCCCTCGACCCCCAAACAGGCCCTGGTGTGTGATGTTCCCCTCCCTGTGTCCATGTGTTCATTGTTCAACTCCCACTTATGAGATGAACCACGTTTTTGCAACAAAAGATATAAAGGTATATTTTATGAAAATCATGATGGCTTATAATGCATATTGAAGTGAAAGTTCCTCTTCTGAAGCCTGTAATCCCAGCACTTTGGGAGGCCGAGACGGGCAGATCACGAGGTCAGGAGATCGAGACCATCCTGGCTAACACGGTGAAACCCCGTCTCTACTAAAAAATACAAAAAAAACTAGCCGGACGAGGTGGCGGGCGCCTGTAGTCCCAGCTACTCGGGGGACTGAGGCAGGAGAATGGCATAAACCTGGTAGGCAAAGCTTGCAGTGAGCCGAGATCTGGCCACTGCACTCCAGCCTGGGCGACAGAGCGAGACTCCGTCTCAAAAAAAAAAGTTCCTCTTCTGATATCTATCTAAAGGGCTGTTATTTAGTTCCCTGATTTTGGTGTTAAAGTAATTCTTTTGACTTTTTACATCTAGGCAAATCTTGTGTGGTACTGTAGCATTACTTTGTGTGGACTTCTGTTTCTCACTTCCCAGTTTTCATGAGGACTAGATACCTGCCATGGAACACAGTTATATTCCTAGATAGATGTACAGAGCTAGTTCACTCTAAGAGCAACAATGGTTTACACCACTTTTCCTTCTTAGAGCTCAAATAAATCCATGTATACTTTCAGTATTTGAATATTTTTATAAAAATTCAGAATACTGTTCCTAGGTAAGGAGATAGTTAGACCTAGTGAGACCTGTAGCTCAGAGAACATTACTAATGCCTAGGACTTTTTTTATTTTTTCATCTTGTTCTTTCTTGTACATGCTTTCATCTCTTCTAGGTTCTACCTAATTCTTTTTGGTTATGGGTCTCTGCAACCATATGCAGAGTATGTAAATATTCCTGTAACCATATGCAGAGTATGTAAATATTCCTGCCTTTATGCAATAGCTTTGGAAGTTTTAAATGCAATAATTAAACTTACTTTGAAAAGAAATTATTTGGGCCAGGCGCAGTGGTCATGCCTGTAATTCCATCACTTTGGGAGGCTGAGGTGGGTGGATCACCTGAGGTCAGGAGTTTGAGACCAGCCTGGCCAAGATGGTGAAACCCTGTCTCTAAATACAAAAATTAGCCAGGCGTGGTGGTGCACACCTGTAATCCCAGCTACATGGGAGGTTGAGGCATGAAAATTGCTTGAACCCAGGAAGTGGAGGTTGCAGTGAGTTAAGATTGCACCATTGTACTCCAGCCTGGGTGACAGTGAGACTGTCTCAAAAACAACAACAAAAACAGAGAAATAAATTGCTGAGTCCTCTTGCAAAACATCATAATGTATATCCAGACCATCTTACCTGTAAGTCTTGTTTCTTTTGTCAGTTCTTGAAAAGTTTTGCATAAAATTTGTACTTCTGTTTCTGTTGTGTCATTCTGATTACTTCTAGTAAATATGACAGGATGGTAGTGTTGTTTATTCCTCTTCTTGTGGTAGCCATTATATTTATATTGTTTTGTGAACTTAGACATGAAACAAAGTATTCAAATTGAATCCAGATATGTAAAAAGTAACACATCATGACCAAATATTGTTTATCTGAGAATATAAACTTGATTTAAAAATCAATATAGACTTCTGCTTCTGCCCGCGATAAAGTCACTGGAACTGTGTATACCCAGACAGTATATACCTTCCCACTTGAACAACAGCAACATCACAGATAAAATGTACTAAATAAGGGTTTTAAAGCAACTGGACATCAAACAAAAAGGATAGTGATCCTTTAGACACAGGAAACAAGTAAGGTGAGGTATAAGATTGCTTCAGCTTACTGCCTGGGGCATCTCCTCTGCATTGCATTACAGGGAGATGGAATTCAAGTGGAATCCAGGGGGTTCCCTGAACTGAGGAGACAGAATTGAGATTCTAGGGAGAACAAGAAGGCAGTTAGAGTTGGCAGGACACAGTGCTGAAGAGGAGAGAGCTTCAAGAGACCTAGAGATCTGTAGAGGGTATCCTCTGTGTATTCAGCAGTGTGCTGATCAGTGCATCATGTGAGGAAACTACTCAGGGATGGGGAAACACTCATTAGAATGGATTTAATAGTACAGCGCCTGCATTTACACTGTGCTGCAAATAGTGTCTGTTCCTACAGTGCACACTGAAAAAGCTCATCATTCACAGAGCATTAGGTAGAATACTCAGGAAGGACTTGCTTCAGTAGTGGGGAATTATCAGCACTACATTGAGCACTATAAATAATAAAACAACTCATGAAAGCAAGACCAAAAGGATCGAACTATTTCCAAATGGTTTAACTGCATACCAGAATAAAACCCAAGTTTGAATCTCTAGAGGTAAAAATTACGTCTGGGATAAAATATACACTGAATGAGATCAGTGGCAGATTGAAGAAAGGAGGAGAAAAGATTAGTGAATTTAAAAGACTTAGCAATAGAAATTCTCTAAAATGAAGCTCAAAAGTGATAAAATAAGCCAAAATAATGAAAAGAGCATGAACTAGCTGTGAGACAACTTCAGGCAGCCTAATATACATGTAATTTTGAGTCTCCAAAAAGGGACAGGAGTTAGATGAAATAGTTAAATAAATAATGACTAAAAAAATTAGATTTGATGAAAACTGCAAACCTACTGTGAAAGATGTTTAATGAATCTCAAATAGAAGAAACAAAAGAATATACATCATAATAAAAAATGAACACACCATAATCAGTTTACTCAAAAGCAGTGGTAAAGAGAATAAAAAATAAGGATAACAGGAGCTCTCATCAGAAACAATGTAAATGAGAGGACAGAAGAACAAAATCTGAAAGAAGAACTTAGATTTCTATACCCACTGAATTATGTTTAGAAAATGAAAGCAAAATAAAGATGTTTTAGATATAAACCGAGCTGAAAGAATGTATTACTAGAAGACCTGAACCGCCAGAAATGTTAAAGGAATTTCTTCAGGCAGAAGGAATCAATAAAAGTAATACAGTTCACGTCATATAAAGTATGTTCTTTGACTTCAGTGGAATTAAGTTAGAAATCAATGTTAAAAACATCTGGAAAATCTCAAAATGTTTATAATGTACATACTTCTGAATAATTCATGAGTCAAAAAAATGATGATGTATTTGACTAGAATAAAAATGAAAGGTATTAGAATTTGTAGGATGCAGCTAAAGCAGTAGAGAAGAATTTATAGTTTAAATGTCTATATTAGAAAAGAATGATCTCAGTGACCTCAACATTCACCTTAGGAAAAAGGAAAAAGAAGAGCAAATTAATTCCCAAGTAAGTAGAAAAGGAGAAATAGTAAAGATCGGAGCAGAAATAAACGAAATAGAAAAACCAAATAGAGGCTGGGAGAGAGAGAATGAGGGAAATATTGTGAAAAACTTTATGCCAGTAAATTTGACAAATTAGATGAAATGACAAATTCCATGAAAGACGTAAACTACTAAGACTCACTGAAGAAATAGGTGATCTGTTTCTGTATATAATAACTGTAATATATCTATCAATCAAATAAAATTATTTTTTAGTTTAACACTTTCTCACAAGGAAAACTTCAGTCTCAAATGGCTTCCCTTTAGAATTTTACATGTTTTTGGATGAGATTGTACCAGGTCTATGCAAGTTCTTCCTGAAATTGAAGACAAAATCAAACATTTTTAAATTAAACATTTTTTAGTTTAAAAATATTTAATTGACGAAGATTGTATATATTCAAGGTGTACAATGGATGATTGGGTGCATTATATACACGTTACATAGTGATTATCGCACTCAAAGGACCACATTTATCGCCACACATGTTGTACATTAGATCCCTAGAACTTGTTGATCTTAGAACTGAAAGTTTGTATCCTTTGATCAGCATTTCCACATTTCCCCCACCTTGCAGTCCCTGACAGCCACCATTCTACTCTCTGTTTCTATGAATTCTTTTTTTTTTTAGATTCCACATATGAGATAATACAGATTTGTCTTTATGTGTTTGACTTATTTCACTTTGCATAATATCCTCCAGGACATTTCATTCATGTTGTTGTAAATGGCTAGATCTTCTTCGTTGTGGCTGAATAACATGTTATTGTATATATACACCACATTTTCTTTACCCATGCATCTACTGACAGACACTTAGGTTGTTTCCATCCCTTGGCTATTGTGGATGAATATGGGGGTGCAGATATCTCTTTGAGATATTGATGTGATTCCTTTGGGTATATACCCAGAAGTGGGATTGCTGGATTGTATGGTAGTTCTGTTTTAATTTTTTTGAGGAACCACTGTACTGTTTTTTCATAATGGCTATGTTAATTGACACTCCTGTCTTTAGTGTACAAGAATTCTCTTTTCTCTACACCTTCATCAATACTGATTATCTCTTGTTTTTCTTTTTTTTTAAAAAAAAATAGCCATTCTAACACTTACTTGTGAGTTGATATCTCATTTTACTTTTGATTTGCATTTATTTGAAGATTAGTGATATTGAACACCTTTTCATACACCTGTTGTCATAGGTATATCTTTGGGAAAATATCTATAGACAGATGTGGTAAAAGGCACCAGCTACTTGGAGTTTGAGGCAGGAGAATTGCATCCAGGATTTCTGGGCTGTAGTGCACTATGCTGATTGGGTATCTGCACTAACATGGATGTTAGTATGGTAAACTCCTGGGACTAGGGAATGATTAAGTTGCCTGAAGGAAGGGGTACAAGCCCAGGTTGGAAACAATGGAACAAAAGTCTTGTGATGATTAGAATCAAACATTTATAATGCCCTTTTTTGTTCCTGTAACCTTATAGGGGAATGAGGCAGAATTTCACCTTTTCCTTAAAAAAATCTTTTTATTGATATATGGTAATTATAATCAAATTAGTGTATTTAGAATATTTTGTTACCTCAAACACTTATAATTTCTTTGTGTTGAGAATTTTTCATATCTTCTAGCTGTTTTGAAATACATAATGTATTCTTAACTACAGTCACCCTACTGGGCTTTTAAACACTAGAACTTAATCATTTAACTGTATATTTGTAGCCATTGACAAACCTCTTCATTCCTGCCCATGTTTTCTAGCCTTTGGTAAACATTCTACCCTGTGCCTCCACTTTTTTAGCTCCCACGTATGAGTGAGAACATGTGATATTTGTCGTTCTGTGCCTGGCGTATTTCACTTAACGTAATGACCTCTAGATCCAACCATGTTGCACATGGCAGGCCTTCCTTTTTTTATGGCTGAATAGCATACCATTATGTATCTATACCACATTTTCTTTATCCATTCATCCATTGACGGATTGATTTTATATCCTGGCCATTGTGAATAGTGCCTTGATAAATGGGAGTGCCAGTATCTTTTAGATTGATTTCCTTTCCTTTGGATAAATACCCATATTAGTCCCTTTTCACACTGCTGATAAGGACATACCTGAGACTGGGTAATTTATAAAGGAAACAGTTTTAATTGACTCACAGTTTCGCATGGTTAGGGAGGCCTCAGGAAACTTACAATCATGGTGTCAGAGGAGCAAATACATCCTTCTTCACATAATGGCAGGAAGGATAAGAATGAGTGCCCTGTGAAGGAGGGAGCCCCTTATAAAACTGTCAGATCTGGTGAGAACTAACTTACTGTCACGAGAAAAGGATGGGGGAACTGCCCCATGATTCATTTATCTCCTGCTGGTCCCTCCCATGACATGTAGGGATTATGGGAACTACAATTCAAGATGAGATTTGAGTGAACACAGCCAAACCATATCAAATACCCACTAGTGGGATTGCTGGACCATATGGTAGTTCTGTTTTCAGTTGTTTTGAGAAATCTCGTACTGTTTTCCATAATGGCTGTACTAATTTACATTCCCACTACAGTGTGTAAGAGTTGCCTTTTCTCCATATCCTCAGCAGCATTGTTTTTTATATTAACCATTCTAACTGAGGAGAGGTGGTATTTCATTATAGTTTTGATTTGCATTTCCCTGGTGATTAGTGATGTTGAGCATGTCTTCATTTACCTCGTGGCCATTTGTATGTCTTCTTTTTTAGTTTCATTTTTCTTTTGAGACAGGGTCTCTGCCACCCAGGCTGGAGTGCAGTGGCACAATAATAGCTCACTGCAGCCTCAAACTCCTGAGCTCAGGAAATCCTCCCAACTCAGTCTCTGGAGTAGCTGAGGCTACAGGCACACATCACCCTGTCTACCTCTGTTTTTAAAATAAATAGATTTCAGGGGTACAAGTGCAGTTTTGTTCTGTGGTTGTATTGTGTAAAGTGAAGTCTGAGCTTTTAGTGTAACTGTCACCGGAGTAGTGTACATTGTACTCATAAGGGTTCATTTATTGGTATAGTTTATTAGAGAGTCTCTCTTGGAATTATTTCTACCTTTATTCTGCTTTCGTCCAAGAAGATACTTTATATGATTTCATTTTTTTTTTGAGACGGAGTCTCGCTCTGTTGCCAGGCTGAAGTTCAGTGGCACTATCTTGGCTCACTGCAACCTCCGCCTCCCAGGTTCAAGCGATTTTCCTGCATCAGCCTCCCAAGTAGTTGGGACTACAGGTGTACGCCACCATGCCCAGCTAATTTTTGTATTTTTAGTAGAGATGGGGTTTTACCATGTTGGCCGGGATGGTTTTGATCTTTTGACCTCAAGTGATCCACCCACCTTGGCCTCCCAAAGTGCTGGGATTACAGGCATGAGCCACCATGCCCAGCCATGATTTCAATTTTTAAAAAATTTGTTGAGACTAATTTTGTGTCCTGATATATAGCCCATCTTGCAAAATGTTCCATGTGCTAATGAGAAGAATGCACATTTTATGGTTATTGGGTAGAGTGTTCTATGCATGTCTGTTAGGTCCATTTTGGCCTGGAGTCCAATTTAAGTCCAAGATTTCTTTGTTGATTTCAGTTTCAGTTATCTGTCTAGTGTTGTCAGTGGGATTTTGAAGTTCTGCATTGTTATTCTATTGCTGTCTCTTTTCTTAGGTGTAGTAGTATTTGTTAAATAAATCAGGGTGCTCTGGTTTTGGGGGCATGAATATTTGGGATTGTTATAACTTCTTGTTGAATTGTTCTCTTTATCCTTATATAATGACCTTCTTTATCTTTTTCTGTTGTTGAAGTCTTTTTTATCTAATATAAATATAGCCACTTCTGCTCACTTTTGGTTTCTGTTTGCATGGAATATCCCTTTCCACTCCTTTACATTGAGTCTATAAATGTCTTTACAAGTTAGATGGGTTTCTTGTAAGCAGTATATGGTTGGATCCTGTTTTTAAAATTTATTCCACCAATATGTATCATTTAAATGGTTCATTTAATTCATTTATATTCCAAGTTAATATTGATACATGAGGTTTTGTTCCTGTCATAATGTTAACTGTTGCCTAGTTGCTTTGTAGTCTCAATTTTGTAATTGTTTTATAAGGCCTGTGAGTTTTATACTTTGTGTGTTTTTATGGTGGCAAGCATCGACCTTTTGTTTTCATGTTTAGAACTCTCTTGAGCACTTGTTTTAGTACTGATCTGTTGGTGATTAATTCCCTTAGTGTTTGCTTGTCTAGAAAAGACTTTATTTGTCATTCATGATTAAACTTAGTTTAGCAGGATAAAAAATTCATGATTGACACTTTTTTATTTAAGAACTATGAGGCCGGGCACGTTGGCTCACACCTGTAATCCCAGCACTTTGGGAGGCCGAGGTGGGCGGATCATGAGGTCAAGAGATCGAGACCATCTGGTTAACATGGTGAAACGCCATCTCTACTAAAAATACAAAAAAATTAGCTGGGCATGGTGGCGGGCGCCTGTAGTCCCAGCTACTCAGGAGGCTGAGGCAGGAGAATAGCATGAACCCGGGAGGCGGAACTTGCAGTGAGCCAAAATAGCGCCACTGCACTCTAGCCTGAGCGACAGAGCAAGACTCTGTCTAAAAAAACAAAACAAAACAAAACAAAACAAAAAAAGCAAAACAAACAAACAAAAAAAACAAACAAAACTATGAAAATAGGACCCAGTCTCTTCTGGCTTATAAAGTTTCTGCCGAGAAGTCTGCTGTCAGTCTGATGTGACTCCTTTATAGGTGATTATGTGCTTTTATTTTGCTGATTTTAGGACTTTTTCCTTTATGTTCACTTTAGATAGTTGGATGACTGTATGTATTGCTGAGGTCTATCTTGTAATATATCTTTATGGAGTTCTCTGAGCTTCTCATATCTGGGTATCTAAATCTCTAGCAAGACTATGGAAATTTTCCTCAATTATTTCCTCAAATAGGTATACCAAAACTTTTTCCTTTTTCTTCTCCCTCTGGAATATTTATAACACATAGGTTTGGATATATTGCATAATCCTTTACTTCTTGAAGGCTTTTCACTTTTTGAAATCTTTTTTCTTTATTTTTGTCTGCTTGGGTTAATTAGAAAGACATGTCTTCAAGCTCTGAGATTCTTTCCTCTGCTTGTTCCAGTCTGTTGTCTTCAGTGAACCTTTTATTTCTATAAGTTCTATTTGTTTTTTGTAAAAAGTGTGTATCTGTTCAGTAAATTTTTCATTTATGTCCTGAATTTTTTTTCTGATTACTTTGTATTGATTTTCAACTTTCTCTTAGATCTCATTGAGCCCCCCCTTTTTTTTTAAAAAATTTAAAACAGGGTATCACTCTCTTGCCCAGACTGTAGTGCAGTGGTGCAAAAATAGCTCACTGCAGCCACAAACTCCTGGGGTCAAGTGATCCTTCTGCCTCAGCCTCCCAAGTATCTCGGACTACAGGCACATACCACCACACTGATGTGATTTTTTTTTTTTCTTTTCTTTTTTTAGAGATAGGGGACTCACTGTGTTTCCCAGGCTGGTCTTGAACTCCTGGTCTCAAGTGATCCTCTGGCCTTATCCTCCCAAAATGGTGGGATTACAGCTGTGTGTCATCATGCTCAGCCCCATTGAGATTATTTAAAATCAGTTTTGAAATCTTCATCTGATATTTCAAAGATTTCATTTTGGTTAGTATGATCTATTGCTGAAGAATTAGTATGATCCTTTGGGGGTGTTGTAATGCTCTTTTTTTTTTTTTTTTTAACTATTTTCAGAATTGTTTCTCTGTTTCCTTCTTGTCTAAATAAACTATCTATTTTTCTTATTTTTGAATTTACTTATGTTGGATGGTATTAGTTTCCCCCCTTGAAGATGTGACTATAATGTATGTTGTATAGGATTGTTAGGTTCTGGATGCTTTTAGTGGTAAAGACTATATGAACTCCTTGTAATAGATAGCCTTTGTGGGATGGTTTTCTTAAATGCTGGTTGTAGTAACAATGCACTAGATGTATGAACAGACTCATACCCTCTTGCGGGGCCAGGATGGCGAGGTCTTAGGAAACTAACCTTGTTTCCTGGTGCTGTGCACTTGTGTCAGCAGATTTTGTATTGGGTTTTGCAGTTCAATATGTAGGCCAGTAGGTGACGCTTACAGGTAAGGGCTGGCTGAGGCAGAAGCAGACGTGTATATGCTAGACAGATAAAAGGACTTTATTTACCAGAAGCAGCTCTCTGTTGCCTGAGGAACTGGGCTGGTCTGTAGAATACACAGTAGCCTTAGATCCCTGCTCAGTAACTGACGTGGGGAACAAACCAGGCAGATCTGAACCCTCACACTTACTCTCAGATACCCCAATGCCAAGCACAAGCACCAACACTGATTGGAGTGGCAAGGGGAACTCCTGGTGAAATCTGCTGAGGTCCCCACAGGAGGTGGGGTTGCTGCCCCAGCTCCATGACCTATACAGGCAGAAATATGATCCACTTCCCTGTCATGCTTTTGTCCAGTGCTCAGAACACCAGATTGGACAGACAGTGCTTTCTGTCTCCAGGCTGCAGTGTAGCCAATAACTGTGAAGATACCTATCCTGTGGCTCACAGTCAGAATGTCTTTTGTGTGGAACCTCCTCCCTCATCCCAAAACACACAGCTCTGTGGTTCTCCTGCTCTTCACTGCAGGTATGCTGCTGCTGGGAGGGGCCCTGCATTTTGTGCAAGGCCAGGCCAGGTGGGCACACTACCAGTGGGGATGCTGCTGCCCCCTAATAGCCCTAGAATAGACATCCTCCAGTGTGCCTTCACCAACCTCCTGCAGGAACAGCCATGACTTTGTCTGCAGCAGTGGGTAATGGTGGGAGAGAAGTCTCCCTCTCTATATCTGTGCCTGAGCACTGAGGCTGCCTGGCTTCTGGTATGGAACCACACTTTTCCCTTTTGGAACTAAGCGCAACATCTGCATCTCCATTGGAAGTGGTGTAGTCACTTTTACCCCACAGATGGGCAGCTCTCAGGCAAGGGAAAGCATGCACTATAGTCTCTTTTGTCTCAAGGGGTGCCCGTTTGGTGGGCTGCACTCTTCCCTTAGGAACAACATTCCCTGAGGACTGGGACACTGGGAACCTTGCAGCTCTCCTTGGTTCAACCAGCCTTGTATGGCTGCTGCAATTCATGTGGGTGCTGAGAAATGTCTGCTAGGACTCCATTGATGTGGAAACACAAGCGATGAGGTTCCCTGGTGGATTTATTTCTAGTTTCTATATGCTGTCATATTGGTTATGTGTCTGTTTTTATACCAATACCATGCTATTTTGGTTACTATAGCTTTGTAGTATATTTTGAAATCAGGTAATGTGACACCTCTAGATTTGTTCTTTTTGCTCAGGGTTGCTTTGGCTATTTGTTTTTCTTTTTTCTTTTCTTTTTTTTTTTTTTAATTCCATACAAGTTTTAGCATGGATTTGCTATTTCTATGAATAATGTTTTTGGTATTTTGATAGGGATTTCACTGAATCGGTAGGTTTTGGGGGGAAGTATGGTCATTTTAACAGTATTCTTACAATCCATGGGTATTCAGTGTATTTCAATTTGTTTGTGTCTTCTTCCACTACTTTAATCAGTGTTTTGTAGTTTCCTTGTAGAGGTCTTTTACTTTCTTAGTTAAGTTTATTTCTAGGTTTTACATTTTTTTGGTAGCTGTTGTTAATGGGATTGTGATATAGTTCAGATATTTGCCCCCTCCAAAGCTCATGTTGAAATGTGATCCCAATATTGGAGATGAAGCTCAGTGGGAGGTGTTTGGGTCATGGGGGTGGATCTCTCATGAATGTTTTGGTGCCCTCCCCATTATAAGAGAGTTCTTGCTCTGTTAGTTCACATGAGCTCTGGGTGCTAAAGAGTCTGGGACTTCCTCCCCTCCTACTCTCTTGCTCCATCTCTGGCTGTGTCACACTTGAACTCCCCTTTCCCTTTTGCCATGATTGGAAGCTCCCTAAACCCCTCATCAGTAACAGATGCTGGTGCCATGCTTCTTGTACAGCCTGCAGAACCATGAACTAATTAGTCTCTTTTTTTAAAAAACTGAATTACCCAGTCTCAGGTATACCTTTATAGCAACAGACTGACAGAGATTGCTTTCTCGATTTCTTTTTCAACTAGTTTCTTTTTGGTATATAGAAATGGTACTGATTTTTGTGTATTGATTTTGTATCCTGCAACTTGACTGAATTCATTTATTGGTTCTAAGAGTTTTTTGGTAGAGTCTTTAGCTTTTTCTATATATGTAAGGTTATATCATCTACAAAGAGGGAAACCTTGATTATCTGTTTTCCAACTTGTATGCCTTTTCTTTCTTTCTCTTGCCTGATTGCTCTAGCTAGGCATTCTAGTACTGTGTTGAAAAAGAATGTGTAAAGTGAGCATCTGTGTCTTGTTCCAGTTCTTAGAGGAAAGGCTTTCAGCTTTTCCCCATTCTAGTATGATGTTAGCTGTGGATTTTTCATGTATTGACTTCATTATTTTGAGATACGTTCCTTCAGTGCCTGATTTGCTGAGAGTTTTTGTGATGCAGGTTTGTTGAATTTTATTAAATGCTTTTTCTGTGTCTATTGAGATGACAATATTTTGTCTTTCATTTTGTCTTTCATTCTGTTGCTGTGATGTATCATATTTTGTCTTTTGTTCTGTTGCTGTGATGTATCACATTTATTGGCTTGCAGATGTTGAATCATGCTTACATTGCTGGGATAAATTCTATTTGACTATGATGTATTATCTCTTTGATGTGTTGTTGCATTCAGTTTGCTAGTATTTTGTTGAGGATTTTTGTGTCCATGATCATCAGGGATATTGTCCTGTAGTTTTCTCTTTTGTTTGTTGTGTTCTTGTCTGGTTTTGCTATCAGGTGATGCTGGCCTCATAGAGTAAGTTGGGAAGAATTTTCCCTGCTTCAGTTTTTTGAAATAGTTTGAGAAGAATTGGTGTTAGTTCTTCTTTGTAAGTTTGGTAAGTTCAACAATAAAGCCATGCATTCCTGTGCTTTTCCTTATTGGGAGACTTTTTATAATTGATTCAGTCTTATTACTTGTTACTGGTTTATTCAGGTTTTCTTTGTCTTTCTGGTTCAATTTTGGTAGATTGTATATGTCTAGGAATTTATCAGTTTTCTGTAGGTTTTCCAATTTGTTAGTATATAGTTCATAATTATCTGTAATTATACTTTATATTGCTTTGGCATCAGCTATAATATCTGCTTTTTCATTTCTAATTTTATTTATTTGGGTCTTCTCTCTTTTTTTTTTTTTGGTTAGTCTAGATAGTGGTTTGTTGATTTTATCTTTTTTAAAAAAAGCTTATTGTTTTATTGATCCTTTGTATTGCCTTTCATCTGTATTTTGTTTAGTCCTGCTCTCATTTTTATTATTTATTTCCTTCCACTAATTTTGGATTTGGTTTGTTCTTTTCTCTGTCATTGAGGTGCATCATTAGGTTGTTTATTATAACTTATTCAACATTTTTATGTAGTAGGCATTTATTGCTGTAAACTTCCCTCTTAGCACAGCTTTTGCTGTATCCCATAGGTTTAGGTATACTGTATTTTAATTTTCATTTGTTTCAAGAAAGTTTATTTTCTTCTTCATTTCCTTATAGACCCAGTGGTCATTCAAGAGCATGTTTAATTTGCATGTATTTGTACAATTTTAAAAGTTTTTCTTGTTATTGATTTCTGGTTTTATTCCATTGTGACAGATCACAGTATATCTGACAACTTACTTGATATGATTTCAGTTTTTAAAATTTTGTTGAAATTGTTTTGTGACTTATCAGATGGCCTAGAGAATGTTCTGTTTACTGATGAGGAGAATGTGTGTCTTGCAGCTGTTGGAGAAAATGTTCTGTCTTATCTATTCAATCTGAAGTGTAGTTTAAATCCAATGTTTCTTTGTTGATTTTATGTCTCAATGATCCATCCAAAGCTGAGAGTGGGCTGTTATAGTCCTCAACTATATTGTATTGGAGTCTGCTCTTTCTTTAGATCTAATAATATTTGCTTTATATATCTGAGCAATCCAGTATTAGGTGCACATATATTTACAATAATTATATCCTCCTGCTGAATCAATCCCCTTTTCATTGTGTAAGGACTTTCTTTATCTCTTTTTAAAAATAGTTTTTGACTTAAAGTTTGTTTGATGTATATGTAGCTATTCCTACTTGCTTTTGGTTTCCATTTGCATGAAATATCTTTTTTCATGCCTTTACTTTGAATCTATGTTTCATTTTTTATTTATTTTATTTTTGACATGGAGTCTCTCTCTGTCACCCAGGCTGGAGTGCAGTGGCGCAATCTTGGCTCACTGCAACCTCTGCCTCCTGGGTTCAAGCAGCTCTCTTCCTGTCTCAGCTTCCCAGTAGCTGGGACTACTGGAGCATGCCACCATGCCCAGCTAATTTTTGTATTTTTAGTAGAGATGAGGTTTCACCATGTTGGCCAGGCTGATCTTGAACTCTTGACCTCAGGTGATCCATCTGCCTCTGCCTCCCAAAGTGCTGGGATTACAGGGGTGAGCTACCGCCTCTGGCCTTAGTCTATGTTTCTTGGTGAAGTGAATTTCTAGTAGGCAGGATATAGCTGGGTCATATTTTTAAAAAATCCATTCAATCTGTGTATTTTAAGTGGGGAATTTAACCTACTTATGCTCAAAGTTATTATTGATAGATCATATTCTATTGTTAATTGTTTGCTGGTTATTTTTCATATCTTTTGTTTATTCCTGTATTTTTGTTTATCACCGCAATTTGGTGGTTTTTTGTAGTGGTAATGATGGCAGCAGCAGGCCTTTTGTAGCATGCTGGCTGCAGCGGGAAGGTGTAAGCAGTGGTGGCAGGAATGGCTGCTGCAGCAGCAGCAGTGGAGCAGGAATGGCGGTGATGAGACCCCTGTGCCTCGTGTCCCTGAGGCAGCCAACTGTGTCAGCCCCAGACCTGGAGTCTCCACCACTCCAGACCCTGGCCCTGTGTTGCTGCTCTCACCTGCTGCTGCTGCTGAGAGGGTACAGGGAGGAGGTGGAGCTGGGCCTGGGGAGTGCTAGGCTCCATGGAGGCAGCATGAACCAGGGACAAGCAGGAGCTCCACCTGAGCCCACCACCCTAGGGATCACTACGATGGGGCTGGGCTGAGCTGCCTGCCAGTGGAGGAGCAGTGCGGTCAGGCACAGGGGTGGGCAGAGAGGGGACCAGTGAGGCGACCTGGAGCTCCTGCCCCAGGCTGCAAGGAGACCCAGCCAGGGCTGCCTGCATGCTCCACTGAGTGGGAGTGAGCGGGAGTGAGCGAGAGCCCCACCCTCCCAGGTGCAGGACCTGGGCATCTCCGCACTCTTGGGCACCTGGGAAGACCGCCCATTCCTCAAAAAGCTCAAGGGTTTTTACTCTCGCTGCCTGGCCTCTCCCTGCCCCCAGTATCCGCTCAGATCTTGGAGCAGGGTTCGGGCCAAGCCCAGGCACTGTCACAGCCCAGCCAGGTGTGTGCGTGCTTGAGGCAATGCCGACATACCAGACCTCTGCTGCCTCAGCCCCCTCTGGACTTCGGGTGCCCTTCTGAACTTTGGGTGCACAGAGGGTAGGGGAGCTGAGGTGGGGCTGAGGGTGGCTGTGATGCTGGCCTGCAGGTGCCCCTTGGTGCAAGCAGTCTCAGTGCCATGATGACAGGAGGAGGCAGACAGGCTCCTGGGTGGAAGGGGGTGGGTCCCCGATGAGGCCCCACCTTCTGGCTAGGGAGGACCTGAAGGCTGCGGGCTGGGCTGCTAGTCGAGGAACTTGTGGTACCTTTTCTGGGCACACCCATGGCTGCACGTGGACCAATCATACACATTTCCTTCCCTCTGTGGCCTGTAAAAGCCCAGGCTCAGCCAGAGCTGGACAGACGATGGGATGACCAGTTGCAGAGAGGAGCTACCATATCTGCTGATAACTGAACACTTTTTGGGATGACCAGCTGCAGAGAGGAGCTACCCTTTCTGCTGAAAGCTGAACACTAGTCAGGATAGCCTGCCTAGCAGAGAGAAGCTACCTACCCTCTCTGTTAGGAGCTGAACACTCATTGGGACACCCTTGCTGCAGAGAGCAGCTGCCCACTGTGAGTCTCATCTGAGCTGTTCTATTGCCCAATAAAGATTCCCTTCGTTTTGCTCACCCTCCACTTGCCTGCATATCTCGTTCTTCCTGGTCACAGAACAAGAAGACAGGACCCGCCAGTTGGTGAGGCTAAAAGAGCTATAACACAAACAGGGCTGAAACATGCTCCTTGCTTGCCATGTTGCAGGTGAAGAGAAGAGCTGCGGCCCTTTGGGGAGCTCAGTCCTGGGCTATGACTCAGACCAGGTGTTGGGGTCCGCGTGTTTCCTAAACAAAGGAATGAACACACAAGACAACACAGGACAAGACATACATGGCGGCCGCCCCGAACGGCACACACTGCTTTATTTTATCCAGCCGTTTGTGGAATGTTGCCAAGTCATGAGACATGTGTTGCTTCTCTGACCTTTCCTTGACTCGCAAGATCAGTAAAACACTGACCAGTTCCCAGAGCCCACTGTTTACAGCTGGCTCCTTTATCCTTCTTGTTTGCAGAGAAGGAATGTCCTGCTTTGTTTGCAAGAGCAGGGCTTATCGGGAACTTCTCGTTTGTGAGCACACAGTCCTCTACACCAGCACTATGACTCTCTCTTTGGGGCCCTCCTGTTCCTGGTGTCTCCAAGCTTCCTGTTGCCACTCTGTTCCCCGGTGCCAGCTGTGGAAGCTGCTTGCAGTGCACCTGGTCTAGCCGCAGCCTCATGGAGAGCTGGCACCTGAAGCTGCCTGCCCGCTGCAGCAGCCAGTATGTCTGACTGCACAGTTGCCAGACCCCACACTTGTTCACACACCCCTTGCCACTCTATGCCTTACTTGCCCTTGGCAGGTGTGGGATCCCGACCAGTTGCATGAGCCTAGTGCAGCCTGCCAGGCTGAGTGGCAGAACAAACCCAGTGGACCCAAGAAAAACAAGCAAAGGTGCCACTGGCCACAAAGGTTTCCAGTCAGAAAAGCGGCACCCCAAAGATCCTGTAACAGTAACATTTGAGTTCTTTCTCATTTGTTTGCTTGCTCTACCAGTGAATTTTATACTTTTATGTGTTTTCATGATGGCACATATCATCCTTCCACTTCTAGATGCAGGACTCTCCTAAGCTATTTCTGGTAGGGTCAGTGTAGTGGTGATGAGTTCCCTCAATTTTTGCTTGTCTGGTAGAGACTATTTCGCTTTCATTTTTGAAGGATAGCTTTGCTTCATATAGTACTTTTGGCTAGCACTTTTTTCTTTCTTCACTGTGCCATCCTCTTTTCTCCTGGCCTAAGGAGAAAAGGTTCTGCTGAGAATACCACTGTTAGTCTGATGGGGGTTTTCTTATATGTTACTTTATTCATTTCTCTTGCTATAAACTTCAGACCGAAAGGGACCCCTGAATGTCAGGTAAAAATAACCAAAACGGCACTTATTTGTATATATATAGTTGGCCCTCTGTATTCATGGGTTCTGTATCTGAGGAGTCGACTGACCACGGATTGAAAATGTTTGAACAACAACAAAATAAAAAATAAATAAAACATTACAGAAATTAAAAAATAATATAACAACTATTGACATAGCATTTACGTTTGTTACTAGATATTATAAGTAACCTAGAGATGATTGAAAGTACATGTGTGGATGTGGGTAAGTTGTGTGCAAATACTGTGCCATTTTATATAAGTGGGGAGTATCTATGGGTTTTCGTATTCAAGGGGGTTCTAGGGCCAGTTTTTCAGGGATACCAAGGGATGACTGTGTACCTGTGTAAATACACTTATGTTCACACATATGTATAAGTCTTAAATACACAAAATAGAATCACATTATATGTATTTTTATGAGACTTGCTTTTTTCACTTTTGTATTCCTGAATTGTCAGAATTTTAACAAGCAATCACCAAAAATTTTAAAACTGAATGTGTATTGACATATGGATGCATATTAGGTTTTTCTGTATTGGACATATGCTTTTAAATTTTGATTACTATTAAAAGCCTACAGTGAAAATATGTATACAAATTTTCTGCTGTATCCTCAGTTGTCCTTTTAAAGCAGATTTGTACAAGAGTAAGTTTTGCTTTTCAGCAACATTTTTTCATGAAAATGCCTATGGATATGTCATGTGAACTTAATTTTTTTCCTGTATCCTCACATTAAATATTAATATTTTTATTGTTTCTGTTTAATAGATTAAAAATCCCTCTGGTGATTTTAACGGACAGTTGCATGAGCAACATTGTAGAGACACTTTGTTCTGGTTGCATAGCTTTTAATCACTTTCAGTGGAATTCGAGAGTACATATTTGTTTGTTGGACAGGCAGGTATTGGGCTTCCCATTTAAAATGACAACTCTGCTTCTAGTCAGTTCAAAAAATAAATATACTGAGCTCCTTTCATGATGTGCCAGGCATTGTGCTGGGCACCATAACATATGATTAAGACAGGTTATTGAACTCAAGAGACCTCTATTATGTCTTAGGTCAGCATTTTATTTTGATAGGTGTGAATGTATTTCCAGAACTATGGAGATAGTATTTTAAATTTGAATTTATTAATTAAATTAATTAAATTAATTTATTTAATAAACCAGGGATGTATTGTCTCTGTAAGATAGCCATGTGGCCCTCTTCTAAGATTTTTTTTAGCTAATCTATTTTAAATGTTTTAAAGATTTTATGTCAATATAGTAAATTTTTCTCCTAGGCATTCTACCTTGTGCTTATTTTTTTTATTAAATATCTATTTACTTTATATGTTGTCATTCCCCAATCTGCAAGTATTTGGACTTTGAACCTTTGAGTCACTATTTCTAGTACAACATTGATTTGATTCAGTTTCTATTATGTTTAATTAACATTTACTGAGAAGCTACCATGTGTCCAGATCCTCCCTTAGAACCCAGGAATACAAAGATAAATGACCTATGATTTTTATCCTAGAGTGTATAAAGAGTGATGGAAGAGGTAGATGAATAAGCCAATAAAATATTTTGCAAGTATATAGTTACAATCTAAAGTAAAACCCATATATATGCCCATTCTTTTCTCCTTATCACAAACCCCTTTAATGCTATCTAACAAGTTTGCCTGATAGCCTGTGACATACTTCTCCAAGAATGACAAATGTCAGTGAAGTTGACATTCATCTGTGAAGATTAGTTTGGCTACTATAAATGCTGTGTGTAGTATTCACATGTGACAAATTCACCCACATACTCACACACATCCCATACTGTATTCCTACCCAGTTACACAATGACATTTTCTTGGTACAGGATTTTTTGGGCCCATTCCCATCCTTACTAGAATAGCTTTGGAAATTTCAAAGTAAGCCCAATTACAATTTGCATTGCTTTTCCAAATGTTCCAAATAATCATATTCTTTTGGATTTTCTCTCTTAACATTATACTGAATCTTTTATTTCTGCCTCACACCTGGCATGTTTTATATTTTAAAATGTATATTTTATGTTGTATAAATATCTATGAGACAGATTAAACTATCTAGTATAAAAACAATATACTTTTACACAGAACTCTGTATTCCCTCAGTCTAAGCACAGGCTTGCTTTTTACAAGAAAAGATGTTAAAGATCCTAAAGTTGTTCATACTTTTCCTACAAATTAAATCTCTATGTATCATTTATGAAAGCAGCATGCTGCTATGATCTTAAGGTGCTGGAGCCTGGAAACCCATTGCCTAGTAACCACATACTAACTCTGTCCATTCTCCAGGCAACATTCTCCAATTTGTAGTCCATTTTGTCTTTCCTGGTATTTATGTTTTTCAGTCACAGTGATTTTAATGTTTTAACAAAGTATGTTTCTTATATTTTTGAGTACCTTCCCAAAGGGCCACATGACAAGGGATATGTGTGTTCTTAATTATTATTTCCTTATAGTCTCTTGATCACAATACTGGTTTTTTGCTGTTGAATACACATTGGTAGGATTGAAATGCTAGAATCTGTAAGAAGAGTTTCTTTTTTATATTGATTTAATATTTAGAAATTCTATTCATAGAGAATACATTCTAGGAATTTTTCCTTGACCGTTTACATTTTATTTTAATGTGTTAATAATGGTAGCTGGTAGTTAGTTACATTTTTAAATGACTGTGTATTGATCATTTGCCTGATCTTATTTAATCCTTAGAACAATCTCATGAGTGAGATATAATTATGATTCCATTTTTAGAGGAGGATACTGAAGGACAAAAACATTACAACCTACCCTGGGTTACTTTTTATTACTTACTATTTGTGGTTTACAATACTAACTTAAAAAATTTGGTGGGGCAAGTGGCCAAGATGGCCCACCAGAAGCAGCTAGTATATGTGGCTCTCACAGAGAGGAATGGAAGGGACAAGTAAATAAAACACCTTCAACTGAAACATCCAGGTACTCACATTAGGACTAATCAAGGAAACAACTTGACACATGGAGAACAAAGACAGGATAGTGGCCCACCAGGGAGCAACATGTAGCCAGGGGAACCTTCCCAGCCCAGGGAAGCGGTGAGTGAATGTGCAGCCCTGAGAAACTCACGCTTCTTGAGTGGATCTTTGCAACTCTTGGATCAGAAGATCTCCTTGTGAACGCACTCCGCCAGGGCCTTCAGTCTGACAGACAGAGCTATTTGGAGTCTCAGCAGAGCATTTGCTAAAGCATGCATGGAGACCTTGGAGCCCTAGATATTTGGGCTTTCTGGCAAAAGTAGCTGAAAAGTAGGAGTTTAGACCCCTGTATGTACCCTTAGGAAAGAGGCTGAATCCAGGGAGTTAAGCAGTGACAACCTGCAGGCCTCACAAGACCCACTGGCTTGGAATTCCACCCAGCCACTGGTAGCAGCATTGTACCTCCCTAAGAAGGAGTCCCTGAGGGGAGAGGGAGCTGTCGTCTTTGCTCTTTGGGCACCTTAGCCATTCCAGCCTTTGGGCTTTGGAGAGTGTGAACCTCCCTGGGGACAGAAGGGACCCCCCCCCCCAGCACTGCACAACTGCTTTATTAAAACATTGCCACACTGCTGCTTTAAGCAGGCTCCAGATCCCACTCCTCACTGTGTCATAGCTCCCAATCAGGGCCTCCAGCCATCCCTGTTGGTGTTCTGTGGCTGACAGACATTTGTAATCTTTGTGGGATGGAGCTGCCAGGGGAGAGGCGGGCCACCATCCTTGCTGTTTGGGCTACTTAGCTGTTCCCACCATAGGGCTTCGGAGTGTCCAAAGTGATAGGGGGCTGAAGTGGATGCCCAGCACAGCACAGCTCCTTTACCAAAATGTGGCGAGACTGCTTTTTTAAGTGGGTCCCTAATCCCATTCCTCCTCCCTGGATGGAACCTCCCAACCAGAGTCTCCAGCCACCTGCAGATGTCTTTAGGCTGGCAGCTGGCCCGTATCTCCCTGGGACAGACTGCCATCTTTGCTGTTTTGCAGCCATCACTTGTGACACCTCCAGGTACTGGAAAATCCAAAGTGACTAGGGACTGGAACAGGTCCCAAGCATACCGCAGCAGCCCTACAGAAAAGTGGCCAGATTGTTATGTGGGCACCCATTCCCATATATCCTCACTGGGCAGGTCCCCCAGGCCTGCACCTCCAGCCTCCCCCAGCCAGAGCTATCAAGCAAGTAGCAACTTGTCAACTCCCTGGACAGAGCCTCCAGGGGCAATAGAAAGCCTCTCTGGCACTGTTTCTGCAGTGGAACCGCCCTTGCCACCCTGGGACTAAAAAGGGAACAAAGACCCCTGCGTGCTTTATCCAAACCTCCTATAAGCTGCAGTTGACCCAAGAAGAGGCTGGTCTGTCTCGTGTGGGTCTCACACCCCCACCCAGTGCTTGTCACCAGACAGGAAACCCCTGGCTTGGGCCCACAGCACAGACCCTCCATCCTGGGCTGATTGCACTGAGTAATTGCTGACCTGCATCTCTCTGGGGTGAAGCTCCTGGGAGACACGCAAATGACCTTTGGGCAAATCTACATCTAAGATCCCTTCCTCTGCTGCCTCCAAGTTGGAGGAGGCATAACATAAACACTGAGATTGCCCCAGAGCTACAGTGGGCAGCCCAGGAATGCCAAGTCACGGTGTACAGCTAGCAGTCAAGCGGGGGGAGGAACCCACATTTTCACAGCATTGAGAGGGAACATGGCTGCAACCATGAGGAAACACAGGGGAGCCACACAACGAAGGAAGCATCTACCAATTGACCAATAAACCTAAGTGCCACCACTAGCTGGATCACATCCCGAAGCTTCAACACAAAATCTCTCTCTTACATACCCACCTCTGAAACCAGAAAGAAGTCAACTTCAAATAAAACCCCTGCACAGCACCTCAGCTCAGTGAAAACATCCAGAAAAGTCTATTGACTGTACTCAATCTACACTGTAGTTAAAGGAACACCCACATGCAGAGATGAGAAAGAACCAATGTAAGAACTCTGGTAACTCAAATGGCCACAGTGTCATATATCTTCCAGATGACCACACCAGTTCTCCAACAAGAGTTCTTGACCAGGCTGAACCAACTGTAATGACAGAATTAGAATCCGAATATGGAGAGGAACAAAGATAATTGAGAGTCAGGAGGATGGCAAAACCCAATCCAAGGAAAAGAAGAATCACAATAAAGTGATACAGGAGCTGAAAAACAAAATAGCAGATATAAAAAAGAACCTAATGGGTTTGACAGAGCTGAATAACACAGTATAAGAATTTCACAGTGCAATCACAAGTATTAACAGCAGAATGAACCAAGCTGAGGAAAAAATCTTGGAATTTGAAGACCAGTTCTCTGAAATAAGACAGTCAAGAGAAAAATTAAGAGAAAAGACTAAACGTGAATGAACAAAACCCCCTGAAAAGTATGAAATTATGTAAAAAGGCCAAATCTATGAATCATTGGCATCCCTGAAAGGCAGGGGGAGAAAGCAAAAACGACTTGGAAAATGTGTTTCAGGATATCATCCATGAAAACTTCCCCAACCTTGCTAGAGTGGCCAACAGTCAAATTCAGGAAATACAGAGAACTCCTGCAAGTTTCTACATAAGATCATCCCCAAGACACATCACATAACTGTCAGATGTTCTAAGGCTGAAATGTAAGAAAGACCATTAAAGGAAGCTAGAGAGAAAGGGCAGGTCCACCTACAAAGGGAACTCCATCAGGCTAACAGCAGACCTCTCAGCTGAAACCCTACAAGCCAGAAGAGACTGGGGGCCTATATTCAATATTCTTAAAGAAAAAATTCTTCAACTAAGAATTTTATATCTAACTGTATTAGGGTTCTATACAGGGACAAAACTAATAGGATAGATGTATGTATAAAAGGGAGTTTATTAAGGAGTATTAACTCACATGATCACAAGGTCCCACAGTAGATTGTCTGCAGGCTGAGGAGCAAGGAAGCCAGTCTGAGTCCCAAAGCTGAAGAACCTGGATTCCGATGTTCAAGGGCAGGAAGCATCCAGCATGGTAGAATGATGTAGGCTGGGAGGGTAAGTCTAATGTTTCCATGTCCTTCTGTCTGCTTTTTATTCTGGCTGTGCTGACAGCTGATTAGATGGTGCCCACCCAGATTGAGGGTGGTTCTGCCTCTCCCAGTCCACTGACTCAAATGTTAATCTCCTTTGGCAGCACCCTCACAGACACACCCAGGAACAATACTTTGCATCCTTCAATCCAATCAAGTTCACACTCAGTATTATACCACTATACCAGCCTAACTAAGCTTCCTAAGTGAAGGATAAATAAGATCCTTTTCAGATAAGCAAACATTGAGGATATTCATTGCTACCAGACCTGCCTTACAAGAGATCTTGAAAGGAGTACTAAATGTAGAAAGAAAAGACTGCTACTAGCTAATACAAAAACATACAGACCAGTGTCATTGTAAAGGACCACACAAACAAGCCAATATAATAACCAGCTAACAGCACAGTGACAGGATCAAATCCACACATACCAATACTAACCTTGAATGTAAACAGACTAAATCCCCTACTTAAAAGGCAGAGTGGCAAGCTGGATAAAAAAGCAAGACCCAATCGTATGCTGTCTTCAGAAGACCCATCTCAAACATAATGACACTCATAGGCTCAAAATAAAGGGATAGAGGAAAATTCACCAAGCAAATAGAAAACAAAAAGCAGGTGGTGTGATTTTTAATTTCAGATAAAACGTTTCAAAACAACAAAGATTTAAAAAGTAGCCGGGCGTGGTGGCTCAAGCCTGTAATCCCAGCACTTTGGGAGGCCGAGACGGGCAGATCACGAGGTCAGGAGATCGAGACCATCCTGGCTAACACGGTGAAACCCCGTCTCTACTAAAAAATACAAAAAACTAGCCGGGCGAGGTGGCGGGCGCTTGTAGTCCCAGCTACTCAGGAGGCTGAGGCAGGAGAATGGCGTAAACCCGGGAGGCGGAGCTTGTAGTGAGCTGAGGTCCGGCCACTGCACTCCAGCCTGGGTGACAGAGCGAGACTCCGTCTCAAAAAAAAAAAAAAAAAAAAAAAAAAAAAAAAAAAAGTAAAGGGCTTTGTATCATCATAAAGGGTTCAATTCAATAAGAAGACTTAATTTTCTTCAATATATACACCCAGCATAGGAGCACCTGGATTCATAAAGCAAGCTATTTGAGACCTACAAAGAGACACACAGTTTTACACAATAGTAGTGAGAGACTTCAACACTCCACTGACAGTATTAGGTCACTGAAGCAGAAAATTAACAAAGATATTCAAGACCTAAACTCTACATTGGACCAATTGCATCTGATACACCTTTACAAAACTCTCCAGCAAAAAAACAGCAGAATATACATTCTTCTTATCGCCACATGACACGTACTGTACAATCCACCACATAATTGGACGTAAAATAATCCTCAACCAATATAAAGAACCAAAAGCATACCAAATACACTCTTCAATCATAGTGCAATAAAAATAGAAGTCAAGACTATAAAAAATCACTCAAAACCATGCAATTAAATGGAAATTAAACAACATGCTCCTGAATAACTTTTGGGTAAATAATGAAATTAAGGCAGATATAAAGTAGTTTTTTGAAGGACTGAGAGCACATAAACAACATACCAGAATCTCTGGGACACAGCTAAGGCAGTGTTGAGGGAAACTCACAGCACTAAATTCCCATGTCAAAAAGTTAGAAAGATCCCAAATTAACAACATAACTTCACAGCTGAAAGAATTAGAGAAGCAAGAATAAATCAACCTCAAAGCTAGCAGATGAGAAATAACAAAAATCAGAACTGAACCGAAGGAAATCGAGATGTGAAAAAACAATTCAAAAGATCAACGAATCCAGGAGTTTCATTTAGTTTTGTTTTGAGATGGAGTCTCTCTTTGTCACCCAGGCTGGAGTGAAGTGGCATGATCTCAGCTCACTGCAACCTCCATCTCCCAGGTTCCAGCGATTCTCCTGCCTTAGCCTCCTGAGTAGCTGGGACTACAGGCACGTATCACCATGCCTGGCTAATTTTCTTTTCACCGTGTTGGCTAGGCTGGTGAACTCCTGACCTCAGGTGATCCGCATGCCTCGGCCTCCCAAAGTGCTGGGATCACAGATGTGAGCCATCACGCCCAGCCCAGGAGTTTTTTTTTTTTTTTTAAATAATAGAATAGGTCACTAGATAGAGATAGACTGATTAAGAAAAGAGAATATTCAGATAAACGCAGTTAGGAATGAAGAAGGGAATGTTACTACTACTCCACAGAAATAGAAACAACCTTTGGAAACTACTACGAACACTTCTGTGCACACAAACTAGAAAACCTAAAAGAGATGGACAAATTCCACATGCATCCTTTTAAGACCGAGCCAGGAAGAAATTGATTCCCTGAACACACAAATAACGAGCTCCAAAACTGAATCAGTAATATTAGCCTACCGATCAAAAAAAGCTCCGGACCTGATGGATTCACAGCCTAAAAACCTAAAATTGTGTTCTTTTTTTGTACTATGCCAGTGATGTGTTAAGTACATTGGGCATCAAATTTACACAAAAGCCATTAATGATTACACCCTTTAGGGACATCCCTCTTTAGCAACAGACCATCTCCTCAATCCCTTGGGGTAATTAATATGAGAGGACAGTTTACTTCTAGTTCTCCTATCTCTGGATTGTAGCCATTGAGGCTCTAGTTGAATATGATGGGACCTCCTATTAGACTCTCCACTTGAGTGAGCTTTCCTATCTGTCCCCTTGGCTAAAAGAGCTGTCAAAACTGTGGTTTTGCTTGAATTAGCAATTGCCCTTGGGGAAAAAGCAGTTTTGGTTACTTGGCTTCTTTTTCTGGGTTTTTGCCTTTTTTCAAAATTTGGCTTAATAATTCCTTGCCATCCTGCTAGCTCTTTGATACTTTTCAGAAGCTGAATTTTTATAATATTTTATCCAGTAATTTTAGGTAATTTCAGCAAGGAGATATAAATAGCTTAGCCTGGAATGACTGGAAATAGAAATCTTCTTAATTAACATCTCTTTCAGATTGTCTCAAGGCAACTCAGCCCTGGACTTTCAAAACAAGAAAGTTCTATCCTCCTCTGCACCCCCAGCATGGTCTTTTCCCAGTGTTCATCAGTTTATTGTGCACATGAAAAATCCATATGAACTCACTATCTGGTTCTCTATAGTTTTACTAAATATTTCTTTAATGGCTTTACTTTCATTGCTTTCATTCTGATCTGTCATTACTCACCAGTACAACAGTAGTAGAATCTACACCTCCATTTTTAGGCTCCTGTAGTCTGTTCTAGGGATTGTAGCCAAAATTACCTTTTTAAAATTCAGATTTGATCATGCCATTGCACTGCTTAAAGTCCTTTAATGACTTCCTGTGATCTGGAGAGCAAAGACCCAAATTACTACTATTGTTGATCAAGCTCTGCTCTGTCTGCTCTGTGCTGCCTCCCAGCCACAGGGCCTTGGAGGTAAAACTGTCTAATACAGGTCTGGAAAAGGCTATTGGTCCTAAGTTATAAAGTTTCTTTTTTTTTATGGCAGTGAGGAGTCTGCAGGGAACCACAAGAAAAGAGTTAAAGCAGTAGAAAGATATTTCTGCCTCTGTAGCGTTGATACTGGACTGAGTGGCAGGACTGAGGGACCTGTGAAGATGACAAGTAGTGAGAGCCTGGTCCAGGAGGATGGCAGAGGTTTCATACAGAAATGCTTTTTGAGATAGAATTAGTGAGAGTCAGCAACTTACTGCATGTGATTGGTAAGGGAAAAAGAGAAGTCAAAATTATAAAGTATTTCACATGTAAATTTATCAAGCAATTACAATGTTTTGGACACCATTTTAAACATTTTACTATATTCTCTTTTACTTCTCACAGTCATCCTGTGAGATAAGTATTATTAATATCTTCAGCTTTTCAGTAAAGGAGACTCTGACATAGAGATATTAAGTACCTTACCCATTCACAGCTATAGAGTGATGGCAGTAAGATTTCAAACGTAGTGTGATGTCAAAGTTGTGCTGTTTCTAACTCAAAAAAGCCAGTGGACATCAGTTGTGTTAGCTAAGATGTAACACCTAAGAATGGGAAAGATTTTGAAGAACAAGTATGTATATGTCAAAAGATGGGGATGAAAGTGGGAAAACAAAAGATGACTTTATTTCTGGATATCCAGGTGAAGATATCTGTAAACAGTTGGCCATATGGTTGTAGATTTCCAAAGGCAGAGTAGGATTGCAGAGTGAGGTTATGCAATTGTTTGTCAGCGATGTTTAGAGACATAGAAGGGCCCAAGATTCCCCAGGGAGAAAGTGTGACTTTAGAGGCCTGATGTGAGAGTTCAATTAGATAAGGTATATAAAGAGCACATAGCACAGTGCCTGGAGCACTCTAAGAGATCAGTAAATGTTACCTGTTATCATCATTATTGTATACCATTAAAAGACAGTAAGGATGAGAACTCAGATTTCTTATAATTTTGCTAAACATGTATAGCATGATTTTCTTAATGAATTATGTTGGTATGCTAGGTATGTCATGAAAGAGCAGGCATTCTATAGGAGATAAATAACTCAGTGTTTATCTCAATGTTCATATTTCTAAATGAAAAGCATTTGGATTCTCATCTTTAGTATTATTTTAATACAGTGTTTTTATATTTATATGTACTACTGTTACTTTCACATGTTCTTTTATCTTTTCAATAGAAAAATGTTCTTCTAGTGATTACATTCATTTGGAAAAGTCAACTGATTTAAACTTTTACATCTATAATAAAAAGCCTAAATTACAACTGTCTGGCAAAAGGTTGCCAGCTGTTAGTTTCTGTTTAAACAGACTAGGTATGGAGTGTTTTTTAGCAGTTTAATCAGTGCCACCTACAAAGTCTGTTTAATATTTAATGAAGAGGCATAGTCCTTAGCAATGTCTCTGAGATGTTGATGTGTGCAGCAAAAAAGACCTTGCGAACAGCCATTATTTGTTGAGCTCATACTCCTTTAAGGTCTCAGTTGGGCAGTTGGAGAAAGAGGAAGAGTGGAGTGTGGAGAATGCACATATAAAATATGGTCCCAGACCTTCAAGTGCTTACAGACTTTGCAGAGGAAGAAAGGTTCACACACGAGAGGTGATATAGGGCAATAAAAGATTCTCTCTATTCCCTAACAAGTAGTAGAGACAGTGAGTATTACAGGCCTTCTTGAAAGTTTGAGATTGGTGAGAACAGTTCAGGAGGCGTGGAAGAGAAATTATATCTATAAGATTGAAATATTGAAAGAAAGTAGGGGCATAATGGGAAGAAGGGTGTTTCAACCTAGAGAGACTGGGCAGGGTCTCAGAATGTCAGGCATTGGTCCTGTAGAATAGGACCCACATGGTGCGTCAGTTTATTTAGCCACTTACTCTGTCATCAGGTATTGTTGATCTCCTTTTTGGCTGGGGCGGAGGGGACTGAGTCTTGCTTTGTCACCCAGGCTGGGGTACAGTGCTGTGATCTCGGCTCACTGTAGCCTCCACCTCCCAAGTTCAAACAATTCTCCTGCCTCAGCCTCCCGAGCACCATACCCAGCTGATTTTTGTAATTTTAGTAGAGACGGGGTTTCACCATGTTGGCCAGGCTGGTCTCGAACTCCTGACCTCAGGTGATCCGCCCACCTCGGCCCACCAAAGTGGTGTGAGTACAGGTGTGAGCCACTGCACCCGGCCGTGTTATTGATCTCTTATTTGCAAGACTGTATGCAGGATTTTTTTCTTAACTTTTTGTTTTTTTTTTTTTTGACAGAGTCTCTCTCTGTCGCCCAGGCTGGAGTGCAGTGGCACTATCTCGGCTCACTGCAAGCTCCGCCTCCTGGTTTCATGCCATTCTCCTGCCTCAGCCTCCTGAGTAGCTGGGACTACAGGCACCAGCCACCATGCCCAGCTAATTTTTTGTATTTTTAGTAGAGACGGGCTTTCACTGTATTAGCCAGGATGGTCTCGATCTCCTGACCTCGTGATCTGCCTGCCTCGGCCTCCCAAAGTGCTGAGATTACAGGTGTGAGCCACTGTGTCTGGCCTTTTCTTAACTATTTGTAATTTATTTTCCTTCTTCTCTACATATATAACAATAAACCCCATTATTTCTATCTCCATAATACACCTTGACTTTCAATTTCTTTCTCTTTACTACTTTTCTTACTGATTTGATTCTTAGGGGGGAAAACTGTGTAACCACTAGCCTAAATGAAAAAAGAGAAGAAAAGAGGAAATGGGTAGTGCATGGCATTTTAATTTCCCCTTTCCTTTTATTCTTTCTATACAACAGGAGCCACAAACTTTTAAAAATGCATATGGGACCATTGTGTCTCTTCAGTGGTCAGCCTTGCAGTGGTTCTGATTGTATTTAGAATAAGAGCCAATCCCTGGCTCTGTCTCTGACTGCACCTCTTTTCTTTTTGCCCATTTGCTGAGGTACTAACCTGTTTCCTACCTGTGATCTTTGCTCATGCTGCTTCTGTTATCTGGATTGTTCATCCCTGGCTCTTCATCTGAGAGGCTTTCCCCAGCAGTCCTATAGAAATAGGTCCCTGGTATTTGTTATGACAGTACTATGTAGATTACCTTCAGTGATCTTTTGTGTTTATAATTTAGCGATTACTGTTTTCCCTGCTAATCTGTAAATTCCATGAAAATGAGCACTGTTCTCTTTATCGCTGTGTACCCAGTGCCTAATAATGCACCCTATACATACAAATACATTTGTTTATTTACCTAATTAATTTTCTTTATTTTATTTTATTTTTTATTACACTTTAAGTTCTAGGGTACATGTGCATAACGTGCAGGTTTGTTACATATGTATACTTGTGCCACGTTCGTGTGCTGCACCCATCAACTCGTCAGCACCCATCAACTCGTCATTTACATCAGGTATAACTCCCAATGCAATCCCTCCCCCCGCCCCCCTCCCCGTGATAAGCCCCGGTGTGTGATATTCCCCTTCCCGGGTCCAAGTGATCTCATTGTTCAGTTCCCACCTATGAGTGAGAACATGCGGTGTTTGGTTTTCTGTTCTTGCGATAGTTTGCTGAGAATGATGGTTTCCAGCTGCATCCATGTCCCTACAAAGGACACAAACTCATCCTTTTTATGTCTGCATAGTATTCCATGGTGTATATGTGCCACATTTTCTTAGTCCAGTCTGTCACTGATGGACATTTGGGTTGATTCCAAGTCTTTGCTATTGTGAATAGTGCCGCAATGAACATAAGTGTGCATGTGTCTTTATAGCAGCATGATTTATAATCCTTTGGGTATATACCCAGTAATGGGATGGCTGGATCATATGGTACATCTAGTTCTACATCCTTGAGGAATCGCCATACTGTTTTCCATAATGGTTGAACTAGTTTACAGTCCCACCAACAGTGTAAAAGTGTTCCTATTTCTCCACATCCTCTCCAGCACCTGTTGTTTCCTGACTTTTTAATGATTGCCATTCTAACTGGTGTGAGATGGTATCTCATTGTGGTTTTGATTTGCATTTCTCTGATGGCCAGTGATGATGAGCATTTTTTCATGTGTCTGTTGGCTGTATGAATGTCCTCTTTTGAGAAGTGTCTGTTCATATCCTTTGCCCACTTTTTGATGGGGTTGTTTGTTTTTTTCTTGTAAATTTGTTTGAGTTATTTGTAGGTTCTGGATATTAGCCCTTTGTCTGATGAGTAGATTGCAAAAATTTTCTCCCATTCTGTAGGTTGGCTGTTCACTCTGATGGTAGTTTCTTTTGCTATGCAGAAGCTCTTTAGTTTAATGAGATCCCATTTGTCAATTTTGGCTTTTGTTGCCGTTGCTTTTGGTGTTTTAGACATGAAGTCCTTGCGCATGCCTATGTCCTGAATGGTATTACCTAGGTTTTCTTCTAGGGTTTTTATGGTATTAGGTCTAACATTTAAGTCTCTAATCCATCTTGAATTAATTTTCGTATAAGGAGTAAGGAAAGGATCCAGTTTCAGCTTTCTACTTATGGCTAGCCAATTTTCCCAGCACCATTTATTAAATAGGGGATCCTTTCCCCATTTCTTGTTTTTCTCAGGTTTATCAAAGATCAGATGGCTGTAGATGTGTGGTATTATTTCTGAGGACTCTGTTCTGTTCCATTGGTCTATATCTCTGTTTTGGTACCAGTATCATGCTGTTTTGGTTACTGTAGCCTTGTAGTATAGTTTGAAGTCAGGTAGCATGATGCCTCCAGCTTTGTTCTTTTGACTTAGGATTGTCTTGGAGATGCGGGCTCTTTTTTGGTTCCATATGAACTTTAAAGCAGTTTTTTCTAATTCTGTGAAGAAACTCATTGGTAGCTTGATGGGGATGGCATTGAATCTATAAATTACCTTGGGCAGTATGGCCATTTTCACAATATTGATTCTTCCTATCCATGAGCATGGTATGTTCTTCCATTTGTTTGTGTCGTCTTTTATTTCACTGAGCAGTGGTTTGTAGTTCTCCTTGAAGAGGTCCTTTACATCCCTTGTCAGTTGGATTCCTAGGTATTTTATTCTCTTTGAAGCAATTGTGAATGGAAGTTCATTCATGATTCGGCTCTCTGTTTGTCTGTTAGTGGTGTATAAAAATGCTTGTGATTTTTGCACATTAATTTTGTATCTTTGCTGAAGTTTCTTATCAGCTTAAGGAGATTTTGGGCTGAGACAATGGGGTTTTCTAAATATACAATCATGTCATCTGCAAACAGGGACAATTTGACTTCTTCTTTTCCTAACTGAATACCCTTGATTTCTTTCTCTTGCCTGATTGCCCTAGCCAGAACTTCCAACACTATGTTGAATAGGAGTGGTGAGAGAGGGCATCCCTGTCTTGTGCCAGTTTTCAAAGGGAATTTTTCCAGTTTTTGCCCATTCAGTATGATATTGGCTGTGGGTTTGTCATAAATAGCTCTTATTATTTTGAGGTACGTTCCATCAATACTGAATTTATTGAGCGTTTTTAGCATGAAGGGCTGTTGAATTTTGTCAAAGGCCTTTTCTGCATCTATTGAGATAATCATGTGGTTTTTGCCTTTGGTTCTGTTTATATGCTGGATTACGTTTATTGATTTGCGTATGTTGAACCAGCCTTGCATCCCAGGGATGAAGCCCACTTGATCATGGTGGATAAGCTTTTTGATATGCTGCTGGATTTGGTTTGCCAGTATTTTACTGAGGATTTTTGCATCGATGTTCATCAGGGATATTGGTCTAAAATTCTCTTTTTTTGTTGTGTCTCTGCCAGGCTTTGGTATCAGGATGATGTTGGCCTCATAAAATGAGTTAGGGAGGATTCCCTCTTTTTCTATTGATTGGAATAGTTTCAGAAGGAATGGTACCAGCTCCTCCTTGTACCTCTGGTAGAATTTAGCTGTGAATCCATCTGGTCCTAGACTTTTTTTGGTTGGTAGGCTATTAATTATTGCCTCAATTTCAGAGCCTGTTATTGGTCTATTCAGGGATTCAACTTCTTCCTGGTTTAGTCTTGGGAGAGTGTAAGTGTCCAGGAAATTATCCATTTCTTCTAGATTTTCTAGTTTATTTGCGTAGAGGTGTTTATAGTATTCTCTGATGGTAGTTTGTATTTCTGTGGGGTCGGTGGTGATATCCCCTTTATCATTTTTTATTGCGTCTATTTGATTCCTCTCTCTTTTCTTCTTTATCAGTCTTGCTAGCGGTCTGTCAATTTTGTTGATCTTTTCAAAAAACCAACTCCTGGATTCGTTGATTTTTTGGAGAGTTTTTTGTGTCTCTATCTCCTTCAGTTCTGCTCTGATCTTAGTTATTTCTTGCCTTCTGCTAGCTTTTGAATGTGTTTGCTCTTGCTTCTCTAGGTCTTTTAATTGTGATGTTAGAGTGTCAATTTTAGATCTTTCGAGCTTTCTCTTGTGGGCATTTAGTGCTATAAATTTCCCTCTACACACTGCTTTAAATGTGTCCCAGAGATTCTGGTATGTTGTATCTTTGTTCTCATTGGTTTCAAAGAACATCTTTATTTCTGCCTTCATTTCATTCAGTAGTCATTCAGGAACAGGTTGTTCAGTTTCCATGTAGTTGAGTGGTTTTGAGTGAGTTTCTTAGTCCTGAGTTCTAGTTTGATTGCACTGTGGTCTGAGAGATAGTTTGTTATAATTACTGTTTTTGTACATTTGCTGAGGAGTGCTTTACTTCCAACTATGTGGTCAATTTTGGAATAAGTGTGATGTGGTGCTGAGAAGAATGTATATTCTGTTGATTTGGGGTGGAGAGTTCTGTAGATGTCTATTAGGTCTGCTTGCTTCAGTGATGAGTTTAATTCCTGGATATCCTTGTTAACTTTCTGTCTCGTTGATCTGTCTAATGTTGACAGTGGGGTGTTGAAGTCTCCCATTATTATTGTATGGGAGTCTAAGTCTCTTTGTAAGTCTCTAAGGACTTGCTTTATGAATCTGGGTGCTCCTGTATTGGGTGCATATATATTTAGGATAGTTAGCTCTTCCTGTTGAATTGATCCCTTTACCATTATGTAATGGCCTTCTTTGTCTCTTTTGATCTTTGATGGTTTAAAGTGTGTTTTATCAGAGACTAGTATTGCAATCCCTGCTTTTTTGTGTTCTCCATTTGCTTGGTAGATCTTCCTCCATCCCTTTATTTTGAGCCTATGTGTGTCTCTGCATGTGAGATGGGTCTCCTGAATACAGCCGACTGATGGGTCTTGACTCTATCCAGTTTGCCAGTCTGTGTCTTTTAATTGGAGCATTTAGTCCATTTACATTTAAGGTTAAGATTGTTATGTGTGAACTTGATCCTGCCATTATGATATTAACTGATTATTTTGCTCGTTAGTTGATGCAGTTTCTTTCTAGCCTCGATGGTCTTTACATTTTGGCATGTTTTTGCAATGGCTGGTACCAGTTGTTCCTTTCCATGTTTAGTGCTTCCTTCAGGGTCTCTTGTAAGGCAGGCCTGGTGGTGACAAAATCTCTAAGCATTTGCTTATCTGTAAAGGATTTTATTTCTCCTTCACTTATGAAACTTAGTTTGGCTGGATATGAAATTCTGGGTTGAAAATTCTTTTCTTTAAGAATGTTGAATATTGGCCCCCACTCTCTTCTGGCTTGGAGAGTTTCTGCCGAGAGATCTGCTGTTAGTCTGATGGGCTTCCCTTTGTGGGTAACCCGACCTTTCTCTCTGGCTGCTCTTAAGATTTTTTCCTTCATTTCAACTTTGGTGAATCTGGCAATTATGTGTCTTGGAGTTGCTCTTCTTGAGGAGTATCTTTGTGGCATTCTCTGTATTTCCTGCATTTGAATGTTGGCCTGCCCTACTAGGTTGGGGAAGTTCTCCTGGATGATATCCTGAAGAGTGTTTTCCAACTTGGTTCCGTTTTCCCCCTCACTTTCAGGCACCCCAATCAGACGTAGATTTGGTCTTTTTACATAATCCCATACTTCTTGCAGGCTTTGTTCATTTCTTTTTCTTCTTTTTTCTTTAGATTTCTCTTCTCACTTCATTTCATTCATTTGATCCTCAATCGCTGATACTCTTTATTCCAGTCGATTGAGTCGGTTACTGAAGCTTGTGCATTTGTCACATATTTCTCGTGTCATGGTTTTCATCTCTGTCCGTTCGTTTATGGCCTTCTCTGCATTAATTATTCTGGTTATCCATTCTTCCATTCTTTTTTCAAGATTTGTAGTTTCTTTGCGCTCGGTACGTAATTCCTCCTTTAGCTCTGAGAAGTTTGATGGACTGAAGCCTTCTTCTCTCATCTCGTCAAAGTCATTCTCCGTCCAGCTTTGATCCGTTGCTGGAGATGAGCTGCGTTCCTTTGGAGGGGGAGATGCGCTCTTATTTTTTGAATTTCCAGCTTTTCTGCCCTGCTTTTTCCCCATCTTTGTGGTTTTATCTGCCTCTGGTCTTTGATGATGGTGATGCACTGATGGGGTTTTGGTGTGGGTGTCCTTCCTGTTTGTTAGTTTTCCTTCTGACAGTCAGGACCCTCAGCTGTAGGTCTGTTGGAGATTGCTTGAGGTCCACTCCAGACCCTGTTTGCCCGATGTCAGCAGCAGAGGCTGCAGAAGATAGAATATTGCTGAACAGCGAGTGTACCTGTCTGATTCTTGCTTTGGAAGCTTCCTCTCAGGGGTGTACTCCACCATGTGAGGTATGGGGTGTCGGTCTGCCCCTAGTGGAGGATGTCTCCCAGTTAGGCTACTCAGGGGTCAGGGACCCACTTGAGCAGGCAGTCTGTCTGTTCTCAGATCTCAACCTCCGTGTTGGGAGATCCACTGCTCTCTTCAAAGCTGTCAGACAGAGTCGCTTGCGTCTACAGAGGTTTCTGCTGCTTTGTTGTTGTTGTTGTTGTTGTTTAGCTGTGCCCTGTCCCCAGAGGTGGAGTCTACAGAGAATGGCAGGCTTCCTTGAGCTGCTGTGAGCTCCACCCAGTTTGATCTTCCCAGGGCTTTGTTTACCTACTTAAGCCTCAGGAATGGCGGGCGCCCCTCCCCCAGCCTTGCTGCTGCCTTGTGGTTAGATCGCAGACTGCTGTGCTGGGAATGAGGAAGGCTCCGTGGGCGTGGGACCCTCCCAGCCAGGTGTGGGATATGATCTCCTGGTGTGCCCGTTTGCTTAAAGCGCAGTATTGGGGTGGGAGTTACCGATTTTCCAGGTGTTGTGTGTCTCAGTTCCCCTGGCTAGGAAAAGGGATTCCCTTTCCCCTTGTGCTTCCCAGGTGAGGCGATGCCTCGCCCTGCTTCAGCTCTCGCTGGTCAGGCTGCAACAGCTGACCAGCACCGATTGTCCGGCACTCCCCAGTGAGATGAACCCAGTACCTCAGTTGATAATGCAGAAATCCCCTGTCTTCTGTGTTGCTCGTGCTGGGAGCTGGAGACTGGAGCTGTTCCTATTCGGCCATCTTGCTCCGCCCCCCCCCAATTAATTTTCATTATGCCAAAGATAAAAAATGCACAGTGTCTATTGAATAAATGAATTTTTATTGAAGTTAAAGATTGTCTAGTATATATTAAATTAAAAGATTACAGAGCAATGTATGTGAGGAAAAATGTTATATGTTCATATCTTTTAGGAAAAAAGATAATCATAATGTACAGACAAAAACTTGGAAGTATATGTGTGTGTGTGTTTGTATATATATGTGTGTGTGTTTGTGTGTGTGTGTGTGTATATAGTTAAACCATTAGTATTGGTTATTGTGGAAATGATAATGGGAGTAGGTGTAGGCGAGGCACACTCCAAAAATAGAGGACTTTGAATTTATGTCTATATTGAGTTTTAAAAATAAGGGTATATTATTTTATAATGAATAAAACATTGGAAAGAAATACACTCAAATGATAAGAGTTAAGTGTCTCTTTTTAGAAATGGGACCCAGAAAGGACCAAATTCCCCCTGACACCTGAGCCATTGTGCTGGTGGTTGCTTTGGTGCTGCACTGGCTGGGTTGAATGCACCGCCCCTACCCACCTCGCTCTTTTTGATGTTGGAAAAATAATTGGCTAGGCATAGGGATCAGTTGGAGGAGTGTTTGGTAGCTTTTTCTCTAAATCAAATTAAAATCCCTATTGTGGCCAATTACCAGGAAGAGAAAATTAGATGTCTAAAATTACTTGCTTAAAATAAAGCAGACTGGAAAGAGCTTTTTAATTTTCTGTTGAAGACTTTGCTGCTTCTCTCAATTGTAATGAGATGTAATATTAAAGAATATAATGTATTTTAATGGGTCTACTTTTAAAGAATATAATGTTGGGGTACTATATTACAAACTTTTTGAGATGAGTAATATACTTTTTGAATATTTTCTATATATAGACATTATTTTATCAAATCCTTGAAATAGCATTGAAGATAATATTAACCACATTTTACAAACAAAGGAGCTGAGAATTAGAGAGGTAACAAAAATCGCCCTGTGCACAAAGCTAGTAAACAAAGGAGCTAGATTTGTGTTATAGGTCTTCCTAGCCCTCATCCCTCAGCATTAGATCTGGATGTACTCCAGACCTGGGACTTTGAATGCTAGCTCTTGATTAGACTAATTGGAGAGCTTTTAAAATACGCCCAGGCTGCACACCAAGTATTTGAATCAGAATCTCTGAAGATGGGGCCCAGATTTGTTTAAGAAAAAACAACAGACTCTTCAGGTGTTTCTGATGTAGTGAGGGTTATTGCAGACTATTGGAGCTTGCATCCATGGTTTACACATGAGTTGATACAATTTCTGGAAAGCTGGGAGGGAGACAATAAAAAGAAGGTTAGTCTCTGATACCTAAGCCATGGGCACCTGGTATTCCCAAGGCCATGCTCTGAATACTTTCTTCCTAGAAAATTTTTACAAATAGTGTTAAAAATCATAGCATCATTAATATAGCAATATCTTTTAGTTTCTTCAAGACCTAGAGGTCTAACTACTGTATGTCTAATTATTTCCGTGGAAAATGTCCAGATTCTAAATAAACAATGTAAAGATTATGTTATGGCTTTTTCATAAGCAAAGGATTACTTAAATTTAATATACAAAAGTTTAAACATCTTTATTTTATCCATGGAAAACTGTCATTTAGATAAGCACCATAAATCTAGCAACTAATCCTGCAGTATGATTAAAAAGATTACAGAAGTTATTTCCTTTGGATGTTGTTCTGGTTAATTGTAAAACTTGAAATATTCATATCAAAATGTTGGCTTAAAATGTTATTAATCTGTACTTAAGTAATATTCTTCTAAGTTTTATTAAAATTTTAGGCTCATTTAACCAACACTAATGTTCCTCTGGAAATTAAAAATAGTTGAAATTATAGCTTATTGTGGTGTAGCATTTATTGCTATCAATGAAGCAAATATTTTTAAAGAATTTTACTGCTTAAAACCATAGAAATAATGCCTCAAATGCACATTTAGCAGAAAATGACAACCAAAATAGGAAATGTTTGCACAACCTGTTAAGATGTAAGAGTAAATAACAGTTATTAGTTAATATATTGTCAGTTTTTCAGCTTGATCTGAAATTTCCAAAGAGAGGGATTGAAAGACCATATGCTCTTGAAACTATGGCATAGCCATTGCAGTGGAGATCTCTGGTTAGAGTTAGACACTGTGATAGCAGGCTGTGGGGAGACTCAAAGGAGATAACATCCAGCCCCTGCTTTTACTCAAGTACTTATATTGGGGATTTCTCCAAATAGAAATCTAGTTATTTACGTTGAAACATACATTCTATGATCTCTAAAATTTACAGTACCCAGACCTCTCCTTATACCCTAGGTTTTATCCAGCCTTGTAGCTTTAAATATTCTCTTCATACTGATGACTCAGAAATTTATATTTCTGGTTAGAACCTTTCTTTGTACTCAGGTTTCAGATATCCACTGTCTGTCCAACATTTTCACTTCGGTGTTCAATAGGAATCTCAAACTCAGCATGTGCCAAACAAATTCTTAGACTCTGCTTCCCACCTCAGACTTCTCCTTCTTGGTAAATGGCAGTTCAGTCCTGCTAATAGACCAAAATGATTAAGGTCTCTTTACTTTTCAAACTATTTTTGCAAAGACTGCATTCCTTGTTGTGTATGATCACTGAAGTGTCTCTGTTTCTTCAGCTTGGGTTCATCTATAATTTTAATAGATTTCATTGAATGCCATAAACTAAAAAACAGTAAAACAACACACAATAAAACTAAATAGCACTCCCTTTCTTTGTAGACTGGCCCTGTGCTGGCCACTGCTTCAACACCTAGTTAGGCTTGCAGTGGAACTAGGGATCAGCCCAAAGTGAAAACTGAGGGTCTTCTCTGGTCTTTTCTTAGCATGTGTATGCTTTCTAAATTCCCTTGTATACCTGGATGCTTTTAAATGTTCTAATTTCCCATAGAATCTTTCTCAGGTTTTTGCTTCTGGACCTTGAATGGCCTGTTATATGTTTTGACCCCGTGATCTTTTGCCCAGGCGACTATGGTTTGTAAGTTCATCTTACAGTGTTTTTGAACAATGCCAGCCACTTTTTCAGCCTATGTCCAAATCAGGCAAAATAGACAAAAGTGCCTTGTGGCAGCATTTCAGGTATCTAAATAGACAAGTTAGAAAAGACAGATAAAATAATTTGTGAATAAAGTCTCTTCTGCTCCCCTCAGAACCAGGGACCAGGGTCTCATACTGGGAACACAGCTTGCTGCCTGACTGCTACCACTGCTTTAAGACTGTTGCCTTGCTGGGGAAGGGCTAGGACAACGGCAGATAAAACCACCACAAAACGTTCGTTTTCAAGTTGCCTTTATCTTGGTTTAGCATTTGCTTGGTTTTCAGAGTTCTGACAATGTTGGGTCTAATAGTTTCTTCTTATATTTCAGTGGTTCTATAAGGGAACAAACACTTAGAGGTGCCTGTTCTAACATTTTCTTTTTCTTTTCTCTCTTTTTTTTTTTTTTTGAAGTAGAGTCTCACTCTGTCTCCAGGCTGGAGTGCAGTGGCACCATCTTGGCTCACTGCATCCTCCGTCTCCTGGGTTCAAGCAATTCTCCTGCCTCAGCCCGTCAAGTAGCTGGGACTACAGGCACGCACCGCCATGCCTCGCTAATTTTTGTATTTTTAGTAGAGACAGGGTTTCGCCATGTTAGCCAGGCTGGTCTTGAACTCCTGATCTCAGGTGATTCATCCTCCTTGGCCTCCCAAAGTGCTGGGATTACAGGTGTGAGCCACCACATGCAGCCTGTTCTGCCATTTTCTAACATCACCCAGTTAATTTATTTTTATCCTGAGTAGAATTCTATTTGATGGACATCCCACAATTTATTTATCTACCTGTCGGGAAACTTTTGGATTGTTCCCAATTTTGGTCTTTTTTGAATAAAGCAGTTGTGATGGTTAATTTTGTCTGCTTGATTGGGCTGCCAAATATTTGGTGAGATATTAATCTGGCGTTTTTGGGCAGTATTAACATTTTGAATGAATAGACTGAGTAAAGTATATTGCCCTCCCCATGTGTAGGTGGCCCTCATCCAATCAGTTGAAGGTCTAACAGACCAAAAAGGACTGACTTTCCTGTAAGAAGGAACTCCTCCTGCTTAACTTACGGAGCTGGGACATTGGTTTTGTCCTACATTCTAACTCAAACGGAAACATTTGGCTCTGACTGGGTCTTGAACCTGCTGGCTGTCAGACTGAAACTTACATCATAGATTTTTCTGGTTCTTGGGCCTTTGGAGTTGGACTGGAACTACATCATTGACTCTCCTGGGTGTCAAAGTTGCCAACTGCAGATCTTGTGACTTCTTAGTGTCCATAATTGCATGAGGCAAATCCTGTAATAAGTCTCCTTCTGTATGTAGACATCCTGTTCTGTTTCTCTGGAGAATGCTTACAGTCACGAATACCAGGTGTATGTATTACGTAGATGTATCTTTTTATTTGTCTTGGGTGAATATCTAGGAGTGGAATCACTAGATCATACTGTAAGTATATGTTTTACTTTATGAAACTGCCAGACTGTTTCCCAAAATTGTCACATTTTACATTCCTACCAGTAATATATGAGAGTACCAGTTGTACTTCATTCTCAAAGTACTCGTCATTGTCAGTATATTTTATTTTAGCTATTCTGATAGGTGTGTCTGTCACCATTGTTTTAATTTAATTTCACTAGTGGCTAGTGATGTTGAACATTTTTTCATGACTAATTTTTTATTTTTATTTTTTAAGAGACAGGGCCTCACTGTTTCACCCAAGCTGGAATGCAGTGGTATTGCATTCATAGCTCACTGCCATCTCAAACTCCTGGGCTCAAGGAATCCTCTTGCCTCAGCATCGTCAGCAGCTAGGATTATAAACACACATGACCATGCATAGCTATTTTTTTTTTTTTGGTAGAGACAGGGTCTCACTATATCGCCCAAGCTGATCTCAGACTCCTGACCTCAAGTGATCCTCACACCTTAGCTTCCCAAATTGCCGAGATTACAGGCATGAGCTATCGTACCCAGCTGATTTTTCCTTTGTATATCTTCTCTAGTGAATTATCTAATTTTAAAATTAGTTTATTTGTTGAGATTATAGAGTTTTTCCTATATTTTGGGTATTAGTCCTTTGTCAGATATTTGATTTGCAGATATTTTCTCTTTGTCTATAGTTTGTCTTTTCATTTCTTAGTTGTAACTTCACGCAACAAAAGTTTCAAATTTTGAAATCCAAGTTTATTGATCTTTTATAGATTATGCTTTTGATATCAAGACTATGAATTCTTAGCTCATCCGCAGCTTATAAGGATTTTTCCTATATTTTTTTCTGTAAGTTGTATAGTCTTATAACTGTGATCCAGTTTAAGTTAATTTTTATGTAAGATTCAAGGTTTATTTAGGGGGGCAGTGGCATTTGGATATCCAGTTGTTTCAAAACCACATTTGTTTAAAAAGCCTTGAACTTTGACAAATTCAATTCGTTAAAAGGACTGTTTTCTGCACTCAGACTTATCACCCCTCCTATTGTTTATTCCCTTGTCATTTGGGATAAAAAGCTTGTAGCTCCTTTCTGACCCACTTAGTGATCTTAGACAAATTACATTTCCACTTGGTATGACATTTTTTTCTTAAGCTATATTTGACCCTTTCAACCTCAAAGTATTTGAAAAGAAATAACTGATCTGTTAATGTGATTAATTTTAAATGATTATTATTCATTCTGGAAAGCATTATTTAAGTCTATGTGGTATGCTCTGACTCGTCAAATATAATAAAGAGATTACTCCTTAGATATGGGGCATAGAGTCTAGAAACATAAAGACGGAAACGTGAATATATATTCCTAACATAAAATGTTTCAGATAGCTAGACTCTCTTTGTAGCTCTCTTCTTTTCAGTGCTTTGCATTTTCCTATTGATTCATTAAAAAGTAGTTAAGGGGAAAAGAAGATGAGAAGAAAACCTCAAATAGATCTTAGTGACTCTTCATATTTTTTAAAGAGCTGCTAGTCAGTCTTCTAGCAGAAAGTGTGTCCAGCCTAAGCAATACATTACTCTGTAGTCTATAGGCTGATTGGGAATGGAAGCAGAGAGCTGTACAGCAAAGCAGGTAAGGAGGTAAGGTCAATTTACAAGTGAAATTCTGTAATCTCTGAATCCCTCTCTCTATATATATTGGTGAAACTTAAAAACATCTAGAGATAAATTTTTAGTTATAGTACAGTTTACTGTTTACCAAAACAATTCATAGAGCTGCAAGTGAAAGGCATACATTTACCCTAATGATTTATATATATGCATGATGGATCTTACTGAACCTATTTGTTAGTAATAGACCTGATACCAAGTGGGAAATCTTAACATTTTCCATACTGGAGAATTCGTAGGTAACTTTTACCCATTTTCTATGCCAACTTTTTGATTTTCTATCATTAATCAGCTTCTCCTACTTTTTTATACAATAGGCTGGTACAATTTCATAACATATTTGTCTCTTGGAATGTCTTCAATGTAATTTTTCACTTGGACACATTCTATTCAGAGAAAAAGGAAATACATATTTCCAAATGTGTTTGGATTTGAGCAATTTTTGTCCAGGTGTTGGTGAAATGGATTGAGTTCTGGGTTTGCTGGGGAAAAACTGCTAGCCATTAGGATATTACCAAAAAATTAATACACTTAAAGTAAAAACAACAACAAAACAGCCTACCTTCCTAAGAATCAAGAAATTTTAACTATGTACGTAGCTGGGAAAGGTAGGTGTGTTAGGCAGCTTCTGAAATGGCCTCCAATTATGCTCATTGACTTCAGATAATTAACACTCGCATGAAGTACCCTCCACTTGAGTGTGGGCTTGATGTAATGACTTGCCTCTAGTGAATAGAATGCAGTAAAAATGATGTAGGTTGTCATCTTTGAGATTAAGTTATAAAGACTGGAATTTCCATCTTGGATGCCCATTTTTTCTCTCTTTCTCTCTCTTTCTGTCTCTATCTTTTGGATCAATCACTGTGGGGGAATCCAGCTACCATGCTGTGAGGCAAGCTATGGAGAGGCCCATGTGAGTGAGTTTAAGAGCAGACTTTACTTCAGCCAAGTCTTGAAATGACAGCAGCCTGGCTAACGTGTTTTAATTGTAGTCTCACATAAGATCCTAAGCTAGACTACTTAATAAAGCCACTTCAGATTCCTGATCCATAAAAACTATGAGATCATATTTGTGATTTCCAGGCTCTAAGTTGTAGGGTAATTTGTTATACAGCAATAGAGAACTAAAATAATGGATTAGGTTTAAGTTTCTCTTGTCATAAATATGGTAGAGATTGTGATTCCAACTGTGTTTATGAAACTTTGAAACCATGATTTTAGTAGTATGATATACTAGAATGATTGTAGTAGATAATTTGTAATACTGCATTATTCTACTGATTTAATTTTATTCTTTTCTCTCCCCTTTCTACTATAATGCAAACTACATTTTGAAGAAAAGATTTAAGGTCTTTTTTTTTTTTTTTTTTTACAAACCTCCTACATAATATCTCATTAGGTGGTCAGACTGGAAATGTAGAACAGTGATGATCACAATGACTTTTGCTATATAGTTATAAGTTACTTAAGTGGAATATCTTTTCCCATAGTATTCTTACTCTTAAACTATTACTCATTCAGGCCTACACATCTTTTACGTTTCATATTTCATTTGACAACATCATCTTGGATATATGGAGTTAATCTAATTTTAAACGTCCTTTTATTCATTTAAGATTGGTGGAGCAACTAAGTCTTCTTATTTCTTAATTTATATGTTGTGTTGACTGAGCATGAAACATTCTTCATTTTAAGAGAAAATACTGTTTATGATGTCATATCATCCTATGTTTTGAGTCACATTTTAAAGAAGTTATTTTGAAGTAAAGATTAAAAAGAAGATTTAAAAATATTTCTAAGCGCAATTCAGTAGTCTGTTCGCAGAGATGATTACTCCCTTCACTTTGAGATTTTTTTTCTCTACCTCTAGAACACTGCACTAAGGCAGATTTTTTTCTTCTGACTCACCAGTAACTTTTATCAATTTTTTTTTTTTACTGGTTCCTCTTCATCTTTCTATGTTTCTAACACTGCTGACGCCCCCAAACTTAATTTCTGACCTCTTCTTTTCTGTTTATACCCAATCCTGCCACTGTCCCCTCTCCCCATTATCACCATTGACTTCCAGACTTGCAGATTGCTTCCTTGAACTTCCTTCAGTGCATATTGCTTCCTTGAACTCCACACTTTTAACTAAACTTTATCTCTGTTTTGATGTCTAATAAGCACCTCAAACTCGATAGCTCCCAAACAGAATTCCATATTGTATCAGCAAAACGGTTCCTTTCTTGGTATTTATCTCAGTCAATGGTTTAGGCAAAAGACATCTGGAATTTCTCATACTATAACTCCAGTCAAACATTTAGCAGGTTCTGTCAGCTCTACTTTCAAAATACATCTAAATCTGACCACTTGCCACCTGAACTATTCTCACCCTCAACATCATCGTTTATGTGATGGCTGCAATAATCTCCTAACTGGTTTCTCTCCTCCCTCCCTTGCCCCTTCCATTTTTCCCCCAACTAACATCCAGAGAAATGTTTCAAAATCAAAGACCAGATGTCTTTTTTTTTTTTTTTTTGCCTAAAACCCTCCAATAGCTATCATCTAACCTGGAGTAGAAGCAGAACTCTAGAAATGGTCTCATTGGATCTGCCCTTGGTTATATATATGACTCTATTTCCTGCTTTCTCTTTTGCCCCTTTCTTTTAGTTCACTCCAGCTACCCTAGTCTCTTTTGTATTCTTTAAGTATGTCAGTGCCAAGCAAGCATTGACCTTACAGCCTTTGTCTTTCCAGTTCTGTCTGCCTAGAATGCTCCCCACTTAGTTATCTTCACAGCTCATTCTCTCTCCCTCGTGTCTCTGCTCATGTCAGTCTCAGCCAGTCTCCTAGCCACTGTGTTTAAAATTATAAATGTTTCCTCTCACACTTCTTATTTCCCAATCCTCCTTTTTTTTCTGTAGCACTTATCACCTCTAAGTTATAACCTAGTTATTCAGCTTAATTATCTTTTCTCTCCTTTCCCCAATAATGTAAACTTCATGAGAGAAGGGATTTAAAAAAATTGTTTTGTGTATTGCTTACAGCCAACTACCCACTGTACCTCTCTAGTAGATCCCATTGATACTTCAAATCAATATACTTTAAAATGCTTCTCCTGTACTCCCAAATACTCTTTCAGATTCTTTGTAAAGAAACCTGGAAGTTGCCAAAGACTTCTACCTTTCCTTCACTCCTTCAAAAGATTGAGTCTCATCAATTGTACTTCCTAAATACTTTCCAAAGCTACCCATTCCCCTCAAGCTCTGCTTCCACAGACCTTCATCATTTCTTTTTTTTTTTTTATACTTTAAGTTCTAGGGTACACGTACACAACATGCAGGTTTGTTACATATGTATACATGTGTCATGTTGGTGTGCTGCACCCATTAACTTGTCATTTACATTAGGTATTTCTCTTAATGCTATCCCTCCTCCATTCCCCCACCCCACAACAGGCCCCGGTGTGTGATGTTCCCCTTCCTGTGTCCAAGTGTTCTCATTGTTCAATTCCCACCTGTGAGTGAGAACATGCAGTATTTGGTTTTCTGTCCTTGCTATAGTTTGCTCAGAATGATGGTTTCCAGCTTCATCCATATCCCTACAAAGGACATGAACTCATCCTTTTTTATGGCTGCATAGTATTCCATAGTGTATATGTGCCACATTTTCTTAATCCAGTCTATCATTGATGGACATTTGGGTTGGTTCCAAGTCTTTGCTATTGTGAACAGTGCCTCAGTAGACATATGTGTGTATGTGTCTTTATAGTAGCATGATTTATAATCCTTTGGGTATATACGCAGTAATGGGATCACTGGGTCAAATAGTATTTCTGGTTGTAGATCATTGAGGAATCGCCACACTGTCTTCCACAATGGTTGAACTAATTTACACCCACTAACAGTGTAAAAGTGTTTCTATTTCTCCACATCCTCTCCAGCACCTGTTTCCTGACTTTTTAATGATCACCATTCTGACTGGTGTGAGATGGTATCTCATTATGGTTTTGATTTGCATTTCTCTGATGGCCAGTGATGATGAGGATTTTTTCATGTGTCTGTTGTCTGCATAAATGTCTTTTTTTGAAAAATATCTGTTCATATACTTTGCCCACTTTTTGATGGGGTTGTTTGATTTTTTCTTGTAAATTAGTTTAAGTTCTTTGTAGATTCTGGATATTAGCCCTTTGTCAGATGGGTAGATTGCAAAAATTTTCTCCCATTCTGTAGGTTGCCTGTTCACTCTGATGGTAGTTTCTTTTGCTGTGCAGAAGCTCTTTAGTTGAATTAGATCCCATTTGTCAATTTTGGCTTTCGTTGCCATTGCTTTTGGTGTTTTAGACATGAAGTCCTTGCCCATGTGTATGTCCTGAATGGTATTGCCTAGGTTTTCTTCTAGGGTTTTTATGGTTTTAGGTCTAACATTTAAGTCTTTAATCCATCTTGAATTAATTTTTATATAAAGTATAAGGAAGGGATCCAGTTTCAGCTTTCTACATATGGCTAGCCAGTTTTCCCAGCACCATTTATTAAATAGAGAATCCTTTCCCCATTTCTTGTTTTTGGTCAGGTTTGACAAAGATCAGATGATTGTAGATGTGTGGTGTTATTTCGAGGGTTCTGTTCTATTCCATTGGTCTATATCTCTGTTTTGGTACCAGTACCATGCTGTTTTGGTTACTGTAGCCTTGTAGTATAGTTTGAAGTCAGGTAGCATGATGCCTCCAGCTTTGTTCTTTTTGCTTAGGATTGCCTTGGCAATGCGGGCTCTTTTTTGGTTCCATATGAGCTTTAAAGTAGTTTTTTCCAATTCTGTGAAGAAAGTCGTTGGTGGCTTGATGGGGATGGCATTGAATCTATAAATTACCTTGGGTAGTATTGCCATTTTCACAGTATAGATTCTTCCTATCCGTGAGCATGGAATGTTCTTCCATTTGTTTGTGTCCTCTTTTATGTTGTTGAACAGTGATTTGTGGTTCTTCTTGAAGAGGTCCTTGTAAGTTGGATTCGTAGGTATTTTATTCTTTTTGTAGCAATTTTCAATGGGAGTTCACTCATGATTTGGCTCTGGGTTTGTCTGTTATTGGTGTATAAGAATGCTTGTGATTTTTGCACATTAATTTTGTATCCTGAGACTTTGCTGAAGTTGCTTATCAGCTTAAGGAAATTTGGGGCTGAGACAACAGGGTTTTCTAAATATACAATCATGTCATCTGCAAACAGGGACAATTTGACTTCCTGTTATCCTAATTGAATACGTTTTCTTTCTTTCTCTTGCCTAATTGCCCTGGCCAGAACTTCCAACACTATGTTGAATAAGAGTGGTGAGAAAGGGCATCCCTGTCTTGTGCCAGTTTTCAACGGGAATGCTTCCAGTTTTTGCCCATTCAGTATGATACTGGCTGTGGGTTTGTCATATATAGCTCTTATTATTTTGAGATGCGTTCCATCAGTACCTAGTTTATTGAGAGTTTTTAGCATGAAGGGCTGTTGAATATTGTTGAAGGCCTTTTCTGCATCTATTGAGATAATCATGTGGTTTTTGTCTTTGTTTCTGTTTATGTGATGGATTATGTTTATTGATTAGGGTATGTTGAACCAGTCTTGCATCTCAGGGATGGAACCAACTTGATCTTGGTGGATAAGCTGTTTGATGTGCTGCTGGATTCAGTGTGCCAGTATTTTATTGAGGATTTTCCCATTGATGTTCATCAGGAATATTGGTCTAAAATTCTCTTTTTTTGTTGTCTCCACCAGGCTTTGGTATCAGGATGATGCTGGCCTCATAAAATGAGTTAGGGAGGATTCCCTCTTTTTCTATTGATTGGAATAATTTCAGAAGGAATGGTACCAGCTCCTCTTTGTACCTCTGGTAGAATTTGGCTGTGAATCTGTCTGGTCCTGCACTTTTTTTGGTTGGTAGGCTCTTAATTATTGCCTCAATTTCAGAGCCTGTTAGTAGTCTGTTCAGAGATTCAATTTCTCCTGGTTTAGTCCTGGGAGGGTGTATGTGTCCAGGAATTTATCCATTTCTTCTAGATTTTCTAGTTTATTTGCGTGGAGATATTTATAGTATTCTTTGATGGTAGTTTGTATTTCTGTAGGATCGGTGGTGATATCCCCTTTATCATTTTTATTGCATCTATTTGATTCTACTCTCTTTTCTTCTTTATTAGTCTTGCTAGCAGTCTAACAATTTTGTGGATCTTTTCAGAAAACCAACTCCTGGATTCATTGTTTTTTTTTAAGGGTTTTTTGTGTCTCTATCTCCTTCAGTTCTGCTCTGATCTTAGTTGTTTCTTGCCTTCTGCTAGCTTTTAAATTTGTTTGTTCTTGCTTCTCTAGTTCTTTTAATTGTGATGTTAGGGTGTCGATTTTCGATCTTTCCTGCTTTCTCTTGTGAGCATTTAGTGCTATAAATTTCCCTCTACACGCTGCTTTAAATGTGTCCCAGAGATTCTGGTACATTGTGTCTTTGTTCTCATTGGTTTCAAAGAACATCTTTATTTCTGCCTTCATTTTGTTATTTACGCAGTAGTCATTCAGGAGCAGGTTGTTCAGTTTCCATGTGGTTGAGCAGTTTTGAGTGAATTTCTTAATCCTGAGTTCTAATTTGATTGCACTGTGATCTGAGAGATAGTTTGTTATAATTACTGTTCTTTTACATTTGCTGAGGAGTGCTTTACTTCCAACTATGTGGTCAGTTTTGGAATAAGTGTGATGTGGTGCTGAGAAGAATGTATATTCTGTTGATTTAGGGTGGAGAGTTCTGTAGATTTCTGTTTGGTCTGCTTGGTGCAGAGCTGAGTTCAAGTCCTGGATATCCTTGTTAACCTCTGTCTTGTTAATCAGTTTAATATTGACAGCGGGGTGTTAAAGTCTCCCATTATTATTGTGTGGGGATCTCAGTCTCTTTTTAGGTCTCTCAGGACTTGCTTTATGAATCTGGGTGCTCCTGTATTGGGTACATACAAATTTAGGATAGTTAGCTGTTCTTGTTGAGTTGATCCCTTTACAATTATGTAATAGCCTTCTTTGTCTCTTTTGATCTTTGTTGGTTTAAAGTCTGTTTTATCAGAGACTAGGATTGCAACCCCTTCTTTTCTTTTCTTTTTCTTTCTTTCTTTCTTTTTTTTTTTTTTGCTTTCCATTTGCTTGGTAAATCTTCCTCCATCCCTTTATTTTGAGCCTGTGTGTGTCTCTGCACATGAGTTGGGTCTCCTGAATACAGCACAATGATGGGTCTTGACTCTTTATCCAATTTGCCAGTCTGTATCTTTTAATTGGAGCATTTAGCCCAATTACGTTTAAGGTTAATATTTTTATGTGTGAATTTGAGCCTTTCATTATGATGTTAGCTGGTTATTTTGCCCTTTAGTTCATGCAGTTTCTTCCTAGCATTCTTTACAATTTGGCATGTTTTTGGCTCATTCTCTCTTACATTCTCCACCTCCCTCAACAGTTATACCCATCATTCTGTACAATGCTTTCAGAATCAGTTTCCTGAATCTATTTGATAATATGATTTTCTGGTTAAATACCTCCATTGATTTGCTGTCATCTCTCGAATGCAGTCCAGATTCTTCAACATGGTATACAAACTTTTCATAATCTCTTAAATATAAAATTAGTATTATTAATGTGACTCCTCCAATTTTTTTCATTTTGCTTAGAATGATTTTGGCTATTCTGTGTCTTCTGCGGTTCCATACAGATATTAGGATTGTTTTTTTCTATTTCTGTGAAGAATGTCATTGGTATTTTTATAGGGATTGCATTGAATCAGTAGATTGCTTTGGGTAGTATGGAAATTTTAACAATATCAATTCTTCCAATCCATGGACTGTCTTTCCATTTAGTGTCCTCTTCAGTTGTTTCATCAGTGTTTTGTAGCTTTCATTGTAGAGAACTTTCACTTCTTTGATTTAATTAATTTCTAGGTATTTAATTTGTAGGTATTGTAAATGGGATTATTTTCTTGCTTTCCTTTTCAGATTGTTTGCTGTTGACATATAGGAATGCTACTGATTTTCATATTGTGATTCTGTATCCTGCAACTTTACCGAGTTTGTCAGTTTTAATAGTTATTTTGTGGAGTTTTCCGGTTTTTCTAAATATAAGGTCATATCATCTGGGAACAAGGATAATTTGACATCTTTCTTTCCACTTTGGATGCCGTTTCTTTATATCTCTGGTCTAATTGCTCCAGCTAGGACTTCCAGTACTATGTTGAATCACAGTGGTGAAAATGAGTATCCTTGTCATGTTCCAGATCTTACAGGAAAGGTGTTCGGATTTTTCCTCATTCAGTATGATACCAGCTGTGAATCTGTCATATATGGCTTTTATTGTGTTGAAGTGTGTTTCTAATGTACCCAGGTTTTTGAAGATTTTTATTACGAAGGGATGTTGAATTTTGTTAAATTCTTTTTCAGCATCAGTTGATCATATGGTTTTTGTCCTTCATTCTGTGGATGTGATTAATCACATTGATTGATTTGCATATGTTGAACCATCCTTGAATTTCTGCGAGAAATCCCACTTGGTCATGACAAATGGTCTTTTTAATGTGTTGTTGAATTTGGTTTGCTAGTATTTTGTTGAGGATTTTTGTATCAATATTTATCAGAGATACTGGTCTGTAGTTTTTTTTTTTTGATGTGTCTTTGCTTTTGGTATCAGGGTAATCCCAGCCTTGTAGAAAGAGTTTGTAAGTATTTTCTTCACATCTGTTTTTTGGAATAGTTTGAGTAGTGTTGGCATTTATGTTTGGTAAAATTCAGCAGTAAAACCATTGAGTGTCTTTTCTTTGCTGGGAGGCTTTTTGTTATGGCTTTGATCTCATTACTTGTTGTTATTCTGTTCAGGTTTTGGATTTCTTCATGGTTCAATCTTTGTAGGTTGTGTGTGTCTAGGAATTTATTCATTTCTTCCAGATTTTTCAGTGTATTGGCATATAGTTTTTCGTAGTAGCCACTAATGATCCTTTGATTTTTCTGTGGTATCAGTTGCAATGTCTCTTTTTCATCTCTGATTTTATTATTTGAGTTTTCTCTTTTTATCTTAGTTTGACTAAAGGTTTGTCAATTTTGTTTATCTTTTCAAAAAGTCAACTTTTGTTTCATTGATCATTTGTTTTGTTTTCTTTTAAATTTCTTTATGCTGTGATCTTTATTTTTTTCTTTTCATTGGCTGACTTTGAGTTTGGTTTGTGCTTGCTTTTCCAGTTCTTTAAGATGCATTGTTAGGTTGTTTATTTAAATTTTTTCTCCTTTAGACATGGATACTTGTGGCTATAAATGTTCCTCCTAGTACTGCTTTTGCTATATCCAATAGGTTTTGGCATGTTGTGTTTCTGTTGTTTGTTTCAAGAAAATTTTCAATTTCGTTCTTAACCTCTTCATTGACTCACTGGTCATTCAGGAGCATATTGTTTTCATGTGTTTGTATAGTTTCCAAAATTTCTATTGTTACTGATTTCTGGCTTTATTCCATTGTGGTCAGAGAGGATACTTGATGTTTTAAGACTTGTGTTGTGCCCTAACATATGGTCTATCATTGAGAGTGATCATGTGTTGAGAAAATAATGCTAACTTTAATAGACACTGCCCAACAACTTTCCAAATAGTTATGCAAATTTACTCTTCTGTCAATGACGTATGACAATTTTAGGTTTTCTGTATCTTTTTCTTTTTTTTTTTTTTAAAGACCGAGTCTTACTCTGTTGCCCAGGCTGGAGTGCAGTGGTGTGATTTCAGCTCACTGCAACCTCTGCCTCCCATATTCAAGCTATTCTCCTACCTCAGCCTCCCAAGTAGCTGGATTACAGGTGCCTGCCACCATGCCCAGCTCATTTTTGTATTTTTAGTAGAGATGGGGTTTCACCATGTTGGCCAGGCTGGTCTTGATCTCCTGACCTCAAGTGATCCACCCATCTCAACGTCCCAAAGTGTTGGGATTACAGGTGTGAGCCACCGCCAGTTTTCTGTATCTTTTTATCTTTCACCAAAACTCTTGGTTTTGTCAGTCTTTTTCATTTATCTATTCTGCTGAGCATTTACTAACATGTCAATGTAATTTTGGTTTTTTTCCTAATGATTAAGAACACGTTGGCTGAGCGTGGTGGCTCACGCATGTAATCTGAGCACTTTGAGAGGCCCAGGTAGGTGGATCACTTGAGTCCAGGAGTCTAAGATGAGCCTGGGCAACAAAGTGAGACAGTATTGCTACAAAAAAAAAAAAAAAAAAAAAAAAAAAAAAAAAAGAGACACTATTGCTACATTAAGTAAATAGTGAGACACTATTTACTTAAAAAAAAAAAAAAAAAAAAAAAGAAGAACACTTCGTTGTAAGCTAACTGGCCATTTGGATATATCAGTACAGTTTGAGTCTCTGTTATATAAAATACTTCAGATTTTGTTCAGATTTTGAAATATTTGCATATATATGATAAGATGTCTTGGAGAAGGGAACCCAAATCTAGACACACAATTAATTTATATTTCATGTATACTTTATACATGTAGTCAGAAGGTAATTCTATGTGCTGTTTTTAATAGTTTTAGATATGAAACAAAGATAACAGGTATGGCATTTTCCCCTTGTGGCATCATGTCGGTGCTCAAAAGTTTTGGATTTTCAACTTTTAGATTATAAATGCTCATCCTATATGTTCTTTTGTAAAATTCCTATTCTTCTGTTCAGTTTTTAAAAATTTACCAGTGTTTTTATTGATTTGTAGACATGTTTTGTTATCTTGGATAGGAATCTTTTATTGTATATGTTGTTAGAAATATAGTCTCCTACACTGTAGCTTATATTTTTAATCCCAGTGGTGTCTTTTTTTGGAGGGAGTGGGGTAAGACATCGGCATGAGCTACCACCACTCCTGGTAAATTTTTTTATTTTCCTTTTCTTGTAGAGATGAGTTCTTGCTATGTTGCCTAGGCTGTCAGTGGTGTCTTTTGGTGAACACAAATTCTTATATACTACGTAGTCTACTTTATCAACCTTTCCCTTTATACCTAGCACTTTTTGTGTTGTTTTTAAAGAAATCTTTGTTTATTGCAAATTCATGACTGGATTACCACATACACACTTTATTGTTTTCCTTTTACATTCAGATCTAATATACACCTGGAGTTGAATTTTAGTCCTGGAAATATGGTATCAGTTGATTAGTTGAAGCACCTCATGTTAAAAAGAAAATGCTTTTCTCACTATACTGCAGTGTCACCTTTGTCATAAATCTAGTGACTGTATGTGTGGGTCTCTTTCCATATTCTGTTTTATTTCATTGATTTATTTATATATTCTGTTTTTTCCCTTCAAATTTTATTTTCAGTTCTGGGGTACATGTGCAGGATATGCAGGTTTGTTACATAGGTAAACATGTGCCATGGTGCTTTGCTGCACAGGTCAACCCATCACCTAGGTATTAAGCCCAACCTCTATCAGCTATTCTTCCTGATACTCTTCCTCCCTCCACCCCCACCTCCAGCAGGCCCCAGTGTGTGTTGTTCCCCCACCCCACCATGCATCCATGTGTTCTCATCATTCAGCTCCCACTTAAAATTGAGAACATGTGGTGTTTGGTTTTCTGTTCCTGCATTAGTTTGCTGAAGGTAATGGCTTCCAACTCCATTCATGTCCCTGCAAAAAACATGATCTTGTTTCTTTTATATGGCTGCATAGTATTCCATGGTATGTATATACCACATTTTCTTTATCCAGTCTATCATTGATGGGCATTTAGGTTGATTCCATGTCTTTGGTATTATGAATAGTACTGCAGTGAACATATATGTGTGCATGTGTCTTTATAATAGAACAATTTCTATTCCTTTGGGTATATACCTAATAATGGAATTGCTGGGTCAAATGGTATTTCTGCCTCTGAGGAATTGCCACACTGTCTTCCACAAGGGTTGAACTAATTTACATTCCCACCAACAGTGTAAAAGCATTCCTTTTTTCTCTGCAACCTCACCAGCATCTGTTGTTTTTTGACTTTTAGATAATAGCCCTTCTGACTGGCGTAAGATGGTATCTCATTGGGGTTTTGATTTGTATTTCTCTAATGATCAGCAATGTTGAGCTTTTTTTCATATGTTTGTTGGCCGCATGTATTTCTCCTTTTGAGAAGTGTCTGTTCATGTCTTTTGCCCACTTTTTAGCGGGGTTGTTTGTTTTTTTTCTTGTAAGTTTGTTTAAGTTCCTTATAGATGCTGGTTATTAGACCTTTGTCAAATGAATACATTGCAAACATTTTCTCCCATTCTGTAGGTTGTCTGTTTACTCTGATGATAGTTCCTTTCGCTGTGCAGAAGCTCTTTAGTTTAATTAGATGCTATTTGTCAATTTTTGCTTTTGTTGCAGTTGCTTCTAGTGTTTTCATCATGAAATCTTTGCCTTTTCCTGTATGCTGAATGATATTGCCTAGGTTGTCTTCCAGGGTTTTTATAGTTCTGGGTTTTACATTGAAGTCTTTAATCTATCTTGAGTTAATTTTTGTATAATGTGTAAAGAAGGGATCCAGTTTCAATTTTCTGCATATGGCTAGCCAGTTCTCGCAGTACCATTTATTAAATAGGGAATTCTTTCCCCATTACTTGTTTTTGTCAGGTTTGTCGAAGATCAGATAGTTGTAGATGTGAAGTCTTATTTCTGAGATCTCTTACTCTGTTCCATGGGTCTATGTGTCTGTTTTTGTTTCAGTACCATGCTTTTTTGGTTACTGTAGCCCTGTAGTATAATTTGAAGTCAAGTAGCATAATGCCTGCAGCTTTATTCTTTTTGCTTAGGGTTGTCTCGCCTATTTGAGCTCTTTTTTGGTTCCGTAGGAATTTTAAAATAGTTTCTTCTAATTGTGTGAAGAATGTCAGTGGTAGTTTAATGGGAATAGCATTGAATCTATAAATGGTTCTTGGCATTTTTCACGATATTGATTCTTCCTATCCATGAACATAGAATATTTTTCCATTTGTTTGTGTCCTGTCTGATTTCCTTCAGCAGTGTTTTGTAGTTCTCCTTGAAGAGGTCCTTTACTTTTCCAATCTAGCAAAACAGGCCAACATTCAAATTCAGGAAATCCAGAGAACTCCAGTAGGATACTCCATTAGAAGATCAACCCCAAGACACATAATCATCAGATTCTCCAAGGTTGAAATGAAAGAAAAATGTTAAGGGCAGCCAGAGAGAAAGGCCAGGTCTCCTACAAAGGGAAACCCCATCAGACTAACAGTGAACCTCTCAGTGGAAATCCTATTTATATATTCTTTTAGCAAACATGTCTCAATTAATGTAGATTCATAAGTTTCCTTTTCTAGTAGTATAAATTCTCCAAATTCCTTAAGATTTAAGGAAGTTATTTATGATTTTCTTGGCTATTCTTAGCCCTTTATATTTCTATCCAAATTTTAAAATAAGCATTTCAGCCAATTTACTTTCCTTAATAAGATTCTTTCGAGGACTTTGATTAGGATTGTTTTAAAATCAATAGATAATTTCTGGGAGAATTTACATTTTTTTTTTTTTTTTGAGACGGAGTCTCGCACTGTCACCCAGGCTGGAGTGCAATGGCATGAACTTGGCTCCCGGCAACCTCCGCCTCCTGCATTTAAGCAATTCTCCTGCCTCAGCCTCCCGAGTAGCTGGGATTACAGGTGCCTGCCACCACACCTGGCTAATTTTTTGTATTTTTAGTAGAGAAGGGGTTTCACTGTGTTGGCCAGGCTGGTCTCGAACTCCTGACCTTGTGATTCGCCTGCCTTGGCCTCCGTAAGTGCTGGGATTACAGGTGTGAGCCACCATACCGGGCCGAGAATTTACATTTTTTAACAATGTTAAATTATTTAATCAGTGAATGTGATCCATCCCTCCATTTGTGTAGGTCACCTTTAATATTTCTCAGAAATGTTTTAGAGTTTTCAGTACAAAACTCTTGCTTTTCTTTTATTAGCTTTAAACTTAGAAATTTGTATTTATTTTTTCACTTGTAACTTTTAAGTTTTTTGACAATTTACTTTCTAGTTTTTTATTATAGGTAGATAGACTTGATTTGATTTTATACATTGACTGTGTATTTAGTGACCCTGTTAAATTCATTTATTAAATATAACGGTTTACTTGTAGATTCTTCTGGAAGTTCTTTACACATAATTCTGTTGCCTTTGAATAATGACAGTTTAACATTTCCACTTTCTCTTGGATTTCAGCACTTTTACTGTAACGTGCTTTGGTCTGGATTTCTTTTTATTTATGTAGATTGGAGTTCTTAGCACTAATTTAATCTATGGCTTGATGTCTTTCTTTGACTTAAAAGAACTATATTTTTAAATATTACTTCTCCATTTTTGTTTCTTCTCTTTCTGGAACTCCAGTCACATGTATGTTAGATACATGGAACATACTGCTAATGTGTATGTTACTGGCATACACAATAGTTACATTTATTTTATGCATATAAAATTTCTTATAGATTCTGGATATTAGTCCTTTTGGGGATGTATAGATTGCAAGTATTTTCTCCCATTTTGTAGGTTTCTTATTTACTCTGTTGATTGTTTCTTTTGCTGTACACAAGCTCTTGAGTTTAATTAGGTCCCAATTGTCAATTTTTGTTTTCTTTGCCTAGGCCAATGTCCAGGAGAGTATTTTCTAGGTTTTCTTCTAGGATTTTTATCGTTTCACTTCTTACATTTAAGTTTTTAATCTACCTTATGTTAATTTTTGTATATGGTGAGAGGTAGGGGCTCAGTTTCATTCTTCTGCACATGGTTAGTTTTTCTAACATCATTTATTTAACAGTGTACTTTCTCCATTATTTATTTTTGTGGACTGGGTTAAAGATCAGTTGGTGTAGGTGTTAACTTTAGATAGACTGATGAGTATGTGCCTTGGCTGTGGTCTTTTTGCGATGAATTTTCTAGGAATTCTTTGAGCTTCTTATAGGTGGATATCTAGATCTCTAACAATGTCAAGGAAGTTTTCCTCAATTATTCCCTCAAATAAGTTTTCCAGACTTTTATACTTCTCTTCTCCCTCAGGAACACCAGTTATTCTTAGGTTTACCCATTTTATATAATCTTATATTTCTTGGAGACTTTATTCATTTCCTTTTTTTTTTCTTTATCTTTGTCTGATGGCATTAATTTGGAAGCCTGTCTTTGAGCTCTGAAATTCTTCCTCCTTCTTCATCTATTGTTGAAACTTTCCACTGCATTTTGCATTTTCCTAAGTTTGTCTTTCATTTCCAGATGTTCTGATTGTTTTTTCTTTTTGTTGTTGTTGTTTTTTGTTTTTTGAGACAGAGTCTCGCTCTGTTGCGCCATGGAGTGCAGTGGCATGATCTCGGCTCACTTCAACCTCTGCCTCCTGGGTTTAAGCGATTCTCCCGCATCATCCTCCTGTGTAGCTGGTACTACAGGTGCACACCGCCATACCCTGCTAATTTTTGTGTTTTTAGTAGTTGGCCAGGCTAGTCTCAAACTCCTGACCTCAGCTGATCTGCCTGCCTTGGCCTCCCAAAGTGTTGGGGTTTGCCATGGGTCACCACGCTTGGTCTGATTGTTTTTTTCTTTATATTTATCTATCTCTCTGGAAATTTTTCATGCATATCCTTGACTTTTTTTCTAATTCATTTTTGTTGGTTTTTCACCTTTCTCTGGTATTTCCTTGAGTAGCTTGATAATCAACCTTCTGAATTATTTTTGTCTCATTTCAAGTATTTCATCTTCATTTGGATCCATATCTGGAGAGCTGTTGTGACGTTTTGGGGGTTTTCCTGTTTTGCCATGTTACCAGAATTACATTTCTGATTTTCTTTCTAATTTGGGTAGCCTATTTTTTCAAATTGTTCTTGAATTTATTTTTTACTACACGGTTTTTTTTAATGGTTTTTTTTACTTTAAGGGTCTGACTTCATTGTTTGTAGTAAATTATTTTAGCCTAATTTGATTCTTGGGGCTTCGTTAAGATTCTGTATGAGTTCCTTAGTTATAGAAAGTCTTTGTGCAATGGCTTTCCCAGATGCTGGTTGTAGTAGTTATGTACTTGGTGTGTGGACCAGTTCACTGTCTCCTATTGGGTTGAAATGGCAGGGATTCCCTGAAGCTTATCTCATTCTTTCACGGGGTACAGTTTGTTTATTTATTTATTCAATTTTCCCCAGCTAAGTTGATGATTCAGACTTTAGGCCAGTTGTGGAGGTATCCCTGGGTAGGCACTGGCTGTAGCTAAAGCAGGTGGGTAGATGTAATACCCAGTGGTGGGCAGAGGTCCCAGTCTTCATAAAGGCAACAGGGAGGTCAGGGGTTGCTTTCAATTAGATGTTCTGAGATTTTATCAGGGTGAAGGGTGAGAGCTACCTCAGCTTCCCTGCTAGGCCAGCAGAAAAGCTTTCTACCTCGCAGCTTTACTCTTTTCCCAGTGTTCTGGCTGTTCAGATCAGACAGGCACGTCTTCTGTAGAAATATTGATGTTCCAGGTAAGGAGGAATTGTGACTCTGCCTCTTGTGCAAGCCTACATTTGGGCAGTGCTCCTCCTGTGGGGCTGCAGTCACCCTGAATTTTTCCCTGAATTGGGGAATGTCTGCAAGGGATCAGTGATGTGATATAGACTCTGAGATTCCTTGGTTGTAGATAGGCTTAGTGTGCTGCCTTTCTTGAATGATGGTAATACTGGTAGTGAACTTGTCACATGAACAGACTCAGGACCTTTGGTTTGCCAGGGTGTTGCAGGCAGTGATGATTGCTGAGGTCACGCAGCTCTTTTCTCCTTCTTGGGCACAGTGTAATTCCATCTAGAAATGGTATCAAGATCTTTGTAGGTTGGCATCCAGCCAGGAGGTGCCACTTTCAAAAGAGCACCAGCTGCCGTAATAACAGTGGGATTTGAGCTTGCCCTAAGTTGCCTAGGGGAAGTATTCTGATTTCTTAGGTGACGGGTGGGGCTATAAGTCTCCTAAAAGTTTATGTCTTTTGTATTAAGTTACCAGGGCAGGTGGAGAAATACCACCAGGTTGGGTCAGGGTTAGGTGGGCCTGAGCTCTGATTCTCCTTGTGCAAGGCAGCTAAGGCCCCTGTGAGAGAAGAAGGTGGTTCTCAGTTCACTGGGGTAATGTTTCGCAGGGGAGTATAACTGCCTCTGCTGCACAGAGGAGTTTGCAAAAGGAGTGGGGAGTAGTGGGCAGCAGTGACCCTTACCTAGTTCCCACATAGTTTTCAAGGTCGGTGTCACTCCTGCAGTGCTCTGGTTACAGCACCTGGTTTAAATCTAGGCAGTCTGCACACGGAACTCAGACCTGCCCCAGCCTATAAGCTTCCCCACAAAGATAGCAACCACAGCTTTCAGGCCACGCTCATCCTCCTCTTTCTGCAAGGTCAGGTGCCCAACTTCTGCACTCTTGTCTGCAGCTCACTTCCTGCTCACTCCCCAGGTTCTGTTCAGAGCGTGTTTGTCCCCACTTGAGATTATATCACAAAATTCAGTTGAGAACTGCTTTTACCCTGTGAATTCTCCCTCATTGACTGACTTCCCCAAGGGCCCCTGTGAGATATAGTCAGGAGTGGCTTCCCTTGGTTCACACTGGAGACTGGGAATGCCTGCAAGCCTCATCCCACTGTTGCTTCTATTTTTATATTTTATGCCACTTTCTAAATTTGATCCAGCTCTTGGCAGAGTTAAGGTCTTCCATGGCCTGAATTTTCAGATTCCTCAGTGGAGATGTACTCAGAGGCAGACTCTCCCAGTCTCACACTCTGAGAACTTAGTTTTTCACCTGTTTCATGGAGTAGGCTGCAGCCTGCCACTTGTTTCAAAGGGTCTGTGGCTTCTTTTGATTTTTCTATTAAGTTCCTGTGTTGGTTCTTGCTTAAAAAAAAAAAAAAATTCGCAGTGTGAATCTCCACCCACTATTCTGTCCTTCCAAGTGGGAGAGGCAAGCTCACACTGCCTCCAATCTGCCATTTTGAAAAAATAAAAAATGAAAAAATGAGGGTTTGTATTATGAAGTGATGTTGGATTTTATCCAGTTGTTTTTCTGAGTCTATCGGGATGGTCATACGGTTTTTTGTTTTCAGTTCCATTGATGTGGTGAATCGCATTTATTGAGTTGTATGCGTTTAACCATCCTTGCATCTCAGGAATAAAACCCATTTGATCATGGTGAATTGTCTTTTGATGTGCAGCTGAATTTGGCTTGCTAGTATTTTGTTGAGAAGTTTTGCATCTATGTTTATCAGGGATATTGGCCTGTAGTTTTCTTTCTTTCTTTTTTTATTGTGTCCTTGTCAACTTTGGGTATCAAGATGATACTGATTTCATAGAATGAGTTGGGGAGGCATTCCTTCTCAATTTTCTTGAAGTAGTTTCAGTATGATTGGTACCAGCTCTTTTTTGGTATATCTGATAGAATTCAACTGTGAATCCATCTGGTCTAGGGGTTTTGTTGGTTGCTAGGCTTTTTATTACTTATTCAATTTCATAACTTATCATCGGTTTGTTCAGGGTTTCAATTTCTTCCTGGTTCAGTCTTGGGATATTGTGTGTTTACAGGAATTTATCCATTTCCTCTAGATTTTCTAGTTTGTGCACGTAGAGATTTTTGCAGTTATCTCTGGGAATCTTTTGTATTTATGTGGCAACAGTTGTATTATCATTTTGGATTGTGCTTTTTTGGATTTTCTCTTTTTTCTTTGTTAATCTAACTAGTAGTCTATCAATCTTATTTTTTTCAAAGAACCAAATTTCTCCTTGATCCTTTGTATAGTTTTGTTGGTTGCTCTTTTGTTCAGTCCTCTGATTTTAGGTATTTCTTTTCTTCTGCTAGATTTTTATTTAGTTATTTTTCTAGTTCCTTTAGGGCACTAGGTTGTTAATTTGAGATCTTTCTATCTTCTTGATGTAGGCATTTAGCAGTATAAACTCCTTTTAGCACTGCTTTTGCTACATCCCAGAGGTTTTGGTGTGTGGTGTTTCTATTTGTTTGAAATAATTTTTTCATTTCTGCCCTAATTTTGTTTTTTATGCAAAAGTCATTTAGAAGCAACTCGTTTAGTTCCCATGTATTTGTGTGGTTTTGAGAGTTCCTCTTGGTATCGATTTCTAATTTTATTCAACTATGGTCCGAGAAGATGCTTAGTATGACTGATTTTTTTTTTTTTTTCAATTTATGGAGACTAGCTTTTTGGCTGAGCATGTGGTCAATCGTAGAGTATGTTCTATGTATAGATGAGTGAACTTTATATTCTGTGGATTTTAGGTGGGGTATTCTGTAGATGTCTGTTAGTCTCATTGGTTAAGTACCCAATTTAAGTCCCGAATTTCTTTGTTAGTTTTTTGCCTTGATGATTATGTAACCCTGTTAATGGGGTGTTGAAGTCTCCCACTATTATTGTGTGGCTGTGTGGCTGTTTTCTTAGGTCTAGTTGTAATTGTTTTATAAATCTGGGTGCTTTGTTGTTGGGTGCATATATATTTAGGATAGTTAACTCTTCTTAATGAATTTAACCCTTTATCATTATGTAATGCCCTTCTTTGTCCTTTTTATTGTCTTTGGTTTAACATCTGTTGTATCTGATACAGGACTAGCACCACCTTCCTCTTTTTTTATTTTTCATTTGCATGGTATTTATCTCTTTACATTGAGCCTATGAGTGTCATTACATGAGACCATGAGTCTCTTGAATACAGCAGAAAGTTGGGTCTCTCTTTTTTTTTTAAATCCAATTCGCCACTCTACATCTTTTAAGTGGAGCATTTAGGCTGTTTAGGTTCAACCTTGATATTGATATATGAGGTTTTGTTTCTGCCGTAGTGGTGTTAGTTACTTTGTAGGCTGGAATGTGTAGTTGCTTTATAGGGTCTGTGGGTTTTGTACTTTTTTGTGCTTTTGTGTAGCAAGTGTTGTTCTTTATTTTCATGTTTAGAACTCTCTTAAGCATTTCTTGTTGGGCCAGACTGGTGGTGGCGAACTTTCTTAACGTTTGCTTTTCTAGGAAGGATTGTATTTCTCCTTCATTTATGAAGCTTAACTTAGTGATACATGAAATCTTGGCTGGCGTGTCTTTTCTTTAAGAATGCTAAAAATAGGCCCCCAATCTCTTCTGGCTTATAAGGTTTCTGCTGAGAAGTCTGCTGTTTGTCTGATGGAATTCCTTTTATAGATAATTTAGCCCTTTTTTCTAGCTACTTTTAAGATTTTTTTTTTCCACATTGACCTTGGATAATCAGAATACTGTCTAACTTGGGTATGGTTGTCTTGTATGTCATCTTGCAGGTGTTCTCTTAATTTCTTGTAGCTGCATGTCAACCTCTAGCAAGATTGGGGAAATTATTCTGAATCATACCCTCAAATAGGTTTTCTAAATCGCTTACTTTTTGTTTTTTTTTTCCTCAGAAATGAAAATAAGTCATGGGCTTGGTTGCTTTACATAATCCCATATTTCTTGAAGGTTTTGGTTTTTTAAATTGTTTTTTCTTTGATTTTTGTGTGAGTGGGTTGATTCAAAAGTGTGGTCTTCAAACTGTGAAAGTCTTTCTTCTAATTGGTCTGGTCTGTTGTTGAGGTTTCCAATGCATTTTGAAATTCCTGTAGTGAAATTTTAAATCCCAGTTTTGTTTGATTCTTTTTAAATATAGCTATGTTGTCTTTCATATCTTGATCATTTCTCTGGTGTCTTTATGTTGAATTTCAACGTCCATGAGAATCTCATTGAGTTTTCTTGCCATCTATATTCTCAATTCTATATCGTCATTTCAGACATTTTAGTCTGGTTGGCATCCATTGCTAGAGAGCTAGTGTGATCCTTTGGAGGTGAAGAAACACTGGCTTTTTGTATTGCTAGAGTTCTTGTGCTGATTCCTTTTCATCTGAGAGAGCTGATGTTTCTTTTTTAAAAAAACTTACTTTAATTTTAATGGGCTTTTTTGATTTTTTATTCTTCTTTCCCTTGAGGGTATGACTGTGCTGTATGTTGTGTATTATCATTTCTCTATGCTTTCAGAGGGCCAAGGTTTTGTATGAGTTCCTTGGTTACAGATAGGTTCATGCATTCATTTTCTCAGATGCTACTTGTAATGATGTATTTTTGTTTAGTTGTGTAATTCAGGCTGCAGTCTGGTAGATAGTGCCTAAGAGTAAGAGCCAGCAGGTAGGCTTTTACTTAGTTGATGCTTGCTCACCCTCTGTGGGGCTGGAGCTGCCATAAAAGCATGAAAAGCTCTCTCTCAGCATGTACTTAGCTTTCAGTGGGGGTGGGGCTGCCAAAGAAACACAAAAATCGTTCTTTTTCAGTGCACGCTCATGAGGCCCCAGTGGGAAGGGCTTCTGCCATGTCTGCAATAGTGCACGGGGGAGGGGAATGGGGGAAAGAGACGATTCTCTCTTCATGTTCATTTCCAGGCTTTGGTGGAACCCCCTGAAGTGGTTGGTGCCACACCTGCATTCCCTTTGTCCCAAGATGAGGCTTTGGTGTGCTGTACTCCTCCTTCCCTTAGGTGCAGTTTGTGTTGAAGGTTATATCTCCAGGGGACCCACAACTCCCTGGAGATCCAACAGTCCCTCATGCTTGCGAGAGTCAGAGTGGGTGGTGGAGTATATCTGCTGGTGGTCTGAGAGTGCAGTGGCTCAAAGGTGGAGAATCTCCAATCAGGGCAGCGGTACCACATTTGCACAGCTAGCATGGCACCTGCTATCTCAGTCTGCATCTGAAGGGGCAGTTTCAGCACATCTTCTCAAGGTGGCCACCTGGTTCTCCGTTCCTGAGAAGATCTCTCATTGCCACTGATTGTGTTTCCCTGGGTCATGGGGGGCAGAGGTGCTCTTCAACAGTTTGGCAGTAAGCAGATTATCAGAGGGAGAAGGGGAGGAGGAAAGCACTGTCTCCTGCTCTTTCCATTGGACTCCGACTTCTTTGGAGGTCAATGCCAGACAGACTTTTGCTGCTCATTTTCTATGTACCCCACTTCTTTGATTGGGCATTCCAACAAGTCCTGGCTCTCCACCTTCCATTTTCCTCTCAAAACTTGACCATTCACTAATAACTTTGATCTTTTTTCTGAGGAGAATTTGTTTGTGCTGTTCCTAGTCAGCCATCTTTCGGTCTGTTTCAATTGACTGTTTTTTCCATGGTCATGTCTCCTGGTAGGCCTGATAATTTTTAATGGAATCGCAGATATCATGTATGAAAAATTATAGAGAATTCGCATGCTGTCCTATTCTCCCATAGAGTGCTCACTTTATCCCCTGGCTATTTGAGTGAGGCAGATTCTTTGATGAGGCAGCATTATAGTCATGGTAAGGTACAGTCTACCTCTGATTAATATTCATTTTTAGGATACACCCTCTAGTGGTTCTAGTTGAGAGGCTAGGTTGTTTACTGTGTGTTGTTTACCTTCCTGTCAAGTTCTGAATCCAATTTTTGTCTCCAAAACACTGCTAAAATCTGTTCTACTTTTAGTTTACTTTTCTGTTAGACATTTTAGTGCTGAGTAATAAGCATTTTAAGAATCAGCAAATGTGTCAAGAGGAATAACATCTCCAAGAGCATAGAGTATACCTAAATAGGCTTCTGTTTTCTTTTAAATCTTAGCCCCTCAAATTTTGGCAACCTTGGCAGCACAAATCCCAATTTTTGTCTTCCTCGTCCTGTGTGACTACCAAAAGCTCTCAACTATTAGTGGCCATCCTCTCTCTGGCTTCTTAGCCTTTCTTGCCAACCCAAGAATCATTAAATCTCTGGGAAAATGGCATGCAGAATGTTGGGCTACCCCACTGAGTTTTCCTTCTTTCCTTGATATTTGCTTTGTAATGCCTGGCTGTCTTGAAAACTCGTTAACTTCAAAAAGATATGCTCTGTACTTTTTCATGTTTTATAGCTGTACTCACAGGAGCTTTGGGCTGCTGGAAACTATCATCACTAGGACACAGAAATTTTCGTACTTTTCAATTTGATATGTCTATAACAATTACTTTTTTCTTCCATATTTTATTTTCATCCTTTTTTGATCCGCTACTTTGTTGGTAATAGATTTTGGGGTAGGTTAGAGCTGAAATCTAAGCTTTAGTGGATAGCTATCCTGATTAATTTTAAGAGTTGAGCCTTAGAAAGGAGAGTACAAGATCATAAAACCATATATTGATCACTGCAGTTTTTGTTATATCTCCAAGAAAACTCTGGCCCATGATTATACCTTTAAACTCAGGGATAAGCAGCATCAGGAGGAAGCTGTCTCCTTATATTTTAATCCACCAGCCTTAGAGTCTCTGAATGGGGAGCAAGAGGATAAAGAAGTCTGTGCCAGCACTTATTTTCATCAGTACTTTGTCCCAGAAAAGCTTGCCCTTTATCCTGATTTTACCATGTTGATAGGGCAACCCTAATTGTTGCTACTGATTTTATGGTGAAAGAACCAGCAGTAATGTTCTTAGTATTTTTGGAGAGACAACAACAGTATTCAAAATAATGGCTCACATTATTTACCTTCCTGCTATGGTTTGAATGTTTGTATCTGCCCCTAAATTCATGTCGAAACTTAACCCCCAATGCAGAAGTATTGGGAGTTAAAAGAAGTACCTCCTTTTAGGAGGTAACTAGGCCATGAGGGCTCTGCCCTCATGGGTGGGATTAATGCCCTTACAAAAATGCTGGAGGGAACTTCCAGCATATGAGAACATAGCATTCATTCCTTCCAGAGGATGTAGCAACAAGGTACCACCTTGGAAGCAGAAAACAGCCTTTATCAGATAATGGGTGTAGTGTACTGGTGCCCTGATCTTAGACTTTCTAGCCCCCAGAACTGTGAAAAATAAATTTTAATTGTATATAAAGTACCCAAGTGTAAGGTATTTTGTTACAGCTGCACAAATTAAATGAAACTAAGACACCACCTTCCACATATACATCAGTTTAAGATAATCTTGAGTGTCCTCAAGTACCTCCCTCCCTCTGTATGTGTGTGTGTGTGTGTGTGTGTGTGTGTGTATAAGTGTGCATGTTACTTCCAAGAATCTCTATTTCTCACTTCAATGATTTTTCCAGAGTTTATTTTCGGAGATGTAGCTGGCATCCCAAACTAGTTTGCAATCTTGATAAAACAGAAAGTTGCTTACTTTAGTAGTCTTAGTAAGAATATGATTTAGTCCCTACAACTTAAGTTTCATGTTAGTGCCCCCAAATCCTAAATTGATACTCTACTGAACTTTATTGATAAATAATTTACATGGAATATATTGCATACATTTAAAATGTACAGTTTTTATTTTGACATTGGTATCCTTGTTTTGAAGTTTATCTTATCTTTTAATTTAGCCACTCCAGCCTTCTTATGCTTATTGTGTTTGCATGGTTATTTTTTTCTTCCAACTATTTTCAATCTTTCTGTGTTCCTATATAAGGAGACTTCAAAAAGTTCATAGACAAATTTTTTCTTATACTAAATAAAAATGAAAAATGTGGAAGCTGGGTACAGTGGCTAACATCTATAATTGCAGCTACTCAGGAGGCTGAGGCAGGAGTATCGATTGAGGCCAGGAGTTTAAGACCAGCATAAGCAACATAATGAGACCTAGACTCTAAAAAAAAAAAAAAAAAAAAGTTAGCCAGGCATGGTGGCACCTGTCCTGTAGTGCCAAGTACTTGGGAGGCTAAGGTAGGAGGATTGCTCGAGCCCAGGACTTTGAGACAGCAATGAGCTACAATTGTGCCAGTGTGCCCCAGTCTGGATAATGGAGCAAGATCCTGTCTCAAAAATAAAATAAAAATATAAACTTTACTTCTCAAAATAAGCTCCATCAAGTTTAGACTGTTCTATATCAGCTATTTAGTTCATCTTGAGAACTGAGGGACTTGGAAATTTAACTATGTCAATGTAGTCCTTTCTATTATTAACTGAAGAAAAGTGGGTGCTCTTTAAAGATTTTTTAAGATTAGGAAAGAAGTCAGAAGGATCCAAATCAGGACTGTGTAAGGTGATGCTTGATTTCCCATTAAAACTTTCACAGAATTGCCCTTATTTGATGAGACGAATGAGCAAGAGCATTGTTGTAGTGGAGGACTCTCGGGTGAAACTTTCCTAGGCATTTTTCTGCTAAAGCTTTGGCTGACTTTCTCAAAACAATCTCATAATAAGCAGATGTTATTTCTTCCGTTCTTCAGAAAGTAAACAAAATGCCTTGAGCCTTCCTTAAAACTGTTTCTGTGACCTTCAGTCTTACTTGGTCCACTTTTACTTTGACTGGCCCACTTCCACCTCTTGGTAGCCATTGCTTTGATTGTGCTTTGTCTTCAGGATCATACTGATAAAGCCATGTTTCATCTCCTGTTAACAATTATTTGAAGCAGTGCTTCAGGATATTGATCACACTTGTCTAAACTTCCTGTTGAAAGCTCTGCTGTTGTCTGTAGCTTTCTGAATGCAATTTTTTTTTTTTGAGACAGAGTCTCGCTTAGTCGCCCAGGCTGGAGTGCAATGGCGCGATCTCGGCTCACTGCAAGCTCCGCCTCCCGGGTTCACGCCATTCTCCTGCCTCAGCCTCCCGAGTAGCTGGGACTACAGGCGCCCGCCGCCTCGCCCGGCTAATTTTTTGCATTTTTAGTAGAGACGGGGTTTCACCGTGTTAGCCAGGATGGTCTCGATCTCCTGACCTCGTGATCCGCCCGCCTCGGCCTCCCAAAGTGTTGGGATTACAGGCGTGAGCCACCGCGCCCGGCCAATTTTTTTTTTTAATTTATTTATTATTATTATACTTTAAGTTCTAGGGTACGTGTGCATAACGTGCAGGTTTGTTACATATGTATACTTGTGCCATGTTGGTGTGCTGCACCCATCAACTCGTCAGCACCCATCAACTCATCATTTACATCAGGTATAACTCCCAATGCAATCCCTCCCCCCTCCCCCCTCCCCATGATAGGCCCCAGTGTGTGATGTTCCCCTTCCTGAGTCCAAGTGATCTCATTGTTCAGTTCCCATCTATGAGTGAGAACATGCAGTGTTTGGTTTTATGTTCTTGTGATAGTTTGCTAAGAATGATGGTTTCCAGCTGCATCCATGTCCCTACAAAGGACACAAACTCATCCTTTTTTATGGCTGCATAGTATTCCATGGTGTATATGTGCCACATTTTCTTAATCCAATCTGTCACTGATGGACATTTGGGTTGATTCCAAGTCTTTGCTATTGTGAATAGTGCCGCAATAAACATACGTGTGCATGTGTCTTTATAGCAGCATAATTTATAATCCTTTGGGTATATACCCAGTAATGGGATGGCTGGGTCATATGGTACATCTAGTTCTAGATCCTTGAGGAATCGCCATACTGTTTTCCATAATGGTTGAACTAGTTTACAGTCCCACCAACAGTGTAAAAGTGTTCCTATTTCTCCACATCCTCTCCAGCACCTGTTGTTTCCTGACTTTTTAATGATCGCCATTCTAACTGGTGTGAGATGGTATCTCATTGTGGTTTTGATTTGCATTTCTCTGATGGCCAGTGATGATGAGCATTTTTTCATGTGTCTGTTGGCTGTATGAATGTCTTCTTTTGAGAAATGTCTGTTCATATCCTTTGCCCACTTTTTGATGGGGTTGTTTGTTTTTTTCTTGTAAATTTGTTTGAGTTCTTTGTATGTTCTGGATATTAGCCCTTTGTCAGATGAGTAGATTGCAAAAATTTTCTCCCATTCTGTAGGTTGCCTATTCACTCTGATGGTAGTTTCTTTTGCTGTGCAGAAGCTCTTTAGTTTAATGAGATCCCATTTGTCAATTTTGGCTTTTGCTGCCGTTGCTTTTGGTGTTTTAGACATGAAGTCTTTGCCCATGCCTATGTCCTGAATGGTACTACCTAGGTTTTCCTCTAGGATTTTTATGGTATTAGGTCTAACATTTAAGTCTCTAATCCATCTTGAATTAATTTTCGTATAAGGAGTAAGGAAAGGATCCAGTTTCAGCTTTCTACTTATGGCTAGCCAATTTTCCCAGCACCATTTATTAAATAAGGAATCCTTTCCCCATTTCTTGTTTCTCTCAGGTTTGTCAAAGATCAGATGGCTGTAGATGTGTGGTATTATTTCTAAGGACTCTGTTCTGTTCCATTGGTCTATATCTCTGTTTTGGTACCAGTACCATGCTGTTTTGGTTACTGTAGCCTTGTAGTATAGTTTGAAGTCAGGTAGCGTGATGCCTCCAGCTTTGTTCTTTTGACTTAGGATTGTCTTGGAGATGCGGGCTCTTTTTTGGTTCCATATGAACTTTAAAGCAGTTTTTTCCAATTCTGTGAAGAAACTCATTGGTAGCTTGATGGGAATGGCATTGAATGTATAAATTACCTTGGGCAGTATGGCCATTTTCACGATATTGATTCTTCCTATCCATGAGCATGGTATGTTCTTCCATTTGTTTGTGTCCTCTTTTATTTCACTGAGCAGTGGTTTGTAGTTCTCCTTGAAGAGGTCCTTTACATCCCTTGTCAGTTGGATTCCTAGGTATTTTATTCTCTTTGAAGCAATTGTGAATGGAAGTTCATTCATGATTTGGCTCTGTGTTTGTCTGTTATTGGTGTATAAGAATGCTTGTGATTTTTGCACATTAATTTTGTATCCTGAGACTTTGCTGAAGTTGCTTATCAGCTTAAGGAGATTTTGGGCTGAGACAATGGGGTTTTCTAAATATACAATCATGTCATCTGCAAACAGGGACAATTTGACTTCTTCTTTTCCTAACTGAATACCCTTGATTTCTTTCTCTTGCCTGATTGCCCTAGCCAGAACTTCCAACACTATGTTGAATAGGAGTGGTGAGAGAGGGCATCCCTGTCTTGTGCCAGTTTTCAAAGGGAATTTTTCCAGTTTTTGCCCATTCAGTATGATATTGGCTGTGGGTTTGTCATAAATAGCTCTTATTATTTTGTGGTACGTTCCATCAGTACCGAATTTATTGAGCGTTTTTAGCATGAAGGGCTGTTGAATGTTGTCAAAAGCCTTTTCTGCATCTATTGAGATAATCATGTGGTTCTTGTCTTTGGTTCTGTTTATATGCTGGATTATGTTTATTGATTTGCGAATGTTGAACCAGCCTTGCATCCCAGGGATGAAGCCCACTTGATCATGGTGGATAAGCTTTTTGATGTGTTGCTGAATCCGGTTTGCCAGTATTTTATTGAGGATTTTTGCATCGATGTTCATCAGGGATATTGGTCTAACATTCTCTTTTTTTGTTGTGTCTCTGCCAGGCTTTGCTATCAGGATGATGTTGGCCTCATAAAATGAGTTAGGGAGGATTCCCTCTTTTTCTATTGATTGGAATAGTTTCAGAAGGAATGGTACCAGCTCCTCCTTGTACCTCTGGTAGAATTCAGCTGTGAATCCATCTGGTCCTGGACTTTTTTTGTTTGGTAGGCTATTAATTATTGCTTCAATTTCAGAGCCTGCTATTGGTCTATTCAGGGATTCAACTTCTTCCTGGTTTAGTCTTGGAAGAGTGTAAGTGTCCAGGAAATTATCCATTTCTTCTAGATTTTCCAGTTTATTTGCGTAGAGGTGTTTATAGTATTCTCTGATGGTAGTTTGTATTTCTGTGGGGTCGGTGGTGATATCCCCTTTATCATTTTTAATTGCGTCAATTTGATTCTTCTCTCTTTTCTTCTTTATCAGTCTTGCTAGTGGTCTGTCAATTTTGTTGATCTTTTCAAAAAACCAACTCCTGGATTCGTTGATCTTTTGGAGGGTTTTTTGTGTCTCTATCTCCTTCAGTTCTGCTCTGATCTTAGTTATTTCTTGCCTTCTGTTAGCTTTTGAATGTGTTTGCTCTTGCTTCTCTAGTTCTTTTAATTGTGATGTTAGAGTGTCAATTTTAGATCTTTCGAGCTTTCTCTTGTGGGCATTTAGTGCTATAAATTTCCCTCTACACACTGCTTTAAATGTGTCCCAGAGATTCTGGTATGTTGTATCTTTGTTCTCATTGGTTTCAAAGAACATCTTTATTTCTGCCTTCATTTCGTTATGTACCCAGTAGTCATTCAGGAGCAGGTTGTTCAGTTTCCATGTAGTTGAGCGGTTTTGATTGAGTTTCTTAGTCCTGAGTTCTAGTGTGATTGCACTGTGGTCTGAGAGACAGTTTGTTATAATTTCTGTTCTTGTACATTTGCTGAGGAGTGCTTTACTTCCAATTACGTGGTCAGTTTGGGAGTAAGTGCGATGTGGTGCTGAGAAGAATGTATATTCTGTTGATTTGGAGTGGAGAGTTCTATAGATGTCTATTAGGTCCGCTTGCTGCAGAGCTGAGTTCAATTCCTGGATATCCTTGTTAACTTTCTGTCTCGTTGATCTGTCTAATGTTGACAGTGGAGTGTTGAAGTCTCCCATTATTATTGTATGGGAGTCTAAGTCTCTTTGTAAGTCTCTAAGGACTTGCTTTATGAATCTGGGTGCTCCTATATTGGGTGCGTATATATTTAGGATAGTTAGCTCTTCCTGTTGAATTGATCCCTTTACCATCATGTAATGGCCTTCTTTGTCTCTTTTGATCTTTGATGGTTTAAAGTCTGTTTTATCAGTGACTAGTATTGCAACCCCTGCTTTTTTTTGTTCTCCATTTGCTTGGTAAATCTTCCTCCATCCCTTTATTTTGAGCCTATGTATGTCTCTGCGTGTGAGATGGGTCTCCTGAATACAGCAGACTGATGGGTCTTGACTCTTTATCCAGTTTGCCAGTCTGTGTCTTTTAATTGGAGCATTTAGTGCATTTACATTTAAGGTTAATATTGTTATGTGTGAACTTGATCCTGCCATTATGATATTAACTGGTTATTTTGCTCGTTACTTGATGCAGTTTCTTCCTAGCCTCGATGGTCTTTACATTTTGGCATGTTTTTGCAATGGCTGGTACCAGTTGTTCCTTTCCATGTTTAGTGCTTCCTTCAGGGTCTCTTGTAAGGCACGCCTAGCGGTGACAAAATCTCTAAGCACTTGCTTATCTGTAAAGGATTTTATTTCTCCTTCACTTATGAAACTTAGTTTGGCTGGATATGAAATTCTGGGTTTAAAATTCTTTTCTTTAAGAATGTTGAAAATTGGCCCCCACTCTCTTCTGGCTTTGAGAGTTTCTGCTGAGAGATCTGCTGTTAGTCTGATGGGCTTCCCTTTGTGCGCAGGTAACGCGACCTTTCTCTCTGGCTGCCCTTAAGATTTTTTCCTTCATTTCAACTTTGGTGAATCTGGCAATTATGTGTCTTGGAGTTGCTCTTCTCGAGGAGTATCTTTGTGGCGTTCTCTGTATTTCCTGCATTTGAATGTTGGCCTGCCCTACTAGGTTGGGGAAGTTCTCCTGGATGATATCCTGAAGAGTGTTTTCCAACTTGGTTCCATCTTCCCCCTCACTTTCAGGCACCCCAATCAGACGTAGATTTGGTCTTTTTACATAATCCCATACTTCTTGCAGGCTTTGTTCATTTCTTTTTCTTCTTTTTTCTTTTGGTTTCTCTTCTCGCTTCATTTCATTCATTTGATCCTCAATCGCTGATACTCTTTCTTCCAGTTGATCGAGTCGGTTACTGAAGCTTGTGCATTTGTCACGTATTTCTCGTGTCATGGTTTTCATCTCTTTCATTTCGTTTATGACCTTCTCTGCATTAATTACTCTAGCCATCAATTCTTCCACTTTTTTTTCAAGATTTGTAGTTTCTTTGCACTGGGTACGTAATTCCTCCTTTAGCTCTGAGAAATTTGATGGACTGAAGCCTTCTTCTCTCATCTCGTCAAAGTCATTCTCCATTCAGCTTTGATCCGTTGCTGGCAATGAGCTGCACTCCTTTGCCAGGGGAGATGCGCTCTTATTTTTTGAATTTCCAGCTTTTCTGCCCTGCTTTTTCCCCATCTTTGTGGTTTTATCTGCCTCTGGTGTTTGATGATGGTGATGTACTGATGGGGTTTTGGTGTAGGTGTCCTTCCTGTTTGATAGTTTTCCTTCTAACAGTCAGGACCCTCAGCTGTAGGTCTGTTGGAGATTGCTTGAGGTCCACTCCAGACCCTGTTTGCCTGGGTATCAGCAGCAGAGGCTGCAGAAGATAGAATATTGCTGAACAGCGAATGTACCTGTCTGATTCTTGCTTTGGAAACTTCCTCTCAGGGGTGTACTCCACCCTGTGAGGTGTGGGGTGTCAGACTGCCCCTAGTGGGGGATGTCTCCCAGTTAGGCTACTCAGGGGTCAGGGACCCACTTGTGCAGGCAGTCTGTCCCTTCTCAGATCTCAACCTCCGTGTTGGGAGATCCACTGCTCTCTTCAAAGCTGTCAGACAGAGTCGTTTGTGTCTGCAGAGGTTTCTGCTGTTTTTGTTATTGTTTACTGTGCCCTGTCCCCAGAGGTGGAGTCTACAGAGACAGGCAGGTTTCCTTGAGCTGCTGTGAGCTCCACCCAGTTCGAGCTTCCCAGCAGCTTTGTTTACCTACTGAAGCCTCAGGAATGGCGGGTGCCCCTCCCCCAGCCTCGCTGCTGCCTTGCTGTGATATGGCAGACTGCTGTGCTAGCAATGAGGGAGGCTCCGTGGGCGTGGGACCCTCCCGGCCAGGTGTGGGATATAATCTCCTGGTGTGCCTGTTTGCTTAAAGCGCAGTATTGGGGTGGGAGTTTCCCGATTTTCCAGGTGTTGTGTGTCTCAGTTCCCCTGGCTAGGAAAAGGGATTCCCTTCCCCCGTGCACTTCCCAGGTGAGGCGATGCCTTGCCCTGCTTCAGCTCTGGCTGGTCGGGCTGCAGCAGCTGACCAGCACCGATCGTCCGGCACTCCCCAGTGAGATGAACCCAGTACCTCAGTTGAAAATGCAGAAATCACTGGTCTTCTGTGTCACTCGCGCTGGGAGTTGGAGACTGGAGCTGTTTCTATTCGGCCATCTTGCTCCGCCCCCCCCTTCTGAATGCAATTTAACAGTTTGGGCAGACATTGAGTGGAACATTTGCTGAACTTTAATTTTTCAGTTATAATTGTGTAAGTTGAACCAATTGAGGTTGGCTGCTGTTTGTGCTGTTAATCACTGGTCCTTTTCAATTTGAGCATGAACAAGATTAATTTTTGCCTCAGAAATTGACATGGTGGGTGGTCTGCGGCTATAGGCTTCATCTTCAACAGCGCCTCTTCCCTTCTCAAAACAAGTTATCTATTTGTAAACTGCTTATTTCTTTGGGGCCCAAAGAAATAAACTTAAACTTTAATAAACTTAAACTTTTGGGGCCGAAAAGTTTATGGGTAAAAGTCTCTATAAACTTTTTGTAAAGCATTGATGATTTCACCATTCTTCCACTTAAGCCTCACAATAAGTTTGTTTATAATATAGAGTTTTTACTCTGTATTATAAAGATTTAATGCAGTCATTGATATTGTTTGTATGCCTACCATTTCATTAGCTTTTCCATGTGTTTTTTCCCTTTTGCATCTTCCTTTGGATTATTTGAATAATTTTAAGAATTCTATTATAATTTGTATGTCAGCTTTTAAGATATACTTCTTTGCATTATTTTTTGGTTATTACGGTAGGAATTATACAGTCATAGCTTTTTATAGTCTACTTGGTGTTAGTATTGTTCCACTTCACATGAAATGTAGATACTTTACAACTGTATGATGAGTATATTTATAAACATACATCCTACTCTATTCTTTGTTACATTTATCATTTCTATTATATCTTTATATATTATGATTCCTTAAGACAGTGTTGTGGTTTTTTCTTTAATCAATTATATTTTAAAGAAATCAGTAGCAAAAATAGTCCTCAATATTTATCTATACATTTACTGGTTCCAGTGTTACTCATTTCTATAGATTTAGGAGTTTCCCCTTGGGAAAGTTCAGTGTGAAAATTTTAGCATTTCTTTTAGTGTGAGTTTGGTGATGTCTCTCAGTTTTCTTTTTCTGCAAATGCCCTATTTCACCTTCATTTTTTTAAACAGTCTTTATTTCTAGATATAGAATTCTGGGATGATTTCTTTTCTAATACATTAAATATGTTATTCCATTGTCATCTGGCCTCAGTTTCTGATGATTGTGTGATATCAGTGATCATGTTCTACTCTATGTGATCTGTTGTTTTCCTTTGATTTTTTAAGATCTGTATTTTTTTATATTTAGTAGTTTGACTATGGTGTACCTATGCATTAATTCCTTTAGTCTGTTTGCGATTCATTGAACTTATTATTGAATATATATTATACATTTCTTGTAGTTTAAAATTTCTAAATTTACATGCTTCACCAATATTGGAAAATTGTCATTATTTCTACAAATAATTTTTCTGGCTCATTCTCTTTTTGTCTGTTTCTCTCCTCTTCCAACCCCTAGATTCTAATTATGTTAGATATTTTAACTTTTTTCCACAAGTCTCTGAGATTGTTTCTTTTTGTTGTCTTTTCAGATGAAATTAATTCTGTTGATCTTTCAGGTTCACCGTTTTGTCATTTTTGTTCTGCCATTAAGCTCATGCAGTGATCTTTAAATTTCTCATATTGTGTTTCTGTTCTAAAATTAAATCCAAATAGTTCTTTTTTATAATTCAGTTTTTCTTTTGAGATTTCTTACTTTGTCATTTACTAAGGGCATATCATTCTCTACCTCACTGACTGTAGTTTTAGTAACTCTTTTAAATTATTGCCTGATAATTCCAACATCTTATCATCTCAGGGTTGACATTTGTTGACTGTCTTTTCTCCTGAGACTGGGTAAGCTTTTCTTGGCTTATCAGATGTTGGTTAATTTTTTATTGTGTCCTAAACATTGTAAATGTTATAGAGAATCTAGATTCTTTTTTGTTGATCCTGAGAGTACTAGTGTTTTGGTTGTACAGTTGGTTAATTTGGCTAGACTGAAACTATACACTGTTACGCCTATGGCAGGCAGTGGCTTAGATCTCAGTTCAGTTCTCTAAACCCCAGGTACAAACTGCTTTCAGTTTGCTCTGTGCATGCATGACTCAGAAATCAGCCAAAGACTTGGTCTGCATTTAAACACAGAAGTCAGGGTCACCCTTAACAGGCTTGCTCCTTTTTAGTATTTTTTCTCCCTCACTAGTGCCCTGGTTGCCTATAATCTTCTCCTGATTCCTTTGACCAGAAAGGTGACTGGCTTTTTATCAGAGTTTTAGCAGATATGAAGACGGTAGATGTCCTTAGGGCAAAATCTCTAAAAAAAAATTTTGAAGGTCACTGGGGATGTGGTGGTATTTCATGGTAGTCACTTGCTCCATACTCCCTTCCAAAATCTACCTGCCTTCATTCAGTCTTCAGAACTCTCATATAGTTGGTGTTTTGTGTTTTGCCCAGAGTTTATAGCTGTCATTTATAGGAGGATCAATTTGTTAGACACTTACTCCTCCCTCTGGGGAGTGGAACTCTAACACTATGTTCCTTCTTGAGGGAATGGAATGAAGTACAGTTGTGATCTGCAGAACCCAGATACCTGGTACCCTATGGCTATAATACAGTCAATCTTTCATAAAATTTATCTTTCCTGTTAATTTCTGATTGTAGAGATCAAAATATTCATTGCCTGAGAGTCTGAGCAATGATTAATTTAAATGGGTGATCATTCTACCTTTCGGTAGTTTCTCTTATGCTGTAAGTCTTATACCTTTTACTCTCTCATAGTCGTATATCTAAAATGCTACCTTAAAGGTTTAATATGTCTTAAAGGACAGAATGCTGAACTTCATACTATACCTTACTCTGATACCCTTAGCGCTCTTTCCAGCTAAAGCTCCATTTTTCTTTACTTTAGATGTATTTGGAGTCACAACTAGGTTAATTAAAAAACAAAAACAAAAACATATTGATATGGTTTGGCTGTGTTCCCACCCAAATCTCATCTTGAATTGTAACTCCCACAGTTGCCACGTGTCATGGGAGGAACCAGTGGGAGGTAACTGCATCATGGGGTGGGTCTTTCCCATGCTGTTCACCTGATAGTGATTAAGTCTTGAGATCTGCTGGTTTTAAAAATGGGAGTTTCCCTGCACAAGCTCTCTCTTTTTGCCTGCCGCCATTCATGTAAGATGTGACTTGCTCCATCTTGCCTTCCACCTTGATTGTGAGACTTCCCCAGCCATGTGGAACTGTAAGTCCATTAAACATCTTTTTCTTCCTGGTCTCAGGTATGTCTTTATCAGCACCTTGAAAACGGACTAATACACATCTATTTATATGTTTTATATTTTTGATGACCTTTAAGACTTGGGGATTTTTTTTTCCTTTTAAATGACAAAATATGCATAGAGCAGAGTATGTAAATAATATAGGTACAGTTTTAAAAAATGTAATGCAAACAGCTGTGTAACAACCACCCGTATTAAGAAATGAAACATTACCAGTACTTTAGAAGTCCCCTGTGTTTCCCTTCCTACTGAAATGACCATTATCTTTATTTAAAATTTAAAAAAAAATTTTTTTCCATAGGCTGTTGGGAAACAGGTGGTATTTGGTTACATGAGTTAGTTCTTTATTGGTGATTTGTGAGATTTTGGTTTTGGTGATAATCATTTCCTTGTTGTTTTTCTCTATAGTTTTCTTCCTATGTGAATACTTCATGAGGTTTTTATTCATTCCTTTCCAGAAATATTAGTTTTTTATTACATGCCCCACATTGTTATAGGTTCTAGAGTTGCAACAGTTAATGAATATACACTATTTTTGCCTTCATGGACTTTACAGTTTAGTGATAGAACTTTTGTAGTTAATTTCATTAAATTACCTCTCAGAGAACCTGTAAGAAGATTTATTGAGTAGGGTCATATCTGTGGAGCATAATCAAGTGTTTTTTCTTTGTCTCATTGTTTTATTCATTAATCAAATAGTTCTTGAGTACTTAAAGGAATTGTGTTATGCCTTAGAACACAGTCCTTAGAACTAGATTTCTGTTGTTGAAGCTACCAGTTTATGGTATTTCGTTACAGTAAATGCAGCTGACTAAGACACCTTAGAAAGAGAATGCAGCCTACCAGACTGTTTAGGAACCAGTGTGAATTCATCTAAAGAAAAATGTGTCAGCCAGAAGAGTAATTTTTAAACAATTGAAACAGAAAAAAGAAGGGAGAATCCTCTGGGATATTACTGGGAGTTGAACTGCTGGACTGTAGGGTACATGCCTATTTAATTTTTTCAAATCACTCTCCCAAATTGTGGGCTAAGGTGTACTTTTACCATGATTTTTGCAATTCTGGTGGATAGAATCACAGAGTCAAGTGCTAGTATTGCCTATCCAGATACTTTTTACTAAAAGGGAGCCCTATTAATCTGGCCAACTACTACTTCCATTTTTAGGGTATACCTTTGCTGGTAAGTTAGGGTCTGTATAGGGTATATGAGGTGGGTGGGCAGGGTTTTAGGATCTAGGCAAGAGAGAACTGATTTCAGGAGTCAGCTATGAAATGAAATGGAATTTGAGATTGGGTGAGAAAAAGGTAAAAGCCAGGTACTGTAGTGGAAACCAACCGTTCATAATAATCATATCCAGTGGAGATTTCGTGAGCCCCAGTTCATAGAAGAGAGGCGTTTGTATAGCAGAGAGAGATCTGGTTTCAATACACTGTGGACATGAATACATCAGTCCATCATACTGTGACTTCTTTAAACATTTAAATGATACCAGATTCTTCTTGTTAAAGTTTATTCCAAATGAGTAGGATTTTGATGTTTTAACTCTCTATGTACAGTGTTGGTAAGGCCAGTGCTAACATCCGGCTCTATTACTGTGTCTCACCATATAGTGATAACTTGGCATATTGTTTTGCTTTTGTTCATTAGTTTCTTTTGGACCCCAAGTAAGGGTTGAAGTAATCATATTTCCTGGTTCATGGCACATTATTGTCATCAGTCAATTTAATGATCCTCTCTAATCTTATTTATATATGGCTCTTTTCCCCCTTTATTCCATATCCCATCTCCTGTTCTTCCACACATATATTAAGTATGGGCACATATTCTAATATATTTTTTGGATATGCAGTTATTTCCAAAATGTTTTAGAAATGTGTTTTAATTTATATAAGTTATCAAAACATATATTTCTTTACACAGAATAATGTTGTATTATTTAATACTAATATAAAATAATATAAAATAATATTTTTATAATATTATTATTATTATTTAATGTTATTATTATTATTATTTTTGAGATGGAGTCTTGATCTTGGCTCACGGCAGCCTCTATCTCCCAGGTTCAAGGGATTATCCTGCCTCAGCCTCCCGAGTATCTGGGACTACAAGTGTCTGCCACCACACCTGGCTAATTTTTGTATTTTTAGTAGAAATGAGGTTTCACCATGTTGGCCAGGCTGGTCTCAAACTCCTCACCTCAGGTGATCCGCCCGGCTCAGCCTCCCAAAGTGCTGGGATTAAAGGGGTGAGCCACTTGCACCCAGTGTATTTTTTATTTTTTCTTCTAGTTTGCCTCCAGTTTTCTGACAGGGTAAAAAGTTCTGAGATAAACATCCTTATAAATGTTTCCTCAAGGACCAGTGTGAGAGTTCCTCTGGGATATTACTGGGAGTGGAATTGCTGGATTGTAGGGTACATGCCTATTTAATTTTACCAAATCACTCCCCAAATTGCTGGCTAAGCTGTACTTTTACCGTGATTTTTACAATTCTGGGGGCTATAAAGTGGCATCTTACTTTTTCCTTTGCATTTTTCTGATTAGTGGTATTGTTGACAGTTGCTTTATTTGTTATTCAAATTTCTTTTTCTCTGAATTATTATTTGTTATCTTTTGTCTATTTTCCTTTTGGGTTTGTTTTTTCTTGATTTGTAGAAACTCCTTATAATTTTTTAGATCTCTCATGGTCAGTTTTGGCTGTTATATATATCTACCCCCAGTCTATCATGTCTACTCTCTACCCACAGTCTATCATCTGTCTGTTACCTTTGCGATTCTTTCATACTGCAGAAATTCTAAATAGTAATGTAATCACCCTCAGGTTTCTGCATTATAACTTGTGCTTTGAGGTCTTTTTTTTTTTTTTTTTAAAAAAACATATAAGACTTCATTTTATTTGTTTTCTCATTTCAGAGTCACAAAGATATTCCTACTACTTTTTATATTATTAGCTCCATAATTTTACTTTTCACATTCATGCCTTTAAACCATCTGGGACTCACTGTCCAGATGGAAATTTGTAATCTCTACTTTTCTCAATATGATAAGCCAGTTTTCTCTATACCACCTACTAATCAATCTGTTTGTACTTCATTGACTTCTAATGCTGTCTCTACCAAATGCCAGATTCACATGTATACTTCAATTTATTTCTAGAGTCTTCTTTTATTGTCTGAAATGTGCCAGTTTTTTATCAAAATGGCTTTGTGATCTGTCTTAATACATGACAAGGCATGTCTTACTACCGCCATACCTCAGAGGTACTGTAAATGTGGTTCCAGATTACTGCAACAAAGTGAATATTGCACTAAAGCAAGTCACATGAATGCTTTGATTTCCTAGTGAATATAAAAATTATGCTGACACTATACGTACCTTCATTTTAAAAATACTTTATTGTTTAAAAAAATGCTAATGATCATCTGAGCCTTCAGCCAGTCATGATCTTTTCTCTGGTGGAGGGTCTTGTCTACATATTGATGGCCGCTGACTGATCAGCGTGGTGATTACTGAAGGTTGGTCTGGCTGTGGCAATTTCTTAAGACAGCAGTGAAATTTGTTGCATCAATTGACTGTTCCTTTCATGAAAGATTTCTCTGTAGCTTGCAGTGCTGTTTGGTAATATTTTACCCATAAACGTCTTTCTGAATTGGAGTCAGGCTTCTCCAACCTTTCCACTGCTTATCAATAAAGTTTATGTAATATTCTAAATCTTTTGTTGTCATTTCAATAATGTTCACAGTATCTTCACCAGGAGTAGATTCCATCTCAGGAAACCACTTCCTTTGCTCATCCATAAAATGCAACTCCTCATTTGTTCAGATTTTATCATGCGATTGTAGCAGTTGAGTTCTGTCTTCAGGGTCCACTTCTAATTATAGTTATCTTGCTAATTCTACCACATCTGTGATTACTTTCACCATGGAAGTCTTGAACCCCTTGAATTCATTCATGAGGGTTGGAATGAACATCTAAATTTCTGTTACTGCTGATATTCTGACTTCCTCCTATGAATCAGAAATGCTCTTAATGGCATCTACAATAGTGAATCCTTTCTAAAAGATTTTCAATTTACTTTGCCCAGATCCATCAGAAGAATCACTGTCTATGGCACCTACAGCCTTACAAAATGTATTTCTTAAGTAATAAGACTTGAAAGTGGGAATTACTCCCTTATCTATGGCCTGCAGAATAGATCTTGTGTTAACACGCGTGAAAACATGAATCTCCTTGTGCATCTCCATCAGAGATCTTAGGTAACTAGGTGTGCTTTCAAAGAGCAGTAATGTTTTGAAAGGAATCTTTTTTTCTGAGCAATAGGTCTCAGCGGTGGGCATGAAATATTCTTCTAAACTAGCTGTAAACAGATAGGCTGTCATCTAGCTTTTATTGTTCCACTTAGCACAAGAAGAGTAGAATTAGCATAATTCTTAAGAGCCCCAGGGTATTTGGAAGGGTAAATGAACATTGTCTTCAACTTAAAGCCACTGGCTGCATTAACCTCTAACAAGAGAGCCAGCTCGTCCTTTGATGCTTTGAAATCAGACACTGACTTCTCCCTAGCCATGAAAGCCCTAACTTACTCACAGCTGAATTCTACCATATGTACAAAGAAGAGGTGGTATTATTTCTACTGAAAACTATTCCAAAAAATTGAAGAGGAGGGACTCCTCCTTAACTCATTCTATGAGGCCAGCATCATCCTGATACCAAAACCTGGTAGAGATACAACAAAGAAACGAAAACTTTAGGCCAATATCCTTAATGAACATTGATGCCAAAATCCTCAACAAAATACTGGCAAACTGAATCCAGCAGCACATCAAAAAGTGAATCTACCACAATCAAGTAAGCTTCATCCCTGGGATACAAGGTTGATTCAACACAAGCAAATCAATAAATGTGATTCATGACATAAACAGAACTAAAGACAAAGACTACATAATTATCTCAATAGATGCAGAAAGGGCTTTTGATAATATTCAGTATCCCTTCATGTTAAAAACTGTCAATAAACTAGGTATTGAAAGAACACACCTCAAAATAATAAGAGCTACATATGACAAACCCACGTACTGAATGGGCAACATCATACTGGATGGGCAAAAGCTGGAAGCATTCCTCTTGAAAATGGGCACAAGACAAGGATGCCGTCTCTCACCACTCCTGTTCGACATAGTATTGGAAGTTCTGGCCAGGGCAGTCAGGCAGGAGCAAAAAATGAAGGCCATTCAGATAGGGAGAAAGGAAGTCAAACTATCCCTGTTTGCAGATGGCATGATTCTGTATCTAGAAAATCTCATCATCTCAGCCCAGAAGCTCCTTAAGCAGATAAACAACGTCAGCAAAGTCCCAGGATACACTATCAATGTGCAATAACTTTTAGCATTCCTATAGATCAACAGCAGTAGAGCCAAGAGCCAAATCACAAACTCTCATTCACAATTGCCATAAAAAGAATAAAACACCTAGGAGTACAGCTGTTCAGGGAGGTTGAAAGATCTCTACAAGGGTAACTACAAACCACTGCTCAAAGAAATCAGAGATGACACCAACAAATTAAAAAAAAAATTTCGGACTCATGGATGGAAGAACTAATATAGTTAAAATGGCCATACTGCCCAAAGCAACTATAGATTCAATGCTAGTCCATTAAACTACCATTGACATTCTTCACAGGACTAGAAAAAACTATTTTAAAATTCACATGGAACCAAGAAAGAGCCGGAATAACCAAGGCAATCCTAAGCAAAAAGAGCTGGAAGCATCACACTACTGGACTTCAAACTGCTGCAGGGCTACAGTAACCAAAGCAGCATGGTACTGGTACAAGAACAGACACACAGACCAATGGAACAGAACAGAGAACATAGAAATAAGACTGCACACTTACGACTGTATGATCTTCAACAAAACAGACAAAAGCAATGGGGAAAGGATTCCCTATTCAATAAATGGTGCTGGGATAACTGTCTAGCCATAGGCAGAAGATTAAAACTGCACCCCTTCCTTACACCATATTCAAAAATTAACTCAAGATGGATAAAAGACTTAAATGTAAGATCCCAAACTACAAAAACCCTAGAAGACAAACCTAGGCAATACCATTCAGAACGCAGGCACAGGCAAAGATTTCATGACAAAGACACCAAAAGCAATTGCAACAAAAGCAAAAATTGACAAATGGGATGTAATTAAACTAAAGAGCTGCACAGCAAAAGGAACTATCAACAGGGTAAACAGACACTCTACAGAATGGGAGAAAATTTTTGCATTCTATGCATTCAGCAAACGTCTGATATCTAGTATCTATAAGGAACTTAAACAAATTTACAAGAAAAAAACAATTAAAAAGTGGGCAAAGGATATGAACAGATACTTTTCAAAAGAAGACATACATGTGGCCAACAATCATGTAAAAAAAACCTGAACATCACTGATGATTAGAGAAATGCAAATCAAAACCACAATGAGATACCATCTAATACCAGTCAAAATGGCTAATATTAAAAAGTCAAAAAATAATAGATGCTGGCAAGGTTGTGGAGAAAAAGGAATGTTTATACACTGTTGTTGGGAGTGTAAGTTAATTCAGCTACTATGGAAGGCAGTGTGGCAATTCCTAAAAGACCTAAAAGCAGAAATACCCTTTGACCCAGTAATCCCAATATTGTGTATATACCCAAAGGAATATAAATCATTTGATGATCAAGACACATGCACGTGTCTGTTCATTGTAGCATTATTCACAATAGCAAAGACATGGGATCAACCTAAATGTCCATCAATGATAGACTGGATAAAGAAAATGTGATATATATATACCATGAAATACTATACAGCCATACAAAAGAATGAGATCATGTCCTTTGTAGGGACATGGGTGGAGCTGGAGGCCATTATCCTTAGCAAACTAACACAGAAAACAGAAAACCAGATACCACATATTCTCACTTATAAGTAGAAGCTAAATGATGATAGCACATGGACACACAGAGGGAAACAACACACACTGCAGCCTTTCAGAGGGTGGAAGGTAAGAGGAGGGAGAGGATCAGGAAAAACGACTAATGGGTACTAGGCTTAATACCTGGGTGATGAAATAATCTGTACGACAAACCTGCATGACACAAGTTTACCTATGTAACAAGCCTGCACCTGTATCCCTGAACTTAAAAGTTAAAAAAAAAAAAAAAATCCCTAAATGGCATCTTCTTGTCTTCTTTTAACAGAAGACTGCTTTGTTTTTTTCCAATACAAGGCTGTTTTGAAAATCTGTTGTTTACTGTACCCACTTTCATCAGTGATCTTAGCTAGATCTTCTGAGTAACTTGCTACAGCTTTTCCATCAGCACTTGCTGTTTCACCTTGCATTTTTGTGTTGTGGAGATAGCATCTTTCTTTAAACCTCATGAACCAACCTCTTTAGCTTCAGACTTTCTTTCAGCAGCTTCCTCACCTTAGCCTTCATAGAATTAAGGAGAATTAGTGCCTTGTGCTAGATTTGGCTTTGGCATAAGGGAGTATTGTAGTCATTTTGATCTACTACCCAGACCACTCAGATTTTTGTGTGTGTTAGTAATGAGGCTGTTTTGCTGTCTTAACATTTTGTGTTCACTGGAGTAGCACTTTTAATTTCCCCCAACAAACTTTTCCTTTGCATTCACAGCTTGGTTGTTTGGTGCAAGGGGTCTTGCTTTTGGGCTGTCTCAGCTTTCAACATGCCTTTGCCACTAAGCTTAATCATTTCTAGCTTTTGATTTAAAGTGACAGATGCATGACTCTTTCCGTTTAACACTTAGAGGCCATTGTAGAGTTATTACTAGGCCTAATTTTAATATTATTTTGTCTAAGAGAATAGGGAGGCCTGAGGAGAGGGAAAAACATAGGGGAATGCCTGATTGGTGGAGCAGTGACAACACAGACATTTACGAATAATTTCTCCATCTTACATTAGTGTGGTTTATGATGCCCCAGAACAATTACAATGGTAACATCAAAGATCACTAATCACACACCGTTCACCATAACATATATAATAATGATGAAAACATTTGAAATATTGCAAGAATTACCAAAATTCCAGAAACACAAAGTGAGTACATACTCTTGGAACAATGGAGCTGATAGACTCACTTGACCCAGTTTTGCAATTTGTAAAAACTGTAATATCTGTGAAGCTCAATAAAGTGAAATGCAATAAAATGAGATATGCCTGTATTTCGTAGGGCAGGTCTATTTTTATTTTTCATCTTTTGCAAAGTTGATGTAACTATTCATGGTCTTAATTCATATGATAACATACTTTGGTTTATAGAATTTCTTTATTAAAAAAGCTCCTGGAATTTATAATGGAATAGCATTGAAATTAGGGATTAATTTGGAGATATTTGATTTATTTAAAATATTAAGTCGTTCTTACCATGAGCATCTTATTTTATTGTCTTACATTTTTTGGGTTGTACTTTTTATTTTGAGATAATTATAGATTTCCAAACTGTTTAAGAAGCAATACAGATGGGTAGCAGCTCTCCTGCTCGTGGACCCTGACAGCAGGCCTGCAGCACTGTAGTTTTAGTATGCAGTTGGAAGTAACATTGTTATCAGCTTAAAATAGACTGTTACAAGAAGTTTTACAAAAGCCTAATGGTAACCACAAAGAAGAAAACCTGTCGTAGATTTTTAAAAGATATAGAAAAAAGAATGAAATTATATCACTCAAAAAAAAAAAGTCACTAAATCACAAAGGAAGAGAGGAAGAGGGGAACAACATAAATACAAAACAGAGAAAGTAGTTAACAAACTGTTAATAGTAAGTCCTTAACTGCCAAGGATTATTTTAAATGTAAATACATTAAACTCATTAAGCAAAATATGTAGAGTGACTGAATGGATTTTAAAAACAAGATCTAATTATATGTTGTTTGTAAGAGATTCACTTTAGCTTTAGGAGACACATAAGCTAAAAGTGAAGGGATGGAAAAAATATTCCATAAAAATGGTAATAAAGAGAGCAAAGGTAGCTATATGTGTACCAGACAAAATAGATATTAAGGCAAAAACTGTTGTGAGAGACAGAGAAGGTTTTTGTATAATGATAGAATCAATTTAACAGGAAGATAGAACAATTATAAATATATATGCACCCATAATGACACCTAAATATATAAAGCAAACATTGGCATATCTGAAGGGAGAAATAGCAATACAGTAATGGGAGACTTCAGTACCCCACTTTCAATAATGGATAGGTCAGACAGAAAATCAATGAGACAGCAGTCCTGAACAACTCTATAGACCAAATGACCCAATAGACATATACAGAACATGTCACCCAATAGCAAGAGAATCAGTCGTTTTCCAAGTTCATTCTCCAGGATAGATCACGTGCTAGATCACAAAATAAGTCTTAACATACTTGTTTGAAATCATTTTAAATATATTTTCTAATAATAGTGGAATGAAAAAAGTTTACAAATACATGGAAATTAACACTCTTGAATAATTATTAGGTCAAAGAGCAAATTAAAAGGGAAATTAGAAAGTATCTCAAGGGAAATGAAAATGAAAACAAAGCATATCAAAATGTTTAGAATGCAGGAGAATCAGTACAAAGAGATAAATTTATAGTGATAAATATCTACACTTTAAAAAGATCTTGAATAAACAGTCCAGCTTTATGCCTCAATAAACTAGAAAAAGAAGAACTAACTAAGCCTAAAGTTAGCAGAAGGAAGGAAATGATAAGAATTACAGCAGAGATAGAGAATGGAAAACAATAGAAAAAAATAAAAAAGACGGTTTTTTGAAAAGAAACATAAAATCAAACTATTAGGTAGACTAAGAAAAAAGAGAGAAGACTCATAAATAAATTCAGAACCAAAAGAGGAGACATTACAGCTGATGCCACAGAGATGATGTAAGGGACTATTATGAATAATTATATGCCAGTAAATTGACAACCTAGAAGAAATGGATAAATTACTAGAAATATGCAACTTCACGAGACTGACCAAGAAGAAAGATAAAGCCTGAACAGACCAATAACAAATAAGGAGATTGAATCAGTAATCAAAAATCTCCCAACAGAGGAAATCCCAGGACCAGATGGCTTAACAGCTGAATTATACCAGGCATTTAGATAATTAATCCAATCCTTGTTAACGCTTACAAAAAACAGAAGGAGGAGCACTTCCAACTCATTTTATGAGGCCAGCATCACCATGATACCAAAGCAAGACAAAGACGCTAAAAGAAAAGATAATTTCAGGCCTCTATTCCTAAGAACATAGATGCAAAAACCCTCAAAAAAGTATTCAGAAACTGAATTCAGCAGCACACCAAAAGGATCATACATCAAATCAAGTAATCCTGGGACGCAAATATGGCTCAACATATACAAATTAATTGATGCAATATACCGCAATGGCAGAATTAAGGATAAAAATCATACGATCATCTCAATAGATGGGAGGAAAGCATTTGATAAAATCCAGCATCCTTTCATGATTTAAAAAAAAAAAAAAAAAGCCGGGTGAGGTGGCTCAAGCCTGTAATCCCAGCACTTTGGGAGGCCGAGACGGGCGGATCATGAGGTCAGGAGATTGAGACCATCCTGGCTAACCCGATGAAACCCCGTCTCTACTAAAAAATACAAAAAACTAGCCGGGCGAGGTGGCGGGCGCCTGTAGTTCCAGCTACTCGGGAGGCTGAGGCAGGGGAACGGTGTAAACCCAGGAGGCGGAGCTTGCAGTGAGCTGAGATCCAGCCACTGCACTCCAGCCTGGGCGACAGAGTGAGATTCCATCTCAAAAAAAAAAAAAAAAAAAAAAAAAAAAAAATTCAACAAATTAAGAATACAATGAATGTACTTCAGCATAATACAGGCTACATGTATGACAACCTCACAGCTTATATCATTCATATGCAGTGCTGAAGAGCTGATAGTTTTCTTCTGAGATCAGGAATAAGATAAGGATGCCTACTCTTGCCACTATTCAACACAGTACAGGTTGAATATCCCTTATCTGAAATGCTTGAGACTACAAGTGTTTTGGAATTTTTTGGACTTTGGAATATTTGCATATATGTAATGAGATATCTTGGAGATGGGACCCCAAGAAATTTTAGAATTTCTAAACATGAAATTCATTGATGTTTAGTGTACACTTTATACACATAGCCTGAAGGTAACTTTGTATAATATTTTAAATAATTTCATGCAGGAAACGAAGTTTGTTTACGTCAAACCTTCATGAAGCAAAGGTGCCATTATCTCAGCCATCCATGTGGGTAGTCTGGATTGTTTGGTGTCGTCATTATTCCTGACTCTGAATTTATATGCTAGCAATAAGCAATTATTTTCTTAAACTTACACATAAGTACTTAACAGTAAAAACTCTGACACGCCATTAATACAATGGAAAATAATGTGTTCAGGGTAACTGAGCAGCACAGCAGAATCACCAGAATACCTGTATCAGCTTTTAAACAACAGCAGCAACAAACAGTGGCAGGCTTTCAGTCTCTACTTACAATACTGTGTTTTGATTAAAAGGTTACTGTAGACTAGGCGCCGTGGCTCATGCCTGTGATCCCAGCACTTTGGGAGGCCAGGCAGGCAGATTCCTTGAGCTCAGGAGGTTGAGACCAGCCTGGGCAACATGGCAAGACCTTGTCTTTACAAAACATTCAAAAATTAGCCAGGTGTGGTGATGCATGCCTGTAGTCCCAGCTCCTCAGAAGGTTGAGGCGGGAGGATCGCTTGAGCCTGGGAGGTGGTGATTGCAGTGAGCTGAGATTGTACCACTGCACTCCAGCCTGGGTGAAAGAGTGAGACCCTGTCTCAGAAAGAAAGAAAGAAAAAGAAGATTACTGTATACTGTATTTTAATTGTTTCGTGAGAAGAAATACCAGAAGCAGTTGAGGGACCTGGAAGTTGGTCCTGTAGGGATGAGGAGGCATTATGCTGGTTCCTTTTTTAAATGGCTAGCTAACTTTATAGATCAGTTTTCTTTTGGGGACACTAAATACACTGTTCTGTACCAGTGTTTTGCCTGTGACCCATCATATGGGGTTAGGTGTGGAATTCTTCGCTTGTAATGTCATACTGGTGCTCAAAATTTTAGAATTTTGGAGCATTTTGGATTTTTGGATTAGGGATGTTCAGCCTATACTGAAAGTCCTAGCCAGAACAAATAGACAAGAAAAAGAATAAAAGGTATTCACATCAGAAAGGAAGAAGAAACATTATCTCTTGTTTTCAGAAACATGACCTTATGTGTAGAAAGCCCTAACAGGTCCACACACACACACCAAAAAAACCCCAATATTAGAACTAATAAACACATTCTGTAAAGTTGCAGGATAGAAAATCAACACACAAATATCAGCTGCATGTCTGTAATAAAGAACTATTTGAAATTAAGAAAATCCCATTTATAATAGCATCAAAAAGAATAAAATATTTAGGAGTGAAATTAACCAAGGAAATTGAAGATCCCTGCAATAAAAAAAATATACAACTTTGATGACAGAAATTCAAACAAACAAATGGGAAAGATATTTCATGTTCATGGATTGAAAAGAATAAGCTGGGTGTGGTAGCTTATACCTGTAATCCCTGCTACTGAGGAGGCTGAGGTGGGAGGATTGCTTGAGGCCAGGAGTTTGAGACCAGCCTGGGAAACACAGCTAGACCCTGTCTCTACCAAAAACAAAAACTAAATTACCTGCACATTGTTGTACACACCTGTAGTCCTAGGTACTCGGGAGGCAGAAGTGGGAGGATCACTTGAGCTTAAGAGTTTGAGGCTACAGTGTGCTGTGATTGCACCACTACACTCCAGTCCAGATTAAATAATAATATTTTTATGTGGCTTAAAACTAATATTCTGTTCAGTAAACATCAGCAGGCCAATTGATACAGGAGATTTATAGAATTATAGCACATTAGGGTTCTCCAAAGAAACAGAATCGATAGGATATATATAGATACATACATAAGAGGAGATTTAGTCTAGAAATTGGCCCACACTGTTATAGAGGGCAAGAAGTTCCATGATCTTCTGTCTGCAAGTTGGAAAACCGGGAAGGCCGGTGGTATAATTCAGTCTGAGTCAGAACCTGAGAAATGAGAGGCAAATGGAGGGCAGGAGAAGATCAATGTCTCAGCTCAAGCAGAGAGTGAATTGACCTTCCTCTGCCTTTTTATTCTTCTCAGGCCTTCAGCATGTTGTATAATACCCATCCATATTAGTTCTTCTTTACTCAGTCTGCTGGTTCAAATGCTAATCTCTTCCAGAGGTACCCAGAAGTAATGTTTTACTAGATATTTGTGCATCCCTTAGCCCAGTCAAGTTAACACATTAACCATCACATATAGCATTATATGAGTATAGATAACCACATATATTTTAATGAAAATAACAAGTGAAAATGTTTTAATTCTTATTAAATTTTTGGTTTTACACTTTGTGATGTAACAGTTTGATGGCAGTTCCTTGGGTTCGGGTCTAGGACTTAGTAATGCTCAATTTATTTGTTTCAGTTTTTTTTTTAATTTATTTTTTATTATTATTATACTTTAAGTTCTAGGGTACATGTGCATAATGTGCAGGTTTGTTACATATGTATACTTGTGCCATGTTGCTGTGCTGCACCCATCAACTCGTCAGCACCCATCAACTCGTCATTTACATCAGGTATAACTCCCAATGCAATCCCTCCCCCCTCCCCCCTCCCCATGATAGGCCCCGGTGTGTGATGTTCTCCTTCCCGAGTCCAAGTGATCTCAGTGTTCAGTTCCCACCTATGAGTGAGAACATGCAGTGTTTGGTTTTCTGTTCTTGTGATAGTTTGCTAAGAATGATGGTTTCCAGCTGCATCCATGTCCCTACGAAGGACACAAACTCATCCTCATCCTTTTTATGGCTGCATAGTATTCCATGGTGTATATGTGCCACATTTTCTTAATCCAGTCTGTCAGTGATGGACATTTGGGTTGATTCCAAGTCTTTGCTATTGTGAATAGTGCCGCAATAAACATACGTGTGCATGTGTCTTTATAGCAGCATGATTTATAATCATTTGGGTATATACCCAGTAATGGGATGGCTGGGTCATATGGTACATCTAGTTCTACATCCTTGAGGAATCGCCATACTGTTTTCCACAATGGTTGAACTAGTTTACAGTCCCACCAACAGTGTAAAAGTGTTCCTATTTCTCCACATCCTCTCCAGCACCTGTTGTTTCCTGAGTTCTTAATGATCGCCATTCTAACTGGTGTGAGATGGTATCTCATTGTGGTTTTGATTTGCATTTCTCTGATGGCCAGTGATGATGAGCATTTTTTCATGTGTCTGTTGGCTGTATGAATGTCTTCTTTTGAGAAATGTCTGTTCTGAGAAAAAAATTATAAATAGTTTCTGTCTACCTTATTCAGAGTAACATCTTCTTCAAAAGTAAAGGTTGACTTAGTCAAGAGGGTACAGAATTTCTTCATATAAAGTTTTTAAAAATAGATAAAACGAAACAATTTTTAAAGGGATATATTAAGTAGTTAAATTTAAAGGAACAAAAGGATACTAATTAAGAAGATGGTTACCTGTAGGAAGTTGAAAAGGATTATTATTAGAGAGGTGCACGTGAGACTCAACAGCAAAGGCCAGATGTGGTGTCCTGGAAACACAACTAGAAGACTTGTTGATGTTTGGGAGCCAGGCTCAGAGCAGAGTGTCTTTTGGAGGGAAGTCAAGGAATATGGTAATAGTCACAATCACAGAGCCCTTACTGGGTACTAGGCACAGTTAACCCCTGTAATAATCCTTGGTAGATGACCTTATTCTTTTTTCTTTTTGTAAATGGATGAGCCAATTGAGGCACACAAGTAGTTAGTAAATTTGCCTAAGGTACTGTAGTTGGCAGAGTTGATATAGAAAACCAACCATTCTGAATCTAAAGCCAATACCCTTTCCCACTGTGTTAGGCCATTCTTGCGTTGCTGTAAAGGAATGTCTGAGATTGGGTAATTTATAAAGAAAGAAGTTTAATTGGTTCACAGTTCTGCAGGGTGTACGAGCATGGCCTTGTATTTGCTCAGTTTCTGAGGAGGCCTCAAGGAGCTTTTACTCGTGTCAGAAGGCAAAATGGGAGCAGACACATCACATGGCAAGAGTGGGAGCAAGGTGGTTGGAGAGGTGCCATACACTTTTAAACAATCAGATCTTACATGAACTCACTCATCACCAAGGGGATGGGGCTAAGCCATTCATGAGGGCTACACCCCATGATCCAAACACCTGCCACTAGTCCTCACCTCCAATAGTAGGGATTACATCTCAACATGAGATTTGGAGGGGGCATTTGAACTATATCACCCACTATGCTCTATTATCTTTATATTAAAGAATTATGAAACTCCAGAGAAAGGATGAGTAGTAGGAAGGCAGGAAATGATGTGGATAAATTTCACAGGTTTGTTTGAAGTTCTCAGCTTTCTTTTTTCACGAGGTAAGACAGTCATTTAAAAGGACTAGAGTAGGCTGGGTGCAGTGGCTCATGCCTGTAATCCTAGCACTTTAAAAGACCAAGGCGGGTGGATTGCTTGAACCTGGGAGTTCAAGACAAGCCTGGGCAACATGGCAAGACCTTGTTTCTATAAAATGCAAAAATTTAGCTGGGCATGGTATGCCTATAGTCCCAGCGACTCGTGAGGCCAAGGTGGCAGCATCACTGGAGCCTGGGAAGTAAAGACTGCAGTGAGCCATGATTGTGCCACTGTATTCCAACCTAGGCAACAGAGCAAGACCCTGTCTAAAAAATGAATGAATGAATGGACTAAACTAGAGGTAGGAGTTAACGCAACATAATGCCTTTAATAGAGAATTCCTGGATGCCCTTGGAATTTCAGCTCTTTTCGTGTAAAAGGACTGAGCCTGCTGCATCTCTAGAGTTTGCATGCCAGTGTGCACCTTCCACTTTTTTCCTTTCTTTGCCTTAGCAGGGAGACTCAGATCTTGTAGGGGCTTGGTTGGCAGGGTAGCTACTATCATTTCTGCCTTGTATGTACTGTCACCAATGTGAAAGCTGTGAAGGGACAGATGCTATATGTAATCAAGAGACAGAGCTTTCCCTAGAGCATTCTTTTGCTGTGAAATGTGTGTCATTTCTCATCCACTCTAGGAATGAGATGTATAAATGGTCTAGCTTTTGTGTTGATTCTGAGAGGGATCATTGCACTAGTGCAGATTTGGCTGGTTCTATTTATTTAAAGTAATAAATAGCAGTGAGGGCTAAATTGAGACTCTGCTTAACTTTGTGACCCATAGCAACCCAATTGGGGTGGAGGATGGAGGAGGGCCTTTTATAGTAAGAATTACTCAGTTTCATCTTTTAAAAAAGTCAAAGATATATGTATATATGGATTTTTAAGTCATATATTACAGACTACTTGGTATTGAACAAATAGCTTTAAATTCCTGGCCCTATTTCTCCCCATTCCTGATTCTCACTCCACATTTTTTAAGCCCTTTTAGCTGTTTCTTCTGGTATTTTACATTTTTAAATAGTTATTTTAATGTATATCTTGATTTTTCTATTTAAGTTATAGTTCAGTGATCTCCTTATTATAGAAGATAGGAATTAAGCTCCGAATGCTCTTGTCCCTACATACATACTTTTACCCTTTCAGTACTTCCAAACTAGTTGTATCACTATTTTTTTTTTCCCCGTCTGGCGGAGTCTCACTCTGTCCCCCAGGCTGGAGTGCAGTGGTGCCATCTCTGCTCATGCCATTCTCCTGCCTCAGCCTCCCGAGTAGCTGGGACTACAGGCACCCGCCACCACTCCCAGCTAATTTTTTGTATATTTACTGGAGATGGGGTTTCACCATGTTAGCCAGGATGGTCTCGATCTCCTGACCTCGTGATCCACCTGCCTCGGCCTCCTGAAGTGCTGGGATTACAGGCGTGAGCCACCATGCCCGGCTGTATCACCATGTTTTGAACCAGTGTTTAGTTGTTACTGTGTCTGTGTAGCCACTTCACATATAGTGAATTAAGGTTACATTTCCTTTCTTGTGTAACTTTGTTTTTCTTATAGTTAATAATTGTTTCTCCTTTTTAATTTGCTTTATTTCCTCTGTTTTCTATGTTTCAATCTTGTGGCATAAATGAAAATCTTTGACTAGGTTCAAGAACTTCAGGTATTTTATCAGTTGAATTTTTTTTCTCAGTTATATCCTGCATGGACCCTGCCACCCTCTTTGTTACTCCAACCTGAGAATTTTCTTCGCTTCTCTCCTAGGTCCCTTTGTCTCTTAGGTTAAGTCAGTGTTGCTTTAATTCTTGGTTAACGGTTAACTTCCTCATTTGGTGAAGCACTTTCCCCATAGCTTCCTGAAAAAAAAAAAGAAAAGTGTGTGGGAGAATTTTTATTTCTGAGGTTTTACATATTTAAAATGTGTTAGCTTACCCTTACCTTTGATTGATAGTTTGGCTGGATATATACTTCTTTGTTACAAATAAGATGAAGAATTTTAAAAGCATTGGTTCATTATTTTCTAGCTTCCAGTGTTGTTGAGATGTTCCATGTCCTGTCCCAATGCCCTTCTAGTTCCTGATCCTTTTATTGACAAGTTGTTTTTTATGAAAAATTTAGTATTATCTCTTTGCCCCAGTGTTCTGAAATTTTACAATGATTTGATGTAGTTAGATTTTTTTCATTGGTAATTCTGGCTAATCAGCCAATTCTTTTAGCCTAAAAGCTAATTTCTTTCAATTCTGGGACATTTTATTTGTATTTCGTTTTTCGATACTTCCCTCCTCTTTGTTTTCACAGTCCTCTCTTCCTGGAACCCTTTGATTAGAATTGAACATCTTCAAATGATTCACTAATTTTCTTACATTTTGTCTCCCATTTATCTATTGGATTGCATTACCTTTTCATTCTACTTTCAGGCAGGATTCCTCAATTTTGTGTTTTATTATTTTACTGTTTTTTTAATATTAAATTACAACTACCCTGCTTTTAACTTCCAAAAGCCCTTTTGGGTTTTGGGTGTTAATGCCCCTTTATTATGCCCTATTCTTCTTTGGATGGATGTGCTATAATTTCTATGGTCTTATAAAATATTGTTTCTTTGAAATTTTCTTTTATTCTTGTCATTATGTCTGTTTCCTCCAATATCTATTTTTCTGATTGTTTTGTTCCCTTCATGTTGGAAGCCTTCCTTGTTATATGGTGTTCTTTGTCCATTCATATTTAAGAATGAGACATTAAAATGTTGACAGAAAGCTCTGTGAATTGGGCTAGTATTTATCAATTGGTGAACATTACTTTAGAGGGATTAGAATAGGGCTTGGCTTTTCATGGGAAAAGGTAGAGCAGCTGTCAATATTTCTGAATCTTTTCCCCTGGGCTGAGTTTTCCTAAAGAGGAATCTTCTCTGTTCTTTTTCATATGAAGGTATCAGCCTAGTTGTTAACATTTGGGGAGCTCGATGTGAAAAGGGCAGTGGGCAGGGGTTGGGGGTAAAAGGGGATAATACTTCTAGGCTTCAGAGGTTTCTGATAATACTTCTAGGTTTCTGATAATAGGTTTACTTCTAGGTTTCTTCAGAAGTTTCTGATAATACGTCAGAGGTTTCTGATAATACTTCTAGGCTTCAGAGGTTTCTGGTACCTCCAGAAGTAAGACGCTTGCTGTGTCTTATTGATTTCTTCCCTATTTCCCACCCTCCTCGCTTGTCTTCCTCCACCCTACTCTTAGGGCTTTTTAGTTTTCTATTCTTTGACAAGTCATCTGCTTTCCAGCTTTCACCTTTAATGTTTGGTAGAGTGGGTAGTTGTACATGGGAAAGATTGAGGCTGGCTTTTTATTCATCTCCCTAAGAAGAGATGCCTATGGACACATTAAGGACTGACTTTAAGTAGAGATTTGATCTATCCTGTGTAGTAGGAATGACTGTGAGCCTGAGAACGCCTCAGCTGTTTACTGCCCACTGTTAGGTAAGTCTACCTTGTTCAGTATTGTGAATGGATGCCCTTCACTTGGCATCTGTCCATCCATGAATGGATGACTTCAGCAACTACACCCTCCATTTTCATATCTCTAATATTTTTTGTTCCTTTCTACCTTTGGTGTTGTTCCTTTCTTATGAAGATCTGCTCTGTGGAATAGAAAGATTTTTACAAATCTTAGCTCTTCTGCAAATATGTGTGTTGTAAGAGAGGAATAGAGCTATAATGCTGTTTGTTATTTGGAATATCAACTCTATAATGGAGGATGTATTTGGGCTGGGGGTAGAGTGAGGATGACATCGTGGCCCTTGAAATGTGGAGGAGTTAGATGTGTGTGCCAAGGAAATAGATATTGTATAGGTACTTCCTCATATTAGTGAAGAGAAAAAGAATTTTCATATTGTTTCTTTGTGTTTTCATTTGTTGAAAATATGTGCTTGAAAGTCAGTGTAAATTAGTTTTGGTTTAAGTACTGTTTTGTTTCACAAAAATGTCTCTTTTTTACTCAGTTTCTATGTTGTTCGGCAACCTAAAATGAAAATTTAGATTCCTGGATTTAAAGATATTTTTAAAAATATCTATCTATCTATCTATCTATCTATCTATCTATCTATCTATCTATCTTTTGAGATGGAGTCTTGCTCTGTGCCTCGGGCTGGAGTGCAGTGGTGCGATCTCTGCTCACTGCAAGCTCTGCCTCCCAGGTTCGTGCCATTCTCCTGCCTCAGCCTCCTGAGTAGCTGGGACTACAGGCACCCGCCACCACGCCTGGCTAATTTTTTGTATTTTTAGTAGAGACAGGGTTTCACAGTGTTAGCCAGGATGATCTCGATCTCCTGACCTTGTGATCCACCCGCCTTAGCCTCCCAGAGTGCTGGGAGTACAGGTGTGAGCCACCGTGCCTGGCCGTTTAAAGGTATTTTTGACATAAAGGTCATTAGGGTTCCAACTACTGCAGTCTAGAAATTTTTTCATTATATTGGGTTGAGTTTCAGAATATAAGAAAACATTTAGAATAGGATTAGAGGTTACTTCATGAGAAGAGACTTGATTATTAGTAGTAATGAAAAAAGAATGCTGTTTTGGGAGTTTTGAATAAACTCAAGTTCTTAATGGTTAATTTGTTAAAAAGAAAGTGAGGAAAAACCCATCTACTTATGTATAAATAAAGGAATATTCAAAAAGAAAATGTAAAATAGGGAAGATCTGGTAATCTTCCCACAGCAACTTGAAATTTAAATGCAATGTTTAGCTTCTATTAAATTGATTTTGATATAAAGTTTTTAGTACTCATGGCCTCAGGACACTATTCTCTTTGAGGAGAGCATTATTTCTGATGTCATTTTTCTTTAATTAGATTTTTATGATGCTGTGTTAGTTTATATTAATTGGTCTTTAAGCATATGTAGTTTTAAAATAAAGGTAATATACTTTCTGGTGAATGCCCTACAACTTTGCTCATTTACTGACTTAGAGGCATCACTGTGGCATAACCTTTCTTTCCATACTGGGTTAAAAATAATTTAGGAAAAATTATCTTTAAAACATAAGCACTAAAACGTATTCTTGTTTTCTGCAGAGCTCCAGGGATTGTTTCACAACAATGAGGCAAATTGTACTTGGCGTGTGTTTGTAAAGTAGTTTAATCATTCTAAATTTATGGTTTCTGGTGACTGTTCAGTGTACTTTCCAAATAATCTGTGACTGATCTTGACAAATACTAGCCTGTAGAGTTTTTGGAGAGGCTGGATGTGTTGCTAAGATGAGCTATACAGGTTTCTTCTGCCCAACCTCCTCCTCATGGAATTTTCCTTTTATTTTAGTGGTGACAGGAAATAGGGATGATTGTGCCAGAAAACAAAACATGTAATGCCAACCTAATTATACTGTTATTTTAATCCACTGAGGAACAGGTCTCTAAGTAGAAAAGGATTGTTTATCCTGAGTGAGGTATTTAGCTGTTTTGTGGCATCAAATGATTCTAGGTGAATGTATGCTCTCATGCTAGTCACCCAGATTGCTCACCTTGAGTGATATATACTGTCTTATGCTAACAAACCCAAGAACACAGTGTGGTGTCGGAGCAATGTTGGTGGGGCCTCTGCTACTAGGGTCTCTGGTCAGAGAGGTCATTAGGTTGACCTGGAAAAAGAAATTAACACCACATTGGTTATAATAACAGTGCTGCTTTACTTAATCCATTTCATTCTTTGTGCATCTTTACACAATTGGTGTAGGGCAAGTAATTTCATCTTCATGTATTTGGAAACAACTGATTTTCTATTGTAAAAAAATGTGTAATTGTTTCAATTACCTACATAACAAACCATCCAAAGCTTAGTGGCTTAAAATAACTATATTTTTCATTCTTTTCTGGATATGGTGAACTCAGTTGTGCACTTTTCATTTAGGATTTCTCATTCTGTTGCAGTTGAATATTGGTAGGGGCTGTAGTCCTCTGAAGGCTCAGCGGGGCTAAGTATTCAAGACTGCTCACTCACACCATTGAAACTCCTTACTTATGGCCCCAGCTGCCAAGAACATGCATTCCAAAACGCAGGAATCAGAGGCAGCCAGATTAGTTAAAGGCTGAGAACTGGCCTAGCTCGCTGCTGCCATGTCTGTTGGTCAGAGCATTCTCAGGGCCTGCCCAGATTCAAAACTGTGGAGAAATAGACTCCATGTCATGCTGGAAGAGTATCAAAGTGACATTGCAAAAGACCACTTGGCATGGGAGATATTGTAGTTGTCTTTGGAAAATGCAATCTGTGAAGCTCTTGATTAAAAAAAAAACATGTACAATGTCTTAAAAAACTGCATTTGTATATTCTTGCATAGATACTGTATGTGTGTATATGTGGCATAGATATTGTATATGTGTATTGTGCATTTATGTATTATTATGTGTGTATATGTACATGTATATGCATTAATATTCACATAGATAATACATATATGCCATGTTAGTTTGTTGGGCTGCTATAACAAAATTTTCTAAGTTGAGCAGTCTATAAGCAACAGAAGTTTATTTATCACATTTCTGGAGGCCTAGAAGTCCAGGATCAAGGAATTGGCAGATTCAGTGTCTGGTGGGGGTCCACTTCCTCATGGTTTGCACCTTCTTGCTATGGCTTCACGTGGGAGAGGGGATGAAAAAACCTTCCCCTTGGGCCTATTTTATTTTTTAAGGTAACAAATACAAATATTTAATTAAATATTAATAGGAAATTTGTCTGTGTGTATACATATATATGTATAAAATAATTACATATATATGTATATATGTATAAAATCATTTTAACTTTTCTTGTAGATCCGGGGGTACATGTGTAGGTTTGTTACATGGGTATATTGCATGATTCTGACATTTGGGATACGAATAATCCCCTTGCACAGGTAGTGAACATAGTACCTAACAGGTAATTTTTTCAACCCTTGTACTTCACCCTCTCCCCACCTCTAATAGTCCCCAGTGTCTGTTGCTGTTGTCTTTATGTTCATGAGTGCCCAGTGTTTAGCTCCCACTTGTAAATGAGAACATTCGGTGTTTGTTTTTCTGTTTCTGCATTAATTTTCTTAGGATAATGCCTTTGGGCCTATTTTATAAGGGCACTAATCCCATTCATGAGGGCTTGGCCTTTATGACCTAATCATCTCCCAAATAGTTTCACCTCCTAATACCATTTCCTTGAGGGTTGGGATTTCAACGTATGAATTTGTTGAGGGGGAAACACAGACATTTGGACCATAGCACACATGTACATGAATACACATGATGCCTCATTATCAGTATACTTCATTAGACTTGGCTAGAAAAAAAAACCACACACGCACACACCCCACATTACTTTTAATTAGTTTTCACAAATCTCAAAACTACCTAGCAATGAAACTAACTTTCCGGTCAATTCGATTTACCACTCCATAAGAGACTGTTTTATATTGTTTCCTCTATTCTCAAATCTCAAATACCCCTTCCCACTCTATTCACTCCCAGCTTATGATGTTGCTTTTTATTTCTCTGGGAATAAAGCAGTCAGAGAAAAATTTTAGTTCTCTTATTACCAGATCTACCAGCTACCTGTTTCACTACCCATATTCTGTATCTTTCCTCTCTGTGAGGAAATAGGTGACACAGAGTATCAAGCCTCTTACCTAAATCAAACCCTCCCTTTTTTTCCTCAGGATCCATCTCTTCATGTCTAGTCAAGGATTTAACAGCTGCATCATCACATTTTCTCTCTCTACTAGATTACTCCCTTCAAAATTTAGTTTGAAATTTTGTCAAATCTTTAAAAAACCCTTCCTTAACCACACAGTCACATTCTGTTACCTCATTTCTCTGCTTTTAGTTACTGCAGATTCTTCAAAAGAGTTGTCTGTGCTCTTTCTCCACTTCTTCCTCTCACCATCTCACTCAAACTCACTCCAACAATTTCATTGAAACTGTTCCTGTAGAGGTCAGTGACAGCCACCACAATGCCAAATCCCCTGGCCAATTCTAAGTTCATATTTATTTAACCGCCCGCCAATGCACTTGACAAAGTCCTCCTTAAAATCCAATTTTCATTTGGCTTTCATGACACATACTCTCCTGCTTTTCCTCTCACCTCACTGCTTACTCCTTTTTGGTTTCCTCTGCTAAATACTTCTCACTTTCCTAACCTCTGAATGTTGGAAATCAATGTCGGACTTAGCATGTCCAAAATTAAACTTAGTTTCCTTCTTCCAGACATGCTTTCCAGGCCACAAAACAAGAGTGATACTTCATTAGACTCGGCTAGAAAAAGAAACCACACACACACACACACCCACACACCCACCCACCCACCCATTACTTTTAATTAGTTTTCACAAATGATACTGTGTTCATAACCCACATCTAGTCTATCAGCAAATTCTGACACCTCTACCTACAAAACATGTCAAAACTCCAAGCCCTTCTTAACATCAGCATTCTTACCTTCATCCAAGCAGCTGTTATGCTGTAAATTGTTGCACTAAATAGCCTCCTGACTAGAATCCCTGCCTTCCTCTTTGCCTTTTTATGGTTTATCTTCAATAGAGCACTCAAGAGTGATGCTTTCAAGACTTACACATCACTCCTCTTCTCCAGATCTCCAGTGACTTCCCATCTTGCTTAGAATAAAAGCCAAAGCCCTAAAGGTGGTTTACAAAATCTCCATTTAACCTGGTCCCTGCGCCTCTCTGCGTCATCGTTCTTCCCTTTGTTCACTTCGCTCAAGACACACTTACCCTGTTCTTCCTGAACATGCCACGTTGACTTCCACCTCAAGGCCTTTACACTTGTTTCTTATGCCTGAAAAACGTCCCCAGTTTCCTTAAATGTTGCCACCTTACTTCATTCAGTTGTATTCTCAAAATTCAGCTCCCAAAAAGTCTTTCCCTGACAACTCCACCTAAAGCAGTACCTTCCCCAATTCCCCAACCAGCCTACCCTTGGCCACTCGATTTTTTTTTATAATTTATTACCATCATTAATGATTTGCCTATTGCCTGCTCTCTAGAACGAAAGTGCTATGAGAGCAGGGACTTTTGATAGCAACAAGGTGTTAGATAGAACTCAGCAGGTGCCGCACAAGCATCTGTTAATTGGATGAATGAATGAATGCTTGTGGATGTATACATGCAATGGACTATCATATAGGCTTTGATGGGAAAAAATAATTCAAACTTTCTGTTTTATACTTAAACAGGTGACTTTGTTTTATCAATAAGAAATGTTTGTGTTGGAAACAAATATCACATTGCCTTTATTGCTTAATCTTCAAGATTCCAGTTTTCCAGATGATATAGTTTGCTTAGGCTTTGCTGATTTTTGAGCTGGCAGGAATTTGTGAGTTCTCACCTTTTGCCAGCATTGTGTACCATCAGGATGCTTAACTTTTCTTCATCGGTTAAAGAAAGGAGAAGTTAGAGTGTATGATTCCTAACATCTTCTAGTTTAAAATAATTTCTCTTTAAGATGGATCTTTAAAAGTCTAATGGGGCCGGGCATGGTGGCTCATGCCTCTAATGCCAGCATTTTAGGGGGCTGAGGCAGGAGGATTACTTAGGCCTGAGAGTTTGAGATCAGCCTGGGCAACTTATCAATACCCTATCTCAAAAAAAAAAAAAAAAAAAAAAAAACCAAACAAACAAACAAAAAACATTAGCCAGGCCTGTAATCCCAGCCATTCAGGAGACTGAATTGGGATATTGCTCAAGCCCAGGAGATGGAGACTGCAGTGAGCTATGATTATATTGATCCTGTCTCTTAATAGAAAAAAGTCTCATTAGATGATTTCTAAGTAGTGTGATATTCTAAATGCTTTCATTATAAGGTCACTGCCACCTCAAAACACTGGCTGATTCTACTGTTTTGTGATTTGCTTTGTAGCTAATTTTATTTATAGCTTCTTTGACTTGAGTTTATTTTGGCAAACATCTTTTTTAGGGTAAATCTCATACAGATATTCTACTAACATCTTAATCTGCCTTCAGAAGCATTATTTATAGATCGGTTACATCCGAAGAATTTTAATTATACGGAAACCAAAAGATTCTAAAATCAGGATTTCACATATCAGCAAATAGGACTTGAGTTTTTAAATTCATATGTTATTTTTAAGTACATCTTTTTTCTGAAGCATCTGTTCTCATGACACTTACATTTTTCTACTTTTAAGGTTAAAAACCACTATAATGTCCATAATTAAGTTTGTTAAGATGTTTCCATTTAACTCTTACAAAGGTGACAATTTTTATTAAACGGAAAAGACTGGAAATCTGTTACACCAAAGGGAGTCGGGGAACGACACACTGTTTAGAAAAGCTAATTAGAAAATTAGATGAGGCCTAGAAATCAGGAGTGAATTTCACTCCAGGGACTGTGGCTTTATATTGAAACTTCAGTTGCTTCAAAATAGGGCAAATGATTCTTCCTCTCCCAACTTGGATATCCCTCCTGGAGAAACCAGAGTTATTGCTGGATGGTTGAAATTTTTGCTTTTATGTGAACTGCAATTTCTATGAGGGAAAACAGCTCTGGGCTCCTGTGTAACATTCTGTTCTAAGTTTAGTAACTTTGATTTCCTAAAGAAGTGAATAATCTAGGATGTGGTAGAGATAAATGCTACTTTTGCATGATCCAGATCAATTATGTTACTTTCTTAGATGTCACTATGTAGAGATTTTTGGATAGAAGGAGGTAATGACTTTCAGACTTTAAAATTAAGTTCCTCTTTATGTTACCTTAGTGGTTCAGAGAAATGAGCACTATTCACAGTTTAACTATTTCTCTTTTTCTTTTCATTCCTTTTCCATATCTCTTGTATTTCATCCAACACCAAAAATGCCCTTTCAGAAACACAAAGTAGATCTTTTCTACAAACTACGCCATGTGATGAATGAACTTATTGACCTGCGAAGGCAGCTACTGTCTGGTCACCTGACTCAGGATCAGGTGCGGGAGGTTAAGCGGCACATCACCGTGCGCCTGGACTGGGGTAATGAGTAAGTATGAAAATTGTTTGGGTATCTCTAAGTTTCACTTGTGGTAACTCACTCTTCAGGGAGTTTGCACCTATACAAAGCTTCTCTTTAATGATTCGAAGACGATGTTACATTCTTCACTAAGCTTTTATCATTTTTGGTAGGAACAGTTATTTGTCCTAGTTAGCAAAGGGTACTCACTGGTTCTAGTTGCTGAACCTCTTTCAGCCTCTGTTTTTGCTTCTGGAAAGAAGAGGTAAATAATACGACTAGATTATCCTATAAAGTTAAATTTCTTTGACCTCAGATTTCTTGATTCTATACCTCCTAATCAGAATACACTTAAAAAATTTTTATTGCTTTCTTCAAACGTGAATTTGGTGTCCTTTACATTTTATAGCCATACAATGAATCTGAATGAGCATAACCTACAAATGGAAACTGTCTACATTTGTACTTCAGAATATTTTTAACTACCTTGTCATTCAGTAATAGTCTTGCATTTATGAAATGACTATGATTTGCTATTGCCATCCAAGTACAATTTGAAGACTTTGGTATGGGAAGTTAGGGTATAATTTTCAATTGATATAATTGATATATTATATCCATAATTGATATAATAATATAATTTTATAATTGATATAAATGTCAGGTGCTTTTGTCTCATTCTCTTAAAATTGGGTCCACTGAACTTTTAAGTGACCAGGTTGCCTCTACTTAAAATATGCATTGCCTTAAGTATATTTAAACGTGTGTCTTCAGCTCCTTATCCTTTTTGGGAGGGGTCCACCAATAAATGAGATCTATGAGCCCATTTCTGGAAGCCGGAAAGTAGATGAAAGATTAATGACAGAGTAAGTCCATTATATGTGGAGGAAACCTTAGTTAATGAGAGAGTCAGTCTGCCTCACAGCTTCCAGAATCATGGAAGGTGGGATAGGCCTTGAAGCTTTGTAAAGGGTTTGGCTTAAAAGAGTGTCTAGGGAACAGTCTACCCCAGTCAATGAGCAGAAAGCCTGGCCAGGTATTTCCTCTTGGAAAACTGGGCAACAGGGGTATGAACTGGGACTTTGCAAAACCCTCCACATTCTGGCATTTAAGGACTTTAAAGTATAATGAGCAGATTGCTCCCACTTAGCAGAAAGGGAAACTTGCCAGTCACCTACCCATGTACAAAAAAACTCTGCATTTCTTCTGCTGTCTTTTAAGTTTGAATGGACAATCAAGTATCACCAGATGTTTGAAGAAACGCTTCTACAGGAAAGAGAGAGACGAAGATTAACAAAACACCTGTGCCCAAAGAAAGTAAACTGTCCCCAGAGCAAATTGAGATGATAAAGTACTTTAAAATAAAACAAAACAAAAACACTTTAATATCCTCAAATAGAATCTAGAAGATCTATTATGTAGAATAAGATGCCATGTAAAAGAAATGGAGAATGTAATTTCCAAAATAAAATACTCAGAGAAGATAAATTTTATGTAATCTCTAGGAAAATAAAACAAATATATAGGCAATACATGAGGAAAGAAGTTCAATACAAAGGCTCTACCCAGGGAGGTCCAATATCAAACATTTTGCCTTCCAGAAAAAGAACAGAGGAAATTCTAAAGGAATAATAGAGAATTTGTCAGAGCCAAAAAAACAGGAATCTTAAGATTGAAAGGGCCCCACCAGATGCTTATAATAAATGGGAAAACAAAACAAAACAAAAAAAACTCACAGCGAGGCACATTAAGATACCTTAGTATTCTAGGAATGAAGAGAAGACTATTTAAGAGTTTTAAAGAGAAAAATAGTTCCTCTCACAAAAGTGTAAGAATCATACTGTCCTCAAAAGTTTTATCATTAACTGGGTGCTAGAAGATAATGAAATAATATCTTCAGAGTTCTGTAGGGAAATGATTTGCCAGCCAGAGTTTTATTTTAAAATACCCAACCATCTAATTAAGTGAGAGGGGACACAAAGCCATAAAGCCATTTTTAGATGTTCAGGGATGCACAGAAGTTACCTCTCATGACCCCTTCTTAAGAAGGGACTTGAGGATGTGCTCCTGCAAAGTAGAATAAATCAGGAAAGAGGAAACATGGAATCTAATAAACAGTGGATCACACCCAAATTCTTACTGTTCGTCAGTAGAAAAGAGAAAATATAACACTAAATTGGTTATTTGTGACCTTTTTGAAGCCACAACATTCTATCCTTGTTTGTTTTGTTTAATTATACCCTCTCACGACTGTTAGTAGGATTGCTTGGCATCTACCACAGACCACCTTCTATAATAGTATATAACATGAATTTAGGTGTACCATAGATCAGTGTTCTCTAAATCTAACTTTGGGGAATAAAAATTTAGTAAAATACAGTATGTTGATGTGCAGCATAGCTACTGATTCTGCCTCTTCAAATGCAAACATTTTTATGTTATAAAATTATGTCACTGTTTTTATTTTTAAGTCAATGATAAGAATACAGAAATTGCAAATACAACATTACTGTGTGGCAAGCAAATTGGTCACACTTGAATTGACACTAATAAATGTGTAATTCATTATGTTGCAGTTTAACTGCCACTATAGATTCCAGTAAATAGAATTATTTCAGAACTATGAGTACCTATACCTCTTTATTATGAAACTTGAAAAACAAACCAATCTGATTTTGCAATCAAATCTGAAAATATATAGATGATAGCTTAGAAACAAGTTCAAATTGTACTGGAAAAAGGCTCAGAACATTATAAATACCTCCCAGTAAATTACAGGGCTATTCCAATTTCATGACTAACTTTTTCTCAATGAAATGTGTGTGTGTGTGTGTGTGTGTCTGTCTGTCTGTCTGTCTGTGAGTTGGAGGGGTATGTATATGCATATTTTAATAAGCAAAGGTAAAAAACACAGTTCCACTCCCCTCCCTACTTTTCTTCTCCCTCTTTCCTATTTCTCCTTTTCTCCCTTCCCTACTTTCCATCTTCTTTCTTTTTTTCCCCTTTCTTCCTCCCCTTGCACTTCTTTCCCTCCACCCCTGTCTTCCTTTTTTTTCTTGTTTCCTCCTTTCCTTCAGTGGAAAATATAGTCACTTAAAAACCTAAATAAGAACTTTGCAGGTGTGTCATTATTGAAAGGAAAAAACATGTCGCACCAAAACTGATAGGACTCTTCTTTCTGGTTTCTCCTTGAGCTTACTTTTTTAAAATTTTTCTTCCTATTTTGAAAGAAAAGATGGCATATTGTAAAAACAAAGTCATTTTATACCATTAGGTTATGTAAAATAGACTGTTCTACACAAAAGCTGAGAACAGATGACTATAACCATTGTTCCCATTTTATTCTGATAGTTCCACACTTCTTGTTCCACCACACTTTTATAAATGCCATAAAACCTTGAAGTTTAGCACATTAACATGTTGAATCATTGTTTGCCAAATGTATTTTAATGTTTTAATAGATGTAATTAAATATATGATTTTAAACTTGTTATGTCTTTAAGCTCTTACACAGACATTATAGCTCTGCCCTTTCAGACTCTATTTCACAAACTACTATTTGTTATTAGTAGTGTATTGATTAAATATGTCTACATCACTGTGGCAAGTACATGGTCTCACTTCATGCACTGTTGAAATGAAATGCTACTATGCCTTGGCTGGGCGTGGTGGCTCACACCTGTAATCCCAGCACTTTGGGAGGCCAAGGTCAGGAGATGGAGACCACCTTGGCTAACACGGTGAAACCCCGTCTCTACTAAAAATACAAAATATTGGCCGGGCATGATGGTGGGCACCTGTAGTCCCAGCTACTCAAGAGGCTGAGGCAGGAGAATGGCATGAATCTAGGAGGCAGAGGTTGCAGTGAGCTGAGATCATGCCACTGCACTCCATCCTGGGCCAGTATTTTTAGTCGTTAGGCTATTTGATCTTTGTTCTGTTCTGCAAGTGTGAATACTGTTATATCCTGTGATGTATATCTGAGTAACATTCAGTTAGAACTTCCAAGGATAGAAACTGACCTGGTCCTGTAATCTTTCATTTAGAGTTTTAATTTAGTGAGGAACTCTCCACATCTAGATAACAATTTTTTATTTTGTTTCCTGAGATTAGGAATTATTTATTTGGCCTAAAATTTGAATATTCAGACATTAAACTTATGTGACTTAAACTTATTGGCCTATATGTAGATACTTCATAACTAAAAATTATGAAATTGTATCAAATAGAAACCAGCACTTACTACATTGTGCTCTTATATTTTTAGGAACTGCATTACTAGAAGGGCATAAAGCTGTGTTCAAATTAGTCATCATCTTTGCTCAAGTGTCTTACATAGAGAATTAGTCAGTTAATTAGATCCACTCCAAATAAATTTTAAAATAATTTGTCTAGTGATGTAATTTTAACTTAATATTTTCAACATCTTCTCTAAAGATGCTAAGTTTCTTGTGTCTCTAATTTCATCATTACAGTAGCTAGCTAAGTTAAAATTGCATTAACCCAGAACTGACATAGCCTAATTGATCTCTGCCTTAGAAAAATACCTAAGAAATATTTTATTCTTCGAATAATAATTTAACACAAATCACTAATATATATACATATACATGTATTTATATGTGTATATATATATATAAACTTCTGGTTCTTTTATTCTCTTTCTCCCCCTCTGTCATTTTTTCTTCCTCCTCCCCTTTTCTACTTTCTCATATTTTTACATATTCTAACCCATCTCTATCTCTTTCTTCCCACTTAGTATATGTCTCTCATCAAGGGAATTGCTTTTGGAGTAAGATATACAAGCAGTAGTTTAGTTTGTTATATGCAGAAAATATCCCCCAGTGAGTTTCCTCTAAGTAGATTTTTAGCCAGGATCCAGAAGGGTTTGTGGCTTAGTACTTTACCCTTAAGGATATACTGATATTTTCCAACTTTGGGACACCTGAAATTAGCAGAAATTTTCAATGATTTCACAGTTATGGTTCTTCCCATACCTGGTGGTGTGCTCACTGATCAGTGTCTTGCCCTCTTCACAGTCTGGGATGTCTTGACTATGTTTAAAGTATGTATGGTCGAAGTCCTGTCAAGTTTATGTTCAGTCGACTGACTAACACACACTCTTACACTGACACTCTTTTGGCATTTTTCGCTTATCATTATAACCTGCACTCTGCACTTGGTAGGCACTATGTGAACATATTTGAGTAATAAAGTGGATTTGTTTTCATGCCTGGTGGACAGTTTCCTTCTGGTTTGATGTTTGACGCACAGTCATCTTTCAAACAGTTATGACTAAATTGATTTTACAACTACTTGTAGCCATTATTACTTATTATAACTTTCACAGTTATTTTTAAAAAGACAGCAGTTATAATGGAAATACCGTAAGTTAAGAATGAGAACAAGCCAACTTGAGACAAGCCCAGCTCCACTCTTTTAATATTAAGGCCACTTAGTTAACCTCAGTGGGCCCCAGCTTCCTCTGTTAGAAAATGGGTCTAATACTATCTACTTCCCAAAGTGCTTAGAGATGATGTACATAGCCCACGTAAATGTTTGGGAAAGGGTAGTAATTACTAATTATATCTTTTTATATGTTACATAAATATAAATATGCTGTGTTTTCATTAGTATAGTTCTTATCTGTATGCTGTTTTTACTATAAGCATTAGAAAAGGGAACTGCTCCACAAGAAATCTTAACATCTTCATCTTTTCTGAACTGATACTGGATCCCCATCCCCTGGGCTGCGGACCCCTGTTAGGAACTGGGCCGCACATCAGGAGGTGAGCTGCCAGTGAGCCAGTATTACTGCCTGAGCTCCACCTCCTCTCAAATCGGTGTGAACCCTGTTATAGTGAACTGTGACGCGAGAGATCTAGGTTGTGTGCTCCTTATGAGAATCTAATGCCTGATGATCTGAGGTGGAACAGTTTCATCCTGAAACCATCCTAACCCTGCACCCTTGCCACCGTCTGTGGAAAAATTGTCTTCCATTAAACCAGTCCCTGGTACAAAAGAAGATTGGGGACCACTGCCTTAAAGTATCCATTGTATATAATTAATTAACTTCAGATTATTTTCTATATTCTGTGGTTCAGATGAGGAGAGGAAAAAGATAAAATAGGACATAGAATACAGAGTATAGAGCATTTAAAAGAAATAGAGATTCAGGGCCTCAGAGAGCTCCACTTAAAGAATATTGGGTCAGGATTATGTCCTTACTAGCTGCTGTGTCCCTAGGTCCAACATGAGCTTAGCACAGAGTAGGTTCTAATATATATTCGTTGGATTATTGGAATGAATGAATGAATGATCAATGATAGGTGAGAGAAGACCAAGTATTTTTGTGAAGACTGTTTACCTAAACAATTGGTAAGACCATTTCTGAAAACTTAACTCTGTACTACATATGCATGTAGATATACATAGATGTTTGCCCCCTGCTTGCGTTCATCTGTTTAAAGAGTTTTTTATTCAGACGCCATACTTCTTTGATCACAATCCCTATAGTCTAAGCCATTTTTTGGCTAACAATGTAACATAGGGATAACAATTAAAACGACAGTAGCAGTTTACAATGCCAGGTACTGTGCTGGGTCCTTTACATGGATTAATCCTTACAACAGCCTATTATAGTAGATTTTAGACAGTGTGGTTTGGTGGTATACCCAAGATACAGACCAGGCGAACTGACATCAGAACCCATGCTCCTGAATACTGCAATGCAATGCATCTTTTGCTGTGAAGATAGAGATCATGTTGACCATTCCCTGTGCTCGATGTTCACTATTCTTGGAGTAAACCATAGGAAAAAATAGCCAGGAGCCTCTTTTTGAGAGTGAAGTTTGTAGTGAACACATATTGGTTCTCACTGTCCAACATCTCTGCCTTTTTCAAATGAGGATAGTCACTAATATAACTGGCAAACTACCCTTTCTCCATTAAAGATAGTCTTAACAGGAGGAACTCCTTTTGGTTTTTACCAAATCACCCATTAATTATTCTCTTATTTCTCAAGATAATGAAATTACAAAACTGAAAGATACTGTGCTCTAGTTACTTTTAGGAGAGGGAAAACACTCTGCTCTCAAGAGAGGATTGACATGAAGAATATGAACATTTGCATGACTCAGAGCTACTGTATTCTCTATGTCTAACACCATTGGTAGGATACATGATAGTTCCTCAGAAAGTTCTGTGGGGTGAATGGATATTTATATGGGTGGGTGGCTGACTGTACAAGCAAGCTAAGGTTGCCATGATGCTAAGATAGAGTTCTTATAATACGAGTCTCCAGACATGGCCATCACTGTGTGGTGCACTACCACAGAGGAGCACATACACTCAATTCTAGGCCTAATGACTTAAGTGTCATCTGGATATTTTTTAAACTGTTGTATCTAATACATTTTTTTTGAGATGGGGTCTTGCTCTGTCATCTAGACCGGAGTGCAGTGGCATGATTTTAGCTCACTGCAACCACTGCCTCCTGGTTTCAAGTGATTCTCACGCCTCCGCCTCCCAAGTAGCAGGGATTATGGGCACACACCACCACACGCAGCTAATTTTTGTGTTTTTAGTAGAGATGGGGTTTCACCATGATGATCTTGAACTCTGACCTCAGGTGACCCATTCACCTCAGCCTCCCAAAGTGCTGGGATTATAGGCCTGAGCCATGGCGCCCAGCTGAAAACATTTTTTTTTTTGAGACAGGGTCTCACTCTGTCCCTGAAGCCTGAATGAAGTGAGACAATAATAATGCACTGCAGCCTCAAACTCCTGGGCTCAAGTGATCCTCCTGCCTTAGCCTCCTGAGTAGCTGGGACTGCAGTCACATGTCATCACAACCTGGCTAATTTATTTATTTATTTTTAGAGATGGGGGTCTCACTGAGTTGCCCAGGCTGATCTCGAACTCCTAGTCTCAAGCAGTCCTCTCTCCCTGACTTCCTAAAACTGTGGGATTATAGGCATGAGCTACCGCACCTGGCCATAAAAAACACCTATTTTGATTATATTATTTACTCATTCTTTTTTGTTGTTGTTGTTTCCTAATTGTAGACTAGTTCACATATATTTTTAGATTTTGGATAATTAAAGAATATGTATGAAATGTTGTCTCTTCATTTTTTATTATTTTAAAAAGTTTAAATAATGTGACTACAGAAAATTTTGAAAGTGTTTTAAATAGTACTATTTCAGTTTTCTAATAAAAATGCTAATATTCTTGTGATCTTTCCATTGTTTTTCCATATCTCCATAGAAGTATTTTAAATATTTGAGATTATATCTGCAAAATTATCTTTATAATGTCAGTTGCTTTTTTTAAGAAGAGAGGTAGAAAGGATATACTGCAGCTCTCTCTTAAACTCCATGAACACCACTGCCTTTGCATGCTCTAACCATTAGAAGCCAGAGGCCTGAAATTGTTTCAAGTAAATGAAGAATAGCTAATAAGAGGTGATGGAACTGAGTGTTTCTTTGATATAAGAAGTCAGGATTCCAATTGTAGAAAAATAAAATTTCATAGATTTAAATGCATCAACTTCAGTTGGCGTAGTTTTATCATTAGATTGTAAACCATCATGGATAAGGCCAAAAGTTTGTTACTGATCTCATTATGCAAAACTGTGGGTTATTTTTAACATTTGATTCAAAACCTTTTTCTCTTTAAAATCTCATTTTTTAAATTAGTGGATAATAGAAAAAAACACTACTTTGACAGAAAAACGTAAGTTTTTATCCTTTAATAGTCATTTATCCTTTAAATTATTTAATAGTTTTTATCCTTTAAATTATCATATAATATAATAACATGTTTTTTCTTTTTTTCTTGCCTGCTAGAAAGTGTACATCTAAATTTTAATTCTTAATCCTAGTAACCATTTTAGCATATGCTATTAGTACGTTTGCTTCTATAATACCTCCTCCATATAGGTTTGATTTTCCATTTTTATTTTATCAACCTTACTGCAATGTAATTTTATCATATTTTCCTATAAACAGGGTATAAATTGTAAATGAATCTGAATTTTGGATGTGCACCTGATTTTATTTTTAACGATGAGTTTTATGCACAGAAAGAGCTTACAGATTTAGCTGTGCTAGCATATTCTAAAATAGTTCATAGTCTAGTTGAAGAGATAAAAAAATCTTTCTTCTTCTATAATCCCATGGAATGCTTTTGCCAGACACAATAATTCATAACCCTTGTTTTGTAGTAGGGTGGTCACAGAGTGTCTCCAAAATTCTGATGAGAGTTATAGACCCTCTCATCAGAAAAAATATATAATGAATACACACACAAACTCATCCAGTGTCATAAGTAGTTTCAGAGGTCTACAACCCTATAAACTCCATTGAATTCCTGGCTTAGAACTGTTGTCTTAGAGTGTGAAAAAGGAGCTAACATTTATTGACCATAAATTAGATACCATTTTGAACCCAAAATGTCCAGAGTTATTTCTGCTGCCCAGTACTGCCATTACCATCACTTCTTCTTACTGCCCCAAAGATCCTCCAAATACTATTGTCTTGAGTAGTAATACTTGTTGGTTAAACTTTTATCTAACATTTCTTAAAATATTGGTGCTAATGCATAGCTAGGTCTTTACCAGTATCAGTATTAATTAAATTGAAAATGAGATGAAACTCAGCCAAAATATACATCTCTTTGAACACATGGACACAGGGAAGGGAACAACACACATTGGGGCCTATCTGGGGGTAGGGTGAGGGGAGGGAGAGAATTAGGAAAAATAGCTAATACATTCTGGGCTTAATTCCTAGGTGGTGGGTTGTGAGGTGCAGTAAACCACCATGGCACATGTTCACCTGTGTAACAAACCTGCACATCCTGCACATGTACCCCAGAACTTAAAAATAAAAAATAAAATAAATGAATAAAGAGAAAAAGATACATCTCTTTGAATTTAGTAACTTTTAAGAGGTGAATTTTATGTGTTTGTCTTTGAATTACATCCTGAAGATTTTTTTTCATCCTAATGAAACTAATGCATAACTAAACCTTGAGCATGTTTGTCAGATGGGGAGAAACAGAAAAATAAACATGACTTATTAATGATCTAAAGAAAACCTATCCTTAATGAACTCAAGCATGCTGATATAATGTAATACTGAATGAAACCTTTTTACCATCATGAGTGGAACTGCCTGAACTGGAATTGTGTCAACCTTAAATCCCTAGCCTCATTTATTTACCCAGAAGTGAACACAATTAGATGTTGCTTTATAAAGACATGTTCCTGCTAGGACAGTGTCTGATCGTCTGTCCACAAGATGTGGCAGGTATGGGTTCCCAGGCACATAAAGAGAGATAAGTAATATGAGTACATGGCATACTGAATGTAGTCTCTCTCTTTACTAGACATTTGGGCCTGGACCTGGTGCCTCGGAAGGACTTTGAAGTAGTGGACTCAGACCAGATTAGTGTCTCAGATCTCTATAAGATGGTAAGAAATCTAATATGAGGTAGCTTGTTCCTGCATACCTCATTTTTTCTCTTTTGTTTATTTTCTCTAATGTTATGAAACAACATTGCTAAAATTATTATTTTTTGCCTCTTTCCCAGTGTATTTAAGTGATATTTCTTATTTTGGCCATATCTATCACTCTAGCTTTCCAAATGGGATTCCAATGTAGTAACCTACGGATACTGGGCTTACTAGATTATCTAAGCATTACTTCTTTGTTGACTTTCCTGGTAAACCAGAGCTCCTTCAGCCTGCAGCATAACTAAAGTTATGTTTCTTTCCTCTCATCTGTTTAAAAGAGAAAGTTGTTAAAGCTGGAAAGAGCCAATTATTAGGTAATAGAGAAATTGAGCCTGGAAGTAATGTACCAGTCTTTCTAGAGAGACAGAACCTGATATAGATTCTTAGCTATCTGTTGGTTATTATAAAAATCTATTGGGTTGACTAATCAAGATTACATTTTATAGTCTGGATGCAAAGTGAGTAAATGAAGGGTACAATATTTTAAAGTAAAATAAATAAACAGAAGAAACCTTAGGTGGTGGCAGTTATGCTTAGACTAACAGACTGGATAAAAACTTATTTTGAAGAGTATGTATTTGATGAGTATGTATTGGTGAGATTTATAAGTTTTAGAGTCTGTTTAAGAAAGTAATATTTCTAGGGAACTTAGAGGGTACTAAGTATATTGCCTGGACAAGGACCTAACGAAATTTGCCTAATATGCTAATAACATATCAATTGCTTCTGCATATTTCCTTGTGTGTACTTACTAGCATACCCAAGCAATTGTGTACAGTTGCTTTAACTATGCTGTATGCAATGCAATAGGTTGATAAGTGTGAGATACAGAGATTAAAGATAGCTGGATGTGGTGGCATGCACCTGTAGGTACAGCCAGCTACTCCGGAAGCTGAAGTGGTAGGATCGCTTGAGCTCAGGATTTTGAGAGCAGCTTGGACAACATAGTGAGACCGATCTATTTAAAAAACAAAAAGTATGAACAAGACTTATCTATTCCCTAAAGAATCTCACTATCTAGGATATTGGTTTCTAATCCCTTTTGGGTCATAGAAGATCAGGTGAAACTTTCTCCCAGGACAATGCAAGTATGCTTTGCATACAAAGTTTTATGATCAGTTTTAGAGAATTGATGGATAGTTTCTCCTGATGCTTGCTGTGAAGCCCATGCATGGACCGTATGTTAGAAACTCTACTCTAGTGGAATCAATAGACCACAGTCAAACAGCCATACGTGTGCTGCATATATGTGCTGTGTAGCATAATTTAAGTATACACTGATGCTCTTAGAGGTAGTGACTGGTTTCTTGGGAGTAGGAAAGGAGAAGGAAAGACATTCCAAAAAGGCACACAGCATGTGGAAGTGGCAGTTCCAGGAAACTATATAAGATATTTAATAACTTCAGCATGGAGTACCACTAACTCATGTTAGTTAGTGGGAGTCAGGCCAAGAAGGAGACAAAAGTCAGACCATGAAGAGCTTTGTATTTCTCAAATTAGACTCTATCCAGTAGTCTGAAAGAAGCATGAGAGTGACATAAGCAGATATTGATTTCAAATGTTGACTCTGTCTAGAGATAATATAAAATGCAAAAGACTGGAATGAGGGAGGAATCCCATGCATAGAATTCAGAGACCCACAGTAGTGATTCAGGTAAGAAAAATGGCTAGGCAGCAATGGACAAGAAATACAATAAGAATGTAGATGTTTGGAATTAAAACTGATAAATTTTGATGATCAATTAAATATGGAAAGTGAAGAGAGAATGAGAGTTTGAAACTAAGAATTCCCCTTGGAATAGTTGGAGGATGCTGTGTTCTTGATAAAGGTTTTGGATTCTATTCTTAGTGTGACAGTAAGCTTGTGAAGGTAATTGAGCAGGAGAATCACATGATCAGCCTTACATTTTTAAAAGATGCCTCTGATTGCTGTGTGGAAAAGGATTGGAGTGGGGCAAGAATAGAAGTAGAGAGGAGTCATTCAAGCAGGAGATCTTAATTTCAGTAGCTTGAGCTAGAGCTGGAAGAGTGAAACTAGTAAGAAGTTGTTGGATTCGGAATATATTTTGAAGTCAGAACCATAGTTGTTGATAGATTAAATTGCCGTACGTGTATACAAGAAAGGGAAAGGTCAGAAAAGAGTTATACCTGTGTTTTTGACCTGCCTAATTGTATAAAAGTGAAATGGGAAACCTTGTGGAAGAAGTAGTTTGCAGAGTGAGGCAGGTAAGGATCTATAGTTCTGATTTTCTTTTCACGTTTGAGATGCCTTTTAGACATCCCACCAGAGATGCTGAAAGACTAGAGCTCATAAGTGAAGTTCAGATAAAACAGTTTTAGAGCCATCATATTACATATGGTATATAAAGCTGTAGGGCTGAATTAGATGACCACCCCCTTGCCCAAACCTTCATACGGTGAAACCCAGTGGCCATACAGCACTTCCAACCAAGCATCAATAGGCAAAGCTCTCGCATAATGTTCACTATTTGGGTGATGGGTACACTAGAAGCCCAGACCTCACAGTTTTGCAACATCCATACAACGAATCTGAATCTTCAGAAAAGAGACAGACAGACAGAGAGAGAGAGAAAGAGAAACAGAGAGAGACCAAAATGAACAACATATAAAAGGACCTTGGAAGAAAGAGACAGCCCAACAGAAGAAGATGGTGATTGCTGTCTGCAGAGAGAAATGAGGAAACAGTTAGGAAACAGAGTACAACAATCCAAAGAGCTTTACAAAATTAAAAAGCAGATTACTGGATTACACTTGGAATAAAGGTTAGAAAATAGAGAAAAATCTCCCTGAAAACAGAACAACAACAAAATAAAGTAACAGTAGGAGAGAAAAGGTTTAAAAGTTTAGAGGTTCAATTCAGGAAGCTCAGTATTCAGAAGAGAGAATAAAGAAACAAAGAAAGACAATTACTGAAGGAATCATATTAAAAACTTTCTCAGAACATGGATATGAGTCTCTAGATTTAAAGGGCCCAACATAATTATGAAATTTCAGCTCACTAAAGATAGAGATGAGTTTAAAACTTCCAGAGAACAAAATGGATTACATACAAAGGATTTGTTGTAATAAAAACATTTCGCTTTCTGATAGCAGCATTAAAAATTAGAAAACATAAGACCATTGCCTTCAGAATTCTGAGGAAATATAACATTCAACCCATAATTCTGTATTTACTCAGCCACATTATAAATCAAGTGGGAGAGAAGCCTAAAGAGAATTTTGGTCACTCAGAGTCTCAAAACAACAATAATAACAATGCTCTTTAACTCCTTTTAAGGAAACTACTGAAGAGTAAGTTATTCCTTCTAAAATGAAGGAGTAAATCAAAAGGTCTACTGTGTGTTATCCGGGAAAGGGATTCTGACACAATTAAAGCCATGTTTATTTCATTTTCTGCTAAATGTTCTGTCTTTTTTATCTCATATTTTGCTTTTTCATACAAACAGATATGATAAAAAACAATTAAAGGAGTCCACAAATTTATTAAAAACCACTTAGGATTTATATGTTAAATTGCACAGTAAATGTTTTGGTTAAATCTTAAAAGTTCAAGATTCAAAAGAATATCCTTTTAGAACCTTTTTGTGTTAACATGTAAATCTATTACTGGAAATTATGAATACTTTATATGAAACTTTCTGATTATAATACTCCTTGCCATTGATTTTGGGGAAAAAATCCTATATGAATAAGATTATACTTAAAGTTTACACTCATAGCATTTTTTAATAAAAAAATGAAGCCTCCATGCAAATGTTGAATGATAATGATTGATAAAAGTCTCTTTAAATACACAGTTGGATTTTGCATTCTTTTTGTTTGTTTTATTTTGTTTGTTTGTTTTGAGACAGAGTCTGTCTTTGTTGCCATGGCTGGAGTGCAGTGGTGTGATCTGGGCTCACTGCAACCTCCACCTCCTGGGCTCCAGCAATCTTCCCACCTTAACCTCCCAAGTAACTGGGAGTACAGGTGCGTGCCACCATACTCAGCTAATTTTTATTTTATTATTATTTATTTATTTATTTATTTATTTATTTATTTATTTATTTTGGTAGAGACGAGATGTCGCCATGTTGCCCAGCCTAGTCTTCAACTCCTGGGCTCAAGCGATCCTCCCACCTTGGCCTCCCAGAATGTTGAGATTATAGGCATGAACCACCGTGCTTAGCATTCTTTATGATGAAAACCAGAGGAAGTCCTTAGTGCTCTTCAATTTTGCATCATAACAACTCTAAATCCATTTTAAACAATAGAAAATTGGTGCTGCCGAAAATATAAAGTATTTCAAAAGGCACCACAAACTATTTTTGTTAATCTTAATTAGCCATGCATCTTTGTGAAATGTGACACTCAAAAATTACATAATATGAGAGTTTCTAAATTGTGGCAAGATGTAACAGAATGCTCACATTAAAGCCCCCTGCTTCATTATTATCCATCCACATTATCATGTATTGGGATTTATGTTTGCTTGTTGTCTTCTTGTGTTAATATTTTTAATAGCTCAATGTTTATACATTCATTTCTGGGATAAATCAATTAGATTCTTTACTAAAAATCAGTGATTTTATATGCTTCATCCTTTCATAGATTCTGACTAGATATGCCTTATATTTCCTTGTAAGACTCACAATATTTAACACAATCCCCAACATATATAGCAGGCAATTAGTTTTGTTATTCAGTTGATTAGCATATTCAAAGCTGCATAGTTTCTTTCCGTATTGCTAGACTTTTGTAGACTAAATGAACAAGAGACTTTACAGGGCTGAAAGTGACTTCTCTACTGGGGAAAAATTGGCAGAGGCAGTAATGTGTTCTATGCCTTTCTTAATTAATTTATATTTTGGATGTACATTGCTAGGCACTTGGAATATAAAGATAAATAAGACAATGTTTTGCTCCTTGTAAGTGCAAAGTCTGGAGTTATGTAGCAAACAGGGAAACAGTGCATTACAACCCTAATAGAGATGATGATTACACTGAAAAGGGAGATATTGGCTGACCAGCTGAAGGCTAGTTGACAAGAGTGCCCAGAAAGAGGTTCCAGAATGCCAGTTCCGATGCCTTTCTCTGGCTGCCCATGTGGTGTGCTTTCAGACTAAATCATTCTCTCAAAACTTAATGACTGAAATAAAAAAAGATTTGTTATTGTCAACAGGGATGTTTCATACTGAAATTAGCTGTTTCATAAACTCCTTCTGTATATAATTCTAATTGAAAATTTATGACTACCAAGATTGGTAGACCTTTTAATGGGTTAACAGTAAATGTACTTGAGAAAAACAGCTTAGTGCAGCTCCTGGATGTAAAGTAAAACAATGGAATTTATTTTAGTCTAGTAACCTTCCAGTGAGATATGAACAGTAAACCACAGAAAACCTGATTTGTTTTTGAACGCTTGAATTTTTTTTTTTTTACTTTTTAAAAACCTATTTTATATGTGAATTTTTCTTTTGTGCATATACATTCTATATGATGTTTTTGCCCAGCTGGTGGAGACTTTATTTTTTTGTATTTCATATATATCATGGGAACATATATTTCCATGAATGAACATTAATACTCAATAATAATTAGTTAATACTGCTAATATATACATGGATATTGAATAATAAGCAAATATAGCTGGTCAGACACATTTAAATTAATATTTAATTTTACTTCTCTTTTATATAGGGTTAAATATATGTGTTTGGAAAAGAAATGGAAACTTCCACTGCCACAACCATTCTTCTTACCCATGTGATATGGAGCAATTCAACAAATGAGTGTGGTACCATACCTCTAGGGTCCAAAAGGAAGCAGGATGAAATCTCTCGTTGTTGAGTTTACCAACACCAGGCACTGAACATTTGTAAATTCATCATTATTCCTGGCCAGGGTTTACTTCTAAATGTGAATGACTTTCTATAATAACTAATTATAAAAAAGAATAACAATTATACTAATAATAAAAATACCAATTGTGGATAATAATTATCAGCCACTTACAGTATGATAGATAATATGCTGAGTCTGTCTGCTCAAACTCTGTGAGGTTGAATTAGGCATAAAATTTTATACTCACTTTTCAGATAATGAATACACAGATATAAGTGTGAATCAAGATTCAAAACTAGGCCGGGCACGGTGGCTCATGCCTGTAATCCCAGCACTTTGGGAGGCCAAGGTGGGCAGATCATGAGGTCAGGAGATCGAGATCATCCTGGCTAACACGGTGAAACCCTATCTCTACTAAAAATACAAAAAAAAATTAGCCGGGTGTGGTGGCAGGTACCTGTAGTCCCAGCTACTTAGGAGACTGAGGCAGAATGGCGAGAACCCAGGAGGTAGAGCTTGCAGTGGGCCTACATCGCACCACTGGACTCCAGCCTGGGTGACAGAGCAAGACTCTGTCTCAAAAAAAAAAAAAAAAAAAACAGGATTCAAAACTAGAGGGTTGCAGGGGGCGGCATCAAGATGGCTGAGTAGAGGCATCAGGCACTTGCCTTCTACTCAGTGAGTAATTAACTACATATTGAATAGAGCATCTAAGACAGAATACTGGAGTTCATCAAGGAAGTGACAGGAAACTTCGGAGTCATGGAAGGAGAGGGAAGCAAAGCAGCCAGCCCACCCAGGATAAGCTTGGAGCTAGAAGGAACTCCCCATTGTGGGGAAAAGGCATTGTTCCAGAGAGAGAGTTTGGGCTGGGCCTCACACTACCTCTGAGATTCAAGCAGCCACAGCACGGTGTCATTTTGAGAGCCTAGCTCCCACCAGACTACATTTTTCCACCCTTGGGTCCAACACACCCGAATCTCCACATCCCTGGAACCCTGCTGACATCCCCTTATGTCCATTCAGAGGGCTGCAGCATCACAATACATACTGGCCCCAGCATTGTGCCTGGGTCTTCAGCACTTTAGCCCACACAGTGACTTACCTGGGGAATGGGTGGTTCAGTGCACCTAGGAGACTGCCCCCATGACAAAGAAAGCTAAAGCTTGTGCTCCCCAGAGCCTGAGAGCTGCATGTCTGGGGCCACTGCCACTGATAGCAACCCTGCTCCCTCCAGTGGCAGAGCCTCTGCATACCTGCGCAGACATTCAACACATTCAAGGGGCAGGGGGACTGGTTCACGTGTGTACATTGTCCCGGGGACTGAGGACCAATCTGCCTCATACACTGCCACAGGCACATAAGTGCATAGTCCAAGGAACTGAGGATCGACCTACCTCACCTATCACCACCAGTACCCACACATGCTTTCCAGGACCTGAGTATTGACTAGCATTCCTCCTGCCACCACACCTGTGTTTACCACCTGGGGGCCAGAGAACAGACCTCTCCTACTCATAACTGTTGTCCCCATGTGCCATCCAGGGGCCTGGTGATCAGCCTCGTGAAACTGCCCTAGATGTTGCCTGTGTACTAAGGGAACTGAGAGGTGGTACACCACTGCTACTGCCATTGCCAGTGCCACATGTACCACCTGGGGGCCTGAGTACCCACTTGATAATTATCATTAGCACCCAAGCATGCTGCCTGGAGGCCCAAGGACTGACCTTCCACCATGGAGTCCCACATACACCACCTAGGGACCTGAGGACCAGCCCATCTGACATTCTTGTTCCTAGCTAAGCCTCACCGCAGCATCCATTAACAACCACAGTCTAAGTCACTACAGAACTCACAAACACCACTGACACTGATTATAGCTGAAGAAATCATATGGAGAGTCTGCTACTGCACTCACCTATAATCAAAGCCAAAGCATCCTACGTCACACTAAATATATATCTATAGGAAAAAGCCTTTCCCTATGTAAACCAATCTATAAAATTAGAACAAGCAGCTGTTACACTGGATGTCCACATACCAATGTAAGGACACAAGAAACATAAAAAAGCAAGGATATATGACACTTCAAAAAAAAGACAATAGTTCTTTAGTAACAGATCCTATAGAAAAGAAAATATATGAAATCTCTGAAAAATAATTCAAAATAAGATTAAAGAAGCTCAGTGAGATACAAGAGAACACAGATAAATGATAAAAAAATCAGAAAAGCAATTCATGAGCTGAAGTTTAACAAAGAGATATGCATCATAGAAAAGAACCAAACAGAATCCTGGAACTGAAGGTGTAGTGAATGAAATTAAAAATACGATCAAGAGCTTCAACAACAGACTAAATCAAGCTAAAGAAAGACTTTCTGGCCAAGTGCAGTGGCTCATAGCTGTAATCCCAGCACTTTAGGAGGCCAAGGCAGGTGAATCACCTGAGGCCAGGAGTTCGAGACCAGCCTGACCAACATGGTGAAACTTTGTCTCTACTAAAAATAGAAAAAAAAAAAAATTAGCCAGGCATGGTTCTGTGCACCTGTAGGCTCAACTACTTGGGAGACTGAGGCAGGAGAATCACTTGAACCCAGGAGGTGAAGGTTGCAGTGAGCCGAGATCATGCCACTGCACTCCAGCCTGGGTGACAGAGCAAGACCCCATCTCGAGAAAATAATAAATAAATAAATAAAAGTTTCTGAATCTGAAGACAGATTTTTTGATATAAAACAGATGAAAAGAAAAAAGAGTAAAGAAAGCTTATGTGAGATACAGGATACCAGAAGCAAACAAATATTCAAATTTGGGGAGTTTCACAAGGAGAAGGCATGGGCAAAGATATAGAAAACCTGCTAATGAGATAATAGCTGAAAACTTCACAAGTCTTGCAAGAGATAAAGACATCCAAATACAGAAAGCTCAAATATCCCCTAATAGATTTAATCTAATAAGATTTTAAAGGCATATTATAATCAAACTTTTAAAAATCAAAGACAAAGAATTCTAAAAACAGTTAAAAGCATCATGTCACATATAAGGGAGTCTCCACCAGACTAACAGTACATTTCTCAGCAGGAAGCTTCTAGACCAGGAGAGAATGGGATGACAGATTCAAAGTCCTGGGGTGAGGGATTGGTCGGGGCATGAGGAGAACTGTCAGCCAAGAATACTACACCCAACAAAACTATCCTTCTTAAATGAGGTGACATAAAATCTTTCTTAGACAAGCAAAAGCTGAGGGAATTCATCACCACTAGACCAGTCCTACAAGAAATGTTTAAGGGATTTCTATATCTGGAAGTGAAAGGACAACGTCCACCATCATGAAAACACACAAAAATATAAAGCTTACTGGTGGCATACATACACAGATGAGAAGGGGGTTAAACATTACCATCACAAAAAACCACCAAATCTTAAAGGCAAACAACAAGGAAGAAAGAAATGAAGAGTGTATTAAACAATCACAAAATAATTAGCAAAGCAGGAATGAGTCCTTACCTGTCACTAACAACCTTGAATGTGAACTGTTTAAATTCTCCAATTAAAAAATATAGACTGACTGAATTGATTTTAAAAATCAAGACCCAACTATATGTTCTCTACAAGAAACTCAGTTTACCTATAATGACACACAGACTGAAAGTGAAGGGATTGAAAAAATTCCATGCAAATAGAAACCTAAAGTATGCAATAATAGCTATGCTTATATCAGAGAAAATGGACTTTACATCAAAAAACATAAAAATAGATAAGGTCATAATGATAAAGGGATCAATTCAGCAAGAGGATGTAACAGTTGTAAATATATATGCATCCAATACCAGAGCACCCAGATATATAAGCAAATACTATTAGAACAAAAGAGTTCAGCAGACCCCAATGCATTAATAGTTGGGGACTTCAGCACCACACTTTCAGCATTGGACAGATTATCCAGGCAGAAAGTCAACAAACATCAGACTTACTCTGCACTATAGAACAAATGTACTTAACAGACATTACAAAACATTTCATTCAACAGTTATAGAGCACATATTTTTCTCATCAGCACATGGAACATACTCCAGGATACAGCACGTATTAGGCCACAAACAAATCTCAACAAATATTGAAAAATCAAAATCATGTCAAGTATCTTCTCAGACCACAGGGAAATAAAACTAGAAATCAATAAAAAGAGAAACTTTGTATACTGTATAAATACATGGAAATTAAACAGCATGCTCCTGAATGAGCAATGAGTCAATGAACAAATTAAAAAGGAAATAAAAAGCTTGCTTGAAACAAGTGAAAATGGAAACACAACATATCCGAATTCTATGAGATATGGCACTAAGAGGAAAGTTTACAGCAATAAATGCCTGCATAAAAATTGGAAAGATTTCAAATAAACAACCTAATGGTATGCCTTAAGGACCCCCAAAAAGGAAAAACAAACTAGACCTAAAGTTAGTAGAAATAAATAATAAAGATCAGAGCAGAACTAAACAAAATAGAGCTGAAAAAACCACTACAAAGGATCAGTGAAACAAAAAGTTGGTTTTCTGAAAAGATAAAATCAATAAACCACTAGACTAATTGAGAAAAAAGAAGACTCATGCTGAGACCAGCTCTGCTTGGGAGACCCAAACCCAGTGGCGTTAGAGGAGTTAAAGACACACACACAGAAATATAGACTTGTGGAGTAGGAAATCAGGAGTCTCACAGCCTTCAGAGCTGAGAGCCTTGAACAGAGATTTACCCATGTATCTATTAACAGTAGGCCAGTGATAAGCATTGTTTCTATAGATTAAAAATATTCCTTACTGGAAACAAAGCGATGGGCCAAAACAAAGTGTTGGGTTTGGCTAGTTGTCTGTAGCAGGAGCATGTCCTTAAGGCACAGATCACTCATGCTATTGTTTGTGGTTTAAGAATGCTTTTAAGTGGTTTTTCCATCCTGGGTGGGTCAGGTGTTCCTTGCCCTCATTCCGGTAAACCCACAACCTTCCAGCATGGGCATCATGGCCATCATGAACATATCACAGTGCTGCAGAGATTTTATTTATGGCCAGTTTTGGGGTCAGTTTATGGCCAGATTTTGGGAACCTGTTCCCAACAGATCCAAATAGTCAGAAACAAAAAAAGATACATTATGGCTGATGCCACAGAAATACACAGGATCAGCCGGAATGGTGGCTCACTCCTGTAGACCCAGCACTTTGGGATGCCAAGGCAGGTGGATCACCTGAGGTCAGGAGTTCAAGACCAGCCTGGCCAACATGGCAAAACTCCATCTCTAGTAAAAATACAGAAATTAGCCGGCCATGGTGGTGCACATCTGTAATCCGAGCTACTCAGGAGGCAGGAGAATCACCTGAACCCGGGAGGTGGAGGTTGCAGTGAGCCAAGATTCTGCCACTGCGCTCCAGCCGGGGTGACAGAGTGAGACTCAGTTTCAAAAAAAACAAAAAAACAAAAACAAGGGATCATTAGAGACTGCTATGAACAATTATATGCAAACATATTGGAAAACCTAGAGGAAATAGATTAATTCCTGAACACACACAATCTACCAAGATTGAACCAGAAAGAAATGAAATGCTTGAATAGACCAATAATGAGAAAAGAGTCAAATAAGTAATAAAAAATCTTTCAGCAAAGAAAAACCCAGAACTGTATGGCTCTACTGCTGAATTCTACCAAACTTATAAGGAAGAACTAACACCAGATCTTCTCAAACTATTCCAAAAAGTTGAGGCAGAGAGGAATTCATCCTAACTCATTCTATGAGACCAGCATTACACATTACATTGATAGTAAGTCAGACAAGGACACAAGAAAAAAAAAAAATGGACCGGTATCCTTGGTGAACACGATGAACACAGACACAAAAATCCTCAGCAAAATACTAGCAAATTGAATCCAACATGTCAAAAAGATTAGAAACCATAATCAAATGGAATTTATCCCAGTGATGTAAGCATGGTTCAACATGTGCAAATCAGTCAGTGTGTGATACATCACATTGACAGAATGAAGGACAAAAACGATATGATCATCTCAGTAGGACAGAAAAAGCATTTGATAAAATTTAACATCTTTCCCTGTTAAAAACTCTCGACAAGTTAGACATAGAAGAATACCTCAACATAAAAGCTGTATATGACACATCCACAGCTGACATCACACTGAATGAGGAAAAGCTGAAATACTTTCCTCTAAGACTGGAACAAGACGAAGATACCCACTTTTAATTCTCCTATTCAACATAGTACTTGAAGTCATAGCCAGAGCAGTCAAGCAAGAGAAAGAAAGAAAAGGCATCTAAATTGGAAACGAGGAAGTCAAATTATCCCTCTTTGTAGATGACATAATCTTATACATAGGAAAACCTAAAGACTCTACTAAAAATCTCTTAGAACTGATAAATGTATTCAGGAAAGCTGTAGGATACAAAGTCCAACATACAAAAATCAGTAGTGTTTCTATACACCAATAATGAAGTGTCAGAAAAAGAAATCAGAGAGCAATCCCATTTACAATAGCTACAGAAAAATAAAATGCTTAGGAATAAATTTAACCGAGGAGGTAAAAGACCCCTACAACGAAAGTTATAAAACATTATTGAAAGAAATTAGGACACAAACATAAAGACATTTGATGCTCATGGATTTTAATAATTAATATTGTTAAAATGACCATACTGCAGAAAGAAATCTACAGATTCAGTGCAACTCCTATCCAAATACCAATGACAATCTTCACAAAAAATAGAAAACCTAAAATTTGTATGGGACCACAAAAGACCCTAAACAGCCACAGCAATACTGAGCAAAATGAACTAATCGGGAAGCATTACACTACCTGATTTCAAAACACACTACAAATCCAGATTAATGAAAACAGCATGGTATTGGTATAAAAGGACTCATAGACCAATGGAACAGAATAGAAAAATGAGAAATATATCCAACTGTTTACAGTCAACTGATTTTTGACAAATGCACCAAGAACATACAGACACCCTTCAATAAGTGGTGCCAAGAAAATTGGATACCCATATCCAGAGGAATGAAACTAAACCCCTATCTCTCACCATGTACCAAAATCAACTCAAAATAGATTAAAGACTGAAGATACAAAACTATAAAACTAGAAGAAAACATAGGAGAAAAGCTTCAAGATACTGATCAAAGCAAAGATTTTATGACTAAGACCTCAAAAACACAGGCAACAAAAGCAAAAATAGACCAAGAGGACCATATTAAAAGCTTCTGCACAGCAAAAGAAACAACAGAATGAAGAGACAATTTATAGCATGGGAGCAAACATTTGCAAACTGTTCATCTAACATGGGACTGATATCTAGAGTATACAAGGAACTCACACTACTCAACAGCAGAACACCAAATTATTCCATTAAAAAGTGTGCAAAGGGGCCAGGCACAGTGGCTCACGCCTATAATCCCGGCACTTTGGGAGGCCGAGGCAGGTGGATCACGAGGTCAGGAAATAGAGACAATCCAGGCTAATATGGTTAAACCCCATATCTACTAAAATACACACACACAAAAAAGTAGCCGGGCGTGTTGGCATGCCTGTAGTCCCAGCTACTCGGGAGGTTGAGGCAGGGGGATCGCTTGAACTGGGAAGCGGAGGTTGCAGTGAGCTGAGACTGCGCCACTGCACTCCAGCCTGGCAACAAAGCAAGACTATGTCCCCCCCCCCCAAAAAAAAAAAAAAGGAAAATAAAATGTGGGCAAAGGATCCTAATAGATCTTTCTCCAAAAAAGACATATAAATGGCCAACAACTATATGAAAAAATGCTCAATATCACTGATCATCAGGGAAATGCAATGTCAAAACCGCAGCAGAAAACCACAGTTAGAATGGCTGTTATCAAAAAGACAATAAATAAATAAATAAATAAATAAATAAATAAATAAATAAATAAATGCTGACAAAGAAGTGGAGAAAAGGCAACTCTTTTTTTTTTTTTTTTTGAGATGGAATCTCACTCTGTCGCCCAGGCTGGAGTGCAGTGGCGCATTCTTGGCTCACTGTGAGCTCTGCTTCCCAGGTTCACGAGAGAAAAGGCAACTCTTACGCACTGTTGGTGGGAATGTAAGTTAGTACAGCCACTATGGAAAACAGTATGAGACTTCCCAAAAAACAAAACAGAACCACCATTCGATCCAGCAATCCTACTACTGGATATTTATCAAAAAGAAAGAAAAATCAGTATATCAATGAGACACCAGCACCCTTGTGTTTATTGTGGCACTGTTCACAATAGCCAAGATATAGAATTAATCTAAGTGTTTGTTAACAGATGAAAGGATGAAGAAAGTGTGGCATATATGCACAATGGAATACTATCCTGCCATAAAAAGAATGAAATCCTGTCATTTGTAGCAACATGGATAGAAGTAGAGGTCAATATGTTAAATGAAATAAGCCAGGCACAGAAAGACAAATATCTCATATTCTCTCATATGTAGGAGTTAAAAAACAAAACCAAAACCAAAAAAAAAAAAAAAAGTGAATCTCTTGGAGACAGAGAATAGAATAGTGGTTACCAAGGGTTGAGAATGGTGGGGTGGTGGGGTTGAAGAGAGGTTGGTCAGCAAGTACAAACATCTAGTTAGAAGGAATAAGTTGTAGTGTTTGATAGCACCATAGGGTGAGTGTAGTTAACAGTAATTTATTGTACATTTCAAAGTAGCTAGAAGAGAAGATTTGAAATGTTCCCAACAGAAAGAAATGATAAATGTTTGATGCAGTGAATATCCTAAATACCCTGATTTGATAGTTACACATTGTATGCATGTATCAAAATATCACATGTACTTCATAAATATTTTAAAATATATCAATTTAAACATTTTTTAAAAATTCAAAACCTAGGATCCTCACTTCTGCACTTAGGTCCCTAACTTCTGTATCATACTGATGCTCATTATGTAATTTGAGCTTCAATAACTTTGTAAGGAAGATAATACAGACTCTTATCTGAATTTTACATTCAGGAAAGTGTCTCTTGGAGAGATTAAGTGATTTGTCTGAAATTTCACAGTCTATGAGTGGCATAGCTCGAATTAGAATCTGCTGCTTCTAATTTCAACCAGCCAGCAGTAAAGGAACAGCATGGAGAAGTGTTTTGGAGGGAGCCCTTTATTGTTAAAGGTATCAGTGTGGAAAGTCTGAAGAAGCCGGATCAGGCAGCTCAGAAAGTGGTACAGTATGTGGAGAGGACAGTGGCAAAGCAAAAATTTAGTGGCAGTCACCCACTTGTGACTTGTCTGTTAGTCAGATCTGGAAGGGCTAAGGTTTGAATCTGGACGTTGCCACTTTGTTGCTATGTGACCTTCAGCAAATCATGTCCTTACTCTAGGCCTTAGTTGTCTCCACCAAATATGAGTAACAGTTATTTTACAGAGTTATCAGTATCAAATGAGATCATGAATATAAAAGGCATAGCAGACTGCCCAGCATATCGAAAGTACTTAATAAAATTTAGTTTCTTTCCTGGTAGAGTTTATTTTTCTTTCCTTCTTTCCATAGCATTTATCTAGTCGGCAGAGTGTACAGCAAAGCACATCCCAGGTAAGTAGCTTTCCTGGGTCTTCCAGCCTTTCCTGTCAACTTTTTCTATTAAGAGATTACAACATATGAATACACCAGGAAATGACAGACACCACTGACTTCTCGACTGTGTGGTGTCTTTATCTGAGGAGCCTTGACCTCTAAACAGTCTTGGCCAGACTCTACTTCTACTGTGCAAATTTGCATAAGCACAATTAAAGCAGACTGAAACTAAAATGAATCAGTCTGGGAGAAAATAAAAATGTTATTTAGAATCATAACTATTACTGGGTAACAGTGTAAATCAAGTGCATTGGGGTCATAATGGCATTTCTTAAAAATGACTTTGAAAATGGTTTTCTGGGCCTGGCGCGGTGGCTCATGCCTGTAATCCCAGCACTTTGGGAGGCCGAGGCAGGTGGATCACCTGAAGTCAGGAGTTTGAGACCAGCCTGGCCAACATGGTGAAACCCGTCTCCACTAAAAATACAAAAATTAGCTGGGCATGGTGGTGAGTGCCTGTAATCCCAGCTACACGGGAGGCTGAGGGAGAATTGCTTGAACCCTGGAGTAAGAGGTGCAGTGAGCCGAGATCATGCTATTGCACTCCAGTCTGGGTGGCAGAGTGAGACTCTGTCTCAAAAAAAAGAAAAAAGAAAAAAGAAAAATAGAAAATGGTTTCCTGGAGAATTAAGATGTTTGTCACCTAGTGGAGATCTTTAGTTCACTTATAAGTTGGAATTACTGTCCCTATATTTCTTTCACTGTTTATTCCTCCCAGCTGCTTGCTTGCCCACCTCAACCCAAGTCTGTTGATGCAGCATCCCCTACAAGCAAAGAAAACATCTTCAGTTTCTCAAATAATCTCCTTCAGTAGTGTGAAAAGAGTTTGTAATTTAGTTTGCACCTTTTAATGATCAATATAAAAACTAAAATAAAAATCACCGGGTTTTCTTCTTCCTCATTAGGTAGATACAATGCGCCCACGTCATGGGGAAACATGTCGGATGCCAGTGCCACATCACTTCTTCCTCAGCCTGAAGAGTTTCACTTACAATACTATTGGGGAAGATACCGATGTCTTCTTTTCCTTATATGACATGAGGGAAGGCAAGCAGATCAGGTGAGAGTCACTGGAAATTCTGGTGAGGTTGTGATTCTATATTAGGATGGTATGGGTCATACGCATCTCTGACCTTCAGAGAAGACAGATGCACAGAAGAGGCAAAACAAGATAAGGTAACCTCATCTCATTAGCTAGGAGTTTTGGCCCCAATTCCCTGTGTGCCCTTAAGTCATCTAAACCATACCATGGGTGGCCGCCTTTTTTATGCCTTTTTCCACATAGAAGCTCAAAATTGAGTCTTTGCCACCACCTCACAGAGAGAAAAAGATGCATCTATTTAATACCAAGAAAAGACACAGGAGAAACATAGAACTAGGCAAATGCAGCAGAGACACACAGTTCCAGAGTGCAGGAAGCCCTGGGCCTTGGCTTGCTGCTGTGGAAGAGAGGTTTTGCAGAAAAAAGGGGCTGATGGTGTCTTGTCTGGGCAGCCCATGAAAGGAGAGCATCTTCTGGGTTTCTTTTACATTGCTTGGGAACTTCTTGTGTTAGGAGTGCTTTATGGCTTTTACTTGCTTTAGTACTTAAAATTCGAAAGCAGATTTTTCACTTTTCCAATTATACATCACATGTGGGAAAATTAGAAATGGAAGTTAAAGCAGAATTCAAAAGAAAAACAGTTAATTTGCATGCCCCACAGTGCCTCTGATCTTGACAAAAATATTAATACACTGTGCTTTACTTTGGCATAGGAATAAAATGATGCACCCATTGATCAGGACATGTGAATTTTCCTTATCACCAATGGCTCCTAGTATGTGCCCTTGGGACAGTTATTGTAGAGAAAGTAGCAGTGGTATTGATGAAAGCTAAAACTGTTGCACACAGGCAAGACTATGGGCCAGGACTGTGTGGATATAGATTCTGGCTGCTGTTCTTTTCCTACCCAGATTTTTTGTAAACTCTATTTTGTGTGTGTGTGTGTAAAAATCCTTTCTTCAAGCTAAATTTTATGAGAAAGTCCAATATATGAAACAGATAAAACTATTCCATTATTGTGGCCCGGGCGCGGTGGCTCACTACTGTAATCCCAGCACTTTGGGAGGCTGAGGAGGGTGAATCTCGAACTCAGGAGTTCGAGACCAGCCTGACCAACATAGTGAAACCCCTTCTCTAACAAAAATGCAAAAAATTAGCTGGGCGTGTTGGTGGGCTCCTGTAAGCCCAGCTATTCCAGAGGCTGAGGCAGGAGAATCGGTTCCACCCAGGAGGCGGAGGTTGCAGTGAGTTGGGATCGCGCCACTGCACTATAGCCTGACTGACAGTGCGAGACTTGGTCTCAAAAAAAAAAAAAAAAGAAAAAAGGTGGATTGCTGGCAAGATGGCCAAATAGGAACAGCTCTGGTCTGCAGCTCCCAGCAAGATCGATGCAGCAGTTGGGTGATGTCTGCATTTTCAACTGAGGTACCCAGTTCATCTCATTGGGACTGGCTGGACAGTGGATGCAGCCCATGGAGGGCAAACCGAAGCAGGGTGGGGCATCCCCTTACCCGAGAAGCGCAAGGGGTTGGGAAATTTTCTCCCCTACCCAAGAGAAGCCATGAGGGACTGAGCCTGAGGAACCGTGCACTCTGGCCCAGATACTGCGCTTGTCCCATGGTCTTTGCAACCCACAGACCAGGAGATTCCCTCTGGTGCCTAACCCACCAGAGACTTGGATTTCAGGCACAAAACTGGGTAGCCATTTGGGCAGACACCGAACTAGCTGCAGGAGTTTTTTTTCTCCATAACCCAGTGACACCTGGAATGCCAGCGAGACAGAACTGTTCACTCCGCTGGAAAGGGGTGCTGAAGCCAGGGAGCCAAGTGGTCTGGCTTAGTGGGTCCCACTCCCATAGAGCCCAGCAAACTAAGATTCACTGGCTTGAAATTCTCACTGCCAGCACAGCAGCAGACTGAGATCAACCTGGGCCACTCGAGCTTGGTGCGGCGAGGGACATCTGCCATTACTGAGGCAGTTGCCCCTCTGCGACGAAGCTTCCAGAGGAAAGAACAGGCAGCAATTTAATCCATCTTGAGTTAATTTTTGTATAAGGTGTAAGGAAGGGGTTCAGTTGCAGTTTTCTGCATATGGCCAGCCAGTTTTCCCAACACCATTTATTAAATAGGGAGTTATTTCCCCATTGCTTGTTGCGTGAGTAGGTGGTTTTATGCTCAACAGTATAAACAAAGCCACTGGGAAGTTTGAACTGGGTGGAGCCTACTGCAGCTCAGTAAGGCTGCTGTGTCCAGACTACCAGATTTCTCTTCTCTGGGCAGGGCATCTCTGAAAAAAAGGCAGCAGCCCCAGTCAGGGACTTATAGATAAAACCCCCGTCTCCCTGGGACAGAGCACCTGGTGGAAGGAGCGGCTGTGGGTGAAGCTTCAGCAGACTTAAAAGTCCCTGCCTGACGTCTCTGAAGAGCACAGCAGACCTCCTAGAACAGCGTTTGAGCTCTGCTAAGGGTCAAACTGCCTCCTCAAGTGGGTCCCTGACCCCCATGTATCCTGACTGGGAGACATCTCCCAGTAAGGGCCTATAGACACCTCATGCAAGAGAGTTCTTGCTGGCATCTGGCAGTTGCACCTCTGCGACGAACCTTCCAGAGGAAAGAACAGGCAGCAATTTAATCCATCTTGAGTTAATTTTTGTATAAGGTGTAAGGAAGGGGTTCAGTTGCAGTTTTCTGCATATGGCTAGCCAGTTTTCCCAACACCATTTATTAAATAGGGAGTCATTTCCCCATTGCTTGTTTGTGTTGTTTGTCAAAGATCAGATGGTTGTAGATGTGTGGTATTATTTCTGAGGCCTCTCTTCTGTTCCATTGGTCTATATATCTGTTTTGGTACCAGTAACATGCTGTTTTGGTTACTGTAGTCTTGTAGTATAGTTTGAAGTGAGATAGCATGATGCCTCCAGCTTTGTTCTTTTTGCTTAGGATTGTCTTGGCTATGCAGGCTCTTTTTTTGGTTCCATATGAAATTTAAAGTAGTTTTTTCTAATTCTGTGAAGAAAGTCAGTAGTAGCTTGATGGGGATGGCATTGAATCTATAAATTACTTTGGGCAGTATGGCCATTTTCATGATATTGATTCTTCTTATCCATGAGCATGGAATGTTTTTCCATTTGTTTGTGTCCTCTCTGATATTCTTGAGCAGTGGTTTGTAGTTCTCCTTGCAGAGGTCCTTCACATCCCTTGTAAGTTGTATTCCTAGGTATTTTAGTGTCTTTGTAGCAGTTGTGAATGGGAGTTCGCTCATGATTTTGCTCTCTGCTCATCTATTATTGGTGTATAGGAATGCTTGTGATGTTTGTACATTGATTTTGTATCCTAAGACTTTGCTGAAGTTACTTATCAGCTTAAGGAGATTTGGGGCTGAGACGATGGGGTTTTCTAAATTTACAATCATATCATCTGCAAACATGGACAATTTGACTTCCTCTCTTTCCTTTATTTCTTTCTCTTGCCTGACTGCCCTGGCCGGAACTTCTAATACTATGTTGAATAGGAGTGGTGAGAGAAGAGGGCATCCTTGTGCCAGTTTTCAAAGAGAATGCTTCCAGCTTTTGCCCATTCAGTATGATACTGGCTGTGGGTTTGTCATAAATAGCTCTTACTATTTTGAGATACGTTCCATCAATACCTAGTTTATTGAGAGTTTTTAGCATGAAGGGGTGTTGAATTTTATCAAAGGCCTTTTTTGCGTCTATTCAGATAATCATGTGGTTTTTGTTACTGGTTCTGTTTTTGTGATGGATTACGTTTATTGATTTGCATATGTTGAACGAGCCTTGCCCCCCAGGGATGAAGCTGACTTGATCATGGTGGATAAGCTTTTTGATGTGCTGCTGGAATTGGGTTTGCCAGTATTTTATTGAGGATTTTTGCATCAATGTTCATCAGGGATATTGGCCCAAAATTTTCTTTTTTTTTTGTTGTGTCTCTTCCAGGTTTTCGTATCAGGTTAAATGCTGGCCTTATAAAATGAGTTAGGGAGGATTCCCTCTTTTTCTGTTGTTTGGAATAGTTTCAAAAGGAATAATACCAGCTCCTCTTTGTGCCTGTGGTAGAATTCGGCTGTGAATCTCTCTGGTCCTGGGCTTATTTTGGTTGGTAGGCTACTAATTACTGCCTCCATTTTAGAACTTGTTGGTTTATTCAGGGATTTGACTTCTTTCCAATTTAGTATTGGGAGGGTGTATGTGTCCAGGAATTTATCCATTTTTTCCATATTTTTCTAGTTTATTTGCGTAGAGATGTTTATTCTCTGATGGTAGTTTATATTTTTGTGTGATGAGTGGTTATATCCCCTTTATCATTTTTTATTGTGTCTATTTCATTTTTCTCTTTTCTTCTTTATTAGTCTGGCTAACGGTCTATCTATTTTGTTGATCTTTTCAAAAAACGAACTCCTGGATTCACTGATTTTTTTTGAAGTTTTTCGTGTCTTTATCTACTTCAGTTGTGTCCTGATCTTAGTTATTTCTTATATTCTGCTAGGTTTTGAATTTGTTTGCTCTTGCTTCACCAGTTCTTTTAGTTGTGATGTTAGGGCATAGCTTTTAGATATTTCCCACTATTATTGTGTGGGAGTCTAAGTCTCTTTGTAGTTCTCTAAGAATTTGCTTTATGAATCTGGGTGCTCCTGTATTGGGTGCATATATATTTAGGATAGTTAATATATATGCACCCAATATATCAATATCAACAAGATCAGTCTTGTTGCATTGATCTCTTTACCATTATGTAATGCCCTTCTTTGTCTTTTTTGATCTTTGTTGGTTTAAAGTCTGTTTTATAAGAGACTAGGATTTCAACCCCTGCTTCTTTCTTTTCTTTTTTCTCTTTTTTCTTTTCTTTTCGCTTAGTAAATATTCCTCCATACCTTTATTTTGAGCCTATGTATGTCTTTGCATGTGAGGTGGGTCTCCTGATGGGTCTTGACTCTTTATCCAATTTACCAGTCTATGTCTTTTAATTGGGGCATTTAGCCCGTTTACATTTAAGGTTAATATTGTTATGTGTGAATTTAATCCTGTCATTATGATGCTAGCTGGTTATTTTGCCCATTCGTTGATACAGTTTCTTCATAGTGTCAATCGTCTTTATAATTTGGTATGTTTTTGCAGTGGCTGGTACTGGTTGTTCCTTTCCATATTTAGTGCTTCCTTCAGGAGCCCTTGTAAGGCAGGCCTGGTGGTGACAAAATCTCTCAGCATTTGCTTGTCTGTAAAGGATTTTATTTCTCTTTTGCTTATGAAGCTTAGTTTGGCTGGATATGAAATTCCGGGTTGAAAATTATTTTCTTTAAGAATGTTGAATGTTGGCCCGCACTCTCTCTGGCTTGTAAGGCTTCTGCAGAGAGATCTGCTGTTAGTCTGATGGGCTACCCTTCCCTGGGTAACTCAACCTTTCTCTCTGGCTGCCTTTAACATTTTTTTCTTCATTTCAACCTTGGCGAATCTGACGATTATGTGTCTTGGGGTTGCTCTTGTGTCTTGGGGTTGCTCTTCTCGAGGAGTATCTTTGTGGTGGTCTCTGTATTTCCTGAATTTGAATGTTGGCCTGTCTTACTAGGCTGGGGAAGTTCTCCTGCGTAATATCCTGAAGAGGTTTTCCAACTTCATTCCATTCTTCCCGTCACTTTCAGGTACACCAATCAAACATAGGTTTGGTCTTTTCACATAGTCCCATATTTCTTGGAGGCTTTGTTCATTCCTTTTCATTTGTTTTTTCCTCTAATCTTTTCTTCACGCTTTATTTCATTAAGTTGATCTTCAGTCTCTGATATTCTTTCCTCCACTTGATTGATTTGGCTCCTTTTTTTATTATTATACTTTAAGTTCTAGGGTACATGTGCACAATGTGCAGGTTTGTTATGTATGTATACGTGTGTCATGTTGGTGTGTTGCACCCATTTACTCATCATTTACATTAGGTATATCTTCTAATGTTATCCCTCACCTTGCTCCCCAACCCCCAATAGGCCCTGGTGCGTGATGTTCCCCTTCCTGTGTCCAAGTGTTGTCATTGTTCAGTTCCCACCTATGAGTGAGAACATGAGGTCTTTGGTTTTTCTGTCCTTGCGATTGTTTGCTCGGAATGATGGTTTCCAGCTGCATCTATGTCCCTACAAAGGACACAAACTCATCCTTTTTTATGACTGCATAGTATTCCATGGTATATATGTGCCACATTTTCTTAATCCAGTCTATCATTGATGGACATTTGGGTTGGTTCCAAGTCTTTGCTATTGGAAATAGTGCCACAGTAAACGTATGTGTGCATGTGTCCTTATAGCAGCATGATTTATAATCCTTTGGGGATATACCCAGTAATGGGATGCCTGGGTCAAATGGTATTTCTAGTTCTAGATCCTTGAGGAATCGCCACACTGTCTTCCACAGTGGTTGAACTAGTTTACAGTCCCACCAACAGTGTAAAAGTGTTCCTATTTCTCCACATCCTCTCCAGCACCTGTTGTTTCCTGACTTTTTAATGATCGCCATTCTAACTGGTGTGAGATGGTATCTCATTGTGGTTTTGATTTGCATTTCTCTGATGGCCAGTGATGATGAGCATTTTTTCATGTGTCTGTTGGCTGCATAAATGTCTTGTTTTGAGAAGTGTCTGTTCATATCCTTTGCCCACTTGTTGATGGGGATGTTTGATATTTTCTTGTAAATTTGTTTGAGTTGTTTGTCAATTCTGGATATTAGCCCTTTGTCAGATGGGTAGATTGCAAAAATTTTCTTCCATTCTGTAGGTTGCCTGTTCACTCTGATGGTAGTTTCTTTTGCTGTGCAGAAGCTCTTTAGTTAATTAGATCCCATTTGTCAATTTTGGCTTTTGTTGCCATTGCTTTTGGTGTTTTAGACATGAAGTCCTTGCCCATGTGTATGTCCTGAATGGCATTGCCTAGGTTGTCTTCTAGGGTTTTTATGATTTTAGGTCTAACATTTAAGTCTTTAATCCATCTTGAATTACTTTTTCTATAAGGTGTAAGGAAGGAATCCAGTTTCAGCTTTCTGCATGTGGCTAGCCAGTTTTCCCAGCACCATTTATTAAATAGGGAATCCTTTCCCCATTTCTTGTTTTTGTCAAGTTTGTCAAAGATCAGATGGTTGTAGATATGTGGTATTATTTCTGAGAGCTCTGTTCTGTTCCATTGGTCTGTATCTCTGTTTTGTTACCAGTACCATACTGTTTTAGTTACTGTAGCCTTGTAGTACAGTTTGAAGTCAGGTAGCATGATGCCTCCAGCTTTGTTCTTTTTGCTTAGGATTTTCTTGGCAATGCAGGCTCTTTTTTGGTTCCATATGAACTTTAAAGTAGTTTTTTTCCAATTCCGTGAAGAAAGTCATTGGTGGCTTGATGGGGATGGCATTGAATCTATAAATTACCTGGGGCAGTATGGCCATTTTCACAATATGGATTCTTCCTATCCGTGAGCATGGAATGTTCTTCCATTTGTTTGTGCCCTCTTTTATGTCGTTGAGTAGTGGTTTGTAGTTCTCCTTGAAGAGTTCCTTCACATCCCTTGTAAGTTGGATTCCTGGGTATTTTATTCTCTTTGAAGCTATTGTGAATGGGAGTTCACTCATGATTTGGCTCTCTGTTTGCCTGTTATTGGTGTATAAGAATGCTTGTGATTTTTGCACATTGATTTTGTATCCTGAGACTTTGCTGAAGTTGCTTATCAGCTTAAGGAGATTTTGGGCTGAGATGATGGGATTTTCTAAATATACAATCATGTCATCTTGTATGCTTCACGAAGTTCTTGTGCTGTGTTTTTCTGCTCCATCGGGTCATTTATGTTCTTCCTCTAAGCTGGTTATTGTAGCCAGCAATTCCTGTAACCTTTTTTCAAGATTCTTAGCTTCCTTGCATTGGGTTAGAACATGCTCCTTTAGCTTGGAGGAGTTTGTTATTACCCACCTTCGGAAGTCTACTTCTGTCAGTTCACCTAACTCATTGTCTGTCCAGTTTTGTTGCCTTGCTGGCGAGGAGTTGTGATCCTTTGGAGGAGAAGAGGTGTAGAGGTGTTCTGGTTTTTGGAATTTTCAGCCTTTTTGCACTGGTTTTTCCTCATCTTCTTGGATTTATCCACCTTTGGTCTTTGCTGTTCGTGACCTTCAGATGGAGTTTATGTCTGGTCATCCTTTTTGTTGATCTTGGTACTATTTCTTTCTGTTTGTTAGTTTTCCTTCTAACAGGCTCCTCTGCTGCAGGTCTTCTGGAGTTTGCAGGAGGTCCTCTCTAGACCCTGTTTGCCTGGGTATCACCAGCGGAAGCTGCAGAACAGCAGTGTTCCTTCTTCTGGAAGCTTTGTCCAAGAGGGGCACCTGCCAGATGCCAGCCAGAGCCTCCTTTATGAGGTGTCTGTTGACCCCTGCTGGGAGATGTCTCCCAGTAAGGAGGCACAGGGGTCAGGGATCCACTTGAAGAGACAGTCTGTCCCTTAGCAGAGTTCAAGCCCTGTGCTTGGAGATCCATTGCTCTCTTCAGATTCACAGACAGGAGCATTTAAGTGCCCACAGCCGCCCCTTCCCCCAGGTGCTCTGTCCCAGGAAGATGGGAGTTTGTTCTGTAAGCCCCTGAGTGGGGCTGCTAAGTTTCTTTCAGAGATGCCCTTCCCAGCGTGGAGGAATCTAGAGAGGCAGTCTGGCTACAGAGGCTTTGCCGAGCTGCAGTGGGCTCCACCCAGTTTGAACTTCCAGGTGGCTTTCTTCACATTGTGAGGGGAAAACCACCTACTGAAGCCTCAGTAATGGTGGCTGGCCCTCCCCTTACTAAGCTCGAGCATCCCAGGTTGAATTCAGAGTGCTGTGCTGGCAGCAAGAATTTCAAGTCTGTGAATCTTAGCCTCCTGGGTGGGCTCCATGGCCGTGGGATCTGCTGAGCTAGACCACTTGGCTCCCTGGCTCCCCCTTTCCAGGGGAGTTAACAGTTCTGTCTCACTGGCGTTCCAGGCACTACTGGGGTACAAAAAAAACCTCCTGCAGCTAGCTCGGTATCTGCCCAAACGGCTGCCTAGTTTTGTGCTTGAAATCCAGGGCCCTGGTGGTGTAGGCACCTGAGGGAATCTCCTGGTCTGTGGATTGAGAAGACTGTGGGGAAAGCATAGTAAGAGCGCACTGTCCTTTATGGCACAGTCCCTCACGGCTTTCCTTGGCTAGGGGAGGGAGTTCCCTGACCCCTTGCACTTCCCTGGTGAGCCAACGCCCCACCCTGCTTCAGCTTACCCTCCATGGGCTGTACCCACTGTCTAACCAGCCCCAGTGAGATGAGCTGGGTACCTCAATTGGAAATGCAGAAAAACCTGCCTTCTGCGTTGATCTTGCTAGGAGCTACAGACCAGATCTGTTCCTATTTGGCCATCTTGCCAGCCACCGATTGGAGTTTTGCTCTTTCACCCACGCTGGAGTGCAGTGACGCGATCTCGGCTCACTGCAACCTCCGCCTTCTGGTTTCAAGGTATTCTCCTGCCTCAGCCTCCTGAGTAGCTGGGATTACAGGTGCCCACGACCACACCCAGCTAATTTTTGTGTTTTTATTAGAGATGGGGTTTCACCATGTTTGCCAGGCTAATCTTGAACTCCTGGCCTTATTATCTGCCTGCCTCAGCCTCCCAGAATGTTGGGATTACAGGTGTGAGCCACCGTGCCTGACCCAAAGTCCCATTCTTATTCTCTTGGAGTTTTTTCAGCATTCAAGATACCCTTGCATAAAATAAACTTTTTGTTGAAAATCAGCTGCTTCTATAATTGAAATAGAGGGCTGTCCCTGAGAGTCAAGCATTCCACCTAAATGAGATAATCTGCGTCTGTGAAAATTTTAGGGGACCCTGAAGATAAATTTTATTTTAAAATGATGGGTGAGCACTTTTTTATTAAAGCAAACAGTTTTGTTTCCGTCTGCAAAAGAGGTAATGTATGTAATGCAGCTGGAGCTTATCCGTAGGATTTAGGCAGTCTACTAACAGACCTGCAATTTAGTCTTGGTCCTTAGACCCTAGGCCCCATGGTACAGTCTAGCCTGTCTTAACTTGGTCCAGGACATAGACTCCAGCTCACTAACCAACATTTTCACAAGGATTTTCTGTGAGTTCTAGCAGAAATAAGAGAGGAGCTGGTACCTTGTCTCTGGTAACTGTTAACATCACTTTCTTTTTCTGCCCTGCTCTCTGGTCTGTCATTGTCAGTATACGTATCTTCCCTAAAAATTACAAGGGTCTAGAGAGATTAATAGTGTTCTCTCTTTCTCTTTCTCACACAACCACAAAGAAAGCTAATGATTTCTGTGCCCTTTGGATGAGGAGGCCAACAAATGGATGTTTAAGTGAAACTTTATAATCCTGTTGCCCTGCTAAGTTTTTCATTAATATATTTTGTTACATAACTCAAAACTGAAAATATAGAGAGAATGAATTCAAATAGGGTTTAAAGCTAAGTATATTTCATACTAGTGGTCAGGCTGTCTTGACATGCTTCTACATATATGCCCAACACATCAGCTCTTACTCAGAAGCATTAAAGTGAAAGTCTTTTGAGAGATAGACATGGTGAAACTTTTACTTTAGATATATACTTTGGCCTATGGTTAAACCTGCCTTTTTCATCTGAAAATAAGATCAGAAACTGCTGTTCTATATATGCCATCCCTCATTATGTTCTGAGTCTAGCTGTTAGGCTGCGAAAAATTTTTAACGTATCGTCCTACAGAGTCTAGTTAGAAACAGTGAAAGAAATGATCAGTTTCTTTAGAAAGTTTCACATTGTTTACAAGAAATTTGACTTCTTCTCTGCCTAAAACATAATACGTAGGACAAAGTAGAGCAGAATGACTGATGCTTTTCACATATAAAAAGAAATCCTCTGTCAGGAGAGGAATATGGAGAATTAAGTGAGATCAGAGGTAGAAGTTACAGTGTTTGGTAAAGTCATTTATGCACCAAATGTTTATTTTTACACCTGCTATGTGCTTGTGCTGTTATAGGCTCTAGTAATATGGCAGTGGATAAAACACACAAAAATCCATGTTCTCATGAAGCTTACATAATAGGAAGAGACAGTAAATAAAAATAAGTAAATTGTATCATATTTGAAGGGATAAGTGTTATGGGATAGAAAAAGTAAAGTATAAGGGAGATTTGCTATGCTAAATAAGATTGTCAGGGTAGGTACACCTACCATGCGCTACCTTCCAGGGAAGAGACTTAATTTCTCCCATCCTCTCATCCTTTGATCTCTAAATGATTTCTAAATTAATGAGGTGGAGCTAAGGGATCAAATTACTGGCAGCCATGTCATCCTTAGTTACTTAAGGATAAATAAACTAGATAGAAAGTCTTTGCAGTGACCAGATGACAGACGATGGTGGCTTGGATTCTGGCTATCTTCTAAAGGTAGAACTGTGCTTATTTTATTTCTGGTATGGTGGAGTAAGTCCCTGACAGTCTGACCCTCCTACAATTAACACTGGGCAAAATCCAAAAACTACCTGACAGTGCTGCCGAATGAGTAAAGCAGGCAGATATTGTAAGGCAGTAAAAAGTTGGAGAAAAAGACCAACATGAGGTGAATTTTCTGTTTTTGTGGTTTTGATCTGAAAGTGAGCTGTACTCCTAGCATAGTATAGAGTGTCTAAAACTCCATTAGAAAGCCTGCCATATTTTTAGCCTAAGGAACCAAGAGATGGAACCTGGGGCAAGTATGGCCACTAGAGGGAGTTCTGGAGAGAAGAGAGCAGGAAATGGGAATCTCAGATTCTGTATATGAGCTCTGCCCATGTCACTGGCTCACCTCTGAACCATGCATATCCAAGGCAGATGCAAAGCAGCTGGCAACTAAGGCTAAAAAAAGACTGTTACAGAGCCTGCTATGAGCTGGTAACATTTATCAATTGAACAAATGACTTGTTATAAACTCTCAAGATGGAGTTCCAGCATTAAATCTATAGTTGCAAAAAAGGCTTCGTGTAGAATCCAGCTGAATTCGGATTAAGGCATTCTAGGCTTTTTCCCATTTCTACTCCTGCCTCAAAGCCAGGCTCACAGAAAAGGTGATTTAAACAGACAGTCACTTCCCCTCCGATCCCAGCATCCACTTGGCTAAACCTCAAATTTACAAAGTACCACTAAAGCTTTTCCAGAGTTGGAGATAAAGGAAAATATGAAGGAATCAAAGAAAATACAAGATTGAAGTTTGCTACCTTTCTTGCACTTATTTTAAAAAGTTTTGTTGTCGTTAAAATATATTTAGCTGGGGAAATTTTAACTAATTTGTGTTTATCTGAAAACACGGTACTTGGAGAAACAACTCAATTGTAAGGCCTGTGGCTGGTGTCTTTGGAGTAACAATCATTGAGGGTCTCTGAGGCTTGATTCCCTGACACAGACTTCTAGTGACTGGAGGTGTTTCTGTCAGAGCCAGAGCATTTATTCATAAACTGGGGATTATTTTCTCTTCTTTTACATTTACAAAGCAATGTAAAATATCTGCCTGGCTGTAGATCAGGATTTATTAAAGATCATCTCAAGACAGAGCAAGATTTTAAAAACTGGATATTTTAATCTTCACATGGAAGTGAAGAACACAAGGTACTGGATCCTGTAAGCAAATCAATCAGTATATCAGGATTTGTATTTTGAGGAATGTGCTAAATGGTGTTTAAAAACAAAGTCTGGATCAGTATATCAGGATTTATATTTTGAGGAATGTGCTAAATGATGTTTAAAAACAAAGTCTGGAGACTCATGAGAGAGAATGGAAAATTGAGTGACATATATGTACACTTGCTGTCCATGGAGTAAGCTGTGTGGCTGTTGTTAGGGTAACTAGAAATCAGCTGCAAAAGAACAGAAGAAATAGTGTTGTAGAAATAGCACAAACAAAAGGAAGCCCTGAGACTAGATGACTCCTTTGCAATGCATGGGAACCAGGAGTCCAATAATTATGACTCATTAGAAAAAGTTAAACGGTATGAGAGAAAAATAGAAAATTTAGAATTTCACATACAAAATATATACAATTATGAATTTTTAAAAATCAGTTCTTGGTTAGAAAAGAGAATATTTTGTCTATGTGTAAACTTTTAATGGCATCTAAAGATATGGCTGCTGGTTTCTGAGAAGGAATGCTCCAAATATCTTTCCCTCTGAGCACGTTTAGAACAGAGACTCCCTTGGAAATAGATTCTGCCAGTTGTTTATCTTGAACTCAATTATCATTAAAACTACTATTCCCCTCCCACTGCAGGAAAGCCACAATACCCTTTATATATGGACTCTTCAAATCAAAACTGTAGAACTCTTTATTGAATGTCTACCTGATTGTTGCTATTAAGTTTTGAACCTAAATATATAAAAAGATATCTTTTTCTTTCAACGGCCTTTAATGGAAAATATAAATATGTCAGCACCCCAAGACATAGAATGGAGAGAGGTATATAGCAGATGCACTAAATCAATGATGGTACAGGCCCAAGAGCTGGAGCCTGTGCTACAGTGAGACTACAGAGCAAAGTAGGTGACATGCTCACGCAGAAAAGAGGGAATAGAACAGAAGAGATAAATTCTAGCATCTCAGAAAGTGAAAGCAAAGCTAGTATATAAATGGCACAGGAAAACGAGTCTTATTGTCATCCTGTTTATTAGACAAAAATAATTTTACCTTTCTTGATTATCTACATTCACCAAACTTAGCTCTGAATTACTTTCTGCCATTTCTAATAAATTTACCCTCAAAAAATTGATGAGCTACTCCCAAGATACTTAAGCCATGTGCAACAGTCTCATAGAAGGTTCAAAACAATTCTCCAAATGCTTAAAGCAGGTTGACTGTATTTAGTGCCTACAGTGTTCCAGGTCCTATTCTAAGTCCCAGATATCAGTGAAAATCAGTAAAATACCTCTGCCTTCAAGGACTTAATATAAATCTATTGCCTTATGTATACAAAGGAAGGATACATTTCTTTGGCCAAGTTGGACTCTGTGAGCTTCCTGAGCTATGTTTGTGCTCAAGGAGAAAAAAAAACTGGGAGGATATTCACTTATCCAACTACGCAATGGAATGAGCCCTCTTCTCATGTCCTGGGGATATACTAGGGAGCTAGACAGCAATATTTCTACCCATCATGGGGGATGAGGGAGAAGCAGACAAAAAACAGGGTAAGTGGAATATGTAATGTGTTCAATTGTTTATATATAGATATTGTATGTAGAAAAATAAAGCAGAGAAGGGAGCTAGAACATGGAATAGGGGAAATTTTTGATAGGATAAATGAGGAGGGAGGTTTACTCAGAGGATGACAATTGAGTAAAGACTTAAAAGAATTGGGGCAACAGTCAGGTGAATATTTTGGAAAAGAAGTTTCCATGTACAGGGAATCAGAGCAAGTTCAGAAGCTCTCAGGCAGAAGCATGAGCTTGAGGACAGCAAGGAGACCAGTGTCATTGGAACAAAGTGAGCAAGGACTTAGGACAAAGTAGACCATGAAGTCAGAGAAACAAATATCGCCTTGGCGAGGGACTAGTAGAGAACTGTAGGGTTCTGAAGGCCATTGTAAATGCTTTGGATTTTACTCTAAGTGAAATGGGGACCATTGAAGTTTCTGAGAAGAGGGACATGTTCTGACTTGGGTTTTAACCTGTTCACTGTAGTAGCCATATTGACAGTGGATTGTGGGAAGTGCAGGCAAAAACAAGGAGTCCAATTGGGAGACTAATATAATCATAGCTGGAGAGATTGGGTTTGGACCAGTGGCGGCAGTAAAATGGCTTTTATGTGGAAATTTTAACAGTGTTCATGATTGCCTCTGAGTGAACAATTTTAGTAGGATTGTGGACAATTACAGCTTTCTGCTTTTGCTTTTAAGTAGTTTCTAGATTTACTGTAGTAAACATTTATAATCTGAGAAAAATATATTAACAACAATGAAGAGTTGCTCAGGGTATTGTCAGAATGTCTAGGAGGATTTCCCATTCCTTTTTTAATTTTTAAAATGTTTTTAATATTTTTGAGACAGGGTCTTGCTCCGTCTCCCAGGCTGGAGTGCAGTGGTGGAATCACAGCTCACTGAAGCCTTAACCTCCTAGGCTCAAGTGATCCTCTAACCCCAGCCTCCTGAGTAGCTGGGACTACAGGTGCACACCACCACACCTAGCTAATGAGAATTTCCCATTTCTTCCTGAGGGTTAGGAAAAGTTTTCTGGGAGAGAGAGTGGGAAAGCATGAGTACTCCTACTAATCTTGGCACTGAGGGGCAGAAGGTATTCCAAGCAAAGAAGAGAGTGTGAGTAAAGACTTGGGAAATAAGCAGTGGCAGGAAGCACCACAAGCATTTGATGTTGTTATAGTATGAATGGTGAAATCAGAGATGAGGGAAAAGAGTCTTCTGTGCCAACTAAGGGTCTTGGGCCTTATTTATAAAGAAGATGATAAAGAACATGATTGAATTTTAAGGAGGGGCCTGGCATAGTCATCTTTAAATATCAAATCATCCCTCCGATGGTGAGGATCTCATAGCACACAGATAATGTGCAGAGGTTAGGTCTGAAGTTTAAGTAGTTTCTAACAAAGTTAAGCATATGCCTACTCTGTTTCAGCAGTTCTACTCCTAGGATAGATATCCAAGAGAAACAAAGCATGTGCCCATAAAAAAGACTTAAACAAGAATGTTCACTGAAGCTTTGTTCATCGTAGCCAAAAATTGGAAACAAATCACGTATCAACAGGAAAATTGATAAATAATCGTATCTATATACATACATTGTATCTATATATAATGGAATATTACTCAGCAATAAAGAATGAAGTATTCATACAGCAACATGAATGAATCTTGAAAGCATTATGTTGTGTGAAGGAAGCCAGGCACAGACTCCTGCTCCAAGATGGCCGACTAGACGGAGCCAGAAGAACATTTCCAACTGAGAGATCCAGACATTGAGAAGATGGTTGCACTCCTAGCAGATCTTCAGAGGGAAGGCATTGCAAGCAAATGGAGGGAAGCCATTGAGGCTGGATTGAAGGGGGAAGAAGCTGGGAATTCTGCATGGGGCTACCATGCACCAGGATTCATTCCTGACCTTCAACAACTCCTGCATAGGGGGTGAGTTGAACAGACAAGAAACTATCTGCTCTTGCCACAGGCCCCAGGAATCCTGGCAGGAAGAGATCCCTCAACCACCACAGACACTTACATTGACAGGGAAAGCTGCTTAGAGAAGTAGTAGGGGCAGAACTCTGGCCAGGATGGAGCCCAGAGGGTTTGATGTGGGAGCATGGGTAGTGGAGCGTGGCCAGAGATGCCCCTCCTGCTAGGCTTCACTTGCTCCAATAGGAGACTTTAGCCCCTAGGGGAACTGTCTGACCTGAACTCTGCAAGGTGATCTGGCCCACGAGATAGGGCCGGCGGGTCAGACCTGAGCACCCCTCAGTTGGCTAGCCTCTCCCAGGGCCCCAGCCTGGCTGTGCCTGCATCAGTGCAGCCTTCAGGTAATTTGTGGGTACCCATGTCGTAGCTCCTTCACTGGCGGACCACACTTGACTGGCAGAGAGCTCCAGCACAGCAGCTCCCACTGACAGGCTCCAGCCCACCCACACCCTTCCGCCACTGCAGCCTCCCCATGCCACTTTGCCTGCAGATGCAGACACTTGACCACGGCCACTCTCCATATCACTTTGCAGGCATGTGTGTGTGCATGCACCCTGCCATACCACACCTGCCTACATGAGTGTACCTCGCCCTTGCCCCCCCTTGCCACACCGCCATTGTTTTCAGAATGTTAGTGGGCTCCTTCCCCCACCAGTGCCTTGCCCCTGCACCAGGGGTGCTGGCACAAAACTAGGCATGGAAAACAGTGGACTTGCCCCTAGCCCTGAGCAGCCACTGCTGCCAGCGTCAGTGCATACAGTGGATACACACAGTCCTGTTCCCACCAGTGTGCCGCCCCCGTGCTAACACCACCATTGTGCAAATGTGAGCATAGTCACTAGTAGGAGGGGTTGCCCCCCCCAGCCATACTTCAAATGCCTGAATGGAGGTTGGCACCTCAGTACCCACTAGCACCCTGCTCCAGTGTGCTCCCTGCTGCATTGCTGCTGCCATTGGCACATGAAAACAAGGACAGATTCCGCTGCCACTACCATATGAAGTACTTTGACTCACCCAACAGTGTTGTGACCAGCAGTCCCAGAACACCTTGGCCCCTCCAGTGCAGCAGGTTCCTAACCTCAAGCCAGATTTCAAAGCCAAGCCCGATATCAGTTTCCAGAGTGAAACCAAACAATATGGAAGTCCTGAGCTGAGCCTTGGTCTCCTAAAAGCTTCCAGTAATGAAGCTAGTTGACTGAACCCACCTTATATCACAGTCAAACCCCAAGGTCATTAAGTAGTATAAAAGGGAAAAAAAAACGAAAACCCATCCAAAGGATAGCAACTTCAAATAGTGAAGGAATATTAGCCCACAAAGATGAGAAAGAACCAGTGCAAGAACTCTTGACAACTCAGAAAGCCAGAGAGTGTCTTCTTTCCTCCAAACAACTGCAACAGTTCTCCAACAGGGGTTCTTAACTGGGCTGAGATGGCTGAAATGACAGAAATAGAATTCAGAATATGAATAGGAATGAAGATCATTGAGATTCAGAAGAACATTGAAACATAATCTAAGAAAGCTATGAATCAAAATAATACAATACTGGATAGCCAGTGTAGAAAAGAACATAACCAATCTGATACAGCTGAAAAACACTCTAGAAGTAGTATTAACAGCAGAATAGACCAAGCTGGGGAAAGAATCTCAGAGCTTGAAGACTGGCTTTCTGAAATAAGACAAGAATAAAGCAAAAAGAATGAAAAGGAATAAACAAAACTTCCAATAAATATAGGATTATCAAGAGACTGAATCTATAACTCACTGGCATCCCTGATGGGGATGGGGAAAATGGAAGGAACTTGGAAAACATATTTCATGATATCGTCCATGAGAACTTCCCAACCTAGCTAGAGGGGCTAACATTCAAATTCAGGAAATGCAGAAAACTCCCACAAAATACTTCGCAAGAGGATCATCCCCTATACACATAAGTCATCATATTCTTCAAGTTTGAAATGAAAGAAAAAATATTACAGGCAAGGTAGAGAGAAAGGATAGCTCACCTACAAGGGGAAACCCATCAAACGAATAGTGGACCTCTCAACAGAAATCCTACAAGCCAGCAGAGATTGAGGGCCAATATTCAACATTCTTTTTCTTTCTCTCTCTCTCTCTTTTTTTTTTTTTTTTTTTTTTGAGACGGAGTCTTGCTTTGTCTGGAGTGCAGGAGGCTGGAGTGCAGTGGCGTGATCTTGGCTCACTGCAACCTCCGCCTCCTGGGTTCAAGCAATTCTCCTCCCTCAGCCTCCCAAGTAGCTGGGATTACAGGCACATGCCTGGCTAATTTTATATTTTTAGTAGAGACAGGATTTTGCCTTGTTGGCCAGGCTGTTATCATCATTCTTAAAGAAAAGAAATCCCAACAGAGAATTTCTTATCTGGCCAAACTAAGCTTCATAAGGAAAGGGGAAAGAAGATCCTTGTCAGGCAAGCAAATGCTGAGGAAATTAGTTACCCCCAGACCTGCTTTATAAGAGCTTCTAAAATAAGCACTAAGTATGGAAAGGAAAGACCATTGCCAACCACCACAAACACACACTTAGGTACACAGACCAGTGACACTATAAAGCAGCCACACAAGTTGGCAAATTAACAGCTTAAACAAATAAACATGAATATAGGATAAAAGTTACACATTCAATACTAACTTTGAATGTAAATGGGCAAAATGCCCCAATTAAAAGGCACAGAGTAACAAAGTGGATAAAGAAGCAAGACCCAGTGGTATGCTCTCTTCAAGAGACCCATCTCACATTCATTGATACCCATAGGCTGAAAATAAAGGGATGGAGAAAAATCTACCAAGGAAATGGAAAACAGAAAAAAGCAGGGATTGCAATCCTGATTTCAGACAAAGCAGATTTCGCACCAACAAAGATAAAAAAGATGAGCGTTATGTTGGTAAAGGGTTTAATTCAGCAAGAAGACCTAACTATCTTAAATATATATGCACTCAACACAGGAGCAGTCAAATTCATAAAGCAAATTCTTTTTTTTTTTTTTTTTTTTTTGAGACGGAGTCTCGCTCTGTCGGTCAGGCTGGAGCGCAGTGGCCGGATCTCAACTCACTGCAAGCTCCGCCTCCCGGGTTTATGCCATTCTCCTGTCTCAGCCTCCCGAGTAGCTGGGACTACAGGCGCCCGCCACCTCGCCCGGCTAGTTTTCTGTATTTTTTAGTAGAGACGGGGTTTCACCGTGTTAGCCAGGATGGTCTCGATCTCCTGACCTCATGATCCGCCCGTCTCGGCCTCCCAAAGTGCTGGGATTACAGGCTTGAGCCACCACGCCCGGCCTCATAAAACAAATTCTTAAGAGACCTTCAAAGAAACTTAAGACTCCCACACAGTAACAGTGGGAGACTTCAACACCCCACTTACAGTATTAGATCATCAGGGCAGAAAATTAATGAAGATATGCAGGACCTGAACTCAACACTGGACCAAATGGATCTGATAGACATCTATAAAACTCTTCACTCCAAAAAAACAAAATACGTTCTTATCTACACATGGCACATACCCTAAAATTAACTATGCCATTAGATGTAAGACAATCATCAGCAAATGCAAAGCAAGCAAAGTCACACCAACCACTGTCTCAAACCACAGAGCAATAAAAATAGAATTCAAGAAGAAGAAAATCTCTCAAAATCACGCAATTATAGGGAAATTGGACAACTTGCTTCTGAATGACTTTTGGGTAAATAATGAAATTAAGGTGGAAATCAAGTTCTTTGAAACAAATGAGAACAAAGATACAACATATGAGAATCTCTGAAACACAGCTTGAATGTAAATGGGCAAAATGCCCCAATTAAAAGGCACAGAGTAACAAGGTGGATAAAGAAGCAAGACCCAGTGGTATGCTGTCTTCAAGAGACCCATCTCACATTCATTGATACCCATAGGCTAAAAACAAAGGGATGGAGAAAAATCTACCAAGTAAATGGAAAACAAAAAAGCAGGGATTGCAATCCTGATTTCAGACGAAACAGATTTCACACCAACAAAAATTAAAAAGATGAGCATTATATAATGGTAAATGTCTGAAATGTCATTCCAGATTGTGTGTTTTTGAATCTCCTTTTCTCTCTCTCTTTTTTTTTTCTTTGAGATAGAGTTCACTCTATCACCCAGGCTTGAGTGCAGTGGTATGATCTTGGCTTCCTGTAACCTCTACCTCTCATATTCAAGCAGTCCTCCCACTTCAGCCTCACAAGTAGCTGGGACTACAGGTGTGTGCCACCACCACCACCACCACCACCACCACCAACAGAAACTTCAGGCCATTATCCTTGATGAACATTGATGCAGAAATCCTCAACAAAATACTAGCAAACTGAATCCAACGGCACACCAAAAAATGTATCCACCATGATCAAGTAGGCTTTATCTCTGATTTGCAAGGTTGATTCAACATACTGAGATCAATAAATGTGATTCAACACATAAATAGAACTAAAGATAAAAACCCCATGATTATCTCAATAGATGTAGAAAAGGCTTTCAATAAAATTCAACATTTCTTCATGTTAAAAACTCTCAAATGAACTAGATATTGAAGGAACATACCTCAAAATAAGAAGAGCCATCTATGACAAACCCACAGCCAACCTCATACTGAATGGACAAAAGTTGGAAGCATTCCACTTGAAAACTGGCACAAAGATGTCCTCTCTAACCATTCATATTGAACAGAGCATTGGAAACCTGACCAGAGCAGTTAGGAAAAAGAAAGAATTAAAGGGCCTATACATAGGAAGAGAAGAAGTCAGTCTATCTCTGTTTTCAAATGACATGTTCTATACCTAGAAAACCCCATAATCCTGGCCCCAAGCTCCTTAAGCTGATAAACAGCTTGAGCAAAGTTTCAGAATACAAAATCAGTGTACAAAAATCACTAGCATTCCTATACCTAACAACAGCTAAGCTGAGAGCCAAGTCAGTAAGGTAGTCCCATTCACAATTGCCACACACAAAAAAATAAAGTATGTAGAAATACAGCTAATTAGGGAGGTGAGAGATCTCTACAATGAGAATTACAAAACACTGTTCAGAGAAATCAGAGATGACACAAACAAATGGAAAAACATTCCATGCTCATGGATAGGAAGAATCAGTATTGTTAGAATAGCCAAGGCGATCTTAAGCAAGATGGACAAAGCAGGAGACATCATGCTACTCTACTTTGTTCTTTTAAATATACTACAAGGCTGCAGTAACCAAAACAGCATAGTACTGGTACAAAAACAGACACATAGACCAATGGAACAGAATAGAGAGACCAGAAATAAGGCTATACACCTACAACTATCTGTTCTTTGACAAAGCTGATAAAAATAAGCAATGGGGAAATGACTCTCTATTCAAGAAATGGTGCTGGGATACCTGCTTAGTCATATGCAGAAGATTGAAACTGAACTCCTTCCTTATACCATATGTAAAAATCAACTCAAGATGGATTAGAGACTTAAATATAGCCTGGGAGACCAATGGAGACCCGCAATACCATTGTGGACGTGGGAATGGGCAAAGATTTCATGATGAAAACAGCAAAAGCAATTGCAACAAAAGCAAAAGTTGACAAATGGAATCTGTTTAAACTAAAGAGCTTCCACATGGGAAAAGAAACTGTCAACAGAGTAAACAGACAACTTACAGAATAGGGTAAAATTTTTGCAGTCTGTGCACCCGACAAAGGTCTAATATCCATCATCTATAAGAAACTTAACATATTTATAAGAAAAAAACAACTTCATTATAAAGTAGGCAAAGGACATGTACAGTCACTTTTCAAAAGAAGACATACATGTGACTAAGAAGCATATGAAAAATTCAGCATCACTGATCATTAGAGAAATACAAGTCAAAACCATAATGAGATACCATCTCACACCAGTCAGAATGGCTACTATTGAAAAGTAAAATATAATAATAATAATAGATGCTGGTGAGGTTGCGGAGAAAAGGGAACACTTATACGCTGTTGGTGGGAGTGTGAATTAGTTCAACCATTGTGGAAAGTAGTGTGGCAATTCCTCAAATACCTAAAAACAGAACTAGCATTTGACTCGGCAATCCCATTACTGGGTAAATACCCAGAGGAATATAAATCATTCTGTTATAAAGACACATGCATGCATATATTCATTGTAGCACTAATACATTTTTTGGAAAAAAAAAAGAATAGAGATTATAAGTAAGTAAAAAAGGAAGCCAGACTCAAAAGGATACGTACTGAGTGATTTTGTTTATGTAAAGTTCAAGAATAGGCAAACCTGAACTATAGTCATGGTTGGTAGTATTCACTAGAAAGATCACAATGGAATCTTTTAGATGGTGGAATTAATTCTGCATCATGATCTGCCATGGTGGTTCCCTAAGCAAAAATTCATCAAGTTGTATACTTAGATTTGTGCCTATTACCATATGTAAACTGTGCTTTGGTACATTTAGAGAGCAAAAGAGAGATGGCATAGTTTGCAACCTGGGTAGTGGAAGTGACAATAAAGATAAAAGGACACATTCAAGAGACTTGTTTTTAGAGATATGTGAAGTGGGAGGGGCGACTGTTGAGTGTATGTAGAAGCCATTAGCCACAGGAGGGTATGCAAAAGGAGTGGACAGGTTTTGAACCAGGAGTTCTTAATGTTAAATGCACATACAATTAAAGTTTTTTATATTCTGGCCACTCTACAGATTAATTAAATGAGGATTTATCAGATGATTTCAACGTGTAGGAAAGGCAAAGAACTAGTGCTTGTGACAGCTGAGCTCAAGGACTCTGTTGGATTTTGGGTAGAGCTGCTGCACCTAAAAGGTATTAAGAGGGTATTATAAGTAATTCATTACTAATACAGTGCTGATTTGAAAAGCATTTACTTTTTACAAATTTGAGTGGATTTGAGATTATAATATTCTTCTTGTTTATTTATTCAAAACACATTGTATGCCACCATGTATAAGATACTGTTCCAGATGCTGAGGATTCAGCATAAAACAAGACAGAAAAAATCCCCTTATTTTTGTAGTTTATGTTCCAGAGGGGGAGATAGACAATAAATAAATATATATTATAAAACTGGCATTGGGTAAATTCTTTGAAGAAAATGAAGCAATGAGAATCACAGAAATAGGGCATGGCACTTTTTAAAGTAGGGCGGTTAGGCATGACCTCTCTAAAGAGGTAGCGCTGACTCTGCAGGTTATTAAAACACTGAACATTTCAGGACTCCAGTGACTGACCCCACAACAATTCCCCTTCAGTTGCAAAACTCTAGGCTTCCTCAGCCATTGACCTCTAAAAGACCCCACTAATCCACTGGTGTTGCCCCCCACATACTATTGCTAGATGCTGTAACATCACTGAAACGCTGAAGCTTCTTGAACATTAATCCACATACCAGTAACACTAATCCACCCTGACTCCAGAGCTGCTGACAACTTCCCTTGGTCTATAAATCAGACAGACTCCCAGTCATAAGGCACTGAGACACTGCAGGACCCCAGATAAATCACTGGACTGACATAAATGTCTCCATCAGTGATCTAATATACCTGTTAATCCCTCATACCCCAACACTGATACTCAGAATTTTCCTCTATTCTGCAGTGCCCAGTGGTTCAACAAATCTTTTGTCATTAGAGGTCTTTCAAACCTAGCTATTTGAAGTTTGATTCAAAGACAAATAGCATCAGTAAAACTTGAGAGTTTGTTATAAATTGATAGTCACAGCCTGTAATCTCAGCACTTTTGGAGGCTGAGGAGGGAGGATCACTTGAAACCAGGAGTTTGAGATCAGCCTGGGCAACAAGCAAGATGCCATCTCTACAAAAAAAATAAGAATTAGCCAGACATGGTGGTGCATGCTTGTAGTCCCAGGTACTTGGGAAGCTGAGGTGGGAGGATCACTTGAGCCCAGGAGGTCAAGGTTGTAGTGAGCCATGATTGCATCACTGCATTCAAGTCTGGGCAACAGAGCAAGACCCTGTCTCATAAAAAAAATTAAAAAAAAAAAAAACAATGTCTGAACGATTGGAATGTTAGATATGTAGAAAGAGGTCTAGGCCAGAGATTTAGATAATAGCACTCAATGATTGTTGACATCAGAACAATGTGCCACATAACCAAGGGGGAATATTTTAGATAAAGAATTGGATGAAGAAAGAACTGAGGAAGGAAAAGGAAGAAGACCTAGCTAATTGGACTGTAAAGGAGCGGTCAGACAGGAGAATCAATAGAAGCCAACAAAGGAAACGTTTCAAGAGTAGAGAGAGGATGAGGCAGGGAAGCTTCCTGTGGCCAACATTATTTCACACCAACATCAATGCCAGAGACTGCAAAGCAGTGACACAGTGATAGGATTGGATATGGAGGCCATCAGTGGAGATTTTAGTTTAAATAAAGTGTTTTAAATTTTTGGATAAGTAGAAACCTAACCAAAGTTGGCTGAGGAATGAAAGAGCAGTGTAGGAATATACAGGCAGAAATGAGGATAACTCTGTAGAAGTTTGGTGGAAAACAAAATGGACAGGGTTAGGGAAGGCTTTTTTGTTGTTATTTCTTTGTTATTATTACTATTATACTTTAAGTTCTAGGACACATATGCAGAACGTGCAGGTTTGTTACATAGGTATACGTGTGCCATGGTGGTTTGCTGAACCCATCAACCTGTCATTTACATTAGGTATTTCTCCTAATGCTATCCCTCCCCTTGCCCCTCAACCCCCAACAGGCCCTGGTGTGTGATATTCCCCTCCCTGTGCCCATATTTTCTCATTGTTCAACTCCCTCTTACGACTGAGAACATGCGGTGTTTGGTTTTCTGTTCTGTGTTAGTTTGCCGAGAATGATGGTTTCCAGCTTCGTTCGTGTCCCTGCAAAGGACATGAACTCATCCTTTTGTATGACTGCATAGTATACCATGGTGTATATGTGCCACATTTTCTTTATCCAGTCTATGATTGTTGGGCATTTGGGTTGGTTCTGTTGTGAATAGTGCTGCAATAAACATATGTGTGCATGTGTCTTTATAGTAGAATGATTTATAGTCCTTTGGGTATATACCCAGTAATGGGATTGCTGGGTCAAATGGAGAAATACCATTCTAGATGCTTGAGGAATCACCACACTGGTTGAACTCATTTACACTCCCGACAGTGCAAAAGCATCCCTTTCCACATCCTCTCCAGCATCTATTTTTTCCTGACTTTTTAATGATTGCCATTCTAACTGGCATGAGGTGGTATGTCATTGTGGTTTTGATTTGCATTTCTCTAATGACCAGTGATGATGAGCTTTTTTTCATATGTTTGTTGGTTGCATAAATGTCTTCTTTTGTGAAGTGTCTGTTCATATCCCTTGTTCACTTTTTCATGGGGTTGTTTTTTTCTTCTAAATTTGTTTAGTTCTTTATAGATTCTGGATATTAGCCCTTTGTCAGATGGATAGATAACAAAAATGTTCTCCCATTCTGTAGGTTGTCTGTTCATCCCGAGGATAGTTTCTTTTGCCATGCAGAAGCTCTTTAGTTTAATTAGATCCCATTCGTCAATTTTGGCTTTTGTTGCCATTGCTTTTGGTGTTTTAGTCATGAAGTCCTTGCCCATGCCTATGTCCTGAATGGAATTGCCTTGATTTTCTTCTAGGGTTTTTTGGTTTTAGGTCTTACATTTAAGTCTTTAATCCATCTTGAGTTAATTTTTGTATAAATTGTAAGGAAGAGGTCCAGTTTCAGTTTTCTGCATATGGCTAGGCAGTTTTCACAACAGCATTTATTAAATAGGGAATCCTTTCCCCATTTCTTGTTTTTGTCAGGTTTGTCAAAGATCAGATGGTTGTAGATGTGTGGTGTTATTTCTGAGGCCTGTCTTCTGTTCCTTTGGTCTATATATCTGTTTTGGTACCAGTACCATGCTGTTCTGGTACCAGTACCATGCTGTTTTGGTTACTGTCACCTTGTAGTATGGTTTGAAGTCAGGCAGCGTGATGCCTCCAGCTTTGTTCTTTTTACTTAGAATTGTCTTGGCTATATGGACTCTTTTTTGGTTCCATATGAAATTTAAAGTAGTTTTTTCTAATTCTGTGAAGAAAGTCAGTGGTAGCTTGCTGGGAATACCATTGAATCTATAAATTACTTTGAGCAGTATGGCCATTTTCACAATATTGATTCTTCCTATCCATGAGCATGGAATGTTTTTCCATTTGTTTGTGTCCTCTCTTCTTCCATTGAGCAGTGGTTTGTAGCTTTCCTTGTAGAGGTCCTTCACATTTCTTGTAAGTTGTATTCCTGGGTATTTTATTCTCTTAGTAGCAATTCTGAATGGGAGTTCACTCATGATTTGGCTCTCTATTTGTCTATTATTAGTGTATAGGAATGCTTGTGATTTTTGCACATTGATTTTGTATCCTGAGACTTTGCTGAAGTTGCTTATCAGCTTAAGAAGCTTTTGGGCTGAGACGATGGGGTTTTCTAAATACACCATCATGTAATCTGCAAACAGAGGCAATTTGACTTCCTCTCTTTCTATTAGAATATCCTTTATTTGTTTCTCTTGCATGATTGCCCTGGCCAGAACTTCCAATATTCTGTTGAATAGGAGTGGAGAGAGAGGGCATCTTTGTCTTGTGCCAGTTTTCAAGGGGATGCTTCCAACTTTTGCCCATTCAGTATGACATTGGCTGTGGGTTTGTCATAAATAGGTCTTACTGTTTTGAGACATTTAACACAAATACCTACTTTATTGAGTGTTTTTAGCGTGCAGGGCTGTTGAATTTTGTCGAAGGCCTTTTCTGCTTCTATTGAGATAATCGTGTGGTTTTTGTCATTGGTTCTGTTTATGTGATGGATTACGTTTATTGATTTGCATATGTTGAACCAGCCTTGCCTCCCAGGGATGAAGCCAACTTGATCATATTGGATAAGCTTTTTGATGTGCTACTGGAATTGGGCTTGCCAGTATTTTATTGAGGATTTTTGCATCTATGTTCATCAGGGATATTGGCCTGAAATTTTCTTTTTTTTTGTTGTGTTCCTGCCACTTTTCGGTATCAGGATGATGCTGGCCTCATAAAATGAGTTAGGGAGGAGTCCTTCTTTTTCTATTGTTTGGAATAAGTTCAGAAGGAATAGTACCAGCTCCTCTTTATACCTCTAGTAGAAATTGGCTGTGAATCCATCTGGTCCTGGGGTGTTTTTTTTTTGGTTGGTAGGCTATTAATTACTGCCTCCATTTCAGAACTTGTTGTTGGTCTATTCAGGGATTTGGCTTCTTCCTGGTTTAGTCTTGGGAGGGTGTATGTGTCTAGGAATTTGTCCATTTCTTCTAAGTTTTCTAATTTATTTGCTTATAGATGTTTATAGTGTTCTCTGATGGTAGTTTGTATTGCTCAGGATCAGTGGTGATCAGCTCTTTATGATTTTTAATTGTGTCTATTTGATTATTCTGTCTTTCATTCTTTGTTAGTCTGGCTAGTGATCTATTTTTGTTAATCTTTTCAAAAAACCAGCTCCTGGATTCATTGATTTTTTGAAGGGAATTTTGCATCTCTATCTCCTTCAGTTCTGTTCTGATCTGAGTTATTTCTTCTCTTCTGCCAGCTTTTGAATTTGTTTGCTCTTGCTTTACTAGTTCTTTTAATTGTGATGTTAGGGCGTTGGTTTTAGATCTTTCCTATTTTCTCCTGTGGGCATTTAGTGCTATAAATTTCCCCCTAAACACTGCTTTAACTGTTTCCCAGAGATTCTGGTACATTGTGTTTTTGTTCTCATTGGTCTCAAGGAACTTATTTATTTCTGCCTTAATTTCATTATTTACCCAGTGGTCATTCAGGAGCAGGTTGTTCAATTTCCATGTAGTTGTGCAGTTTTGAGTGAGTTTCTTAATCCTGAGTTCTAATTTGATTGCACTATAGTCTGAGAGACTGTTTGTCATGATTTCCATTCTTTTGCATTTGCTGAGGAGTGCTTTACTTCCGGTTATGTGATCATTTTTAGAATGAGTGCTATGAGGTGCTGAGAATATATATTCTGTTGATTTGGGGTGGAGAGTAGACGTCTATTAGGTTTGCTTGGTCCAGAGCTGAGCTCAAGTCCTGAATATCCTTGTTAATTTTCTGTCTCATTGATCTAAGATTGACAGTGGGGTGTTAAAGTCTCCCACTATTATTATTATTATTATTTTTTTTTTTTTTTTTTTTTTGAGACGGAGTCTGGCTCTGTCGCCCAGGCCGGATCTCAGCTCACTGCAAGCTCCGCCTCCCGGGTTCACGCCATTCTCCTGCCTCAGCCTCCCGCGTAGCTGGGACTACAGGCGCCCGCCACCTCGCCCGGCTAATTTTTTTTTTTGTATTTTTTAGTAGAGACGGGGTTTCACTGGGTTATCCAGGATGGTCTCGATCTCCTGACCTCATGATCCGCCCGTCTCGGCCTCCCAAAGTGCTGGGATTACAGGCTTGAGCCACCGCACCCGGCCGTCTCCCACTATTATTGCGTGGGAGTCTAAGTCTCTTTGTAGATCCCTAATAACTTGCTTTATGAATCTGGGTGTTCCTGTATTGGGTACATACGTATTTAGGATAGTTAGCTTTTCTTGTTGCATTGATCCCTTTACCATTGTGTAATGCCCTGCTTTGTCTGTTTTGATCTTTGTTGGTCTTGATTGTGTTGGATAAAGTCTGTTTTATCAGAGACTAGGATTGTAACCCCTGCTTTTTTTTTTTTTCCTTTCCATTTGCTTGGTAAATATTCTTTCATCCCTTTATTTTGACCCTATGTGTGTTTTTGCACATGAGATGGGTCTTCTGAATATAGCACACCAATGGGTCTTGACTCTTTATCCAATTTGCCAGTCTGTGCCTTTTAATTGGGGCATTTAGCCCGTTTACATTTAAGGTTAATATTGTTATGTGTTAATTTGAATCCGTCATTATGATGCTAACTGGCTATCTTGCCCATTAGTTGATGCAGTTTCTTCATAGTGTCAATGGTCTTTACATTTTGGTATGTTTTTGCAGTGGCTGGTACCGGGTTTTCCTTTCCATATTTAGTGCTTCCTTCTGTATGGTAGGCCTGGAGAGTGACAAAATCCCTCAGCATGTGCTTGTCTGGAAAGAATTTTATTTCTCCTTTACTTATGAAGCTTAGTGTGGCTGGATATGATATTCTGCTTGAAAATTCTTTTCTTTAAGAATGTTGAGTTGATGGGTGCAGCACACCAACATGGCACAAGTATACATATGTAACAAACCTGCACATTATGTACATGTACCCTAGAACTAAAGTATGATAAAATAAAAAATAAAAAATTAAAAAAAGAATGTTGAATATTGGCCCCCACTCTCTTCTGGCTTGTAGGATTTCTGCAGAGAGATGCAGTGTTTGTCTGATGGGCTTCTCTTTGTGGGTAACCCGACCTTTCTCTCTGACTGCCCTTAACATTTTTTCCTTCATTTCAACCTTGGTGAATCTGATGATTATGTATCTTGGGGTTGCTCTTCTCAAATAGTATCTTTGTGATGGTCTCTGTATTTCCTGAATTTGAATGTTGACCTGTGTTGCTAGGTTGGGGAAGTTCTCCTGGATAACATCCTGAAGTGTGTTTTCCAACATGGTTCCATTCTCCCCATCACTTTCAGGTACACCAATCAAACATAGATTTGGTTTTTTCACATAGTCCCGTATTTCTCGGAGGCTTTGTTTGTTCATTTTCATTCTTTTTTCTCTAATCTTGTCTTCATGCCTTATTTCAGTAAGTTGATCTTCAATCTCTGATATCCTTTCTTCCACTTGATCGATTCGGCTGTTGATACTTGTATATGCTTCACAAAGTTCTCATGCTGTGTTTTTCAGCTCCATCAGGTCATTTATGTTCTTCTCTAAACTGGTTATTGTAGTTAGCAATTCCTCTAACCTTTTATCAAGGTTCTTAGCTTCCTTGCGTTGAGTTAGAACATGCTTCTTTAGCTCGGAGGAGTTTGTTATTACCCACCTTCTGAAGCCTACTTCTGTCAATTCATCAGACTCATTCTCTGTCCAGTTTTGTTGCCTTGTTGGCGAGGAGTTGTGATCCTTTGGAGGAAAAGAGGTGTTCTGCTTTTGGAATTTTCAGCCTTTTTGCACTAGTTTTTCCTCATCTTCTTGGATTTATCTGCCTTTGGTCTTTGCTGTTCGTGACCTTTGGATGGAGTTTGTGTGTGGTCGTTTTTTTTTTGTTGTTGATGTTGATGCTGTTCCTTTCTGTTTGTTAGTTTTCCTTCTAACAATCACACCCCTCTTCTGCAGGTCCACTGAAGTTTGCTAGGGGTCTACTCCAGACCCTGTTTGCCTGGGTATCACCAGTGGAGGCTGCAGAACAGCAAAGATTGCTGTCTGTCCTTCTTCCTAAAGCTATGTCCTACAGGGGCACCCACCAGGTGCCAACCAGAGCTCTGCTGTATGAGGTGTCTGTCGACCCCTGCTGGGAGGTTTCTTCCCATCAGGAGGCACGGGGATCAAGGACCAACTTGAGGAGGCTGTCTGTCCCTTAACAGAATTCAAGCACTATGCTGGGAGATCCACTGCTCTCTGCGGGGCCGGCAGGCAGAAATATTTGTGTCTGCTGAAGCTGCGCCCACACCTGCCACTTCCCCCAGGTTCTCTGTCTCAGGGAGATGAGAGTTTGATCTATAAGCTCCTGACTGGGACTACTGCCTTTCTTTCAGAGATGCCCTTCCCAGAGTGGAGGAATCTAGAGAGGCAGATCTGGCTACAGTGGCTTTGTAGCACTGTGTTTGGCTTCGCCCAGTCCAAACATCCTGGTGACTTTGTTTACACTGTGAGGGGAAAACCGCATACTCAAGCCTCAGTAATGGCAGATGTCCCTCCCCCCACCAAGCTCGAGCGTCCCAGGTCGACTTGAGACTTGTGTGCTGGCAGTGAAAATTTCAAGCCAGTTGATCTTAAGCTTGCTTGGCTCCATGGGGGTGGGATCTGCTGAGCAAGACCACTTGGCTCCCTGGCTTCAGCCCTTTATCAAGGGGAGTGAATGGTTCTGTCTCGCTGGCATTCCAGGTATTGCTGGAGTATGAAAAAGAAAGAAGAAAAAAAACTCCTTCAGCTAGCTCAGCGTCTGCCCAAACCGCCACCCAGTTTTGTGCTTGAAACCCAGGGCCCTTGTGGTATAGGCACCCAAGGGAATCTTCTAGTCTGTGTGTTGCAAAGACCATAGGAAAAGCGTTGTATCTGGGCCAGATAGTACCCTCCCTCACAGCAGGGTCCCTTATGGCTTCCCTTGGCTAGGGGAGGGAGTTCCCCAACCCCTTGCGCTTTTAGGGTGAGGCAATGCACCACCCTGCTTCTGCTCGCCCTCCATGGGCTGCACCCACTGTGTAACCAGTCCCAGTGAGATGAACCGAGTACCTCAATTGGAAATGCAGAAATCACCCCCCTCTGCGTTGGTATTGCTGGGAGCTGCAGACTGGAGCTTTTCCTATTCAGCCACCTTGCCCAGGAATCCCAGGCAAGGCTTTTAGAGCAGGAAAAGAGCTGGCAGAGAAGGGGGACATGGAGATTTCAATGAGGAAAGATTGCTCAGTGGGGCATTATTCCACAGGGACTGGGAAGGAAGGATAGAAATACCTGCAATCATTAATAAGTTGAGTTATGATAAGTTTTAAAGACAATTGGAAGACATTTATGTCCAATGATTTGTATTTTTCTAAGTGGCTTAAGGAAAAATGTAAAGGTCTGGATCAGTCTTTGTGGGGAATGAGGGAGAGAAAGGGGCAAGAGTGAACACTTCTCTGAAGTATGTGCCAAATCCTGTGTCAAGAGCTTTACATCATTATTTAATCCAGTCCCTAAATCAACTGAGTGAGGTTGAACAGTTTGCTAGTATCCAATCCAAGATTTAAATCCCTGTCGGTGTCTTGCATTATTTTCATTACCTCCTATTGCTTCAGAGATTCATAAGAGAATAGCCAACCATATCACAGGATTAGCATGAGATAGAAATCGGAAGCTTTTAAGAGGAACTAATGGTCATAGTCATGGATTCCAGAAGTCCAAGGATCTGTGCTTGATAACTGCTCACTGTCCCTTCTAAAAAACAACAGGCAAGTTTCCCTATCAGCAACCCCCTAGGATATTATTTATTCTTTATGGCCAGAATATTATATCCCTGGAAGCATATCATGAGCTCAGATTTAAGGAAAAAGTCTGAGGAATAAACTTCCTGATATCAAAATTAAACATTTAGCGCTGGTGCAGTGGTTCATGCCTGTAATCCCAGCACTTTGGAAGGTCAAGGCAGGAGGATTGCTTGAGGCCAGGAGTTTAAGACCAGCTTGGGCAACATAGCAAGACCCGGTTTCTACAAAAAAATTTAAAAGCATCCAGGTATGATGGTGTGCACCTGTAGTCCTAGGTACTTGGGAGGCAGAGATGGGAAGAGCCCAGAAGTTTGAGGTTACAGTGAGCCCAGACAACAGAGCAAGACTTTGTCTCAAAATAAAAGAAAAGAAAGATAAAGAGAGAGAAAGAAAGGAAAACAATTAAACATTTGTATGCTTCAGAAACCCTGGAATACACAATTGTTATATGTCTTAAATAGTTTGTCTTGGATTTTTGCATTCAAACATGTTTTTACTTCCATTAAGAAATGTGTGAAGTGTATTAATGCTTATATTGATAAGGCTGAGCACCCTATGGATAGCTTAAGAGGAACAGTGTAACCTAATTTTTTTTATTATTTTTATACTTTAAGTTCTAGGGTACATGTGCACAATGTGCAGGTTTGTTACATATGTATACATGTGCCATGTTGGTGTGTTGCACCCATTAACTCATCATTTACATTAGGTATATCTCCTAATGCTATCCCTCCCCCATCCCCCCTCCCCACAATAGGACCCGGTGTGTGATGTTCCCCTTCCTGTGTGCAAGTGATCTCATTGTTCATTTCCCACCTATGAGTGAGAACATGCGGTATTTGTTTGTTTATTTTTTTCTTCTAAATTTGATTGAGTTCTTTATAGGTTCTGGATATTAGCCCTTTGTCAGATGAGTAGATTGCAAAAATTTTCTCCCATTCTGTAGGTTGCCTGTTCACTCTGATGGTAGTTTCTTTTGCTGTGCAGAAGCTCTTTAGTTGAATTAGATCCCATTTGTCAATTTTGACTTTTGTTGCCATTGCTTTTGGTGTTTTAGACATGAAGTCCTTTGCCCATGCCTATGTACTGAATGGTATTACCTAGGTTTCTTCTAGAGTTTTTATGGTTTTAGGTCTAACATTTAAGTCTCTAATCCATCTTGAATTAATTTTCATATAAGGAGTAAGGAAAGGATCCAGTTTCAGCTTTCTACTTATGGCTAGCCAATTTTCCCAGCACCATTTATTAAATAGGGAATCCTTTCCCCATTTCTTGTTTTTCTCAGGTTTGTCAAATATCAGATGGCTATAGATGTGTGGTATTATTTCTGAGGGCTCTGTTCTGTTCATTGGGCTATATCTCTGTTTTGGTACCAGTACCATGCTGTTTTGGTTACTGTAGCCTTGTAGTATGGTTTGAAGTCAGGTAGCGTGATGCCTCCAGCTTTGTTCTGTTTGCTTAGGATTGTCTTGGCAATGCGGGCTCTTTTTTGGTTCCATATGAACTTTAAAGCAGTTTTTTCCAATTCTGTGAAAAAAGTCATTGGTAACTTAATGGGGATGGCGTTGAATCTATAAATTACCTTGGGCAATTTGGCCATTTTCATGATACTGATTCTTCCGATCCATGAGCATGGTATGTTCTTCCATTTGTTTGTGTCCTCTTTTATTTCACTGAGCAGTGGTTTGTAGTTCTCCTTGAAGAGGTCCTTTACATCCCTTGTAAGTTGAATTCCTAGCTATTTTATTCTCTTTGAAGCTATTGTGAATGGGAGTTCATTCATGATTTGGCTCTGTGTTTGTCTGTTAGTGGTGTATAAGAATGCTTGTGATTTTTGCACATTAATTTTGTATCCTGAGACTTTGCTGAAGTTGCTTGTCAGCTTAAGGAGATTTTGGGCTGAGACAATGGGATTTTCTAAATATACAATCATGTCTTCTGCAAAGAGGGACAATTTGACTTCTCCTTTCCTAACTGAATGCCGTTTATTTCTTTCTCTTGCCTGATTGCCCTAGCCAGAACTTCCAACACTATGTTGAATAGGAGTGGTGAGAGAGGGCATCCCTGTCTTGTGCCAGTTTTCAAAGGGAATGCTTCCAGTTTTTGCCCATTCAGTATGATATTGGCTGTGGGTTTGTCATAAATAGCTCTTATTATTTTGTGGTACGTTCCATCAATACCGAATTTATTGAGCGTTTTTAGCATGAAGGGGTGTTGAATTTTGTCAAAGGCCTTTTCTGCATCTATTGAGATAATCATGTGGTTTTTGTCTTTGGTTCTGTTTATCTGCTGGATTACGTTTATTGATTTGCATATGTTGAACCAGCCTTGCATCCCAGGGATGAAGCCCACTTGATCACGGTGGATAAGCTCTTTGATGTGCTGCTGGATTCGGTTTGCCAGTATTTTATTGAGGATTTTTGTATCAGTGTTCATCAGGGATATTGGTCTAAGATTCTTTTTTTTTTTTTTTTTTGTATCTCTGTCAGGCTTTGGTATCAGGATAATGTTGGCCTCATAAAATGAGTTAGGGAGGATTCCCTCTTTTTCTATTGATTGGAATAGTTTCAGAAGGAGTGCTGCCAACGCCTCCTTGTACCTCTGGTAGAATTCGGCTGTGAATCTATCTGGTCCTGGACTTTTTTTGTTTGGTAGGCTATTAATTATTGCCTCAATTTCAGAGCCTGCTATTGGTCTATTCAGGGATTTAACTTCTTCCTGGTTTAGTCTTGGGAGAGTGTAAGAAATTATCCATTTCTTCTAGGTTTTCTAGTTTATTTGAGTAGAGGTGTTTATAGTATTCTCTGATGGTAGTTTGTATTTCTGTGGGGTCAGTGGTGATATCCCCATTATCATTTTTTATTGCATCTATTTGATTCTTCTCTCTTTATTAGTCTTGCCAGCAGTCTATCAATTTTGTTATCTTTTCAAAAAACCAGCTCCGGGATTCATTGATTTTTTTGGAGGGTTTTTTGTGTGTCTATCTCTTTCACTTCTGCTCTGATCTTCGTTATTTCTTGCCTTCTGCTAGCTTTTGAATGTGTTTGCTCTTGCTCCTCTAGTTCTTTTAATTGTGATGTTAGGGTATCAATTTTAGATCTTTCCTGCTTTCTCTTGTCGGCATTTAGTGCTATAAATTTCCCTCTACACACTGCTTTAAATGTGTCCCAGAGATTCTGGTATGTTGTATCTTTGTTCTCATTTGTTTCAAAGAACATCTTTATTTCTGCCTTCATTTCGTTATGTACCCAGTAGTCATTCAGGAGCAGGTTGTTCAGTTTCCATGTAGTTGAGAGGTTTTGAGTGAGTTTCTTAGTCCTGAGTTCTAGTTTGATTGCACTGTGGTCTGAGAGACAGTTTGTTATAATTGCTGTTCTTTTACATTTGCTGAGGAGTGCTTTACTTCCAACTATGTGGTCAGTTTTGGAATCAGTGTGATGTGGTGCTGAGAAGAATGTATTTTCTGTTAATTTGGGGTCGAGAGTTCTGTAGATGTCTATTAGGTCCGCTTGGTGCAGACTTGAGTTCAATTCCTGGATATCCTTGTTAACTTTCTGTCTCGTTGATCTGTCTAATGTTGACAGTGGGGTGTTAAAGTCTCCCATTATTATTGTATGGGAGTCTAAGTCTCTTTGTAAGTCTCTAAGGACTTGCTTTATGAATCTGGGTGCTCCTGTATTGGGTGCATAAATATTTAGGATAGTTAGCTCTTCCTGATGAATTGATCCCTTTACCATTATGTAATGGCTTTCTTTGTCTCTTTTGATCTTTGATGGTTTAAAGTCTGTTTTATCAGAAACTAGGATTGCAACCCCTGCTTTTTGTTCTTTTCCATTTGCTTGGTAGATCTTCCTCCATCCCTTTATTTTGAGCCTATGTGTGACTTGCATGTGAGATGGGTCTCCTGAATACAGCAAACTGATGGGTCTTGACTCTTTATCCAATTTGCCAGTCTGTGTCTTTTAATTGGACCATTTAGTCCATTTACATTTAAGATTAATATTGTTATGTGTGAACTTCATCCTGTCATTATGATATTAGCTGGTTATTTTGCTCGCTAGTTAATGCCGTTTCTTCCTAGCATTGATAGACTTTACATTTTGACACATTTTTTGCAATGGCTGGTACCTGTTGTTCCTTTCCATGTTTAGTGCTTCCTTCAGGATCTCTTGTAGGGCAGGCCTGGTGGTGACAAAATCTCTAAACATTTGCTTGTCTGTAAAGGATTTTATTTCTCCTTCACTTATGAAACTTGGTTTGTCTGGATATAAAATTCTGGGTTGAAAATTCTTTTCTTTAAGAATGTTGAATATTGGCCCCCACTCTCTTCTGACTTGCAGAGTTTCTGCCAAGAGATCTGCTGTTAGTCTGATGGGCTTCCCTTTGTGTGTAACCCAACCTTTCTCTCTGGCTGCCCTTAACATGTTTTTCTTCATTTCAACTTTGGTGAATCTGATAATTATGTGTCTTGGAATTGCTCTTCTCAAGGAGTATCTTTGTGATGTTCTCTGTATTTCCTGAATTTGAATGTTGGCCTGCCTTACCAGGTTGGGGAAGTTGTCCTGGATAATATCCTGCAGAGTATTTTCCAACTTGGTTCCATTTTCCCCGTCACTTTCAGGCACACCAATCAGACGTAGATTTGGTCTTTTCACATAATCCCATATTTCTTGGAGGCTTTGTTCATTTCTTTTTACTCTTTTTTCTCTAAACTTCTCGCTTCATTTCATTCATTTGATCTTCAGTCGTTGATACTCTTTATTCCAGTTGATCGAGTCAGTTACTGAAGCTTGTGCATTTGTCACGTAGTTCTCATGTTATGGTTTTCATCTCTATCAGTTCTTTTAAGGTCTTCTCTGTATTTTCTAGTTATCCATTCATCCATTCTTTTTTCAAGGTTTTTAGTTTCTTTGTGCTGGTTACATAATTCCTCCTTTAGCTCTGAGAAGTTTGATTGACTGAAGCCTTCTTCTCTCAACTCATCAAAGTCATTCTCTGTCCAGCTTTGTTCTGTTGCTGGCGATGAGCTGTGTTCCTTTGGAGGGGGAGATGCGCTCTGATTTTTGAATTTCCAGCTTTTCTGCACTGCTTTTTCCCCATCTTTGTGGTTTTATCTGCCTTTGGTCTTTGATGACAGTGACGTACTGATGGAATTTTGGTGTGGGTGTCCTTTCTGTTTGTTAGTTTTTCTTCTGTCAGTCAGGACCCTCAGCTGTAGGTCTGTTAGAGTTTGCTTGAGGTCCACTCCAGACCCTGTTTGCCTGGGTATCAGTAGTGGAGGCTGCAGACGATAGAATATTGCTTAACAGCGAATGTTGCTGTCTGATGCTTGCTCTGGAAGCTTTGTCTCGGGTGTACCCTACCGTGTGAGGTGTGAGGTGTTGGTCTGCACCTAGTTGGGGATCTCTCCCAGTTAGGCTACTCAGGGGTTAGGGACCCACTTGAGCAGGCAGTCTGTCCGTTTTCAGATCTCAACCTCCATGCTGGGAGATCCACTGTTCTCTTCAAAGCTGTCAGACAGGGTCATTTACCTCTGCCAAGGTTTCTGCTGCTTTTTGTTTAGCTATGTCCTGTCCCCAGAGGTGAGTCTACAGAGGCAGTCTGGCCTCCTTGAGCTGTGGTGGACTCCACCCAATTCGAGCTTCCTGGCAGCTTTGTTTACCTACTTAAGCCTCAACAATGGCGGGCGCCCCCTCCCCCAGCCTCGCTGCCGCCTTGCAGTTAGATCTCAGACGCTGTGCTAGCAATGAGGGAGGCCCCATGGGCGTGGGACCCTCTGGGCCAGGTGTGGGATATAATCTCCTGGTGTGCTGTTTGCTAAGACCCTTGGTAAAGCGCAGTATTAGGGTGGGAGTTACCCAATTTTCCAGGTGTTGTGTGTCTCAATTCCCTTTGGCTAGGAAAAGGAATTCCCTTCCCCCTTGCACTTACCAGGTGAGGTGATGCCTCGCCCTGCTTCAGCTCTCGCTGGTCAGGCTGCACCCACGGACCAGTGCCAACTGTCTGACACACCCCAGTGGGATGAACCTGGTACCTCAGTTGAAAATGCAGAAATCGCCTGTCTTCTGCGTCGCTCACCCTGGGAGCTGGAGGCTGGAGCTGTTCCTGTTCGGCCATCTTGAGCGCGCCCCCCAACCTAATTTATTTTGACTTGGTTAATGGTATTTGCATAGGGTCAAAAAGTCAAAAGCCAGACTTTTTGACTTCTGACCCTAAAAGTGGAAAAGGAAATGGAAAAAGTGAAAAAGGAAATGGAGGTATTGACTTGCAGCCGTCTTCCCACTGCCCGGAAGAGCATCCTGACGTCTGACATGGGCCTGGCAGGATTCATGGATATATGAGGACATAGAGATAGATTAGGAAGGATGCTGGGACCCTTTGCTACTCTCTCCTTAGAAGATTGCATGTGCACACAGACACGTAATTGTTTACATCCTGCTGCAGAGGATACGTGGATCTTCTGAAACCTGTCTTGAGCCCAGATTGAAAACTGTACTTTAAAGCATAAAAGACCCACTTTGGTAATAGTTCCCATGCTGTCATATACCTCATGCCTCAGCATCCACTTCATTTTATCTGCCTACTCTGGCTCCACACTTTGCTCCTGACCAGTGTGTGGTCAGCCATAACCAGTCTGTAGCTTCATTCCACTTCCCCTGAGGATAATTCATCCTACCCATGGTCCATCTCCACCCAACACTAGACCTGCCTGTGGTTCTCCAGCTTCGTTCCTGAGTTTGACCTCTGAGATCTGTCCTTGTACTTGTCCTAAACTCTGAACTCACACTGCCACTGGCCTTACCTGCCCTACACTATATTCTTTGAGGGTTGCAGAGATGTAAGACCTACAGTCTCTGCTGCTTTGCAGACAAGGACACTGGACTTAAAAGACGTGTTGGAGTTCTCCAAGACCACCCTTAGTGATTATTCATTACAAAGAGCTCATAGGGCTCAGCATATACTTGTAGTCATGGCTAAGACTTATGACAGTGATGTAGTAAGGATACGTAGCTGGATCATGACAGAGAAAGACACAGACTTTGGAGGAATCTATGCACAAGCTTCTTTGTGCTCTCTCTCTCATGAGGGGTCACACAGAGCACTCTTCCAGCAATGAATATGTAGCATTAAGTATGCGATGTTTCAGCCCTGGGAAGCCCATTAGGGACTCAGCAGCCAAGGTTTATTGGGGGCTGTCACATAGGCACCCTCTGTGTAGCACATGCCAAATTCCAAGCTCCCAGAAGGGAAGCAGGTATATAACATAAGCCATATTGTTCACACAGACAGTCTAGGCGTAGTGAGCCACCCTTAATTGTTGGGAACACTCTGAAAGCCAAATACCAGATGCTAGCCAAGGGCCAGCCTTGCAAGCAGACCTTTCTAAGGATAGCAGTCTCAGGCCTGCTGTGTTAACTCTTTTCTGTGCCCCAAGCTCCTGTTTCATAGAATTTTGGCCCACCATGTCCATGTAAACCACAGACTTCTTCAGCTATGCTTTGACTGTTAGGTTTTTAGATGTCAAGTTTCCTCTTGCCATTTTTAAGCCTTGGAGACCAGGAATGCCTGTACCAGAGAGTGCCATTCCTAGATCTGGTCTTCTGGACATCCTCCTTCCAGCCCAAGAACCCCACCTGTGTATCCTGACCTCAGTGCTGCTAGCATTGTAATGTTGTACTTTGGAAATTGATGTAGTTTTCTCTAATATGAGAACAGTGCTGCTATGCAATAGTATAGGGTCTTTTGTCTCAGTGACCCCTCACAGACCCTGCAGGGCTATGCTGTCCAATACAACTGAACCGTTCTATATATGGGGGGCATTTTGGTAGCCACTAGCCACATGTGACTGTTGAGCACTTGAAATGTGGCTAATGTGACTAAGAACTGAGTCTTTAACTTTACTTAATTTTAATGTAAATAACAAAATGTGGCTAGTGGCTACCCCATTGGTTAGCACAGCATGAAACCTGGTGGGCTGAACGATCTGGTAAGCTGGTTGTTCAGGGCCATGGCAGAAAGGATAGACTGAGTGCACAGGATATCAAGAGGAAGGAAAGACATGAAGCAAAAGAAGAAAATTAAGAGAGTTCTTTGAAGTCCGGATATATCCATTTGTGCACATTTATAAATATGTAATATTTAGAGAGATGTAGCTGTTTTCAAATGCTTTCTTTTTGATCAATATTAAATCTTATTTTCACCATTCAGATACTATATCTTGAGAGACAGTTGGAATGAGTACAGATTTTGGAAAAGCCAGGCTTAGGCTAAAATCTTGTCTCTGTAGCTTATTAGCTACAATACTATAACATAACACTGTTTTTAAAATAATGCCATAAAGCTGGGTGCGTTGGCTCACGCCTGTAATCCCAGCACTTTGGAAGGCTGAAGTTGGTGGATCGCCTGAGGTCAGGAGTTCAAGACCAGCCTGGCCAACATGGTGAAACCCTGTCTCTACTTAAAAAAAAAAAAAAAAAAAAAAAAAAGCCAGGTGTGGTGGCACATGCCTGTAATCCCTGCTACTCTGGAGGCTGAGGCAGGAGAATCGCTTGAACCTAGGAGCTGAGATCACGCCACTGCACTCCAGCCTGGACGACAGAGTGAGACTCCACTTCAAATATAAATAAATAAATAGCCATAATTTTTTGATATTAAGGGAGAGTGAAAAATAATTTAACATAGTGCAGTGGACATTCTTATATTTTAAATGTTTCTAAAACCTAAAAGTTCTTAAGTACTAAAAATTCGAAAGCATTTAGGAACTTTCTTTGCTGTTCTTCCCTGAAATTGTTCCTGAACTTCCCAGTTGTGTACTTTAAAAGCCTAGAAAATATCTAGTGAAATATCTGACAAATTTAAATATTAGGGTGGCTTTCAGGATGGCTGAATTTTCTAGCTCCCATTTATAAACACTCTATATTTGTCTGTTTCCTCTGTGTGTGTTTGGTTTCTGTAAGCTCTGCCTTTCTCATCAGGATTCCCTCATTTTGGACTAAGTCTCTTGTGCTGTGACATGTTATCATATTAAACAAGCAAGGCTTTGCCTCATTGAGACACAGAAACAGCAGCAGAAATAGTGAAAAGAACAAGTTAATAAATATAAATACTGTGTATTCTGATATTCTTAGAGGACTTCCGTAATCAAAACAGGACAAATATAGAGGAGTATATATATTACATGGCAACTATAAAAACCCTTAAATACTGTTATATCTTGTTTTATGCTGAACAGAAAAAAGCTTGTATAATGAGTAAAGGAATGAAGTTAAAAAGAACAAAAATGTTCATGTTGTGGTAAGGAACTGGAAAGCACAGAACAAGATTATCAATACCAGCGTAGGTAATGAGGGAGAGTAACAAAATCAGGAAGACCGTCAATATTATTATTGCTAAGACAGTGTTTTTACATGAGGCTTTAAGAGAGCAAGCACATTTTAGCACTTGTTTAAATCTTTTCAGTTTATATAGTAAATAAGTTGGAAAACAATAAATAGGAAAACACTAAATCATGTTATCAGTTATTTGCTCTTAAATATGTTGTTTACTTGTGATAGTGCTAGGTTACATATTTATCTAAGTACAGTCAGATTGACTGAGAGAATAGTCTTTTGTACATTTGATGAACTAATTCTAAACTAAATTGGCTTCTTCAACCTTCATTCATTTATTTATCTGATCATTATTTCAGCATGCCATTCAAAACTGCTAGGTCTGGGTTACTCTTGGGAAGTTGCAAAGGCCTCTGTAGGAAAGGTGCATTCTTCTACACCAGGCAAAAGAGTTTTTCCTGAATAAGGAGAAACAGCTGCTATTCTATTAATAACATTGCTTTTCTGGCATCAAGGGCCAAGCAGGATTACTTCTCTCTGTAAGTACTTCAGACTACTTAACTTTCACCTGAGAAATATAAAATGTATACTTCTTTAGTCCCCATAGGTGTGATTAGCAAAACACATGGAAGGGAGGGTCAGTGTTCTCATCCTCCAGCGTCCTCACATGGACACACACCTTCCTCAGAAGCATTATGACCTGAATGTTGGAGACAGCAAAGATGAACTGACTTAGCATTGTGCTGTCCTGTCATCAGAGCCTTACCACCATTTATTCATCTACATGCTTGTTATTGTTAGAATTAGGAGTCTGATCCTGCGATAAGAGCAGAAATTATTAGAGTGAAAACAGCTGTTTGTAGCTTACCACATTAAGCTACCGTTTAGTTAATTTTTGTTAAGTATATGGTTTCTTTGTTTTAAGTTTAGGGGTACATAGGCAGATTTGTCCCATAGCTAAACTCATGTCATGGGGGTTTGCTGTACAGATTATTTCATTACCCAGGTATTAAGCCTAGTATCCATTAGTTATTTTTCCTGATCCTCTCCCTCCTTTCACCCTCCAGTAGGCCCCTGTGTCTCTTGTTCCCCTCTGTATTAGTCAGGGGTCTCTACAGGGACAGAACTAATGAGATAGCCCACAATAGGCCATCTGCAGGCTGAGGAGCAAGGAGAGTAATCCCGAGTTCCAGAACTGAAGAACTTGGGAGTCCCATGTTTAAGGGCAGGAAGCATCCAGCTTGGGAGAAAGATGTTGGCTGGGAGGCTAGGCCAGTCTCTCTTTTCACATTTTCTTGCCTGCTTGTATTCTAGCTGTGCTGGCAACTGGTTAGATTGTGCCCACCCAGATTAAGGGTAGGTCTGCCTTCCCCAGCCCTCTGACTCAAATGTTAATCTCCTTTGGCAGCACCCTCACAGACTTACCACGATCAGTACTTTGTATCCTTCAATCCAATCAAGTTGACACTCCGTATTAAGCATCACAAGTCCATCCCTTGTCAACTTGAACCCATACACATCTCCTGAAATCATTCATAATCTTTGAATAAAGACAATAATAAGGTCATAATTAAGCCCAACATAATACAACTATCCTTCACACAACCGGAAATGCACCAATCCCCGACCCAAATACTATTACGTTAACAATACTTAAATGCTGATGTGAAGTCAATAAATCTTGTATCATGTGATAAAGGAGAAAGAAAATAAAATCAAGATATTTTCTTAGTACAAATGCACAAACATTCTTAACAAAAGGAGGAGGAAATACTTGTGACAATTACAGTCCTCGTTTCTGCAGCTGGTCACGTGGTCATAGCTGGTATTGATGACTACCTTCTTCTACTACCCATTCTGTATTCCCTTTGCCTTCAGCAAGCACCTAAGCAGGTCATGGGGTTTTTCCTGGTGGAGTGACCCAAACCTTCATTCCTGAGGGGTCTGGGCCATTTGTAGTCCTGCCTTGATTGGGCTGTTGTAGTTTCCCATTGACTTTAATCACAGGGCATGGTAATACTAGGAGATGCCCTAATGGATCTCCTGTATTCGATGCTTACTCTTCCTTACTTCTGTTGTGGAGCAGTAGACTGATTTCATCTTGATAGTACGGGTCAGTCACCTCAGCCAACACTGTAACTCCCTTCTTTGCCTGTTGACTTAAAGGTAGGAGGATCCCAAAGTGTCCAGGTGGCAAACTTAACTTCAGTTTAATGGAATCATTGTATCTTTTGATAGCAGCATTCCTCCCTCTGGAACTAAGACCTCTAGGCCAGCAGAATGTAATGTTGTGGGAACAAGAAGCAAAAATTTTGCTAGTGGATCACTAGGGGTGATGGTAAGTGGTGCCATTTCCACTTCTACCCCTTGATTCCTGGACCTGTGAATCCTGGCAATGAGAGAAACTGTACCATACGTTGGATTTTGATTCAGAGCATATACGGCCTTCTAGAGAACTTTGCCCCAGCCCTGCAAAGTGTTGTCACCTAGTTGGCATTGTAATTGTAACTTCAAAAGGCCATTCCACTGTTCTATCAATCCAGCTGCTTTAGGATGATGGGAAACATGGTAATACCAGTGAATTCCATGAGCATGAGCTCACTGCTGCACTTCTTTAGCTGTAAAAGTGAATGCCTTGGTCAGAGGCAATGCTGTGTGGAATACCATGATGGTGGATGAGGCATCTGTGAGTCCGTGGATGGTAGTCTTGGCAGAAGAATTGCATGTAGGATAGGCAAATCCATATCCAGAGTAAGTTCTATTCCAGTGAGGACGAACCTCTGCCCTTTCCATGATAGAAGAGGTCCAATATAATCAACCTGCCACAGCTGGCTGGTCACCTTGAGGAATGGTGCCATATCCAGGGCTCAGTGTTGGTCTCTGCTGCTGGCAAATTGGGCACTCAGCAATGGCCGTAGCCAGGTCAGCCTTGGTGAGTGGAAATCCAAGTTGCTAAGCCCAAGCATAACCTCCATCCCTGCCACCATGGCCACCGTGTTCATGGGTCCATTGTGGGATGACAGGGGTGGCTGGGGAAAGATGCTGAGTGGTGTCCACAGAATGGGTCATCCCGTCTACTTGATTATTAAAATCCTCCTCTACTGAGATCACCTGTTGGTGAGCATTCACATGGGATACAAATATCTTCACAGTTTCTGACCACTCAGAGAGGTCCTTCCACATACCTCTTCCCTAGATTCCTTTTTCACCAATTTTCCAATCATGCTTCTTCCGAGTCCCTGACCCTTCAGCCAAACCATTGACTACAGTCCATGAATTCGTATATAATCACACATCTGGCCATTTGTCCTTCCATGCAAAGTGCACAACCAGGTGCACTGCTTGAAGTTCTGCCCACTGGGAAAATTTCCCTTCATTACTGTCCTACAGGGATGTCCTAGAAAGGGGCTGTAGTGCTGCAGCTCTTGACTTTCGGGTGGTGCCTGCATATCGGGTAGAGCCACCTGTGAACCAGGCCCTAGTCTTCTCTTCCTCTGTCAACTGATCCTAGGGCACTCCCCATGAGGCCATCGGTGCAGGTTAGGGGGAGAAGGCAGGGTGGCAGGAGTGGAGACCATGGGCATTTGAACCGTTTCCTCATGTAACTTATTTGTGCCTTCAAGACCTGCTCAAGCCTGATCATGTATATTCCACTTCCGTTTGATGATGGAATGCTGCTGTGTATGATCCGCTTTATGGCTAGATGGGTCAGAAAGCGCCCAGCTCATGATAGGCAGTTCAGGTCGCATGGTGACTTGATGACCCATAGTCAAACGTTCAGTTTCCACCAAAGCCCAGTAACAGGCCAAGAGTTGTCTCTCAAACTGACAGTAGTTATCTGCAGAAGATGGCAGGGCTGTGCTCCAGAATCCTAAAGGCCTCTGCTATGATTCACCTAAGGGGGCTTGCCAAAGGCTCCAAACAGCATCCCTATCTGCCACTGACACTTCAAGCACCATTGGATCTGCTGGGTCATATGGCTGCTTGCACAGCAGCCTGGATCTGTTGCAGAGCCATCTCCTGTTCTGGACCCCACTCAAAACTGTCAGCCTTTCAGGTCACTTGATAAATGTGCCAGAGTAACACACCCAAATGAGGAATATCTTGCCTCCAAAATTCAAGTAGGCCCACTAGGCATTGTGACTCTTTCTTGGTTGTCGGAGGGCCCAAATGCAGCAACTTACACTTCATCTTAGAAGGAATATCTCGATAGGCCCCACACCACTGGATCCCTAGAAATTTTACTGAGGTAGAAGTTCTCTAAATTTTAGTCAGATTTATTTCCCATCTTCTGGCACACAAATGTTTCACAGTAAGTCCAGCGTGTTTGCTACTTCTTGCTCACTGGATCTAATCAGCATAATGTCATCAGTGTAATGGACCAGTGTGATATCTTGCGGAAGTGAAAAGTGATGAAGGTTTCTCCAAATAAGATTATGACACAAAGCCAGAGAGTCAATATGCCCCTGAGGTAGGACAGTAAAGATATAATGTTGGCCTTGCCAGTTGAAGGCAGATTGCTTCTGGTAGGCCTTATGGACTGGAATGGAGGAAAAGGCATTTGCAGAGTCAATGGCTGCATACCAGGTGCCAGGAGATGTGTTAATTTGCTCAAGCAATGAAACCACATCTGGTAAAGCAGCTGCAATTGGAGTCACCACTTGGTTAAGTTTACGATAATCCGCTGTCATTCTTCAAGATCCATCTGTCTTCTACACAGGCTAAATGGGAGAGTTGAACGGGGTTGTGATGGGAATCACCACCCATACGTCTTTCAAGTCCTTGATGGTGGCACTAATCTCTGCAATCCCTCCAAGGATGCAATATTGGTTTTTTGTTTGTTTGTTTGTTTTGAGATGGAGTCTCACTCTGTAGCCCAAGCTGGAGTGCAGTGGAGTGATCTCAGTTCACTGCAACTTCTGCCTCCTGAGCTCAAGTGATTCTCATGCCTCAGCCTCCTGAGTAGCTGGGAGTACAAGTGTGCACCACCACACTCGGCTAATATTTTGTACTTTAGTAGAGGTGGAGTTTCATCGTGTGGCCCAGGCTGGACTCAAACTTCTGAGCTCAGGCAATCCACCCACCTCGGCCTCCCAAACTGCTGGAATAATAGGCGTGAGCCACTGCACCCGGGCACAATAGTTTTTAAATTTACTATTCGTCTAGGTAGAGGCCACTCTAATGGCTTCCATCTGGCCTTTCCCACCATAATAGCCCTTACCCTACTAGTCAGGGAGCCAATGTGGGGGTTCTACCAGCTCCTTAATATGTCTGTGCCAATTATGCATTCAGGCAATGGGGAAATGACCATAGGATCAGTCAGGGGACCCACTGTAAGTCAGACCTGCTAAAACTCCATTAATTACCTGACTTTTGTAAGCCCCTGCTTTAACTGGAGGGCCACAGTGATGTTTTCAGTCCCCTGGAATCCACATCAGCTCAGAGCCAGTGTCTAGTAGTCCCCGAAATGCCTGATCATTTCTCTTTCCCCGGTGCACAGCTACCCTGGTAAAAGGCCGGAGGTCTTCTTGGGGAAGGATGGGAGAAAGATTCACTGCATAAATTGTTGGTAATGTAGTGGGGTCCTTCTTTGGGGTACCTGGCCTCCCTTCATTCAAGGGGTTCTAGATCTGTAAACTAGTTCAAGTCTGGAAATTGATTTGGGGCCATGATTCTCTGTTTTTATAATTCAGATTAGTCTTGTGTCTGTTCAACCTAGAAATTTTCTGCTTGTATAAATTAAGTAGGAATGCAGTAGGCTTCCTATCCGCTTAACTTCTAGGAACACCATGATTAAATAGCCAGTGCCAGAGCTCTACATGAGTCAGACTATTCTGATTGCCGCTTTGCCTCCGCTGTCCGTCGTGGTAGGCCCATTTTGCCTTTGACAGTTGAGTGCTGCCACCTGGCCCCTGCCACCTCGGGATCCAGTTATTTCCACTGTATTTAAATTTTGTAGTTGAGTGACTGTGGTTCCCACTGTTAGATCTGGCATACAGAGAAGAGCAGTTACAGGGCTCTTCAAATTATAGGACATCTTCAAAATGCAGGTGTTGCCCTCACAAATCTGTTTCACAAGGCATTGGTCAAGGGTGTATCTTCTGGACCCTCCCAGCTGGGATGAGTAGGTCTAAGGTGACTAATACACTCCACCATCCCTCTCCCTAAGCCTTTGGATCCCTTCCTCTACATTAAACAAAGGGAGATCAGGCATTTCCAGCTTTCTCACAGTGAACCATCTTTTAATCCATACTTCAGCTAACCAAAGAAACTATTAGAACCTTTTTTAACTCCCCAAGCTGCAACATTAAATGCAGAGTCCCTACTTAGTGGACCCAAATCAATAAATTCAGCCTGACCCAACTCTGTGTTTCTTCCACCATTGTCCCATACCCTTAATGTCCATTCCCATCCTGTTCTCCAGATTTCTGTTTATATAAATTAGAAAACTCAAGCAGTTATTTTCAAGTGTAGCACACCTCCTTATGAGTCACACTCTCAACCTCACCTCTAGGGGCCTGCTGGGACTTTAGCCTAGTTATAGGTCTAGAAGCAAACAGGGGTGTTGGGGTGGGTCCCGAGGAGAATCAACATTATCTTACCTGGCAACTGCCTCAGGAGATAAGACTCTCACTCAGGGCAATTGTAGCAAATTTGAGGCTCGGTATCTGCTTCTGAAGCTGGGAGATAGAATCCCTAAGTTCATCATTTTGTTTCATCACTTTGTCCACCAAACTTAGGAGCAACCAACCAGCTTCATTATGTTCCTGTAGAGAAAGAGCTGGAATTGTGGAAAAACACACAAGCTCTTACCATGTGAGTGGCTGTTCTGCAATAAAAAATGGATGCACAGCTTTGCCAGGTGTCTACTGTTAAAGTGAGGGCATTTATTGGAAAAGAATGGGACCCTGCAACTTGGAATAGGGACGTGTGGGAGGACCCTGATGAAGCTGGGGGCACTGAGTTCCTTTTGCCAGAAGGAACACCGTCCCCATCCCCAGTCATGTCAGCATCCCCTCCCCGGCCCAAGCTGCCATCAGCCTTTCCACCTTTGTCTGAGGAGATAAATGCTGTGCTCCCTGAGACAACACTGATGTCCTCCCCTGAGGCAGTTGCCAGGCAGAAAAATGTTGATTTTCCTCAGGACCCACTCCCAATACCCCTGTTTGCTTCTAGAGCTATAACTAAAGTCCCGGTAGGTCCCTAGAGGTGAGGCTGAGAGTGTGACCCATGAGAAGGTGCACTACACTTGAAAAGAACTGCTTGAGTAGTTTTCTTTATTGTTATTGCTATTATACTTTTAAGTTCTAGGGTACATGTGCACAACGTGCAGGTTTGTTACATATGTATATATGTGCCATGTTGGTATGCTGCACCCATCAACTCATCATTTACATTAGGTATTCCTCCTAATGCAGTCCCTCCCCACTCTCCCCACCCTATGACAGGCCCCAGTGTGTGATGTTCCCCATCCTGTGTCCAGGTGTTCTCATTGTTCAATTCCCACCTATGAGTGAGAACATGCAGTGTTTGGTTTTCTGTCCTTGCGATAGTTTGCTCAGAATGATGGTTTCCAGCTTCATCCATGTCCCTACAAAAGACATGAACTCATCCTTTTTTATGGCTGCATAGTATTCCGTGGTGTATATGTGCCACATTTTCTTAATCCAGTCTATCATTGATGGACATTTGGGTTGGTTCCAAGTCTTTGCTGTTGTGAATAGTGCTGCAGTAAACATAGGTGTGCATGTGTCTTTATAGTAGCATGATTTATAATCCTTTGGATATATACCAAGTAATGGGTTCGCTGGGTCTAATTTATACAAACAGAAATCTGGAGAACAGGCATGGGAATGGATATTAAGGGTGTGGGATAATGGTGGAAGGAACATAGAGTTGGGTCAGGCTGAATTATTGATTTGGGCCCACTAAGAGGGAAGGGTGCAGGACTGAGAAGGAATTTCAGAGGTGATAGAATGTTCTTTCATTACCCAGGTACTAAGCCTAGTACCTAATAGTTATTTTTTCTACTCATTTCCCTCCTCCCACCCTCACCCTCAGTGGGCCCCAGTGTCTGTTGTTCTCCTCTTTGTGTCCATGTGTTCTCATCATTTAGTTCCCACTTATAAGTGAGAACATGTATTGTTTCTGCATTAGTTTGCTAAGAATAATGGCCTCCAGCTCCATCCATGTTCCTGCAAAGGACAGGATCTCGTTCTTTTTTATGGCTGTGTAGTAGTCCATGGTGTGTATATACCCCATTTTCTTTATCCAGTCTACCATTGGTGGGCATTTGGGTTGATTCCCTGTCTTTGCTATTGTGAATAGTGCTTCTGTGAACATATGCCTGCATATGTCTTTATGGTAGAATGATTTATATTCCTTTGGGTATATATTCAGCAATGGATTACTGGGTGAAATGGTAGTTCTGTTTTCTGAAGACTTGATAGGGGCTGTATAATTACAAAAACGTTATTATAATTACTTGAGAATATGTAACAACAGATTTACTCATGTGTCTGTTTTATCTTAGACAAAATGGAAAAAGCCAGTTTTCTGGGATTATTTGCCATTCAAGTTTCTGCTTGTTCTTAAGCAAATCATTATCTACATCTCTTCAGTGGGAATGTCATGAACTTCAAACAAACTGTGTGCCTCCAGAAGAGCTGGAGTGGGAACGTGGCATAGACTTTCTAGTTGGAAGAGTCAGAGTACATGTAGGTAATAGGAATCCTGTAGATAGGTTTCTTTCATGCAGCACCTCTAGGAGCCTATGCCACACAGACACTCTTCATCTCTGGAGCAAGATGTGGCTTGCAGCATTTCCCAGGTATATTTTCCCATGGAACCCAACTTTCCACACCCCAACACTTTTTTTTCAGTACTTATTTCATGAGTTGAAATAACAGATAAAGCATGGGCTTTGAGGTCAAACAGATCCAGATTTGAATTTCAGCTTTACTACTCTCCACTTTTTCATCTCAAGCCAGGAACTTTGCCTTTCTGACTCTTAGTTTTTTCAGAGGTAAAATACCTGTTGTAAAGATCAAGTGCAATTAGGTAAGAAAAGAAATACTTAAAAGAATGCCTGGCACACAAAAAACACTAAGTGGCTGCTGTTGCAGCTACTACAGCAAAATAATTAATACCAGAGCTGTATCTCCCTCTCACATATTTTCTCTTTCACACGAGTTTTTAGCTACCTGTTTTCTGTTCACATTTGTGTTCCACAGAGACCTCAAATTCAGTATGTACACCCAAAATTTATATAATCTTCCTTTATATCTTCTCTGGTTGATACAACCACATCCAGTCAACTGCTAAATCTGGTCAGCTGTGTCTCCTAAATATATCTCACATCCATTCACTTCTCCTCAGTTTCAAGACTGCATCATAGCTTGCCTGGGCTACTCCTGTTGTCTCTCTGGAGTACTTTCTATGTTACTAACCTGGTTTCTGCATTGCAGCCCAAATGCTCAGTCTAAACACTTATGGGATCATGCTGCTTCTCAAGTTTGAACTTTCAGAGCCTCTCTAAGGCCCACAATAGGGTTTTTCAAACTCGTTAACCCTAACACCAGTTGAAGTCCTTAAAATTATAGATTCCTGGACTGTCTCTGGGAATCCTTTCCTCTAGAGATTCTGATCCAGATGATCTTGGATTTGGCCCAGGATATTTGCATTTTAAGTAAGCTGCCAGGTACTACAAATGGTAGCCAAATTTGGAAAATCCTCACATGTAAATAATCCACACTGTGTTTGGCACCTCTGACTAGCTATCCAGTACTCTCTTTTTAATTTTATTTTATTTTTATTTTTAGTTTTAGTTTTAGTTTTAGTTTTAGTTTTAGTTTTTTGGAGACAGGGTCTCGCTCTGTTGCCCAGGCTGGGAGTGCAAGGCTGCATGCAGCCTTGACGTCAGCAGGCTCAAAGCAATCATCCCACTTCAGCCTCCTGAGTCGCTGGGGCTATGAATGTATACCATCATGCCCAGGTAATATTTAATTTTTTGTAGAGACAGGATCTCACCATATTTCCAAAGCTATTCTTGAACTCCTGGGCTCAAGTAATCCTCCTGCCTCGGCCTCCCAAAGTGCTAGGATTACAGGTGCGAGCCATTGCATGCAGCCTCCAGTACCCTCTTAACTCATGCTCTGAGCTTCCCCATACAATAAGCTACATCATCCTTTAGAAAGTCTGCACTGCTCACTCTCTCCTCCTAGAATACCTTTTTCTTCATCTCTAATTACCCCTTACCAAAAGTCTTTCAAGAACCTGTTCCAGTACCTCCTTCAGGCAGCCTATCCTCATTCCAGTAGTTTGTCGGCCCCCCCTTTTTTTTTTTTTTTTGAGACATAGTCTTGCTCTGTCACCCAGGCTGGAGGGGGCAGTGGTGCGATCTTGGCTCACTGCAAGCTCCGCCTCCCGGGTTCACGCCATTCTCCTGCCTCAGCCTCCCCGGTAGCTGGGACTACAGGTGCCCGCCACCACGCCTGACTGATTTTTTTTTTTTTTTTTTTTTTTTGTATTTTTAGTAGAGACAGGGTTTCACCATTTTAGCTAGGATGGTCTTGCTCTCCTGACCTTGTGATCCGCCCACCTCGGCCTCCCAAAGTGCTGGGATTACAGGCATAAGCCACCGTGCCCGGCCTTGTCAGCCCCTTTCTATGTAATTATAGCATTTTCACATTGTGGAGCAATTTTTTGTTTATGTGTGTCTCTGTTCCACTAGACTTGAGGACAGGGATTACTTTATTTCTATAGCCTCAGCATTTAGCTCAGTTTCTGCAAAATGATAGTAGTTAGTGAATGTTTGTCAAAAGAATTAAAGGGAAATAGGAAGGCCAGAAAGAATGCTTGCATTATACCAGTAGTCACAAAAATGTTACTTGGAGTCCTGAAGTATCTCAAGGAGAACCGGTGGTCAGAGTAGAGGCCTAACTATGGAGGATTCCTGCATTATCCCCCTTTCCTGAAACCCTCACCTCTGATTCAACCCAAGAAAATCTGCTTCTTAAGTTTTTGTATGTTGGTGAACAGGGTAAGGTTTTGTTGAAAAGAAGAGAAAAGCTGACACTAAAAGTAAATTTGGAAACCATAGCCCTGGACCATCATTTGCCTTTATAAAACCCCCTTTTTTTTTTGTGGATTTCTGCTTTCTGTGCTTTAAAATGAAGTGGGAAAACTTAAAGAATTTGAGAAATAAAGCCAAGTGATCTAAATTGGAAAATGAATCTATGAGGGGATATTAGATATTTCCTACTCTGTTGGGTCATACAGTGTAGTATAACCTTGGGGCTACTTGCTTATTTTCAAGCACCTGGCAGGTTATCATGGGAGAGATGCTAAGCAGTTGGCATCCATATTCATGGAGGACTGAACGGGGAACATAAAGATTAAATTGAAAAAGTTGGGAGAATTCCTCTAAATTTATTTGAGAAAACTGCTTCTGTTTCCAAAACAGTGTCTTTAGGATGTACCCTCTTTGAGGATAAGAAACTCATCTCTGCCTTAGTCCCTGGCATGGGCTGGTACCTCATTGGCAGTCACCAAACATTTGTTGAAGGGATGCATGAATTGCCATCAATGAAGGCATATACAAAATGCGGTGCCATCCAAGAATTATCAATCTCAAAAACGGAAGTTATCTTAAAATTAAGACACCATTAGACTTGTCACAGATTGAAATTATGGGATTCATTTGTAAGAACTTGATCAATAATATGAAATTAATGTAACTTCATATGCTGTATGTCCGTAGTTCATCATCATAAAAACAGCTAAAGGTAGAGTAGTTCCCTTGTAATATTGCTTACTGAAGAGTAAGAATTAACCATCTCTTTTTCTCTTGAAAGAGATCAAATAGTAACTTAGATGGTTTCTCATTCATATAAAGAGAAAGAATTATTCATATAGAGGTGTGAATATTTATGAAATCTCATGGGTAAATTTGACTCTCTTGGCCACAGTTTCTATTGCACCTTTGAAGAATACAAGTACTTGCTGTTGCTCTAGTTGCCAAGTAGATTCAGTCAGCATTTATCTACTATGTTTCTACAGACTCCATTGCCTTACACAAAAGTGGGTTGTGGGGTAAAATGTAACCTGTCCCCTTAGTTCTTAAAACATATACTACCATTTTAAGCCTCTGAAAAGTCCTAGAGGGTAGAAACCTGTCTGTTTCAATACAGTATTTCCCAACAATATTTTGCCACTTTTTTTGTAAAACATCTATTGACAAATCATGGGAACATTGGATAGATTATTTGTCTTCAAATAGTTTGAAGCATTTATTTATCATACCCATTGGGGAAGCTAGCAAAATATATAAATAAACGGGTATATAAACAGGTGTGATAAATAAATGAAATAATTATATGTATGCCATAAGCCCTCTGAAGCGAAAAAAACAGTTATTTTGAGTATTAAAAATCATCAAAAAGGCCAGGTGAAACTAGAGTATGAAAATCTTGAGGAGATATAAAGCTCAGGTTGGCAATGTGAGAACTAATGAAAGGAAAGGGCTTCCTTTCATTATTGAGGAGAAAAAGAGAAGTTCCTATGTTCTGTTAGAGCCAGCAGCCCTATTTACCTAGATAGTTACTTCATCTACTATTTTATCTTTGAACAAGAGCTTGTGTAAGTCCCTCCAAATAGTACCCCTCTATGGGCAGCTCCAAAAAGCAGCCTGTTGGGGAGGTGTCTGCTCTTGAGAGATTCACAGAGTGTATAGTGTGAGGATGAGAGCAATTGTATGTTTTCCTTCTGAAGAATAGTACAGAAGTTATAATAGATTCTCTTGAAAATCTCCTTGAAAGACATAAACTTCCCAAAACCTACTTTTATACTCATGTATTTGCAAAGATATATTATCACATTATCAGATAATTGGGGATTGTTACATGCATGGTATACATATTAGAATAGATCAACTTCTGTAACAAATAAAAAATATATTATGGTTCAAACACAATAAAAGTGTATTTTCTTGCTTTTATAACAGCCCTGGGTGGGTGTTTTAAGTTAGTAAGACAGTCTTCATCCACACAATCATTTAGGGACCAAGACTAATGGATAATCTGCCATCATCAATACATAGCACCAAGGTTGTACTGGGGGTCATCTCCACTCCAGCTTTCTAGAAGGGAGAAAGCATGAAGGCACATATATAAGAAATTTTTAGGACTAAGCCTAGAAATTGCACACATCACATTCACACTTTAGTGTCCACAATTCAGTCACATGGCTCCACTCAACTGCAATGGGGAGGCTAAGATGTATACTCTAGCTCTGTACCCAAGAAGAAACAGAAAACATGGATTTAGTGAGCATCTGGGGGACTGTGTCTGTCACAACATAGTTGTTGCATCTTGGTCCTTGGTCACCAAATTAGAAGGTTGATTTGTGCTATCTCATTTGCTCCCTTCTGGCTCATAGATGTTTCTGCATAGTGTGATGGTGATGTACCCATCCATTTTATTGTGACCCTCATTAGCAAACTTCCACATACCACACAGCAATTCTCAGGACATTTCCACCTTTTTCCATTCAACATTTATTGTAGGGTCAGGCTCTTAGAAGTACTAGAGGTACCGAAGGGAACAATGTCCTTATCCTTGGGAGTTTATTCTCTTGTGTAAGAGAAAGACAATAAAGAAAGAAAATAATTAGTTTGTGCCACATGCTGTAAAAAAGAGAGTAAGTAATGGGAAAGGGTAAAGCAGTACTGCTCTTGCCAACATATCAAAGTTGGCTTCTCTAGGAAACTGGAGGCTAAGATCTGAAGGATGGTAGTGAGCCAGCCACTTGGGCTGAAAGAACAGCATTCCAGAGAAAACAACATGCACAAAGGTCCTAAGGCAAGAATGAGCTTGGCAAGTTCAAGAAACTTGTATCTAGGACACCAGTGTGTGTGTGGCGAGTAAGCAAGAAAGGCTCATGTGAGATGAGATAGGGCTGTAAGATAGGCTGAGTCAAGTGTTTCACACAAGGCCATACAGATCTTGGAGAGTTTACATGTTATCTGAGAGTGAGAGTAAACCACGAAAAAGTTTGTTGTTGTTTGTTCTCTGTAACAGCTTTATGTTAATATAATTCACATACTATAGAGTTTACCCATTCAAAGGGTACAGTTCAATGGCTTTTATTAGAGTTATGCAACCATTACCACAGTCCATCTTAGAACAGTTTCATCAACTCAAAAAGAAATCCCATACCATTTAATAGTCACTCAGTTTCCTCCAAATCCCCAGCCCTAGGCAACTACTAATCTATTTTCAGTCTCTGTAGGTTTGCCTATTGTAGACATTTCATAAAAATGGAATTAGACAGTGTGTGGTCTTATGTGATTCGCTTCCGTTACTTAGCATATTGTTTTCAAGGTTCATCAACATTTTAGTGTGTGTCAGTACTTCGTTACTTTTATGGCTGAATAATATTTTGTTATTTGGCTATATCTACCACATTTTATTTATCCATTTGTCGGTGGATATTTTGGTTGTTTTCACCTTCTGGCTACTATTAATAATGCTATGAACATTCATGTACAAATTTTTGTGTGACCATATGTTTTTATTTCTCTTGGATATATACCCAGGAGTAGAATTTCTGAGTCATATGGTAACTATGCTAACCTCTTGAGGAACTTCAAGACTGTTTTTCCAAAGTGGCAATACCATTTTGCATTCCCATCAGCTGTGTATGATAGTTCCAATTTCTCCATTTCTTTGTCAGCACTTACGATTATCTATCATTTTGAATAAAGCCATTCTAGGGGTTTGAAGTGATACCCTCATTGTGCTTTTGATTTGCAATTACCTGATGACTAATGATGTTGAACATCTTTTCATGTGTTTATTTGCCATTTGTGTATTTTCTTTGGAGAAATACCAATTCAAGTTACTTACCCACTTTTGAATTGTCTTTTTATTATTAAATTTTAAGAGAGCTTTATATATTCTAGGTACAAGTCCCTTATCTGTATATGATTTGTAAATATTTTTGCCCATTCCGTGGCTTGTCACTTTCTTGATGGTGTCTTTTGATGCACAATAATTTTTTGCTTTAACGAAGTCCCTTTTTTTGTTGTTGTTGCTTGTGCTGTTGGTGTCCTTCCTACCTAAGAAACCATTACTTAATTCAAGGTCATGAAAATTTATACCTACATTTTCTTCTAAGGATTTTGTAGCTTTAGCTCTTACATGTAGGTCTGTGGTTCGTTTTTACTTAATTTTTATATATGGTGTGAAATAAAGATCCAGCTTCATTTTTTGCATGTGAATATCTAGTTGTCCCAACACTGTTTGTTGAAATACTATTCTTTTCTCCACTGAGCTGTCTTAACACTCTTGTAAAAAATCAGTTGACCTCATAAAAAGGTTTTAAGCTGGGAAAAGATACGATCTGATTGATACTTTAAAAGGATCAGTCTCTCCAAGGATGGCTTTTAGAGAGGCAAAAGGGAAGTAGAGCTGGGAAGCTGTTATAATAATCCAGGTTAGTCAAGTAATGGCCAAGACTAGTGACAGCAAAGAAGATGGCAAGCTTTATAAAGATTGAAGATAGTTTGGAGAGAGGATTGCCTTGACTCTATGTTTTTGCCACTTTTTCACTTGTCTGTGTCACAGCTGTCTTTTCTACTTTTCCCCATTATATTTTCTCTTAAATGGTCTTGAGAATTTTTTCTGTTATTTTTGGAAGTCTTTTTTTTTTTTTTTTTTTTTTTTTTACTTTACTGTTTTTTATTTCCTGTCTGTGATAAAACTCACAACTTATTTGTATCTACACTATTACTAAAACCACAGCTTATTTGTATCTACACCTATTGTTTCCTTCTTCACTCTTTCCTGGATTCTATCCCTCTTCACCTACTCAGTGATTTTCCTTTACCAGTTATATCCTGTGTCTTCAGTAGTTCTCCTTCTATAAGCCTTGTCCCATTAGATACACATTTTCTTAGGTGTATTCCATCTTTTTTTGAGTCTGGTTTTTAAAATGTAATTTATACATAGTAAAATTCACCCTTTTTAATGCACAGTTCAGTGAGTCCTAACAAATGTATATAGTTGTGAAACCATCACCACAGTCAAAAATAGAACATTTCATCACTCTCAAAAAGTTCCCTCATGTACCTTTGCAGTCAGTCCCTACCCTTCTTCCCCAGTCCTAGCAACTGATTTGATTTCTGTTCCTATAGTTTTGCCTTTTCCAGAATGCAATATAAATGGAGACATAGAGCCTATGGCCTTTTTTCATTGGGTTTTTTCATTTAGTATAATGCTTTTGAGATTCATCCATATTATTATACATCCCAGTAGTTTGTTTTTTAAAATTGTGAAATGATATTCTATTATGTAGATTATTCATTTATCCCCCTGATGGATAGTTGGGTTCTTACATGTTTTGGCCATTGTGGATGATGCTGCTATAAATATTTATATATAGATCTTTGTGGATTTTTTTCATTTCTCCTGAGTAAACACATAGGAGGAGAATTACTGGGTCATTTAGTATGTGTATGTTTATAAGAAACTATCAAGCTGTTTTCCAAAGTGGATATACCATTTTGCATTCTTACCAACAGTTTATAAGAGGTTTAGTTCTAGTTGCTCGACATTCTTACCAACCTTTGGTATATTGATTCCTTTTTTTTTTTTTTTTTTGAGACAGAGTTTCTCTCTTGTTGCCCGTGCTAGAGTGCAATGGCATAATCTCGGCTCATTACAACCTCTGCCTCCCGGGTTTAAGTGATTCTCCTGCCTCAGCCTCCAGAGCAGAGCAGCTGGGATTACAGGCACATGCCACCATGCCCGGCTAATTTTTATGTTTTTAGTAGAGACGAGGTTTCGTCATGTTAGCCAGGCTGGGCTCGAACTCCTGACCTCAAGTGATCTGCCTGCCTCGGCCTCTCAAAGTGCTGGGATTACAGGCGTGAACCACTGCGCCTGGCCAGTATATTCTTTCTTTAATTATAGCTATTCTAGTAGGTGTGTAATGGTATCTGTGTTTTTTGTTTTTTTTGTAATGGAGTTTTGCTGTTTTGCCCAGGCTGGAGTGCAGTGGCGCGATCTAGGCCCACTACAACCTCTGCCCCCTGGGTTCAAGCGATTCTTCTGCCTCAGCCTCCTGAGTAGCTGGGATTACAGGCGCCCACCACCATGACTGGCTAATTTTTGTATTTTTAGTAGAGATGCGATTTCACCATGTTGGCCAGACTGGTCTCGATCTCCTGACCTCAGGAGATCTACCTGCCTCACCCTCCTAAAGTGCTGGGATTACAAGTGTGAGCCACTGCACCCAGCCCTCACTGTGTTTTTAATTTGCATTTCTCTAATGATTAATGATACTTTGTTGTGCTTATTTGCCATCTCTGCACATCCTTTGGTGAAGGGTTTATTCAGATCTTGTGTCCATTTTTTATTTGAATGTTTATTCTTTTTGGGCATTTTATATGTTCTCAATACAATTTTTTCTTAGGTGAATGTTTTGTGATTATTTTCTCTCAGTCTGTAGCTTGTCCTTTCCTTTTCTCACTAGTGTCTTTTAAAAAGAAAACTTTTAATTTCTGTCTAAATTAAGTCTAATTTATCATTTTGTTGTGATTTGTGATTTTTGCTTAATAATCTCGGGCCACAGAAAGTTTTCTACTATGTGCTAAATGTGGAAACAAATGTGAAAAAGATATACAAGATACTTGTCTTCGTTTTTCACTGAGTTTTCTTCTTTTATAGTTTTAGCTCTTGTATTCGAGCTTGTGATACATTCAAGTTAATTTTTAAAAGCAAGGGTCAAGGCTTAGTTTTTTCATATGGATTGTTCAGCACCATTTGCTGAACGTGGTGTACACCCCCTTTGATACCTTTATTTGAAATCAATTGACTTTGTATATATGGGTTATCCCATATTTTAACAAAGACCTCCCTCAACCCCACATGCCTATTTAACTAAAAATGCATCACTTCCACCTCTTCACAATCATTCTTTAAAGTGTGGTCTAGACTGTGCTTCATCATTTCTTTCTTACTCCTTACACTGGCATCTTTCTCTACCATTTCATTAAAACAGTTCTTGCCAGAATCACCAGTGATCTGTGTTCAAGAGTTTTGTCCTTGTTACATGTGACTCTCAACGGTCCTGGACCTTGCTGACCCCTCCCTCCTCTTTCAAACACTCTCTTCACTTGACCAGTGCAACATCTTACCATCCTTCATATTTTTCTTCTGTTTTTCCATTTGCCCCATGTGTCTACTTTGATAGTTTTTCTTTACCCATTTCTTAAATGTCATTGTCCCTCGGCATTCTGACCAAAGCCCCTTTTCCTCTTTGTTCTTTGCATGTTCCCTGCTTATTCCCGTTTGTTCCCCTGACTGAAGAATCTCAAATTTATGTCTGACCCAAATCTTTCTGAGATTTATTTCTGCATGTCTAACTGCCTACCAGGACCACAGCTGTATGAGGAAAAAGTACCTTGTATATGTCTTGTTCACATTTATATTCACATGCCAAGTACACAGGACTTAATAACAATTTGTAGACTGATCAAATGAATACATGAGCAAACTAAACTGATACCACATATATTCCATGAATATATGACTGGAGGCACAAAATAAGTAAGTTACTTTTGGAATCACATACTTTGTCTTCACCATGGCACAGTTTTCCTTTACAGCTGGTAGTGAATCTTTGGATAAAGAGATGGGAATGAGATTCTGCACAGGGGCAGGAAGGAGATGCGAGAGTAAAGAGACATTTCTCCAAACGTTGCAAACACTGTTTCTAAAGTTTTCTAGTCTAGTAATTGTAATTTTCTTTTGAAATTATGTATATTATTTGGAGAATAAAATAGTTAGTGGCTCTATTAAATTCTGATTGTAGCTTTAGCTATAACACATCATTTCTTTTTGAATTTCCACCAAAGTTTTTATATGTTGCTGTAACATTTTTTAAGACCTAAAGCAAGCTTGTCCAACCTGCAGTCTACAGGCTACATGCAGCCCACAATGGCTTTGAATGCAGCCCAACACAAATTCATAAACTTTCTTAAAATATCATGAGACTTTTTAAATTTTGATTTTTATTTTTTAGCTCATCAGCTACCATTAGTGTTAGTGTATTTAATGCGTGGCCCAAGACAATGCTTCTACCAATGCAACCCAGGGAAGCCAAAAGATTGGATGCCGCTGCCCTAAAGTGATTCTCAAGAGTTATATAAAACAGCATTCTCCATTGTTTTTGGCACCAGTGACCAATTTCATGGAAGCTAGTTTTTCCATGGACTGATGGGTGGAGGCAGTGGTGTGGGATGGTTTTGGAATGAAACTGTTCTATGAAACTGTTCTACCTTAGCTCTACCTTAGATCATCAGGCACTAGTTAGAGCATACAGCCTGTATCCCTCCACGTGAAGTTCACAATAGGGTTTGTGCTCCTATGAAAATCTAATGCCATTGCTGATCTGACAGGAGGCAGAGCTCAGGTGGTAATACTTGCCCACCTGCCACCCACCTGCTGTGTGGCTCAGTTCCTCACAGGCCACGGGCCCATACCAGTCTGCAGCCTGGGGATTGGGGACTTCTAATATAGAAGATGTAAATTTGGTAATGTAGATTCTTTCGGATCTAATATGATGAATGGTTTTATGATCTGAGTGCTCACATCTAAGAATGTATATGCTTGTTATGGATTTTGCATCATGCCAGTGCTTTGGGAATATCTGGGAGATATTACTGCCCTCCTTACTGCCCTCAGGGAGCACACACCTTAAACAGATAAAACACACAGCTACAATCAGCAAATAAACAGAAGCACCTATCAGGTAGTTTGTAGTATCCTTTGTATGTTACTTAGCAGGAAAAAAGAGAGTATCCTGCCACTAGACATGTGTTTTTGGCCTTGCTTGTCACTGCAAGCTGTTATGTAAATATGTTTAGTGTTTTTCCTTATCTGCCCTTTTCCTCTGTTCTGGAGTGTGTTACTCACATTTCTCTGTATCTTTCTTTCCTACATTTCAGTGAGCGGTTTCTGGTAAGACTGAACAAGAATGGTGGGCCAAGGAACCCAGAGAAGATCGAACGAATGTGTGCCCTTTTTACAGTATGTACAAATTCTCTTTTCCTTCTTTGCTGTTGACTCTAACCAGTGGCCTGCTATGTGGATATTGTCACCCTGAAAACAAGCATTTATTCTTATTTCCACACACATGGGAGAGAATAGGACTTGATTTATGTTTCTGTTAGGTTTTAATGAAATATTTATAGAAAACTGAAATTATATACAGTTTTAAACTTAATTTTTATTAATGAAATACAATCAAGTACCTTTCACTGATATAGATTGTATAAGCTATTTCATACAATAGACACTTAAAATCTGACAGAACCAGCTTGGACAACATGCCAAACCCCATCTCTACAAAAAATACAAAAATTAGCCAGGCATGGCATGTGTCTGTAGTCACAGCTACTTGGGGGTCTGAGGCGGGAGGATCGCCTTAGCCCAGGAGGTTGAGGCTGCAGTGAGCCAAGGTCACACCACTGCACTCCAGCCTGGGTGAAAAAGTGAGACCAGATCCTGTCTCAAAAAACAAACAAACAAACCAAAATCTGACATAGGTCTTTCTTACTATTCTTATCCAAGGCCACTGGGAATTTCTCTGAGGTGTATAATTTCTAATGCATAATTTATTTTAAAGGTATCCAACAAGTTTACAGCTTTGTAGTTTGTTAGTGAGTTCATATACAGCAAGACAAACTATATAATAGTCCTCTTCCAAATACCAAATGGGGGATATTTTCCTACTGTCATCTGTACTTTTTATATATATATATACTTTAAGTTCTAGGGTACATGTGCACAACATGCAAGTTTGTTATATAGATATACATGTGCCATATTGGTTTGCTGTACCCATTAACTCATCATTTGCATTAGGTATTTCTCCTAATGCTATCCCTCCCCCTAACCCCATCCCACAACAGGCCCCAGTGTGTGATGTTCCCCACCCTGTGTCCAAGTGTTCTCATTGTACAATTCTCACCTGAGTGAGAATATGTGCTATTTGGTTTTCTGTCCTTGCGATAGTTTGCTCAGAATGATGGTTTCCTGCTTCATCCTGCAAAGGACATTAACTCATCATTTTTATGGCTGCATAGTATATACCATGTGTATATGTGCCACATTTTCTTTATCCAGTCTATAATTGATGGGAATTTCTGTTGATTCTAAGTCTTTGCTATTGTGAATAGTGCCTCAATAAACATACGTGTGCGTGTGTCTTTATAGCAGCATGATTTATAATCCTTTGGGTATATACCCAGTAATGGGATGGCTGGGTTAAATGGTATTTCTAGTTCTAGATCCTTGAGGAATCGCCACACTGTCTTCCACAATGATTGAACTAGCTTACACTCAACAGTGTAAAACTGAACCAACAGTGTAAAAGTGTTCTTATTTCTCCACATCCTCTCCAGTATCTGTTGTTTCCTGACTTTTTAATGATCGCCATTCTAACTGGTGTAAGATGGTATCTCATTGTGGTTTTGATTTGCATTTCTCTGATGATCAGTGATGATGAGCATTTTTTCATGTGTCTGTTGGCTGCATAAATGTCTTCTTTTGAGAAATGTCTATTCATATCCTTTGCCCACTTTTTGATGGGGTTCTTTGTTTTTTCTCGTGTTACTTTGTTTAATTTCTTTGTAGATTCTGGATATTAGCCCTTTGTCAGATGGGTAGATTGCAAAGGCCACTGGGAATTTCTCTGAGGTGTATAATTTCTAATGCATAATTTATTTCTACATATGGCTAGCCAGATTGCAAAAATTTTCTCCCATTCTGTAGGTTGCCTGTTCACTCTGATGGTAGTTTCTTTTGCTGTGCAGAAGCTCTTTAGTTGAATTAGATCCCATTTGTCAATTTTGGCTTTTGTTGCCATTGTTTTTGGTGTTTTAGTCACGGAGTCCTTACCCATGCCTATGTCCTGAATGGTACTGCCTAGGTTTTCTTCTAGGGTTTTTATGGTCTTAGGTCTAACATTTAAGTCTTTAATCCATCTTGAATTAATTTTTCTGTAAGGTGTAAGGAAGGGATCCAGTTTCAGCTTTCTACATATGGCTAGCCAGTTTTCCCAGCACCATTTATTAAATAGGGAATCCTTTCCCCATTTCTTGTTTTTGTCAGGTTTGTCAAAGATCAGATGGCTGTAGATGTGTGGTGTTATTTCTGAGGCCTCTGTTCTGTTCCATTGGTCTATATCTCTGTTTTGGTACCAGTACCATGCTGTTTTGGTTACCGTAGTCTTGTGGTGTAGTTTGAAGTCAGATAGCATAATGCCTCCAGCTGTGTTCTTTTTGCTTAGGATTTTCGTGGCAACATGGGCTCTTTTTTGGTTCCATATGAACTTTAAAGTAGTTTTTTCCAATCTGTGAAGAAAGTAATTGGTAGCTTGATGGGGATGGCATTGAATCTATAAATTACCTTGGGCAGTACGGCCATTTTCATGATATGGATTCTTCCTGGCCATGAGCATGGAATATTCTTCCATTTGTTTGTGTCCTCTTTTATTTCATTGAGCAGTGGTTTGTAGTTCTCCTTGAAGAAGTCCTTCACATCCCTTGTAAGTTGGATTTCTAGGGAGTATTTTATTCTGTTTGTAGCAATTGTAAATGGGAGTTCACTCATGATTTGGCTCTCTGTTATTGGTGTATAGGAATGCTTGTGATTTTTGCACATTGATTTTGTATCCTGAGACTGCTGAAGTTGCTTGTCAGCTTAAGGAGATTTTGGGCTGAGATGATGGGGTTTTCTAAATATACAATCATGTCATCTGCAAACAAACTATTTGACTTCCTCTTTTCCTAATTGAATACACTTTATTTCTTTCTCTTGCCTGATTGCCCTGGCCAGAACTTCCAACACTATGTTGAATAGGAGTGATGAGAGAGGGCATCCCTGTCTTGTGCCAGTTTTCAAAGGGAATGCTTCCAGTTTTTGCCCATTCAGTATGATATTGGCTGTGGGTTTGTCATAAATAGCTCTTATTATTTTGAGATACATTTCATCAATACCTAGTTTATTGAGAATTTTTAGCATGAAGAGCTGTTGAATTTTGTCAAAGGCCTTTTCTGCATCTGTTGAGATAATCATGTGGTTTTTGTTGTTGCTTCTGTTTATGTGATGGATTACCTTTATTGATTTGCATATACTGAATGAGCCTTGCATCCCAGGGATGAAGCCAACTTGATCGTGGTGGATAAGCTTTTTGATATGCTGCTGGGTTCGGTTTGCTAGTATTTTATTGAGGATTTTTGCATCAACATTTATTGGGGTATTGGTCTAAAAATCTGTTTTTTTGTTGTTGTGTCTCTGCCAGGCTTTGATATCAGGATGATACTGGCCTCATAAAATGAGTTAGGGAGGATTCCCTCTTTTTCTATTGATTGGAATAGTTTCAGAAGGAATGGTACCAGCTCCTCCTTGTACCTCTGGTAGAATTCAGCTGTGAACCCATCTGGTCCTAGACTTTTTTTGGTTGGTAGGCTCTTAATTATTGCCTCAATTTCAGAGCCTGTTATTGGTCTATTCAGAGATTCAACTTCTTCCTGGTTTAGTCTTGGGAGGGTGCATGTGTCCAGGAATTAATCCATTTCTTCTAGATTTTCTAGTTTATTTGCGTAGAGGTGTTTATAGTATTCTCTGATGGTAGTTTGTATTTCTGTGCGATCGCTGATGGTACCCCCTTTATCATTTTTTATTGCATCTATTTGTTTCTTCTCTCTTCTTTGTTTGTCTTGCTAGTGATTTATCAATTTTGTTGATTTTTAAAAAAAAAAAACAGCTCCTGGATTCATTGGTTTTTTGAAGGGTTTTTTTTTGTGTGTCTCTGTCTCCAGTTCTGCTCTGATCTCAGTTATTTCTTGCCTTCTGCTAGCTTTTGAATGTGTTTGCTCTTGCTTCTCTAGTTCTTTTAATTGTGATAGGGTGTCAATTTTAGATCTTTCCTAGTTTCTCTTTTGGGCATTTAGTGCTATAAATTTCCCTCTACACACTGCTTTAAATGTGTCCCAGAGGTTCTGGTACATTGGTCTTTGTTCTCATTGGTTTCAAAGAATGTCTTTATTTCTGCCTTCATTTAGTTATTAACCCAGTAGTCATTCAGGAGCAGATTGTTCAGTTTCCATATATTTGTCTGGTTTTGAGTGAATTTCTTAATCTTGAGTTCTAATTTGACTGCACTGTGGTCTGACAGACAGTTTGTTGTGATTTCTGTTATTTTACATTTGCTGAGGAGTGCTTTACTTCCATCTATGTGGTCAATTTTGGAATAAGAGTGATGTGGAGCTGAGAAGAATGTATATTCTGTTGATTTGGGGTGGAGAGTTCTGTAGATGTCTATTAGGTCCGCTTGGTGCAGAGCTGAGTTTAAGTCCTGGATATCCTTGTTAACTTTCTGTCTTGTTGATCTAATGTTGACAGTGGAGTGTTAAAGTCTCCCATTATTATTCTGTGGGAATCTCAGTCTCTTTGTAGGTCTCTAAGGACTTGCTTTATGAATCTGGGTACTCCTGTGTTGGTCGCATATATATTTAGGATAGTTAGCTCTTCTTGTTGAGTTGATCCCTTTACCATTATGTAATGGCCTTCTTTGTCTCTTTTGATCTTTGATGGTTTAAAGTCTGTTTCATCAGAGACTAGGATTGCAGCCCCTGGTTGGTTTGTTTATTTGTTTGTTTTTTCTATTTGCTTGGTAGATCTTCCTCCATCCCTTTATTTTGAGCCTATGTGTGTCTCTGCACATGAGATGGGTCTCCTGAATACAGCCCAACGATGGGTCTTGACTCTTTATGCAATTTGCCAGTCTGTGTCTTTTAATTGGGGCATTTAGCCCATTTACATTTAAGGTTAATATTGTTATATGTGACCTGAGAGACCTGGCTGTTAGGAGGAAAACTAACAAACAGAAAAGAATAGCATCAACATCAACAAAAAGGATATCCACCCCAAAACCCCATCTGCAGGTCACCAGCATCAAAGACCAAAAGTAGATAAAAACACCCCACTGTCAATATTAGACAGATCAACGAGACAGAAGGTTATAAGTAGATGTTTGATCCTGTCATTTTGATGTTAGCTGGTTATTTTGCTCGTTAGTTGATGCAGTTTCTTCCTGGCATCAATGGTCTTTACAATTTGGCATGTTTTTGCAGTGGCTGGTACCAGTTGTTCCTTTCCATGTTTAGTGCTTCCTTCAGGAGCTCTTGTAAGGCAGGCCTGGTGGTGACAAAATCTCTCAGCATTTGCTTGTCATTTTATTTCTCTTTCACCTATGAAGGTTAGTTTGGCTGAATAGGAAATTCTGGGTTGAAAATTCTTTTCTTTAAGAATGTTCGATATTGGCCCCCACTCTCTTCTGCTTGTAGAGTTTCTGCTGATAGATCCACTGTTAGTCTGATGGGCTTCCCTTTGTGGGTAACCCAGTCTTTCTCTTTGGCTACACTTTACGTTTTTTCCTTCATTTCAACCTTGGTGAATCTGACAATTATGTGTCTTGGGGTTGCTCTTCTCAAGGAATATCTTTGTTGTATTCTCTGTATTTCCTGAATTTGAATGTTGGCCTGCCTCACTAGGTTGGCGAAGTTCTCCTGGATGATATCCTGAAGAGTGTTTTCCAATTTGGTTCCATTCTCCCTGTCACTTTCAGGTACACCAGTCAAACGTAGATTTGATCTTTTCGCATAGTCTAGTGTTTCTTGGAGGCTTTGTTTCTTTTTACTCTTTTTTTCTCTTAACTTCCCTTCTCACTTTATTTCATTAATTTGATCTTCAGTCCCTGATACCCTTTCTTCCACTTGATCAAATCGGCTATTGAAGCTTGTGGATGTGTCATGTAGTTCTTGTGCCTGGTTTTCAGTTCCGTCAGGTCATTTAAGGTCTTCTCTATGCTGTGTATTCTAGTTAGCCATTCGTCAAATCTTTTTTCAAAGTTTTTAGCTTCTTTGCAATGGGTTCGAAGATCCTCCTTTAGCTCAGAGAAGTTTGTTATTATTACCTTCTGAAGCCTACTTCTGTCAACTTGTCAGAGTCATTCTCCGTCCAGCTTTGTTCCGTTGCTGGCAAGGAGCTGCAGTCATTTGGAGGAGAAGAGGTACTCTGGTTTTCAGAATTTTCAGCTTTTCTGCTCTGGTTTCTCCCCATCTTTGTGGTTTTATCTACCTTTGGTCTTTGATGCTGGTGACCTACAGATGGGGTTTTGGTGTGGATGTCCTTTTTGTTGATGTTGATGCTATTCCTTTCTGTTTGTTAGTTTTCCTTCTAACAGTCAGCTCCCTCAGCTGCAGGTCTGTTGGACTTTGCTGGAGGTCCACTCCAGACCCTGTTTGCCTGAATATCACCAGCAGAGGCCGCAGAACAGCAAATATTGCTGCCTGAACCTTCCTCTGGAGGCTTCGTCCCAGAGGGGCACCCACCTGTATGAGGTATCCGTCCGCGCCTACTGGGAAGTATCTCCAGTTAGGTTACACGGGTGTTAGGGACCCACCTGAGGAGGCAGTCTGTCCATTCTCAGAGCTCAAATGCCATGCTGGGAGAACCACTATTCTCTTCAGAGCTGTTAGATAGGGTTGTTTAAGTCTGCAGAAGTTTCTTCCACCTTTTGTTCAGCTATGCCCTGCCCCTATAGGTGGGGTCTACAGAGGCAGCAGGCCTTGCAGAGCTGTGGTGGTCTCTGCCCTGTTGGAGCTTCCCCAGCCACTTTGTTTACCTACTCAAGCCTCAGCAATGGCGGATGCCCCTCCCCCTGCCAGGCTGCCGCCTGGCAGGTTGATCTTAGACTGCTGCGCTAGCAGTGAGCAAGGCTTGTGAGCATGGAACCCACCGAGCCAGGTGCAGGAGATAATCTCCTGGTGTGCCATTTGCTAAGACCATTGGAAAAGTGCAGTATTTGAGCGTGAGTGTCCTGATTTTCCAGGTACGGTCTGTCACAGCTTCCCTTGGCTAGGAAAGGGAAATCCCCCAACCCATTGCACTTCCCAGGTTAGGCGATGTTCCACCCTGCTTCGGCTTGCCCTCCTTGGGCTGCACCCGCTGTCCATCCAGTCCCAATGAGATGAACCAGGCACCTCAGTTGGAAATGCAGAAATCACCGTCTTCTGTGTCAGTCACGCTGGGAGCTGCAGACCTGAGCTGTTCCTATTTGCCTGTCTTAGAACGGAATCCCCTTGTTTCTGTACTTTAGTTTTTTCTGAAAAGCCATACTGTTGTTCATGGTCTCTACAACCATGGACCAATCAAGTTAGAAAAGTTTTGGAAACCTGCTGATTAGAAAATACCAAACCTCACAATCCCGTCTTGCCTTGTGTGTTCTTCAAGTTTATTCTGATTTACTAATTTGTTTTTACCTTGTTAAAAAAACTATCCAGCAGTATTTATTTGAGTTAATTTATTTACTATAGAAGAAAACAAGACTGTGTCACAATTTTAAACCAGTTTTGATTATTGTGAATTCTTTGATCTGTTTCAGTGATCCTGAGATACATCAAAACCTATTGTGTTGGTTTCACAGTTTCACTGACCTTGCTTATGGTGTGTGATTGACAGGTGACAGATATCGTAACGCTTACATTGGGCCTCTTAAATGCAAATAGGATTTATCTGGAGATCTGATATGTGACTTTCTGTAAAAGATACAGTTATATTTGTTCACCTCACTTTTTAGTTCATTTACTGCAACTTTATCTTTCAAAACATCAAATGATATTATGCAGAATCAGATATCACTTTCACAGAGATAGCTTTTATTGATAATATTCCAGATGTGTGGAAAGATTTATAAATCTAGCTAAGGTAAAATAATATTTCATCCATCTTTGAGCTTAGCAGTAAAGGCTTAGGAGATAATACAAGGAGAAAGAACAGGAAAAGCAGACCCATGATGGTGGTTAAGGGAGTTGAGATGTCTTAGTCTGGGAAGATCAGCACTGTGTCTTCAATTGGAAAAGAATGAAAGAAAGAATCTAAATTGTAGTAAATGGGATTTAAGTTAGTCTGTTGAGTGAGAGCTTCCGAAGTGAGAGTGCCTGAACACTGAGGTGGTTTTGTGGGACCTCCTTTCTGAAACAGAATTAGTAAGAGACACTCATCTTCTAGAATGTCTCAGTAACCTTAGGAACTTTTTCTAAATTCTGATTCTCTGATATTACCTGGTAAAGCATCAAGAGAAATTGTTGATTCCTTGTTTCTTGGATTTGTGGGAACAGAGCTGCATGCATGTACTGTCCTTGAATTCTTGAATATGATGAGTACAGTCCTTGTCTTTTGAAAAATGAACTTAATTAGGGTGGTATTTAAATGTAATTATAATAAATCAAAATTTTCATTTAGCATTTTAATTATCCATATGAGCCCAGAGGCCAAAGCTATAGCTCCAACTTTATTGCACATAACACGCATGATGTGCTCTTGTTCTGCCACAATGGGAAGGTACAGGGTGCTAAATATACTATTAATACTTCCATAATTCTATATGCAGTGCAGCCCTGGATTTTTTTTTTTTTTCTTTGCAGTAAGGGTCTCACTCTGTGGCCCAGGTTTCAGTGCAGTGGCGTGATCATAGCTCATGTAGAAACCTTGAACCTTTGGGCTCTAAGCGATCCTCCTGCCTCAGTCTTCTGAGTAGCGGGGCTATAGGTGCACACCAAGCTTGGCTAATTTTTTTTTTTTTTAAGAGATGGCATCTTGCTATTTTGTCCAGGCTGATCGTGAACTCCTGGCCTCAAACAACCCTTCCACCTTGGCCTCCCAAAGTGCTGGGATTACAGGTGTGACTCACCGTACCCAGCCCAGCCCTAGATTTTTTTAAAATGTCCCAAACATGATTTGAGGAATTTTTACAAAGCACACAAGATTTCTGAACAATATTATCTTAGCCAGGATTTCTATGTTTTAGTTTAAGCTATATGAGATTATATTGGTGGGACCTGTTTTCTCATTATCTGAGACTTGAGTTCCTCCTATGAACTAAAGGAGTTTCCTAGATTGACGTATGTGCTGCAAAGTCTCAGAATAAATGCAAGAATATGTAGCCACAACTATGGTTGATGCTGACCTGTTAGCTTACCTTAGAATGGGGAAAAGGGAATCATACAAACTGAGCAGATTACAAGGTTACTCAGCACACTTCAGAGCCACATTAAAGTCACATTATTTGGCACAGCCTTATTCTCTTTGAGGCCTTAGTTTTTCTGACTTGGTTAGATTTTAGGGTTTCCTACCAAGGAAGAATTTTATCCAAGGGGAATGTGTTTTATACTTACGTGGATGGCCAATATAATGAGGATTTTGCTGACTTTCATGCTAAACAATGGCTCTATATACAAATGCGTGAAAGTTTATCTATCTGTTTTTACTCATTCTTGGATATTCATGACTTCATACACACTGCCTGAAAGGTGTCAGTAATTGTTACATAAACAAATGAATATATGTTTATTTGTTGTCATATTCAAGTGACAAACTCAGAGAATGAATTTGTACAGTTATCCATGCATTAGTTGGCATTTTATTTTATATATTTATTTATACTCTTCTACATTCCAAGATAGAATTTTAAGTAATGATCTTTTTAGTTCAGAATTGAACTTGATTATTACTATAATAACATTATGTATTAAAATACCTTATTTTCTGCAACTTACATGTGAATAAGCTGGTTTTATTTTGTATTCATGAATCTCATTATCTCTATAGAAAAAGAGTATCCCCAGCACAGGTAAGTTAATTAACTTTTTAATGTTTCAAATGAGTAAGTCTAAGATGCTGGACCCTAAGTCACTGTCCTCAGTTGTTTCTTCTACACATTGTTTAGTTGGGACCAGCTTCCTAGGTAAGTAGGATTAGAGAGTTTGGTCCAGTGAACAAATCTAATTCCTGCCATGTAATCAGGATTGAAATCCTGCTCACCAGATGAATGATAGATACATCACTCTTCTCATCTTGCTTTTACAGGTCATGTGAGTAATTTAACATAGATAACCACCCTTGGTGCTTAGTCTTGAAGAATATGTGTTTAACAAACCCTGTGGTAACTGTGTTTAGCCATGCACTTACATTTAATAAGATAGCTTTTATATTGAAATTCTGTGGAACTCACAAATAATTATTTTGCTTAAAATATTTTCTTGCATTAATTATTGTCCTATTGATGTCAAATAAATACCACTGAAAGTTCTGGATGCTGTGTACATGAAAGTCAGAAAGAGCCCCTACTCAGCCACTTGGAAAATACCATAAATTATACTTAAGTCTTCTTTTATTCACTCAGCAGAGCCAAGGGAAACATTTAGTATTTTTGTGTACAATCCATCAGATTAGTTTCCCTTATTTGGACATCTTTGGAAACTGGCTTGAATTCCATAGGTACATTGGAGTCAGTGATTATACAAGTCATTTGATAGTTTGGATGTACATAATCCAGGCTGTGGAACCATTTCACTTTGAAATGTGTCGAACATTTCTATATCCTTTAGTAATCAACATCTTTCCATCCAAAAAGTATATAAAAATGGTAACCTGGTTTTCAATTTTCACTTGTTTAGTACCACCTTAATAAGTGTTAAAATATAGCATTGTTTTAATAATATTATTTTAAATTCCATTTTTAATTAAAAGAATTAGTGTAATGGGTCCTGAAACATCCTTTTTCAATATCAAACACAACTTTCATGTAAAAACATATCTTTATGATTCCAGGTATCAATTTATGTTTAATTACTTTGTAACCTGTTTCATTGTAAACATACGTTATTATTTTAAGAACTTGGCAAAATATTATAACCATCTAAAAGCTTCAATTTCACCACTATGTATTACTTTTTTTTTTTTTTTTTGAGATGGAGTCTCTCTGTTGCTAGAGTACAGTGGTACGATCTCAGCTCACTGCAGCCTCCACCTCCCAGGTTCAAGCCATTCTCCTGCTTCAGCCTCCCGAGTAGCTGGGATTACAAGTGCATGCCACCACACCCAGCTAATTTTTGTATTTTTAGTAGAGGTGGGGTTTCACCGTGTTGGCCAGGCTGTCTCGAACTCCTGACCTCAAGTGATCCTCCCACCTTGACTTCCCAAAGTGCTGGGATTACAGACATAAGCCGCCACGCCTGGCCCACATATTACTTCTTAATGTCTCCTTTTCTTTCATATGTTCAGGACCATTTAATAGGGCAAGGCTGGGACTAGGCTAAAGCAAACAAAGCACAGCATCTTGAGAGTGAGTACCTTCTTAAATTTTGCACCTTAGGTGCCTTGCTTGCCTCACCCTAGTGCTAATCCTGCAACAGGGTTTACAAATTAAGAAGCATGGAGACTCTGACTCTCTTAAGCTCCTTCCAAATCATGACTGCCATTTGATTGTACCTTTTTTTTTTTTTTTTTTAATTGAAGAGAGACAGGCATCGGGGTCAATCAAAAGATGAAAAAGGAAAAGGAAGCGAAACTAAGGAAGCCTTTCCTAGAAGCAAAAGGGAGATCACAGAAACCAGTCACATTAAGGGCAAAGGTTATTCCATCAAGTACCATTAACTTGCAATAATGACTGAGAGAGCAGCAAGTTGACGGCCTGGTGAAAAATCTGAAACAGAATATATATTAAATGAATTTTTGTTATTTCAAGGATAATACATTTAAAAAGCATAATGCATACTTATCAACAGACATTTCAACATATGTTCTAAACACAAATAGAATGATTATCAGACTGGGCATGGTAACTTAACACCTGTAATCTCAACACTTTGGGAGGCTGAGGCAGGAAGATTGCTTGAGCCCAGAAGTTTAAGACCAGTTCTGACAACATAGCAAGACCCCATCTCTACAAATAATTTTAAAAATACCTGGGCATGATGGTGCACACCTGTAGTACCACTTACTTGGGAGGCTGAGGTGGGAGAATCACTTGACCCAGAGGACAAGGCTGCAGTGAGCCGTGATCACACCACTGTATTCCATCCTGGTGACAGAGCAAGACCTTATTTATTTTTTTGTTTTCTTTTAAAACTTTTATTCTTTTTTTTTAGAATTATTATACTTTAAGTTCTAGGGTACATGTGCACAATGTGCAGGTTTGTTACATATGTATACGTGTGTCATGTTGGTGTGCTGCACCCATTAACTCGTCATTTACATTAGTTGTATGTCCTAATGCTATCCCTCCCCCTTTCCCCACCCCACAACAGGCCCCGGTGTGTGATGTTCCCCACCCTGTGTCCAAGTGTTCTCATTGTTCAATTCCCACCTATGAGTGAGAACATGCGGTGTTCGTTTTTTTGTCCTTGTGATAGTTTGCTCAGAATAATGGTTTCCAGCTTCATCCATGTCCCTACAAACGACATGAACTCATCCTTTTTTATGGCTGCATAGTATTCCATGGTGTATATGTGCCACATTTTCTTAATCCAGTCTATCATTGATGGACATTTGGGTTGGTTCTAAGTCTTTGCTGTTGTGAATAGTGCCGCAGTAAACACACGTGTGCATGTGTGTTTACAGTAGCATGATTTATAATCTTTTGGGTATATACCCAGTAATGGGATGGCTGGGTCAAATGGTATTTCTAGTTCTAGATCCCTGAGGAATCGCCACAGTGTCTTCTTCCACAATAGTTGAACTAGTTTACAGTCCCACCAACCGTGTAAAAGCATTCCTATGTCTCCACATCCTCTCCAGCACCTGTTGTTTCCTGACTTTTTAATGATCGCCATTCTAACTGGTGTGAGATGGTATCTCATTGTGGTTTTGATTTGCATTTCTCTGATGGCCAGTGATGATGAGCATTTTTTCGTGTGTCTGTTGGCTGCATAAATGTCTTCTTTTAAGAAGTGTCTGTTCATATCCTTTGCCCACTTTTTGATGGGGTTGTTTGAATTTTTCTTGTAAATTTGTTTGAGTTCTTTGTAGATTCTGGGTATTAGCCCTTTGTCAGATGGGTAGATTGCAAAAATTTTCTCCCATTCTGTAGGTTGCCTGTTCACTCTGATGGTAGTTTCTTTTGCTATGCAGAAGCTCTTTAGTTGAATTAGATCCCATTTGTCAATTTTGGCTTTTGTTGCCATTGCTTTTGGTGTTTTAGTCATGAAGTCTTTGCCCATGCCTATGTCCTGAATGGTATTGCCTAGGTTTTCTTCTAGGGTTTTTATGGTCTTAGGTCTAACATTTAAGTCTTTAATCCATCTTGAATCAGTTTTTCTATAAGGTACAAGGAAGGGATCCAGTTTTAGCTTTCTACATATGGCTAGCCCGTTTTCCCAGTACCATTTGTTATATAGGGAATCCTTTCCCCATTGCTTGTTTTTGTCAGGTTTTTCAAAGATCACATAGTTGTAGATATGTAGGCTCTGTTCTGTTCCATTGGCCTATATCTGTGTTTTGGTACCAGTACCATGCTGTTTTGGTTACTGTAGTCTTGTAGTATAGTTTGGAGTCAGGTAGCGTGATGCCTTCAGCTTTATTCTTTTTGTTTAGGATTTTCTTGGCAGTGCGGGCTCTTTTTTGGTTTCATATGAACTTTAAAGTAGTTTTTTTCCAATTCCGTGAAGAAAGTAATTGATAGCTTGATGGGGATGGCATTGAATCTATAAATTACCTTGGGCAGTATGGCCATTTTCACGATATGAATTCTTCCTGTCCATGAGCACGGAATGTTCTTCCATTTGTTTGTGTCCTCTTTTATGTCATTGAGCAGTGGTTTGTAGTTCTCCTTGAAGAGGTCCTTCACATCTCTTGTAAGTTGGATTCCTAGCTATTTTATTATCTTTGAAGCAATTGTGAATGGGAGTTCACTCATGATTTGGCTCTCTGTTTGTCTGTTATTGGTGTATAAGAATGCTTGTGTTTTTTGTACATTGTTTTTGTATCCTGAGACTTTGCTGAAGTTGCTTGTCAGCTTAAGGAGATTTTGGGCTAGGACAATGGGGTTTTCTAAATATACAATCATGTCATCTGCAAAGAGGGACAATTTGACTTCCTCCTTTCCTGATTGAATACCCTTTATTTCTTTCTCTTGCCTGATTGCCCTGGCCAGAACTTCCAACACTGTGTTGAATAGGAGTGGTGAGAGAAGGCATCCCTGTCTTGTGCCAGTGTTCAAAGGGAATGCTTCCAGTTTTTGTCCTTTCAGTATGATATTGGCTGTGGGTTTGTCATAAGTAGCTGCTATTATTTTGAGATACCTCCCATCAATACCTAATCTATTGAGAGTTTTTAGCATGAAGGGCTGTCGAATTTTGTCAAAGGCCTTTTCTGCATCTGTTGAGATAATCATGTGGTTTTTGTCTTTGGTTCTGTTTATATGCTGGATTACGTTAATTGATTTGCATATATTGAACCCGCCTTGCATCCCAGGGATGAAGCCCACTTGATCATGGTGGATAAGCTTTTTGATGTGTTGCTGAATCCGGTTTGCCAGTATTTTATTGAGGATTTTTGCATCGATGTTCATCAGGGATATTGGTCTAACATTCTCCTTTTTGTTGTGTCTCTGCCAGGCTTTGGTATAAGGATGATGCTGGCCTCATAAAATGAGTTAGGGAGGATTCCCTCTTTTTCTATTGCTTGGAATAGTTTCAGAAGGAATGGTACCAGCTCCTCCTTGTACCTCTGGTAGAATTTGGCTGTGAATTCGTCTGGTCCTGGACTTTTTTTGATTGGTAGGCTATTAATTATTGCCTCAATTTCAGAACCTGTTACTGATCTATTCAGAGATTCAACTTCTTCCTGGTTTAGTCTTGGCAGGGTATATGTGTCCAGGAATTTATCCATTTCTTCTAGATTTTCTAGTTTATTTGCATAGAGGTGTTTATAGTATTCTCTGATGGTAGTTTATATTTATGTGGGATCGGTGATGATACCCCCTTTATCATTTTTTATTGCATCTATTTGATTGTTCTCTCTTTTCTTCTTTATTAGTCTTGCTAGCGGTCTATCAATTTCATTGATCTTTTCAGAAAACCAGCTCCTGGATTCATTGATTTTTTTGAAGGGTTTTTTTGTGTCTCTATCTCCCTCAGTTCTGCTCTGATCTCAGTTATTTCTTGCCTTCTGCTAGCTTTTGTATGCGTTTGCTCTTGTTTCTCTAGTTCTTTTAATTGTGATGGTAGGGTGTCAATTTTAGATCTTTCCTGCTTTCTCTTGTGGGCATTTAGTGCTATAAATTTCTCTCTATACACTGCTTTAAATGTGTCCCAGAGATTCTGGTATGTTTTGTCTTTGTTCTCGTTGGTTTCAAAGAACATCTTTATTTCTGCCTTCATTTTGTTATGTATGCAGTAGTCATTCAGGAGCAGGTTGTTCAGTTTCCATGTAGTTGAGTGGTTTTGAGTGAGTTTCTTAGTCCTGAGTTCTAGTTTGATTGCACTGTGGTCTGAGAGGCAGTTTGTTATAATTACTGTTCTTTTACATTTGCTGAGGAGTGCTTTACTTCCAACTGTGTGGTCAATTTTGGTATAAGTGTGATGTGGTGCTGAGAAGAATGTATTTTCTGTTGATTTGGAGTCGAGAGTTCTGTAGATGTCTATTTGGTCCCCTTGGTGCAGAGCTGAGTTCAATTCCTGGATATCCTTGTTAACTTTCTGTCTCGTTGATCTGTTTAATGTTGACAGTGGGGTGCTAAAATCTCCCATTATTATTGTGTGGGAGTCTAAGTATCTTTGTACAACACCTTGTTTTTTAATGAAAAGGAAGAAAGAAAGAGAAAGGAATGATTTTCATAACTCTTTGGTTTGGAAATTAGTTTTGATTCTGGATTATATCTGTTTACTTAAAGGAAACCCTTAATATTTTTCACTAAGATTATTTTCAACTATAATTTAGTACAAATGATAAATATCAGAATTTAGAAATGGAAATCAAATTATTGAGGTTTTACTGATAAAGTAATCTCTTTTAAGTGGGACATACTTTGTGTGTAATAATCATCTGTGGACAGAGGAATCAGTGTAAAATTAGTGGAGAACAAACTTACAGAATTTTAGTTATTGAAGAGCTTTTTGGTGGTTTCCCATTTTTTTCTGTGCTGAACATTTATTCCTTCTGTTACGGAATGTTTTTATATGATGTTAGAGTAAACATGGAATATGCAATATCATGCAGATTTCTAATGTGAGAACTTTTATAGACTTTTTATTTGTTAAGTGGTTTAAATGAGAACTAGAAAAATGTTGTCAATAAAGTAAACTTCCAAAGGCCTGTAAGATATCCAGACTTTTACTCCAGGCCTCTTATAAACTATTAAAGTGCTATGTGCTATAATTTCCCTTCCCCTACCTATAACATACAGTAAAAGCAAATGACTAGAGATTCAAAATGAATTTTTAATTATTTTCTGTGTGTTCCTTGCCTGAGTTTACTTATTTTTTTCTCTTAGGATCTGAGCAGCAAAGATATGAAGAGAGATTTGTATATCGTTGCCCATGTGATCCGAATAGGTACTGTTCACCTTACCCATTCACATGACTAAGACTGGCCCAACTTGGAACAAGTATGTCTTGTGCATGAGCTTTGTTTTCTCCCTAGATCTTACTTGTAATTTCAGATCTCAGGATTAGAGTCCAACTTGTATTGAAGCTATGCCTAAGCTCAACTGCTGTGGTAGCTTGGTTTGATATAAATGGATTTGGGGGAGTGGGTTTTGTTTGTGGTTTTTAATCACTTAAAACCTTCTGCTCCCTATCTGTTTTTAGACCCAAAGTTTTTATTTAAAATGGTCTGCTTATAGACATTATTTCTAACACAGTGCCCTGCCTCTGTACCTACCCTTTCCCTCAGAGATCTTATAGCAGTTTTCCAGAGGTACCAACTTCACAGCAAATGCCATTCAGCACCTATTGGTTGTGTTTTAAATTATGTATCTGTGGTTCTTTCCACAAAATTAGAGTTATTGTCATCACTCCCAACGATGGATGGTATTTCACTTCTATCCCACCCAAGATGAAAAAGTGATTTTTACTACTGTTCTGTGGTTGGTTTGCTCAGACTTATTTCAAGTTTATGATATAACTTTTGGGCCTCTGGCGAACCAAGTCCTCCTTCATAGGTTTGAGTTCTGGCCTATCATGTACATTTTTATCAAAGAATATTTTTTAATCCCTTGCCAGCAAAACAGCTATTTTGCTGTACTTAAAGTGTTTGTTAAGGTTCCAGCATTTGCAACTCTTCTTGCTGCTGTAGGCACAGCTTTGGTAAGCTGGAAAAGTAAATATTCATCCACTTTTGAAGACTACTCTCAATCCCACAATTGTTCAGGATGATGTTGAACAGCGGAATTTGGTTGAAAGAACACAGTATCCTCCTTGTCTGTACATACGTAGCTTATACCTGGCAGCTAAAATACTAAACTTTGTACCTATAACGTACCTGAGAAGTGTAAATCTATTATTGGCACATTGGTCTTTCTAAGAAATTCATAAAATCACTTTTATTCTCATGTGATTAATAAATGAACTGTTGATATTGATTTAGAGTTAGATAAGAATGATTGATTGAATGTAGTACAGGGAAGAGCTTTGGCCAGAGGCTTCTTTGGTGTTCTTACACATAAATATCCTTCAGCCCTATAGTCTTCCAACTTAGAGGATTTCCTAGGTGCCTGTAGCTCAGGCATCCTTGGATGACAATTAGGCAATACTGGAGAGGAGCATGCTTTTCTCAATCTGACTGGTGTTTTCTGCTGTGCCCAAGGCCGGATGCTCCTGAACGACTCAAAGAAAGGTCCTCCTCACCTGCACTACAGGCGACCATATGGCTGTGCGGTCCTAAGCATCTTGGATGTCCTGCAGTCACTCACAGAAGTAAAGGAAGAAAAGGATTTTGTTCTTAAGGTTTACACGTGAGTAATGGACATCAGGAATATTAATGATTTGTAGCATAAGACATCCCACCACTGTCCTTGAGAGCAGCAGTGCTGAAACCTTGAGGACACGGGCCACACAGTGGCTCACATCTGTATTCCCAACACTTTGGGAGGCTGAGGTGGGCGGATCACAAGGTTAGGAGATCAAGACCACCCTGGCTAACATGGTGAAACCTCGTCTCTACTAAAAATGCAAAAAATTAGCCGGGCATAGTGGCATGCGCCTGTAGTCCCAGCTACTCAGGAGGCTGAGGCAGGAGAATTTCTTGAACCCGGGAGGCAGAGGTTGCAGTGAGCTGAGATTGTACCACTGCACTCAGGCCTGGGTGACAGACTGAGACTCTGTTTCAGAGAAGAAGAAGAAAAAAAAAAAAGAAAGAAAGAAAAAAAAAAAAAACAACAACACCTTGTGGACACAGAATCACCAGGATGTAGGAAAGGGAGCTTTTTGAAAATGCAGAAGATTGATCTAAGATTTGGGGTGGGACCCAGGCAGCATTGTTTTTAATAAGCTTCCCAGGTAATTCTGAAACAGCTTCGTTTGGGACCTTCTGTCCTAAAGCGACAATGTAGTACACATTTTCTTTTTTCTCCAGAATTAACCAATCTTATATATTTGCCGAAAAGCTAACAATATACTTCTCATGTGTCTTGGCTATGAGAGTCTTGTGTGTCTAATGCTTGCCCACCAGTTATTATAACTGAGCTGGCTAATGATCAAGATTGTTTAAAAGAATGATCATGAGTCAGGTTTCTCTATCTTTGAAAGATAGCCAGTTTTTCTGAGGAACCAAGATATTATTCTTCACTTGTGCCACTGGAGATCGATAAGTCATATCCAACCAGGCATGGCATTATTTTTAGTGATCTTCAACCAAGGGATATTGTCTTAGATAAGCAGTCCATCTCCTTCTAACTTGTGAAACAATAGGAAAAACACAATAATGAAAAGAAGTACAGAATTCAGTCATATACTTCTTCTTTGCTCATGTAGAGTTAGACACAAACTGTAGTGCTAAAAAATGATCACCGATGAGTTTATTAAGTTTTTAAAGCAAGTATATTTAAAACTGTGAGAATTTTTAAAAACTCATCTTTCAGTTTAAACCCAGTATTGTTTGTCCAAATTAAATCAAATACTGCCAATCACCATGTTAATGTATCTTCACCATAATATTGTATAGAGATTTTTCTGTAGTATCTGTTGCTGTTTCTGACTTGGGCATGAAATAAGCTTAATTCACAATATCTGTTAAGCCACATTTGATTAATTTCAAAATAAAATCCCAATCTCCTCATTACCTATTTTCCCTTCAGCTTTGTTCTATTCAGAGTTGTATACTTTATGGGATGAGGAATCTTCCTTTGGAATCATAACTTACAAAGAAAATTTTGGCTGGTTTTCTCCTCCTTCCATGCGTCAGTCACAGGCTTTCTCCATTTACCAAATCCTCACATTGATGGGTGGTGGAACCTGCTAGTTTATGTGCCTTCCTCCCTTTGAAAAGGACTAAACAGAAATCCAAAATCATCATTATCATCTTACTCCACTGTATTCCTTCCAAGGGCAACGGATTTATAGAGAGCACTCCAGAATTGTTATCTCTTTGCATGTATTATCCCTTCCTTGTTTCAGTGCAAATTTTCATTACAGATAGGAGCTTGCACAGCATTCCTCCTGAAATCATGCTGTCAGGCTCAATTGGCCTAATTGCTTCTAAAGCAACAGCTTTCTGCGAGAAACAGGATTCACGTATATATTTTTCTTAGCTCCTTCTTATGGGTGGGCTGTGTCTAGTATACTAGTTCTAAAAAGCTGAAGAAAAATATGTTTATAGAGAAGATTTTTTTTCAAATTTTCTTTTGAAGGATTAATAGAGTAAAAATGTTCAATAATTTTTCCACTTGAAAATATTAACAGACTTTCAAACGGACTATCAAATGCATGTTTGTGAAATTGATTTTGTGTGCAGTATAGAATTATTCTAGGATTAGTCATTTTAATCCACATCAGCACAGTGAATCTAGCCCCCAGGAGAAGCAATATTTTCCAGTAAGTTTCAGGCAACATTTTTGTTGGTTAGATTGAATTGGAAGCTTAAAGAGTTTACTAATTGCAGTTGATAGTGCTTTAGCCTTTGCTAGGACAGGACTTTACAAAGATGAAAACCTCTTATACAGTTTTAATGAATGAGTTAGCAAATATCTGATTAGTTGTTCACGTTCTCATCATTTCTTTCATTGTTCATAGTCAACCTTATCCAGAGAAGATAGAAACTCCTGTCTGTCTCTGCCAAGGCCACTACTCTGCTATATAATGTTGTTTTCACATGTGTATGGGAAGGTACTACATCCTTTTAAGAAAATTGCAATAAGAAGCTGAGGCATGAAAACTAGGTCACTTCCTAATAAGTCAAAAGCCTTAAAACTCACAAATAAATAACCATATGTACATTTCAGTCTGATACAGATACCATAGTTTTCTTGACCAGAAGGACAAGAGGTCACAAGCAGGCACAGGGCATGCTGTACTTAGAACCCAAAAACCAGGAGCTAAAGCCCACATTGGAGGAGGTGGGTGTCCGTAAATAATGCATGTAACCAAATACAAGATGGCTTTGAATATGTGATGATCGCTGTCCAATTTTACAATGAAAAATGTCCAAATAAACGTATTTAGGCCAACCTTAATGAAACAGATAAATACATGTTTTGAACATTAAATTTTTAATTTGGGTTACAGTGTATTTTATATTTTAAAATATGTATTACAAATTATGTAATACACATATAAAATCACATACTATATAAAATTGAGATGTATTGCTTATTCTTGACTCTCAAATTTTATGAAAAAATTTATTTAAATTATTCATATGCAGCCATGTCATCAGGTCTTTGTCTTCACTTAAGCCACTTTCTGAATTATCTGACACAGTTTTCCGAGGCACATTATTTTTACTCCCATCAGATTGGCTTTGATGCATCATTCTTTGACACTTTCATGACGCTTTCACACTGGAAATTCATCTTGAGGCACAAGATGATACCACCACTTACTATGCTACTTTTATGGTGATTTTTACAATCGCATTTAACACTTCAATTTGGTGATCATACCCCAACCATAATTACTAATTCTATGTAGCTTTGCTCTTTTTTTAAAAAAAAAAGTCAACCAATTCTGCCAGATAACCTTCATAAGCATCTAAAACCTCCCATTGATTGAGGTAATTTCAGGTTAGCATAACTTACCCAAATAATGCTGCGATGTTCAAAATAAAGAGATTCAGGCCGGGCGTGGTGGCTCACGCCTATAATCCCAGCATTTTGGGAGGCTGAGGCAGGTGGATCACGAGATCAGGAGATCGAGACCATCCTGGCTAACACTGTGAAACCCCGTCTCTACTAAAAACACAAAAAATTAGCCAGGTGCGGTGGCGGGCACCTGTAGTCCCAGCTACTCAGGAGGCTGAGGCAGAAGAATGGCATGAACCCAGGAGGCAGAACTTGCAGTGAACTGAGATGGCGCCACTACACTCCAGCCTGGGCGATAGAGCGAGACTCCATCTCAAAAAAAAAAAAAAAGAGATGCAGAGACTGCCCCATATCATGAAAGGCTTTATGAGACTGGAAACATCAAGTGGCATTCACCTACTATGTACCCACAAAAATTAAAAATGTGAAGAAATAAACTTCTTTTAATTAAAGCAATATGAGGTGGCAACCTCTTCTGTGAGTGATGACTGGAAGGGAACTGCTCCTCATATTTGGGATAGACACTAGGCCTATTCAGGCATTTTTTGAGAATACTGTCTTTGGGTTCTTTGCTTCATAATCACCTTACCCATGCAACTGTCTTAAGAGTACTTGTTTAGCAGCCCTTTTTTTTTTTTTTTTTTTTTTTTTTTTTTGATGCGGAGTCTCGCTCTGTCGCCGAGGCTGGAGTGCAGAGTGCAGTGGCGCGATCTCACCTCACTGCAGCCTCCGCTTCCTGGGTTCAAGCCATATTCCTCCCTCAGTCTCCCGAGTAGCTAGCTGGAACCACAGGCACTCACCGCCATGCCCAGCTAATTTTTGTATTTTTAGTAGAGATGGGGTTTCACCATGTTGGCCAGGATGGTCTTGATCTCCTGACCTCATATTCAGCCTCCCAAAGTGCTGGAATTATAGGCGTGAGTTACCATGCCCGGCCTATATATATTCTTTATTATTCATCTGTTGATGGCTGCTTGTTTCCATATCATGGCTAGTGTATATAATACTGCAGTAAACCTGGGAGTGCGGATATCTATTCAAGATACTGATTTCTTTTTCTTTGGGATATACCAGAAGTGTGATTGCTGGATCAAATAGTTGTTCTATTTTTAATTTTTTGAGGAACTGCCATACCATAATGACTATACCAATTTACATTTCCATCAACAGTGTTCAAGAGTTCCCTTGTCTTCACACTCTTGTCATCACTTGTTATCTCTTGTTTTGTGATTACAACCATCCTAAGAGATGTTAGGTGATATCTCATTTTCTTTTTGATTTGCATTTTCCTGATGGTTAGTGATATTGAGTACCTTTTCATATGCCTGTTGGCCATTTTTGTGTCTTCTTTGGGAAAATGTCTTTCAGGCCTTTTTGCCTGTTTTGTAATTGAGTTATTTGTTTTTATGGAATTCAGTTATATGAGTTCTTTATATAGTTTTAGATATTAATCCCCATCAGTTACATGGTTTGCAAATATTTCTTCTCATTCCATAGATTGCTTTTTCGTTTTGTTGATTGTTTCCTTTGCTGTGAAGAAGCTTTTTAGTTTTATATAGTTCCATTTATTTATTTTGGCTTGCCTGTATATTTCATGTCATATCTCAGAAAATCACTGCTAAGACCCAATGTCAAGGAGCCTTTATTTCTGTTTTCTCCTAGGAGTTTTACACTTTTAGGTCTTATATTTAAGTATTTAATATCTTTCGAGTTAGTTTTTGTATTTTATGTCAGATAAGGTCCAATTTCATCCTTTTATATGTAGATGTCCAGTTTTCCCAGCACCACTTATTGAAAACTGTCCTTTCCCCATTGTGTATTCTTGGTGCCCTTGTTAAAGACTGTTCACTGAGTTTATTTCCAGGATCTGTATTCTGTTCCACTGGTTTGTGTGTCTGTTTTTATGCCATTACCATATTATTTTGATTACTGTAACTTTACAACATTATTTGAAATCAGGAAGTGTGATGCCCCTAGCTTTGTCCTTATTTCACAAGATTGCTTTGGCTATTTGGAGACTTCTGTGGTTCCATACAAATTTCAGGATTGTTCCTTTCTATTCCTGTGAAAAATGTCATTGGAATATTGATACAGGCTGCCTTGAATCTGTAGATCACTTTGGGTAGTATATGGACATTTTGAAAATATTAATTCTTCCAATCTATGAACACTGGATATTTTTTCATTTATTTGTGTCTTCTTCAATTTCTTTCATCAGTGTTTTATAGTTTTCAGTAAATAGATCATTCACTTTCTTGGTTAAAATATTCCTAAATATTACATTTTTTGATGCTATCGTAAATGACATTGTTTTCTTAACTTTTTTGGAGAGCTTGTCATTAGTATATAGAAATATTGCTGATTTTTATGTTGATTTTATCTCCTGCTACTTTACCAAATTTGTTTATTCTAATGGTTTTTTGATTGAGTCTTTAGGCTTTTTATATGTATATAAGGTCATGTCATCTGCAAACAGAGGCAGTTTAACTTCTTCACTTCCAGTCTGGATGTGTCTTATTTTTTCTTGCCTGGTTGCTCTGGCTAGAACTTGTAGTACTGTGTTGAACAAAAGTGATGAGAGTGGACATCTTTGTCATGTTTCTGATCCTAGGAAAAAGGCTTTTAGCTTTTCACTATTGAATATGGTATTAGCTGTGGGCTCATTGTAAATGGCCTTTATTATATACATTTCTTATATATCTAATTTATTGAGAGTTTTCATCATGAAAAGATGTTAAATTTTGTCAAACACTTTTTCTACATCTGTTGGAATGGTCACTCAATGCTATTCCTATCAAACTACTAGTGACATTCTTCACAGAACTAGAAAAAACTATTTTAAAATTCACATGGAACCAATAAAGAGCCCAAATGGCTAAGGCAATCCTAAGCAAAAAGAACAAAGCTGGAGGTGTCATGCTACCTGACTTCAAACTATACTACAGGGCTACAGTAACCAAAACAGCATGGTACTGGTACAAGAACAGACACATAGACAAATAGAACAGAATACAGAGCCCAGAAATAAGGCAGCATGCCTACAACAATCTGATCTTCAACAAAGCTGACAAAAACAAGCAATGGGGAAAGGACTCCCTATTCAGTAAATGGCACTGGAATAACTTTTTAACAATAAGCATAAGATTGAAATTGGACCCCTTCCTTACATCATATACAAAAATCAACTCAAGAAGGATTAAAGACTTAAACATGAAACCCAAAACTATAAAAACCCTGGTAGACAACCTAGGCAATACCATTCTAGACATAGGAATGGGCAAAGATTTCATGATCAAAATGACAAAAGCCATTGCAACAACTGTGAAAATTGACAAGTGGGATCTAATTAAACTGGAGAGTCTGCATGAAAAAAGATACTATCAACAGAGTAAACAGAGAACCTACAGAAATAGGAGAAAATATTTGCAAACTATGCATCTGACAAAGGTCCAATATCTAGCATTGATAAGGAACTTAAACAAATTTATAAGAAAAAAGAACGCCATTAAAAACTGGGCAAAGGACATGTATAGACACCTTCAAAAGAAGACATACATGTGGCCAACAAGCATATGAAAAAGAGCTCAACATCTCATTAGAGAAATGCAAATCAGAGCCACAATGAGATACCATCTCACACCACTCAGAGTGGTTATCATTAAAAAGTCAAAAAATAACAGATGCTGGTGAAGTTGCAGAGAAAAAGGAACACTTATACACTGTTGGTGTGAGTGTAAATTAGTTCAACCATTGTGGAAAGCAGTATGTCGATTTCTCAGAAACCTAAAAGCAGAACTGCCGTTTGACCCAGCAATTCCATGACTCTATATATATCCAAAGGAATATGAATTTTTCTGTCATAAAGACACATGCACATGTATGTTCATTGTAGCACTATTCACAATAGCAAAGACATGTAATCAGCATAATGCCCATCAATGGTAGACTGCATAAAGAAAATGTGCCACATATACACCGTGGAATACTGTGCAACCATAAAAAAGAACAAGATCCTGTCCTTTGCAGGAACATGGATGGACTGGAGGCCATCAATCTTAGCAAACTAACTCAGAGACAGAAAACCAAATACCACATGTTCTCACTTGTATGTGGGAGCTAAGTGATAAGAACATATGGACACAAAGAGGGGAACAACAGACACCAGGGCCCACCTGAGGATGAGGGTGGGAGGAGGGAGATGAGTAGAAAAAATAACTATTGGGTACTAGACCTAGTACCTGGGTAATAATCTGTACAGCCAACCCTTGTGATACGAGTTTACCTATATAGCAAACCCTCACATTTACCCCTGAACCTAAAATAAAAGTTAAAAAAAAAAAAAATGGGCGTATTATTTTTATCCTTCATTTTCTTAATGTGGTATGTCACATTTATTGATTCATGTATGTTTAACCATCCTGCTATCCCAGGGATGAAATCTCACTTGATTGTGGTGTATGATCCTTTCAGTGTGCTATTGAATGTGGTTTGCTAGTATTTGTTGAGAAATTTTGCATCTGTGTTCATCAGACTTGTGATTTTCTTTTTTTATATGGGTTTAATATCTAAAATCTGAAATGCTCCAAAATCTGAAATTTTTTTAATGCCAATATGATTCTCAAAAGAAAATGCTCATTGGAGCATATTGGGTTTCAGATTTTCAGATTAGGAATGTTCAACCAGTTAGTATAATGCAGATATTCCAACATCTGAAAAAATTAAAAATCCGAAACAATTCTAGTCCCAAGCATTTTAGATAAGGGTTACTCAACCTATAGTATTTTTATCTGACTTTAGTATCTGGATAATGTTGGCATTGTAAAATGGGTTTGAAAATGCTCACTCCTCTTCATTTTTTTTTTTTTTTTTTTTTTTTGGAGGAGTTTGAGAAGGATTGACATTAATTATTTTTCAAATGTTTAGTAGACTTCACCCATGAAGCCTTTTGGTCCTGGGCGTTTCTTTGTTGGGAGATTTTATTACTGCTTCTGTATTCTTATTATTGATCTGTTTATATTTTTTGATTCTTTATGATTCAATCTTGGTAAGTTGTATGTTTCTAGGAATTTATCCATTTTCTTAGATTATCTAATTTCTTAACATATACTTGTACATAGAAGTTTGTTATGATAACTTTGTACTTCTGTAGTATCAGCTGTAATGTTTACTCTTTCATTTATAATTTTATTTATTCAAGTCTTCTCTCTTTTTGTTCTTGGCTAATTCAACTAAAGATTTGTCAGCCGGGCGCAGTGGCTCACGCCTGTAATCCCAGCACTTTGGGAGGCTAAGGCGGGTGGATCACGAGATCAGGGAATCAGGACTGTCCTCGCCAACATGGTGAAACCCCATCTCTACTAAAAATACAAAAATTAGCTAGGTGTGGTAACACGTGCCCGTAATCCCACCTACTCGGGAGGCTGAGGCAGGAGAATGGCTTGAACCCGGGAGGCAGAGATCGTACCCAAGATCGTGCCACTGCATTCCAGCCTGGCGACACAGCGAGACTCCGTCTCAAAAACAAAAAAAAAGATTTATCAATTTCATTTAGCTTTTCAAGAAACCAACTATTAGTTATGTTTATCTGTTGTCTTTCTTGTCTCTGTTTCATTTATTTTTGCCCTAACTTTCATTATTTTCTTCCTTTTGTTAACTTTGAGCTTAGTTTGCTGTTTTTCAGTTCCTTGAGATATAACATTACATTATTTGAGATCTTTTTTCTGCAGGTAGGCATTTATTGCTGTAAATGTTTCTCTGAGAACTGCTTTTTCTGCATGCCATAAGTCTTGATAGGGTTTGTTTTCATTTTCATTTATCTCAAGGTATATTTTGAATTTCCTTCTTTGACCCATTAGTTGTTCAAGAAAGTGTTTAGTTTCCACATATTTGTGAAATTTTCAGTTCTCCTCATGTTATTGATGTCTAGTTTCATGCCGTTGTGGTCAGAAAACATAGTTGAGATTTCATTCTTCCTGAATTTGCTAAGACTTGTTTCGTGGGCCGGGCGCAGTGGCTTATGCCTATAATCCCAGCACTTTGGGAGGCCGAGGTGGGCAGATCACGAGGTCATGAGATCCAGACCATCATGGCTAACACGGTGAAACCCCATCTCTACTAAAAATACAAAAAAAAATTAGCTGGGCATGGTGGTGGGCACCTGTAGTCCCAGCTACTCAGGAAGCTGAGGCAGGAGAATGGCGTGAACCCGGGAGGCAGAGCTTGCAGTGAGCTGAGATCTTGCCCCTGCACTGGGCGACAGAGCAAGACGCCGTCTCAAAAAAAAAAAAAAAAGAAAGGTTGTGAAAGAGTGGACAAACAGAGTCTTAATAAGGTCTGCTGCTGTCAACTTTATTACCTTTTGTTAAGTTAGCTTTGTCAGGTGACTTAAAAGAATAAGGCAATCTAGAGAGACAGAAAAAGAGAACCCCTATGAACTAGTGAATCAAATAAGAAAGAGATGAAAAACATAAATTATACAACTGGAGGTTCAGAAAATGAGGTGTACTGAAATAATGGGCATGCTGCATGCCATCTAAAATGGTTTGTCTTTTTTTTCTAGTGACTGTTGGTTATTGGTAAGTTCCACTTTTACATTTAAACTACACATCCTACATAATTCCATCAATAATATCTTAATTACTCCATAGTGGTCACATAAAATGTCACCTGTGTTAATAATAATGCCAGTATACATTTGTTTATTATTCTGTGTACTTTCAGGGCCCTTCTGGATATACAGTTTGAAACCTCATACTAACCCTGTGTAATCAGTCAGGCTTTACGGGGAGGATATGGTCACACCCTGGTTAAGTAGGTGATCCAGCAAGTTGATAACATTTCTTGAAAGAATAAGATAATGCTAGTAATTGTAGTTTTATTTCAAAATTAATTTTTTGTTTAATCTGTGATGATTCAGAACAAAGCAACAATAACCAAAAATGCTAGGGATAGATACCATATCACAGGCTTTATAGAACATGTTACTTTTAAAGTGTTATTCTTCTTTATGATCAGCATTTAGTTTTTATTGCTGTTGGACTATCATACCTCTTATTAACCAATAATATAGGCATACATTAGATCAAAAATAGCATTAATATTTCTATTAGTTAAAATTTAGGCATTCTTTTTGTTTTAGAGGCAAACTATAGGAAAAATTTGGACATTGCTAATCTAGAGGTAACCCCTCATAGAAACAAATGCAGGGCGTATAATTATTCCCCACAAAGGTACAGGTAAGAACACAAACCATATAGTTCAAAAGCTGCTGTAAAATAGCATTTAAAAATCAGAAGCCATGAGCAAAGCATAGGAGAAGGCCTGTGTCAGTTACAACAGTAAATGTAAATAAGATGAAAAAATATGTAAGATAAAAATTCTTGGCCGGGCATAGTGGCTCATGCCTGTAATCCCAGCACTTTGGGAGGCCGAGATGGGCAAATCACCTGAGGTCAGGAGTTCCAGACCAGCCTGGCCAACATGGTGAAACCCCGTCTCTACTAAAAATACAAAAATTAGCTCAGCGTGGTGGTGCATACCTGTAGTCCCAGATACTCAGGAGGCTGAAGCAAGAGAATCACTCGAACCTGGGAGGCAGAGATTGCAGTGAGCTGAGATCATGCCACTGCACTCCAACCTGAGAGACAGAGTAAGACTCCATCTCAAAAAAAAAAAAAAATCTCAAAATAGTAAAAAAAAAAAAAAGTCTTAAAATAGTCAACAAACAAAATCCATCTATATGATATTAATAAGAGTTTCACAAAGACTAAAAGTAAACAGGCTGAGTATAATCAAATATAAACAGAATGAAAACAAATGTCACAATATTAATAATAAAAATAAAGTATAAGGTGAAAGATATGAAATGGATGTGTCATGTCAGGAGTATCAGGGTTTGATGGAAAGAGAACATATGCCCACTGTAAGGTTAAATTCAGTTTCTTATTTTATCATGCAAGAACACATGATCTCATGTCAAGCAAAGTGGCCTTTCAGGATTGGCACAAGCATAGCATGTGACATCACCACTCATTCAGCCCCAGAATCCCTAGCAGGACCAGCCCCTGATTGCCTGATCTCTGCAAAGTAGAGCGTTGCTCTTTGCTACCCATTAAATTCAGCGTTCACACTCCCATGCTGGAGGAATTTTCCTGACCGTTCATGCACTTCTGTTTAAAGGAACACTGACCAAATTCAGCCTTAACATACCCGCCTTCTTAGCTAGGAAGAGAAAGCAGAGCCAGAACTGGGGGACCTTTGAAGAGTTTGCCTCCAGCTCTTTACTGTTCCAAAAAGCCCCTTTTTTTCTTCACAGGGATAGAAGAGTCATTCCAGTCCATGGTGGAATTTATAGTGAAGATCTAATTGTCATGACCTTAAAGCATATAATAATGTTAACTCAAAGTTATAGTCAATTTATTAGAAATAAAAAGCAAAGACAAAAGTATAGTAAAAAGATACTTTCACTTGCTTCTTGACAGGTATGAACACAGAAATAAGTACAGAGAGAATTTGGATAAAGTTGATGTAACAGATAATAAAGGCATCATTGAGCACTCACCCTGGGCTGTTATTTTTTCTCTTTTACAGATGAGGAAACAAGGTACAGAGTGGGGAGGAATGTGCCTAAGCAACCCGGTTAATAGACCATGCTTTTAACCACTTTCTCTCTTACCTTTAAATAGGGTGAGCATAACTTAGTCTAAACCAGAACACTGTGATAGTCAAAGGGAGTGGTATTGATGTCAGGACAACAGGTGTAGAGTATGCCAGGCCATATTGTCCTCCCAGCTGTAAACACATTTTTTTGTCCAACAAACAGAATACATATTTTCCATTGCTTGTGGAACATTTACAAAAATTGTTCATAGAAAAAACTTCTATAATTTTCATAAGGCAGAAATTGCACAGCCTTTACTCTCTGATCCCAGTGCAATTATTGTACATTGCATCTTACCAGTCATCCAAAGGTAGAATACCATAGTCATCCTGGTATCAAAAAAGTATTTAACAGAGGTCAACCTTCATTTTCAATTATTTAACAATTTCAAGTTAGTAAACTATGTTATTCATTGCCGTTTGCCCTCATTCTCAATTATTTAACAATTTCAAGAAAACTAAGAATGTTATTCATTGCCTAATGGATATCATAGATCTCCCTGGCTGAGATCAAAACAAATCAAAACGTAGAGGTAAAGCAAGTGTAGATAAAAATAGACATACAATGTAGAACAGCATAAATATAACTATCTAATGTAAGTAGTAAGTAGTGTGGACAAAAGTGCCACCTTTGCCTGTAATACCAGTACTTTGGGAAGCCAAGGGGACAGGAGGATTACTGGAATCCAGGAGTTCAGGACCAGCCTGGGCAGCATAGTGAGATCCTCATCTCTACAAAATAAGAAATTAGCCGGGCGTAGTGGTGCATGCCTGTAGTCCTAGCTCTTTTGGAGGCTGAGGTCAGAGGATTGCTTGAGCCTGGGAGTTCAAGGCTGCAGTGAGCCATGATTATGTCACTGCACTCAACTTGGGCAATAGAACAAGACCTTGTCTCAAGAAAAAACAAGTGCCAACGGGCGTGGTGTCTCATGCCTGTAATCCCAGCACTTTGGGAGGCTGAGACTGGTGGATCATTTGAGGTCAAGAGTTCAAGACCAGCCTGGCTAACATGGCAAAACCCCATCTCTACTAAAAATACAAACATTAGCCGGGCGTGGTGACCGGCACCTGTAATCCCAGCTACTTGCAAGGCTGAGGCAGGAGAATCACTTGAACCCAGGAAGCAGAGGTTGCGGTGAGCTTAGATCGTGCCACTGTACTCCAGCCTGGGTGACAGTTCAAGACCCTGTATCAAAAAAAAAAAAAAAAAAAAACCACAAGTGCCACCTTTGTTAGCAACAAACTTGAATTTGAGATCATGGTTTAGATTTATGAGCCACGTGGACTTGTGTGTTAGTTTTCTGTGGCTCCTATAGCAAATTATCACAAATTTGGTGGCTTAAAACAACAGAAATTCATTCTCACAGTTTTGGAAGCTAGAAGTCTGAAATCAAGATGTCAGCACAATTGTACTCACGTTTGAGGTTGTAGGGGAGAACGTATTGTTTGCCTCTTCCAACTTCTGGCTGTCAACATGCCTGAATGGGACCACATCACTCCTGTCTGCTGCTTTTTCACATTATTGTCTTCTCTTCTGTTTGTCTTAAATATCCCTCTGTCTTTGTCCTATAAGAATATTTGTCATTGGATTTAGGGCCCACCCTGATAATCCAGGATAATCTCCTTATTTCAAAATCCTTAATTTAATTACATCTGCAAAGACTCTTTTTCCAAATAAGGTAATTCACAGGTTCTGGGGATTAAAATGAGGACATATCTTTGTGGGGGCCACCATTCAACCCGTTACATCTTGTGATTAACATGAACACTTAATTAGAAAGACCTTTAAAATCACTGTCAATGTGGAGCCTTGTGGTGGAGAGATTGTGTGCTCTCTGCAAGGAGGTTAGTCCAAAGGAGGGAAGAGGCAGAACTGAGATGTTCATACACATGTGTTCTAGATGCACTGACAAGAGAATTTATTACTTCTCCCAGTAAGGTGAGTGAATGGGCAGAGAGGCCCTCAGTGTTACAGAAACATGGAAGGAGGAGTAAAAATAAATGGTTCTGCTAAATTGCGTAATTACATGTATATTCACATACAGGCTATTTGTCTTTATTTTAATCGACTATTAAAGTAAACATGTACAAATTGTAAAATAAGAAATAGTTTACATTTTTATAAATCAATGTAATTTTTAATACATTTCCTGTTAACTGCTGTAAGAACCTTATTCAGAAAGGCGTAATAGCCTATTTAATAACATATAAACAGTATATTTATTGTAGATTCAAAACAGAAAGTGATGGAGGAAAACAAATGATAACCACAAAGTTCAGGATAGTGATTACCTCTGAGGAGTTCCTGAGAGAGAAGGGTGCGGGATTGAGGAGGAACTTCAGAGGGGTTAGAATGTTTATTTTCTAACAAGAGCAGTGAGTACACAGGTGTTAATGATACCAATATTTTATCAATGGAGGGCTTGTTAAAACACAGTACTGGATGGCACCCCGTGGGGTGTCTAATGTAGTAGATTGGGATGGGGTGCAAGAATTTCCATTTCGAATAAGTTCACTGTTGATGCCAGTTCTGCTGGTCTGAGGACAGCACTTCTTATACATTTTATAAATTATCTTTTATATCCATTCACTGTTGTTAAAAAAATAATTTTGTAGAAAGAGTATACAAAGCAAAGTCTGTTTTTTTAACTTCCTGCTCTGGGATAAGGGTGGATTTGCTTTTACTTAATAGTCACAGAGAGGTAGGTGCCTTCCCAGTAGAGCTAGCATAGTTAAAGGTACAGATTCCAGAGCTAAACTGCCTATGTTTGAATCTTGGCTCCACCATCTAGGTTGTATGACCTCAGGCAAGGGTTTTAATTTGTCTATCCCTCAGTTTTCTCATCTTTAATGATATCTATCCTGTTGGGTTGCAGTGAACATCAAATGAGTCAATATAGGTAAAGCCCTTGGTATGGTACCTGGTCGATTAGGAAGGGCCAGTTGCTACTAGTAGGTTGGTACAAAAGTAATTGTGGTTTTTGCCACATTACTCTAAGGTATTAGACTTTTTCCCTGGCAGTTTCCATCCTGGAGGTACTATTTAGTGTATTTATTCCTTCCTTTCCAGAGAGGACCTCCTGTTCAGGACCCATAAGAAGCCACTGGTCTTTCTCTGCCTCCAGCTGCCTCTTTTCTTGCTAATAGAGAAAGAGATACTTGGAGGAAGTAGTATTCTTTGAAACCTTCATATTTCACCTTAAAGTTTTTCTAATTGATTATTATAATATATTTGGCTTTTAAACCAACTGAGAAGTGGAGACTCCTCCAAATGGTGTAATGAGAATGAGAGGTTTTGATCTTTATTGCCCTGGATGTTAAGCCATAGTGAAGATTGTGATAATGTTTCTCCTGCTATCAGATACTCTCTAAAATTTTCAAAGGGTTATGTGATTCTTCAGTCAGTTCCAAAAAAGCTTTTATAGACAGAGGCAGAATTGTTTCTCCAGCTCTCTAACTCATGGTTTTAACTTCTGCCAAATTGGTGGTGTAACTTCAGTGAGAACTTGATCAGCAAACAGCCTGTTGCTATTTCCTCTCTGAGTACAGTTTTTGTGCTAATCCTGGCTCACAGACAAATGTATGCACCTGGGTTCCTCATTAACATCGGCTAACTTAAGTCTGGCTATCTCCTTTAAGGCATGAACCCTAATTCCCAGAATTTCTCCATCTGCCACTTCCTGTGTGGCTCTTTGTATACTTGAAATAAAATGAATTAAAGTAGTTCATTTCTACTTTGAGTATTGATTAGACATTGATTAAGCATTGTCCTCTGATATGAAATTAAATACTTGAGGAAATCAAATCTGCTTTGTGAAAGTACAAACATTTTTATTTACTTATTCATGGTTGATTGCATGTGCCTAGCATTGTAAAAATTAAATGTATACTAACCCATTCTTTGGTTTCTGGGTGTATTAAAGTGTGAAGGAATGGTGAGATACCAGTGGCGTTTTTACTCATTCTCATCAAGAGTGAGAAGAAGAGCTATCTTGAAATGGTTGCGGGTTGGGACGGGAAGAGTGAGGGGAATAGGAATAGTAGGAGGGACTTTGGGCTGTACATCAGGGAGCTGAGACTCAGATCCCTATAGGGTCTAAATGGTATGTATCCTTTTCTCCTCTAGATTTCTAAAATTCCTTTTACCTCTAATATTCTGTAATTAAAGACATCACTGAAACTTTCAAGGAGTTAACGGTCTCATTGGGAAAACCAAACATAAATTAATTATAATACGTGATAAATACATGATAAAATAGAAGTAAAAATAAAGTTTCACAAGAATAAACATGAAGGAGCAGTTTATGCCAGACTCCTACTCATTCTTAGAGTAGGAGATTATACATAAGCAGGGGCTATAGATTGAAATACTTCACATAGCAATGGAATAGGGTTGGAGACATTGTATAAACTCATATCTAGCTTAATATAGGTGCATACCGTTACATATTAAAAGATTTTAAATATATTTACATACATACGTTAGTATACACACAAATATTTCCTCACTTTGTCAGCTGAGAGGGCCTACAGGAAACAACACTCCAATTGCAATGACCATACCTAGAGCCTAGACCTTGGTTTCTAATATCATTTTCAAACAAACAAAAAAATACAGACCAGGAGTGGTATCTTACGCCTGTAATTCCAGCACTTTGGGAGGCCAAGGTGGGCAGATAACCGGAGGTCAGGAGTTCGAGACCAGCCTGGCCAACATGGCAAAACCCCGTCTCTACTAAAAATACAAAAATTAGCCGGCCATGATGGCAGGTGCCTGTAATCCCAGCTACTCAGGAAGCTGAGACAGGAGAACTGCTTGAACCTGGGAGGCAGAAATTGCAGTGAGCCAAGATCGTGCCATTGCATTCCAGCCTGGGCAACAAGAGCAAAACTCTGCCTCAAAAAAAAAAAAAAAAAGAAAGAAAGAAAAAGAAAAGAAAAAAAACCCAGGGCTCTTTAGATAAATGGCTCAGTCTAGGACTAGAGTAGGTAATATACAAAATGATCCTAGAGCAGAAAGTGTCAGAAAGCAAAGACGTGCTCAAAATTTTTTTTAAATTTTAGAAGATCTACAGTGGTGGGAGTGTATCAAAGGAACATTGAAGCCAACTGAAAGAACTTCCAATGGCCAAAATTGGAACAAAAAAAAAAAGATACTGAATTTTAACCCAAAGTATAAGATAAATATCCATGAGTCAATACTTGAATAAATATGATGGAATAAATAACTGAGGGAGAAGAAACAAATCTGCTATGTAGAAGAATTTCAAGTAATGTATGTATATAGATACTCAACCATCAAGGAGGTGGAGCATAATTCCCCAGTCCTTAAGTGTGAGATGTACATACTGAACTCTTTCTAAAGAGAACAGTGTGGAAAGGGAGCAGAGGGAAACTACAGTAAAGAAACCTGACAAGCACTACTTCAACCAGATGATCAGGGATAACATCAGCAGGCATAAGTCATGCTGCAGTATGTACCCTTGATATGATATGATGAGACTGAGGTGGTACCAGTAGAGTGGGGCACTGCTGAAAAGATACCTAAAAATGTGAAAGCAACTTTGGAACTGGGTAACAGGCAGAGAAACAGTTTGGAGGGCTCAGAAGAAGATAGGAAAATGTGGGAGAGTTTGAAACTTCCTGTAGACTTGTTGAATGGGGCTTTGCTCAAAATACTGATAGTGATATGGGCAATAAGGTCCAGGCTGAGTTGCTATCAGATGGAAATGAGGAACTTTTTGGTAGCTGGAGCAAAGGTGACTCTTGTTATGTTTTAGCAAAGAGACCAGCAGCATTTTGCCCCGTCGTAGAGATGTGTGGAACACTGAACTTGAGAGAGATAATTTAGGGTATCTGGTGGAGGAAATTTCTAAGCAGCAAAGCATTCAAGAGGTGACTTGGGTGCTGTTAAAGGCATTCAGTTTTATAATGGAAGCATAGCACAAAAGCTTGGAAAATTTGCAGTCTAACAATGCAAAAGAAAAGAAAATCCCATTCTCTGAGGAGAAATTCAAGCTGGCTGCATACATTTGCGTAAGTAATGAAGAGCCAAATGTTAATCCCCAAGACAATGGGGAAAATGTCTCCAGGGCATGTCAGAGGTCTTCACGGCAGCCCCTCCCATCACAGGCCCAGAAGCCTAGGAGGAAAAAGTGGTTTATTGGGCCAGGTCCAGGGTCCCTGTGCTGTGTGCAGCCTAGGGACTTGGTTCCCTGCATCTCAGCTGCTCCAGCTGTGGCTGAAAGGGGCCAATGAAGAGCTTGGGCTGTGGCTTCAAAGGATGCAAGCCTCAAACCTTGGCAGCTTCCACATGGTGTTGAGCCTGCCAATGCACAGAAGTCAAGAATTGGGATTTGGGAACTTCCACCTAGATTTCAGAGGATGTATGGACATGCCTGGATGTCCAGGCAGAAGTTTGCTTCAGGAGCAGGGCTGTCATGGAGAACCTCTGCTAGGGCAGTGCAGAATGGAAATGTGGGTTCAGAACCCCCACACAGATTCCCTACTGGGGCACTGCCTAGTGGATCTGTGAGAAGAGGGCCACCATCCTCCAGACCCCAGAATGGTAGATCCACAGACAGCTTACACCCTGCACCTGGAAAAGCCACAGATGCTCAACGCCAGCCTGTGAAAGCAGCCAGGAGAGGGGCTATACCCTGCAAAGCCACAGGGGTGAAGCTGCCCAAGACTATGGGAACCTACCCCTTGCATCAGCATGACCTGGATGTGAGACATGAAGTCAAAGAAGATCATTTTGGAGCTGTAAGATTTGACTGCCTCGCTGGATTTCAGACTTGCATGGAGCCTGTAGCCCCTTTGTTTTGGCCAAAGTCTCCTATTTGGAATGGCTGTATTTACCCAATTCCTGTACCCCCATTATATCTAGGAATTAACTAACTTGCTTGTGATTTTACAGACTAATAGGTGGAAGGGACTTGCTTTGGCACAGATGCACTTTGGACTGTGGACTTTTGAGTTAATCCTGAAATGAGTTGAGACTTTGGAGGACTGTTGGGATGGCATGGTTGGTTTTGAAATGTGAAGATACGAGATTTTGGAGGAGCCAGGGGTAGAATGATATGATTTGGCTGTGCCCCCACCCAAATCTCATCTTGTAGCTCTCATAATTCCCACATATTGTGGGAGATACCCAGTGGGAGATGATTGAATTATGGGGACAGGTCTTTCTTGTACTGTTCTCATGAATGGATCTCTTGAGATCTGATAGTTTTAAAAAACTAGAGTTTCTCTGCACAAGCTTTTTTTTTTTTTTTTTTTGCCTGCTGCCATACTTGTAAAATATAACTTGCTTCTCCTTGCCTTCCACCATGATTGTGAGGTCTCCTCACCCACATGGAACTGTGAGTCCAATTAAACCTCTTTCTTTTGTAAATTGCCCAGTTTGGGGTATGTCTTTATCAGCAGCGCGAAAACGGACCAATACAGTGACTATAGTACAGAATGATTTCTCAGGATGTGCCTTCGTGTAATATGATTGTGATAGTGAAGGAGGGCAGAGTGGGCATTAGTGACTTATAAGCTGTTAGAGGAAAGAGCTAGACTCAGGATGAACAATGGAGCCTTCCTTTATCTGTTCCCTAGAGAAATGCTCAACATAGTCTTTTGTGCTCCTTTTTTCTCATTTGTATTTTAAAATATTTTCATTTTTAAAAATTTCTTCATGAGATGCCCTCATATCTTGGAGGCACATTAGTACCAAGTGGAAAGCAGAGAATTAATGTTATTCTAAGAGAAAATGAAGTTTGTTAAATATGCTAAACATTGTAAGGCTAAAACATATTACTTATTTAAATAGGTTTCACTGAAGACAGCATAGGTTAAACATAGTGATTGTTTTTAAAAATGATATAGGTTTTATTTTCTACAAATGTATGAGGTATATGAGGAATTTCATTATGTGTATATAATGCATAGTGGTCAAATCAAGGTATTTAGGGTGTCCACCATGCAAGTACAATACATTTTTGTTAAGTATAGTGAACCTACTCAACTTTGAAACATTGAATTTTATCCTCCTTACTGTGTGTTTGTATCCTTTAAGTTGTCTTCATCAGTTTCCTTCCCGCTACTCGCTCTTCCCAGCTTCTGTTATTAATCTTTCCATTCTCTACATGCATGTGATCAAATTTTTTAGTTCCCACTTGTAAGTGAGAGTGTCTTTTCATGCCTCATTTCATTTAAAACAATGACCTCTGGTTCTATCCATGTTACTAAAGGTAACATGATTTGACTCTTTTTAATGGCTGAATAGTATTTTGTGTTGGGGGTGTGGCTGTGTATATCACATTTTCTTATCTATTCATCCATTGAACACTTAGATTGATTCCATATCTTCACTATTGTGAGTAGTGCTGCAATAAACCTGTGAGTTCAGATATCCCTTTGATATATTGGTTTTTTTTTCTTTGGGTAGACAGTCAGTAGTGGGATTGCTGGATCAAATGGTAATTCTGTTTTTAGTTTTTTTAAGAAATCTCCATACTGTTTTCCATAGTGGCTGTACTAGTTTACATTCCCACTAACAGTGTATAAGAGTTCCCTTTTTGGAGGGTTCCAAGATGGCTGAATAGGAACAACTCCAGCCCCCAGCTCCCAGTGTGAGCGACACAGAAGATGGGTGATTTCTGCATTTCCAACTGAGGTACTGGGTTCATCTCGCGGGGGTGTGTTGGACAGTGGGTGCAGGACAGTGGGTGCAGCCCACCGAGTGAGAGCTGAAGCAGGGCGAGGCATCGCCTCACCCAGGAAGTGCAAGGGGGAAGGTAATTCCTTTTCCTAGCCAAGGGAAACCGTAACACACAACACCTGGAAAATTGAGTCACTCCCACCCTAGTACTGCGCTTTACCAAGGCTTTTAGCAAACGGCACACCAGGAAATTATATCCCGCACCTGACTCAGAGGTTCCCATGCCCACGGAGCCTCCCTCATTGCTAGCACAGCAGTCTGAGATGTAACTGCAAGGTGGCACCGAGGCTGGGGGAGGGCTGCCTGCCATTGCTGAGGCTTGAGTAGGTAAATAAAGCGGCTGGGAAGCTCGAACTGGGTGGAGCCCACCGCAGCTGAAGGAGGGCTGCCGGCCTCTGTAGACTCCACCTCTGGGGACAGGGCATAGCCAAATAAAAGGCAGCAGAAACCTCTGCAGATTTAAATGTCTCTGTCTGACAGCTTTGAAGAGAGTAGTGGTTCTCCCAGCACAGCATTTGAGATCTGAGAACGGACAGACTGCCTGCTCAAGTGGGTCCCTGACCCCCAGTAGCCTAACTGGGAGACACCCCGCACTAGGGGCAGACTGACAGCTCACACCTCACATGGCCGGGTACCCCTCTGAGACGAAGCTTCCAGAGGAATGATCAGGCAGCAACAATTGCTGTTCAGCAATATTCACTCTTCTGCATCCTCCACTGCTGATACCCAGGCAAACAGGGTCTGGAGTGGACCTAGAGCAAACTCGAACAGATCTGCAGTTGAGGGTCCTGACTGTTAGAAGGAAAACTAACAAAGAGAAAGGACATCCATACCAAAACCCCATCTGTACATCACCATCATCAAAGACCAAAGGTAGATAAAACCACGAAGATGGGGAAAAAGCAGTGCAGAAAAACTGAAAATCCTAAAAACCAGAGTGCCTCTTCTCCAAAGGAACGCAGCTCCACGCCAGCAACAGAACAAAGCTGGACAGATGATGACTTTGATGAGTTGAGAGAAGGAGGCTTCAGATGATCAAACTTCTCCAAGCTAAAGGAGGAAGTTCGAACCCATCGCAAAGAAGCTAAAAACCTTGAAAAAAGATTTGACAAATGGCTAACTAGAATAACCAATAGAGAGAAATCCTTAAATGACCTGATAGAGCTGAAAACCATGACATGAGAACTACGTGACAAATGCAAGAGCTTCAGTAAACAACTCGATCAACTAGAAGAAAGGGTATCAGACATTGAAGATCAAATGAATGAAATGAAGCGAGAAGAGAAGTTTAGACAAAAAGAGTAAAAAGAAATGAACAAAACATCCAAGAAGTATGGGACTATGTGAAAAGACCAAATCTACATCTGATTGATCTATCTGAAAGTGACACGGAGAATGGAACCAAGTTGGAAAACACTCTGCAGCATATTATCCAGGAGAACTTCCCCAACTAGTGAGGCAGGCCAACATTCAAATTCAGGAAATACAGAGAATGCCACAAAGATACTCCTCGAAAAGAGCTACTCCAAGACACATAATTGTCAGATTCACCAAAGTTGAAATGAAGGAAAAAATGTTAAGGGCAGCCAGAGAGAAAGGTCGGGTTACCTGCCCACAAAGGGAAGCCCATCAGACTAACAGTGGATCTCACAGCAGAAACTCTACAAGCCAGAAGAGAATGGGGGCCAATATTCAACATTCTTAAAGAAAAGAATTTTCAACCCAGAATTTTATATCCAGACAAACTAAGTTTCATAAGTGAAGGAGAAATAAAATCCTTTACAGATAAGCAAATGCTGAGAGATTTTGTCACCACCAGGCCCATCCTACAAGAGCTCCTGAAGGAAGCACTAAACATGGAAAGGAACAACCGGTACCAGCCACTGCAAAACAAGCCAAAATGTAAAGACCATCGATGCTAGGAAGAAACTGCATTAACTAACAAGCAAAATAACCAGCTAACATCATACTGACAGGATCAAGTTCACACATAACAATATTAACCTTAAATGCAAATGGGCTAAATGCTCCAATTAAAAGACACAGACTGGCAAATTGGGTAAATAGTCAAGACTCATCAGTGTGCTGTATTGAGGAGACCCATCTCACATACAGAGACACACATAGGCTCAAAATAAAGGGATGGAGGAAGATCTACCAAGCAAATGGAAAACAAAAAAAAGTCAGGGGTTGCAATCCTAGTTTCTGATAAAACAGACTTTAAACCATCAAAGATCAAAAGAGACAAAGAAGGCCATTACACAATGGTAAAGGGATCAATTCGACAGGAAGAGCTAACTATCCTAAATATATATGCAACCAATACAAGAGCACACAGGTTCATAAAGCAAGTCCTTAGAGACCTACAAAGAGACTTAGACCCCCACACAATAATAATGGGAGACTTTAACACCCCACGTCAACATTAGACAGATCGAGATAGAAAGTTAACAAGGATATCCAGAAATTGAACTCAGCTCTGCACCAAGTGAACCTAATAGTCATCTACAGAACGCTGCACCCCAAATCAACAGAATATACATTCTTCTCAGCACCACATCGCATTTATTCCAAAATTGACCACATAGTTGGAAGTAAAGCACTCCTCAGCAAATGTAAAAGAACAGAAATTATAACAAACTGTCTCTCAGACCACAGTGCAATCAAACTAGAATTCAGGACTAAGAAACTCACTCAAAACCACTCAACTACATGGAAACTGAACAACCTGCTCCTGAATGACTACTGGGTACAAAACGAAATGAAGGCAGAAATAAAGATGTTCTTTGAAGCCAATGAAAACAAAAACACAACATACCAGAATCTCTGGGACACATTTAAAGCAGTGTGTACAGGGAAATTTATGGCACTAAATGCCCACAAGAGAAAGCAGGAAAGATCTAAAATTGACACCCGAACATCACAATTAAAAGAACTAGAGGAGCAAGAGCAAACACATTCAAAAGCTAGCAGAAGGCAAGAAATAACTGGGATCAGAGCAGAACTGAAGGAGATAGAGACACAAAAAACCCTTCAAAAAATCAATGAATCCAGGAGCTGGTTTTTTGAAAAGATCAACAAAATTGATAGACCTCTATCAAGACTAATAAAGAAGAAAAGAGAGAAGAATCAAATAGACGTAATAAAAAATGATAAAGGGGCTATCACCACCGACCCCACAGAAATACAAACTACCATCAGAGAATACTATAAACACCTCTACTCAAATAAGCTAGAAAACCTAGAAGAAATGGATAATTTCCTGGACACATACACCCTCCCAAGACTAAACCAGGAAGAAGTTGAATACCTGAATAGACCAATAGCAGGCTCTGAAATTGAGGCAATAATTAATAGCTTACCAACCAAAAACAGTCCAGGACCAGATGGATTCACAGCCAAATTCTACCAAAGGTACAAGGAGGATCTGGTAGCATTCCTTCTGAAACTATTCCAAGCAATAGAAAAAGAGGGAATCCTCCCTAACTCATTTTATGAGGCCAACATCATCCTGATACCAAACCCTGACAGAGACACAACAAAAAAAGAATTTTAGACCAATATCCCTGAACATCAATGCAAACATCCTCAATAAAATACTGGCAAACCGAATCCAGTAGCACATCATAAAGCCCACCATGATCAAGTGGGCTTCATCCCAGGGATGCAGGGCTGGTTCAGTATACACAAATCAATGAGCGTAATCCAGCAGATAAACAGAATCAAAGACGAAAACCACATGATTATCTCAATAGATGCAAAAAAAGCCTTTAACAAAATTCAACAGCCCTTCATGCTAAAAACTCTCAACAAACTGGATATTGATGGAACATATCTCAAAATAATAAGAGCTATATATGACAAACCCACAGCCAATATCATACTGAATAAGCAGAAACTGGAAGCATTCCCCTTGAAAACTGGCACAAGACAGGGATGCCCTCTCTTACCATTCCTATTCAACATAGTGTTGGAAGTTCTGGCCAGGGTAATCAGGCAAGAGAAAGAAATAAAGTGTCTTCAATTAGGAAAAGAGGAAGTCAAATTGTCCCTGTTTGCAGATAACATGATTGCATATTTAGAAATCCCCATCGTCTCAGCCCAAAATCTCCTTAAGCTGACAAGCAACTTCAGCAAAGTCTCAGGATACAAAATGAATGTGCAGAAATCACAAGCATTCTTATACACCAATAACAGACAAACAGAGAGCCAAATCATGAGTGAACTCCCATTCACAATTGCTTCAAAGATAATAAAATAGCTGCAAATTCAACTTACAAGGGATGTGAAGGACCTCTTCAAGGAGAACTACAAACCACTGCCAAATGAAATAAAAGAGGACACAAACAAATGGAAGAACATTCCATGCTCATGGATAGGAAGAATCAATGTCATGAAAATGGCCATAATGCCCAAGGTAATTTATCGATTCAGTGCCATCCCCATTAAGCTACCAATGACTTTCTTCACAGAATTGGAAGAAACTACTTTAAAGTTCATATGGAACCAAAAAAGAGCCTGCATTGCCAAGAAAATCCTAAGCAAAAAGAACAAAGCTGGAGGCATCACGCTACCTGACTTCAAACTATACTACAAGGCTGCAGTAACCAAAACAGCATGGTACTGGTACACAAAAGAGATATAGATCAATGGAACAGAACAGAGGCCTCAGAAATAAAACCACACATGTACAACCATCTGATCTTTGACAATCCTGGCCAAAACAAGAAATGGGGAAAGGATTCCCTATTTAATAAATGGTGCTGGGAAAACTGACTAGCCATAAGTAGAAAGCTGAAACTGGATCTCTTCCTTGCACTTCGTACAAAAATTAATTCAAGATGGATTAGAGACTTAAATGTTAGACCTAAAATCATAAAAACCCTAGAAGAAAACCTAGGTAATACCATGCAGGACATAGGTATGGGTAAGGACTCCGTGACTAAAACACCAAAAGCAGTGGCAACAAAAGCCAAAATTGACAAATGGGATCTAATTCAACTAAAGAGCTTCTGCACAGCAAAAGAAACTACCATCAGAGTGAACAGGCAACCTACAGAATGGGAGAAAATTTTTGCAATCTACTCATCTGACAAAGGGCTAATATCCAGAACCTGCAAAGAACTCAAACAAATTTACAAGAAAAAAAAAAATGCCATCAAAAAATGGGCAAAGAATATGAACAGATTCTTCTCAAAAGAAGACATTTATGTAGCCAACAGACACATGAAAAAATGCTCATCATTACTGGTCATCAGAGAAATGCAAATCAAAACCACAATGAGATACCATCTCACACCATTTAGAATGGCGATCATTAAAAAGTCAGGAAACAACAGGTCTGGAGAGGATGTGAAGAAATAGGAACACTTTTACACTGTTGGTGGGACTGTAAACTAGTTCAACCATTGTTGAAGACAGTGTGGTGATTCCTCAAGGGTCTAGAACTAGAAATACCATCTGATCCAGCCATCCCATTACTGGGTATATATCCAAAGGATTATAAATCATACTGCTCTAAAGACACATGAACACGTATGTTTATGGCAGCACTATTCACAATAGCAAAACTTGGAACCAACCCAGATGTCCGTCAATGACAGACTGGATTAAGAAAATGTGGCACATATACACCATGGAATACTATGTAGCCATAAAAAAGGATGAGTTCATGTCTTTTGTAGAGACATGGATGCAGCTGGAAACCATCATTCTCAGCAAACTATTGCAAGAACAGACAACCAAACACCATATGTTCTCACTCATAGCTGGGAATTGAACAATGAGCACACTTGGACACAGGAAGGGGAACATCACACACCGGGGCCTGTTGTGTGGTGGGGGGAGGGGGGAGGGATAGCATTAGGAGATATACCTAATGTAAATGATGAGTTAATGGATGCAGCACACCAACATGTCACATGTATACATATTTAACACACCTGCACATTGCGCACATGTACCCTAGAACATACAGTATAATAATAAAAAAAAAAGTTCCCTTTTCTTTGCATCCATGCAAACATCTGTTATTTTTTCCTTTTTCTGACTGGGATAAGATGATAGCTCATTGTGGTTTTGATTTACATTTGTCTGATGATTTGTGATGTTGAACATTTTTACATTCATCTGTTGGACATTCGTATGTCTTCTTTTGAGAAATTCTGTTCAGATTCTTTGCCCACTATTATTTTTTTACTTCAGTAGCTTTTTGGGTACAGGTGGTTTTGGGTTACATGGATGAATTATATAGTGGTGAAGTCAGATTTTTGTGCAGCCATCACGCGAGTAGTGTACATTGTATCCAATATGTAGATTTGTATTCCTCATCTCTCTCCCACCCTCCCCTTTCTGAATCTCTAAAGTTCATTATATCATTCCTTATACCTTTGCATACCATAGCTTAGGTCCCACTTGTAAGTAAGAACATACAGTATTTGGTATCTCATTCCTGGGTTATTTCACTTACAATAAGGGCTTTAGCTCCATCCAAGTTTCTGCAAAAGGCATTATTTCATTTCTTTTTTAGCCAAGTAGTATTCCATGGTGTATATATACCACATTTTCTTTACCCACTCATTGGTTTATGGGCACTTAGGTTGGTTCCATATCTTTGCAGTTGTTAATTGTACTGCAATAAACTTACATATACAAGTGTCTTTTTGGTATGTTGACTTCTTTTCCTCTGGATAAATACCCAGTTGTGGAATTGCTTAATGAAATGGTATATCTACTTTTAGTTCTTTAAGAAATCCCCATACTGTTTTCCATAGAAGTTGTACTAATCCCACCAGCAGTGTATAAGCGTTCCCTTTTCGCCACATTCCTGAAAGGCTTTCAATAGGTGCTCCCACACTGAATTCCCATGGGAGAAGCCTCAGCTCTGTCTACAGTGGTGATGAGAGGGAAAAGATGTATCCCTCTCAGGACCCTTCACAAGTGCAAGGGCTTTCTGACTGGTGGGGTACAGCCACAGACTTTCCCCACTAAGCCCAGCACTTCAGCTATGCCTCTGCTGAAGGAAACTACCCACCATTGGAAAGATCTAAGATTCAAGGCCTGCCATCTGGATTCTTTTGTCCTACAGGGTGTTCCCTTGATGTGATGTACCCCCCTTTCCTTAGGAGTAGGAGTCACTTAGAGCCAGATTGCTGTGAATGCTGCTGCTCTCTGGGTCTAGCTGCCCAGTCTGGCTGCCATACTGCAGACTGGTGCTGGTGATCCTATGCAAGAGATCCAGTGATATGACCTGTCCTCAAGTCTCCCACCAGCAGCTATCAGCACCAGCTCTGATAGGCATGACAGAGGAGTGATGTAAACTCTGTGAGATTCCTTGGTTATAAATAGCCTTAGTGTGTTGACTTTCTCAGATGCCAGTTATAGTAGTAATGAACTGGTCACCGGGACAGACTCAGGACCTCCTGGTTAGCTAGGGTGGTGCAGGCAATGGTAATAACTGAGGTAACATACAAGTTTTCTCCTTTCCGGACACAGTGTTATTCTATCTGCAGGTGCTGCAATGAACTGTGTCATTTGGCCTCCCGGCTAGGAGACAGCACTAGGAAAAGAGCACCACCTGCTGTAGTAGCAGTGGGATTTGTGCTTGCCTTATGTTACCCAGGAGAGGTGTTCTGGTTTCTCAGGTGAGGGGTGGAACTAGAGAGCTCCCAAAAGTTTCTGTTCTTTGTGTTTTGCTACCAGGGTGGGTGGAGGGACAAAGCCAGGTGGGAACTGGGTCAGGTAGGTCCACACCCTGGCTCTCCACTTGCAGGGCAAGCACTGGCCTCTCTGGAGATCACAGAGATCTCTGTGGAGATTACCACCTCTGCAGGTGGTTTACTGGACACTGAGGTAATGTTCCATGGAGGAAGGTGGCTGCCTCTGCTGCACAGAAGAGATTGCAGAGGGAGTGGAAAGTAGTAGGTGAGAGTAAGCCCCACCCAACTCTTACACAACTGGCAAGGCAGGTCTCACATCTGCAGTGATCCATTAGCAGCAGCTAGCTAAGTTCCAGGCTGTCTACACTCAGAACTCGAAACTCCCCCAGGCTATAAATCTTCCCCATGGAGACAGCAATTGGGGCTTTCATGCTATACCCCTCCCAGTCCACTCCCACAAAGCTAGAGCACCTGGCTCCTGCACTCCTAGCTACAGCACACTTCCCACTTGTCCCCTGGTTCTGGGCAAGGGATTTTATCCCCACTCAAGATTATATCACAGATTTCAGTTGGGAGCTTCCGTTAACCTGAGACTACTGCCTGAGTTAGCTAGCAGACTTCGGTGAGGTCCCCTGTGATGTAGAATGAGGAATGACTTCCCTTGGTCCAAGCTGAAGACTGGGAATGCTCACAAGGCTCTTTCCCTGCTGTTCCTACTTTTATATTCTTCACCACTCCCTAAACCAGTTCCAGTGCTGGGTAGGATTAAGGCCTTTCCGTGTGGTTGAATTGCCAGGTTCCCAGTGGTGGTGTATATCCTGGAGGCAGTGTCTCCCCCTCACACTCAGGGGATTTGGTGTCAGTTATACCTGCTTCATGATATAATGTGCAGCTTGCCACTTCTTTTAAAGGTCTGTGGTTTCTTTAAGCTATCCCGTTCAGTTCTTGTGTTGCTTCTTGGAAAAAAAGTTCAGTGTGAATCTCTACACACTATTGTCTTTCCAAGTGGAAGAGACATGCTGACACTACCTCCAATCTGCCATCTTGGGAGGAAAAAACACAAAAACTCTTTGCCCACTTTTTATGGGATTATTAGTTTATTTTTCCTGCTGAGTTTTTTCAGTTCCTTGTATACTCTGAGTATTAGTCACTTCTTGTATAAATAGTTTGGAAATATTAGTCCCTTGTTGTACAAGTAGTTTGGAAATATTTTTCCCATTCAACAGGTTGTCTGTTTACTCAGGTTTGCTTCTGGTTTGCTAAAGAGACAACCTGTTGAAAGGGAAAAATGTTTCCATACTACTTATACAACATCTCCTATTGTTGTGCAGAAGCTTTTTAGTTTAATATATTACCAGTTGTCTATTTTTGTTTTTGTTGCCTATGCTTTTGAGATCTTAGTCATAAACTTTTTGCCTAGACCAATGTCCAGCAGCGTTTTCCCTAGGTTTTCAAACTTCTATTATGTTTATAGTTTCAGGTCTTATGTTTAAGTCTTTAATCCATTATGAGTTGATTTTTTTGGTATATGGTGAGAAATAGGGGTCCAGTTGCATTCTTCCGCTTGTTCCAAAAAAAAAAAAAAAAAATTGAAGAGGACAGAACTCTCTCTAACTCATCCTACAAGATCATCACCACCCTGATAGCAAAACCAGGCAATAACTCCACAAGAAAAAAAGAAAACTAACAGGTCAATATCCTTGATAAACCCAGATGCCAGTGCCTCACAATTCAGCCCACAGAGGAAGGCCTTAACCCCACCCAGCATTGGAACTATTTAGGGAGTGGTGAAGAATATAAAAGTAGGAGCAGCAGGAAAAGAACTTTGTGAGCATTTCCAGTCTTCAGCTTGGACCAAGGGAAACCGTTCCTCATTCTACATCACAGGAGACCTCATGGAAGTCTGCTAGCTAACTCAGGCAGCAGTCAAAGGTTGAGAGAAGCTCCCAACTGAAATTTGTGATACAATCTTGAGTGGGCATGAATTCTCTTGGTCAGAACCAGGGGCCAAATAGGAAGTATGCAGTAGCTACAAGTGCAGGAGTCAGATGTACAGCCTTGTGGTCATTCCCAGGCTTCAGCTTGGACTAAGGGAAGCCATTCCTGATTCTCCATCACAGGGGACTTCGTGGAAGTCTACTAGCTAACTCAGGCTAAATCATCCAACTTGGATGACTGTTAGTTTTTTTCTCTTGCCTGATTGCTCTTGCTAGGACTTTCAGTACAATATTGAATAGGAATGGTGAAGGTGGACGACTTTGTCTTGTTCCAGTTCTCAGAGGATAGGCTTTCAGATTTTTCCCTATTCAGTGTGATGGTAGTTATGGGTTTGTTGTATGCGGCCTTTATTGTTTTCAGATATGCTGTTTCTATGCCTAGTTTTGTGAGAGTTTTTATAATGAAGGGATGTTGAATTTTATCAAATTTTTTTCTGCATTTGTTGAGATAATCATATGATTTTTGTCCTTTATTCTATTTACTTGATGTATCATGTTTATTGATTTACTTATGTTGAACCATTTTGAATCCCTGGTATAAATGCCACTTGATCATAATGTATTAACTTTTTTATTGGCTCTTAGATTGGGTTTGCTAGTATTTTGTTTAGGATGTTAGCATCTGTGTTTACCAGGGATATTGGCATGTAGTTGTTGTTGTTGTTGCATTCTTGCCTGGTTTTAGTATCAGAGTATTGATAATCTTGTAGGATGAGTTAGAGAATTCTGTCCTTTTCAGTCTTTGGAGTAGTCTCAAGAGAATTGGTATTTAGTTCTTTATACATTTGGTAGAATTTGGCTGTGTATCGATCTGGTTCTGGACTTTTCTTTCTCAGGAGACTTTTTAATTACTGATCCAATCTTGCTATGCATTATTGGTCTGTTCAAGGTTTTTCTTTCTTTCCAATTCAATCTTAGTAGGTTGTATGTTTCTAGGAGTTTATTTATTTTCTCTAAGTGTTTCAGTTTGTGAGCATATAGTTGTTTATAATAGTCTCTAATGATCCTTTGCATTTCTGTAGTATCAGTTGTAATGTCTTCTTTGTTTCTTGTAATTTTGTTTATTTGGGGCTTCTCTCTCTTTTTTTTTTTTTTCTTGGTTAGTCTAGCTAGCAGTTTATCAGTTTTGTTTATCTTTTTGAATAATCAGCTTTTCATTTTGTTGATCCTTTTTTTTGTTTTTCTTCAGTCTATTTCATTTTGCTCTTTTCTTCTGCTAGTTTTGGGTTTGGTTTATTATTCTTTCTTTTTTAGTTCCTTGAGATATGTTGTTAGATTGTTAATTTGTAATCTGTCAACTATTTTATGTAGGCATTTATTACTATAAAATTCCCTCGTAGCACTGCTTTTACTGTGTCCTACAGGTTTTGGTATGTTGTATTCCAGTTTTTGCTTATTTTGAGATTTTTTTTATTTCCATCTTAATGTCTTTGTTGACCCAGTGGTCATTCAGGAGTATGTTGTTTAATTTCCATGTATTTCTATAGTTTCTAAAGTTCCTCTTGGCTTTGATTTCTAGTTTTATTCCCTTGTGGTTTGAGAAGATACTTGATATGATTTTGATTTTTTTAAATGAGTTGAGGCTTGTTTTGTGACCTAACATTTGGTCTTTCCTGGAGAATGTTCTTTGTGCTGATGAAAAGAATATATGTTCTGCAGTTGTTGGGTAGAGTGTTCTGAAATGTCAGTTAGCTCCATGTGGTCTAAAGTGCAACTTAAATCCAATGTTTCTTTGTTGATTTTTTGTCTAGATTATCTGTGTAATGCTGAGAGTGGAATGTTAAAGTCCCCCACTATTATTGTTTTGCAGTTTATCTCTCTCTTTAGCTTTAATGACATTTTCTTTATGAATTCAGGTGTTCCAATGTTGGTTACATATATATTTAGAATTTTTTATTAGAATTTTTTTATCATCTTGCTGGATTGATCCCTTTATCTTTAAATAATGACCTTCTTTGTTTCTTTTTACTGTTCTTGACTTAAAGTCTGTTTTCTCTTGTATAAATATAGCTATTCCTGCTCCGTTTTGATTTCCATTTGCAGAGAATATCTTGTTTTCATTTCTTTTTTTTTTTTTTTTTTTTTTTTTTTTTTTTTTTTTTTTGAGGCGGAGTCTTGCTCTGTCGCCCAGGCTGGAGTGCAGTGGCGGATCTCGGCTCACTGCAAGCTCCGCCTCCCGGGTTCCCGCCATTCTCCTGCCTCAGCCTCCCGAGTAGCTGGGACTACAGGCGCCGCCACCACGCCCGGCTAATTTTTTTGTATTTTTAGTGGAGACGGGGTTTCATTGTGTTAGCCAGGATGGTCTCGATCTCCTGACCTCGTGATCCGCCCGTCTCGGCCTCCCAAAGTGCTGGGATTACAGGCTTGAGCCACCGCGCCCGGCCTCATTTCTTTATTTTCAGTCTGTATGTGTCTTTACTGCTAAGGTGAGTTTCTTTTTTTTTTTTTTTTTTTTTTTGAGACAGAGCATCGCTCTGTTGCCCAGGCTGGAGTGCAGTGGTGCAATCTCAGTTCACTGCAACCTCTGCCTCCCAAGTTCAAGTGATTCTCCTGCCTCAGCCTCCCAAGTAGCTGAGACTACAGGCACACACCACCATGCCCAGCTAATTTTTTTGTGTTTTTAGTAGAGACAGGGTTTCACCTTGTTGGCCAGGATGGTCTTGATCTCTTGACCTCATGATCCACCCGCCTTGGCCTCCCAAAGTGCTGGGATTACAGGCATGAGCCAGTGCACCTGGCCTGAGGTTCTTGTAAACAGCATATAATTGGATTGTGGATTTTTAAAAATCCATTCCGCCATTCTGTATCTTTAAAGTGGAAAATTTAATCTATTTATGGTCAGTGTTATAATTGATATGTGGTGCTTTGTTTCTGTCATTTCTTAATTGTTTTCTGATTGTTTTATACAGTTTTGTTCCTTTTTCTTTTACTGGTTGTTGTGGTTTTCTGGACTTCTGCAGTGGTACCATTCGAGTTCTTTCTCTTTCTCCATGTGATTACTTTGCCAAAGAGATTTATATTTTCGTGTGTTTTCTTTCTTTTTTTCTTTATTTGAGACAGAGTCTTGCTCTGTTACTCAGGCTGGAGTGCAGTGGTGAGATCTTGGCTCACTGCAGCCTCCACCTCCTGGGTTCAAGTGATTCTCCTGCTGCAGCCTCCTGAGTAGCTGGGATTACAGATGTATGCCATCACGCTCAGCTAATTTTTTTGTATTTTTAGTAGAGACGGGATTTCACCATGTTGGCCAGGCTGGTCTCAAACTCCTAGCCTCAGGTGATCTGCCCGCCTCAGCCTCCCTAAGTTCTGGGATTAAAGGCATGAGCCACTGCGCCTGGCCATTTTGTGTGTTTTAATCTTGGTAAATGTCATCCTTTCACTTGCAGGTTTAGGGCTCTCATGAGAATTTTTTTGTAGGGCCAGTCCAGGGGCAGTGAATCCCCTTAGCATTTGCTTGTCTGGGAAAGATTTTATTTCTCTTTCACTTATGAAGGATAATTTTGCTGTATATAGCATTCTTAGCTGTCAGATTTTTTTCTTTTTCCTTTTTTTTTTTTTTTTGAGACAGGATCTCACTCTGTCACCCAGGTGGGAGTGCACTGGTATAAATACAGCTCACTGCAGCCTCAACTTCCCAGGCTCAAGCAATCTTCCTGCCCCAGCCTCCCATGTTGCTAAGACTTCAGGCACACTTCACCACACCCAGTTAATTTTTTTTTTTTTTCCGAAGATTGGTTCTTGTCATGCTGCCTAGGCTGTTCCGAAACTCCTGGACTCAAGTAAGCCTCCTGCCTCAGCCTTCCAAAGTGCTGTGATTACAGGCATGAGCCACTGCTTTTGGCCAGATTTTTTTCTTTTAGTTATTTAAATATATTATCCCATTCTCTTCTGGCCTGTGAATATGTGAATAGATGATTATCTCTTGCTATTTTTAGGATTTGTTCTTCATCTTTGATTTTAGGCAGTCTGACTATAATGTGTTGTGGAAACGACCTTTTTTAATTGTATTTTTATTTTCCTGGGGATTGCTAAGTCTCTTGTATCTGAAATGTCTAGATCTTTTGCTGGACTTGAGATGTTTTCATTTATAGTTTAGTTAAATACATTTTCCAATCCTGTCATTGTCTCTTTGACCTTGTGGATATTGATAATTTTAATATTTAATTGTCGCAAAGGCTTTGCTCAGTCTTTTTTATTCCTTTTCTTTATTTTTGTCCGATGGGATTATTTCAAAAGATATCTATTCATGTTCTGAGATTCTTCTACCTATTCTAGTCTACTGCAGAAGCTTTCAACTTTAATTTGTAGTTCTTATAGTGAATTCTTCAATTGCAGAATTTTTTTTTAATTTTATTTTTATTTTTTATTTTTTTAAATATACTTTAAGTTCTAGGGTACATGTGCACAAAGTGCAGATTTGTTACATATGTATACATGTGCCATGTTGGTGTGCTGTACCCATCAACTCGTCAGCACCCATCAAATCATCATTTATATCACTTATAACTCCCAGTGCCATCCCTCCCCCCTCCCTCCCCATAATAGGCCCTGGTGTGTGATGGTCCCCTTCCCATGTCCAGGTGATCTCATTGTTCAGTTCCCACCTATGAGTGAGAACAGGTGGTGTTTGGTTGTCTGTTCTTGCAATAGTTTGCTGAGAATGATGGTTTCCAGCTGCACCCATGTCCCTACAAAGGACACGAACTCGTCGTTTTTTATGGCTGCATAGTATTCCATGGTGCATGTGTGCCACATTTTCTTAATCCAGTCTGTCACTGATGGACATTTGGGTTGATTCCAAGTCTTTGCTATTGTGAATAGTGCCGCCATAAACATACGTGTGCATGTGTCTATATAGCAGCATGATTTACAATCCTTTGAGTATATAAACAGTAATGGGATGGCCGGGTCAAATGGTATTTCTAGTTCTAGATCCTTGAGGAATCGTCACACTGTCTTCCATAATGGTTGAACTAGTTTACAGTCCCACCAACAGTGTAAAAGTGTTCCTATTTCTCCACATCCTCTCCAGCACCTGTTGTTTCCTGACTTTTTAATGATCATCATTCTAACTGGTGTGAGATGGTATCTCATTGTAGTTTTGATTTACCATCTCACACCAGTTATAATGGCGATCATTAAAAAGTCTAAATGTCTTTCAAATGGTGAATGAATGAACTAAATACTTCTCAGCATAGAAAAACTACTGATACATGCAGTAACATGGATGAATTTCTCAAAGCATTATGCTAAGTGAAAGGGGCCAGTCTCAAAAGGCTGCACTTTGTTTGATTCCATTGATATGACATTCTAGAAAAGGCACAACTATAGTGATGAAGAACAGACCTATGGTTGCATTTGTTAAGTATAGGGGAAGGGTTTGGCTACAAATAGACAGCAAGATCGAATTTTTAAGATCACATGATTGTAGATGTGTGGTGTTATTTCTGCGGGCTCTGTTGTGTTCCATTGGTCTATATCTCTGTTTTGGTACCAGTACCATGCTGTTTTGGTTACTGTAGCCTTGCAGTATAGTTTGAAGTCAGGTAGTGTGATGCCTCCAGCTTTGTTCTTTTAACTTAGGATTGTCTTGGCAATATGGACTCTTTTTTTGGTTCCATATGAACTTTAAAGCAATTTTTTCTAATTCTGTGAAGAAAATGATTGGTAGCTTGATGGGGATGGCGTTGAATCTATAAATTACCTTGGGCAGTATGGCCATTTTCACGATATTGATTCTTCCTATCCATGAGCATGGTATGTTCTTCCATTTGTTTGTGTCCTCTTATTTCACTGACCAGTGGTTTGTAGTTCTCCCTGAAGAGGTCCTTTACATCCCTTGTAAGTTGGATTCCCAGGTATTTTATTCTCTTTGAAGCTATTGTGAATGGAAGTTCATTCATGATTTGGCTCTCTGTTTGTCTGTTACTGGTGTATAAGAATGCTTGTGATTTTTGCACATTCATTTTGTATCCTGATGCTTTGCTGAAGTTGTTTATCAGCTAAAGGAGATTTTGGGCTGAGATGATGGGGTTTTCTAAATATACAATCATGTCATCTGCAAACAGGGACAATTTGACTTCTTTTCCTAACTGAATACTGTTTATTTCTTTCTCTTGCCTGATTGCCCTAGCCAGAACTTCCAACACTATGTTGAAGAGGAGTGGTGAGAGAGGGCATCCCTGTCTTGTGCCAGTTTTCAAAGGGAATGTTTCCAGCTTTTACCCATTCAGTATGGTATTGGCTGTGGGTTTGTCATAAATAGCTCTTATTATTTTGTGGTACGTTCCATCAATACTGAATTTATTGAGTGTTTTTAGCATGAAGGGCTGTTGAATTTTGTCAAAGGCCTTTTCTGCCTTTTCTGCATTTATTGAGATAATCATGTGGTTTTCGTCTTTGGTTCTGTTTATATGCTGGATTACACTTATTGATTTGTGTATGTTGAACCAGCCTTGCATCCCAGGGATGAAGCCCAGTTGATCACGGTGGATAAGCTTTTTGATGTGCTGCTGGATTCAGTATGCCAGTATTTTATTGAGGATTTTTGCATCGATGTTCATCAGAGATATTGGTCTAAAATTCTCTTTTTTTGTTGTGTCTCTGCCAGGTTTTGGATCAGGATGATGTTGGCCTTATAAAATGAGTTAGGGAGGATTCCCTCTTTTTCTATTGATTGGAGTAGTGTCAGAAGGAATGCTACCAGCTCCTCCTTGTACCTCTGGTAGAATTTGGCCGTGAATCCGTATGGTCCTGGTCAGTTTTTAGTTGGTAGGCTATTAATTATTGCCTCAATTTCAGAGCCTGCTACTGGTCTATTCAAGGATTCAACTTCTTCCTGGTTTAGTCTTGGGAGAGTGTAAGTGTCCAGGAAATTATCCATTTCTTCTAGGTTTTCTAGTTTATTTGCATAGAGGTGTTTATAGTATTCTCTGATGGTAGTTTGTATTTCTGTCGGGGGTCGGTGGTGATAGCCCCTTTATCATTTTTTATTACGTCTATTTGATTCTTCTCTCTTTTCTTCTTTATTAGTCTTGATAGAGGTCTATCAATTTTGTTGATCTTTTCAAAAAACCAGCTCCTGGATTCATTGTCTTTTTGGAGGGTTATTGTGTCTCTATCTCCTTCAGTTCTGCTCTGATCTTAGTTATTTCTTGCCTTCTGCTAGCTTTTGAATGTGTTTGCTCTTGCTCCTCTAGTTCTTTTAATTGTGATGTTCGGGTGTCAATTTTAGATCTTTCCTGCTTTCTCTTGTGGGCATTTAGTGCCATAAATTTCCCTGTACACACTGCTTTAAATGTGTCCCAGAGATTCTGGTATGTTTTGTTTTTGTTTTCATTGGCTTCAAAGAACATCTTTATTTCTGCCTTCATTTCGTTTTGTACCCAGTAGTCATTCAGGAGCAGGTTGTTCAGTTTCCATGTAGTTGAGTGGTTTTGAGTGAGTTTCTTAGTCCTGAATTCTAGTTTGATTGCACTGTGGTCTGAGAGACAGTTTGTTATAATTTCTGTTCTTTTACATTTGCTGAGGAGTGCTTTACTTCCAACTATGTGGTCAATTTTGGAATAAATGCGATGTGGTGCTGAGAAGAATGTATATTCTGTTGATTTGGGGTGCAGCGTTCTGTAGATGACTATTAGGTTCACTTGGTGCAGAGCTGAGTTCAATTCCTAGATATCCTTGTTAACTTTCTGTCCCGTTGATCTGTCTAATGTTGACAGTGAGGTGTTGAAGTCTCCCCTTATTATTGTATGGGAGTCTAAGTCTCTTTGTAAGTCTCTAAGGACTTGCTTTATGAATCTGGGTGCTCCTGTGTTGGGTGCCTATATATTTAGGATAGTTAGCTCTTCCTGTCGAATTGATCCCTTTACCATTGTGTAATGGCCTTCTTTGTCTCTTTTGATCTTTGATGGTTTAAAGTCTGTTTTATCAGAAACTAGGATGGCAACCCCTGCATTTTTTTGTTCTCCATTTGCTTGGTAGATCTTCTTCCATCCCTTTATTTTGAGCCTATGTGTGTCCCTGCGTGTGAGATGGGTGTCCTGAATACAGCAAACTGATGGGTCTTGACTCTATTCAATTTGCCAGTCTGTCTTTTAATTGGACCATTTAGTCCATTTACATTTAAGGTTAATATTGTTATGTGTGAACTTGATCTTGTCATTGTGATATTAGCTGGTTATTTTGCTTGTTAGTTGATGCATCTTTTTCTAGCATTGATGGTCTTTACATTTTGGCATGTTTTTGCAATAGCTGGTATTGGTTGTTCCTTTCCACATTTAGTGCTTCTTTCAGGGTCTCTTGTAGGGCAGGCCTGGTGGTGACAAAATCTCTAAGCATTTGCTTGTCTATAGAATAGTCTATTTCTCCTTCACTTATGAAACTTAGTTTGGCTGGATATGAAATTCTGGGTTGAAAATTCTTTTCTTTAAGAATGTTGAATATTGGCCCCCACTCTCTTCTGGCTTGGAGAGTTTCTGCCGAGAGATCTGCTGTTAGTCTGATGGGCTTCCCTTTATGGATAACTTGACCTTTCTCTCTGACTCTCCTTAACATTTTTTCCTTCTTTTCAACTTTGGTGAATCTGACAATTATGTGTCTTGGAGTTTCTCTTCTCGAGGAGTATCTTTGTGGCGTTCTCTGTATTTCCTGAGTTTGAGTGTTGGCCTGCCTTACTAGGTTGGGGAAGTTCTCCTGGATTATATCCTGAAGAGTGTTTTCCAACTTGGTTCCATTTTCCCCATCACTTTCAGGCACACCAATCAGATGTAGATTTTGTCTTTTCACATAATCCCATATTTCTTGGAGGCTTTGTTCATTTCTTTTTACTCTTTTTTCTCTACACTTCTCTTCTCACTTTGTTTCGTTCATTTGATCTTCAGTCATTGATACTCTTTCTTCCAGTTGATCGAATCGGTTACTGAAGCTTGTGCATTTGTCACGTATTTCTCGTGTCATGATTTTTATCTCTGTCAGTTCGTTTATGGCCTTCTCTGCATTGATTATTCTAGTTATCCATTCTTCCATTCTTTTTTCAAGATTTTTAGTTTCTTTGCGCTGGTTATGTAGTTCCTCCTTTAGCTCTGAGAAGTGTGATCGACTGAGGCCTTCTTCTCTTAACTCGTTAAAGTCATTCTCCATCCAGCTTTGATCCATTGCTGGCGATGAGCTGCATTCCTTTGGAGGGGGAGATGCACTCTGATTTTTTGAATTTCCAGCTTTTCTGCCCTGCTTTTTTCCCATCTTTGTGGTTTTATCTGCCTTTGGTCTTTGATGATGGTGACAAATTGATGGGGTTTTGGTGTGGGTGTCCTTTCTGTTTGTTAGTTTTCCTTCTGTCAGTCAGGACCCTCAGCTGTAGGTCTGTTAGAGTTTGCTTGAGGTCCACTCCAGACCCTGTTTGCCTGGGTATCAGCAGCAGAGGCTGCAGAATATAGAATATTGCTTAACAGCAAGTGTTGCTGTCTGATTCTTCCTCTGGAAGCTTCGTCGCAGGGGTGTACCCCACTGTGTGAGGTGTGAGGTGTTGGTCTGCAGCTAGTGGGGGTGTCTCCCAGTTAGGCTACTCAGGGGTCAGGGACCCACTTGAGCAGGCAGTCTGTCCATTCTCAGATCTCAACCTCTGTGCTGGGAGATCCACTGCTCTCTTCAAAGCTGCCCGAGAGGGTCATTTACCTCTGCCAAGGTTTCTGCTGCTTTTTGTTTAGCTATGCCCTGTCCCCAGAGGTGGAGTCTACAGAGACAGGAAGGCCCCCTTGAGCTGCGGTGGGCTCCACCCAGTTCAAACTTCCTGGCAGCTTTGTTAACCTACTTAAGCCTCAGCAATGGCGGGTGCCCCTCCCCCAGCCTCACTGCTGCCTTGCAGTTAGATCTCATACTTCTGTGCTAGCAACGAGGGAGGCTCTGTGGGCGTGGGATCCTCCTGTCCAGGTGTGGGATATAATCTCCTGGTGTGCTGTTTGCTAAGACCCTTGGTAAAGCGCAGTATTAGGGTGGGAGTTACCCAATTTTCCATGTGTTGTTTGTCTCAGTTTCCCTTGGCTAGGAAAAGGGATTCCCTTCCCCCTTGCGCTTCCCAGGTGAGGCGATGGCTCGCCCTGCTTCAGCTCTCGCTGGTCGGGCTGCACCAGCTGACTAGCACCGATTGTCCGGCACTCCCCAGTGAGATGAACCCGGTACCTCAGTTGAAAATGCAGAAATCACCCATCCTCTGTGTCACTCGTGCTGTGAGCTGGAGGCTGGAGGTGCTCCTATTTGGCCATCTTGCTCTGGAACTCAATTGCAGAATTTCTATCTGGTACTTTAAAAAACTGTCTCTTTGGTAAATTTCTCATTCATATCCTGAATTGTTTTTCTGAGTTCTCTTGTATCTCACTGAGCTTCTGTAAAATCAAAATTTTCAATTCTTTATCTGGGATTTCAAAAATTTCTTTGATTAAGATCTATTTTTGGAGACTTATTCTGTTCCTTTGTAAGTGTCATATTTCCTTGCTTTTTCATGTTTTCTGTGTCATTACATTGAAATCTGTGCATCTGGAGTAACAGTCACTTATTCCTGTTTTGAATTTACTTTAGTAGGGAAAGACCTTTTCCTAAAGATCTATGGTGTCTGTGGTGTTGGTTGGGTAGGGTACTTTGGCTTTGACTCTGGTGTGTGCATTAGTGTCATCTCTGTATGATTTCTTTGGCTGTAAACAGCATTAGTGGCATCTGTGATTTCCTTGATAGGTTAGGGTACAGTTATTAGTTAAGGCTGTGGGGAAGTTGTGCTGGGGACTAGGATGGCAAGTGGGCCAGTGATAGTGTCACTGGGCAGGGTACACTGGCAGCCATGTTGGCAATTATTGTTGTGTCGGTTGGTGGGCCTCCATGTGGCTTGCTCAGATGCTGGTAGTGGCAGTGGTGGATTGTACAAGTGGACAGATTCTCAGGTTCCTGGGCAGTTACATGGCATGAGTGATAGCAGTAGCAGGAGTGGGACAACTCTCTGGGTCCTGAGTGATGTGCTTTGATGTTGGTGGTGGCTCTGAAGGGCTGGGTAACCCAATCTCCAGGAACTCAGGTGTCACTTGCAGGTAGGTGCAGATGAGGTGATAGCAGCCAGGAGTTTATGCCCTCAGGAGAAGTACTCAGGTGCCTAAAGTGGTTGGGTTGGGTATTTGCCAGGACCCTAGGCTGTGTTCTCTGTCACACAGCAGAGAGTGAAGCTGGACTAGGTAGGCTTGTGCTCAGACCTTCGAATGGTGAGAACAGCACCAGCTGTCATGGACAGGGCACTCCGCAGGCCCCAGATGGAGTGCTCAGGTGAGGGGTGTTAGCAGCTGTGCTAACACCCTGTCACAATAGAGGGTTGGGTCATCCTCGGTGACCAGAGCCTGGGCCAGCGGGTGGGAATGCACATTCCTCACACCCTAGTCTCAATGGGGCTTGCTCCCTGGCCCTGGCAAGGGTAGCCCACCTCAGCTGCAGGAGCCCCACCCAACTGGTGATCAAGTCCCAGTGGCAAATTTTACACCACTTGCATCCCAGTCTCCATCCTGGTGGCACTCACTTCTCATCTCCAGCAGCTACACCCCATGCCTTGCTTGCTTCTTAGCTCTGGCTGTAGGTATGCTTCCAGCATACTCCCCATTCCCAGTAGTGACAGCTCGAGTTTCTGTCATGCCTCAGTCCTGGCACTGCTGGGCTGCAGGACAGCAAGCAGTCTGTCAAAGGCTAGGTTTGAAAATGATATCTTGCTCCTCAGACATTTCAGGGACAAGATGTCAGGGGAGGCTGGAGAAGCAAATAGACTCAGGAAAGTTCTCCACCTCTTGGTGAACCTGCTTCTGCACCTTGCATACCTGCGGAGCTGCTTAACCACAGGTGCTTTTCACTCTGTTCTCTTCACCTCCTTGTTCTGGGATACAGGGACAATTCTCTGGACACTATGAAGATCTTCCTAGGGATCTCCTGCTAACTTCAAGTCAAAGAGTAACAGAGACTGCAACAGAGCCACTTGGGCCTCTTAGAGCAGAGGATACAGAGCAGTGGGGTAGGTCCCTCAATTCAGTGAGCAGACAAGAGACAAAGGCTGACTTAGGTTTTATTTTCATCATGAGCTTGCAGAAATATATTTTTTCTTGATGTTCAGTGATTACATTCAAAAGTTTATTTTGAATGTAATATTGTTATTTATCATTCACTGACAGGTCATTTGTAGCTTCACAAAAAAAAAAAAAAAAGACAAGGAAAGGGAGGGATGGATCTAGTGAGACTGTGCCTAATACAATCTGTGTGTGCATTTCTGTGGGTTTGAAAACCCACTTGCTCTTTATACTAATTCAAACTAAGCAATTGTGAGTAAGAATAGCTTTAGAAGGTGCACATCTAGGCTGTGCACCGTGGCTCATGCCTGTAATCCTGGCACTTTGGGAGGCTGAGGCAGGCGGATCACTTGAGGTCAGGAGTTTGAGACCAGCCTGGCCAACATAGTGAAACCCTGTCTCTACTAAAAATACAAAAATTAGCCAGGCATGGCAGCGGGTGCCTGTAATCCCAGCTACTCAGGAGGCTGAGGCATGAGAATCGCTTGAACCAGGAAGGCAGAGGTTGCAGTGACCCGAAATCGTGCCATTGCACTCCAGCCTGGGCAACAGAGGGAGACTCCTCCTCAAAAATAAAAAATAAAAAAAATAAGAAGGTGTAGTACATCTATCACCACATAATGAGGTTTAAGGGTTTAGAAAGCAATTTTACCTAAATATGCCTTTAATAACTACATCAGGTATAACATGAGGATGCTGCTAAAGGAATGGAAGAGTAAGATAGGCATGAAATGATGAAGACTTTTATGGGGTTAGGACTAAAGAGAATAATTTTAAAATCTGAACAATTGGCCCAGGTGTGGTGGCTCGTGACTGTAATCTTAGCACTTTGAGAGGCTAAGTAAGGCAGGAGGATTGCTTGAGCCGCAGGAGTTTGAGACCAGCCTGGGCAACATGGTAAAACCTTATCTCTACAAAAAAAAAAAAAAGACAAAAATTAGCTGGGCATGGTGGTGTGTGCCTGTGGTCCCAGGTACTCTGGAGACTGAGGTAGGAGGATCACCTGAGCCTGGGGAGGTCAAGGCTGCAGTGAGCAGTGATCACAGCACTGCACTCCAGCCTGGGCGACAGTGAGACCCTGTATAGATCAGTCGATAGATAGATAGAAAGAAAGAATTCATCAATAACAGCATATAGTATTTGAAAGCAAGTATTGTATTAAGAGAATAAAAAGAAGCGTTGGTAATTGAAGGTAAATTGATGCCTTTGTAGCAATAACTTGGCAGTTCTGCAAAGCTAAATCATGTTTATGGCCAGTCATGAGTAGACTGCAAAATTTCGAGAGTTCACTCTTTGCAGCCTGTGAATGAATCTGCATGACATTTGATTTCAAACCATCTTTCCTTTGGAGCTAGCAGGAGCTTCTTTCAAGCATACTTCCAGCCGCTAGTGCTCCCATCCTCCTTGATTCAAATAGGCACAAATATGGCCATCCATTTTTCCTTTACCTTTCCCAGAAATGTGATTGTTTTCACTGCTCTTTTACTGTTTTCCTCTTAAGATAAATATAGTAATGATTTCATAAGATGACCATAATGCAGAATGTTTTCCTAAATATCTGCCTTTAGTGTAATGTAATTCTGATGCAGAATGATGGCAGAGTTTTAATTAGCAACATTTAAGCTATAAGAAATAACCAGTTGACCTTGGCAATTATTCCATTTATGTATTCAACAAATATTATATTAAGCACTTATTATGTGCTATAAGTTTTGCTGCCTGGTGGAGATGATTAGCAAGACATAGTCCTTATCATCTAAGGACTTGCAGTCGGGTGAAGTAGACAAATAGGTGCCCTAAAATATAATAGGCATTCTTCTAGAAATCAGAATTCAGCGAAGACCCAAAAGAGGTAGTGGTCAGGTCTAAGGTAGGGATGTTGAGAATGGAGAATAATAGAGCAAGCTGGAAAGGATTCATAGAAAAAGCAATATTGAACTGAATCCTTTAAAAAAATAAAAAAGAGGGGAAAAGAAAGGAAAGAAATACAATTAATAGAGTCTTTGTAAGCTTTTTCAATGTAAAAGAGATCTGGAGAGGTAAGAGAGGACCCTGATGAGTCTGCCTTAAATGACTTGCTGAAAAGTTTGAACTCTAACCTGTGAAGGGCATTAAGAAGGGCGGCCATATAACCAAATTGACATTCTAGAAAGAAAGATGTGTAAAAGACCAGTTAGAAGATTATTGTACTGGTCCAGAAGAGAGATGATAATGACCAAACCAAGACAATGAAGAGGGAGGAGAGGTAAAATGTGAGATTTGATTATTGCAAAATCTGTAGGATATGGTGAATGCTGGAGGGATATAGTACTACTGAGTTCCTCTCAGTGAGAGGGCATCTCTGGGTCCAGTCAGGTTGGGGAGAAATGAATTTTCTTGGCCATGTAGATCAGAAGCTTAGGATGAATCTGGACTGGAGACAATGCTTTGGAGCTTGGCAGTAGTTGAAGCTATGGGAATGGTTGAGATTGCCCAGGAAGGCTTGTAGAGTGAGAAAGAAATGGGCTGAAGGCAGAGCTGTGAAGGTCACTAATAGGTAAGGGATATGCAAGGGGAGAGGAATGGCAGGAACAGGCTGTCAGTTGTCTAGCATCTGAATTATGTGTGTTGGGTGGAGGGGTAGATGTGAGTGAAGTAATACAGATTGCCACTGTTGGTATGACTGACAAAGCTCCAGCTCCCCATTATACCACCAAGGGACCAGTGAGTATTTTATTGGAGAAAAACTGAAATTGCCCCATCCAGTAGGGGAGGTAATTTTCAAGGCTTTTAATTTCCTGCTAAGTTGCTAAATCACAAGAGATTGTTTTAAAGGATACTCTTCCCTCTTTCCTTGTTTGGAAGGAATTCTATAGGCAGAAAGTTATTCTCAGAGCCCTGGGCTTTGAGAACCTCCTTTAACCATTCATCACAACAGCTCTGAGTAAATGAGGCATATTTGTATGGCTAAGGAGTCCAAAGAGCCACTGACTGGGTAGCAGTTAGTTAAGCTAGTAACTGACCTGCTTTATCTCTGAGTGGCCTCTATTCCAACCCTTTTATTTAGAGACCTGATATGCTTCATACTATTGGATGGCACATTCTAGAACTCTTACTGGGGTGTCCTCCTGGAAGTGGCCATGCTGAACTGGACACATCTGAGTAATCCATGGAAAGTTCCATGGGTTCTTTTTGCATGGGTCCTGTTTTCTGAGATAGGTAGATCCATACCTTCCTAACCAACAGGGGAGGGGGTAGAACCAGGGCTATGGGAACTCCCTGAGTGTCAAATGGAATTTTCAAGAGATTACCCTCATCTTTTTCCAAATGTTTTATTAAGGTGTCTGTACTAGCATAAGGAATTCGTAGTCTCTGTTCCTAAACTTTGTTCCAAATGGTTATGTGGTTGCAGTTCTCCGGGAATTGACCTTTAGAAGGAAGACACTAAAACATCGGAATGTAACAGAAATGCACTGTTATTCCTCCCCTCTTTTGTCTCGATCCCATGGTTCCTAGGAAGCAGCTTTATTCCTAGGAAGGAACTTTATTCTTACACATTTAGGCATCAGCTTTGTCTGCTAAGTCCTCCTTCTCCCTGACCACAGAAGACTTCATGGTAAATCAAGCCCACTGCTCTCACAAGCTTTTCTTCTTAACTTGGTCTGGTTGAAACATAGCTTCATGCAAATAGTATCAACATTGCTTATAGCTTAGCAGGGCTGTCCTTTGGGGCCAGTCATAATGACAGCTGTATGATAGTAAAAAACCAATGCCAAAGCAGTTTCTAAACAGTAGTACTTGTTGAGAGGAAATGTTTTTCCTCTATCAGGAACTTTCCTCTGGGACCTGTTTGTATGTCTGTGCGCACGCATGCAGTGGGTGCTAGAAAAGAAACAACTTTTCATGTGGAATAGTGTTACTTCTGAGAGAAGGAATTTTGCCAATTAAATGTTTGTAGGGATTCATTTTAGAGTTTCTATCCTTTGCCCAAGTATGTCTTTTGTGCTTAATAGGAAATGAGCCTTGTTTAATTTAGTAAAACATAACACCATTTCTTTAGGAAAGTGAGGGATCCTTTTCCCTTTGAACTTAAGTGTTACACATTGGAACATCAAACCAGGTGTTTAAAATACTTGAGTGCTATAACACCTGTCCTTCTGTTATAGGTGCAACAATGAGAGTGAGTGGTCCCAGATCCACGAGAACATCATCCGAAAGTCCAGTGCCAAGTACTCTGCCCCCAGCGCCAGCCATGGTGAGGTACTTCTCTGACTAGAACATTTTGTGTTGCATTTGTAGTTGCTAATCATACAGTACTTCAGTTGGTTGGTGCAGATTGCCTGCTGTATTCCCTACGGACATTTATTCTCCTGTCCAGGCATTTCCTACCCATTCTTTTTGTAGTAATTTGAGGCTTTCCCTAATATCTGCTGACCAAAATACATTTTCTGCTTTTTCTAGGATGAGTTCCATATGCTTTGATAGGTAACTTGAGTTCTAATTCAAATCCAGAGTGAGCAAAAATGTTGCAGGGTTTGTTACATTGTGAAGTCTATGTTTGCCTAAAAAAAAGATTATACTCAGCCAAATAAATATCGCTCTCTATATATAGCTAGATATCTATATAGATATAGACATCACACACTTCTCTTTCTATTCCTGAAAACTGACCATAATGAGAATCAGTGATTAGTCTGTCAGTATCAGTCATTCTGAAACTAGAATGGAAAATCTTTATTTCAAAGAAGCTTCATTTTAGCTCAACTTCTCCTTTTCCTTTTCCCGTCCTTTCTTTAAAAACTCTGTTTAAATAATTTCTATAAAATCTCAGTACAGTTCTACATATTGTATTGTTTTCTAAGTTAAACATTAATGCTTGATTAAATTAGAAACATTATTTAAAAGCCTATGTGCCTTTATAGACCCTTGCAGATAGCTATCTAATTTACGCAGAACCAAGTTACTCCTGACAGTTTTTACCTCTAAATCATTTTATAACCTCTTTTACATAATCCTCTTTAACTTGCATAGACCTTGTTGGAAATTATAAGTTGTCCTTAAATGACAGTGTAAAATCACTGAGAGGCAAGCAGTTTCTAAAGAGTAGTACCTGTTGTAGAAAACTTCGTTTTTTCTCTGTTGGGGTGAGCAGATACTCAACTAGGAGGATCCTTAGAGGAGATCCACACCAGAGGCTGCCAAGATTGAGACCTTCAGCTGTAACAACTTGATTCCTCTAAAACCCTAGTGGGGGTTTAGGTGATATCTGAGAGCCTCTCACTATTTTTAAATGACAGTTTTCCCTTATACATGTGCCTGGATGCCAAGTAGCTCCATGCAGTATGCTAAATCTAGGCTAAAGCAAGAGACAAATAAAATTTTATTTTGAAAATATAGGAAAGTTACTAGCAATTTGGGAAACTACAATTCACATCCATATTTGTCATGTTCTTTGCTTTATTTACTTATTTGATTTATAAAGAGGTGCCCTTGACTACACATTCTTGGGACATAGTATGATTAAAACATATAGAGAATATTTAAAAAGAGAGATGATAGTACTAATTCGTGAAAGAGCTACCATTGCTTCACCGGGTTAAGATGATGAGATTTGTCTTGCTCCCCAGAGCGAGCAGGGACTGTGCCATGTTCTGTGTCTGATTTTTGTCTAGAACTCACAGACACTTGCCATTTAAACAGTGTTAGAAAGACCTCTCTGCGGGGCACCACAGACTTCAGAGAGCCTCAGTTGGGATGGCTGTAATGAGAGGAGGTCTCTGTGTAGTTGTGGAAAAGTCAGTAGGAGGAACAGGCTGCTTCTTTTTGAAGTATGTTAGAAGCTAGCTGAGACCTTGGAAATCACCTGTTTCAACCCCCTCATTAAACAAATGAGGAAACTGAAGCTCAGCAAAATGACTTAGTGGCTGAACAAGGATAGAACCCAGGTCTCCAGACTCCAGACCTTTGGCCTTTCTACTCAGTTGCCAAGCTTCTGAGCATGGGTTTTCTACTGCTGGACTCTGGGGTCTTCGTGTCAGAGAATTTTATAGATTGCTCAAGGAATATTTCAGGTCTTTGTTAGTCTGCTTAATTAAAGATACATCTTTATTAAAAATCAGTTTACTTTGCTATAAACTTTTACCCATCTTTGTTAAATATTGTGGGCAGTTCATTGCCTTGCAGTTCTGTTTCCAAAGTCATTAGTGCTTTTCCTTCAAGTCACATAATTTAAAAATGCAGAAGCAATTGCTACACTGGGTTTGAATGCTGAGAGTAAATGTATCATCCAGCAATAACTCTTTTATGTGAACTTTAATAGATGTGGGTCTTCATTTCCATTGTTGGCCTCTTGGATATGTAGCTACAAACTGAACTTTTAACAGTTCCAGTAGTAGCATGAAGAGTATTAAGGACAAGTGAAGATAAAGCAGTTGACACACAAGTTTTATATTTATTTTAAAATGACTGTTAACTACAATTTATTTCCATATCTTGGGCTGATATTAATTTATATAATTAATCCTCATCCAGCATTTCCACAAGGAGGGGTGGGGGCGTGTGGCACAAGAACAGAGTCAAGTTGGTGCCCTCGAATATTTTACACAGGTGTTAATTTGTCCAGTTACTTTTTTATGAGTCAGTCTTTAATCCAATAAGAGGTTCAGTAAGAAAATGGTTTTCTTGTGTCAGGTAATCAGTGAGACCAGATTAACAGAGAAATTGTATAGACTTTGTTATTTTCAAATTCTTTGATTTGAGGTCAGGTAGAACATCAAGTGTTGCCAAGGGACTGGTTGCGTACTGGGTGAGTGAGTGGGTCACTTTTCTGAACTATTAATGAAGGCCCTCTTGTGCCCAGAATCATGCCTTAGCATTATTTGGTATGTGCTTCATACCAACACAGGGTTTCAGAACTAGAAAGGAAACCCACAAGTTCCAGGATCCCAACTCTACAAAAGGACATACAGTTTTTATAGCCTCCATTGTTGATTTCTTTCATTCTTTGCATGTCTTTTCATCTGATCCCTTGCATGAACTTGAAGGTTTTCTCTTATTTGTTATGTTTAGAAGTAGAGAGCAGCTCTTTAGGATCCCTTTGGGTAACTCAAAAGCTAACTGTGATACTCTCAGCACCTTTAGTCAACATCTTCATGAGTTTCACTTTGCATCTGTAGGCCGTTTTGGTTGCTCAGAAAATGCAGGGACAAAAGGCAGTCAGCAAGTACTTAAATAAACCCTTGCCAATGCAGAATGGTTAGAGTATACCCACTGATTTTTTTTTTTTTTTTTTTTTTTTTTGGCTTTTGCCCTCTAACCGCAACTCCCTCAAATTATGGAGACTTTCATCCCCAGCTGTTTGCTTCATGCTGGGCTGTCTCATAAGTCTGATTTCTGTTTACCCAGAGGATATGATTTGATAGCTGTGTAAACACAACAAAGATGAATAAGTTAGGGTTATGAGGGGAGGGCAGATATATCCTAAGCTGTTCTCTACAAAGATTGTTGTGGTTTTGGTTATGGCTCCCAGCCTTTCAGGTTCATAAACTAATTGCAGTTTAGTCCGACAGTGATTAGGTTTAAGATAATTACTTTAGAGGGGCTGAAATCTTAAACACTGATTATCTAACCAGAATACCAACTGGAATACTGTATGTTTGCCTTTTCAGGGCACTGTGATCCTGGTGTTAATGACACTTGAGATACCATGTTTGTAATCCCAAGGTTTCTTGGGAAGCATGAGTTTAGCAGAAGCAACAAGATAATCTTGAGGTTCTGTCTGAGCTGTAGTAGAACCATATTTCATCCCTTGGCCCAGCTCTGAGAGTACATATTCCTGGCCACTGGCATACTTTTCTTGCCAGATAAAATATCTGTAACTCTTTTATCTGACTTCTGTCTTTGTCTACTTTTCCATTCCCTCCTCCATCACCATTCCTAGACCATTCTTATTTTACAATTCTACTTGTTACTATCTCCATTCCAGCTACTACTCTTGTAATTGTATTCATTATCATAACACCTTATTCCCTCATTTCTATAGATGTTCATCTGCTATTTAACTCCCAAGTTTATAGACCAATGAGGGTGCCTCCTCTCAACCCATAGATCAACGCCTAAATTCTTCATCCTGTTAACAGCTAAACCCATTCACAGTTATAGAGGTAGCACTTCCTAATTCCATAGAGGCTTGACTGTTACAGCCTTCTAGCCAGTAGCTGCAGAGGGGACCCTCAGGAGGGTGCTGTGGAGGTGGAAATTTCAGGAGATTCTAGCTTTGTGCACAACTCCAAGGGTGTAAGTAATGAGCCAGAAGGCAGCTCACCTGGGGTGATATTTCAAATACTCCCAAGTTTTGATTAAAGATCATGTGGAGGATCTGAAATCCTCATGGAGTCAAGGCTTGGTTAGTCCCACAAAAGCACCCTCTTTTCTTTGCAGAATGTGATGTCTCCTCTGTTGCTAGCCAGTGCAAGATTAAACTAGCAAGTTACTTCCCACACTTTGACATACTCCCAGCATAAAACACAGCACATCTTAGCTTGCTCATTTCTCATATTTGGGATGCCCTGACTGAAGGTCTTCTTTGGCCATGCTTGTTTCTACTCTATAGATTTCTCTAGGTTCCTAAATATATAACTTACGTAGTTCAACCCTCTCATTCAGTAGGGCCAGCTGGACCCTAGTTGGATGCTGGGGAACAGAGGGAGAGACAACTCAATCTGCCAGACCTCAGTCTGTGTTTAATAGACTAGTTCTCTGGGTTATTGGGGTCACTTTAACTTAAATTTCTTTAGCTTTCCAAAATGTTTCTTGAAAATAACTTACACTTTCTGCCTCAAAGTTTTTCTCAAGAATTTTGCTGAACTTTGCAAATTTTCTTCTGGAAAATGTAACTGTGTCTTTTCTAGTACTATATAACAGGGTAGAACTGTGGTTCTAAGAAAATGCTTTTGGTTTTGCAGGTCTTATCATTTCTCTGCAGCTTCTTCGTGGAGACATGGAACAGATTCGGAGAGAAAATCCCATGATATTTAATAGGGGATTGGCAATTACAAGAAAATTGGGATTTCCTGATGTCATTATGCCAGGTATGCAGAACTGCTTGGGGCTGGGAAGGTAGATGGGTTAGGATGGAGTCTAGTGCTCCCCTCCTGAGAAGGTGGTGAACTGTGCTATGGAGGAGACCTGCAGCCATTAAAATCTCCCACATCCCAAGTCAGACTGCTTACTGCAGTCTGCAGTCAATGGCCCTTCGGCTCTTATAGGCATTTGTTCTTTTCCAGAAGCCCCTACATTGCATTCACCAGTGCAACATGACAATCCAGCAGATAGGTAGGCTTTGTTGTCTTCTATGAAGCCTGGATGGTAGAAGTGAATATGGAACCTTCATGGAGAGTTTTTATACTCTTCCTTCCTTTTCTTAGAAGATAATTGTCTCACAAGAACTTCCTGCTTAAGGGGAAGAATATATCAAAATATATGCGTGTAGTATCAGTGAATCCCATATGTGTAGGAATAGCAGATACCTTGCCATTTTCATGTATCAGAAAAATACATCAGGCAAATGGTATAAATTAGACATTGTGAATATAGCACTACCTGGCCAGCTTCTCAGAAATTGTCTCACCCATTTCATCTAATGCCCAGTGGAGAGCCAGGGCACAAATTGGGAATGAATTGACCCTCAACTGTGGTCCCAGTAGGTCAATATCAGGTTCATGTTTTCTAATTAGGCAGACATGGGTAGGACTGGAAAAGTGGATCCAAATGGGGCATCAGAGCCAAGGGAGTTATCAGGAGTGAAGAAGGGGTAGAGGCATGGTTCAGATGGATGGTAGGTGTTCAGATAACCAGAGAAGATGCAAATAAGGAGAAGAAGATTAGAACAGGTAAATGTCTGGTTGTCTGGATAGATTATAGGAGGAGTGGACTTACCCTCTCAGTTGAGTTTTTTGTTGTTGTTTGTTTGTTTTGAGACAGAGTCTTACTCTGTTGCCCATGCTGGAATGCAGTGGCGCTATCTTGGCTCACTGCAAACTCCACCCCCTAGGTTCAAGCGATTCTCCAGCCTCAGCCTCCCGAGTAGCTGGGACTACACATGTACACCGCCACACCTGGCTAATTTTTGTAGAGACAGGGTTTTACCATGTTGGCCAGACTGGTCTCGAACTCCTGACCTCAAGTGATCCATTGCTGGTATACTGGTCTTGAACTCCTGACCTCGGCCTCCCAAAGTGCTGGGATTACAGACTTGAGCCACTGCATCTGGCCTCAGTTGAGTTTTAATGCCCTGCTAAAAGCTTATTTGCTTTTATTGTAAAGGGCTAGGCCAGACTAGACTGAACTGATTATGATCACTTTAAATATCACTTATTTGGAGTTCTTCATGGTGGTTCACTAAATTCTCTTGTTGGAAGCATTTGCCAGCACATACACAAAGGGTTGGGTAGCCTGGCCATAGAGAAGGCCTATGTGATGGGTTCCAGCTGCCTTCCAACTTCCCAGGCTATGCCCAGATTTATTTCCTGTCACCTTCATTCTCCCTCCATAGACACAGTAAATGCAGAGCAAGCTGCCACGCACAGCCTTCATCTTCTACTAATGCACACAGGAGAGTCTTTTGGATGGGAAACGTAGGCTAGTAGATCAATTATGTTTTTATCTAAATGCTAGGGAGACTTCATGCTTTTGAAAGCTGTTGTAGGGGTAATGACCGCCACAGGACACTTCTACCATCCTGTCGTGACACCTTTCTTAGCTCTTTCTGGGCTGCTAATTAGGAAAAGAGCCCAAGCATAGTCAGGCTTCTTGACTATGAAAAAAAAAACAAAATGGGCCAGGCGCGGTGGCTCACTCCTATAATCCCAGCACTTTGGGAGGCTGAGGTGGGCAGATCAGGAGGTCAGGAGATCAAGACCATCCTGGCTAACATGGTGAAACCCTGTCTCTACTAAAAATACAAAAAATTAGCTGGACATGGTGGTGGGCGCCTGTAGTCCCAGCCACTTGGGAGGCTGAGGCAGGAGAATGGTGTGAACCCGGGAAGTGGAGTTTGCAGTGAGCCGAGATCGCACCACTGCACTCCAGCCGGGGAGACAGAGCGAAACTCCGTCTCAGAAAAACAAACAAACAAACAAAACGTTACCAAAATTGAAAAAAGAATAAATAGATACCAAAATCAACCTGGTGATCTTTTAAAAATTAGATATCTAGGCTTATGTGGTGGAATGTATCCCAAGGGGATATACTTAAAGTCCTTCCTTTCTCTTAAGAACTTTTCTAAGATTCAGATACTATCTTCCTGATAGTCTTCACATACTCCTGGGATTAAAACCAAGTGATCAGAGACTAGAAAGGAACAAGCTTCAGTCAAAAATGTATTTAAGCAAAATTTGATTTTAAGTTACATTGTCAAAATCTCATCTGTGGAAAGAAATCTTTTTTAGGATACTCTGCATCTCTTTGTATCATTGGCACACAGCTAGACATGACTGTGCAAATGTACAATTTCAAGCATTGGTAAGGCAAGCTGAGGTTAAGGGGATTTTCCCTCCTCTGGGCAGCTAAGATATCATCATATGATTTTCCCCACAAGGCAGAGATACTGGGCAGTCGTGGCAGGCCCAGTGGGGGGCCTGTGGGGCTGTGAGCCTGCCTTTGAAGTACTGAGTGCTATAGCCGAAAGTGAGGACTGATTCATAGGCAGAACAGCCCTTTTCCATAATCTTCCATCCTTTCTCTTCCAGAGAAAAGAACTTTTGCACAGATGGCCACTCCCAGGGTTGTGGGCTGTTAACAACTCTCATTTCCCCCTTAATATGCCCCAATATACTGTCAAGAGTAGGTTTGCAGTCCCTGGGCAAAGTGATAGGACTGTACCTGCAGGTCCTATTGGATCAGCAGGAAAAGTATGCAGGAGTGTTTTACATTGTGGTCAGCCTGTCTTGGGAAACAGTGACTGTTAAGAAGTCCTTAGGAGTCTTTTTCAAACCCTGGCCACATCTCTACCTGAAGCTAGTCCACCCATCATCTGTGAGAGTGTTTTACTTGAGTTGTACAGTCCCTCAGCTCTCACGGTGCTGGTGTGACCAAGTTACAAGAAATTACAACTTCATCTTCTTGACCCATGAACATGTCGAGAAATAAGAAGGAAAGAAATCATGTCAGTAACTGTGACCATGACAGCATGATAAGTCTGAGAAATTAAAGTAAATGAAAAAATCAGAATTATTCATAAACTGTGATCCTTATTTTAAAACTGTCCAGCATTTGGCAGAAACTATCACTCATTTGGAAAGGTCTTTTTTTTTTTGGTCAGGATGGCCCAGATAGGTCCTTGTCAAAGCATACTGGCAGAGCTGTAAGGGAGAGTTCACACAGGCTCTAGCCACACCAGTAGCTAACATATGATTTCTAAAAAGATCTTCTTGACATTCTACCATTGCTTTCCATGAGAGCGTACATACATATCACAGGGATGATGTGAGCATGAGATATTCTGCTCTTTCATGACTGAGGCCATGACTGCATAGCCATTCAGTTCTGCTCATGACCGTTGGTAATGAGCAAGAGGCAACAGTGATACTGCTGGTGTTCTGGGAGCCAACCAGGAAATGCCATCTTAGATTATGGAAGAACAAATAGATATGAGAAATTTAGCCACTTTTTTTAAAACTGAGCACATAACCTTTTGTTAGTTGATCACCATATTTCAGTGGATACTTTTTCTTTCCTTCTGAACTCATTTTAGTGAAGTACAAAAGCTAATAATAACTCTATGGCACACTTTTAGTCCTTTTCTAGATTTTTTAAGAAGATGGGCAGGCAAGACAAACAGGACAGGTGTTCCAGGTAAACAAATTGATGTTAACATTGTTTTCTGTAACTCCTGTGTCAGAATTAACTATAATAAAACTTTAAAGAAAACGGTTAGCCAAAAATGTATAACCTGAAAGAAATGATTTAAAACCTCTAACTCGGGCCAGGCTCAGTGGCTCATGCCTGTAATCCCAGCACTTTGGCAGGCCAAGGCAGGCAGATCACTTGAGGTCAGGAATTCAAGACCAGCCTGGCCAACGTGGTGAAACCCCATCTCTACTGAAAATACAAAAATTAGCCCAGAGGTAGTGGTGGGCACCTGTAATCCTGGCTCCTCAGGAGTCTGAGGCAGGAGAATCGCTTGAACCTGGGAGGTGGAGGTTGCAGTGAGCCAAGATGGCACCACTGCACTCCAGCCTGGGTGACAGAGCGAGATCCCAACTCAAACAAAAAACTTAAAATAAAATAAAACCTCTTGCTTGGTCAGACACGGTGACTCACGCCTGTAATCCTAGCACTTTGGGAGGCCAAGGCAGGTGGATCACCTGAGGCCAGACATTCAAGACCAGCCTGGCCAATATGGCAAGACCCCATCTCTAAAAAAAAAAAAAAAAAGCAAAAATTAACCGGGCACGGTGGCGTGCACCTGTAGTCCCAGATATTCGGGAGGTTGAGGCATGAAAATTGCTTTAACCCGGGAGATGAAAGTTGCAGTGAGCCAAGATAGTGTCACTGCACTCCATCCTGTGCGACAGAGCAGAACTTGTCTCAAAACCAAAACCAAAACAAAACAAAAACCTCTTGCTCAAGAAGGGACTGTACCCTTCTTCAGACCATGTCTAAGCCAGCAGAGATGTGCCACCACTTGCTATGGCTGTCTTTCTTTGCTTTCCTGGAAAGTCTGTACCCTGTAGTCAGTGGAGATAAAGGGCTTTGTCGTGGTTCTTTGGGAAGCACAATGATTTAACCTGTTTTCTAGGCCTTGAATTTCTAAAGTTATCATTGACTGTAGGTGATATGAACCAAATTTCATATTAAATGGCTTTCTGTCTTGTCATAAGAAGCCCATCTACGATTCATTATGTTGTTCTAACAGATGACTAAGTTTTTTTCCTAAAGCAGTGGTTCCCGAACCTTAGTGTGCTTCAGAATCCCCTGCAAGGCCCATAAAACAGATTTCTGGGCCCACCCAAAGAGTTTCTAACTTAGTAGGATTGTGGTGGGACCTGGCAATTTGCGTCTCTCACAAGCTCTCATATGATGGTGATGCTGCTGGTCTGGGACACCCTTTGAGAACCAAGTCCTAGAAAGTACTCTGCTTATGGATGCTTCTCCCCCTCTTGATTCCCTGTACTCAATTACTGCTCCCCTCTGGACATATCTATTAGAAGGCAGCTATATAGGCATAACATCCTTTTAGAGGACCCTCTGACTCCTCCCCTTGTGCTCAGAAACACACTCTGTCCTTTTCTTTGACTCCTGACAGAAATGTGCATGTTTCATCACTGACCTTCAAGTGATGTTTCTTTCTTTTCCTGTTTGTCTTAATTGTTCTTGTTTTTCTCTGTGCTGTCCCTTCATTTTCGTCCCTTTCTTTCTGATGCAGAGATGAAGACAGTTGGGTGTAAGTTCTGTCTTTTGTGTCTCTGTCTGCTTATTGCCTGCTTTGTTCTCATCTTCATTTGTTTCATGGAATGTTGCAATACTGGGGTGGGGTGTCATGTACATATTAATAATCCTCATCAGCCTCACCTTCTTGGGTAACTGACAAGACATAAAAAGAAAAGCTACCAGCCCATCCTATAGCACTATGTATTACTTTTGAGTATTCACTAAGATCTGAAGAAACTGGGGACATACTGGAATGTCTAGAAAATCTTAACAAGCTTAAGGTGTATAGATACAGGAAACAATTTTTGTATGAGACTGATCAGTTACATTCATTGAAAAGAAAAGGAATTGTGCTTACTCCAAGCCACAAAGAATCAGAAAGGCAGAAAGCTTCTCTTTTTGGCTTTGTTGGGACATACTTCACATGAAAAGGCAAACCAGCAGAGACATGGTTTTTGGAAGAAAGCTTTCCTCAAGGGGAGCAATGACATTATTTACCACAAGTGGGTTCATAGTGCTCATCAATCTGAGTGTCAAATGAGGCTATGGCAGTGTATCTAAGGGATGGTTTAAGAATAATCACATCCAGTCTCAAAAGAGGTTGGAAGATCATCACATCCCTGATTCAGGAAAGGAAAAACTATATATAGTGATGTCACACTATGCCCATACCTTTCATCCTGTTAGAGCAAAGAGCATCACTGACTTTGTTGCAATGGAAGCCGGAAGTGTGACACCAAAGACATGGTAAGAAAAAGAAAGAATCCTCCTTTCCTGGGTACTCTAAAGAAGTCTTCTCAAGAGCCTTTTTTTTTTTTCTTTTTGTCTCTTCCTCAGGAAAATAAGAATACTCCATTGGTTACATACCTAAAACCATCGAAGTTAAATGGTAGCTGACATTGCTACATTTCCATGTATACTGTTAGGAGACATCCTTCTATTCTTCCAACAGATAGGCTTGGCATCATCCCAATTGTACTGAAAGAAAGTCAGTTCTCATCTTACATGATCTTAAGGAAGAGAAAGCACATCTATAGAAACCCGTCCTAATCCTGTCTAGAAGTAGGCAAGATATAAATAGTATAGTATTAAATATTATTGGGCAGTGCGTGGTGGCTCACGTGTGTAATCCCAGCACTTTGGGAGGCCAAAGCAGGCGGATCACCTGAGGTCAGGAGTTCCAGACCAGCCTGGCCAACATGGTGAAACCCCGTCTCTACTAAAAATTTAAAAATAGCTCAGCATGGTGGCGGGAGCCTTTAATCCCAGCTACTCAGGAGGCTGAAGCTAGAGAATCGCTTGAACCCGGTAAGTGGAGGTTGCAGTGAGCCAAGATTGCGCCACTGTACACCAGCCTTGGCAACAGAGCGAGACTCCATCCCCAAAACACATACACACACACACACACACATATATATAAAAATATATAAATACTCAAACCCAGAGCCTCCTAATATGAAGTGTGAGTAATTTATACAGAAGGAATGTGGATATAATAAAGAACTCATATCAGATTTTGGCCAAATTTGTTTGGGCCTTGCCAGATTATTTCTGCTGGGATGGAATTCCACATAGGCTAGCACTAATGAAACATTTGGCCCCAAGTTCCAAGTAGTACTGGAGTATTTGGCAAGATATTCTTTTGCTAACAAATATTCTGGTGTCTGAGCTAGACTTCAGAGGTTGGGAGACTTCTGAGACTACTCTCAGAAGAAATCTGCAAACACATCATGAACTGTTTCTCCAGAGTCACCAGGATGCAGGTCTTCAGAGGATCAGACCTGTCACTCGTCTGTCAGAGTGCTCCCTATCTATCCCCCTAAGATTTCTGGTAGCTGAACAGCACTGTTTACTTTTAAGATCGCTTACTTCGTAAGCACCTCAAGAGTATTCCAGGCCAATCCCTGTCATAATAACATAGCCCCAGGTTCATTACCTTGCCTTGTCCCAGTAGCTGTTTGTCTAGGTGCACAAGAATCTGTATTTTTGATGTGCAGTTGCAGTGTAGTGCAGCTGTTCTTCACACATAAACGTTTCTAGCCAGGTATCAGTAAACTATAGCCTATGGGCCAAATCCAGCCAACAGCCTATTTTTGTACTTCTTGCCAGCTAAAAATGTTTTTCTTTTCCATGTTAAAAGTGTTGTAAAAACAAAGAACACCTGCCAGAGACATGTGTAGCCAACAAAACCTAAAATATTTACTATTTAGTCTTTTACAGAAAACGTTTGTCAACTCCCGTAAACTTAAGTGCCCAGTTTTCTGAGTGCAGCTGTATCAACAGATCCTGTGAGACTGTGAAAGGGACAGATATTTTATTCCAAAACCCTCTTATAAGAAAAAACTCAAATCATTCCACTTCATTCAAGAAACTCTATTGGATGTCACCCAGGCACTAAGCACTCAATGTAAGGCATTACTGATGCTGTAAGATGCCCTGCCAACCTTAGGAAGCAGAAGGCACTTAACAACGGGAGTCAGGGCTGCCCAAAGTCCTTCCTAAAAGAGAGACCCATCATCAGGGCTACCCTCAGAAATACCTACTCCTACTTCTTGTAAAGACTCACCCTCTCAGCACTCCTCCATGCTGCCTAAGAGTTGCCCAGTCCCCCACCCCTACCCAAACTCCATCAGTGTCCTCCCAGCAGACCTTCATGTTCTGGTTTCCTAGTGTTAAACAATGAAGAACATCAGAATCACTTGGTGATTTTTTTAAAAATATATGTACACAAGACCCACTGGAATTTCAAGGTGTGCATGCTAGAAATCTGTTTTCAACAAGTTCCCCAGGTGGTTCGAATGCAATCATCCAGGCACTGGTATGCAAACTAACCTCCAAAACCACTGCTCCATCTTTCTCTTTCTCATCTTCATTGTAATGTGCCTGCCCTCATGCCTGTCTCTCCTGGCAATACTTCCTGGCAGTTAGTGCCAAAGTCTACAGGAGCCTCTTGGAAACAGAGCCTTAACCCAAAGGCATGATCCCACTGGTAGGTTTTGTGAACGTGTAACATGCAATAGGGACAGCTGAAGAGTGGGGGAACCATAGAAGGCTATCTGTAAGATAGGCAGGCAGGGGTCTGGGTCATTAGATCCCTGGAGCTTTTCACATTTGCTTCCGCTTATGTTTTCTTCTAGTTCCAAGAGAATTAGTGGAGAGCTTGATTGAAATGATCCCCCAGAGAGATTTTGACAAGAAGCCTCTCCCTCCCAGCAACGTTCATTTTCACAAATTGTCGCTCTTGAAATTGAAACCATAATTGCATAATTACAACCCATAAGCCCAATAGCCTAATACCTAACCTGGCTGAGAATAGTTCTAGTCTAGACAGGTCTGTTCTCCAAATAAAGAGCAGCTAAAGACCTGATGAAAATAAACTGCTTCAGTCTGTAACTCAGAGGGTAAAATTACTTGTATTGATAAATTTTCTCAGCTAGTTGATCACCAAGGGCATTCTGTTTTTTTAAAAAATGAAAACTACAGGAATATGTAGCTTAATCCTTCCATTTTGAACCTGACATTTTACCTTAAAATGCTCTGCCCAGAAACTGAGCATATCTCTGTATGGTCAACACAGATCAAATTCTGTCATTAACAATCTCCAAGAAACTAATTTTATTTATCTATTTATTTATTTATTTTTATTTTATTTTATTTTTTTAAGAGACAGTGTCTCACTCTCTCACCCAGGCTGAAGTACACTGGCATGATTATAGCTCACTGCAGCCTCAAACTCCTGGGCTCAAGCAATCCTCCCTCCTCAGCCTCCTGAGTAGCTAGGACTACAGGTGTGCACTACCATGTTTAGCTAATTTAAAAAAAAAATTTTTTTTTTGAAGAGCCTCACTATGTTGCCCAGGCTAGTCTGGAACTCTTAGCCTCAAACTATCTCCCCACTTCAGCCTCCTTATAATCCATAGCAGGGATTACAGGTATGAGCCACCATGCTCAGCCCCTAGTTTTATATTAGTAATCTATATAATATATAACTAGGAAAAGTTTGAAAATGTTTCATTTGAAGGATATGTTTATTGATTAACCTGTATATAGAGCCACAGAAACTAAAAATGTTTGTACAACCTACAATAATGTTGCTGGTAGCCAACAGGTAATTAATTGCTTTTAAAAGCCTCATAGATTATTTTGAGAATAACTTCCAGAGAGTTCAAACCAGGGTAGTATTTAAACCAAGCAGCTATTCTTTAGATTAAGCATTAAAATTTTCTAGACTGTTTGACTCAGAAAAGGATAAAAATTAAAATTTTAGAATAAATAATTTTAAAATTCTAGATTATTCACTTTGTGCTAAATCAGTCTACAAATTTACTTAAATTCCATAGGAAAACTAATGTACAATTAAAAGACTTTTATAAGAAGCCTGTTTCAATTGTTAAAAATTCTAGGTATAACTATGATTTATCCCACTATAATAGCAATAACCTGACTTTAAAGGGAAAGTTTAAATGAAGAAAAATAGCAATAAGCCATAGTAAAGTTCTCAGTTAAGTTTGGATTTTACTTTCAGGACTGACTTTATTCAGCCTCTGTCCTGACAGTAACAGACTGATGAATTTGAGCTTCCTTTCTCGTTCTACCTGTCTTCCCCACCCAAACCTACCGTGTACTCCTGGGTGCTTTAAATAGTGTACCAAGAGGGCCCAAGCAGCAATGTCCAAAAGGAAGCAGATTAAGATTCTAGACTCATCAGAATTTAAAGCAGAGGCACTTCCCAATCCAAGGGTCTGTGCAGATGTGGTCCTCCAGACTATCCCACATATGCAACAGTGGCATTTTGGTATGATTTTCAAAACACATTTTCTTTTTCCTTCATGGTAACCTCAAGGTTGCTTGTTTGGGAAAGAAGATGGCTTTCACACATTAGGGAAAGTTCTTAGGGCTTCTGAGGGATAATTAATTACTTGTCATGAAATTTTCTTCCCCACTTTAGCTACAGTATTTTGAGAACCTTCATTATGCCACCAAATAACCATGATTGCAAGATTGCATACCTGTGATAGGAAAATGACCTGAATAATGGAAGGGCTAGTCACGAAGACCCTGAAATCCTCAAATATGTGCCAGTCCTGGTCTATTCCTGTTTCCTGCGTGACAGAAACTCAGATGCTTCCATTATTAGAGAGGTAGTCAGTGCAAAAAAGAGAGCATTGTCATTTATGTCTGACCAAACCAGAAAGTCCACTTGCTAACCAAAAACAAACCCTGCTTCTATCATTGTGATTCCAGGTAGTAACATATTTAAATGTACCAGTTTTTCTAAGAACTGAAGTAGAAAAAAATATCTGATTTCCAAATTGGCATGTTTTGCAAGTTGTTTCATTACCTCTCGTTTGGTTTCTTCAGGCTGTTAACACATCTTCACTTTGGTCTTACCCATTTTCCTTTGCCATTTTTTCCCTTTGAAGTTTGTTGCCCCCACAGCTTTTACTATTTTTTTCATATGAATAAAACTGGTTATGTTAAACGTTTAGGAACTTAGAGCAACCTAAGTACACTCTTATACATGAACAGGCAATGCTGTCTCCCCTCAACTCATCACCTTAAAAAGGAAGATATAACTTGGGTCATTTTAGACTTGAAGTTTGAGCTTCTCCTCCCCAGTCTTGAACAACAGAGATGGGCAAATTGGGCTGGAGTCAGAGCACAGGGAAGCAAAAAAGCACAACACATTGTTGCCTCATTGCCTTACTGCCTATGCTTCTGGAAAGTGATCTCCCAGTGCACTTGCAAACAAAAAGAAGAAAAAGTGACAGGTAGTCCAGTGACCTCTACCTGTCACTCCAGCAGGCAATGGGATTTGGAACAAAGCCTCCAGGAGGAAGGAAAAGTAATATATCCTCTAGTCAGAATGGATGTGGATTGCAAAAAGAAAGCATATAAAAAGTATAAATCTATAAAAGAGAAACCCTTCTTGAGGGAAAAGAAGAGGGATTCGTAGTTAAAACATAGGCATGTTAAAATGTTATTCCTGTTGATTCTAGAATCTTCCCACTTTGGGAGGCTTACATTACAGCCATTCTCCTGGAAGGGAGAAACACTGAGCAGTCTGAGTATCTACAATCTGAAAGATTCTCCACCCTTGACAAGATGTAGTGAACATCTTTAGAATTCAGACTTAGAGGACACATGACTAACCTGGGTGCTGCTGCACTGATACTGGTAGAATGTCCATCATTATTAACCAAGCTTGGAATGCCCTGAGCAGCCACCCAAGCCCCAGAAGATCCAAATGCTAGCCTAGTTCTCTGTGAAAATGGGGCGGTATGGCTTGTGGAGTCATAAGGATGTGGCATTTCTTTCCCCACAGGTGATATCCGCAATGACCTGTACCTAACCCTGGAGAAGGGGGATTTCGAGAGAGGAGGAAAGAGTGTACAAAAGAATATTGAAGTGACCATGTATGTGCTTTATGCAGATGGAGAAATCTTGAAGGTAAGGCTTGCCAGTCAGTCATTTGGGTTGGAGGATAATCCTATAATAATTCTCTGTGGACTTTATCCAGAGGCCCATTCTCTTCAAACAGGATTAAAATCACCCCATCAACCTTTTTCTCTGCCTTTTTCTTTCTTGAAGAAAACCCTAAAGTGTGCTTTGATAATGACTTCCAGTATTGTACAGCCATTGTGGAAATTTATCCTAGTGTCTGACCTGAATCCCTCTTGCTCCATTTTAGACCTATTCCCTCTAGTTCTGTCCTACATGTTGCCTCTCCTGCCATTCCACCTAGCATAGAGCTGCCTACTTTTGGTAACTGTTATTAGGTCCCATTCTGCCTTTTTATTCCTTGAGCTAATACAGAAAGTTATATTTACACTTTGGTCAAGGGTAGAACTTAGACAATCACTTCCTGGTACCAACTTACAGGACAAAGAACAGCAGACTCAGGCCCTGGAAGATTAATTAAAGCCAACGTAGTACAAGTGTCCTTGTACTACATTGTCTTCACTGAAAGTGAAGACTTGGAGTGCTATTTTTCTGTTGCATGTGAGTTTTTTCTTCAGTCATGTCATGGTAAAGTCTGCAGTGAATAACAAGGCATCATTTGCAGCCCGCTTGGTAGAAGACAAATCGGTGTTGAACAAACCTTGCTTCTGTGTGTTGGCAGCAGCCCTGTGAGATAGAACAGGAATGATCATTCCCATTTGACAGAGAAAAAAGGTAAAATTAGTCAAAATCATTTCCCAAATCAAGACAGAAATAAAGGAGAATGTTGAAATAGTAGTAGAAACAATGCTTTGTGTGTCATTTTAAAAACTTAACTCAAGAACCTAAGCCTGTTCACTGTTTGCATGGAGTGTGCCAGTGGCAGGAGAATGGTCAGCTGATCACATCACCCCTGTGTGGACAGGGACCTACTCTGGATTATGAGGCCCAGAGCTTCCTGTCGTCCAGACAAGGGCATGGGCAGTACTGAGACTGCATCTTCATGGCAATATTTGGGAGATGGGTTAAGTTAAATCTGGCCTAACTTGGTTATATCTAAAGAAAGTCAGCCAAGGGTGACCTAAAATGCCAGTCCAATGTGGAACTGAGGACAATTAGAAAACAGACTCTCTCCACTTTGTAATTTAATTTTTTTTCTGATCTGGTAAAATGTTACAAAAAGTTGACTTTTCTCATGCAGCTTGTTGTTTCTCTTCTTAGTGAGGATGAAGAGCCTACCTTAGTGATTTAGATGTACCACCCTGCTTCCCTCTGTTTTTGAAGAGTACATGTGGTTACTTTCACCCCAAAGAAAACAAGCAGCATTGTGACTGCTGATTTCATATACCATCTACATAACTGTTTCCAAAAGTATTGAATTTAAAGCAAATGCATTTTCTTATCTCATAGATTTTGATTAGAGCAAAAATGAGACCTTTAGACAAGAGAAAGAAAAGTGTCCTAGTGACACAGAAATCCAGACATTTCCTACCAGGAAGATGACATCTTATTTTGTTTCTTTCTTCTAGGATTGCATCAGCTTGGGTTCAGGAGAGCCAAATAGGAGTTCCTACCACTCCTTTGTCCTCTACCACAGTAATAGTCCTCGCTGGGGAGAAATTATCAAATTGCCTATCCCCATTGACCGGTTCCGGGGCTCCCACCTGCGCTTCGAGTTCAGACATTGTTCCAGTGAGTTAGACTTCCCCCGCCACACACACACATTCCCTTGAGAATATAAATATAACTCTCTCCTCTCTGGAACAGAATTAAGTGGATTCGTATTATTTGGGCAAGAAAATGAGGAGTTAGGAATAAATAGATACTCAGAGATGGGTTGTCACCAGAGGCTGTTCTTGGGACTGTAAAAGCAGTGATGCAAAACCACAAAGTCTGTGTTGGCCCTTCCTAGTGTCTGACCTAGTGTCTGAAATTATTATCCATTGTCATTCTCCTTTGCATATTCCTTTGTACCATTATTAAACTCCTTATTAAAGAGACCCTGGTTCATCAAGACCAGCAATTTAGTTTCTTTTTGGGTCTAGGTAGCCTATATGCCTTAAGTATGAATGGAAACTCATTTCAGTACATTTCTCATCGTTCCTGCAGTCAAGTTGCCACCTAGTTAATGAAAGAGGTGAGGAACAAAAGCATAGGTGATAAGCACAAGGAGAATTTCCATGAGGAAGCAGAGTGGAAGGCAAAAAACAACTAATACTTGGCTCTGATTGCAGCAAAGGACAAAGGGGAAAAGAAACTCTTTGGCTTTGCATTCTCACCCCTGATGCGTGATGATGGCACCACCCTCTCAGATGATATTCACGAGCTTTATGTGTACAAGGTATGAAGCCTAGCTGCCTTTCATCCCCACCCCTCACCTGCCCTGAGGCCGCTCTCACATATGGTTCTCAGTTAGGTGGTTTTCACTGGGCAGGCCAGAAGACCCAGGGAAGTGCACTGATGGGTGACAATGGGACATCTTTGATCAGGCTTCTGTCTTCTAAGTGCAGTGGCCTTCCTCCCACAAGTAATCCCAACAGGTTCTTTGTTTTCTACTTCTCACTTCACTGGATGGAAATCCATTACCAGCCCCTCATTGCCATTGTGGTCTTGTTTAGTACATTCTTAGACCTGCTACTTGAGATCATGGTACTGTTAGCTGCCACAGCATAGCTGCCACCCAAGGTTACTTGCACATCAGGTGGCAACCACATGCCCCACTATACTCTGTTTAAAAGGCACATGAGCTGTTCTAGGGAGTTTCTGAACAGAAAGTACTCTTCCAAGATGACCTGAGGCTCAGTGTTCAGCCTTAGGAAGATGAGAGCAAATATCAGCCCAGAAATTCCTAGGATCTGGTTTTTGCATGTTGCATGGCTCAGGGGACATTTTTTTCTCCATTTTTGCCTACAGTGTGATGAGAATAGCACGTTTAATAACCATGCTCTGTACCTGGGCCTGCCTTGCTGCAAAGAGGACTACAATGGCTGCCCTAATATCCCGTCTAGCCTCATCTTCCAGCGCAGCACCAAAGAGTCTTTCTTCATCTCCACTCAGCTCTCCTCTACCAAACTCACCCAGAATGGTAGGTGATAGTGCCTGCACGGTAGTGCCCTCCACCCTCCTCCATTGTTCACTCCACATTACTAGTGCATGTGAAGGGAGACAGAAATTATTCCTTCTTGATGCCATAATAATGAGCTTCTTTTCTTTTGAAGTTGAAGGAATCACTCAGCAATAGCAGCCTACAAGGTTTTCCATGGTTTTAGTAGCTCCACAATACATCCGGAGTTCACAGATGAGTCTTTGGCCTTGATCTCAGTCTGCGGTGATGCTTGCAGCTAGTTCTGTTCCTCTAGATTTCACCTGTCCTTGACTGGGAGAGTCTGGGCCTTGCTTGACCTTACAATAGCCAGGGTTTGGCCATGTGCAGTGACTCATGCCTGTAATCCCAGCACTTTGGGAGGCTGAGGCGGGCAGATCACTTGAGGTCAGGAGTTCGAGACCAGCCTGGTCAACATGGTGAAACACCATCTCTGCTAAAAATACGAAAATTACCTGGACATGATGGCGCATGCCTGTAATCCCAGCTACTCAGGAGGCTGAGGCAGGAGAATTACTTGAATTCAGGAGGCAGAGGTTGCAGTGAGCTGAGATCGCGCAACCGCACTCCAGCCTGGAAAACAGAGTGAGACTCTGTCTTAAAAAAAAAAAAAAAAAAGACGGCCGGGCACGGTGGCTCAAGCCTGTAATCCCAGCACTTTGGGAGGCCGAGACGGGCGGATCACGAGGTCAGGAGATCGAGACCATCCTGGCTAACACGGTGAAACCCCGTCTCTACTAAAAAATACAAAAAGCTAGCCGGGCGAGGTGGCGGGCGCCTGTAGTCCCAGCTACTCAGGAGGCTGAGGCAGGAGAATGGCGTAAACCCAGGAGGCAGAGCTTACAATGAGCTGAGATCCGGCCACTGCACTCCAGCCCAGGCAACAGAGTGAGACTCCGTCTCAAAAAAAAAAAAAAAAAAAAAGACAAAAAATAGCCAGGGTTCATCCTCTTTTGGGCTTGCTTTCTAGTGGACCTCCTAGCTCTGCTGAAGTGGAAGGCCTTCCCCGACCGGATCATGGATGTACTAGGGCGGCTGCGGCATGTCAGTGGGGAGGAAATTGTTAAGGTATGTCTTCCACGTAATTTAAACATACTGCATGAGGAAGAATCTGGGCAGAAGACCTTACTTTGTCATGATTTTTGCCAATAACCCTCTGAGACTGTTTCATCAGATTGTTGTTTTTTGTTGTTGTTGTTAGCTTCCTTTTCCTCCTTTGGAATACTTCTGATTTTATTTTTAACTTACAAATAATAATTGTTTATCTGTATGGGATACGATATGATGTTTTGACAATGCAGAATATATGTTCACAATGCAGAATGACCACAACTTTCCCTCAGCCTTTGGTATTCCTCATTGCACTTTCTACTTCTATATATTTTTTATATTCCACATATAAGTGTCATAGTGTGGTCTTTCTGTGCCTGACTTAATTTCACGTAGCTTAATGTCCTCCAGTTCTATCCATGTTGTCTCAAACGACAGGATCTCTCCCGTTTTAAGGCTGAATAGCATTCCACCGTGTTTATATGCCATGTTTTCTTTTTTTATTTTATAATTTCAGCTTTTATTTTAAATTTAATGGGTACTTGTGCAGGTCTGTTACATAAATATATTACATGATGCTGAGGTTTGAGATACGAATGATGCGATCACTAACGTACTGAGCATAGTACCCAGCCGTTAGTTTTTCAACCCTTGCCGCCATCCCGCCCCACTCTAGTAGTCCCCAGTGTCTGCTGTTACCATTTTTATGTCCACGAGTACCTAATGTTTAGCTCCCAGTTACAAGTGAGAACATGCAGTATTTGGTTTTCTGTTCCTGCTAGTTTCCGTAGAATAATGGCCTCTAGTTGCATACATATTGCTGCAAAGGACATGGTTTTCTTCTTTTTTATCTGCATGGTATTCCGTGGCATACATGTGCCACATTGTCCTTTTTTTTTTTTTTTTTTGAGACAGAGTCTCACTCTGTCGCCAGGCTGGAGTGCAGTGGCACAATCTTGGCTCACTGCAACCTCTGCCTCCCAGGTTCAAGCAATTCTCTTGCCTCAGCCTCCAGAGTAGCTAGGACTACAGGCACGTGCCACCACGCCCAGCTAATTTCTGTATTTTTAGTAGAGATGGAGTTTCACCATGTTGGCCAGGATGGTCTCCATCCCTTGACCTTGTGATCTGCCCACCTTGGCTCCCAAAGTGCTGGGATTACAGGCGTGAGCCACCGCGCCCAACCTGTGTACCACATTTTCTTTATCCAATTCACTGCTGATGGACACCTAGATTGATTCCATGTCTTATGATATTGTGAATAATACCACAATGAACATTCAAGTGCATGGGTCTTTTTGGTAGGATGATTTTTTCTTCTTATGGATATATACACAGTAATAAGATTGCTGGGTCGAATGGTAGTTCTGAGTTTTTTTTTTTTTTAGTAAATCTCCAAACTGCTTCCCACAGGAGCTAAACTAATTTACAATCCCACCAAGAAGGTATAAGAGTTCCCTTTTCTCTGCAGCTTCAACAGCATCTGTTATTTTTTTTACCTTTTTTTTCTTTTTTTTTTTTTTTGAGACGGAGTCTTGCTCTGTTGCTCAGGCTGGAGTGCAGTGGCATGATCTCAGGTCATTGCAACCTCTGCCTCCTGGGTTCAACTGATTCTCCTACCTCAGCCTCCCAGGTAGCTGGGATTACAGGTGTGTGCTACCATGCCTGGCTAATTTTCATATTTTTAGTAGAGACAGGGTTTCGCCATGTTGGCCAGGCTGATCTCGAACTCCTGACCTCAAGTGATCCGCCTGCCTCAGCCTCTCAAAGTGCTGGGATTATAGAAGTGAGTCACCATGCCCCGGCTTTTTGACATTTTAATAGTCACTCTGACTGGTGTGAGATAGTATCTCATTGTGGTTTTAATTTGCATTTCCCTGATGATTAATGATGGTGAACATTTTTTCATACATTTGTTGGCTATTTGTATATCTTCTTTTGAGAAATGTCTATTCACGTCCTTTGTCCCAGTTTTTGATGGGATTATTTGTGGTTTTTTGCTGATCTGTTTGAGCTCCTTGTAGATTCTGGATACTAGCCCTTTGTTGGATGCATGGTTTGCAAATATTTTCTCACACTCTGAGGGTTGTCTGTTTACTCTGTTGGTATTTCTTTTGCTGCTAGCATCATTTATTGAATACGGAGTTATATCCTTATTGTTATTTTTGTTGATTTTGTCAAAGATCAGATGGCTGTAGGTAGGCTATTTTATTTTGAGGCTCTCTGTTGTGTTGCATTGGTCTGTGTGTCTGTTTTTGTACCAGTATGATGCATTTTTGGTACTGTAGCCTGGTAGTGTAGTTTGAAATTGGGTGATGTGATGCCGACAGCTTTGTTCTTTTTGCCTGGGATTGCTTTGGCTATTTGGGCTCTTTTTCAGTTCCGTATTAATTTTAGAATAGTTTCTTCTAATTCTGTGAAAGATGATGTTGGTAGTTTGATAGGAATGGTGTTGAATCTATAGATTGCTTTGGGCAGTATGGCCATTTTAATAATGTCGATTCTTCCAACCCATGAGCACAGGATGTTTTTCCATTTGTTTGTGTCATTTATTTTTTCTTTCAGCAGTATTATTTATTTATTTGTTTGTTTGTTTGTTTTGAGATGGAGTCTCGCTCTTGTTGCCCAGGCTGGAGTGCAATGGCGCAATCTTGGCTCACTGCAACCTCCGCCTCCCGGATTCAAGTGATTCTCCTGCCTCAGCCTCCCTAGTAGCTGGGATTATAGGCATGTGCCACCACGCCTTGCTAATTTTTTTTTTGTATTTTTAGTAGAGATGAGGTTTCACCATGTTAGTCAGGCTGGTCTTGAACTCCTGACCTCAAGTGATCCTCCCATCTTGGTCTCCCAAAGTGCTGGGATTATAGGCCTGAGCCACCGCACCTGTCCTCTTTCAGCAGTATTCTGTAGTTATGCTTGTAGAAGTCTTTCACCACTTCAGTTAGATGTATTCCTAGGTATTTTGCGTGTATGGCTACTGTAAATGCAATTGCATTCTTGATTTGGCTCTCAGCTTGAATGTTGTTGGTATAGAGAAAAGCTACTGGCTTTTGTTAACATATACCACATTTTCTTTATTCATTCATCTGCTGATGAACACCTAGGTTGTTTCCATATCTTAGCCATTATGAATAATTTTGCAGTGAACATGGAAGTGCAGACATCTCCCATGTTCTGAAGATGTCCACGACATCTTCAGCCTACTGATTTCAATTTCTTTGGACATATACCCAGTAGTGGGATTGCTGGCTTATATGGTAATACTATTTTTAGTTTTCTGAGAAACCTCTATACTGTTTTCCATAATGGCTGTATTAATTTACATTCCCAGCAACAGTGCATAAGAATTCCTTTTTGTCCACATGCTCACCAACACTTGTTATGTTTTATCTGTTGGTAATAGCTCTCCCAACTGGGATGAGGTGACATCTCATTGTGGTTTTGATTTGCATTTCCCTGATGATTAGTGATGATGAGCATTTTTTCATATATCTGTTGGCCATTTGTGTATCTTCTTTTGAGAAATGTCTACTCAAGTCCTTTTTCCCATCTTTTTGATTGGGTTGTTTCCTTGCTAGTGAGTTGTTTGAGTTCTTTATACATTTTGGATATTAGTTCCTTATCAGAGATACATGGTTTGGAAATATTTTCTTCCAATCCATGAGTTGTCTGTTTTTTTTGTATCAGTTTTTGTTGCCTTTGCTTTGGGGGTCATACTCAAGAAATCATACTTTGGGATTTTTTTGTTAGCTTCTGTTTTTAAAGGTATATAGCATATCAGTTTATTAACTTTTAAAAACTATATTTAAGCCTGATATCTTTCTGGCTCTACTCTCCTAATTTTAAGAACTCCAAATACTGCTCATTGACTTGTACCTGCTGATTTTGTCTAGTCTCTCACTTGGAGTCCATAATACCTTCCTTTCTTACCCCTACATTAACTGTACCTTTGTGACATTCCCTATCTACTGGCTTTAGCAGGCTGACATCAACACTGCCAGTCCCCAGTTGCCTTCATAGGGCTTTTCTGGGCGGAGTGTTTCCCCTTAGCTCAATAAAAACCCCAGGCACTTCCTGGTGGTGAAAGCCCATCAGGTGAATCCTACACAGTGGACTAAACTCTACTGAGGAAAATGGAAGTATTTTTCGTTATCAGCAAGCAATGGAATGTAGACTAGAGATTAAATCTGGAGGAGGCATCCTGTGCATAATGAACATTCTTAGCTTTGCCATTGTAAGTGTCAAATGAATTAGAAAAAATGCACCATCTAATTTTGCTTTCACAGCTCCATTAACTCAATAATATACAACACAGTGTTTCCAAATGAGGAAGAGTTTTAAAGCCTGTATACCACTGTGTACTTTCATGAAGTTGATGTATGAATGTTGTTTTAATTATGTGATCAGATTATCATAAAAATTTTTAAACTATTCAGAACAATCTAATGCTAGTTTTGAAACTTAAGATAAATTCATACTCATACTTTCCTTCTAAGAATGTTGAAAACATCAACCAGTAAACAAGATATTAAGAAGTCTGTTGCCTTTTCAAGGGTGAGCTTTTATATTCCTGAGAAGAGAACATCCTACCAGCATATCTGGTTTTAGCATCAATAATTTGTCTCCAGCTAGCTAGAAGACGAAGGGGTGGCCTGCCCCTCCACACCTGTGGGCATTTCTCGTTAGGTGGAACGAGAGACTTGAGAAAAGAAATGAGACACAGAGACAAAGTATAGAGAAAGAAAAAGTGGGACCGGCGCTCAGCATACAGAGGACCCACGCCAGCACCGGTCTCTGAGTTCTCTCAGTATTTATTGATCATTATCTTTATCATCTTAGAAAAAAGGGAAGTGGCAGGATAATAGGGAGAAGGTCAGCAGTAAGACATATGAATAAAGATCTCTGTGACATGAATAAGTTTAAGGAAAAGTGCTGTGCCTTGATATGCATTTGCAAACATCTCCATAAACCTTCTCAGTGCATAAAGAGCAGCATTGCCGCTAGCACGTCCCACCTTCAGCCCTAAGGCAGTTTTCTCCTTTCTCAGTAAACAGAACATACAATCAGGTTTTACACCGAGATGTTCCATTGCCCAGGGACGGGCAGGAGACAGATGCTTTTCTCTATCTCAACTGCCAAGAGGCCTTCTTTCCTCTTATACTAGTCCTCAGCACAGACCCTTCACGGGTGTCAGGCTGGGGGACGATCAGGCCCCTTCCCACAAGGCCATATTTCAGACTATCACATGGGGAGAAACCTTGGACAATACCTAGCTTTCCTAGGCAGAGGTCCCTGCGACCTTTGGCAGTGTATGTGTCCCTGGGTACTTAAGATTAAGAGAATGGTGATAACTTTTCACAAGCATACCGCCTTCAGGCATTTGTTTAACAAAGCACACCCTGCACAGCCCAAAATCCATTAAACCTTGAGTCACCACAGCACGTGTCTCTTGCAAGGACAGGGTTGGGGGTAGGGTCACAGATTAACAGCATCTCAAATACAGAACAAAATGGAGTCTCTTATGTCTGCTTCTTTCTATATAGACACAGGAATAGTCTGATCTCTCTTTTCCCCACAGAAGAGAATGTAAAGAGAATGTGCTAGCATTTTGAAATATGTTTACTTCTTACTGGAAGATTTCAGGCATATGCAGAAGTATATAGAACAGTATAAAGAACCAACCCAGCCCCAAAGACTGTTAACCCATGGCTAGTCCTGACCCATCATTATTACCCCTATCTACACCTTCTGCCTCATATTTTTCAGAAATGAATTGTAAACATTGTATCTTATAAACTGGAAGAAGGATATACTTGAGTTTTAAAGGCTGCAAGTGTCCGTCAATATTTATTATTCTCTTCCTTTGTTTTGCATCTAAAAAATAGTCACATGCTCAAACAACAACAAAAATACTGCCACATTTTTTACCCCCACTGACAGCCCTCATTGACTGCATTCTCCCTTCTCCTGTAATACTAATTCTTAGACCAAAAAATAATGTCTGTAGGTAAAGCCTAGTTTGCCATACCCTTATCCAAATATACTCTATATAGTTAGGCCACAGTAGAGAGCAAGAGACTACTGAACTTTTGGGGATACCAGTAAAGTGAGCTCTTTTTCTCAAAATAAATTTAGCATCAGTATCACTTAGATTGTTTTTATTTCAAAATTGCTATTCTGCATAGGTGTTCTGTGGTTTTTAGGTCATTGCCCTTTCCTTAGACATGTATCACCCACCGAACGGGAAGAGCCTCTCTAAGTCTTTCTTGGGGCCCTTTGGGCTATTAAGCCAACACCCCAAGTCCACCTAGTTATCACTTAGCTGGGTGGAGGGTCAGGGTACTAGATGATTTTTAAGTAGTATTTTGAGATCCTAAGAGATCTTTCACTTTTTTATTGGAAGTTAAATTCATTGGTTTATGGAAGTTTGTGCATGTAAGGTCCTGAGACATGAACCCTCTGCTTTTTATGTTGTTTCAGTTTCTGCAGGACATCTTAGATACACTCTTTGTGATTTTGGATGATAATACAGAGAAGTACGGCCTGTTGGTTTTCCAGTCTCTGGTAAGTCACCTTCCCGACTCTTTACTTTTATTAATTATTCCTATATATATTAATTATTCATATATTTCAGAAAATTTAAGGGAAGCAATTTATTAGAGTGAATCAGCACAAGATGTAGCTGTTTCCAATAGAAAAGGGACTAAGGAGTGTCGCCCAAGGAAGACCAAGCAACCAACCAGGCAGATCAAATTTGAAGAATCCAACATGATCAAGTCCAGACCTTGGCTTTATAGTTTCTGGATCTTCCATCTCATCACTATTGCAGTATGCCTGGCCCCTGAAATAGTGACCTCCATGAGGTCAGAAACCCAGAGAGTAATACAAGAAATCAGATGGCCTATTTTTTCGCTTACAGAGTAGGTTATAACCATCATGAAAAGCAGAGACTTACCAATGCTGGTCTCTAGAGACCTGTGCAGGTCCAGAATCTGTGCAGTTGTTTCAGAACTAGAGTCTCAGAAGGTTGGTTAATGAAAATGGACAGGGATTTGAATGTTTAGTGCATTTTGCGTAATATATCCAGTCCCTTGGAGAGCCACACATTCAAAGAGAGCCAGATACTCTGAGAGATGGGGAGCAGAGGTGAGAGTTGGAATGAGTACTTGCATAGTTTGCCCCTCTGGCTCTTCTTCATCCTAACTTCCCTGTCCACCAGCCCCATTTCTGAAGGGCACAGCCTTTCATAGGCTGATTTGGCTCAGAGGACAAGCTTTTTCTCCTGTCTTCTCCAAGTTTTGGGGGACACCTTATTGTTTATGCCATCTGCACACATACTGTTTTGCCTTTCCCTACCCAGCGTTATTGTGAAGGGAGAGGCTCAGAGTAAATACAGGAAGAGACTGATGAGCCTGGGTCTGAATTAGGAGGCTGGGGTGTTAGAGAAAAGACAAGACAGAAGTACAGACACAGAATGGAAATCTTACATTCACTACCCATGAGGAATGCTAGAGGAAAGCACTGACAATTTGCCATTCCTTGGAGAAGGAAGACTGTGTTTCCTGCTAGGGATAGATTTGAGGCCTCCAGTGAACCCTGGTGGCTTACTCTCCATATCTCCCAGGTGTTCATCATCAACCTGCTCCGAGACATCAAGTATTTCCACTTTCGACCTGTGATGGACACATATATCCAAAAGCACTTTGCTGGAGCTCTGGCATACAAGTAAGTTCCATTTGGTATCATCATTAGGACTTGTGTTTGAGTAGAAATACAGGCTTTAAAAAAGTTTAACTGCAACCACCATTTAAAAAGTTCAGCTGACTTTTTAAAAACTTTATATTTGTAATTTTGATAAAATACACATAACATAAAATTGACCATCTTAACCATTTTCTGAGTGTAGTGTTCAGTGACATTAAGTACATTCACATCATTGTAAAACCATCACCAGAACTCTAGATAATCTCCAAAACTCTTTTCATTTAAAAAACTGAAATATTGTAATCATTAAAAATAACTCTCCATTCTCCCCTCCCCTATCCCCTGGCACCCACCATTCTATTCTACTTTCTGTCTCTATGAGTTTGACTACTCTAGGTACCTCATGTAAGTGTAATCACAGTATTTGTCCTTTTGTGGGTAGCTTGTTTTACCCAGCATAATGTCTTCAAGGCTCATCCATGTTTTAGCATGGGTCAGAATTCATTGCTTTCTAAGACTGAATAATGTTCCATTGTATATATTTACCACTTTTTTTTTTTTTTTTTTTTTGAGACGGAGTCTTGCTCTGTCGCCCAGGCTGGAGTGCAGTGGTGCAATCTTAGCTCACTGCAAGCTCCACCTCCCGGGTTGACGCCATTCTCCTGCCTCAGCCTCCCGAGTAGCTGGGACTGCAGGCACCCACCACCACGCCCAGCTAATTTTTTGTATTTTTAGAAGTGACGGGGTTTCACCGTGTTAGCCAGGATGGTCTCAATCTCCTGACCTTGTGATCCACCTGCCTTGGCCTCCCAAAGTGCTGGGATTATAGGTGTGATGAGCCACCGCACCTGGCCATTTACCACATTTTTAAATTCATCTATTCACCTATCTGTGGACACTTGAGTTACTTCCACCATTTGACTATTGAAAATACTGCTATAAACACTGGTGTACAAATATCTCTTCAAGACCCTGCTTTCACTTCTTTGGGGTGTATACAGAGATGTGGGATGGCTGCATATAGTAATTCTATGTTTAACTTTTTGAGGAAACACCATAGTGTTTTCCACAGCGGTTGCACTGTTTTACATCCTGACAGTGCACAAGGGTTCCAGTTTCTCCACATATCACCAAGACTTGCTATTTTCTGGGTTTTGTTTTTTTTTTTTTTTTTTCCTGGCATGATCATAGTTCAGTGCAGCCTCAAACTTCCAGACTAAAGTGATCATCCTCTCTCAGCCTCCTGAGTAGCTGAGACTATAGGCACATGCCACCATGCCTGCCTAATTTTTAAGAAATTTTTTGTAGAGAAGGGGCCTCACCATGTTTCCCAGGCTGGTCTCAAACTCCTGGCCTCAAGCAATCCTCCTCCTCCAGCCTCCCAATGTGTTGGGATTATGGGCATTAGCCACCACACCCAGCCTATTTTCTGGAGTTTTTTTGTTTGTTTGTTTTTTAATTGTATTTTAAGTTCAGGGGTACATGTGCAGATTTGTTATATAGGTAAATGTGTGTCATGGAGGTTTGTTGTATAGGTTATTTCATCACCTAGGTATTAAGCCTAGTACCCATTAGTTATTTTTCCTGATCCTCTCCATCCTCCTACCCTCCACCCTCCGATAGGCCTCAGTATGTTTTGTTCCCCTCTATGCGTCCATGCGTTCTCATTATGTAGCTCCCACTTATAAGTGAGAACATGTGATATTTGGTTTTCTGTTGATGTGTTAGTTTGCTAAGGATAATGGTCTCCAGCTTCATCCATGTTCCTGCAAAAGACATGATCTCATTCTTTTTTATGGCTGCGTAGTATTCCATGGTATATATGTACCACATTTTCTTTATCCAGTCTACCATTGATAGGCATTTAGCTTGACTCCATGTCTTTGCTATTGTGAACAGTGCTGCAGTGAACCTATGCACACATGTGTCTTTATGATAGAACAATTTGTATTCCTTTGGGCTTATATGCAGTATTGGAATTGCTGGGTCAAATGGTAGTTCTGTTTTTATGTCTTTGAGAAATTGCCACACTGCTTTCCACAATGGTTGAACTAATTTACACTCCCATCAACAGTATATAAGCATTCATTTTTCTCTGCAACCTCACCAGCATCTGTTCTTTTTTGACATTTTAATCATAGCCATTCTGACTGGTGCAAGATGGTATCTTGTGGTTTTAATTTGCATTTTTCTGATTAGTGATGTTGAACCTTTTTCATATGATTGTTGGCCTTTGAAAAGTCAGGTCCTTTGCCCACTTTTTTATGGGGTCTTTTGGGGTTTTTTAAAAATAAATTTAAGTTCCTTATAGTTGCTAGATCTTAAACCTTTATCAGATGCATAATTTGCAAAAATGTTCTCCAATTCTATAGGTTGTCTGCTCACTCTGTTGATAGTTTCCTTTGCTGTGCAGAAGCTCTTTAGCTTAATTGGATCTGATTTGTCAATTTTTGCTTTTGTTGCAATTACTTCCGGCTTTGTTGTGAAACCTATGCCTATTCCTGTGTCAAAAATGGTATTGCCTAGGTTGTCTGCCAGGGTTTTTATAGTTTTGGGTTTCACATTTAAGTCTTCAATCTACCTTGAGTTGATTTTTGTATGTGGTGTAAGGAAGGGGTCCAGTTTCAATACTCTGCATATGGCTAGCCAGTTATTCCAGCACCATGTATTGAATAGGGAGCCCTTTTCTCCATTGCTTGTTTTTGTCAGCTTTGTCAAAGATCAGATGGTTGTAGGTATGCAGCCTTATTTCTGGGCTCGCTATTTTGTTCTGCTTGTCTATGTGTCTGGTTTTTTGGGGGTTTTTTTTGGTTTTTGTTTGTTTGTTTGTTTGTTTGTTTTTTGAGATGGAGTCTTGCTAAGTCGCCCAGGCTGGAGTGCAGTGGCACGGTCTCGGCTCACTGCAAGCTCCACCTCCCGGGTTCACATCATTCTCCTGCCTCAGCCTCCCAAGTAGCTGGGACTACAGGCACCTGCCACCATGCCTGGCTAATTTTTTGTGTTTTTGTAGAGATGGGGTTTCACCATGTTAGCCATGATGGTCTTGATCACCTGACCTCGTGATCCACCCACCGTGTCTGTTTTTGTACCATGCTGTTTTGGTTACTGTAGCCCTGTAGTATAGTTTGAAGTCAGGTAGCATGATGCCTCCAGCTTTGTTCTTTTTGCTTAGGATTGCCTTGGCTATTCAGGCTCTTTTTTGGTTCCATATGAATTTTAAAACAATTTTTTTTCTAGTTCTGTGAAGAATAACAATGGTAGTTTAATAGGAATAGCACTGAATCTATAAATTGCTTTGGGCAGGATGGCCACTTTAATGATGTTGATTCTTCCTATCCATGAGTGTGGAATGTTTTGCCATTTGTTCATGTCATCTCTGATTTCTTTGAACAGTGTTTTATAGTTCTCCTTGTAGAGATCTTTCACCTCCTGGTTAGCTGTATTCCTAGGTATTTTGTGTGTGCTGTGGCAATTGTGAATGGGATTTCATTCCTGATTTGGCTCTTGGCTTGACTGTTGTTGGCATATAGTAATGTTAGTGATTTTTGCACGTAGATTTTGTATCCAGAGACTTTGCTGAAATTGTTTATCAGATTAAGGAGCTTTTAGACTGAGACTGTGGGGTTTTCTAGCTATAGGATCATATTGTGTGCAAAGAGGGATAGTTTTACTTCTTGTCACCCTATTTGGATGCCTTTTATTTCTTTCTCTTGCCTGATTGCCCTGGCCAGGACTCCCAATACTGTGTTGAATATGAGTTGTGAGAGAGCACATCCTGGTCTCATACCAGTTTTCAAGGGGAATGCTTCCAGCTTTTGCCCATTCAGTGTGTTGTTGGCTATAGGTGTATCATAGATGGCTCTTATTATTTTGAGGCATCTTCCTTGAATACCTAGTTTATTGAGAGATTTTAACATGAAGAGATATTGAATTTTAGCAAAAGCCTTTTTTGCATCCATTGAGATAAGGGGGCTTTGTCTTTAGTTTTGTTTATGTGATGAATCGCATTTATTGATTTGCATATGTTGAACCAACCTTGTACCCCAAAGATAAAGCCTACGTTTTATTTATTTATTTATTTTGAGACAGAGTCTCACTCTGTCACCTAGGCTGGAGTGGAGTGGTGCCATCTTGGCTCACTGCAACCTGCACCTCCTGGGTTCAAGTGATCCTTCTGCCTCAGCCTCCCAAGTAGCTGGGACTACAGGCACATGCCACCACGCCCGGCTGATTTTTGTGTTTTTAGTAGAGATGGGGTTTCATCATATTGACCAGGCTGGTCTTGAACTCCTGACCTCAGTTGATCTGCCCACCTCGGCCTCCCAAAGTGCTAGGATTACAGGCCTGAGCCACTGCGCCCGGCCGATAAACCCCACTTGACCCTACTTGATTGTAGTGGAAAAGCTTTTTGATGCGCTGCTGGATTTGGTTTACCAGTATTTTGTTCAGGATTTTTGCATCAATATTCATCAAGAATACTGGGCTGTAGCTTTTTGCTGTTGTTGTGTGTCTGCCAGGTTTTGGTATCAGAATGATGCTGGCCTCATTTTTTTTTTTTTTTCTTGAGGCAGAGTCTTGCGCTTCGCCAGGCTGGAGTGCAGTGGTGCCATCTTGGCTCACTGCAACCTCCACCTCCTGGGTTCAAGTGGTTCCCCTGCCTCAGACTCCTGAGTAGCTGGGACTACAGGTGTGTACCACCATGCCTGGCTAATTTTTTTTTTTTTTTTGTATTTTAGTAGAGACAGGGTTTCACCATGTTGGCCAGGATGGTCTCGATCTCCTGGCCTCGTGATCTGCCTGCCTCGACCTTCCAAAGTGCTGGGATTACAGGTATAAGCCACCACGCCCAGCTGCTGGCCTCATGTTTTTGTGCATTTGGTACAATTCGGCTGTGAATCTGTCTGGTCCTGGGCTGGTGGTGGTGGTGGTGGTGGTGATGGTAGGCTGTTACTGACTCAAGTTCAGAGTTTATTATTGGTCTGCTTGGGGATTCCATTTCTTCCTGGTTCACTCTTGGGAGAGAGTGTTTGTGTCCATGAATTTATTTCTCCTAGATTTTTTAGTTTATGTGCATAAAGGTGTTCATAATATTCTCTTGTGGTTATTTGTATTTCTGTGGGGGTCAAAGGGAATATCCCCTTTTTGATTTCTGACTGTATTTATTAGAATATTCTCTTTTTTCTTCTTTATTCATCTAGCTAGTAGTCTATTTTATTTTTTTCAAAAAATCGTCCTGGATTCATTGATCTTTTGAATGGTTTTTTGTGTTTCAATCTCCTTTAGTTCAATTCTGATTTTGGTTATTTCATGTCTTCTGCTAGTTTGGGGATTGGTTTGCTCTTGGTTCTCTAGTTCTTTTAGTTCTGATGTTAGGCTGTTAAATTGAGGTCTTTCTAACTTTTTGATTTGGGCATTTAGTGCTATAAATTTCCCTCTTAACACTGCCTTACCTGTGTCCCAGAGATTCTGGTATATTGCATCTTTATTTTAATTAGTTTCAAAGAACTTGTTGATTTCTGCCTTAATTTCATTATTTACCCAGAAGTTATTCAGGAGCAAGTTATTCCATTCCCATGTAATTTTATGGTTTTGAGTGAATTTCTTAGTCTTGATTTCTAATTTGATTGTGCTGTGGTCTGAGAGAGTATGATTTCAGTGATTTTGCTGAGGAGTGTTTTGTGTCCCAATTATGTGGTCAATTTTAGACTATATGCCATATGGCAATGAGACAGATGTATGTTCTGTTGCTTTTGAGTGGAGAGTTCTGTAGGATATCTGTCAGGTCCATTTGATCTAGTGCCAGTGTAGGTCCTGAATATCTTTGTTAATTTTCTGTCTTGATGATACGTCTAATATTGTCAGTGTGGTGTTGAAGTCTCCCTCTATTATTGTGTAGGAGTCTGAGTCTCTGTGACGGCCTCTAAGAACTTGCTTTACGAATCTGGGTGCTCCTGTGTTGGGTGCATATATGCTTCAGGAGAGTTAAGTCTTCTTGTTGAACTCTTCAACATTATGTAAATACCCTTCTTTGTCTTTTGTAATCTTTGTTGGTTTGAAATCTGTTTTGTCTGAAATCAGCATTGCAACCCCTACTGTTTTTCTGTTTTCCATTTGCTTGGTAGATTTTTCTCCATCCCTTTATTTTGAGCCTACTTGTGTCACTGCATGTGAGATGGGTCTCTCTGAAGACAGCATATGAATGGGTCATGGTTCTTTTTTTTTCTTTCTTTCTTTTTTTTTTTTTATTATACTTTAAGTTCTAAGGTACATGTGGATAACGTGCAGGTTTGTTACATATGTATACTTGTGCCATGTTGGCGTGCTGCACCCATCAACTCATCAGCACCCATCAACTCGCCATTTACATCAGGTATAACTCCCAATGCAATCCCTCCCCCCTCCCCCCTCCCCGTGATAGGCCCTAGTGTGTGATGTTCCCCTTCCTGAGTCCAAGTGATCTCATTGTTCAGTTCCCACCTATGAGTGAGAACATGCGGTGTTTGGTTTTCTGCTCTTGTGATAGTTTGCTGAGAATGGGTCATGGTTCTTTATCCAGCTTGCCACTCTATGCCTTTTAAATGGAAAATTTTGTCCATTTATATTCAAAGTTAGTATTGATATGTGTGGATTTGATCCGGTTATGATGTTAGCTGGTTATTTTACAGACTTGTTTATGTAATTGCTTTATATTGTCACTGGTATGTGTACTTGTGTGTTTTTGTGGTGGCTGGTAATGGTCTTTTCTTTCCATATTTAGTGCTTCCTTCAGGAGCTCTTATAAGGCAGGTCTGGTGGTAACAAATTCCCTCAACATTTGGTTGTCTGAAAAGGATCTTATTTCTCCTTCGCTTATGAAGCTTAGTTTGGTTGGAGATGAAATTATTTGTTGGAATTTCTTTTCTTTAAGAGTGTGGAATATTGGCCCCCAGTCTCTTCTTATGTGTAGGGTTTCTGCTGAGAGGTGCACTTTTAGTCTCATGGGCTTCCCTTTGTAGGTGACCTGATCCTTCTTTCTAAATGCCTTTAATACTTTTTTCTTTCGTTTTGACCTTGAAGAATCTGATGAATATGGGTCTTAGAGATGTTCTTCTTGTGAAGTATTTTACTAGGGTTCTCTGCATTTCCTGAATTTGAATGTTGGCCTTTCTAGCTAGGTTGGGGAAGTCTTCATGGATGATATCCTGAAATATGTTTTCTAAGTTGGTTCAGTTTTCCCCGTCTATTTCAAGGACACCAGTGAGTTGTAGACTTGGTATCTTTACATAATCCCATATTCCTCAGAGGTTTTGTTCATTCATTTTCATTCTTTTTTCTCTGTTCTTGTCTGACTGTCATATTTCAGAAGGCCAGTCTTCAGGCTCTGAGATTCTTTCCCGAACTTGGTCTATTCTGCTGTTAATACTTGCAATTGCATTTTGAAATTCCTGTAGAGTGTTTTTCAGCTCTGTCAGGTCAGTTACATGCTTTTCTATACTAGCTATTTTGTTTGTCAGCTCCTGCATTGTTTTATCATGATTTTTAGCTTCCTTGGATTAACTTTCAGCATACTCCTGTAGCTCAATGATCATCATTCCTATCCATATTCTGAATTCTATTTCTGTCATTTCAGCCCTTTCAGCCCAGTTCAGAACCCTTGCTGGAGAGGTGATGCAATCATTTGGAGGAAAGAAGGCTTTTTGAGTTGCCAGGGTCTTTGTGCTGGTTCTTTCTCGTCTTTGTGGGCTTGTCACTCTTCAATCTTTGAGGTTGCTGTCCTTTGGATGAATTTTGGTTTTTTTTTTCCTTTTATCCTATTTGATGACCTTGAGTGTTTGATTGTGGTGTAAGGTGGATTCAGCCAGCTGGATTCATTCCTGGAACATTTTAGGGGTCAGTGCTCAACTCCTAACTCCTGGACTGTGCACTCTAACACAACTTGGAGACTTGTATTGGGCCCCAACTTTGTTCTCTGGCTCCTCAAGGTTAGGAATCCACTGTACTGGGTAGGCTGAGATGCTCCCAGACTGCTGGCCATTTCACTTTGGCTGGGTGGTGTAAGCCAAAGTATTTCATAGTGCAGTGACAGCTGGATCTATCCCCTTTCACATGTGCCAGCAGCAGTGGGTACAGCAGCTGTGGCAGAGTCACCTGTGGCAGAGTGCTAGCAGGTGCTGGTGCCGGGGTACCTGCCTCCCTGCACGTGTTGACCAAGGTGGCAGAGGCAGCACAGCTGGGCAGAGCTGGGGCCCCTGCTGGCAACTTTTGCACAGTCACAGTAGAGGTGGTGATGGTGCAGGGTTGGGACACTGAAGGTCTGGGTGCTTTCTCTGTGTCCTGCAAGCAGAAGTGGTCACTCAGGATAGGGGAGGATCTGCTATTCTCTGCACAGTGTTAGGGCAAGGGTGGGGCACTGGCAGGGGCAGGGCTGGCTGGCTCTGTGCCCACCAAGGCTCTATCTGCAGTGGTGGTGGGAGCAGGGGGCAGGCTGCACTCCTACATGCTAGCCCACTTTTTAATGGAAAAAGGAAAGCAAAACCTGCCAGTGCAGACACAAGCCAGTAAAGCATTGTGGAGAGTTGCCATGGGTCCTGGGGAACCTGCAGTATGGGGAGGGGGCATGCGGGCTGGTGCGTGGCATAGGGTCGCTGCAGTGGAGCTCTCCCCACCGTCAAGCATGGTCTGTGTAGAAACTATGATGTGGGGCCCGCAGGTCACCTGAGGCTGCCCTGCAAGCAGGTATGGCCAGACTTGGGCCCCAGGAGAGGCCAGCCGATCAAGGAGTGCTCAGGATAGACCAGCCCCATCTGATGAGCAAGACCGCCCTGTAGAGTTCAAGAGCAACAGTTCCCCTAGGGCTGAAGTCTCCCATGGGAGCAAGTCAAGCCTAAGGGGATGGCCATCCCTGGCTATGCACCACTGCCGACACTCCCACACCAACACCCCTGGGCTCCACATCAGCTGGTTTGCTACGCCTACCACTTCTCTAAGCAGCTCTCCCTGCCAACTCAAGTATCTGTGGTAGTTGAGGGTTCTCCTTCTGTCAGGGTTCCAGAGGCCATTGGTAAGAGCAAATTGCTCCTTAATAGTTCACTCACCTTTCCTCCAGAGCCATTGAGGGCCAGGCTGGTTTCTGGGGGTTTTTTTGATAGTAGCCACCCTAATGGGTGTAGAGTGATATTTCTTTATGTTTTTTATTTGTGTTTCCCTAATTATCTTCCTTGGAGAAATGTCTATTCAAGTCCTTCACCCATTTTTTTAAAAGAGGTTATTTGTTTTATTGTTGAGTTATAGGAGTTGTTTATATATTCTGAGTATTAATCCCTTATCGGTTATATGATTTATAAATATTTTTCCCAATCACTTGGTTACCTTTTCACTGTTGATTTTGTCCTTTGAGACACAGAAGTTTTTAAAATTTTGATGTAGTCCACCTTGTTTTTTGTTGTTGCCTGTGCTTTTGGTGTCATTTTCAAGAAATCATTGCCTAATGTCATGAAGCTTTCACCTGTCTTTTTTTTAAGTGTTTTATAATTCTAGCCTTTTCATTTAGGTCTTTGATCCATTTTGAGTTAATTTTTGTATATTGTGTAAGATAAGTGTGTGACTTCATTCTTTTTGCATGTGGATATCCAATTTCCCAGTTCCATTTATCGAAGCTGTCTTTTCCCCACTGAATGGCCTTGGCATCCTTGTCAAAAGGGTGGTACTTTGGCCCCTTGACCATATATGTGAGGCTTTATTCCTGGCCTATTTTTTTCCATTGTTTTATAAATATGTCTTTATGCTAATTCAACGTTGTTTTGATTGCTGTAGCTTTGTGATGTTTTGAAATCAGGAAGTGTGAGACCGCAATTTTGTTCCTCTTTTTCAAGATGCTTTTGGCTATTCCAGGTCACTTGTAATTCCATATTAGGATGGACTTTTTTTTTTCTTCAAAAAATACCGTTGGAATTGTGTTAGGGATTGCATTGAATCTGTAGATCACTTTGGGTAGCATTTACATCTTTAATAACAATATTAAACCTTCTAATTCATGAATATAAGATATATTTCCATTTATTGCTATCTTTTATTTCTTTAAGCAACATGTATAAAACTCTTTTGTCTCCTTAAATATGTCCTAAGTATTTCATTCTTTTTGATGCTCTTGTAAATGGAATTGTTGTCTTAATTTCATTTTCAGATTATTCATTTTTAGCATATAGAAATGTATTTTATTTTTTGTGTTGATTTTGTGTCCTGCAACTTTACTGAATTTATTTATTAGTTCTAACAGGTTTTTTGGGGGGATTCTTTAGGGTTTTCTACATATAAGATTGTATCATCTGAAAACAGAGCATTTTATTCTTCCTTTTTAATTTGAATGTATTTTATTTCTTTTTCTTGCCTAATGTTACTGGCTAGGACTTCCAGTACTATGTTGAATAAAAATGTCAAAAACAAGCATTTTTATCTTGTTTCTGATCTTAGATGAAAAGCTTTCAGTCTTCTACCATTATGTTTGATGTTAGCTGTGGGCTTTCAGCTGATATTTCAAACTATAGTTTGTTACATAGTTGCTATACTTTTACTTCTAGGAAATGATGGTAAAGCTGCTAAAAATGTCTTGTTTTTTCCATGAGAAACATTTGAATAGCTAAAATAGCACCCACAAAAAAATGTCAAAGAATATAAAAAGACAGTTCATAAAGGAGTTTATATAACTAGTAAACAAATGTGAGAAACACAGGTTATCTAAGACCATTAAAGCAAGCCAGACATGGTGGCTCACACCCGTAATCCCAGCACTTTGGGAGGCTGAGGCAGGTGGATCACTTGAGGCCAGGAGTTCGAGACCAGCCTGGCTAACGTGGTGAAACCCCATCTCTACTAAAAATACAAACATCAGCCAAGCATGGTGGTGTATCCTCCCCTTCCTGTAATCCCAGCTGCTTGGGAGGCTGAGACACAAGAATTGCTTGGACCCTGGAGGCAGAGGTTACAATGAGCTGAGATCGCGCCACTGCACTCCAGTCTGGTTGACAGAGCAAGTGTCTGTCTCAAAGAAAAAAATAAATAAGACCATTAAAGCAATAAGAAATCACCATTTTCTTTCTTTCTTTCTTTCTTTCTTTCTTTCTTTCTTTCTTTCTTTCTTTCTTTTTCTTTCTTTCTTTCTTTCTTTCTTTCTTTCTTTCTTTCTTTCTTTCTTTCTTTCATCTTTCTTTCTTTTTTTTTTTTTTTTTTTTTTTTTGAGACAGAGTCTTGTACTGTCGCCTGGGCTGGAGTGCAAAGGCCTGTTCTTGGCTCACTGCAACCTCTGCCTCCTGGGTTCACATGATTCTCCTGCCTCAGCTTCCCAAGTAGCTGGGATTACAGGCACACACCACCATACCCAGATAATTTTTTGTATTTTTAGTAGAGATGGGGATTCACTATGTTGGCCAGATTGGTCTCAAACTCCTGACCTTGTGATCCACCCACCTCAGCCTCCCAGAGTGCTGGGATTACAGGCATGAACCACCACACCCAGCCAGAAATCACCATTTTCTTATGCGAAATTAGCATAATTATTGAAAATATAAATAAAACCCAATGGTGGCAAGGCTGTGGAGTCACTGGAACTCTGATACTTTAATGTCACTTTGGAGAGTGGACTGTACTATGTGCTTTATATGCGTCATTCTATTAGTGTTTACAATAACTTTGAGATGTACCATTTCCCCATATTTTCATTGAAGAGAACGAGACACAGGGGATTAAATAACTCATTCAATGATACAAAACTAGATATTGATAGGCTCCAGAATATCCACGGCCTATACTCCTGACCTCTGTGCTCTGTTGCCATATAAATATGCAGACCTTCTGACCCAGTAATCTCATTCCATTCAGATGACTTATTCCTAAGGAAATAAGGTAGATGGGATAGAGCAGGGGTTGTGAATAGGGACTCCTGGGACTACATACTTTTATTCAGAGTCTACTATTTACTAGCTGGTGTCAGATGTTCTGAAAACCTAGCAATTTAAGACAAAATAAAAATATACACATCCAGTCCAGGTCTTTAGGAAAACTATTTTTTTTTTTTTTTTCAGATGAGATCTTGTTCTGTTGCCCAGGCTGGAGTGCAGTGGCACAGTCATGGCTCACTGCAGCCTTTACCTCCTGGGCTCAATTGATCCACCTGATTCAGCCTCCTGAGTAGCTGGGACTACAGGCGTGCACCACCATGCCTGGCTAATTTTTGTATTATTTTGTAGAGATAAGGTTTCACCATGTTGCCCAGACTTGGGTGGAAACTTTCTTGTAATCAAAAAGAAATATATGTCAGAGATAGTGGGGAAAAGTTATTTTAATTGCTGTTTAAAATGTGGCAACTCCTATGGACAAAGGGTGTTGTTTGTTCTCAAATGACCTGAATATTCCAAAGCTATAATGGATCTGCCACTCCTTTCTAGCTTATCAGCAGAATATTATTTCCTATTTGCCTAATTCAGGGCTACAAACATTTCAGTCTGCATTACTTTTGAATTAAAGTGGGGTTTCTGGAACTGTTCTCTTTCCCAGGGAGCTCATCCGCTGTTTGAAGTGGTATATGGACTGCTCAGCAGAACTGATTCGACAGGACCACATTCAAGAAGCCATGCGGGTAATGTACTAACCTCTCCATACATAAGAGACCCACTCATGCAATTATTTGTGAGTAATCTCAATGATATAATGTCCATGACAAATGTTGACATCGCAGTACCTGGCCTGCTTTCAGGAATTACTGTCTTCATCCACATAATTTCTCTTTCTTTACCTTGATTTTGTCCCAGAAAACCTTTATTCCTGGTAATTTTAAAGAAGGAGGGAGAGATGATATGCACATGGCTCCTGGCCATCCTCCCCTGCCTGATTTCTTACCCATAGTATCAGTCCTTTCTACCACTGGCTAAAGTATAGTAACTCCTTCTAAGCCAATGTTGGTGGCAATGTTGATTGAATTAAGATCCTCTAATAGTGTTCTGTTTTTTGGTAGTTACTAAGCATTCATTTTTTGAACTGTTTTAAGTAAAAAAAGCTGAGTAGATGCACTGTATGTGGATTTGTTCAGAAGAAGATAATCTTAAAATTGTGGCCTTAGGAAGAACTGTGGTCTTCCATGGTCGTGACCATTGTCAGCATTCCTGCTTGGACAGGTTCCCTGACAAGGCACCCCTTTGTATTGCTGGGTAGCTCCAATTGACAGGGGACTGTTCTCATTTTGAGTTAACTCACTGTCTGGTAACTTCTTTTCATGGCTACTGCTTCTGCAAAAAAAAAAAAAAAAAAAAGCAAATTAGTTTTGCTTTATTTCTGTCCTCTTTTAGTATCACATCACCTGCACAGAGTAGTACTGGACCTGTGTTTTTGTCCTTTTCCACATGTTTAACAGGTGCAACATAATGTCTTCTCAAACATTATCAGACTGAAGGGGCAAAATCAAATCATAGATTTGCATTTACCCTGCTTCTTCTTTGCACATTCTGTAAAAATCTGAGGCTACAAAGTTCTTTTCTGTCCTCTTTCATACAAATGTCTACTGAGCAGTACCATCTGTCCTAGGGGCTGAGATGCAATGATGAATAAAATCAGCCCATCTTCTTCAAGAACATATCTGCAGTGTCCTAAGGGGCGGCACGAACACAAGTGTAGGGCAGGGTGCTGAGGCATGTGAGGAAAGGGCCTGGGTTCTCTTCTTCTCAGAACCCTAGCACCTGTCAGGTACCTAACAATCTTTGAGTGGATAAAAGTTGAGTTAAATGCAAAAGATTCTATATGAGCCTAAAAAATAATTGCTTAAGGATACTGGAGAAGGCAGCACAGAAGTTAATTTCTCCTAAAAATAATTTGTTTAATCATTCAGTCAATGTTGCTTGATACCTGCCATGCTTCAGACATTGTACTAACCACTGGAGTTTCAGCAGGGGCCCAAATAAAAATGGCTAGGGCTTCATAGTACTTTCATTCAAGTGGGGAAAGACATACAATATACATAAAACAGATAAATACATGTATTTATCGTAATTCTAATTAATGTTGCCACCAACCTTGGCTTACAAAGTCAGTTAAAAAAAAAAAAAAAACTTGGCTGGCCGTGTCGACTCACACCTATAATCCTAGCACTTTGGGAAGCCAAGGCGGGCAGATCACCTGAGGTCAGGAGTTCAAGACCAGCCTGGCCAACATGGTGAAACCTCATCTCTACTGAAAATACAAAAATTAACCAGGCATGGTGGCATGCACCTGTAATCCAAGCTACTCGGGAGACTGAGGCACAAGAATTGCTTGAACCTGGGAGGCGGAGGTTGCAGTGAACCAAGATCGTGCCGCTGCACTCCAGCCTGGGTGACAGAGCAAAATTCCATCTCAAGAAAAAAAAAAAATAGTTGAGTACTATGAAGTAAATAAACAAGATAATGGAACAGACTAGCTGGAAAGGGGGGTTTACTTCAGATCAAGGGTTTGGGAAACCTTCTCCGAGGAGGTGATCTCCGAGCTGAAGTCAGTGTTAAGAGTTAAGGAATGAGCACTCCAGACTGAGGAAACAGAATCTTTAAAAGCCTAGATGGGAAAGGGCTTGGGTTTTGTTTTTGTTTTTGTTTTATTATTATTATTATTATTATTATTATACTTTAAGTTCTAGAGTACGTGTGCACAACGTGCAGGTTTGTTACGTATGTATACATGTGCCATGTTGGTGTGCTGCACCCATTAACTCATCATTTACATTAGATAGCATCTCCTAATGCTATCCCTCCCCCCTCCTCCCTCTCCCCTCCTTCTCCCCACGACAGGCCCCAGTGTGTGATGTTCCCCACCCTATGTCCAAGTGTTCTCATTGTTCAATTCCCACCTATGAGTGAGAACATGCGGTGTTTGGTTTTCTGTCCTTGCAATAGTTTGCTCAGAATGATGGTTTCCAGCTTCATCCATATCCCTACAAAGGACATGAACTCATCCTTTTTTATGGCTGCATAGTATTCCATGGTGTATATGTGCCACATTTTCTTAATCCAGTCTATCATTGATGGACATTTGGGTTGATTCTAAGTCTTTGCTGTTGTGAATAGATGTGCATTCGTCTTTATAGCGCATGATTTATAATCCTTTGGGTATATACCCAGTAATGGGATTGCTGGGTCAAATGGTATTTCTAGTTCTAGACCCTTGAGGAATTGCCACACTGTCTTCCACAATGGTTGAGCTAGTTTACAGTCCCACGGATAGTGTAAAAGTGTTCCTATTTCTCCACATCCTTTCCAGCACCTGTTGTTTCCTGACTTTTTAATGATCGCCATTCTAACTGGTGTGAGATGGTATCTTATTGTGGTTTTGATTTGCATTTCTCTGATGGCCAGTGATGATGAGCATTTTTTCATGTCTGTTGGCTGCATAAATATCTTGTTTTGAGAAGTGTCTGTTCATATCCTTTGCCCACATTTTGATGGCGTCGTTTGATTTTTTCTTGTAAATTTGTTTAAGTTCTTTGTAGAATCTGGATACTAGCCCTTTGTCAGATGGGTAGATTGTAACAATTTTCTCCCATTCTGTAGGTTGCCTGTTCACTCTGATGATAGTTTCTTTTGCTGTGCAGAGCTCTTTAGTTAATTAGATCCCATTTGTCAATTTTGGCTTTCTTGCCATTGCTTTTGGTGTTCTAATCATGAAGTCCTTGCCCATGCCTGTGTCCTGAATGGTATTGCCTAGGTTTTCTTCTAGGGATTTTATGGTTTTAGGTCTAACATTTAAGTCTCTAATCCATCTTGAATTAATTTTTGTTTAAGGTGTAAGGAAGGGATCCAGTTTCAGCTTCCTACATGTGGCTAGCCAGTTTTCCCAGCACCATTTATTAAATAGGGAATCCTTTCCCCATTGCTTGTTTTTGTCAGGTTTGTCAAAGATCAGATGGTTGTAGGTGTGTGGTGTTATTTCTGAGGGTCTGTTCTCTTCCATTGGTCTATATCTCTGTTTTGGTACCAGTACCATGCTGTTTTGGTTACTGTAGCCTTGCAGTATAGTTTGAAGTGAGGTAGTGTGATGCCTCCAGCTTTGCTCTTTTTCTTAGGATTATCTTCGCAATACAGGCTCTTTTTTGGTTCCATATGAGCTTTAAAGTAGTTTTTTCCAGTTCTGTGAATAAAGTTATTGGTAGCTTGATGAGGATGGCATTGAATCTATAAATTACCTTGGGCAGTACAGCCATTTTCACGGTATGGATTCTTCCTATCCATGAGCATGGAATAGTCTTCCATTTGTTTGTGTCCTCTTTTATTTCGTTGAGCAGTGGTTTGTAGTCCTCCTTGAAGAGGTCCTTGTAAGTTGGATTCCTGGGTATTTTATTCTCTTTGAAGCAATTGTGAATGGGAGTTCACTCATGATTTGGCTCTCTGTTTGTCTGTTATTGGTGTATAAGAATGCTTGTGATTTTTGCACATTCATTTTGTATCCTGAGACTTTGCTGAAGTTGCTTATCAGCTTAAGGAGATTTTGGGCTGAGACAATGGGGTTTTCTAAATATGCAATCATGTCATTTGCAAACAGGGACAATTTGACTTCTTCTTTTCTAATTGATTACCCTTTATTTCTTTCTCCTGCCTGATTGCCCTGGCCAGAACTTCCAACACTATGTTGAATAGGAGTGGTGAGAGAGGGCATCCCTGTCTTGTGCCAGTTTTCAAGGGGAATGTTTCCAGCTTTTACCCATTCAGTATGATATTGGCTGTGGGTTTGTCATAAATAGCTCGTATTATTTTGAGATATGTTCCATCAATACCTAGTTTATTGAGAGTTTTTAGCATGAAGAGCTGTTGAATTTTGTCAAAGGCCGTTTCTGCATCTGTTGAGATAATCATGTGGTTTTTGTCTTTGGTTCTGTTTACGTGATGGATTACGTTTATTGATTTGTATGTTGAACCAGCCTTGCATCCCAGGGATGAAGCCCACTGATCATGGTGGATAAGCTTTTTGATGTGCTGCTGGATTCAGTTTACCAGTATTTTATTGAGGATTTTTGCATTTTGATGTTCATCAGGCATGTTGGTCTAAAATTCTCTTTTTTCATTGTGTCTTTGCCAGAGTTTGGTATCAGGATGATGCTGGCTTCAAAAATGAGTTAGGGAGGATTCCCTCTTTTTCTATTGATTGGAATAGTTTCAGAAGGAATGGTACCAGCTCCTCCTTGTACCTCTGGTAGAATTCGGCTGTGAATCTGTCTGGTCCTGGACTTTTTTTGGTTGATAGACTATTAATTATTGCCTCAATTTCAGAGCCTGTTGTTGGTCTATTCAGGAATTCAGCTTCTTCCTGGTTTAGTCTTGGGAGGGTGTATGTGTCCAGGAATTTATCCATTTCTTCTCTAGATTTTCCAGTTTATTGAGTAGAGGTGTTTATAGTGTTCTCTGATGGTAGTTTGTATTTCTGTGGGGTCGGTGGTGATATCTCCATTATCATTTTTTATTGCGTCTATTTGATTCTTCTCTCTTCTTTATTGGTGTTGCTAGCAGTCTATCAATTTTGTTGATCTTTTCAAAAAAACCAGCTCCTGGATTCATTGATTTTTTGAAGGGTTTTTGGTGTTGCCATCTCCTTCGGTTCTCATCTTAGTTATTTCTTGCCTTCTGCTAGCTTTTGAATGTGTTTGCTCTTGCTTCTCTAGTTCTTTTAATTGTGATATTAGGGTGTCAATTTTAGATCTTTCCTGCTTTCTCTTGTGGGCATTTAGTGCTATAAATTTCCCTCTACACACTGCTTTAAATGTGTCCCAGAGGTTCTGGTACATTGGTCTTTGTTCTCATTGGTTTCAAAGAATATCTTTATTTCTGCCTTCATTTCATTACGTATGCAGTAGTCAGTCGGGAGCAGGTTGTTCAGTTTCCATGTAGTTGAGCAGTTTTGAGTGAGTTTCTTAATCCTGAGTTCTAGTTTGATTGCACTGTGGTCTGAGAGACAGTTTGTTATAATTTCTGTTCTTGTACATTTGCTGAGGAGTGCTTTACTTCCAACTATGTGGTCAATTTCGGAATAAGTGTGATGTGGTGCTAAGAAGAATGTGTATTCTGTTGATTTGGGGTGGAGGGTTCTGTAGATGTCTATTAGGTCTGCTTGCTGCAGAGCTGAGTTCAAGTCCTGGATATCCTTGTTAACTTTCTGTCTCGTTGATCTGTCTAATGTTGACAATGTGGTGTTAAAAGTCTCCCATTATTATTGTGGGGGAGTCTAAATATCTTTGTAGGTCTCTAAGGACTTGCTTTATGAATCTGGGTGCTCCTTTATTGGGTGCATATATATTTAGTATGGTTAACTCTTCTTGTTGAATTGATCCCTTTACCATTGTGTAATGGCCTTCTTTGTCTCTTTTGATCTTTGTCAGTTTAAAGTCTATTTTATCAGAGACTAGGATTGCAACCTCTGCTTTTTTTTGTTTTCCATTTGCTTGGGAAACAGCAAGCAACAGATGGGGTTCATCTTCCCCCATCCCTTTATTTTGAGCCTATGTGTGTCTCTGTATGCTAGATGGGTTTCCTGAATACAGCACACTGATGGGTCTTGACTCTTTATTCAATTTGCCAGTCTGTGTCTTATAATTGGGGCATTTAGTCCATTTACATTTAAAGTTAGTATTGTTATGTGTGAATTTCATACTGTCATTATGATGTTAGCTGGCTATTTTGCTCGTTAGTTAATGCAGTTTCTTCCTAGCATCAATGGTCTTTACAATTTGGCATGTTTTTGCAGTGGCTGGTACCAGTTGTTCCTTTCCACCTTCAGTGCTTCCTTCAGGAGCTCTTGTAAGGCAGGCCTGGTGGTGACAGAATCTCTCAGCATTTGTTTGTCTGTAAAGGATTTTATTTGTCCTTCACTTATGAAGCTTAGTTTGGCTGGATATGAAATTCTAGGTTGAAAATTCTTTTTTTTTTTTTTTTGATTTTATTTATTTATTTATTTATTTATTTTTATTATTATACTTTGAGTTCTAGGGTACATGTGCATAACGTGCAGGTTTGTTACATATGTATACTTGTGCCATGTTGCTGTGCTGCAACCATCAACTCGTCAGCACCCATCAACTCGTCATTTACATCAGGTATAACTCCCAATGCAATCCCTCCCCCCTGCCCCCTCCCCATGATAGGCCCCGGTGTGTGATGTTCCCCTTCCTGAGTCCAAGTGATCTCATTGTTCAGTTCCCACCTATGAGTGAGAACATGCGGTGTTTGGTTTTCTGTTCTTGTGATAGTTTGCTAAGAATGATGGTTTCCAGCTGCATCCATGTCCCTACAAAGGACACAAACTCATCCTTTTTTATGGCTGCATAGTATTCCATGGTGTATATGTGCCACATTTTCTTAATCCAGTCTGTCAGTGATGGACATTTGGGTTGATTCCAAGTCTTTGCTATTGTGAATAGTGCCGCAATAAACTTACGTGTGCATGTGTCTTCAGAGCAGCATGATTTATAATCCTTTGGGTATATACCCAGTAATGGGATGGCTCGGTCATATGGTACATCTAGTTCTACATCCTTGAAGAATCGCCATACTGTTTTCCATAATGGTTGAACTAGTTTACAGTCCCACCAACAGTGTAAAAGTGTTCCTGTTTCTCCACATCCTCTCCAGCACCTCTTGTTTCCTGACTTTTTAATGATCGCCATTCTGACTGGTGTGAGATGGTATCTCATTGTGGTTTTGATTTGCATTTCTCTGATAGCCAGTGTTGATGAGCATTTTTTCATGTGTCTGTTGGCTGTATGAATGTCTTCTTTTGAGAAATGTCTGTTCATATCCTTTGCCCACTTTTTGATGGGGTTGTTTGTTTTTTTCTTGTAAATTTGTTTGAGTTCTTTGTAGGTTCTGGATATTAGCCCTTTGTCAGATGAGTAGATTGCAAAAATTTTCTCCCATTCTGTAGGTTGCCTGTTCACTCTGATGGTAGTTTCTTTTGCTGTGCAGAGGCTCTTTAGTTTAATGAGATCCCATTTGTCAATTTTGGCTTTTGTTGCCATTGCTTTTGGTGTTTTAGACATGAAGTCTTTGCCCATGCCTATGTCCTGAATGGTACTACCTAGGTTTTCCTCTAGGATTTTTATGGTATTAGGTCTAACATTTAAGTCTCTAATCCATCTTGAATTAATTTTCATATAAGGAGTAAGGAAAGGATCCAGTTTCAGCTTTCTACTTATGGCTAGCCAATTTTCCCAGCACCATTTATTAAATAGGGAATCCTTTCCCCATTTCTTGTTTCTCTCAGGTTTGTCAAAGATCAGATGGCTGTAGATGTGTGGTATTATTTCTAAGGACTCTGTTCAGTTCCATTGGTCTATATCTCTGTTTTGGTACTAGTACCATGCTGTTTTGGTTACTGTAGCCTTGTAGTATAGTTTGAAGTCAGGTAGCGTGATGCCTCCAGCTTTGTTCTTTTGACTTAGGATTGTCTTGGCAATGCGGGCTCTTTTTTGGTTCCATATGAACTTTAAAGCAGTTTTTTCTAATTCTGTGAAGAAACTCATTGGTAGCTTGATGGGGATGGCATTGAATCTATAAATAACCTTGGGCAGTATGGCCATTTTCACGATATTGATTCTTCCTATCCATGAGCATGGTATGTTCTTCCATTTGTTTGTGTCCTCTTTTATTTCACTGAGCAGTGGTTTGTAGTTCTCCTTGAAGAGGTCCTTTACATCCCTTGTAAGTTGGATTCCTAGGTATTTTATTCTCTTTGAAGCAATTGTGAATGGAAGTTCATTCCTGATTTGGCTCTCTGTTTGTCTGTTACTGGTGTATATGAATGCTTGTGATTTTTGCACATTAATTTTGTATCCTGAGACTTTGCTGAAGTTGCTTGTCAGCTTAAGGAGATTTTGGGCTGAGACAATGGGGTTTTCTAAATATACAATCATGTCATCTGCAAACAGGGACAATTTGACTTCTTCTTTTCCTAACTGAATACCCTTGATTTCTTTCTCTTGCCTGATTGCCCTAGCCAGAACTTCCAACACTATGTTGAATAGGAGTGGTGAGAGAGGGCATCCCTGTCTTGTGCCAGTTTTCAAAGGGAATTTTTCCAGTTTTTGCCCATTCAGTATGATATTGGCTGTGGGTTTGTCATAAATAGCTCTTATTATTTTGAGGTACGTTCCATCAGTACCAAATTTATTGAGTGTTTTTAGCATGAAGGGCTGTTGAATTTTGTCAAAAGCCTTTTCTGCATCTATTGAGATAATCATGTGGTTCTTGTCTTTGGTTCTGTTTATATGCTGGATTATGTTTATTGATTTGCGAATGTTGAACCAGCCTTGCATCCCAGGGATGAAGCCCACTTGATCATGGTGGATAAGCTTTTTGATGTGTTGCTGAATCCGGTTTGCCAGTATTTTATTGAGGATTTTTGCATCGATGTTCATCAGGGATATTGGTCTAAAAATCTCTTTTTTTGTTGTGTCTCTGCCAGGCTTTGGTATCAGGATGATGTTGGCCTCATAAAATGAGTTAGGGAGGATTCCCTCTTTTTCTATTGATTGGAATAGTTTCAGAAGGAATGGTACCAGCTCCTCCTTGTACCTCTGGTAGAATTCAGCTGTGAATCCATCTGGTCCTGGACTTTTTTTGGTTGGTAGGCTATTAATTATTGCCTCAATTTCAGAGCCTGCTATTGGTCTATTCAGGAATTCAACTTCTTCCTGGTTTAGTCTTGGAAGAGTGTAAGCGTCCAGGAAATTATCCATTTCTTCTAGATTTTCTAGTTTATTTGCATAGAGGTGTTTATAGTATTCTCTGATGGTAGTTTGTATTTCTGTGGGGTCGGTGGTGATATCCCCTTTATCATTTTTTATTGCGTCAATTTGATTCTTCTCTCTTTTCTTCTTTATTAGTCTTGCTAGCGGTCTGTCAATTTTGTTGATCTTTTCAAAAAACCAACTCCTGGATTCATTGATTTTTTGGAGGGTTTTTTGTGTGTCTATCTCCTTCAGTTCTGCTCTGATCTTAGTTATTTCTTGCCTTCTGCTAGCTTTCGAATGTGTTTGTTCTTGCTTCTCTAGTTCTTTTAATTGCAATGTTAGAGTGTCAATTTTAGATCTTTCCTGCTTTCTCTTGTGGGCATTTAGTGCTATAAATTTCCCTCTACACACTGCTTTAAATGTGTCCCAGAGATTCTGGTGTGTTGTATCTTTGTTCTCATTGGTTTCAAAGAACTTCTTTATTTCTGCCTTCATTTCGTTATGTACCCAGTAGTCAGTCGGGAGCAGGTTGTTCAGTTTCCATGTAGTTGAGCGGATTTGATTGAGTTTCTTAGTCCTGAGTTCTAGTTTGATTGCACTGTGGTCTGAGAGACAGTTTGTTATAATTTCTGTTCTTGTGCATTTGCTGAGGAGTGCTTTACTTCCAATTATGTGGTCAATTTTGGAGTAAGTGCGATGTGGTGCTGAGAAGAATGTATATTCTGTTGATTTGGGGTGGAGAGTTCTATAGATGTCTATTAGGTCTGCTTGCTGCAGAGCTGAGTTCAATTCCTGGATATCCTTGTTAACTTTCTGTCTCATTGATCTGTCTAATGTTGACAGTGGGGTGTTGAAGTCTCCCATTATTATTGTATGGGAGTCTAAGTCTCTTTGTAAGTCTCTAAGGACTTGCTTTATGAATCAGGGTGCTCCTGTATTGGGTGCATATATATTTAGGATAGTTAGCTCTTCCTGTTGAATTGATCCCTTTACCATTATGTAATGGCCTTCATTGTCTCTTTTCATCTTTGATGGTTTAAAGTCTGTTTTATCAGAGACTAGTATTGCAACCCCTGCTTTTTTTTGTTCTCCATTTGCTTGGTAAATCTTCCTCCATCCCTTTATTTTGAGTCTATGTATGTCTCTGCATGTGAGATGGGTCTCCTGAATACAGCAGACTGATGGGTCTTGACTCTTTATCCAGTTTGCCAGTCTGTGTCTTTTAATTGGAGCATTTAGTCCATTTACATTTAAGGTTAAGATTGTTATGTGTGAACTTGATCCTGCCATTATGATATTAACTGATTATTTTGCTCGTTAGTTGATGCAGTTTCTTCCTAGCCTCGATGGTCTTTACATTTTGGCATGTTTTTGCAATGGCTGGTACCGGTTGTTCTTTTCCATGTTGAGTGCTTCCTTCAGGGTCTCTTGTAAGGCAGGCCTAGTGGTGACAAAATCTCTAAGCATTTGCTTATCTGTAAAGGATTTTATTTCTCCTTCACTGATGAAACTTAGTTTGGCTGGATATGAAATTCTGGGTTGAAAATTCTTTTCTTTAAGAATGTTGAATATTGGCCCCCACTCTCTTCTGGCTTGGAGAGTTTCTGCCGAGAGATCTGCTGTTAGTCTGATGGGCTTCCCTTTGTGGGTAACCCGACCTTTCTCTCTGGCTGCCCTTAAGATTTTTTCCTTCATTTCAACTTTGGTGAATCTGGTAATTATGTGTCTTGGAGTTGCTCTTCTCGAGGAGTATCTTTGTGGCGTTCTCTGTATTTCCTGGTTTTGAATGTTGGCCTGCCCTACTAGGTTGGGGAAGTTCTTCTGGATGATATCCTGAAGAGTGTTTTCCAACTTGGTTCCATTTTCCCCCTCACTTTCAGGCACCCCAATCAGACGTAGATTTGGTCTTTTTACATAATCCCATACTTCTTGCAGGCTTTGTTCATTTCTTTTTACTCTTTTTTCTTTTGGTTTCTCTTCTTGCTTCATTTCATTCATTTGATCCTCAATCACTGATACTCTTTCTTCCAGTTGATCGAGTCGGTTACTGAAGCTTGTGCATTTGTCATGTATTTCTCGTGTCGTGGTTTTCATCTCTTTCGTTTATGACCTTCTCTGCATTAATTACTCTAGCCATCAATTCTTCCACTTTTTTTTCAAGATTTGTAGTTTCTTTGCACTGGGTACGTAATTCCTCCTTTAGCTATGAGAAGTTTGATGGACTGAAGCCTTCTTCTCTCATCTCGTCAAAGTCATTCTCCATCCAGCTTTGATCCATTGCTGGCGATGAGCTGCGCTCCTTTGCCGGGGGAGATGTGCTCTTATTTTTTGAATTTCCAGGTTTTCTGCCCTGCTTTTTCCCCATCTTTGTGGTTTTATCTGCCTCTGGTCTTTGATGATGGTGACATACTGATGGGGATTTGGTGTAGGTGTCCTTCCTGTTTGATAGTTTTCCTTCTAACAGTCAGGACCCTCAGCTGTAGGTCTGTTGGAGATTGCTTGAGGTCCACTCCAGACCCTGTTTGCCTGGGTATCAGCAGCAGAGGCTGCAGAAGATAGAATATTGCTGAACAGCGAGTGTACCTGTCTGATTCTTGCTTTGGAAGCTTCCTCTCAGGGGGGTACTCCACACTGTGAGGTGTGGGGTGTCAGACTGCCCCTAGTGGGGGATGTCTCCCAGTTAGGCTACTCAGGGGTCAGGGACCCACTTGAGCAGGCAGTCTGTCCCTTCTCAGCTCTCAACCTCTGTGTTGGGAGATCCACTGCTCTCTTCAAAGCTGTCAGACAGAGTCGTTTGCGTCTGCACACGTTTCTGCTGCGTTTGTTATTGTTTACTGTGCCCTGTCCCCAGATCCCCTAGGATCTCTTTTCTTACAGTCTACAGAGACAGGCAGGTTTCCTTGAGCTGCTGTGAGCTCCACCCAGTTCGAGCTTCCCAGCGGCTTTGTTTACCTACTTAAGCCTCAGCAATGGCAGGCGCCCCTCCCCCAGCCTCGCTGCTGCCTTGCCAGTAGATCACAGACTGCTGTGCTAGCAATGAGGGAGGCTCCATGGGCTTGGGACCCTCCCGGCCAGGTGTGGGATATAATCTCCTGGTGTACCCGTTAGCTTAAAGCGCAGTATTGGGGTGGGAGTTACCCGATTTTCCAGGTGTTGTGTATCTCAGTTCCCCTGGCTAGGAAAAGGGATTCCCTTCCCCCTTGCGCTTCCCAGGTGAGGCGATGCCTCACCCTGCTTCAGCTCTCGCTGGTCGGGCTGCAGCAGCTGACCAGCACCGATTGTCCGGCACTCCCCAGTGAGATGAACCCAGTACCTCAGTTGAAAATGCAGAAATCACCGGTCTTCTGTGTCGCTCGCACTGGGAGTTGGAGACTGGAGCTGTTCCTATTCGACCATCTTGCTCCGCCCCCCCGAAAATTCTTTTCTTTAAGAATGTTAAATATTGGCCCCCACTCTCTTCTGGCTTGTAGAGTTTCTGCCAAGAGAGCCGCTGTTAGTCTGATGGGCTTCCATTTGTGAGTAACCCAGTCTTTCTCTCTGGCTGCCCTTAACATTTTTTTCTTTATTTCAACTTTCAATTATGTGTCTTGGAGTTTCTCTTCTTGGGGAGTATCTTTGTGGTGTTCTTTGTATTTCCTGAATTTGAATGTTGGCCTGCCTTGTTAGGTTGGGGAAGTTCTCCTGGATAATATCCTGAAGAGTGTTTTCCAGCTTGGTTCCATTCTCCCTGTCACTTTCAGGTACACCAGTCAGACATAGATTTGGTCTTTTCACATAGTCCCATATTTATTGGAGGCTTTGTTCATTTCTTTTTACTCTTTTTTCTCTTAAACTTCTCACTTCATTTCATTCATTTGATCTTCAATCACTGATCCCCTTTCTTCCTCTTGATCGAATCGGCTAGTGAAGCTTGTGCATGTGTTATGTAGTTCTTGTGCTATGGTTTTCAGCTCCATCGGGTCATTTAACGTCTTCTCTACACTGTGTGTTCTAGTTAGCCACTCCTGGCCTTGGGTGATCCACCCACTTCCACCTTCCAAAGTCCTGGAATTACAGGGATGAGCCACTGCACCGGGCCCCAAGAGCTTGGATTTTTAAGGAACCAAAAGGCAATTGATGTGGCTAAAGCAAGGGCTTTCAAATGCTAGATTGGATGTAGAAGATGATAATAAGGGAGAACTGTGACTGTTTCTAAGGGGTCTTTGCTAAATCAGCTGAGTTGATGGCAAGGCCATTTATGGAGGTACAGAATTCTGGGAAAGATAAGGTTTGGGTAGGGAAAAGGAAGAATTCCCTTTCGGGGAGCATTTTTCTGAGGTGTTTTCATATTTGTTCTCACCATTTCACACTTGTTCTGTAATATATCCAACACTAAGGTTTTATCATTTCATTTCCTCTTCTTTATCTGATTTCAGTTTACATGTCTCCTTCACCAAATTAGTAAGTTTCCATCTAATCCTGTTTTCCTCCTTCTTCGTAGGATGCATGCTCCTGGCCTGATACTTCTCGTTCCAGTATCAAAAGCCATGAACCAGGAAACTTCTTCCTTAATACTTTTGATTCAATATATCTTTCCACTCATAACCTTATCTCTTCCTTTTACCTTCAGAATCATGACCTTAAAAAAAGTTCTGTTGAAGAAGGTGAAAATAAAAAGTTCATTATTTCTTACTTGGTTTTATTGTTTGTTCACAATGTGAGAGGCATGCAGGGGTGTCATTGTGGGTTTTAGGGTGGCTCTTCACAAGGCATTCTAAAACAACAGCACACTTTTCCATGCTGAGCTGTATCAGTTCCTTAGCAAGTAGCCACAAGGAGGAAAGAGAGGGCACGGTGGATCTTCTTGGTGATACAAACATGGTAATAACTTTTAGGATCTCTTTTCTTACAGGTTTATTAACTTAAGCAAAAATGGACAGGGCAGCTGCTTGAGCCACAGTTAAGTGCTCCATTGTCTCTACACAGTAATCGGAGCACCTTTAAAGCTTGAACAAATTCCACAGGCTCCACCTCTCACCTTCTATTCCACTCCTCTGCCCCACTCTCCTTCCCCAGTTGAATCTGTCAGAGGTGGCCAGCATCACCTGGTCCTGATCAAGATGGTACTGATCCAAAAATTCAAGAGATTCAAGAGGAGTGGGGAGGAGGGAAGTCAGGTACTGACGAATGACTGGAAGTGGCTTTATTTTCCATGTCCTCATCCGGGTTTGCATGGAGACTTCTCTGACATCAGCCTTGTGCTCCTCTGCTAGTTGTCTTATATTGTGTAACCTAATAGAGGAAGCAAGCTCTCATGCCCAAAAGGTGCAAGTCACTTTGCTGTCTAGTTCTACCTCCCTGAAACTGGCAAATGTTTAATGCCACTCATTACATCTCTTGTGGTAGCTGTTTCAAACTTAAAAACCAAACAAACAAAAAAACTTTTTAAAATTAGAAGAGTAGTATGGAGCACATAATTAGATTTGCCTACCTCTCAGGTGTCCTAAAATTATACTTTTCAGAAAAAATATTAGTTTATTTTACTGTCTTTATTTCCAGTGCTCCACGTAATTACCAATCCTTCCTGCATCTTCTGGGGCTTGGGCATATGATAGTAGGATGCTCAATAAGTTCATGTTCTTCTTCTATGCATAGTACATTTTTGGTGAATCTTTCCAGGTCTTAGCATGCTTTTCATTTTCTATGTGACTTAACTGAGGAAGCAATCCTGGCCTTTTTAGGCTGCTCCAAGATCTATTCTATCTTTTACCTATAGGGATTCTAATCCCTACCTCTAAGGATTCCAGAGTGTCAATCCTGACCCTGTCCCTCTTTTGTCCTCTGCTGAGCCCAGCAAGCCATGTTAATCATACAAAACCAAAGTACCTAAAGGGAAAGGTCAGACCTGCTACCTAGCCATTTAGTTTGGAAAATGTGCACGTTTATTTTCTTTATTTTAATAGAAAATACGTCCTACTTCAGTGACTTCAAACTGGCGTGACCTAATAAATGAAGCTGGCTCAGAAGCGTATACTTTCTGCTTCATGGGCCCGAAGAGTCACCGCAATATAGACATACTAGAGCAGTGGCAGAGTCCAGCCTGCAAGTGTCTGGGTTTAACAACTGACAGATTTTTCAAGTTCTTTATAGACTAGGCATTAAAAAGGTACTAGAACAGAGGGTGTAGCATTTATGGAGACGAGGCCACACACTCATTTCTTCTACAGAATCATCTGATACAATCCCTGGATGACACATTTTCTAAACTGGCATTCCCCAGTGCCAACTGAATTTTGTATGGGCCACAAAATATTAAGTTCTGCTTTTCCAAACCGTCTAACAGCTGGATAGATCATGAAAGGGAGTTCAGGAATTGTTTCCTGTTTATGTTTCAAGTACCTGACTTCTGTTTGTTTCAGCGTTGCAGAAGTTTCTCTCCATTATCTCTTCCTTTTCAGTGTCTGGGAAATCTGTGTTTTTTTGGTTTTTTTTGTTTTTTTAATTAGAAAACATAGTATTGGGTCTTGAATGTGTTCTCTTAAAAGGAAATTACTCTGTAAGCATGGGCCAAGCGTCAGGAACTCCTCAGAATCAGATTCTGCTCCCAAACTTTTTGCAGAAGCTTCATCTTATACTATTTATGAACTGTTTATGGCAGATGTCTTTGTGGAAAGAGGGTGGATACTGGATGTATCAGGCCTATCGGCTGCTGTGCAGCCTGGGACAAGTTTTCTTCAGATTTCTGTGACCCCTGGTGAAAAAGGAGGAACTGTGTCAGGCCCCAGCTATATCTTAAAGATGTAGGAGACTCCTAAGTCTGAGGACTCCTGAGTCCTTTAGGATACTTCCTTCTTGCAGTAAACTTGAGTGTTTCTTACATCCTTGCCTTGTGACCCTTTTATTTCCAGACCTGAAAAAAAATACAAAGAAACTTATTTTTTAAACTCTGAATGTTCTTGAATTCAACTATTTCTATAACAGTCTATGGCTCCTTAATTCCAGAACCTCAGAAAACAGTTGTGAAATTATTTAATGATTCTTTCAATAAGAAGGTAGCTGCTGCTTAGTGACAATTTGGATATTTGAGAAAAAAATTTAAAAAATAAAGTGCCTATCTATCTCCATAGTTAGAACTGTCCATCACCTGATTTTGATATAGAAACTGCTGTTACTTTGCCCTTTGTTTTCTGCTATGTGAGTTCCTGACCATCTTCAACACCTCTCCATCACTTTTTCTCCCACACTTTCCAGGCCTTGGAGTACCTTTTCAAGTTCATTGTACAGTCACGGATCCTGTACTCACGAGCCACTTGTGGAATGGAAGAGGAACAATTCAGATCGAGTATCCAAGAACTTTTCCAGTCCATCCGGTTTGTGCTCAGTCTGGACAGCAGAAACTCAGAAACACTCCTTTTTACTCAGGTTCGCACACTGCAGGGAAGCTTTGCTGCTGGGTTCCTCTTTCTCAGCGGGTGGTTTCTTTGTCTTCTGGTTTTCAGAGATGAAGAAACCCTGCCAGGATCATGTGTGTTGGGTAAAGGGTGATTTATAAGGAAATACCTGATACAACAAAATGCTGCTTTTACTGCAAATCTGGCCGTGCCTCAGCTGCCAGATGTAAAACAGCTCATTGGCTTTATGTTGGAGATGAAGCACAAATTTGTTCTTGTGAACAGTCTTTAGACCAAATTTATTTAGCTACATACTACTTAGTTTTTTATGAACATCTTATTCATAGGAGATAATCAGAATGTATGGGGAATTTTATTTCCTGATTAAGCATTGTATTAACGAAAGTTGGGCACAGTGGCTCACGCCTGTAATCCTAGCACTTTGGGAGGCCAAGGTGGGCGGATTGCTTGAGCTCAGGAGTTCAAGACCACCCTGGGCAACATGATGAAACCCCATCTCTACTAAAAATAGAAAAAATTAGCATGCACCTGTAGTCCTGGCTACTCAGGAGGCTGAGGCAGGAGAATTGCTTGAACCCGGGAGGTGGAGGTTGCCATGAGCCAAGATTGCACCACTGCACTCCAGCCTGGGCAATAGAGTGAGACTGTCTCCAAAAAGAAAAAGGAAAAAAGAAAATTTAGATTAGCTTTTGTCCATTCCAGAAGTTGAATGAAATAATTTGTAAAACAGTAGGATTAACTAGGAAGCTTTGGCTAAGAATTAAGATTAAATTAGGATCAGAGGGCTGGCAAGATGGCCAAATAGGAACATCTCTGGACTACAGCTCCCAGTGAGATCAACGCAAAAGGCGGATGATCTGCATTTCCAACTGAGGTACCCGGCTCATCTCACTGGGACTGGGTAGACAGTGGGTGCACCCATGAAGGGCAAGCAGAAGCAGGGTGGGGTGTCGCCTCACCTGGGAAGCTCAAGGGGTTAGGGAACTCCCTCCCTTAACCAAGGGAAGCCAGGAGAGACTGTGCCTTGAGGAACGGTGCATTCCGGCCCAGATACTACGCTTTTCCCACAGTCTTTGCAACCCGCAGACCAGGAGATTCCCTCAGGTGCCTACACTACCAGGGCCCTGGGTTTCAAGCACAAAACTGGGCGGCTGATTGGGCAGACACTGAGCTAGCAGCAGGAGTTTTTTTCATACCCCAGTGGAACCTGGAACACCAGCGAGACAGAACTGTTCACTCCCCTGGAAAGGGGGCTGAAGCCAGGAAGCCAAGTGGTCTAGCTCAGCGAATCCCACCCCCATGGAGCCCAGCAAGCTGAGATCCACTGGCTTGAAATTCTCACTGCCAGCACAGCAGTCTGACGTCGACCTGGCACACTCAATCTTGGTCAGGGAAGGGGCATCCACCATTACAGAGGCTTGAGAAGGCAGTTGTCCCCTCACAGTGTAAGAAAGGCTGACAGGAACTTTGGAGGGGGCAGAGCCCACCACAGTGCTGTCAATCTACCATAGCCAGACCGCCTCTCTAGGTTCCTCCTCTCTGGGCAGGGCATCTGTGAAAGAAAGGCATCAAGCCCAGTCAGGGGCTTACAGGTCCAACTCCCATCTCCCTGGGACAGAGCACCTGGGGGAAGGGGCAGCTATGGGCACAGCTTCAGCAGACTTAAGTGTTCTTGCCTGCCGACTCTGAAGGGAGTGGCAGATCTCCCAGCACAGTGCTCGAGCTCCGCTAAGGGACAGACTGTCTCCTTAAGTGGATCCCTGACCCCCATGCCTCCTGACTGGGAGACACTTCCCAGTAGGGGACGACAGACACCTCATACAGGAGAGCTGTGGCTGGCATCTGGTGGGTGCCACTCTGGGAAGAAGCTTCCAGAGGAAGAAATAGGCAACAATCTTTGCTGTTCTGCAGCCTCCGCTGGCAACCTATAGAATAGGAGAAAATTTTTGCTATCTATCCATCTGACAAAGGGCTAACATCCAAAATCTACAAAGAACTTAAACAAATTTACAAGAAAAAAAAAAAACATAAAAAAGTGGGCAAAGGAGATGAACAAACACTTCTCAAAAGAAGACATTTACATGGCCAACAAACATGAAAAAAACTCATCATCACTGGTCATTAGAGAAATGCAAATCAAAACCACAATGAGATACCATCTCACACCAGTTAGAATGGCGATCATTTAAAAGTCAGGAAACAACAGATGCTGGAGAGATGTGGAGAAATAGGAACACTTTTACACTGTTGGTGGGAGTGTAAATTAGTTCAACCATTGTGGAAGACAGTGTGGTGATTCCTCAAGGATCTAGAGCTAGAAATACCATTTGACCCAGCAATCCCATTACTGGGTATATACCCAAAGGATTATAAATCATTCTACTATAAAGACACATACACACGTATGTTTTTTTCTTTCTTTTTCTTTTTCTTTTTCTTTTTTTTTTTGAAATGGAGTTTCACTCTTGTTGCCCAAGCTGGAGTGCAATGGAGCGATCTCAGCTCACTGCAACCTCCACCTCCCGTGTTCAAGCGATTCTCCCGCCTCAACCTCCTGAGTAGCTGGGATTACAGGCGCACACCACCATGTTCAGCTAATTTTTTATATTTTTATTAGAAATGGGGTTTCACCCTGTTTGCCAGGCTAGTCTTGAACTCCTGACCTCAGGTGATCCACCTGCCTCACCCTCTCAAAGTGCTGGTATTACAGGCATGAGCCACCGCGCCCAGCCACACACGGATGTTTATTGCAGCACTGCTGACAATAACAAAGATTTGGAACCGACCCAAATGCCCATCAGTCATAGACTAGGTAAAGAAAATGTGGCACATATACACCATGGAATACTATGCAGTCATAAAAAACGAAGAGTTTATGTCCTTTGCAGGGACATGGATGAAGCTGGAAACCATCATTCTCAGTCAACTAACACAGGAGCAGAAAACCAAACACCACATGTTCTCACTCATATGTGGCATATGTGGGAGGTGAACAAGGAGAACACATGGACACAGGGAGGGGAACATACACACCTAGGGGGGATCGGGGGACTAGGAGAGGGATAGCATTAGGAGAAATACCTAACGTAGATGACGGATTGATGGGTGCAGCACACCGCCATGGCACGTGTATACCTATGTAACAAACCTGCACGTTCTGCACATGCATCCCAGAACTTAAAGTATAATAAATTAATTAATTAAAATGAAACTTCAAAAAAAGATTAGATTAGATTCAATATTAGAAATACCAGTATGGGAAGAAAATTTGGTTTCTTTTATTAAAACTACCTGGCCAATCACCTGAGCCCAAGAAGTTAAGGCTACAGTGAGCTGTGATTGGACCACTGCACTCCAGCCTGGCCACAGAGTAAGACACTGTCTCGAAAACGAACAAAACTGCCTGGCCAGCTAATCTTTTACCTTTCCACACAGTCTTACCCTAGAACAAATCAAGAATTCATTACCCCAGTCAAAAGGGAAGTATTTTTCCTTACAAAATGAATGTCAGAATTTTTATGTAATGGATTATATTCTTCAACTTTTTGAAGCTAAATATTACGCCAAAACCTGTAAGCAAAGATCAGAGAGCCTCTCTCATGTCCAGTCATTCAGTCACTGCCAAGTATATTGTTAGCCCAAGTATATATTTAAACTGTCTCATTTAAGATTAAAATTAAAAAACAAAAAGTTTAAAAAAAAAATTTTGTTTTCCACTTGCCTCTGTGTTGCCTCTTGATACCAGTCGCCTGTAGGTTTCTCAGCCCAGAGGACAGGTAATCAACTGGGAGTACCTTAAGACTTCCTTGACTCTATAAGGAAATATACTCTATAAGGGAGTCTATAAGGAACTCTATAAGGGAGTACCTCAAGGCTTCCAGGTGCTTCTGTAAGGAAGACACCTGTGATCTCCCCTTCTAAGTACCTTAAGCTGCTCATGTTCCTCTTCCGTTCCCCTCCCACAGCCAGAATACGGAGAGATTAGAGGTAGCTAGCAAAGCAATGCACATATGCTTTCTGGGAACTTGGTAACACAGTAATGCCCTGTATTGAGTGGCACACTCCTACTACATCAAGATAAATAGCTTAGATCTGGTCTCAGCTAAGACCTGGGTGAGAATCTGACCACCTTCTTTGGTGCAAGGCTCATGTTTCGTGAGTTTCACATATATGTGTGTGTGTGTGTGTGTGTGTGTGTGTATGTGTGTGTATATATATAGAGAGAGAGATACACACACACACATGTATGCATATTATTCACTTAGACTTTATATCTTTGATTATGACCACTAGAAGATGTCAGGGTGTGAAAGTCCTTCTGTCCTGGTGTCTAAGTACAGGATATTTCACCATTTAAGAAAGCAAATGAGTTACTGTTTGTTATTGATTATAAAGCACCTACTTCACCACTCCTTTGTTTTTTATATCTAAGCTGCTAACAATATGTTTTGTTCTGGTTCTAATTACTGCGAAACAATCTCCTCAATATTCCAGGAGTTATAAATCTGCAGATAGAACTCATATAAGTGCTCCAGTTGGGCCTGGCCTGAATAAAAACCACAGCACAAGCCTGTTTTCCATGGCATAAATTTTCACTCACTCTAAGCCAGTGTCTGTTGCCTGATAGAGCAGTCAGGAAAACAGCCTTCCCTCCCCAGCCTGCCATTTGGGAAGGGTGCGTTCTCACCTTTTTGTCTCAAGGTGGCACTCCATTTCTCTTTGTAAATCCTGAGTTAATGGCATAAGGGGACTGAGAAGTGAAAAAAAGTCTTCATGCTGCTTCCACTTCCACAAGAGAAAATCATGAGAACCAGCATATATCAAAGGCCTATTGTGTTCCAGACATTCTACTGGAAACTTTATGTAAAAATTTCCCTCATACCAGCATCAAGAAATAAGTAATAGCATCATCCCCATTTTATAGATGGGGAAACAGAGAATTAGGTTAACTTGCCAAAGTTTATGTGTCAGGTAAGTGGTAAAGCTCGAATTTGAACTCGTGTAATTCCAAAACCCATTCTCTTTCTCTTATAGTGCTCTGCCTCCCAAAGGTTCTGGAACTGTTCTATTATCAGATTTTTCTCAAGAAACTACCTTGTGGTCTACCAGAGCTTACATCCTAGAAGAAAAGCCTAACATGCACACTCCCACTCCCCTTGCTTGGGTGTCTAGGTCGCTGAACTCTAAGCCCACGTCAACAGTCCTCAAGAGTTTATGGCTAACCAAATACACAGATTTCTCATCCTCTTGAATTTACTCTTGAGACTACCAGGCATCACTTATGAAAAAAATAATTTATGAAGCCTTCATATTTCATGGTTGCAAATAAGAATCTCTATTCTGGGGAAATGGTACAGCTCTCAGAACTGGATCATTGGCTGCAGGGCTGTGAGCAGAGTTCAGCTGATGCTGCTTGAAGGAACTCAGCTCTCTGCCATACTTTCTTGAGTTTGGAACCAAAATTGGAAAGTTAAGAACTTGATCATAGAGATGAACAAAAATATAAATACATTTTATGAACAAAAACAGCTGTGGATCTTAAGCCACACTGAGCAGATTTTTCTTTATACCCCATTCTTTTGCCAGCAAATGCTATATGCAAGTTATGAAAGCCTCAGATTTCCTGGATCCCAGTAAATTATCTTGTTTTGGTTTCCTTTTTGGTTTTTCCTGCTCCATGCCTGAGTGCTGTAGTCAGTGGCCAGGGAGGAGCCCACCTAAGGCAGAGATGCTACAGTGCCTTCTCAGCCTCTTACCACCTTGTGTCATTGTCTGAGTGTGAAAGATAGACACACACCCTAATTCTGTGCTAACCATAGCTTCATTTACTTCTGCAGGCTGCACTCCTCAATTCTTTCCCAACCATCTTTGACGAGCTGCTGCAAATGTTCACCGTGCAAGAGGTGGCAGAGTTTGTGAGAGGGACACTGGGGAGCATGCCCAGCACTGTGCACATTGGGCAGTCAATGGACGTGGTCAAGCTGCAGTCCATTGCCAGGACAGTGGATAGCCGCCTGTTTTCTTTCTCAGGTAAATCAAGTTGGGATGAGAGTCAGACTCACCTTTCCTTCCTTCTAGGGGTGATAGCCAAGTGATAATCAAAGGATCAGTTTCCTCAACCATTATGCAAGAAACCAGTGACCCTTAAGATGCAGAATATTTTGGTAAACTATAATAGAGAATGTAGCCAAGACCTAGGTCTACTGTCTTACTCACAGTTTATTCCTAGGAATCCACACATACGGGCATGTCACTGGGGTGGTGTCTGAGTCCATTCAGGCTACTGTAACAGAATACCATAGACTGGGTGGCGTGTAAACAACAAACTTTCTCAGTTCTGGAGGTTAGGAAGTCTAAGATCAAAGCACCAGCAGATTCAGTGTCTGGTGAGGCCTACTTCCTGGTTCATAGACAGCTGTCTTCTCTCTGTGTTGTCACATAGCAGAAGGGGCAAGGCAGCTCTCTGGGGTCTCTTTTTTTAAAAGGTCACTAATCTTGTTCATAAGGGCCCTGCCTCCAGGCCCACAGCTTCCAAGAACAGAGCTTGCCATACACTCAGGAAGGGAAGGAGAGGAAGAGAGAAGGGACTATCTCAAGGAAACAAGGATAAGCCAAGAAAATAAAAGAGGCCCTACAGATGACTTGAGGTCAGGAGTTCAAGACTAGCCTGGCAAACAGGGTGAAACCCTATCTCTACTAAAAATACAAAAAATTAGCCAGGCGTGGTGGTGGGCACCTGTAATCCCAGCTACTCAGGAGGCTAAGGCAGGAGAATTGCTTGAACCCAGGAGGCAGAGGTGGCGGTAAGCTGAGATCATGCCATTATACTCCAACCAGGGCAACAGAGCGAGACTATCTCAAAAAAAAAAAAAAAAGGGCCCTGAAAGGGGGCCCTGAGGACCCTGTGCTTTCTTGTTTCCTTGCCATACCAGTCGATACATTTTCCGAAAGTCTTTGGAGAACCAACAAGGATTAGAGAGAGGAATAGACAGGGAGCTCTTTATGCTCCCCAAAGGGTCAGGACAATCTAATATATTAGCAGCCTAGTCTGTCTTTCACGAAGAACTTCTGGTTTTGTTCCTGAAGCCACATCATATGTGATCAAGTTCTGCCTTGCAGGGACAACCAAATGCTCAATGGCCATATATTAAGATCAATATGAGCCTAATTCTTTAAATATAATATCATTGTGCTAGGATAAACTTCTGAGGCACCAAAATAAATCCAAAACACCAGCAAAACAATTATTAGAATTTTTATAATTTTGGTGGTTAATTTTTTAGGTTTGACTTTTTTTTTTTTTTTTTTTAATGAGATGCAGTCTCGCTCTGTTGCCCAGGCTGGAGTCCAGTGGCGTGATCTTGGCTCATCGCAACCTCTGCCTCCCAGGTTCAAACGATTCCCCTGCCTCAGCCTCTCGAGTAGTTGGGACTACAGGCATGCAACACCATGCCTGGCTAAATTTTTTTTTTTTTTTTTTTGTATTTTTAGTAGAGACGGGGTTTCACCATGTTGGCCAGGCTGGTCTCGAACTCCTGATCTCATGATCCACCCATCTCAGCCTCCCAAAGTTCTGGGATTATAGGCGTGAGACATGGCACCCGGCCAGGTTTGACTTTTAAAGTATAAGACCAAAAATTTCTCAGCCCAGTGCTACACATATTTGTAATACTAAATAAGTGTTCCCCTTGACTTAGCTCTGCCAGCGTATGGTATTGCTAGTAGTAGTAAAGCTGCCACCAAGAAAGTCATCTTTTTTCGACCAGTAACTGTTTATGCTGGTAAACAATTCTCTCTTCAGCTCCTATGTTGAAGATTTTATTAATGGTTTGGGCACACTGTCACTGAAGGCCACTGTACACACTTGAGCTTTGTGCACTGCTTAAAAGAAAATGCTTTCAGCTGGGTGTGGTGGCTCACGCCTGTAATCCCAGTACTTTGAGAGGTCGAGGTGGGCGGATCATGAGGTCAGGAGATTGAGACATCCTGGCTAAAACGGTGAAACCCCGTCTCTACTAAAAATACAAAAAATTAGCCGGGCGTGGTGGCGGGTGCCTGTAGTCCCAGCTACTCAGGAGGCTGAGGCAGGAGCATGGCGTGAACCCAGGAGGCGGAACTTGCAGTGAACTGAGATCGCACCACTGCTCTCCAGCCTGGGCGACAGAGCAAGACTCTGTCTCAAAAAAAAAAAAAAAATGCTTTCAAAATATGTGGGAAGGGGAACAGCAGACTGCTCTCACTGACATACTTTATTTCTAATATCTCTGCATGTACTTGCTGCTTCACACAAACACTTAAGAAAAATTTTCTTGATACTTATGTGGCCTTGGACTATGTAATTGGATTTTAGATGACAAACACCGCCAAAATTTTGTTTGCATCTCACTTTCATTGAATGCCTGAGTTGCAGCATCTTCCCTGAAGCAAAAGGTTCTTTACCAGTGATGTCCTTTAACCAGCACTGGTATTCTCAAAGTATAAGTTTGGTCTCTTCTTCAGCAGGTTCTAGTAACAAACCACTGTTTTTTTCTGTAAGCAGCTATTGGTTATTACAAATACTAAGTATGTTGGTATTTTCATCCACACAGTGCGGTATCAACTTTTTTTATTCAAGCAGCCTTTTAAATCTAGACTAGCTAGTATTCTATCCTGTTTGAACATATTCTAAGCATTTGACAAGGCAGGCCCAAATTTCTTATATATCATGTAATTTGTCTTTGACTGAAAAAGATTTTATGTCTGAATTTCATGTGGAACTCTTAACTAAAGACAGATAAGAACGATAAATCCAAAATGCCATGGCTTGTTTGTGTTACTGATAATCTGACTAAATCATGCTGGCCAGATATGATGGGACCTGCAGAGTCACACCATCACTGACCACGTAGGAATACAGGGTGCCAGAAACACATTCACATTTGCATTTCACTTGTCTCCTAACCTCCCCTGTGAAGTAAATGTATTCTAGAAGAGGCCCTTACACCCCATTCTACAGATGAGGAAAATAAAGCTCATGAGAGGAGTCAACTTGCCTGAGGTCTCAGAATGAGTTAATAAAGGAGCTTGAAGTAGGACAGCCTTCCTGAATTTGGGATTCTAAATATAGTCACCTTCTGATGAAAGTGCTATTCTGGTAACATTGGGAGAAAGTAAAAGAAAATCATTTGAAGTGTTCAGTGGGATTGGTGATAAATGTTGGCTAATTATCAAAGTCTTGTGACAATACAAAGGTCGTGCTTCAATTGTGTTCATTGCTGTGTACACACTGAGCAGTAATCTCACAAGGCTGTGGGGGAAAGGGAGCAGGCCTGTTGGCTGTGGCAAGGTAAATGCCCACAGGGGTGGAAGTGTCAGACTACCTACCTAGCCAGGGCATAAAGAGGGACAATCTATAATCCATTTCAAGCCTGCAAGTTCAGGCAGTGTAGTTCATACTAAGTATACCATTTAAATGGAATTTTCACTGTAAACTGTGCTTTTAATTTGGAGTCTATTCATTAAAGAGATTTCATTTGGGACCGGGTGTGGTGGCTCACACCTGTAATCTTAGCATTTGGGGAGGCCAAGGAGGGAGGATCGCTTGAGCCCACGAGTTCAAGACTTGCTGGGCAGCATAGTGAGACCTCATCTCTACAAAAAATTAAAAAATTATCTGAGTGTGGTGCCATACACCTGTGGTCCCATCTGTGTGGGAGGCTGAGGTAGGAGGATTGCCCTAGCAATCCTAGAAAGTTGAAGCTGCAGGGAGCCATGATCATGCCACTGCATTCCAGCCTGGGTGACAGAATGGGACCCTGTCTCCAAAAAAAAGAGACTTCATTCCAAGTGAAGCAGACTCCTAACATTCATCCTGCACAAAATATCATGGATGCTTGGTATTGAAATGAGAACAAAGAAAAGATGGAAGAATAATGTCATGTGATGGCTTATAATTTCCAGGCAGTGAGCTTTCAGGCCCTTGTAAGGTAAGGGGATTACCTTCACTTTTGCTCTAGTCTCAACCCCACCTGCTTTGAGAATAGCTAGGTCCTATAATGCCACTGGCTTCCCGCAGTAGCTAGTTCTCCTCTAAAGGCTTCTTCACCTTTGTGTTTTCTCTCCCAGAATCCCGCCGCATCCTGCTTCCTGTGGTTCTCCATCACATTCACCTTCACCTGAGGCAGCAGAAAGAGCTGCTTATTTGCTCAGGAATTCTTGGCAGCATCTTCTCCATCGTCAAGACCAGCTCTCTGGTAGTAGCCCCACACCCACTCCACCCTGCTCAGCTCTTCCCTAGTCTTGTATTAGTTTAGCCAGAGGCAGACCAACAAAGATCGCTTTGTACACTTTTCAGTCACAGATGCTTTCATCAGTGACAGGAAGGTGCCCAAGTGAATGGTGGCCTGTGTGTTCCCAACAGGTTTCTCTGTACAACGTATTCTTGCTATTTTTAAAGGTTGCACTATCAAATCTACCCAGAAATATAGTTATCTGTAGTACCACAAAGCCCAATTCTGTGTCATGCTGTTTCCATCAATAGGTTTTAATTCTGCATTCTTGGGAGTTTTCTGAGAATATTCAGGCATGAGCACAGGGAGGCAGACCCAGACTTGAGAGGTAGCTTGCTTATTCAGGCTCTTCTGTTAGCTTCCTGACAGCTTGATTCCACCCATATGGCGTTCCTATACTGTGCCAAATGAGGTCAGGGCATACAAGAGGTTAATGTTGCCCACCAGAGCTCTGAGCCTCAGAGGATGGTAGAATTGTGCTTTAAGGGTCGGGTTTCAACTGATACTGCTTTTACCCATTTTCTTTCCTCTTTATTTTTTCTTTTTGAAAGAAATCGGTGGTAGGCGGGGATGAACTGAGGTAGGGAAAGAGAGAAGAAAAGATATGAATCAGGCACAGGTGAGAGTAGGAATTTATTTTAATGATACTTATTTCATGTACTTTTGATAATAGAAGAAAGGCATATTACTTATAGAAAATTCAGAAATGATAGGAAAGCATAAGGAAAGAAATGTAAAACAAAAATGGATTTTTAAATTATACCGTTTTATTAAGTTGCTAGAGAATAGAATTTCACATGCATTTAAAATGAACGGCAGTTACCAGGTGATAAGAATATACAAGGATAGGCTAGCTACATGTAGTGGGAGAGGCACCTAAAAAAAAAAAGTATATTTTGTTTGAGCAGGGGACAGGGACTCAATAGGATACTCTGATGTTCAAACTCAAAGTACCATCTGGTGACAGGGGTCTAGCTTGGCAGAGAGTGACTATGATGGTGATAATGGCCCTATTATTTGCTCTTGGCTCCAGGTAAGACTTGGCAGCTCTTCTTCCCACCAGGCCTCAGAGAAGCCACACCAAGCACATAAGATCTACTCGTAGCCCAAGGTTGTATTGAGGGGGGGACAGCTTATTGCTAAAGGAAGGAGAGAAATTGAAGCAAAAAAAGAGGAGGAATGGAACAGGAGTGGGAACCAGTAAAAACCTGGAGGTGATGGTTTGGTTGTGTTTGTGGGGCTAGAGTCAGTGTAATGAGTTGCTTATGACTACCCAAAGATACATCACTGGTAAGTGTTATGATCAGTTCGACAGATAGGAAAAATGACTTTGGTCCCAAGAGCTACTCAAATTCTTCATGTGGAATGGGGCAGAGTATAGTTAAAATGGATGGATGGGTAGAGGAACAATGAAATTGAAGCTCAATGAGAGCAGAGATATTATCTCTCTTGTTCACCTCTATATATTCAGGTTCACAAACAGTGACTGGCACATGGTAAATGTTTAGTGAATGATAGATTGATGGATGGGTGAAGGATAGACACTAGGACCAGTGATAGTATAAACATCTTAGGCAAGGGGCAACAGGAATCTCTTTGTGAGATAATTAAAATCATGCTACAGAATTTGAGATGAATGTGAGAGGTCTATAATAGGATAACAGATTCTTCCTAAATTAGGAAGTGGCCCTCAGTGAGGAGACATGCTTTATTGTTTTTGTGAGGTGGCCAGAGAAAGATGCACTGAGGCTGGAGTCCTTCAAATGGACCCTGTAACACAAAGGAGAGAGCTGAGGAGCTAGAAGTGGACCCAGGCATATCTAGGCAGCAGTCCAGGCTGGCAAAAATTGAGGGCACCCAAGGGGAAAACCCTGAGGAGAAAACAGGGTGCTCAGAAAGATGAGCTACTTCTGTGCATTAGTGCTATGCACTAGTGAAGGTACTGCTGCCACACCCTGTAGTGTGAATTCGTCACCATTTCTCAAACTTTATCATTTCCAAAAGTGTCAGCAGAGTTGTGCCTTCTCCTGACTATTCTAGGGAAATCAAAGAAAACATTTAACTCAGGATCTTTGTTTCTGCCCTGTATATCAAAATTAATGTATCTGCTTGAGATTCGAAGTTGCAGGTGGTGTTGAGTTAGGGTAAGGCCCCAGCCACCATGCCTGGGCAGCAGTGGCAGTTGTGCCTCACCTCCTGTCAAAGCCATTGTCCTGGGTTCCTTGACACTGCATGTTGGTGAGACTGAGAGCTTGGTGTCGGGAATCCAGAAGACTACTGCTGATGTACCTGACATAGTAAGTGCTGCCAGCTGTACTTCAGCCTGGCTTGGTGCTAACGGTGTGCTCTCTTACTGCTCGCTCCAGGAGGCAGATGTCATGGAGGAAGTAGAGATGATGGTGGAGAGTCTCCTGGACGTGCTCTTGCAGACTCTGCTCACCATCATGAGCAAATCACACGCTCAGGAGGCGGTAAGAGGGCAGCGGTGCCCGCAGTGCACAGCCGAGATCACTGTTAGTAACTAACATCCAGGTTTTCTTGCCTTCTTTTCTAACCTGGGGCTTCTCCGCAGTACTCCCCCTCCATCTTACCATCCCATCACCTTCATCTCAGCCTCCCCTCCTGCATGGTTGTCAGCATGCTGCCCTCTTCCCTCCTTGAATCTGACTCTCCTCTCCACTCTGAAAGCGCTAGGTTCATATTCCCAGAACTCTTCTTTAGGGCAGATCCGGGGAATGTTTGTTGTCCTGTTTTCCTGCATACTTTGAGCCAAGTCATTTTCTATATTGTGGAATGAAGCAGGGATGTATGTAAGATGTAGTAAGAAGTTGAAGTTGAAAAACAGACTACTTCTTCTAGGAACCCCCTCATATAGGTTCTCCTAAATGATGTACAGGACAGAATAATTTTCTCAGAATTGGCTTCTATCTACAAATTAGTTGCTTTTGTCCATTATGTTTGTATCTACATTTTTAGGATTTGGAAAAATGTGATGAGGTAAATTTCACTGGCATTACTGAATAATGATTTTTCTGTAATCTAACTAGAAGAGAAACAAACTGGGAAGGCTTCTCAGGAGGGGCAGAGAGACGATGCCTTGGGCCCCTCATGTACCCCAACTCCAGAATAGACTTCTCAGCCCTGAGGTGGGGACATGATAAACAGTTTTCGTGGAATCTTTCCATTGGCAGATGGGAGATTACAGTGATCTCTCTGAAGAAAACCCTCTGGAGCAAGCCCAAGCTACAGCGTGCTAGGGGGAGCAGGGAGCACTCAGGGAGCAGGTACGTGTTCTGAAGCACTGGGCTTGGAAAGAGTGTCTGCTCCTTTAGGAGCCTCTGTTGAAGGCACTCTCACTGTAAGTAAAAAACATATATGTATATGTACCCTGGCATTTCCTGGTAACCCAGCCTTCTAACCAAACTTACACAGTGCTTGCTGTGGGCCAGAATCTGCTTTATGCACTTGTCCAATATTAGCTCATTTAGCAGTACTGAGGAAGTGATTCATTTTATGTAGATTATAATGAGGATGATGATAATTGTAATTTATTTAGTACCTTTTTACATAATGGACTTTATTCTTAAATGCTTTATATACATTAACCCATGTGACCCTCATGACAAATTACCTATAGCTTTTTATGCCCATTTTTGAGATAAAAATGAGGTTCATGAACATATATATTTTGCACACATGTATTTTTAATAATTTCAGGCCAGGCGTGGTGGCTCATGCCTGTAATCCCAACACTTTGGGAGGCCAAGGCGGACGGATCATCTGAGGTCAGGAGTTCAAGACTAGCCTGGCCAGCATGGCGAAACCCAGTCTCTACTAAAAATACAAAAAAAATTAGCCAGGCGTGGTGGTGGGTGCCTGTAATCCCAGCTACTCGGGAGGCTGAGGCAGGAGAATCGCTTATACCTAGGAGGTGGAGGTAGCAGTGAACCAAGATCGTGCCATTGCACTCTGAACTGGGCGACAAGAGCAAAACTCCGTCTCAAGAAACAAGAATAATAATTTCAGAGACCTAGAAAGGGTTTGAGAGACTAAAAACTGTTGTCACTTTCTCACGAGTTCATAAATATTTGAAAATTGCCCACGAGAAGTAAATGTTCTCCCTCCCTTTTAAAGAGGCAACTAAGAGGAGGCCATGCTTGTCTGCTCCATGCCAAAAGTTGCAATAAGATGGTTTTTGAAGTCCTTAAAGCAGGATTTTATTCCATGTATCCCAGTTGGAACTTGAAGACATTTTGAACATTGATATTTATCCTTTAATTTCTACTTGTCTTAAAGCCCATAGCTTGTCCCCTCAAAAAGGTCAATTTTAACTCATCTGCCTTTCAGACAGGCATATTGATCTGCTGTGTTTTGTTTGCCCAGTCTAGTAACCCTGTGCAAATTCTAGGAGATTCCAAAGAAGTCCTTGTACAAGGGCTGCTCTAGCCCAGCAGGATCGGCAGAATCCAAATTCTATCCAGAGAAGGTTAAGCTCTCCCCTGTTCCAAGTATCCTCTATAGACTTAAGTACAGTGCCTTGGCAGCAAAGGACTATTTAGCCAAAACTTTCCTAGGAAAAAAAGGGAGAGTATTTGTCTCACTTTGCAATACTACTTTATTATTGTGTAAGATTTTTCAGTAGCCCCATACTGCAGAGACCTTATTCCCCCCCAATCCCTCCAGGCTTTCCTTAGCAGAAAAGAAGCTTTAGAGGGCCAGATTTGTCATCTTTCTTCCATGATCATTGGGGCCATCTCATACCCTCCCTTCTCTCCTTGCCCTCTATGGATGGGGGGAACACAGCCCTTGCAATTGGCCATGCTAAGTGTTTTTTTTGGGTTGGTCCCTAGGGCGAATATGTGTCCTGCCTTCTCTCACTGCTCCGCCAGATGTGTGACACCCATTTCCAGCACCTCCTGGACAACTTCCAGAGCAAAGATGAACTCAAGGTAGGCAGTAGAACACCTTTCATGTGGGAGCCAACACTCCCCAGGGGCTTTTTCCCTGTCAGGGGGATGAGTGCAAGTGACTAGCATTGCCACGGGTGTAGGATTCACCAGCCCTACTTTACAGCTGAGTGTTGGCCTCTAGAAGCTGAAAGCCAGCAGTGTCCCCACACAGCTGGACCCTGGTAACACTGCCAAGTTTTCCTTAACTATTGGCAGCCCTGTGATCATGTGCCTCTATTAGAGTCCCACACTGGTTGTCGGAAAACCAGGACTCCTTCCTTTCTTAGTAACTTGGCAGTTACCCTTATATTTTGTACCTACAAATTGGGATTTGCTGTTTTAATGCCTTTAATAATAATGATGACAACTTTTTTTCATTTAAATATATTTGTGGAAGATACCTTTAGAGAGCAAGGTGTGCACTGCTCATTTGCTGCCAGACTCTGGGTCTGGAACACTGAAGGGCTTATTTTTGTCACAGATTGCTATACATAATTTAAAAAGCCAAAGTGTACTATAAAGTTCATAATATAAAACACCTGTTTTTTTTAGCTAGTAGTCCTAGCTACTCTTGAGGCTAAAGTGAGAGGATCGATTGAGCCCAGGAATAATTTTTTTTTTTAATTTAGTGGTTTCCTGGCTCAGCCTGACTCATGTCCAGTCCCTGCTCCACAAAGGCAGCCATTTTCAATTCATTTGCTATTCTTCAGGAAGCTTCTACTACTATTTTTAGCTATTAGTTATTATCTATTTTTCCCTTTCTATGGAAAATGAAGGTGATTCTCCAGAATCATTCCTCTCCCACACACATCCTTTCTCCCATTCTCCCAATGTAGTTTTCATATATTTTTGTTTGCATTGGTTATATTGGTTATCTTTTCTTTTATTTTTTTTTATTTTTATTTTTTGTTGTTGAGACAGAGTCTCGCTCTGCCGCCCAGGCTGGAGTGCAGTGGCCGGATCTCAGCTCACTGCAAGCTCCGCCTCCCGGGTTCACGCCATTCTCCTGCCTCAGCCTCCCGAGTAGCTGGGACTACAGGCGCCCGCCACCTCGCCCGGCTAGTTTTTTGTATTTTTAAAGTAGAGACGGGGTTTCACCATGTCAGCCAGGATGGTCTCGATCTCCTGACCTCGTGATCCGCCCGTCTCGGCCTCCCAAAGTGCTGGGATTACAGGCTTGAGCCACCGCGCCTGGCCTATCTTTTCTTTATTACAGCTAAATAAGTACTGTGGTGAGCCAAGACTGTCCTGGGATTATGTTTCTTTTCTTATAGAACAGTGATGTCCAGTCTTTTGGCTTCCCTAGGCCACATTGGAAGAAGAATTGTCTTGGGCCACACATTAAATACACTAACACTAACAATAGCTGATGAGCTAAAAACAAATATATATATATACACACACATATATGTATACACACACACACACCCATATATATAAAATATTTTAAGAAAATTTACATATCTGTTTTGGGCCTCATTCAAAGCCATCCTGGGCTGCATGTGGCGCATGGGCCATGGGTTAGACAAGCTTGTTGTCAAACTTATTGTTTTTATAAAAATTAATTCCCTCTTTTTTTTTATTTGCTTATGTTTTGTTTTGGTCTTCAAATCTGGTGAGGATTTACCACTCTTGCTATCATCTTTCTAATGTATCTCTTCTTCTAGCTTGCCTTATGGTCAAATGTATCAGATGTCAGGTCACTTTTTTTTCCTAGAGATTTCCTCCCCTACTGCTTTTATTTATTTCAGTCTCTATCTTTTGTGTTGGAGACTCTCCTCCTACAGACTTTCCTGCAGAGACTCCTGGATGATAGTGTGTATCTAAAAGTGAAGTCCTTTAGTGCTGATTACAAACTCTATGTATAGGCAGGGCTTTCTCTAGCAGGCTCCCCTGTAGATGGCCAAAGAGGATCTGCCCTTTTGGTCAGAGCATTCCCTAATTCCTGTATCTGCAGGACTTGGACTTGTTCATTCCCTAGAGGGGAGTCTTCTACTTCTCCTGTGTTGGGCACAGGAGTTCAGTGTCGCAAAAGATCAACACTGAGACAAAGGATTCCTCAGCAAGGCTAGTTTACTTTCTGCAGAAAGGGTGCCCTCGCCAGCAGTCCAGCCACAAGAGCACAAACAAACAAAGGAGACAGGGTCATCTGTAACCTGACCCATCCACCCTACTGCTGTGTCTGGTTTCCATTGGCTGGAACGGGATCTCACATTCTATACTCGACCCGATTGGCTAGCAACTTAGAACTTCCCAAAAGAGGTAAAGGTAGAGGAGAACAAAGGAAGAGAGGAAGTAACTTGTGGAATGCTGAGAGAGGCAAAAACACTTCCAAATAAGAGAGAGGAATAGGCTATGACCTAATGCTTGCTTGGATTGGTTCAGGCGTGCCAGGGCAGATATCTAGGCTAAAATGTGGAAGCTGAGAACAGAGTATATTGATTTCTTTATTACAGCTAGCAGAATTTGAGAATATTAGCACTGGTCTTTGAGTAAATTTTGCTTCTAAGAGAGGTTACTATCTATTCTTAATTAGACTGGGAGGAAAGTTCCTTTGAAGAGGAACCTCTGTGTATTTCATTTTCTGCATTCTGGAAATGGAGTAACCTACCAATATTTTAGGAACGACATAGCAAAAAGGGGCTGTGAGTCTTCCAGTTCAGCAGGTAAAGTTTCTTTAAATGCCTATTTTCATTTTGGCACCTCAGTCCTCAGCTGTTAATGTATCCTTGAAGACAGACCCTCAGTGATCAACTCCTCCAGAAAACAGCCCTCAGTACTCTGGCAGGGCAGAGAAAAACTTACTAGCTAGTGACATGAGATAGCAGAGGGGATGTTAGACTTTAATCTTCCTATTCTTAGCCCTCATACCTTAGATTACGGGAGGTGCCTAGTGGCGCTTCAGTTTGTGTGCCTTGCTTCTTATTGTTCTCATCCCCAAAGGCCCTTGGCCCTTGGTATTCCCAGGTCTGTTAAGTCAGTTACCAGTTTCTTCTTTTTCAAGTTTTCAGTATTTGTTGACCTCATTTGCTTACCATCTTCTCCCCTCTTGTTTTCTTTGTGTGGGTCTGTGCATTTCTCTTTCTTGGCTATTATTTTAGAGGATTTGAGGAGAAGCCACGGTAAGGGAACATGTTCTGTCCACCACACTGAATATGGAGCTTTGTATGTGTTTTCTTTTTTTATGACAGTATTATTGAGATACAATTATACCATAAAATTCATACTTTTCACAAGTGTACAATTTAATGCTTCTGATTATATCCATCTTAAAAAGACTCATCACAAATAGTGATATCAAGTTAATAATTTAAGACTTCCAGCCAGGCACAGTGGCTCTCGCCTGTAATCCCAACACTTTGGGAGGCCGAGGTGGGTGGAGGCAGATCACCTGAGGGTAGAAGTTTGAGACCAGCCTGACCTGACCAACATAGAGAAACCCTGTCTCTACTAAAAGTACAAAGTTAGACGGGTGTGGTGGTACACACCTGTAATCCCAGCTACTCGGGAGGCTGAGGTGGGAGAACCACCTGAACCTGGGAGGCAGAGGTTGCGGTGAGCCAAGATCGTGCCATTGCACTCCAGCCTGGGCAACAAGAGCTAAACTCTTGTCTCAAAAAAAAAAAAAAAAAAAACTTCCACAAAGAAAAGCCCAGGACCAGATGCCTTAATTGGTGAATTCTACCAAATTTTTAAATAAGAATTAATATCAGTCCTTTGCAAACTATCCCAAAAAATAGAAGAGGAGAGAACATTTACCTACTCATTTTATGAGGTCATTAATAAATACTGTGATAAGAAAACTGGACAAAGACATCACAAGAAAAGCAAACTACGGACCAATACCCCTTATGAATATAAACACAAAAATCTCCACTAAAATACTAGCAAACTGAATCCACCAACATAGTAAAGTAAAAGGATTATATACCATGATCAAGTAGGATTTATCCCAGAAATGCAAGGTTGGCTTAACATGTGAAAATCGTCAAGGAATGGCGTGAGCCACACAGAAAAATAGGAAGCTCCTGACTTCCCCTCCACCCACAGACACCATATAAACATCTATTCATGGATCACTTCCCTCTGAGAGAAGGAGACCAATTGAAAGACTCTTACCCACCAGGCAACTGAGGAAACATCCACATTGAATGGGTAGGAAAAGCTGAGAGGCACACTCAGGCACAGACCCCACCCCTGGCACTGCACCATAAAATCAGGAACGGAATCCTTAACATTTACCTGCTCCTTGTGGAGAGGAGGGTTTGGACTTCACATATACCACCCTAATTCTAAGATTTGCAGTGGTTTGGCTCCTAACTCACCAACTCTGGGAGGGGAGGAAATTTGACACATGTAAGCATCTCTGGATCACAAGGAAAAAGCAGCAGTTTTATATGGGCACACAAGCACTTCCAGGGCTTTATCCTCTAGAAGCACTCAGAGAAAGGGCTCCAAAAATGCAGCTCCATGTGTCTCTCAGGAACAGACAAATTCTTTCAGTGCACATGTGGCAGTCTGGCTTCTTACTGACTTAGACTGGGGAGTTAAAGGAGCAGACAAGTAGTAGCTTGCTGCTAGCCTGAGCAGCAGATTGGCACTTCCTGAGCCTCCTCCCCCAGCTCACCCTAGTGATAATTTCAAACAAACTCCTCTCCTAGAAGGAGTTTGTCCACACATGGAGCATCCCAACTTTTATAGCTTCTACCCAAGGGAATGCATCCTAAACCTCCCTGTTCTGGGAGCAAAGAGGACTGGCTTCCGTGTGTCTCTAGACTACATGAAAAAGGTCGTGGTTTCATATGGGCATGCAGGCACTTCTGGGGCTTTATCCTCCTGAAACAGTGCAGAGAAAGGGCTTAAAAACACAGTTCCCCTGTTTCTCCCTGTAAGGGGTGTATGACTACTTGGTGGTCTGGCTTCTAACTCACTTACATTCACGAGTTAAAGGGACAGGCAAGTATTGGCCCACCCGCAGCCTGAGAAGCAGATTGGTACTTCACAGGCCTTCTCCCCCAGCTCATCTCAGGAATAATTCCAGGCCTGTTAATCCCTACTGGAAAGAATTGTCCACATATGAGTGCTCCAACTTTTACAGCTTCTACCCGAAGGACTGCATCCTAAACCTCCTAGCATTAGGAACAAAGGAAGCTGCATATATATGAGGCTGTCTAGACCTCAGGAAAAAAAAGTTGCAGTTTTATATAAGCACATAACTACTTCCAGGGTCTTCATCTCCCAGGATCAGTACAGAAAAGTGGCTTTAAAAACTCACCTCTCATTTCTCCCTGGAAGGGGTTTATGCCATGCATCAAGTACCGCAACTTTTACAGTTACCTCTCAAAGGACTCTATGTTAAACCTCTTAGTTCTAGGAGCGGAAAGAGGCATTTATGAATCTCCCCAGATCACAGAACAAAGATGGTTTTAAGTGGGCACACAAACACTTGCAGGAGCTAACACCCCTTTGAAGCAGTGAAGAAAAGGAGCAGGAACATGCAGCTCCAATTTTTCTCTTTAGAAAGGTCTCATGGCACATAATTCCAGTGGCTGCTTTGTAGCTTGGCTTACATTGAACTTGTTTCAGGGAGCTAATGGAGAAAACAAACAATAGCCATTTAGCAGCCTGAGCCAAGGCTCAGCACTTCATGAGCCTTTCCTTTGGCTCACCACAGTGATAAGTCCAAGTGTACCCATTCTTCCTGGAAGGCGTTTGGCCACACATTAAGTACCACAACTTCTATAGCTCCCACCCAAGAGACTATCTCCTTAATAACCTAACCCTGGGAGAATGGGGCTTTGCATTCCTGAGTGGCCCTAGATCACGGAAAGCCAAGACATAGACATACAGTGTTTGCAACAAATCCTCTTCCCCAGCTTAGTGCAGTGACAGTGGGAGATAAATGCCCATGTTCAACTTTACCATGAAGATACTATAAACTGGAGCATGCATCCAATACTTTAACCTTTGCAGCTACATAACAAGAGTCTGGCTCCTAAGTTATCAGTTTCAGAGTATGGAGAGGACATGGCACATCCTAAGCTCCAGGAAGTCACCCAAAACAGAGACAGCAGTCTGGAGATACACAAAGATTTGAGAGGCACCTTAGAATCTCTGGATGGATGGATTGGTGAGATCCTTCTACACAAGTCCAATCTGACAAGATTGGGAGAAATAGTTGTCTTATCTCATATGCAGAAATGAACCACAGAGCATCGAGGAAAATAAACAGGAGTATATTTCAAACAAAAGAATAAGATAAATCTCCAGAAACCAGCCCAAGTGAAGTGTAGAGATGTGATCATCCAACAGGGAATTCAAAATAATGTTCATAAAGATGTTTACTGAGGTCAGGAGAGCAATGAAAGAATAAACTGAGAAATTCAACAAAGAAATAGAAAGTATACATAAGTACCAAACAAATCATAGAACTGAAGAATACTCTAAACTGAAAATTTCAATAAAAGGATTCAGCAGCAGACGATCAAGCAGAAGAAAGGATTAGTGAAATCAAAAATAGGTCACTGAAAATTATATAATCTGAGAAACAAAAAGAAAAGAAATTTTAAAAAGAGGTAAGTCTGGGCACGGTGCCTCACGCCTCTAATCCCAGCACTTTGGGAGGCCAAGGCAGGCAGATCACGAGGTCAGGAATTTGAGACCAGGCTGGCCAACATAGCGAAACCCTGTCTCTACTGAAAATGCAAAAAATTAGCTGGGTGTGGTGGCGGGCACCTGTAATCCCAGCTACTTGGGAGGCTGACGCAGGAGAATCACTTGAACCCAGGAGGCAGAGGTTGCAGTGAGCCGAGATCATGCCACTGCACTCCAGCCCAGGCAACAGTGCACGACTCCATCTCAAATAAAAGAAGAGTTTAGTTTGGAAGTCCTAGCCAGAGCAATCAGGCACAAGAAAGAAAACGCATCCAAATAGGAAAAGAGGAAGTGAAACTATCTTTGTTTGCAGATGTTATAATTCTATACCTAGGAAACCCCATGGCCTCTGCCCAAAAATTCCTAGATCTGATAAACAACTTCAGCAAAGTTTCAGGATACAAAAATCGATGAAAAAAATTAGTAGCATTTTTATACACCAGCATTCAAGCTGAGCCAAATCAAGAACATAATTCCGTTCACAATAGCCACAAAAAGAATAAAGTATCTAGGAATAAAACTAACCAGAGAGGTAAAAGATCTCTACAAGGAGAGTTACAAAGCTGCTAAAATAAATCAGAGATGACACAAACAAATGGAAAAACTTTCCCTGTTCATGGATAGGAAATGAAGAATCAATATTGTTAAAATGACCTTACAACTCAAAGCAATTTACAGATTCATTGCTATTCCTATTAAACTACCAATGACATTTCTCACAGAATTTTAAAAAAAAAATTTACTTGATATGGAATTTTAAAAAAAGCCTGAATAGCCAAAGCAGTCCTAAGCAAAAAGAACAAAGCTGGAGGTGTGACATTACCTGACTTCAAACTATATACTACAAGGCTACAGTATCAAAAACAGCATGGTACAGATACAAAAAAACAGACACATAGACCAAAGGAACAGAATACAGAGCCCAGAAATAAAGCTGCATACCTACAACAATTTCATTTACAACAAAGTTGACAAAAACAAGCAATGGGTAAAAGACTCCCTATTCAATAAATAGTGCTGGGATAACTGGCTGGCCATATGCAGATTGAAACTGGACCCCTTCCTTACACCATATACGAAAATTAACTCAAAATGTATTAAAGACTTAAATGTAAAACCTGAAACTATAAAAACTCTGGAAGATTTTCAAATAACTTTAAAAAGAACTACCTGGACGTAGGCCCTGACAAAGATTTCATGACAAAGACACCAAAAGCAATTTGCAACAAAAGCAAAAATTGATGAATGTGATCTAATTAAAGAGCTTCTGCACAGAAAAACTCTCCACAGAATAAACAGGCAAGCCACAGAATGGGAGAAGATATTTGCAAACTATGCATCTGACAAAGCTCTGATAACCAGAATCTGTAAGGAACTTAAATTCACAAGCAAAAAAACAACCCTGTTAAAAAGTGGGCAAAAGACATGAACAGACACTTTTCAGAAGAGGACATATAGCAAACAAGCACATGAAAAAATGTTCAGCATCACTAATCACTGGAGAAATACAAATGAAAACCACAGCAAGATACTATCTGAGACCACTCAGAATAGCTGTTATTAAAAAGTCAAAAAAAAAATTGGGAGGCTGAGGCAGCAAGATCACTTAAGCCCAGGAGTTCAAGACCAGCCTGGGCAACATAGCAAGACCCCATCTTGACAAAAATAAAAATAAAAATTACCTAGACACAGTGACATGTGCCTGTGGTCCGAGCTGTTTGGGAGGCTGAGTTCAGAAGATTGCTTGGGTCCAGGAGATCAAGGCTGCAGCGAACCGATTATACCACAGTTCTCCAAGCTGGGTGACAGGACAAGACCCTGTCTCAAAATAGTAAAAATTAAAATTAAAAAATTAAAAGTCAAAAAATAACAAATGCTGGTGAGGTTGCAGAGAAGAGGGAACACTTATACACTGCTGGTGGGAATGTAAATTAGTTCAGCCATTATGAAAAGCAGTTTTGTGATTTCTCAACTTAAAAAAGAACTATCGTTCAACCCAGCAATCCCATTACTGGTATACACCCAAAGGAAAGAAATAATTCTACCATAAAGACACATGCACACGTATGTGTTCATCACAGGACTATTCACAATAGCAAAGACATGGAATCAACCTAAATGCCCATCAGTGGTAGACTAGATAAAGAAAGTGTGGTACATATACATGTTGGAATACTGCACAGCCATTTTAAAAGAACAAGATCATGTCCTTTGCAACAACATGGATGGAGCTAGAGGTCATTGTCCTAAGTGAACTAACACTGAAAACCAGATACCACATGTTCTCACTTGTAAGTGGAAGCTAAACATTGAGTACTCCTGGACATAAGAAGAGAACAACAGGCAGGCTCAGTGGCTCATGCCTATAATCCCAGCACTTTGGGAGGCTGATGCAGGTGGATCATTTGTGGTCAGGAGTTCAAGATGAGCCTGGTCAACATGGTGAAACCCCGTCTCTACTAAAAATACAAAAATGAGCCAGGCATGGTGGCACATACCTGTAATCCCAGCTACTCAGGAGGCTAAGGCAGGAGAATCACTTGAACCTAGGAGGCAGAGGTTGCAGTGAGCCAAGATCGTAGCACTGCGCTCCAGCCTAGGTGACAGAGTGAGACTCAGTCTCAAAAAGGAAAAAAAAACTAAGAGAACAACAGACATCAGGGCCTAAGAGTGGAGGGTGGGAGGAGGGTGAGGATAAAAAAAACTACCTATCAGGTACTATGCTTATTGTTGGGGCAATATAATAATCTGGACACCAAACCTCCATGATGCTCAATTTATCTGTATAACAAACCTATACATGTACCCCTGAACCTAAAATAAAAGAAAGAAAAAAATTAACATAAAGACTTTTAAATACCTTTTACTCAAAGTAACAAGTGACAAAAACTCACTTAGAATGAGGGAGTAAATGACTAATGGTCTAGTTTTCCTGAAAATGAATTTGAAAGAAAAGGACCAGAGGAAATGGTCCTGAAGAAAGAAACTGAGAGCATGAAAGACTGACTTCCTTGATAGCAGTGTGCCTCTCTGACTACAGGTAAAGGCTACTCATAAGCCAACAGATTTTATTTTTTATTTCCTAAGCTGAAACAGCCTAGCCCAGGAGGGTGTGTGTGTGTGTGCACACGCATGTGTGCGCATGTGTGTGTATTTAAATGGGCGGAGGAAGTAAAGAGAGGAAAGGGAATAGCCTGGGGGAAGACAGATGAGAGACTTGAGTACAAATGACTTAGGACAGGAGTGACAAAATAGAGAAACAGCTCTAGGTTATTTTTAAAAAGAACGTATATACCATGGAATTCTACACAGCCATAAAAAAGAATGAGATTATGTCTTTTGCAGCAACACGGATGGAGCTAGAGGCCATTATCTTAAGAAAACTAATGCAGGAACAGAAAACCAAATGCTGCATGTTCTCACTTATAAGTGGGAGCTATACATGGACACAAAGAAGGGAACAACAGACACTAGGGCCTATTTGAAGGTGGAGGGTAGGAGGAGGGGAATTAAAGTATAGAGTTTCTTTATACAATCAAAGTTGTTATCAGCCTAAAGTAGCAAGTTGTAAGTATAAGATGTTTTATGTAAGCTACTGAGCAACCACTAAGCAAAAGCCTGTAATGAATATGCAGCAGATAAAAGCATCAAAACATACCACTAGACAGCCATCCAGCCACAAAGGAAGAAAGCAATACAGGAAGAAAAGAACAAAGGATCTACAAACAACCAGAAAACAATTAAAACAGCACTAGTAAATAAGTCCTTGCCTATCGGTAATTACTTTGAATGTAAATCAATTAAATTCTCCAATCAAAAGATGTAGAGTTCCTGAATGGATTTTTTTTAAAGACCCAACTATATGCTGCCTACAATAGCCTCACTTAACCTTAAAGGACATTCATACACTGAAGGTGAAGGGATGAAAAAAGACATTTCATGCAAATGGAAACAAAAAGAGCAGGGGTAGCTATACTATTTCAGACAAAGTTGACTTTAGGTCAAAAATTATAAAAAGAGACAATGGGCTGGGTGCAGTGGCTCATGCCTGTAATCCCAGCACTGTGGGAGGCCAAGGCAGGTGGATCACAAGGTCAGGAGTTCAAGACCAGGCTGGCCAAGATGTGAAACCCTGTCTCTACTAAAAATACAAAAATTAGCCAGGCATGGCGGCGGGCACCTGCAATCCCAGGTACTTGGGAGGCTGAGGCAGAGAATTTCTCGAACCCGGGAGGCGGAGGTTGCAGTGAGCCAAGATCGCGCCACTGTACTCCAGCCTGGGCAACAAGAGTGAAACTCCATCTCAAAAAATAAATAAAAATAACAAAAATAATAAATATCTAGAGATAAAAATGGAAACATATCAAATCTTACAGAATGCAGCAAAAGCAGCTCTGGGAGGAAAGTTTATAGCGATAAATCCCTACATCAAATAAGAAGCAAGATCTCAACCCAGTGTCACACCTCAAGGAACTAGTAAAATAAGAAAAAACTAACCCCAAAGTTAACAGAAGGAAAGAAATAAGAAAGATCAGAGTAGAAGTAAATGAAATGGAGACTAAAAAAAAAAAAAAAAAGAAAAATCAACTAAACTTAAGTTTATTTTCTGAAAAAACAAAATTGACACTTTTAGCTAGAGTAGAAGAAGAGAGAAGACATTACAACTGACAACACAGAAATATAAAGGATCATAAGAGACTGCTACAAATAATTATATCCCAACAGATTGGACAACCTAGGAGAAAATGATAAATTCCTAGAAACATATATCTACTAAGACTTAATCATGAAGAGATTGGAAATCTGAACAGACTAATAGCTAGTAAAGAGCTTGAATCAGTAATTAAGAGTCTCCCATCAAAGAAAAGCCCAGGACTAGATGGCTTCACAGTTGAATTCTGCCAGACATTTAAAGACAAACTAATAATAATCCTTCGCTAACTTTTCTAAAAAATTGAAGAGGAGGGAATATTTCCAAGCTCATTTCATGGGGCTAGCATTACCCTGATACTAAAGCCAGACAATGACACTACAAGAAAAGGAAGCTGTAAGTCAGTAACATGGATTAATATAGATGCAAAAGTCTTCAACAAAGGACTAGCAAACTGTATTCAACAGTACGTTAAAAGGATTATTCACCATGATCAAGTGGGATTTATCGCTGGAATACAAGGTTGGTTCAACATACACAAATCAATTAATGTGATTTACCATATTAACAGAATGAAGGAGAAAAAAAAATGATCATCTCAATAAATGCAGGCAAAGCATATAAAGAATTCTTCATTTCATGATTTTAAAATTCCCAACAAATTACGTATAGAAAGAATGTTCTTCAAAACAATAAATATCATATATGATAAACCCATATAGTTGACTTCACACTCAACAGTGAAAAACTGAAAGCATTTTTTTTAAAGATCAGGAACAAGACAAGGATGCCCACTCTGACTACTGTTCAACACAATACTAGAAGTCCTAGCCAGAGCAGTTAGGCAAGAGAAAGAAAGAAAAGGCATCCAAATTGGAAATGATGGAGTAAAATTATCTCTGTTTGCCATTGACATGGTCGTATATGTAGAAAATTTCAATGACTACAAAAAAACCTGTTAGAACTGGAAAACAGATTCAGTAAAGTTGCAGGAGACAACACCTAATTAGTTGTGTTTCTATACAATAACAACAAACTGTCTAAAAAAGAAATTATGAAAACAAGCCAGTTGTGGTGGCTCACACTTGTAATACCAGCACTTTGGGAGGCTGAGATGGGAGGATCGCTTGAGCCTAGGAGTTTGAGACCAGCCTGGGCAACATAGTCAGACCTCCTCTCTACAAAAATAAAAGTTAAAGAAGAAGTTACAAAAACTGTCCCATTTACAATGGTATTTTTAAAAAACAAAATACTTAGGAGTTAAAAAAAAATTTTTTTTTTTTTTTTTTTTTTTTTTGAGATGGAGTCTCGCTGTGTTGCCCGGGCTGGAGTGCAGTGGCCGGATCTCAGCTCACTGCAAGCTCCGCCTCCTGGGTTTTTACGCCATTCTCCTGCCTCAGCCTCCCGAGTAGCTGGGACTACAGGCGCCCGCCACCTCGCCCAGCTAGTTTTTTTTGTATTTTTAGTAGAGACGGGGTTTCACCGTGTTAGCCAGGATGGTCTCGATCTCCTGACCTCGTGATCCGCCCATCTCGGCCTCCCAAAGTGCTGGGATTACAGGCTTGAGCCACCGCGCCCGGTCAAAATTTTTTTTTTTAGACAGGGCCTCCCTCTGTCTCCCAGATGGGAGTGCAGTGGCACAATCTTGGCTCAGTGCAACCTCCACCTCCCAGGTTCTAGGGATTCTCCCACCTCAGCCTGCTGAGTAGCTGAGATTACAGGTGCATGCCACCACGCCCAGCTAATTTTTTTTGTATTTTTTGGTAGAGATGGGGTTTTACCATGTTGACCAAGTTTTAGGGGTACATTTAACCAAGGAAATTAAAGATCTACATGTTTACTGAAAACTATAAAATATTGATTAAGAAAATTAAAGATTATGCAAATAAATTGACAGATATCTCATGTTTATGGATTAGAAGGATTAATATTGTCAAGATGTTTATACTCCCTAAAGCAATCTACAGATTCAGTGCAATCTCCATCAAAATTCCAATGTCATTCCTCACAGAAATTTTTTAAAAATCCTAAAATGTGTATGGAATCAAAAAAGGCCCCAAAATAGCCAAAGCAACCTTGAATAAAAAGAACAAAACTGGAGGCATCACACTACCATATTTCAAAGCATATTACAAAACTATAGCGATCAAAACACCATGATACTGGCACAAAAACAGACACATTGACCAACAGAATAGGATAGTGAACCCAGAAATAAACTCACACATCTACCATTAATTGATTTTTGACCAAGATGGCAAGAACACACAATGAAGAAAGGAGAGTCTCATCAATAAGTGATGTTAGGAAAACTGGATAAACCACATATAGAAGAATGAAAGTAGACCTTTACCTCACCTCCCTGTACAAGAATCAGCTGAAAATGGATTGAAGACCTGAAATGATAAAGCTACTAGAAAACACATGACGTTGATCTAGGCAGGGCTTTCTTGGATATGATCCCTAAAGCACTGGCAATGAAAATAAAAACAGAAAATAGGATTGCATCAAACTAAAAAGCTTCTTCACAGTAAAGAAAACAATAGAATGAAGAGAAAACCTACAGGTTGGGAGAAAATATTTGCAAATTACATGTCAGATAAGGGACTAATATCCAAAATACACAAGGAACCTCAAGCTACTCAATAACAAGACTACAAATAACCCTATTTTTAAAATGGGCAAAGGACTTGAGTAGATATTTCTTCAAAGAAGACATCAGATATATGACAAAATGCTCCACATTTCTAATCATCAGAAAACACAAAACCACAGTGAGATATCATGTCACATTTGTTTGATAAGCTATAATCAAAAAGATGAAAGATAAGTGTTGGTGAGGATGTGGAGAAAAAGGAACTCTTGTACACTGTTAGTGATATTGTAAATACAGCCATTTTAGAAAACAATATGAAGTTTTCTCAAAAAAACTAAAAATAGAATTACCATATAATCCAACAATTCCACTTCTGGGTATATACCCAAAGGAATTAAAATCAGTATGTCAAAGAGATATGTACACTTCCATGTTCATTGTAACGTTATTCACAATAGCAGAGACATGGAAAAAACCTAAGTGTCTATCAGCAGATGAGTAGATTTTTAACATGTGGTATATATACACAGGGAATACTATTCAGCCTTAAAAGAAGTAGGAAATTTTGTCATTTCCAGCAACATGGATGAACCTGGAGGACATTATGTTAAGTGAAGTAAACCAGGCACAGACAAATAATCATGTGATCTCACTTATGTGTAGAATGTAAAAAAATTGAACTTGAGGCTGGGCGTGGTAGCTCACGCCTGTAATCCCAGCACTTTGGGAGGCCTAGGCAGGCGAATCAAGAGGTCAGGAGACCAAGACCATCCTGGCTAACACAGTGAAACCCCATCTCTACTAAAAATACAAAAAAATTAGCCAGGCGTGGTGGCAGGTGCCTGTAGTCCCAGCTACTCCGGGAGGCTGAGGCAGGAGAATGGCATGAACCTGGGAGGTGGAGCTTGCAGTCAGCCAAGATCGCGCCACTGCACTCCAGCCTGGGTGAAAGAGCAAGACTCTATCTCAAAAAAAATAAATAAATAAAAATTGAACTCAAAAAGTAGGTAGTAGAGTGATGGTTACCAGAGGCTGGGGGTGGGGGCAGTAGACAGAGAAAGGGGAGACGTTGGTCAATGGGTGCAAAGTTTCAGTTCAGGTGTTCTGTTGCACAGCATGACAACAATAGTTAATAATGGAACTGTGTGTTTCAAAATAGCTAAAAGAGTATTTTCAGTGTTCTTACCACAAAAAACGATAAATATCTGAGGTGATAGATATGCTAATTAACCTGATTTGTTCATTCCACAATGTATACATGTATTGATGCATCAGATTGTGTTTAATAATTATATACAATTATTATTTGTCAATTAAAATAAAATTTTTAATAAGAAAATCAGTGTAATACACCCTTAAATGGTATAAAGGACAAAAACCACATGATCGTCTCAGTGAGTGTTGTCTTAGTCCGTTTTGTGTTTCTATAAAGGAATACCTGAGGCTGATTAGTTGATAAAGAAAATGGGTTTGTTTGGCTTACAATTCTAATGTCTGAAAAAGTTTAAGACTGGATCTCTGGTGAAGGCCTCAGGCTGCTTCCACTCATGGCAGAAGGTGAAGGGGAGCCAGTATGTGCAGAGATATCATGGTGAGAGAGAAAGCAAGAAAGAGGGGGAAGGTGCCAGGCTCTCTTTAACAACTAGCTGTCATGGGAACTCATAGAGTGAGAGCTCACGTTTCCCCCAAGGGAAGGCATTTATCTATTCTTGATGGATCCACCCCATGGCCCAAACACCTCCCATTATGTTCTATCTCCAACATTGGGGATGAGATTTCAACATGAGGTTTGGAGGGGACATATCCAAACCAGAGCAAATGTAGAAAAAGCACTAAAAAAAGTGCCAACAATTTTGATATTTTGTAATAACTGAACAAACTAAAAATAGAGGCAAACTTCTTCAGCCTTATAAAGGGCATCTACGAAAAGCACACACCTAACATCATACTTCGTAACAAAAGATTAATTTATTTCCCCTAAGATCAGGAACAAGGGCAAGATGTGTGCTCTAGCCATTTTTATTTATTATACTGGAGAGTCTAGCTGGGGCAATAAGGCATTGTGGGGTGGGGAGTAACCCTTCAGGTTAGAAAGGAAGAAGTGAAACTATCTCTATTCACAGATGACCTGATTCTTTTTTCTAGAAGGCGAGGTCTCATTCTGTCATCCAGGCTAGAGTACAGTGGCATGATCATAGCTGACTGCAGCCTCAAATTCCTGGGCTCAAGTGATCCTCCTGCCTCAGCCTCCCAAGTAGCTGGAACTACAGGCACTCACAACTATGCCTGGCTAACTTTTTAAATTTTTTTAAGAGATGGAGTCTCACTATGTTGCTCAAGCTAACTTGATTTTATGTACAGAAAATTCTAAGGCATCTACAAGAAAATTATCAAAAGTTACAAACAAGTTCAAGATTTCAGGACATAAGATCAATATCCAAAACTCTATAGTTCTATACACTAGCAATAAATGATCCAAAAAATGAAATTAAGATTAAAATTCCAGTTACAATATCATCAAAATGAATAAAAAAGAAGTTCCAGCTTTATTTTTGCAGAGATTGGCAGTCTGAGCCTTCAATTCATGTGGAAATATTGGGGACTCAGCCAAAACAATCTGGAAAAAGAACAAAATTGAAAGATTCACACTTCCCATTTTCAAAACTTACTGCAAAGTAACAGTAATCAAGATTTGTACTGACATAAAGATAGATACATAGATGAACAAAACTGAAGAGTCCAAAAATAAACTCTTATTTAAATTGATTTTTTTTTTTTTTTTTTTGAGACGGAGTCTCACTCTGTCACCCAAGCTGAAGTGCAGTGGTGCTATCTCGGCTTACTGCAAGCTCCGCCTCCTGGGTTGACGCCATTCTCCTGCCCCAGCCTCCCGAGTACCTGGGACTACAGGCACCCGCCACCATAACTGGCTAATTTTTTATATTTTTAGTAGAGATGGGATTTCACCTTGTTAACCAGGATGATCTTCATCTCCTGACCTCGTGATCCACTCGCCTCGGCCTCCCAAAGTGCTGGGATTACAGGCGTGAGCCACTGCCCCCGGCCACCTATGTTTTTATATTTTTAGTAGAGACGAGCTTTCACCGTGTTAGCCCGGAAGGTCTTGATCTCCTGACCTCGTGATCTGCCCGCCTTGACCTCCCAAAGTAAATTGATTTTTTATAATAATGCCAAAGTAATTCTGTAAGGAAAGAAGTGTCTTTTCAACAAATGGTTCTGGGACAACTTAATATCCACATGTAGGGCCAGGTGCAGTGGCTCACGCCTGTAATCCCAGCACTTTGGGAGGCCAAGGCAGGCAGATCACCTGAGGTCAGGAGTTCAAGACCACTCTGGCCAACATGGGGAAACCCCGTCTTTACTAAAACTTTAAAAATTAGCCAGGCATGGTGGCAGGCACCTGTAATCCCAGCTACTCAGCAGGCTGAGGCATGAGAATCGCTTGACTCCAGGAGGCAGAGGTTGCAGTGAGGCGAGATCATGCTACTGCATTCCAGCCTGGGAGATAGAGCAAGACTCTGTCTCAAAAAAAAAAAAAGTCCACATGTAAGAGAATGATATTGCACCTCTACCTTATACTACATACAAAATTAATTAACTTGGAATGGATTTTAGACCTAAATGTAAGAGCTAAAACTATGAAACTGTTGGAAGAAAACATAGTAGTATATCTTGTTGTGTTAAGTCGTGGTTTCATAGATGTAACACCAAAGTGCAAACAAAATTTATAAATAGGGTTAGATTTCATCAAAGTTAAAAATTTTTGTGCTTCAAAGGCTACCATCAAGATAACCCACAGAATGGGAAAAAATATTTGCAAAACATACATCTAGTAAACACCTTGTGGTCTAGAATGTATTCAGAAAGACACCTACTACTCAAAGATAAAAACCCAGTTTAAGAATGGGCAAAGGATTTGAATAGACATTTCCCCAGAGAAGACAGACACATAGCCAGTACGCACAAGAATAGATACTCCACGTTATTACTCATTAAGGAAATGCAAATTAAATCCGCAAGATAGCACTTCACACTGAGAGTAGATATAACAGGTCAGGCATGGTGGCTCATACCTGTAATCTAGCACTTTGGGAAGTCAAGTCATGAGGCATTAAGTCAGGAGTCGGAGACAAGCCTGGGCAATAGAGCAAGACCCTGTCTTTACCAAAAAAAAAAAAAAATTCTTTTTTTTAGTTAGGTGAGTGTAGTGGTGCATGCCTGTAGTCCCAGTTTAGTCCCAGCTAAATTTGTTGAGACTTTCTTTAGTCAAGAGACTGAGGCAGGAGGATCCCTTGAGTTCAGGAGTCGATGCTACAGTGAACTATGATTGTGCCATTGCATTCCAGCCTGGGCAACAGAGTAAGACCCCATCTCAAAAAAAAAAAAAAAAGGCCGGGCGCGGTGGCTCAAGCCTGTAATCCCAGCACTTTGGGAGGCCGAGACGGGCGGATCACGAGGTCAGGAGATCGAGACCATCCTGGCTAACACAGTGAAACCCCGTCTCCACTAAAAAATACAAAAAACTAGCCGGGCGCGGTGGCGGGCGCCTGTAGTCCCAACTACTCGGGAGGCTGAGGCAGGAGAATGGCGTGAACCCGGGAGGCGGAGCTTGCAGTGAGCTGAGATCCGGCCACTGCACTCCAGCCTGGGCGGCAGAGCGAGACTCCGTCTCAAAAAAAAAAAAAAAAAAAAAAAAAGTAGATATAATGAAGAAGACAAATACTGGTATTAATTATTTAAACATTTCATAGATTTTAGTAGTGAAACCATCTTGTCCTAGAATTTTCTTTGTGAAAACGTTTTTAATTATTTGATCTTTCACTTGTGAATAGGTGTACTCAGATTTTCTGTTTCTTCATGAATGAACTTTGGTGGCTTGTAACTTCCTAAGAATTTGTCAGTTTCATCTAGGTTATATAATGTTGGCATGCATTTGTTCATAGTAGAACCATGTAATCCTTTCTGATTTTATAACGTTGGTAATGATGTTACTTCTTTTGTTCCTAATTTTACTAATTTGAGTTCTCTTTTTCTTTCTTGGTCAATGCAACTAAAAGTTTGTGCATCTTGTTGATCTTTTCAAAAAACCATTTTTTTTTATTTTAATTTTGATTTTAAGTTCTAGGGTATATATGCAGGATGTGCATGTTTGTTACATAGGTAAATGTGTGCCATGGTGGTTTCCTGCACCTATCAACCCATTACCTAGGTATTAAGCCCAGCATGCATTAGCTATTTTTCCTAATGCTCTCCCTCCCTCCACCTCACTCCCCAAAAAGCTCCAGTCTGTGTTGTTTTCCTCCCTGTGTCCATATGATCTCATTGTTCAGCTCCCACTTATAAGTTACAACATAACAGTATTTGGTTTTCTGTTCCTGTGTTAGTTTGCTGAGGATAATGGCTTCCAGCTCTATCCATGTCCCTGCAAAGGACATGATTTCATTCCTTTTTATGGCTGCATAGTATTCCAGGGTGTATATGTAACCCATTTTCTTTATCCAGTCTATCATTGATGAGCATTTAGGTTGATTCCATGTCTTTGCTATTGTGAACAGTACTGCAGTGAACATACACATGCATGTATCTTTGTAATAGAATGATTTATAATCCTTTGGGTACATACCCAGTAATAGGGTTGCTGGGCCAAATGGTATTTCTGCTTCTAGGTCTTTGAGGAATCGCCACACTGTCTTCCACAATGGTTGAACTAATTTACATTCCCACCAACAGTGTAAAAGCATTCCCATTTCTCCACAGCCTCACCAGCATCTGTTGTTTCTTGGCTTTTTAAATAATTGTCATTCTGACTGGCATGAGATGCTATATCATTGTGGTTTTCATTTGCATTTCTGTAATGATCAGTGATGTTGAGCTTTTTTTCATGTTTATGGGCCGCATAAATGTCTTCTTTTGAGAAGTGTCTGTTCATCTCCTTTGCCCACTTTTTAATGGGGTTGTTTTTTTCTTTAAGTTTGTTTAAGTTATTTGTAGATTCTGGATATTAGACCTTTGTCAGATGGATAGATTGCAGAAATTTTCTCCCATTCTATAGGTTGTCTGTTTACTCTGATGTTAGTTTCTTTTGCTCTGAAGAAACTCTTTAGTTTAATTAGATCCCATTTGTCAGTTTTTGCTTTTGATGAAATTGCTTTTGAAGTTTTTATCATAAAATCTTTGCTGGTGCCTATGTCCTGAATAGTATTGCCTAGATTTTCTTCTGGAGTTTTTATAGTTTTGGGTTTGACATTTAAGTCTTTGATCCATCTTCAGTTAATTTCTATATAAAGTGTAAGGAAGGCGTCCAGCTTTAATTTTCTGCATATGGCTAGCCAGTATTCCCAGCACCATTTATTAAATAGGGAATCCTTTCCCTGTTGCTTGTTTTTGTCAAGTTTGTTGACAATCATATGGTTGTAGGTATGCAGTCTTATTTCTGAGATCTCTATTCTGTTCCATTGGTCTATGTGTCTGTTTTGGTACCACTACCGTGTAGTTTTGGTTACTGTAGCCTTGTAATATAATTTGAAGTCAGGTAGTGTGATGTCTACAGTTTTGTTCTCTTTGCTTAGGATTGTCTTGGCTATATGGGCTCTTTTTTGGTTCCATATTAATTTTAAAGTAGTTTTTTCTAATTCTGTGAAGAATGTCAATGGTAGTTTAATGGTAATAGCATTGAATCTATAAATTACTTTGGGCAGTGTGGCCGTTTTCACAATATTGATTCTTCCTATCCATGACCATGGAATGTTTTTCCATTTGTTTGTGTCCTCTCTGATTTCCTGAGCAGTGGTTTGTAGTTCTTCTTGAAGAAGTCCTTCACTTCTCTTGTTAGCTGTATTCCTAGGTATTTTATTCTCTTTGTAGAAGTTGTGAATGGGAATTCATTCATGATTTGGCTCTCTCCTTGGGTGTATATGAATGCTTGTGATTTTTGCACATTGATTTTGTATCCTGAGACTTTGCTGAAGTTGCTTATCAGCTTAATAAGCTTTTAGACTGAGGCAATGGGGTTTTCTAGATATAGGATCATGTTATCTGCAAAGAGAGACAGTTTGACTTCTTCACTTCTTATTTGAATACCCTTTATTTCTTTCTCTTTCCTGACTTCCCTGGCCAGAACTTCCAGTACTGTGTTGAATAGGAGTGGTGAGAGAGGGCATCCTTGTCTTATGCCGGTTTTTAAGGGGAATGCTTCCAGCTTTTGCCCATTCAGTATGATATTGGCTGTGGGTTTGTCATAAATGCCACTTATTATTTTGAGATATGTTCCATCAACACCTAGTTGATTGAGAGTTTTTATCATGAAAGGATGTTGAATTTTATCAAAGGTCTTTTCTGCATCTATTGAGATAATCATGTTTTTATCTTTTGCTCTGTTTATGTGCTGAATTACCTTTATTGATTTGCATATGTTGAACCAGCCTTACATCCCAGGGATGAAGCCAACTTGATCATGGTAGATAAGCTATTTGATGTGCTGCTGGATTCGGTTTGCCAATATTCTATGGAGGACTTTTGCACCAATGTTCATCATGAATATTGGCCTGACGTTTTCTTTTTCTTATTGTATCTCTACCAGGTTTTGGTATCAGGATGATGCTGGCCTCATAAAATGAGTTAGGGAGCAGTCCATCCTTTTCAATTGTTTGGAATAATTTCAGAAGAAATGGTACCAGCTCCTCTTTGTACCTCTAGTAGAATTCAGCTGTGAATCCATCTGGTCCTGGGCTTTTTTGGTTAGTAGGCTATTCATTACTGCCTCAATTTCAGAGCTTGTTGTTGGTGTGTTCAGGGATTCAACTTCTTCCTGGTTTAGTCTTGGGAGGCTGTACATGTCAAGGAATTTATCCATTTCTTCTAGATTTTCTAATTTACATGCCTAAAGGTGTTTATAGTATTCTCTGATAGTTGTTTGTATTTCTGTAGGAATAGTGGTGATATCCCCTTTATCATTTTTATTGTGTCTATTTGATTCTTCTCTCTTTTCTTCTTTATTAATCTAACTAGCAGTCCATTTATGTTACTAATTTTTTCAAAAAGCCAGCTCCTGGATTCATTGATTTTTTTGAAGGCTTTTTCATGTCACTCTCTCCTTTAGTTCTGCTCTCATCTTGGTTACTTCTTGTCTTCTGCTAGCTTTTGGTTTGTTTGCTCTTGGTTCTCTAGTTCTTTAGTTGTGATATTAGAAAGATTTATTTGAGATCTTTCTAGCTTGTGATGTGGGCATTTAGTACTATAAATTTCCCTCTTTAAACTTTTTTAGCTGCATCCCAGAGATTCTGGTACATTATCTCTTTGTTCCCATTGGTTTCAAATAACTTCTTGATTTTGGTTTTAAATAACCTGATTTCTGCCTTACTTTCATTATTTACCCAGGAGTCATTCAGGAGCAGGTTGTTCAATTTCCATGTAGATGTGTGATTTTGAGTGAGTTTCTTAATCTTGAGTTCTAATTTGATAGCACTGTGTTCTGAGATCCTGTTTGTTATCATTTCATTTCTTTTGCATTCACTGAGAAGTGTTTTACTTCCAATTATGTGATTGATTTTAGAGTAAGTGCCATGTAGTGCCGAGAAGAATGTATATTCTGTTGTTTTGGGGTGGAGACTTCTGTAGATACCTATCAGATCCAGAGCTGCGTTCAAATCCTGAATATCCTTGTTAATTTTCTGTCTCAGTGATCTTTCTTTTTTCTTTTCTTTTTTTTTTTTTTTTGAGACGGAGTCTTGCTCTGTCACCCAGGCTGGAGTACAGTGGCCGGATCTCGGCTCACTGCAAGCTCCGCCTCCCGGGTTTACGCCATTCTCCAGCCTCAGCCTCCCGAGTAGCTGGGACTACAGGCGCCCGCCACCTCGCTCGGCTAGTTTTTTGTATTTTTTAGTAGAGACGGGGTTTCACTGTGTTAGTCAGGATAGTCTCAATCTCCTGACCTCGTGATCGGCCCATCTCGGCCTCCCAAAGTGCTGGGATTACAGGCGTGAGCCACCGCGCCCGGCGTTGTCTCAGTGATCTTTCTAATATTGACAGTGGAGTGTTAAAGTCTCCCACTGTTATTGTGTGTGGGAGTCTAAGTCTCTTTATAGGTCTTTAACAACTTGTTTTATCAATCTAGGTGCTTCTGTATTGGATGCATATATATTTACGATAGCCCTTCTTGTTGCATTGATCCCTTTACCATTGTGTGATGCCCTTCTTTATCTTTTTTTATCTTTGTTGGTTTAAAGTCTGTTTTGTCAGAAACTAGGATTGCAATCCCTGCTTTTTTCTGCTTTCCATTTGCTTGGTAAGTTTTCCTCCATTCTTTTATTTTGAGCCTATGTATGTCTTTGCACATGAGATGGGTCTCTTGAATACAGCACACCAATGGGTCTTGACTCTTTATACAGTTTGCCATTCTGTGTCTTTTAATTGGGGGCATTTAGCCTATTTACATTTACAGTTAATATTGTTATGTGTGAATTTGATTCTGTTATCATGATGCTAGCTGATTATTTTGCACACTTGTTGATGTAGTTGCTTCATAGTGTCATTGGCCTTTGTACTTTTTTTTGCAGTGACTTGTAATGGTTTTCCTTCCATATTTAGTGCTTCATTCAGGAGTTCTTGCAAGGCAGGCCTGGTGGTGACAAATTCCCTCCTCATTTGGTTGTCTGAAAATGATTTTATTTCTCCTTCACTTACGAAGCTTAGTTTGGCCAGATACGAAATTCTGGGCTGAAAATTCTTTTCTTTAAGAATGTTGAATATTGGCCCCCAATCTCTTCTGGCTTATAGGGTTTCTGCTGAAAGGTCTGCTGTTAGTCTGATGGGGTTCCCTTTGTAGGTAACCTGGCCTTTCTCTCTGGCTGCCCTTAACATTTTTTCCTTCATTTCGGCCTTGGAGAATCTGATGATGATGTGTCTTGGGGTTGATCTTCTCATGGAGTATCTTACTGAGGTTCTCTGGATTTCCTGAATTTGAATGTTGGCCTGTCTTGTTAGGTTGGGGAAGTTCTCCTGGGTGATATCCTGAAGTATGTTTTTCAACTTGGTTCTGTCCTCCCTGTCTCTTTCAGGTACCCCCATCAGTCATAGGTTCAGTCTTTTTACATAATCTTGTAGGTTTTGTTTATTCCTTTTCATTTTTTTTTTCTCTAATCTTGTCTGCCTTATTTCAGCAAGATAGTCTTCAAGCTCTGAAATTCTTTTCTCTGCTTGATCTATTCAGTTATTGATACTTGTGTTTACACTATGAAGTTCTCATGTTGTATTTTCAGCTCCATGAGGTAATTTATGTTCCTCTCTAAACTGGCTATCCTGGTTAACAGCTCCTGTAATGTTTTATCATGGTTTTTAGCTTCTTTGCACTGAGTTAGAACATGCTGTTTTAGCTCAGTGAAGTTTGTTATTACCCACCTTCTGAAGCCTACTTCTGTCAAATCATTCATCTCAGCCTCTGCCCAGGTATTGCAATCATTTGGAGAAGAGGCACTCTGCCTTTTTGAGTTTTCAGTGTTTTTTCACTGATTCTTTCTCATCTTCATGAGTTTGTCTAGCTTCAATCTTTGAGGCTGCTGATCTTTGGGTGGGGTTTTTGTGGGGACTTTTTTGTTGATGCTGTTGTTGTTGCTTTCTGTTTGTTTTTGTTTCAATAATCAGACCCCTTTTTGTAGGGCTGCTGTGGTTTGCTGAGGGTTCACTCCAGACCCTGTTCACCTGGGTCTCTCCCACACCCAGAGGTGTCACCTGAGGAGACTGCAGAACAGCAAAGATAGCTGCCTGCTTCTTCCTCTGAGATCTCTGTCCCTGAGAGGCACTGACCTGATGCCAGTGGGAATGCTCCTGTATAAGGTGTCTGGCAGCCCTTATTGGAGGGTCTCACCCAGTCAGGGGGCATGGGATCTGGGACCCACCTAATGAAGCACTCTGGCTGCCCCTTGGCAGAGGGGGTGTGCTGTGCTGCGGGGGAGTCCCACTTGTCTGGGCTGCCTGGATTCCTCAGAGCTAGCGGGGGAAAGACTAAGTCTGCTGATCCACGGAGACCATGGCCACCCCTCAGTCCCAGGGAGATCAAAGTTCTGTCCCTAAACCCCTGGCTGGAGTTGCTGAAATTCCTGCGGGGAGGCCCCACCCAATGAAGAAGAATGGTTCAGGGTCCGACCTAAAGTGGCAGTCTGGCCACAGTCTGCCACAGCCAGTGTGGCAGTTTGGGTCCAAACCATCCAGTCTCCCCACACCAGCAGGGGAAAACCGCAGACTGGAGCTACAGTGATGGCTGCTGCCCCTCCCCTAGGGAGTCAGTCATCTTAGGTAGCAGGCAGTGGCTCCAGTGGCACAATCGGTTAGCACATGGTACTGATAAGGTAGCAGGCAGCCATAGTGATGCCTGCTGCCCCTCTCCTGGGGAGCTCATTTGTCTTAGGCAGCAGGCAGCCATAGTGATGACGGCCTCCCCTCTCCCTCAGGAGCTCAGTTGTCTTAGACAGCAGGCAGCTGCAGTGATGGCTGCCTTGATTTCGTCTTTTTTTTTTTTTTTTTTTGAGACAGGGTCTTGCTCTGTCACACAGGCTGGGGTGCTGTGGCACAATCATAGCTCACTGCCACCTCAGTCTTCCCAGGCTCAAGGGATTCTCCCACCTCCGCCTCCCAAGTCGTTGGGACTACATGTGCACATCACCAGCTAGTTTTTTTTTTCTCTTTTTTTAATTTATTGTTGTAGAGATGGAGTCTCGCTTTGTTGCTCAGGCTAGTATCAAGTTCCTGGGCTCAAGCAGTCCTCCTGTCTCAGCCTCTCAAAGTGCTAGGATTACAGACATAAGCCACTGTGCTTTGCAGTTTCTTTAGTTTTGAATGGTAGTTTCGCTGGCTATAGGATTCTTTGTTGATGGTCTTTCATTTCAGACTTTGAATATTTCTGCTGTCTGCCTTCTGGCCTCCATTATATCTGATGGTGTCACCTGTTAATATTATTGAGGGTTATTTGTTTTTCTCTTGTTGCTTTCAAGATTCTCTTTATTTTTGGCTTTTGACACTTTTGATTCTAATGTGACTATATGTGAATCTCTTTGATTTTATCCCATGTAGAGTTTGTTGAGCTTCTTGGCTGTGTGAAGACTTTTTCATCAATTTTGGAAAGTTTTTCCCCATTATTTCTTCCCATTTCTCTTTCTCTTTTCCTTCTGGCACTACCACTATGTGTATGTTTATACCCTTAATGATGCCCCACAGATATCTGAGGCTCTGTTCATTTGTCTTCATTCTTTTTTCTTTTTGTTTTTCTTACTTGAGGTAATCTCAGTTAACTCGGCTTCAAATTTGCTAATCCTTCTGCTAGCTCAGATCCGCTGCTGAGCCCCTTTAGTGAATTTTTCATTTCAGTTATTGTATTCTTCAGTCCTAGAATTTATATTTGGTGTACTTTAAGTAATTTCTACCCTTTTTGTTGGTATCCTCTTATTTGGTGAGTCATTGTTCTTACACTTTCCTTTAATTCTTTAAGTGTGATTTCCTTCAGTTCTTTGTTTAAAGTATTTTCCAAGCAAGTCCAATATTTGAGCTACCTCAGGAAAAGTTTTTATTAACTTCTTTTTGCCTGTGTATGGGCCATACTTTCCTGTTTTTTTATATCTTATGATATTTTGCTGAAAATGACATTTTAAATAATTTGGCAACTCTGAAAATCAGATCCCTTCCCCACATCCCCAGGGTTTGTTATTGTTGCTTTTTATTGTTTTATGTTGTTGACGATGCTTGTTTCTTTTTTTAGTAATATTATTGGACTCATTGCTTTTTGGGGTTCTTTTAGACAGGGTCTTGCTGTATTGCTCAGGCCATAGCGTACTGATGTGATCATAGCTCACTACAACCTTGCCTGGGCTCGAGAAATCCTCCTACCTCAACCTCCTGAGTAGCTTGGACTACAGACATGCACCACCACATGCAGCTAATTTTTTAATTTTTTGTGAAGACAGGGATCTTGCTATGTTTCCCAAACTGGTCTCAAACTCCTGGCCTCAAGTGATCCTCTTGCCTCAGCCTCCCAAAGCACTGGGATTACAGGTGTGAGCCACCATTCTTGGACCCATTCTTTAATATCTGTATTTTTTAATTATATGCAGTCACTAAAGTCTCCATGCAGTTAGTTAATGATCAGCTAATAACTGAACAGAGATATTCTTAAATGCCTTAAATCAATAACTCTCCACATTTTAAGGGGGTTTTTATATGTATGTGTTGAGGCTCACTGTCATTGCTCCAGCACTTTTCAGTTCAGCCATAGCCTTCACTTCCTGCTTACCCAGAGCCTCAAGGTCAGCACTGGTGAGAGATTAGGCCTTCTCAGGCCTTCTCTAGGAATTTGCACAGCCCTGTATACATGTGTGGCCTTCTAGATTCCCAGGAATATGTCAGAGCTTTTCAAGGCCCCCTACAGATATTTCATTCCTCAGATTTTCCTTATATAATTTTTTTTTTAGTCGTTCTCTTGTTTGCCTCAAATGACATGGCTGCTTCATGCAGCTGGGATGTTAAATTATACGTTTTTTTGTTTTTTGTTTTGCTCCAATAAATGCCTTGGGTATAGAGTTTTCCTCACTTGAGTAAGCTCTGAGTCAGGTTAAATTAAGACAAGCCCTATGAATGGAGTTTTTCCAAGAAGCTGCCAAACAGATCAAATAATAACAATTCTGTGGGTCGGAACTTTTTGTAGGAGTTCCAAAACCATTCTCTCCCTTCTAATGGCTGCTAGGCTGCTGGTGTTTCATGACTTTCATGATTCTACAGCAGCTTGTTTTTAAGGCTACTGTGGAGGTAGGAGGGGATGGGAATAGTGCAAGTTAAAAATTCAACAAAGCTCATTGTTATTATTCATCCATTATCATTGAATAAACATTTCTTGGATTGTCACAAGCCTTTGGTTAACCAGTGTTAGCCACCCCATTGCTTTCATGGACAAGCAGATTTTCAGAGATCTGCCATTCCTAAAATGCCTCTCCCATCATTGTGTTCTTAATATCCAAAAAAGCATGTTCTTATAATCTAACGCTCGGGGGCCATGCCCCAGAAAATGAAGCCCATGGATTCAGTCGGACACCAGTTTGGCTAGACCTTAGTCTGTCCCATGCTTTGGGCTTTGTGGGTATAGAGTGGGTATAGAGCTGCTTTGGGCATTGTGGGAATAGAGCTACCTCTGTTCTGCCCAGTTTGGGTCTGCTCCCATCTGGCCTGTGAGAGTACCCAGAACTCACTCTCATGTAGCCATCTAAGAAACAACTCACAGAGAGAACCATACGTAACTCATTGGTCCCACCCATTCTCATGATCTAGTGGCCAGGAGTGGCCTATTGAGGAGATGCATATTGTAGTGGTGGTATCTCACATCAGCTTTCCTCTGCTGTCAGGAATTTCTGCTGAAGATTTTTTGTGTGTTCCGGAACCTGATGAAGATGAGTGTGTTCCCTCGGGACTGGATGGTAATGAGACTGCTCACAAGCAAGTGAGTATGGAAGGGATCTGTGTCAGCATTACTGAGCTGTTCTCAGACTAAGAAGAGTATGTGTGTTTCAGAGAGGGAGCACATGAGCAAGACAAATGAAGGGCAGGACCATGGGAAAAGAGAGGAGAGGGCAAATGAGAAAAACGTTTTTGTGCTTGGCAGATGATGGCACAGTAAGGATAGAGAAGGAAGTTTTCAGGATGTGAAATATAATATCCTGAGAAGGGTTCTTCCTTGAGGAAGGCCTGCTTAGTGTCTCATTGGCCTCTGCTGCCCTGTAGGTTTAGGCATTGTCCCAAGCCACCTTCTCGATTTAAATTGTGTTGTCTACCATAGACAGTGCCAGTTACCCACCTGAGACCTGGCTGCAAGGCTCTGACCACTTCTGATTACTGACATAGAATTTACTCTAAAGATAACCCTAACCTGACTGCCTCATTTATATTTCTAGCCTGTGCTTCCTCCTGGCAAACCAGACAAATGATGCATGTGGTAAGGGGCTGGCTCATCTGGTCTCTCTCTATTCAGAAGAAGGCTACTTGGCCTACACACTCTAGCCCATTGCCTCCTCCCACTGATCTGCCTTTTATATTGACATGTAAAATATAATTAAAGTATTTGTTAGATATATTAACAAGATACTAGCATGGTCTTTCCACTTTACACCTTTTATAGCGCACTGTAACTTTTTCCAAAATGCAAATGTTTTATAAAGAATGGAAGGATGGTTATAAACAAAGTTGCACAGATACTTCCTCACATAGTGACTTTTCCATTTGAATCCTTCTTGTTTCTATCTCTTAACTCCATTCAGAGCACTTCAGGCTCCCCAGCCTGTCCTGCAAGAGCAGTTTTTTCTTTCAAAGCTGTGACCCTTTAAATTTTTCACCCCCTCTAGTGGTGGGCTAGTGTTTCTAATGCACTGTTTTTGTCATGTTCTTCTGCATCTAAGCAGAGGTGGCCACTGTTAGACATAAGTCTCTTTGTCAGGTAGCCAAGGCCCTATGTAATGAAAATGAAACCTACTGTACCACTAGACTTCCTCTCCATTTCACTCTCTTGTTCCAGCAGGACAGCCTCCCATTGTCCCTTCTGCGTGCCCAGGCTAAGATTGAGAGTGATTACTCAAGCTAGATCAAAAGAGCTGAATTCAAATGACACATAGATGAAAATAATAGTACATGATTAAAGCAAAGATTTATTACCTATATAAACCCCTGTTATCCAGTATAATAATAAAATTATGTTCTAAGTCCTAGAAAGTGATCATAATATCTATTGATTACCCAGAGGTCCCCAAAATACTAGAACTACTCTGAACTGAGAGAAACTTTAAAGAACCATCGAACTCCTACCACCTTTTATAGGTAGGGAAAATGAGACCCAGAGAGAAGTATGAAGGCCAGGTAATGGCAGAACTAGGTCTAGAACCCAGTGACGTCCCGTGCTGTCCTGCCAACTGTGGGGCGTTTATCCAAGACTGGTTTTCTGTAGAGTTTTTTCTATAGAGTTTGTACCATTTTCTCTTTCCTTTATAGTCACATCTTACATGGGAACAAGTTGTACCCAAGAAGCTTGCACACAGGCTATAGACAGCTGATGCCAAGCCATCAGATGCCATTGTTAGTCTTTTAATTCTGCCAATGCCTTGTTTCCCTACTGCAGTATTATAGTCACTACTGTCCAGTACCTGTCCTCTGCACTGCACAAGAATTTCACAGAGACTGACTTTGACTTTAAGGTAGGCACTCCTGAAATCCATCAGTATTATTGCAATAACCTTAGAAAGCCAAAACCAAGCTCACTTGTTTTTGCTTTATTAATAGATTCATAGTATCAAACAGCTTCTAAGCCTGATGATGATTAGAATATGACCTGGGGTACGCCTGTTGAAAGTGTTGGTAGCCAGACTTCCATGAGTATGCTTTCTAGTCCAGAATCAACACAATTGGCTTCAGAAGGAGTCAAGAGGGGAAAGAAGAAGAACAAATTCCTGTTCACAAAGATATTTAAAAGGGAAAAAAAATGAGGATCTTAAGATTATAAAATGGGTTCTATGCTACATGTATGTATTTAGTAACTCTCCCTACAAGATTGAGTTCTTAGACTGTCACGTTTTCTCTTTCTCTGTCTCTCTAGGTGTGGAATTCTTATTTTAGCCTGGCAGTTCTATTCATAAATCAGCCAAGCCTTCAGCTAGAAATTATCACCTCAGTCAAAAGGAAGAAGATTCTAGATAAGTAAGATAAACGTCTTATATTCATCTCATTACCACTTGGCCAAATAGGGCTATGTTTCCATGAGAGTTCCTTCAGAGGTTCACAGGTTCTCAGCTGGGTGGTTTCCCAGGGGCCAGGTGTGGGAGTTCAGTCGAGAGCCCAATGGCTTAGCGCATTGGGAAGCATTAGAAACAAACAGTACTGAAGTACTAGCCTCATGGGTTTGCAGCCCTATCTTCCTGAACCTTCTCCCACTAACGGTTGGCTCCTGTGTTACTATTCTTAGGTATGGGGACATGCGTGTAATGATGGCTTATGAACTGTTCAGCATGTGGCAGAATTTGGGTATGTTTTTTATCTCTATTCTTCCCTTCTATATATTGCATAGCCAAATAGAAAGTAGCAAGACTAATAACATCTCCCAGGCTTTATGAATGTTAATTCAGACCCAAGAGATCCTTACATATCTTTCACATAACACCTCAGATGGATGGTGTAGCACATGTGCATAAAGCCCTTGGCAAGGAGAGTTTGGCTGAGAAATAAGACCTTAGTAATATATGTGCAAAATCCCCCTTTTTAGGAACTAAAGTCAAAAGAAAGAAAAAGAAGAGGAGGGCTGTAGTAGTTTTTTTCCAATTTGAGAACCCATGCCTGTAAGATCCTCCATACTCTTCACTTCCCAATCTGGATGTTGCAGGCTCAAAAGCTTAGATCGGAGATACCCAGTACATGAGCAGAGGTGGCCATTGATTTTAATAAAGATTGAAACATTTCTTGGATCTCTGGTATTCATGCATCCAGATCAGATACTTGACACCAATTGCATGGAGTAATATATGAGAAGAGAACTGCAACCTCTGAGTGAGATCAGCTTTGGCTTTCCTTCTTTGCACAGCTTCTGCTTTGAAAGCTTTGAAAATAGCCACTGCTTTGAATCTAAATTTGTCAGATCAGTGTTTTTGGTAGAATTTCTGGGTTGCCCTGGTGACTGAGTGGGCCATCCTGTGATATTGTAGAGATCTGAGTGGCCTGTCAAGATGCTAGATAACTATTATTATTTCAAGTAAAGTTTGCTTTCAGCTGAGCTCATGGCTCTGAAGCTATAGGAATGATAGTCATAAAATCTCCAGTCCTCTGTTAACCATCCCCACCACAAACCTAGAGGCAGCAAGCAAGATGTGAGGTATTTCTGCCAGTGGGAGGGCCTTCTATTCATGAGTGGGGATGCATTTCCCCAAGCATGACTTTCCAGCACTCTGGTTCCCTGTATCCAGCACAGTTTGGAAATGGATTTTAACCCAAAGTTGACTCTGAAATTCCCAGGAATGCAAGAGACTGGCTACTGTGCCATGTACCAAAATTGGAATATGCTGAACCAGCTTCAGGGCTAAACATTTGCTTCTTAGACAGGTTTTCAAAATGGAAATTTTTTTAATGCCATATTTGCCTGATAAAGCCTTTACTGCCTCATTGCTTTTGGTGGAAATGACATTCTCTGGTCCCCAAGAAATGGTTTTACTTGGTTGTAGCATTTATTGCACAGACCCACAGTTTATCTCCTCCTTAGTCTCTGAAGGACTGAGAGCAGAGCTCTAAAAAATGGTTCACTCCATTTTACCATTGCAAGGAAGAGAAAAATCCTATCCCACCATCCACAGGACTGTCTCTGGCTTCTGGTAACATACCCTAGATGGCAGGCCAGTGAGAGGGAAACCCACATCACGCACTTACTATGGAAATGCTTCATTAAGGAAGTTGAGGGTTGAGCTGAGCCAAGTAGGTGTAATGGTACCATCAGATATGCAATATGAACACAAAGTTCAGGATGGGTAAAGAGAGAATCTCTAAGCCAGCCTTTTAGGGTAGGGCTGTACAGGAGGCTCCTGCTAGCTCAGGAGGAGGACTTCTTTGGCATAGATGAACATAGGCGGTGTAAGGGTCCATGGACTTATTAGGCCTCTGGTGGCTAGACCAGGGACTGGATATCCTCATCACTTAAATGTCTCTGGGCTACAGCTAGAAACTCCAAGGGGAGTGCATTGTATTTAAGCAGAAATATATAGGCTTTTCCAATAAACACTGTGAATAGACCATCTGACACTCATAGGTTACTCAGAAACCTGTTCTGTCTAGATTAGCAAACTCTGTTCCTTCATCTCAGAGAGATTTTCAGGTAGTTTGTGGGACCTGTCAGGAAGTTCTTTGGAAAAGCAGTTTTGTGACTGTTGCACATTTACTTTAACTGGGCTAGGCCAACTTTATCCATAAACTCTAAAAAGTTGAGGGGGAGTATCACAAAAAACCATAGGGGAGAGCTTGCTTTGCTCTTGGAAGCTTCCAATATAGATTATAGCATGTGTTGTGGCCCCATTTGGGAATCTTCCATGAAAGGAGCAAAGCAGGCATAAACTAATTTGGGTTTTGTTTTTCAGGTGAACATAAGATCCACTTTATTCCGGGAATGATTGGTCCTTTTCTGGGTGTGACACTGGTCCCACAGCCAGAAGTACGGAATATCATGATTCCTATCTTTCATGACATGATGGACTGGGAGCAGAGAAAAAATGGCAACTTCAAACAGGTAAGAAACCTGGCACAGTGTTCAGGGTATTCTCTGGAATGGATCCCTTCTGCTTAGGCAGGTGGCCTAGATGACCAAGCCATGATTCTAGTGGGAATGGGCTGTAGCTTGGCTAATTTGAATCCTGTTCAAGGGTTTTCCCTTACTTGCTAGCCATAATTGATTTGTGGATTTTCTTCATGAAGTTAGAGGCCAGAAAATAATGAGGCCAGCAAAGAATGAACATCACTATAACTTTCTGATCAAGGAGAGAATGATTGAGACTGTAGCCTCCCAGTTTCATTCAGGATAGGGCCCTGGGAGTGTGTGATGTCATTCCTTTACAGAGGATTTTCACTGTATAGTCCAGGCATTTCTAGGGCAGTAGCCCAGACCAGTTGAGTTCTCATGGCTCAGGGTAGCCCAGCATTTTACAGACTACTGCACAGAGAGGTTGGTCCAGGAGATACAGGCCCCTTGGTTTTCAACTGAGTGGCTTCAGGCTGTCCTCCTGTGTAGTTCTTTTGCCATCACTAAGGTGGATGACATGGCCCCTGCCTTTATATCTGTAGTTCTAGGGCATAGTACCAGGACCAATAGGGGCTATTGGTGAGGAAGCCAATTTTAGCTAATAAAATAAATAACTTGCTAACAACAAAAACTGTCCACTGTAAGCAGGCCTGCTTTGGGAGATAGAGATTTTCTCTCTTAGCAGATGATCTTCAAGCAGAAGCTCCCAGGACACCTCTAGGGGAATTTTCTGTATTGGCTTGGGAATTGTACCAGTTCCCCACTAAGCTCCTTCTGAGCCTGTGATTCTAGGATGAACCAGTGGTCTTAGAATAGGTGACTGTAACAGTGAGAAGTAGACCAGGGAAGCAGTAATTTTTAAATATTTATTTATTTTTAAATTTACATAGAGTAAAATGTATTCTTTCTGATTTACATTGTATGTGTTTTGGCAAATGCATACTCGTGTAACCACCACTGCAATCAAGAGTTTTTGAATACTTAAAAATTCGATCTTGCTGTCTATTTGTAGTCAAACCCTTCCCCTATACTTAACAAATGCAGCCATAGGTCTGTTCTTCATCACTATAGTTGTGCCTTTTCTAGAATGTCATATAAATGGAATCAAACAAAGTGCACCTTTTTGAGACTGGCCCCTTTCACTTAGCATAATGCTTTGAGAAATTCATCCATGTTACTGCATGTATCAGTAGTTTTTCTATGCTGAGAAGTATTTAGTTCATTCACTCACCATTTGAAAGACATTTAGACTTCTTAATAATCGCCGTTATAACTGGTATGAGATGGCACATCAAAACTACAATGAGACACCATCTCACACCAGTTAGAATGGTGATCATTAAAAAGTCAGGAAACAACAGGTGCTGGAGAGGATGTGGAGAAATAGGAACACTTTTACACTGTTGGTGGGACTGTAAACTAGTTCAACCATTGTGGAAGACAGTGTGGTGATTCCTCAAGGATCTAGAACTAGAAATACCATTTGACCCAGCCATCCCATTCCTGAGTATATACCCAAAGGATTATAAATCATGCTGCTATAGAGACACATGCACACGTATGTTTATGGCGGCACTATTCACAATAGCAAAGACTTGGAACAAACCCAAATGTTCATCAATGATAGACTGGATTAAGAAAATGTGGCACATATACACCATGGAATACTATGCAGCCATAAAAAAGGATGAGTTCATGTCCTTTATGGAGACATGGATAAAGCTGGAAACCATCATTCTGAGCAAACTATCACAAGGACAAAAAACCAAACACCGTATGTTCTCACTCACAGGTGGGAATTGAACAATGAGAACACTTGGACACAGGGTGGGGAACATCACACACCGGGGCCTGTCGTGGGGTGGGGGAAGGGGGAGGAGTAGCATTAGGACATACAGCTAATGTAAATGACAAGTTAATGGGTGCAGCACACCAACATGACACATGTATACATATGTAACAAACCTGCACGTTCTGCACATGTACCCTAGAACTTAAAGTATAATAATAAAAAAAAGAAAGACATTTAGGTTGTTTCCTTTTTTGTCAATTATAAATAAAGCTACTAAAAACATTTCTTTACAGGTTTTTGTATGCATATAAGCTTTCATTTTTCTTGAGTGAATACTTAGGAATAGGATTGTTGGGCCTTGTGACAAGTGTATAATTAGCTTTCAAAGAGGTTCTCAAACTCTTTTCTAAAATAGCTATACCATTTTGAAGTCCCAGCAGCAGTATATAATCAATTGCTCCACATACTAACCAGTACTTACTATTATCTGTTCATTTATTTTAGCCATTCTAATAGGTGTATAGTTGTATATCATTGTGGTTTTCATTTCTATTTCCCTAGTGACTAATGATGTTGAGCACCTTTTCATGTGCTTATTTACCATCCTTATATTTCTTTGGTGAAATGAGTTCGAAGCTTTTGTTCATTTTCATTTGAGTTGTTGCTTTCCTTATTGTTGAATTTTAGGGTTCTTTATGTATTCTGTATGTAAGTCCTTTGTTGAGCATATGATTTACAGATATTTTCTGCAAATCTTTAGCTTATCTTTTCATTTACTAAACAATATCTTTCTTAGAACAAAAGTTTTTAATTTTTATGAAGTCCAATTTGTCAGTGTTTTTCTTTTATAGATCATGCTTTTGGGGTCATACCCCAAGAACTTTTTCTTAACATAGGGCCACAAAAATTTTTCTCCTATATTTTCTTCTAGAAGTTTTATAATTTTACATTTTAAATTTAGATCTATGATCTATTTTGAGTTGATTTCTGTATAAGGTATGAAGGATGGAGCAGGTTCTTTTTTTTATTTTGCAACAAGATGTCCAATTATTCCAGCACCTTTTGTTGAAAAGAGTATCCTTTCTTCAGCTGTCTTTATGCTTTGGTGAAAAATCAATCGCCAAAAAAAAGAAAAACAAGTGGATTTGGATAAGGAGAGGCTTAAAAAAAAGAAAAAGAAAAAATCAACTGACCATCAAAGGATGCAAAGTTTCAAAGTTAGGAGAAATAAGCTTTAGTGAGCTATTGCACCACATGGTGACTATAGTTAATAATAATATATTGTACACAAATTAGCCAGGCTTGGTGCCACGTGCCTATAGTCCCAGCTACTCAGGAGGCTGAGGCAGGAGAATCGCTTGTACCCGGGGAGGTGGAAGTTGCAGTGAGCCAAGATTGCACCACTGCACTCCAGCCTAGGTGATAGAGTGAGACTCCATCTCAAAATAATAATAATAATAATGTTTATTTAAAAATTGCTAAAAGAGTAGACTTTAAATGTTCTCATTGCAAAAAAAAAAAAAATTAGGTGAGGTGACAGATAGTTAATTAGCTTGATTTAACCATTTCACAATGTATACATATATCAAAACATCATATTGTACTCCATAAATACATATAATTATTGTCACTTAAAACTACTTTAAAAAATCAGTTATATTTGTGTGAATCTCTTTCTAGACTCTAGTCTTTCCATAGATCAATGTTTATTCTTTCATCAATACCACACTACCTTATTATAGTAGCTTTATAGTTAGTCTTAAAACTAGGTGATATGAATCTATCTTCCACCTTTGTTCTTTTTTTTTTCAAGTATTGTGTTAGCTGTCTAATTCTTTTTCCTTTTTTAAATAAATTTTAGAATCAGTATGTCAATATCTATAACATTCCTGCTGAGATTTTGACTGGGATTGCAGTGATTCTGTAAATCAAATTGGGGGCCGGGCGCATTGGCTCATGCCTGCAATCCCAGCACTTGGGGAGGCCAAGGCAGGCGGATCATTTGAAATCAGGAGTTCGAGAGCAGCCTGGCCAACACAGTGAAACCCCATCTCTACTAGAAACATAAAAATTAACCAGGCGTGGTGGCAGGTGCCTGTAATCCCAGCTACTTAGGAGACTGAGGCAGGAGAATTGCTTGAACCCGGGAGAGGGAGGTTGCAGTGAGCTGAGGTCGCACCACTGTACACCAATCTGGGCAACAGAGCAAGACTCTGTCTCAAAAAAAAATATATATATATATATTATATATAAAATAAATATATATATAATTATTTATATATATATATAAAATTAATATATGTTATATATATATAATTATACATATATAAAAAAATTGGGAAGAATTGATGTCTTAATAGTCCATGAAAACAGTATGTCTTTCCATTTATTTAGGTGTTCTTTTATTTCTTTCATCAGTGTTTTATATAGAGATCTTACACATATATTATTAGATTTTTATGTATTTCCTGTTTTTTGGTGCTCTTCTAAATAATTCCATGCAACTGATTGATATTGATTCCTTGAGCAAATTTTAGACTCCCTTTATTGCCAAGTATGCAGCATTTCAAAAAATTGTTCTACATGAACTTGAAAACAATGGGTATTCTGTGGGTGAGGGAGTAAAATTTATGTTTATCTAGTAGCTCAAGCTCCTTAATTATATTGTTTGAACTTCTGTAGCCTTACTGCTTTGCTACTTGATCCATTAGTTTTAAGAAAGTTCAATTAAAATGTTCCACTTTGTTTATATAAATAAATAATTGCAATTTTTAAATTTTGTTTTATTTTTGTTTCTAGGATATAGAAATTCAATTGATTTTTATATATTGACATTATATCCTGTACCCTTGCTAAATTTACTTATTAGTTCTGGAAGCTTTTTTGCAGATTCCTTGGGATTTTCTGTTTAGACAATCATGTCATCTGAGAAAAGAGAGTTTTATTTCTTCCCTTCTACTCTATAGATCTCTTATTTTTCTTGCCATATCACATCAGCTAGGACCTCCAGGATGATGTTAAATAAGAGCAATGAGAAACTTGCTTTGTTCTTAGAAGAAAGTATTCACCAGTGTTTTACCAGTAAATATGATACTATCCTTATGTGCTTCTCCTATTAAACAAATAAATAAATATGATACTAGTTCTAAGTTTTTTATAGATTCTTTTAACATGGGTAAATAGTATTTAAGATTAGATCAGTTTGGGAGTGTGTAACTCTAATGCCTCCAGGTCTTTGGGAAATAATAACTTCAAACAAAACAGGAACTGTTACTTTTCTGTATTGTCACAACTTGTGCCTTCTAAATGTGCAAAATGCACACCACCTGATTAAAAAAAAAAAAAATTTTACCAAGAAGTGGATGACATTGCAGAGCTGCACTGTGGGTCATCTGAGTCAGCTGAAAATGGGGCTGGGTTGCATTCCACCATCACTAACACTGACCAGCCTAAAACTACTTTTTCTAATTATAGAACAATATTTATTTAGTGTAGAAAAATTTTAAATCCAATAGTGGGCTGGGCATGGTGGCTTGCACCTGTAATCCCAGCACTTTGGGAGGACAAGGCAGGTAGATCACAAAGTCAAGAGATCAAGACCATCCTGGCCAACATGGTGAAACCCCGTCTCTACTAAAAATACAAAAATTAGCTGGGCATGGTGGCGTGTGCCTGTAGTCCCAGCTACTCGGGAGGCTGAGGCAGTATAATCGCCTGAACCCGGGAGGTGAAGATTGCAGTGAGCTGAGATTGCACCACTGCACTTCATCCTGGTGACAGAACAAGACTCCATCTCAAAAAAATTAAAAAATGCAATAGCTATAATGCAGAATTTTAACACAATCCTACCATTGTTAGGAACTTGGAGAGGAGGCAGTTTATGTCATTTTTAGACTTTTTCTTCTCAATACGTAGGCTTTTTTTAACTTAAAAAATGAAATTGTTAGAGGGCTGGCCAGATGGCCGTATAGGAACAGCTCCGGTCTGCAGCTCCCAACGAGATCAACACAGAAGGCGGGTGATTCCTACATTTCCAGCTGAGGTACCCAGCTCATCTCATTGGGACTGGTTGAACAGTGGATGCAGCCCTCAGAGGGTGAGCCAAAGCAGAGTGGGGTGTCACCTCTCCCGGGAAGCACAAGGGGTCAGGGAATTCCCTTCCCTAGCCAAGGGAAGCCATGAGGGACTGTGAACGGTGCAGTCCGGCCTAGATACTGCACTTTCCCCATGGTCTTTGCAACCCGCACACCAGGAGATTCCCTCCAGTGCCTACACCATCAGGGCCCTGGGTTTCAAGCACAAAACTGGGCGGCCCTTTGGGCAGACACCGAGCTAGTTGCAGTTTGTTTTTGTTTTTGTTTTTTTTCATACCCCAGGGGTGCCTGGAACACCAGTGAGACAGAACTCTTCACTCCCCTGGAAAGGGGGCTGAAGCCAGGGAGCCAAGGGATCTGCCTCAGTGCATCCCATCACCACGGAGCCCAGCAAGCTAAAATCCAGTGGCTTGAAATTCTCACTGCCAGCACAGCAGTCTGAGGCCAACCTGGTACACTCAAGCTTGGTTGGGAGAGGGGCTTCGGCCATTGCTGAGGCTTGAGTAGGTGGTTTTACCCTCACAGTGGAAACAAAGCCACCAGGAAGTTTGAACTGGATGCAGCCCACCACAGCTCAGCAAGGCCGCTGCGACCGGAATGCCTCTCTAGATGCCTCTTCTCTGGGCAGGGCATCTCTGAAAAAAAGGCAGCAGCCCCAGTCAGGGGCTTATATATAAAACCCCCATCTCCCTGGGACAGAGCACCTGGGGAAAGGGGCAGCTGTGGGCGGAGCTTCAACAGACTTAAACGTCTCTACCTGATGGCTCTGAAGAGAGCAGCAAATCTCCCAGCATAGCGTTCGAGCTCTGCTAAGGGTCAGACTGCCTCCTCAAGTGGGTCCCTGACCTTGACCCCCATGTCTCCTGACTGGGAGACACCTCCCATTAGGGGCCAACAGATACCTCATACAGGAGAGCTCTGGCTGGCATCTGGCAGGTGCCCCTCTGGGACAAAGCTTCCAGAGGAATGAACAGGCAGCAATCTGCTGTTCTGCAGCCTCTGTTGGTGATACCCAGGCAAACAGGGTCTGGAGTGGACGTCCAGCAAACTCCATCTGACCTGCAGCAGAGGGGCCTGGCAGAAGAAAAACTAACAAACAGAAAGGAATAGCATCAACATCAACAAAAAGGACGTCCATTCAGAGACCCCATCAGAAGATCACGAATATCAAAGACCAACGGTAGATAAATCCATGAAGATGGGGAGAAAATACTGCAAAGACAATGAAAATTCTAAAAACCAGAACGCCTCTTCTCCTCCAAAGGATCACAACTCTTAGCCAGAAGGGGAACAAACCTGGATGGAGAATGAATTTGATGAATAGACAGAGGTAGGCTTCAGAAGGTGGGTAATAACAAACTCCTCCAAGCTAAAGGAGCATGTTCTAACCCAATGCAAGGAAGCTAAGAGCCTTGAATAAAGGTTAGACAAATTGCTAACTGGAATAACCAGTTTAGAGAAGAACATAAATGACCTGATGGAGCTGAAAAACATAGCACAAGAACTTTATGAAGCATGCACAAGTATCAATAGCCAAATTGATCAAGCAGAAGAAAGGATATCAGAGATTGAAGATCAACTTAATAAAATAAAGCAAGAAGACAAGATTAGAGAAAAAAAAATGAAAAGGAATGAACAAAGCCTCCAAGAAATATAGGACTTTGTGAAAAGACCAAATCTATGTTTGATTGGTGTACCTGAAAGTGACGAGGAGAACGGAACCAAGTTGGAAAACACTCTTCAGGATATTATCCAGCAGAACTTCCCCAACCTAGCAAGACAGGCCAACATTCAAATTTAGGAAATCCAGAGAATGCCACAAATATACTCCTTGAGAAGAGCAACCCCAAAACACATAATCATCAGATTCACCAAGGTTGAAATGAAGGGAAAAGTGTTAAGGACAGCCAGAGAGAAAGCTCAGGTTACCCACAAAGGAAAGCCCATCAGACCAACAGCTGATCTCTCTGCAGAAACCCTACAAGCCAGAAGAGAGTGGGGGCCAATATTCAACTTTTTTTTTTTTTGAGACTGAGTCTCACTTGGTCGCCCAGGCTAGAGTACAGTGGTGCGATCTCGGCTCACTACAAATTCCGCCTCCTGGGTTCATGCCATTCTCCTGCCTCTGCCTCCCGAGTAGCTGGGACTACAAGTGCCCGCCACTACACCCAGCTAATTTTTTTGTATTTTTAGTAGAGACGGTGTTTCACCATGTTAGCCAGGATGGTCTCAATCTCCTGACCTCATGATCTGCCCACCTCAGCCGCCCAAAGTGCTGGGATTACAGGCGTGAGCCACCACGCCCAGCCAACATTCTTAAAGAAAAGAATTTTCAAGAATTTCATATCCAGTCAAACTAAGCTTCATAAGCAAAGGAGAAATAAAATCCTTTACAGACAAGCACATGTGGAGAGATTTTGTCACCACCAGGCCTGCCTTACAAGAGTTCCTGAAGGAAGTACTAAACATGGAAAGGAATAACCTGGTACCAGCCACTGCAAAAACATACCAAATTGTAAAGACCGTCAACACTATGAAGAAACTAGCTAGCTAGTTTCTAGCTAATACCTAGCTAGCATCATAATAACAGGATCAAATTCACACATGACAATATTAACCCTAAATGTAAATAGGCTAAATGCCCCAATTAAAAGACAACAGACTGGCAAATTGGATAAAGAGTCAAGACCCATCAGTGTGTTGTATTCAGGAGACCCATCTCCCATGCAGAGACACACATGGGCTCAAAATAAAGGCATGGAGGAATATTTACCAAGCAAATGGAAAGCAAAAAAAAAAAAGCAGGGATTGCAATCCTAATCTCTGATAAAACAGACTTTAAACCAACAGAGATCAAAAGAGACAAAGAACGGCATTACATAATGGTAAAGCGATCAATGCAATAAGAAGCACTAACTATCTTAAATATATATGCACCCAATACAGGAGCACCCAGATTCATAAAGCAAGTTCTTAGAAAACTACAAAGAAACTTAGACTCCCACACAATAATAGTGGGAGTCTTTAACACCCCACTGTCTATATTAGACAGATCAATGAGACAGAAAATTAACAAGGATATTCAGGACTTGAACTCAGCTCAGGACCAAGTGGACCTAATAGACATCTACAGAACTCTCCACCCCAAATCAATAGAATATACATTCTTCTCAACACCACATTGCACATATTCTAAAATTGACCACATAATTGAAAGTAAAACACGCCTTGGCAAATGCAAGAGAATGGAAATCATAACACTCTCTCAGACCACAGATTAAGAAACTCACTCAAAACTGCACAACTACATGGAAACTGAACAACCTGCTCCTGAATGACTACTAGGTTAATAACGAAATGAAGGCAGAAATAAAGATGTTCTTTGAAACCAATGAGAACAAAGACACAATGTACCAGAATCTCTGGGACACATTTAAAGCTGTGTGTAGAGGGAAATTTATAGCACTAAATGCCCACAAGATAAAGCAGGAAAGATCTAAAATTGACACTCTAACATCACAATTAAAAGAACTAGAGAAGCAAGAGCAAACAAATTCAAAATCTAACAGAAGACAAGAAATAACTGAGATCAGAGCAGAACTGAAGGAGATAGAGACACACAAAAACTCTTCAAGAAATCAGTGAATCCAGGAGCTGGTTTATGAAAAGATCAACAAAATAGAATAATAAGAGCTATTTATGACAAACCCACAGCCAGTATCATAACTGAATGGGCATTCCCTTTGAAAACCAGCATAAGACAAGGATGCCCTCTCTCACCACTCCTATTCAGTATAGTATTGGAAGTTCTGGCCAGGGTGATCAAGCAAGATAAAGAAATGAAGGGTATTCAGATAGGAATAGAGGAAGTCAAATTGTTTCTGTTGGTGGATGACATGATTGTATATTTAGAAAACCCCATAGTCTCAGCCCAAAATCTCCTTAAGCTGATAAGCAACTTTAGCAGAGTCCCACAATACAAAATCAATGTGCAAAATTCACAAGCATTCCTATACACCAGTAAGAGACAAACAGCCAAAACGTGAGTGAACTCCCATTCGCAATTGCTACAAAGAGAATAAAATACCTAGGAATACAAATTACAAGGGATGCAAAGGACCCCTTCAAGGAGACCTACAAACCACTGCTCAAGGAAATAAGAGAGGATACAAACAAATGGAAAAACATTCCATGCTCATGGATAGGAAGAGTCAATATCATGAAGTGGCCATACTGCCCAAACTAATTTATAGATTCTATGCTATCCCCATCAGGCTACCATTGACTTTCTTCACAGAATTAGAAAAAACTACTTTAAATTTCATGTGGAACCAAAAGAGTCTGCATAGCCAAGATAATCTTAGGCAAAAAGAAAAACTGGAGGCATCATGCTACCTGACTTCAAACTATACTACAATGCTACAGCAACCAAAACAGCATGGTACTGGTACCAAAACAGATATACAGACCAATGGAACAGAACAGAGGCCTCAGAAATAACAACATGCATCTACAACCATCTGATCTTTGACAAACCTGACAAAAAGAAGCAATGGGGAAAGGATTCCCTATTTAATAAATGGTGTTGGGAAAACTGGCTAGCCATATGCAGAAAGCTGAAACTGGACCCTTTCCTTACACCTTATACAAATATTAACTCAAGATGAATTAAAGACTTTAAATGTAAGACCTAAAACCTTTAAAACCCTAGAAGAAAACCTAGGCAGTACCATTCAGGACATAGGCATGGGCAAAGACTTCATGACTAAAACACCAAAAGCAATGGCAACAAAAGCCAGAATTGACAAATGGGATCTAATTAAACTAAAGAGCTTCTGCACAGCAAAAGAAAGTATCATCAGAGTGAACAGCCAACCTACAGAAAGGGAGAAAATTTTTGCAATCTATCCATCTGACAAGGGCTAACATCCAAAATCTACAAAGAACTTAAACAAGTTTACAAGAAAAAAAAAACCCATTAAAAAGTGGGTGAAGAAGATGAACAGACACTTCTCAAAAGAAGATATTTATGCGACCAACAAACATATGTAAAAAAGCTTATCATCACTGGTCATTAGAGAAATGCAAATCAAAACCACAATGAGATACCATCTCACACCAGTTAGAATGGCAATCATTAAAAAGTCAGGAAACAACAGGTGCTAAGAGAGGATGTGGAGAAATAGGAACGCTTTTACACTGTTGGTGGGAGTGTAAATTAGTTCAACCATTGTGGAAGATAGTATGGCAATTCCTCAAGGATCTAGAACCAGAAATACCGTTTGACCCAGTAATCACATTACTGGCTATATACCCAAAGGATTCTAAATCATTCTACTGTACACATGCACACATATGTTTATTGTGGCACTATTCACAATAGCAAAGACTTGGAACCAACCCAAATGCCCATCAATGATAGGCTGGATAAAGAAAATCTGGCACATATACACCATGGAATACTATGCAGCCATAAAAAAGGATGAGTTCATGTCCTTTGCAGGGAGATGTATGAAGCCAGAAACCATCATTCTCAGCAAACTAATAAAAGAACGGAAAACCAAACACCGCATGTTCTCACTCATAAGTGGGAGCTGAACAATGAGAATACGTGGACACGGGGAGGGGAACATCACATACCAGGGCCTGTCAGGGGCTGGGGGGCTGGGGGAGGGATAGCATTAGAATAAATACCTACTGTAGATGACAGGTTGATGGGTGCAGCAAACCACCATGGCATGTGTATACCTATGTAACAAAACTGCCCGTTCTGCCCATGTACCCCAGAACCTAAAGTATTAAAAAAAAAATGGCCAAAAAAATGAAAGTGTTGTATATATTGGTTTGTAATCTCCCTTTTTTGGTAGCAACTTGTCATGACTACCTCTTCATGTGAATTAATGCTCCCCTATACTACCCCATCAGTTTAGAGGCTATATGGTATTCCATTGTATGGCTGGATCATAAGGTATTTTGTTAAGCTCGTAATTTAATTTTTTTAATTAATTAATTTATTTATTTATTTTGAGACTGAGTCTTGCTCTGTTGCTCAGGCTGGAGTGCAGCGGCATGATCTCAGCTCACTGCAACCTCTGCCTCCCGGGTTCACGTGATTCTCCTGCCTCAGCCTCCTGAGTAGCTGGGATTATAGGTGCATGCCACCACGCCCGGCTAATTTTTATAGTTTTAGTAGAAACTGGGTTTCACCATGTTGACCAGGCTGGTCTCAAGCTCCTGACCTCATGATCTGCCCACCTGGGCCTCCCAAAGTGCTGGGATTGCAGACTTTTTTTTTTTTTTTTTTTGAGATGGAGTTTCCCTCTTGTTGCACAGGCTGGAGTGCAATGGCATGATCTTGGCTCACTGCAACCTCATCTTCCCAGGTTCAAGCGATTCTCCTGCCTCAGCCTCCCAAGTAGCTGGGATTACAGGTGTGCGCCATTATGCCCAGCTAATTTTTTTTGTATTTTTAGCAGAGATGGGGTTTCACCGTGTTGGTCAGGCTGGTCTCAAACTCCTGACCTCATGTGATCCACCCACCTCCGTCTCCCAAAGCGCTGGGATTACAGTCATGACCCACCTCTCTCAGCCCCTAATTTTAGCAATTTAGGTTCATTCCAAATTTTTGTTGTTAATATTGCCAAAAACATTTATTCTTATTTTCTTAGGTAAATTTCTCAACCTGTAATCACTAGATCAAAGAGTCAAAAACCTTTCTTAAGTTTTTATAGCACAATTCTTTGAAATCCAGACTACCTTTTCTGTGTATGTTCCATCTAAGCAATTACCATGCTGAGATGTGTCAGCTGTCCTACCTGCCACCTCTGCCAGATGATGGGCTTTTAGGGACCAGGATTATTTCTTGTGCATTTTTATATCTCAGAACCCACCATGGTGCCTGGGACATGGTAGGCTCATACAGATGAAAATCAAAACTAGCATTTATTAAGTACTTCCCAAGATCCAGGGCACAGTGACACCAAAGAGGAATGTTACCACCATTCCTATTTCACAAACGTAGAAAATTGGGCTTAGAGAGGTAAATGTTAGAACTGTGCATATCATTATGTCACAGGACAAATATTTGTTGAATGAAGATGTCACTTCAGGAATATTGTTTCTATGGAATAAAAGTAACTACAAACTTGATGGTCAGTGTCACTAATTATGACCTAATATGTTTGAAGAACTTATTGTTTGACTTAGAGATGTTGATTTTGCATGTGTTGATATTCAGTGTCCCATGTTTTAGATTTCTAGATTTCTCCTAATAACTTGCTCCTTTATGAGCTCTGTAGGGGTGATTAAGTCATGTCTCCCATATCCTTCCATCACCAGCTTTTTTTTTTTTTTTTTTTTTTGAGATGGAATCTCACTCTGTTGCCCAGACTGGAATACAGTGGCATGATATTGGCTCACTGCAACCTCCACCTCCTGGGTTCAAGTGATTCACCTGCCTCAGCCTCCCGAGTAGCTGGGACTATAGGCAAGGTGCCACCACACCTGGCTAATTTTTTTATATTTTTATGCTGGTAAGGCTGGTCTCAAACTCCTGACCTCAGTTGATCTGCCCACCTCAGCCTTCCAAAGTGCTGGGTTATAGGCGTGAGCCACCACGCCCAGCCCCGTCACCAGCTTCTTTGCCTAATACAAAGTTCAAAACACTTGAATAGGTTTCAGAAGCACGTGGAAGACTCATTAAAGCACAGCTTGTGCACTCCCACCCTGAGTTTCTGATCCGACAAACTAGATGAGGCCTGAGAATTTTAATTTCTAACAAGATCTCAGGTGAAACTGCTGCTGCTGGCCCAGAGACCCATTTTGAGAACCATTTAGATTCCAGTGGACTGTTGTACCCTGTTTACACTGTTGTACACTCTGCTGCTCCAGGTCCCCTCCCCACCTTTTTGCTGTGTTCTGAAGGCACAATCTACCTATACCACCATGTGTGAAGAGAGATCCCTTGTTATAATCAGGCCCTTCTCTTGGGGACCTTTTAGCCAGCAGGTTGACCCAGTGAGCAAGAAAAGCTCTGAACTGGGACTAATCCACTTTGGCTTCTAGATGCAGCTCTACCTGACGTAACATAACCCCAGGCAAGTCCCTGCTTATGCCTTTTCTCCACACAGAGAGAGTGAGAGGGCTTCAATCCCTAAGGACTCCGGGTCTCAGACTTTCTGCTTCTTCTCAAATGTGTATTCAAGCAACTCACTCATCCCTGCCCTGGCCATGTAGCAGACCACTATTTTAAAAAAAGGCCTCATTTTCCGGTCATCGGACTTCAGAGGCCCTAATTGCCTTCATTGAATTTACTAATTCAGTTACTCTTTTATTATTTCTTAGCCTTAGGATTCTTTGTTCTCTGTAGAGTGAGAAAGGCTTCTGTTTATAGCACATTATTTCATGCAGCCATGCTGTGACTTTTTTGTTTATATTAAATACTAAATAAATAATGTCACAGTACTATAGTTTAAAGGTTAATAAAGGGGTCGAGCGCGGTGGCTTGACCGCAGTTTGGGAGCCTGAGGCAGGTGGATCATCTGAGGTCAGGAATTCAATACCAGCCTGGGCAACATGGTGAAACCCCATCTCTACTAAAAATACAAAAATTAGCCAGCATGGTGACGCATGCTTGTAATTCCAGCTACTCAGGAGGCTGAGGCAGGAGAATCGCTTGAACCTGGGAGGTGGAGGTTGCAGTGAGCTGAGATCACACCTGTGCACTCCAGCCTGGGTGACATAGTGAGACTCCATCTCAAAATAAATAAATAAAGGTTAATAAAAGGTTAAAACAATTTTATATCATATCACTTACAACCAGTTTCTCACCTCAGAGTAAATCCAGTGAGACCTATTAGAAAAGTGGCTGAGATTAGGATAAATAGCCAATGCATCTGAGGCTTAATACCTAGGTGATGGGTTGATAGGTGCAGCAAACCACTGTGGCACATGTTTACCCACATAACAAACCTGGCACAGGTATCAATCAACAATCAAACAGTCAAGCACAGGTATCCCCTGAACTTAAAATTAAATTAAATTAAAAAAAAGAAAAGTGAGTACTGCTGAATGCCCTTGCAAATCCACAGGGTAGGAACAAATATAGTCGTGCTTCTTATGATTTAGGTATCCAATAACAAATGCAGGGGCCCAGTGATGGTCCAGTGATAGGAACAGCAGCCTCAAGGGCTCTAGGTTCTGTGGGTACAAACAGTGGAGCCTGTTATCCTGAAGGAAAATCTCAGGAGGAAACACTCAAATCTCATTCAGCTCCATTTAATGCCAGCCATTAGAGTGAGGACAAGCTCCCCAGAAAGCATCTTTTTTGACTGGCTGACTAGAGGGTAAAGTTCTAACCAAATGTATTTTATGCCTACAAATTATTTTGAATTAATGTTTTTAAAGGGGGGAAAAATCTGAAAAAGCCCTCTTTTGAATCCAAAATACTTTTCTCGGTAGGGAATCCTTGCCTTTTGCCCTTAGATGGGAAAGAGTACCTGAGACTTTTAAGTCCTACCTCCTTTTCAGACCACTAGGGTGGGAGGCCTTCTTGATTTGGGGAGGCAGAGTGATTTCTTGGTGCTATAGGTAAGATACTATCTTCCCTGGGATTTCTTTGGAACAAGGACAGAATCAGGAAGTAGTTTACCGCCATCCTCACCCACCACAGGAACTGGATTTCCCATTCTTCTTCTGAGGTCATCTCAGGTTTATGAAGTTTCTGCTTCCTTCTAGGTGGAGGCCGAGTTGATTGACAAGCTGGACAGCATGGTATCAGAAGGGAAAGGTGACGAGAGCTACAGGGAGCTCTTCAGCCTACTGTAAGCTGCTCCAGCCCCAGGCACATCACAATGGGGGATGGGATGAAGTGGGCCAATGAAAAGTAGAGTTTGCAACTGCACTGGCAGGCTTTAGAGTCTGGTTATCAAGAGAGACCTGGGTTGTTCCTGATGGTAGCAATGCTCAACTTCTGTCACCAAGAAACCAAGCTCTTTCAGGGATTCCCATAGTTGACTGAAAAGATAGAAAACAGGTAACCTCTGAGCTCCTAGATTTGCTGAAAGGAAAAGGATCATTGTTTGTCTTCATAACATGCACTGCATCTGGATGGGGGGCAGACAGTTCATGGAGACTCAGTTCTGGGCTCAATGCTGGCATTTCAAGGTGGGGGATAAATCCTCCTTTGAGAGACAGGTTCCTGATTACCCTGCTTGGTAAGTTAGTACAGTCAGCTTGAAAAACATTGCAGTGAGCTCTTGAACAAGCTGCAACACTCTTTCCAGGCCAGTTTTCATGTTTGTGGAATGAGATGGTTGTACTGAATGATGTCAGGGTTCTTCTGGGTCCTCCATTCCATGGTTTCTGGCTTAAGTTGATGGAGGCAAAGAGACCTGAAGAGAGACCCAGGGGAACTATGGCACTCCCAAGTAGATAGTGATGTTGCTATCTTATCTTCCTAAAAAATGAAATCTTAAGATATTTACAGCTCTAGAATACCCTCCCTGTTGTACTTATGTCCAACTTTGAGATGTTCTTTGTTTTAGTTCCATTTTGAAAACAAACCTCTAGCGTATTTTTTCAGGAATACTATCCATTTGCTTAGAACTTTCCAGTGTGCAAAATGTGTTGGCATTTCTTACCTTATTTGATCCTCACAACATACCTGCAAGGTGTGCAGAGTAGAAATTATCTTCCCTCCCACTTGAGAAATAAAGAACTGGGCTCAGGGAAGTGCCAGCATGCCCTCAGTTGTGTCATCAGTAACAGACAGCTCTGGAAGGAGGGCCCAGATCTTCTAATTTCCAGATGGGGGAGTCTTTCCGCTATACCATGCCCACTTTGTTTCTTGAGGAGTCATGAGGTAAAATGTAAATTTATTTTAAATTTAAATAATTATAATTTGTGAAAATGAATCCATCCTTTAGTATTTCTTTTTTAGCCAAAGATTTGTCTAATTGTGGAAACAAGGCAGTGTTCCTTGGCCGCTAACAAATGACTGCTACAAAGGAAAAAGTACAAAAATAATCTGCAATTACTAGTTACCTGACCAAATCATGTTTATAAGCTCTTTTAAAACAGTCTAAGAACTGAGAACCACTCATAACATGGAGCAGCATTTTCAAATTTGTGTTTTTGGAAGCTAAAAAAAAAATGTAAATCATGGGTGAATTAGTTTAGAAAAGATTCAACTAAGCAAAATTGAACAAGCCTCTTTATTAGGACTTCTCAAAGACTTTGTTGTGCAAAAGGATATGAGCTGGGTGCAGTGGTACTTACCTGTAATCCCAGCTACTTGGGAGGCTAAGGTGGCAGGATTGCTTGAGCCCAGGAGTTCGAGATTATCCTGAGCAACACAGCAAGACCCCATCTCAAAAAAAAAAAAAAAAAAAGGATATGAAAAATCTCCAACAGGAGGGTATAGCGATCGGCATTTCCCAATTTCCCATGCTTGTGTGCTCACAGAACATTTCCACCTGTCCTCTAGGACAGAGACCTCTGCAGAACACAGTTGAAAAATGCTGGTACATTTCTCAATGGATAAAGCCGCAGAAGTCAGATTCAGTGTTCTTAACCTTCTCTAACAACAGGAGTTACCTGGAGAACCCTCACTTTCCCAGAAGCCTGGCCTAGGCAGTATGCTCTGTGCAAGGAGACAGTCATCATTGTAGCAGCAGCATTAACAGCAGTCAGGGTGTGGGTTTGAGTACCCAGTGCTAGACCCCTAGCTGGGTGTGCCACCCCAGGTGACTCTCATGACCTTAGAGAGCAAGGAATAGTGTGGAAAGGAATCAGGAATAAAATTGTATGGAGTGAAGGATGGCTCATCACTGGAGCGAGCCAAAAGAGTTCAAGTCATTGTCCCTTAGGAAAGACCTGTGGGATGGCAGAGGATCTCAGAAGCCAGGCTTTTGGAGAAGCCAGGGGCTGCCCTGAGGTACCAGGAGCATGAGGTTGTCAAGTAAGAAAAGAACCTGGGCATTTAGCTCCTGGCTCTGGCACATTTTGCTTGGGAGCATTCCCTGCAACAGTAGGATGGCCAAGTATAGCTCCTGGACTTGCTCACTTTCCCTTATTTTGGGGCCCCAAGACTAATGAGAATCTTTCCCTTAGTTTCCATGAAGATGATGGGTTTAGGCTGGGTACGGTGGCTCATGCCCATAATCCAAACACTTTGGGAGGCTGAGGCAGGAGAATCACTTGAGGCTAGGAGTTCAAGACCAGACTGGGCAACATAGCAAGACCCCATCTTAAAAAAGAAAAATTAAAATTTTGAAAAACAGAGCTTGGTTTGTATGTTTGCTGAGGATGACTCTGGGCAGTGATAAAGACAGTCAGCCATTGGCAAAGCCAGGCTTATCCCTCAGTGGGCTCTTGTTCAACTACTCCTTCAGAACAGAAGGTAGTTACAGTGTATGCCTAAGGTGGCTGGAGCCGAGCCCCTCCCTCCCCTCCTCCTCAGTGGCATCCTTAGGAACTTGTACATGGAAATAGAAGACGTGTTTTCATTTGTTGCTGCCAGTTCAGTAACCTCCTTGTCTTTGCTTTCTGCTGCATGGAGTAGAACCCAGCTGTTTGGGCCCTACCCCAGGTAAGACTGCAGTGTGGTAAGTCTGCTGTCTCCAGATCCATCACAGCCTCCATGGGCTCTTGGACTTCACTCTTGTGCCCAGGGGAAGGCTCATGAATTGTGTTTGCTTTCTCCACCCCTCCACCAATAGCCTGTTGGAGAAGGTTGAACAAGAAACATGGCGTGAGACCGGCATTTCCTTTGTGACCTCAGTCACCCGCCTCATGGAACGTCTTCTTGACTACAGGTATCTTCTCAGCCACCCGCTCACCTCTTCTTTTGTCAGGATACTCTCTCTAGCAAGGGAATCCCCCGACCTGAAAACTGAGACCATGTGCCCTTCATGGGGAGCACTGTTGTGATATTGGGTGCCATCACCAGTCAGTAGGAATCTGCTGATGACCAAGAAGAGACAGAGACAGAGACTTTTCCCAGGGGTAGGCTAGGGCCTCCTGGGATTCCCCGCTAAAATGTGGGCACATGTACCCAGGAGGGATCTTGGGGATATGTAGTCATCTGGCCTTCCATCCAGAAGGGTTAAGGCTCAGAGGAATGGGCACAGCAAGAGAGAAGAGTAAAGCTATCTCCAGAGCAGGGCAGGGAACAGCTATAGGTCCTTAGTGCAGACTTTCCTCCGAACCATATGGCAGATGAGCAGAGAAGTATCACCTAGAGGACATGAAGTTGGCTTTTCCAGGGACTAGGGACCCCACTTTTCAATGCCTATATTCTTTGTCTAAAGTCTATTTATTTCTGTCCCCTGGTCATGGCCAGAATAGATTAGAGGAAACAGCCTGTGAGCTCAGAGATCTTCATATTATGTTCAGTCTGGGAGTTCATGTGAAATAAGAATTTTTTTTTTTTTGAAGACAGTCTTGCTTTGTCACCCGGACTGGAGGGCAATCATGGCTCACTGCAGCCTCAAAGTCCTAGGCTCAAGCTGTCCTCCCACCTCAGTCTCCGGAGTAGCTGAGGCTACAAGCCCATGCCACCATGCCTGGCTAATTTTTTGTTTTTTGGGTTTTTTTTGTTTTTGTAGCGACAAGGTCCCACTGTGTTGCCCAGGCTGGTCTCAAATTCCTGGGCTCAAGTGATCCTCCCACCTCGACCTCCCAAAGTGCTGAGATTACAGGCCTGAGCTGCTGCGCCCAGCCAGAATTAGAATTTCTTAATGGAAGTCTGCCTTCTCAGTTGTATCATGGCTTTTGAATTAGTCCAAACATGACAATGAAACCACAACTGCAGCCTTAATCATTCTCTCAGCAGGGTTCAGGTGATGGCTAAAGGTACCTTTTGGGAGCCTGGAGGAAGGTGAGGAGAAATGATCAATGAAACCCAGCTCCAAGCAATAGTTGCCTTCTCTGTGCTATAAGCTGTGCAAATGCCAAATGAGGAGAGCATTTTGAGCTCATGGATCAGGAAATAGGAGAGTTAAGCCTGGCTCCAGTTGCTGCTGAAGTAGAAGGTGCTGCTGTGCAAAAGACTCAGGTGTCCAATGCACTGGCCTGGATATGGAAATGGAATTCCTGAGAAATATGCTCTCGTCTTAAGCATCCCCCCGTTCTGTAGCACAGCTATGCTTGTGTGAACTTCAGGCCGTTTTTCCTGGGCCTTTCAAGTTCAAAGCTGGCCTTGGGGCCCCTTTTACAGCAAGAGACTTCTTTGTTCACACCAGGTCCGTAGCTTCTCCTGCAGCTACAATTAGAAAGGGAAGAGAGGTGAACAAAGCGCTGCACCTCCCCCTTACCAAAACATTTTCTAAAGTTGGGTTTTATTCACCATGTCCTAACGAAGGAGCAGAAAATAATTTCTTAGGCTCCAAGGCCTTGTTCTAGCTGCCTGTTTGATTTCTTTAGCTACCTTCTACAAGCTGCTCAAACTCATGCCCAAAACCAACTTCATTCTCTATTTCTTGTCTCGGTGGTGGTATCTACAAAAAGTCCAAAATCCTTAATATGGCATCACTGGCCTTTGCTCACTTCTCCAGACCAATCTTCTGCTAGTCCCCAGTACTCATGCCCTACACCCCAGCCTCCCAGTGTTGCTCCTTGCTAACGTGAAAGGAAACAGCATAATGTTGATGATGGCCCCTGTCTATTGAAAATCCACCACTTGAGTGCTCTACATACATTTTCTCTAATCCTATAAGCATCCTCATTCTTTTTATCCATGAGGAGAAACTAAGAGGTACCACTGCTAGGATCTGAATCCAGATCTAGCTGACTCAAGAACCATGCCCTGTCTCTTTCTCCGTGTTGTCACCACTTAACCACTTGTATTTTCCCTTCAGGTTTCTCTATATGCTGTGTTCTCTCCCAAGAGTGGTCTTCCAACTCACCCCTATTAAGAAAGCTTTCCCAAGCCAGGAGCTTACCTGTCTGTGCACACATTGAATTATGATCATTTATCATCTTTCTGTCTTACCTTACAAAAAGGACCAGCTCCTTGAGGATAGGAACCTTGTCCTTATCTCCCTGTTCCCCTGTATGGGGGCTGGCTCCTGGCAGGTACAGAGTAAATAATGAGTGATAAACTTGTTGGAAAGACCATGCAGAAACCAAGCAACTCTTTTCCTCTACCTCAATGCAGTTAGTTCAAGAACTTACTAAGAAAAGAGTTATTGGCCAGGCACAATGGCACATGCCTGTAATCCCAACACCGTGGGAGACCAAGGCAGGCAAATTGCTTGAGCTCAGGAGTTCGAGACCAACCTGGGCAATATGGTGAAACCCCATCTCTATGAAAAATTGGAAAAGTAGCCAGGTGTGGTGGCATGCACCTGTGGTCCCAGCTATTTTGGAGACTGAGGTGGGCAAATCACTTTATCTGGGGAGGTCGAGGATGCAGTGAGCCAAGATTGCGCCACTGAACTCCAGCCTGGGTGACAAAATGAGATCCTGTCTCAAAAAAAAAAAAAAGTAAAAGAAAATAGTTGTTGATATGACTCAAGGAAAGGACATCAAACAAAAAGGAAAAAAATAATTGTTCAGAGTTTTAAAATATATACATTGATTAAACATAATCAACAGATTGTACTCTAGAATTACCTGAACTTGTTATGTAAGATTCAATGTTAGACTAGCAAAACTTTAGATACTCAAAGGAGTACCTCGTCAGCTTTTATATCAATGTCTTTAACTTTTGTGTGAATTTCAGACACTCTGTGTCAAGCATGAAGATTCTCACTGGTAGTAACTATATTTCCCAGGATAGGAAGCAGGGCCCTAGAAGGGTTTTCTTTGTGCCTGGAACAGACAGGGACAGAGCTAGAGTTGCCAAGCCCTTGTGGCTCAAAGTGGAACCTGTACCTGGAACGGGCAACTGAAGGTTATGAAGCCTGCCTTTCCCAGGCCCCTCGGGTTGCAATGAGGGCTGCCTGGTCACTGATGTAGTCCCCAGCCAGCCCACTACCCAGGTGAGCCAGATGCTTCAGAAGCCTCTTTCAGGAGTCTTCCCTGCTCACCCTTCAGAGAAAGAGCAAGAGGGAAAGCAACAGCTGCACCTAAGTCAGACTTTAAAAGGCATCCACCATGAAGTAGCCACACAGAAGTGATGCAAAGCTACACAAAAAAGAGTCTGCTGTCAGCAGTGCAGAGGAGAAGCAGTCACAGAGCACAGAAGTGTATAGGATGCCCCTGGTATCACAGTGTTGAGGCCAGTTCCTTTCTGTTTAAGGGACTTAGCTATGAAGTTCTAGTTATGGCCAAACAGAAGTTAATGCTTGGTAAGTGTTTCAGATGCTTTATAGAAAATACAAATCACTAAATGGAAATGGAATTCCTGGGAAATGTGCTCCTGTCTTAAGCATCCCCCCATTCTGTAGCACAGCTACATGCCTGCCTATAGCTACACTAAATGCTGAAGTGGCTAGGTAAGATCTCACTGCCCTTCATGGGGCCAACTTACTCAGGAGACAGATGCCTTCTACCATTGTGTGGGTTGCTTGGAACAACTTGGCCATCTGACCTCAGGCTCGCTTCTCTTGAAAAGTCAAGCAGTTTCCTGGCCCTGCTAGCACTAAAGGGACAGGTTCTGCAGAAGGATGTTCAGGAACCTCATGTCTGGCTACATAGGAACCAAATGTCTTATGTGGTGATAGGTCAACCCCCCGCTCAAGAAAGGAGGGCCTTGGTTCCAAACATCACAAACCTGTCAACTCTGACCAGAGACTTCCACAGGAAGGACATTTGGCTTTGCAAAATATCATGAGAGGAGTATGGATTTTCAACATCTTTTTCTTTCAGAGGAGTCATCCCGGGGTTCTTCCTCTGCATGATGGGAAGGTGGGGAGAACTGGGTTTGTCAAATGGCCATCCAGAGGCTCAGTGACTTGGCCTAGGGCCCCTGATTCCCAGCTGCACTGCTCTTCACTGGGCCCTGTGCCTGTCAGTGGAGCAAAGCCAAAGACACTCTCCAACCTGACCCTAGAAATCTGTATAAACCCCTTTCTGCAGCTTTTCCCCAGAGCTGCTAATATACAGCTGCACAAGAAACTAGATCTTCTCTAGAGCAGTGTGGGCTGCTCTGGAAGGAGACACATCAGGCAGATGGCTCTCTGGCTGGCTGTGTGCATAGGAGACTTCTTGCTGGATTCACCAGTCTGGTTCTCATTCTCCTTCATCTCCTTATGCCAGGCTTCTGCTCCTTTCCAGAGGAGCTTGGCTTTGACCAACCCTCTCCCTAACTTGGAAAGGATCCATTCTCAGTGTTCCTATTTTCCTGTCTCTCACAGGCCATCCCTGATACCTCCTATACCCAGACCCTGCTAGGTATGAATGCAGCTCAGTCCTGGCTGATGCCTTAAGCACGAGACCTGCTGCTTCTGGTGATAGATGGCTCCAAAGACTAGTACACAGGAAGGAAACCATAGGGAGAAATGTCAACTATGTGGTGAACATGTACAGAGCCCTGAAGCTAGGGCCATGAAGTGGAGGATCTTGGCTTCTATTCAGCACTCCTACAAAATGAAACCTGTCCTTTAAGGAGAATTCTGTGCCTCCCTTTATGGGAAGTTGAGGATTTGGCTTTTCACCTAATTAATATGCCCTTTTGTGCCAAGGACCTTTGTAGGTGCCACTTAATACCCTGATGTAGCTCTGGGCTCTGTCTGTGCTCTGCCATCAGAATAAGGGGCTCAGTTGAAGAGATATTTGAGCCCCGAGAGTGGGTCCAAAGCTGAAGGAGCTCACAGTAGACTCCTCATCTATGGAAACAGTTACTGTTGGAGGCCATCTCAATCTGGGATTTGGTCATACTAATGCCCCAGTAATAGTACAGTTCTATGTGTTGTCTCAAGGCCCCACTTCATATCTGGTGCTCATCTGTGCTGTCTCTTCCAGGGACTGCATGAAAGGAGAGGAAACAGAGAATAAGAAGATTGGCTGTACTGTTAACCTGATGGTGAGAGGACATGGGCCCTGACCTCTCTGCCTACTGAAATGGTTTCTGTCCTGCGCTGTGATTGGCTTGGCCCTTCTACAATACATGGCTATAGGCCTGAGGGTTTTAATCAGGACATCAGCCCAGTTACTGGTATCTTAGAGGCCTGCACTTCCCCAGACACATTCCTACTTGGGGAAGGAATGAAACGAGCTTCTCTTTGTACCGAACTCTAGCCTGGCCTCTTGGCAGGGACCCACTAACTCTGACATGCCCCAATTCACAGTCAACCCTGACTCCTGATCTGCCCTGATGCTTTTCCTCTTTCACACTACCCAGGGCTCCCATAGACCTGCCAGTGGTTCCACCCACAGCAGGTGTTCCTTCTGGCTGGTGCTTTCTCCTTCTGGTGCTGTCTGCCTCCAGGAGCCTGCCCTCCCTCTCCTGCCCAGCACACCCACGGCTTTGGCCAGCTGCCCAGAGCTTGGCTATGGCCTCCACAGGTAGTTAACAGGTGTTTCCTTCTCTTTATTATAGAATTTTTACAAATCTGAGATTAACAAGGAAGAAATGTATATCCGCTACATCCATAAGCTTTGTGACATGCACTTGCAGGCCGAAAACTACACAGGTAAGTGGGGAAAAGAGAGAGCCATGCCTGACCATGAGGACAAACTGAAGGGATTTGTACAATAGGCAGAGAAAGGCTTCAGGGTGGTGCCTGCCAGATCTCAGCAGAATGTTGGGGCTTGTGCTATCCCCTCACCTCACTCATTTCCCTCAACTCCTTTGTGGCACATGGTAGAGAGAAAGCAGGCAGAACTTCCACTTGTGCCTTTGTGCCATGTCCTCCACTACTTGAGGCTGTTTCACTCTCCTTCCCTCCTGTCCACCCCTCTGAAGTCTCAACGGTGACCTCCAAATTCTGGTGCACCAGGTTCAGAGCATCCTGAGCTAACTGTCACTCCTTATGAACAGAGAGCCTTTTTTAGGACTTTCAAAGCTGGAGCTAAGGTTATAACAAAGAAATATCCCCCTAACCCTGGAACTTCCAGAACTCACTAGCAGACCTTCCTTGCAGGCTAGGTTCTTCAGACCCTGCAACTGCATAGCAGGCTCACATTGCGCTCCCAGTGCAGAGTATGAAGAGTGTTCATCTGACTTCTTGACAGGCCAGACAGGGCCTGTCATTGTATCTACAATATAATCCAACATCAAGGCCTTTTCTAACTAGAACAAATTTTAAAGCATTTCAGAGTGGCTGTCACAACTGTTTACTGAGAACCACGCTGAATCAGGGGGTTGTGCGCATGTGTGTGTGTCCTGTCTGATTGACATGCCATCGTTCCCCCCAAAGAACTATTTTCTCCACTGTGGTGACCAGCCATTATGTCTTAGCTCTTAGGTGATAGGACTTGAATTTGTGTGATAGACCAGGAAATTTAAGCTATCCTTCTCTGCAAACACTATTGCAATTAGATAGATTTGTAGAAACAGAGAATCCTCCTTCTTTATCTCTAGCTGTTAGAGAGTGTTTGGCATAGATGATATATTATCTGATAGCACAGCTTGGCAATAATTAAATCTAAAATGACTGGGCTTTGAATCTTAAATTCAGCTGACTAATAAAATGACTGGGCTGAGTCTACCATTCTCTGCATCCACTTGCACCCATGATCCAGCAACCCTCTGAGAGGGCAGTGAAGAGAAAGACTTTAATAAATGTTGTGTATCAGCAGAAGCATTTGCTAAACTTCTGGGGAACTGGGCCATGACTGAGAGGCTGGGTCAGGGACTTTAACAGAGAAAGAGTGCTAAGCCTTGTCTCTGATGGCTCAGGGAATGACATCTGAAAATAATATAGGCAAGGAAGAAAAAGACGTTCCATGATTTCCTAAGCTCCAGAGGGAGGCCGTGAGTTCCACAAGGCTTGTTGCTAGAGAAAAAAGGCTTCCTGATCCCATGAGGAGGCGTGTACATTCCTTGGCAGGAAGTTCCAGTGGCAAGGGCACAGGCAAAGAGGCAAGGATGAGGAGGAGCCTAAAGAGTGGACACAGGCAAGTGGGCCTAGCTAAAGCTGGAAGTGGGTCAATAAATGGTTAGAAATGAGATTCTTCATAGTCATGGAGAGTAGATTTGAGTAGAACCTTGAAAACCAGGCAGAAGCACAGAAGCTAGAACTAATTAACTTGCCAGTAGGAGATGCCCACTAAAAATGAACAAATGGAACAGAAGAGAGAAAACTGTGTAATGAGGCCCCTGAGCCATGGCTGTGATTCAGTGTGACTCATCCCTCGGAATGTAGGGAGCCGTGGTATTTCACTGCTGCTGTTTTACATAACCCTCTCTAATTGTTCCACACATAGAGTAGGATGTTGCCAGGCCTTCACTCTGGGTCTAGTATCAATTTAGGTTCCTTTGGTAATGGAGCCCTAAGAGCCAGTTCTGAGAAGGTTGGAAAGGAAGCTGTAGTCAGTTGAGCAGAAAGGAACCCAAGAGCTCTCTCTGATGTGTCAACGTCTCCCACAGCAAAGCCACCTGTACACAGACTTTTGGGTAGCTGAGTCATTCTTTATTAATCTGGAGGCCGGAACAGGTGACCAGGCCATGGAAGGAAGGTGTCTACCAGGATATTTGGCTCCTTCATGCTATGGACCAGGGTTATTGGCTTGCTGAGCAGGCCCACTGTTCTGTCTTTGGTATCCAGTGTCCCTGACCTGGGCTGCACATGACTTGCGCTGGCATTCTGCCCAGCATAGTCCTCTGACACTAGGCTGCTCCTGGGCCCCTGAGCAAGGGAAGCCCCTGGACCTCCGTGCTGTCTGTCCCCACAGAGGCCGCATTTACCCTGCTCCTTTACTGTGAGCTGCTGCAGTGGGAGGACCGGCCACTGCGGGAATTCCTCCACTACCCATCGCAGACAGAGTGGCAGCGGAAGGAGGGACTGTGCCGGAAGATCATTCACTACTTCAACAAAGGCAAGGTACGCGTCATTAGGCAAGCCCTTTAGCCTTCCAGCTTCTGCTGTGATGCGTGGCATCTTGACACCATAGGGTTAACAGCAGCTACAGGGGGTGGTGTATGGGGTGGTGAGTGGGTGGGTGCCTATCTATGTGCCTGAGATATGGAGACCACATGATTTTCTCTGAGGGAGAAAAAGACAACAGCTTAATTCTGTGACTTGAAAGCCATATCCAGATTGTAGGTGTTAGAGACTACCCCACATACCAGCTTTGCCTATCTATAAATACGAATGCTTCTACAGCAGGGGCTTCTGGAACCCTGTTTGTTTTTATTGGATTTACTTAAAGAACTGATATGGCTTTCTAATCTGCTGCCATATAAAATATGAGTGGTAGAAATGAATGGATTTTAATCACAGCCAAAGGAGACCTAAACTGCTTCTTACTGGTATGTGTTCTTTTCTTAGATTTCCCTTCCCTACAGCACAGCCAGGGCTCCTCTCATATCGGGGTTACTTTCCATCAAACTAGTTTCTATGGGATTGGCAGCATTGTCAGCACTGGTTTAGGCTTCCTTGGGGCTCCAGCCATTCCGCTCCCATCTCTGGGAAAGCTCTATGTGGGGCCCTCTGACTACCTACTGTTGAATGTGGCCCATGTGCTGGAAAAACTTGTTGAAGCCATTTTCTCATTACTAAGCTTTGAGCACGTTTTCAAGCTGAAATAGGGTCATTCAGGGAACTGTAGTAACTGAGCCCCTGACTCAAATAGAAATTGGTTTTTGAGATGAGTTTTTTCATCAAAAAGAAAGATGTAAACATTAATGGCTTTTGCCTATAAATCAGAAAACATTCTTCAGTTTTACATAACATGGGGGACTTCTGTGTTTGTCAAAAATATTCACTCAGAAAACATTTCCCCATGCAGAGAATGCACTGGTAAGCAGGAACCTTTCCAAAAGCACAGAAACTCTTATGTAACCTAGCCCAGAAAGGATGCCCATGCTCAGCTCTCAGCCAGCCTGTGCGACTGATCCACAAAGCTGACCCAAAACCTCTGGTCCTTGCTGATCCAGGACCTGACACAGAGCCCCTCACTTGCAGTTTTAGGCTGGTTTTCTGGCTCCTGGCTAACCTGGAGCTGCCCCTCACCTACATGCCCAGCAAGCCCTCCTAGCTCACAGGGAATGACATAAGCATGGTGTGAGCATGCATATGTGCTTCTAGTGCGTTCATTCTCATTTCTTTCCATGGGCACAAAGTACAGAGTAGAGAGTTATTCTAATCTGACTGAGTCTGCCTGTGGGATGCATGAGCATTGATGGTCCCCTCTTCATCCCACATTATGGTAATGCATAGAAAAGCAGGATTAAACTTTAACATGGACTAGGGAGTAAAACACAAAGTGTGCCTGAGTACTATAGATGGACAAGAAGGAGAGGACTAGGAGACTCCATAGGCCACCTTCTCAGGAATCTCCTCACTTCTGCAATCCTGCCTTTGCCCTGAATTGCTGGAGGAGCAGAGTCTATGCTGAGTAGAGACCACTCAGTGAGCCCTCTCATGAGTTTATCTTCAAAGGAGCAGTCATCAGGCCCACTGTCTTAGGCTCACACAGGAGGCCTACCTTGTCTGTTCCTGTGCCTCAGCTCCTGATGAAACCATCAGGTGAGATTAACCAGTTCTTCTTGAAAATATTCAGGGTTTTCAAGAAGAAAACCATGGTTCTAGAAAAGCAAAACGTAGATGCTATGGGAAAAAGATGTTCTTATGGCAGGGATGCTTGGCACCAAGAGAAAAGCCACCTTGGCAACAAGAGAAGGGCAAAGAAAGAAAGGAGGAACAGGTAGTGAGTTTCTACCTCTCAACACTGCCAGCACACCCTGCCTCACAAGGCAAGCCCCTCCTGGCTTTTCTTCCACACATTACCCCCAAGACCTGCCCCATAGGGACTGCTCATTTAGGTGATGATGGCCCCATGTAGGGCTAAAGATGCCCTGCCTGCTGACAGTAGCTTCCAGTGAAACAAATGTCCTCCACTGGGATCAAGGCTCATCTGTCTTGCTGGCATCTCTTCCCTAGTTTGTAACCCTGCTGCTCCAAGGCACTCGCTCCAAGGCCTCTACTCCAGTTATCTTTAGAATGAACGAGGACAAAGAGTAGTAGAAGAGAAGTGACTGGATTTCAGAGACTGGTAAGACATTTTAGAGTAGCTTTGCTTTCTGCCTGAAGGAGGGAAACCAAGGGGAAAGATGTAGATGGGGATGCATTGCACCTGTAGTACATTCGCTACCTCTATGCAGAGGCAGCTCTTAAAGCCCCCAGACCCACCATTGTTCCAGTACACCCCTCAAAGCTGGCACATGCTCTCTGGTGTCTGCCTTAGACAACACAATCTCCTTTGGTCCCATGTTTATGTCCTGGGTACCCAAGAGGATTAGCCGTGGCTAATAACATGGCCATAGTCTAGTTCTGGGCCATTCTGTCCTGTAGTGAGGTAGTTGACTTATAAACCTGCTACAAGTTGGACTGGGCTCTGGTCCACAGAGAGTCAGCTCTCCCAGGCCAGACAAGGAGAGAAGGAAACTCCAAAGAGACAGGATGTGGCAGGGTGAGAGTTGAGAGAAGAAAGGGGTGATGTGAAGGTCAGAACTGGTCCTTATCTCTAGGTGGAGGAAGCAGGCAGGAGGAGAAGCTAGACAGAGGCTAGCAGAGCATCAGGGCTACACCAACCACTTCTGTGGGAGTGGGCTTGAGCTCTCCTGCTTGAGGGTTTACCATGGTCCACACTCTTTTGAAGGAATGACTGTTACTTCTAATATGTAATGTGCAAACAGACTGGTGGCCCATGCTTTTCCCTTCCTTTGCCATTTGATTAGAATGAGCCCTAAGTCAGTACAACTTTTTGTGCTGTCCCTGCAAGGGAGCAACAAGGATATATAAAAGCACATATTAGGCCAGGCAAGGTGGCTCACAATTGTAATCCCAACACTTTGGGAGGCCAAGGTGGGCGAATCACTTGAGGTCAGGAGTTCAAGACCAACCTGGCCAACATGGTAAAAGCTTGTCTCTACTACAAATACAAAAATTAGCCGGGTGTGGTGGCGCACGCCTGTAGTCCCAGCTATTCGAGTGGCTGAGTCACGAGAATCACTTAAACATGGAAGGTGGAGGTTGCAGTGAGCTGAGATTGCACCACTGCACTCCAGCCTGAGTGACAGAGCAAGACTCTGTCTCAAAACAAAACAAAAGCACAAATCTGCAGGAGCTGGTAGAGGTGACTGGATTTTAGACACTGGTAGGGAGTTTTAGAGTCAGCTTTGCCTCCTGCCTGAAGGAGGGAAACCAAGGCGAAAGATGTGGATGGGAATGCATTGCACCTGTAGTATATTTACTAACTCTGTGCAGAGGCAGCTCTCAAAGCCCCCAAGCCCACCAGTGTTCCAGCATACCCCTCAAGGTTTGCAGGGTGTCTTAAAATTCTTGGTCCTGGTTCATTCTAAAGATAATTATGGTGGGGAGGGATGCCTTGGAGCATCAGGGTTACAAGCTAGGGCAGAGATGCCAGCAAGATAGATGAGCATTGATCCCAGTGGAGGAGAAGACCTGTTTTTATTGGAAGCTACTGTTAGCAGACAGGGCATCTTTAGCCCCACATATAGCCATTGTCATCTAAATGAGCAGTCTCCCATGGAGTGGCTCTTGAAAGGCTGGCCAGAAGTCTCTACACAACTCAGCTATAAACTTAGCTAGCCCCCATGAAGCTGCCAGCCAGATAGACCCTGTTCTGGGTCCATTGCTGAAACCTGCCCAAGCAGCACTTGCAGAGGACTGATATACGCCCTCTTGAAAGCTGTGATAATGGGGGTACAAGAGGCTTTCTAGCTCACTGAGGCACAGGCATTATATTAAAGCAAGGAGTCAGGGTCTATTTAAAATTCCGTTTGGCTGGGCATGGTAGCTCATGCCTGTAATGTCAACACTTTGAGAGGCCAAGGTGGTAGGATGGCTTGAGACTACAAGTTTGAGACCAGCCAAGGTAACATAGCGAGACCCCATCTCTATAAAATATTTTAAAAACTAGCCAGGCATGGTGGCACACACCTAGCCCCACCTGTAGTCCTAGCTACTCAGGAGGTTGAGGCAAGAGAATCTCTTGAGCCCAAGCATTAAAGGTTGCATGCCAGTGCATTCTAGGCTGGGTGACAGAGCAAGACCTTGTTTCTAAAAAAAAAAAAAAAAAAAACCACACACAACAACAGCAACAACAAACACCTCTTTGGTTTGTTTTAATCTTTTTAATCGGTCCTGCAGTTTCAATCCATGTGGTGTTAATTTCTTTGAAGGATAGAAAAATATATTCTTTTGAGAAACACAATTGCAAATGAAACAATGTTTTCCTTCTCCCTGATGCTATTTCAAAGAGTATTCTTACAAATATAGTCCTTATGTTTAATGATTTATGCTGAAATATTTACTGGTGAAATTATATCTGAGATTTGCTTCAAATGCTATGGGAAGGAATAAGTGAATGGGGTATGAATAATACAAGATTGGCTGTGAATTGGTCATTGTTGAAGCTGGATGGTGGATAGGGGTTTATTCTTCTAGTCTCTCTATTTTTCTATATGCTTAAATTTCCTATAATAAAAAATTTTTATTAGTATTGAGAAGTTGAGGAGTCTGGGTAAAATATCAAGTAAACTAATGACCCTCAACCTAACCAAAAGAGGTATATATATATTTATTATTATTATTATTATTATTATTATACTTTTAAGTTCTAGGGTACATGTGCACAACGTGCAGGTGTGTTACATATGTATACATGTGCCATGTTGGTGTGCTGCACCCATTAACTCATCATTTACATTAGGTATTTCTCCTAATGCTATCCCTCCCCCCTCCCCCCACCCCACAACAGGCCCCAGTGCGTGATGTTCACCACCGTGTGTCCAAGTGTTCTCATTGTTCAATTCCCACCTATGAGTGAGAACATGCGGTGTTTGGTTTTCTGTCCTTGTGATAGTTTGCTCAGAATGATGGTTTCCAGCTTCATGTCCCTACAAAGGACATGAACTCATCCTTTTTATGGCTGCATAGTATTCCATAGTGTATATGTGCCACATTTTCTTAATCCAGTCTATCATTGATGGACATTTGGGTTGATTCCAAGTCTTTGCTATTGTGAATAGTGCTGCCATAAACATACGTGTGCATGTGTCTCTATAGCAGCATGATTTATAATCCTTTGGGTATATACTCAGGAATGGGATGGCTGGGTCAAATGGTATTTCTAGTTCTAGATCCTTGAGGAATTGCCACACTGTCTTCCACAATGGTTGAACTAGTTTACAGTCCCACCAACAGTGTAAAAGTGTTCCTATTTCTCCACATCCTCTCCAGCACCTGTTATGTCCTGACTTTTTAATGATGGCCATTCTAACTGGTGTGAGATGGTATCTCATTGTGGTTTTGATTTGCATTTCTCTGATGGCCAGTGATGATGAGCATTTTTTCATGTGTCTGTTGGCTGCATAAATGTCTTCTTTTGAGAAGTGTCTGTTCATATACTTTGCCCACTTTTTGATGGGGTTCTTTGATTTTTTCTTATAAATTTGTTTTAAGTTCTTTGTAGATTCTGGATACTAGCCCTTTGTCAAATGGGTAGATTGTAACAATTTTCTCCCATTCTGTAGGTTGCCTGTTCACTCTGATGATAGTTTCTTTTGCTGTGCAGAAGCTCTTTAGTTAATTAGATCCTATTTGTTAATTTTGGTTTTTGTTGCCATTGCTTTTGGTGTTCTAGTCATGAAGTCCTTGCCCATGCCTATGTCCTGAGTGGTACTGCCTAAGTTTTCTTCTAGGGTTTTTATGGTTTTAGGTCTAACATTTAAGTCTTTAATCCATCTTGAATTAATTTTTGTATAAGGTATAAGGAAGGGATCCCGTTTCAGCTTTCCACATATGGCTAACCAGTTTTCCCAGCACCATTTATTAAATAGGAAATCCTTTCCCCATTTCTTGTTTTTGTCAGGTTTGTCAAAGATCAGATGGTTGTAGATGAGTGGCATTATTTCTGAGGGCTCTGTTCTGTTCCATTGGTCCATATCTGTTTTGGTACAGTACCATGCTGTTTTGGTTACTGTAGCCTTGTAGTATAGTTTGAAGTCAGGTAGTGTGATGCCTCCAGCTTTGTTCCTTTTGTTTAGGATTTTCTTGACAAGGTGGGCTCTTTTTTTGTTCCATATGATCTTTAAAGCAGTTTTTTTCCAATTCTGTGAAGAAAGTTATTGGTAGCTTGATGGGGATGGCATTGAATCTATAAATTACCTTGGGCAATATGGCCATTTTCACGATATTGATTCTTCCTATCCATGAGCATGGAATGTTCTTCCATTTGTTTATGTCCTCTTTTATTTCATTGAGCAGTGATTTGTAGTTCTCTTTGAAGAGGTCCTTCACATCCCCTGTAAGCTGGATTCCTGGGTATTTTATTCTCTTTGAAACAATTGTGAATGAGAGTTCACTCATGATTTGGCTGTTTGTCTGTTATTGGTGTATAAGAATGCTTGTGATTTTTGCACATTGATTTTGTATCCTGAGACTGCTGAAGTTGCTTATCAGCTTAAGGAGATTTTGGACTGAGACGATGGGGTTTTCTAAATATACAATCATGTCATCTGCAAACAGGGACAATTTGACTTCCAAAAGAGGTATACATTTTTTAAAGGAGGAAATGGATAATATCACCTCTTAATGAAGGCCACTGCAGCCTTCCCTCAGGCTGTTGCATGGGCATGTTACTATAACAGGAGCCATACCACAGAAAGCCTGGAATCTAACTAGGCAAGGATCATCTGAAGCCTAATTTAAGGTCAAATAGTTCCATAAAGGAAATTGTCCGACCTACTGCCAAGTCCTTGAGTAGGCATTTTCTTCTTGATTTCCATACTTGTTTTGGAGCTTAAACAATCTTAATCTAAAAATCAGTGTTTCATTAACTTATCAAATAAATCTTTACTGAGTACCTGATACATCCCTGGCATTGTTCTAGTCTCTGAGAATAAAACAGACAGGGTCCCTGCCCTCTTTGTGTTTATCATCTGATTGAGACTAATACAACAAAAAAGTAAATAATTTTTTAAAATTAAGATAACTTCATAGTAACAGAACAGAAATGGACAAGGAAGTGCCTCTTCTTGACAAAGTAGTCAGGGAAGGCCTCTTGGAGGTGGAGACATTTGAGCAGAGACCTAAAAGCTATGCTTGAGCTAGAAAGCCACACGGCTGTTCACGACCCCCAAATTGGTTTTGAGGCATATGTTCTTTGTGACACAAGTTGGAGCTGGCAGGAGACCTTTTGTGTGTCTTCTGATGTATTTAATGTGGGCTTCGGCCATTCTGAGGATGAGATGCTGAAGCCCTGTTTCTATTTCTGACACAGAGCTGGGAGTTTGGGATCCCACTGTGCAGGGAGCTGGCGTGTCAGTACGAGAGCCTCTATGATTACCAGAGCCTCAGCTGGATTCGGGTGAGCTGTGCCCCTCCCCCCACCCCAGCCCTGACTGGCATCAGTTTCTAAATGAGCATTCTCTATGGGCCTAGCCCTTGGTTTAGTGCTGTGGACAATACAAGAGAAACAAAAGCCAAGACTCCTGCCTTCAGGACACTTGCAGTCTGACTAGGAAACCAAAAAGAACACCTGAAAAATAATTGTATGATCTGGACCCCAAGAGCCATGGTGGTCAGAGAAGGGAGAAGTAGCGTAGGCAGGATAGGATGGTGGTTTCAAGAAAGAGAAGGAGGTGGCAGCTCAGCTTCACAGAGAAGCTTTTCCTGGAATGGTTTTGTTTATGGATGCTTCATCCAAAATCTTTATAAGAGCTTTCCCCACTTTGCTTATGGTCAATTTTAAACATGTTGTACTTGCTGCCTTCTTTGATGCAGAATATTAAAAAATTAAATTAAATGCCCGATGGGCTTTGAAGGTCTGCACCAAATTTTTTCTGGTTGCTGGTGCTGGGTTCTCAATCATAATGGCTGCTGATTTCATCAGCGAAAAAGAGGCTGGCAGTCTCAACTCACCCTTTCTGCACCCTCATCCTTGTGGCTAACTCTCCTGTTCTCTGATCCAGATTGGTGTTTGGGCATGTTCCTCTAGCAGTGGCTTCTTAACCTGTTCTGGCAGGCTGGCTTGATTTAATGCATTAGAGCTATCTTCCCAATCGAAGTTTCAGTGAGTTTTGTGTGAGTGTGAAGCCAGGTCAGCCACAACTAAAAAAGTTACAGACCTTGGAATGCTAGACATCATGGATATTAGTTAGCTTTTCAAATTTAAAATATCTTAACTTGGAATGAGTACCAGTGCTGTTAGCATCTGAGCCTTCATCACTACAGTTGTTAGCATCTTTAGTCAGATAATAGATGAACAAGAGTTGGACTGATACAAAATGGTGATGAGAATTGCTGATAGCCAGCTACAAGCAACCTAGTCAGGGGTCAACTGGTATAGTGAGTATTGGTCAAAACCAGAAATCCCTGGGCAGAAAAAGTCCATGTTAAAAGTGTGCCTCCCAAGTACAGGAATCTATAGGGCTGAGTCCACTCCCTAGGAAGGACATTCACAGCAGCTACACAGGGGTGCAGTGGGCAGGCCTGTCCCCATCCCACCATCAGACAGTGGTGATGGAGGGCCTTCTCTTCCATAATGCAACTCCCCAGAGAGAGGCTGGTCATGTCTAGAGGCTCACTTACTTCTTATCTAGATTGAGTTGCCATGATCCCTTTCTGGAAGACAGTGTCCAGTTGGGCCTAGGAGAACTTGCTTTGGATACCAACAGCAGTCAAGCCAACCCGAAGACCTTTCTCATTCACAGAAAATGGAGGCCAGCTACTATGACAACATTATGGAGCAGCAACGCCTGGAGCCTGAGTTCTTTCGGGTCGGCTTCTATGGCAGGAAGTTTCCTTTCTTTCTTCGGGTGAGTCCATTCAGATGGTCACAAGAACTTATATAATTTTACACATAATTCACTTAAAACCTGTATTCTTGTCTTCCCCTTTTTGCCTTTTCTGCTGAATACTTTTTTACAGAGGATAGACCAGTTAACAACAGGCATTTGGTTTTATTTGACTGGACTGGCTGCCAACTTCAGACTCTGTTTTAGTCTGCTCTGTTGTTCTGTAGCTACCAGGAATGTGTGAGGGTGGCTTTCTTACCAAATCAATGGAGTTTCTTCAGGAAGTGACCAGGGTCTAAGTATGTCCCATAGGTACCTTCCAACTTCTGCCTCCAGTGCCTGGAACCTCCATTGTGAGTCTTCTCAGCCATACAGGGCGCCAATAAAGCCCTGATCTTAACAGTAGACTGACCTCTTAGAGTTTGTCATCTGAAATGATGGTTTTTCCTCCTGGCTGCACTGTAGCCAGCATGTGGTTCCTGGGATCCTGAGGGAGCTGCCAAGCACTGTGTTTGGCTGTAGAAAGCCTCTTATAGGCAGCCAGTTCTCTGACCCAGGATGACAACAGCCTTTTCTCCCTACCATTCCCTGGCAGGTTGAACCGGAATATAAAAAGAGTGGAAAGGATGACTGAGTATAGATCTACTGACACCAGTTGTGATTTTCTTATTTATTCAGCACAACTCAGAGGCTCCAGGAGTAGTCAGTCAACATACACTGCAGGCTGAGTCCCATAGAGATGTGTTCTCAGATGATCTAAATGAAGCTGCCCTGATGTGTGGGCCCTGGAGCAGTTGAGACCTAATCTCTGATCACCCCCAGTTCCGATATCTTTAAAGTTCACTGTCCACAAGTCTCAGAAAGTAGCTGGGAAAATTCCCTTTGATATGTTTGGGATCCTGTATTCTTGGAGAAATTGGGTTAGCCAATGAGCAATAACAAACTTGTTATCACATCAAAGGTCAACCGGGCTTAATAGCTCCTTAAAAAAAGCTAGTCTGCTAGCGGCAGAGTCCAGGCTAACCACATTGCAGAAGTAAGGCAGGTCAACTTGCACTTTTCTTGGGCAGTAGTCATTCTAGGCTAGAAGGAAAAATGATCTGTGTGGGCACTGGTAATATGACAGGAACAGCAAGCTCACTGCCTAATTTACCTAATTGTGATCCCCGGGAAGGCTGTAACTGTTCCACAGGAGTGTGTTTCTAGTAGCAGAATGGGAATGAGTAGAGAGAATTTCTTTTTTTTTTTTTTTTTTTTTTTTTTTTTTTTGAGACAGAGTTTCGCTCTTGTTGCCCGGGTTGGAGTACAATGGCACGATCTCAGCTCACCACAACCTCCGCCTCCCAGGTTCAAGCGATTCTCCTGCTTCAGCCTTCCCAAGTAGCTGGGATTACAGGCATGCACCACCACGCCCAGCTAATTTTGTATTTTAATAGAGACGGGGTTTCTCCATGTTGGTCAGGCTGGTCTTGAACTCCCAACCTCAAGTGATCCGCCTGCCTCGGCCTCCCAAAGTGCTGGGATTATAAGTGTGAGCCACCGCACCTGGCTGGAAATGAGAAGAGAGACTTTCTTAAGAGGACTAGGCTTCCTTCATCTCTAGTGACCATCCAGCCCAGGCATTTCAGAAGTGGCATATTTACTAGCCCCATCAACATAGATCATATAAGAACAATGGAAGTGGTGGAGGTCAGCAAAAGAAGTAGAAGCAGCTGTACAAGAATTAGAAACCAAAAGTGTTTCCAGAAAGTCCTTTGACAAACTAATGATTCTGGTCTTGTAACTTGCCTTTTTCTCATTTTATCTTTGCAAATTATGCTTTCTTGTCATTTTCTTCTTCTTGTGTAGATCCACAATTTGTACATCAAAATTGAGATTTCACTGTAAAACATCATTATTTTGGATATTACAGAATCAGGCCCTGGTGTCCCCTGTTTCTATTCTGCCAAGCAGGAATGCTCCATCATGGTCCAACCTGTTTCCCACCCTTTCATGCGCATGTCACAGGGCACATTAGTGTCTCAGGGTGCTTGGAGCTTTCTGACAGGTAGGACCTGGCATAAAACCTGCATCTAAGCCATCCAAACCATGCTCACAAGTAACAGTACAAATGTTTCAAAGACCCTGGTAATGGAGGAAGAATAACAAGGGGTGTTAGGAAATATCACCCATCAATACATTCCCATCTCCACACAAGATGCAATCTCAAGGGGAGGTATAATGCATGTATAATTCATGCATACAAATTTCCTCGGCCAACCCACATGCTACCTTCCCTTATTTCAGCTGCTCAGTTCATTTGTGGCAAACATAATAAGTCCCAGTGGAGGTAGCTCTTTGCCTTGCAGATGGTGAGAACCAGGTACAAAGGAGTGGCGGCCAGATCTGTCCTTTGTGGGAATGCTGGGGCTCTTGCCCAGGCGAACATGAAACCAACAGTCAGCCTCAAGGTCAACACTGTGCATTGTTCCTGCTGGGCCTTCCCCAGAAGGCTAGGCTACTCTCCTACCATCCCTGAATGCACAGGCCATCTATTACTTTAGCTCTGTCAGCTTGGTTTCTCTGGACCATCTGCCTGCTTCCCCTCACAAATGTGATTATTTACTAATCTGCAAAGAGTCAGGAAAACATCCAACCCTCCCTTCTTGAGGGAATTTTTATTTCTCATCATTTGACCCATGAACAGACATTGTTGAGGGTTGTACATATGAATGATATGAAAAGGCCAGTTCTTCACAAGTACTTTCTTTGTCAGTTTTGTTTATCAAGCCAAAGATGTAGAAATGCCTCTGTCCTTTGACTACTGGTCTATTCCACTGGAGTGGCCAGCCTGTTCCTCCTGACCTTAACTTCCCTTCTAGTGTGCCCTTCCATTCTGATTCATCCAGACACATGGCCCAGGCCAGACGCAGTGGCTCATGCCTACAATCCTAGCACTTTGGAAGGCTGAGGCAGGTGGATCACCTGAGGTCAGGAGCTCAAGACCAGCCTGGCGAACATGGCGAAACCCCATCTCTACTAAAAATACAACAATTAGCCAGGCATGGTACAAGATGCCTGTAATCCCAGTTACTTCAGAGGCTGAGGTGGGAGAATGACTTGAGCCCGGGAGGTGGAGATTGCAGTGAGCCCAGATTGCAACACTGCACTCCAACCTGGGCAAGAGAGTGAGACTCTATCTCAAAAAAACAAAAGACAATACAGATACATGGCCCAGCCTTAGCCAAGTTCTCCCATAGTGAGAGAGGAAGTAAAAGGGAGACAGAAATCCTATTTCAAGAAGGTCAGGGTGTTCCAAGGCCTGCCCTGTGATTAACCCTCTCCTGGGAAGCATATGGCTGGCCCTGTGATGGCTCTCTCTCTCTTTCTTCCTTTGAAGACATGCCAAGAGGGGCTGGCAGTGCCTGATACCATTTTGTTGAAATGGGTCTGGTTAGGCAGTTGGTTGGGCAGACTGTGTCACCGGTGGGTTTCAGGGGAACTTGCTCCAGCCACCCACTCATGACCGGCTATGATATAGGCAAAGCAAGCAGAGTTGGGGGTGCCTTGTCCACGAAGAGAAAAACTGAGACATAACCCAAACTAAATGTGACATAACGTAAAATTTTAAGAAATCTGTACTTAGAATGATGTCTATTTGTTCTGCTGACATGTTTGCAAAGGAGTTTGCTGCCAAAGGGTTATTAATGCAATAAACAGCTACTGAATGCCTCCTGGGCACTGGGCAACATTAGACTGTTTGTCTCAACTAATAAAAGTGATCCTTCAGAATCACACACTTGATCACTGCCCCCCGCCATTTAAATTTATTTGATGGCACCCATAGCAATCACTCCTTGGTAACACTGGAGTCAGGGTCAGGGTCTTCCAAGGCCTGCCCAGTGATTAACCCTGTCCCAGGAAGCATATGGCTGGTTCTGTGATGCCTCTTTCTCTCTCTCTTCCTTTGAAGACATGCCAAGAGGGGCTGGCAGTGCCCCTCTGCCCAACTGCTTTTACCAGTTCTCTACACAGACACCTTCTTTCCAGCTCCGCCTTTTCCTGTCTTGATTGTTGTTGCCCTGGTTGTCACAGTATCCACATAGATTGCCCTTCTCCACTCATACCATACCATACCAGCCTGACCTAGGTGGACCTTTCAGGACATTTTTTAAACACAATTTTTTTAAAATCACATCTCCCACCTTGCTCTCTTTCCTGTGTAAGGTTTTTCTCCTTCTTCCAAGCTTCTTGCAGCCTGTACCCTTCCCTCGGGGCTGCCACACCACAGTGTAATTCTCGCTTTGTTTTTCTTCTCCCTCCTTGATTGTCTGGAGACTGAGGGCAATGCCCTGCGCCTGTCCCAGGGCCTGATACAGAGAAGACTCCTAAGATATGTTTGTGATGTATGTAGCTACTGACTCCATTGTGGAGGTTGGGGGCTACAAATAAGGTATACATAGAGTGTGCTCTTATGTTTGTGGCAGAACAAAGAATACGTATGCCGTGGCCATGACTACGAGAGGCTGGAGGCCTTCCAGCAGAGGATGCTCAGTGAGTTCCCGCAGGCTGTCGCCATGCAGCACCCCAACCATCCTGATGACGCCATCCTACAGTGCGATGCCCAGTGTATCTTTTGATACTGGGTGGGAGGACGGCAGGGGCCCTGGGAGGTGAGGTCCACCCAGTCAGCTGCCCTCTACCACATTGCCAACCATATAGGTTAGATATCCCATAGCCCTAAACCTGAGTGTGTCCTCATTGCTTAGCACACACTTAGAAACGCACTAATGCCTCAAAGAGGAAGCACTGGCGTGCCCTTAGCAGTGGGTGGTCTAGTCATCAGTGGGACTTCAGGAAGGTCTTTATCCCTCAGACTGGCTGCTTCCAACAGCTTAATCCTCACCCTGCCCTATGAGGAGTCTGCCCAGGCAGCCAGGAGCAATCATTGTACAGGGTGACTTGGGGTCCTATCAGGGCTCTTGTCACAGGAACACCACCTGTGCTGTGACCTGCGCCACTCCCATGTGTACTATTATTGTCCCTTGTCTTCGTCAGGCGGACTGGGGCAGGGCCCAAGGATGTGCGGAGCAGGAGAGGATGGGGGAGTTCCTTTGGTTTGGTGGCACTTGGAAGTCTGAATGGAAACACTGCCCTCCCCCTCACCTTTCACACACAGCTTCCTTGGGGACCACATGACAGATGCCATGACTATGGCAAGCTTGTTTCAGAGAAGGGAGGGCAAGTGGACTCTTACCTGCTTTTTTTCCACAAAGATTTCAAACAGTATTTTATTTAAAAGTTGTTCTTCAGTAAACATACTTTACCTATAGAGGGGAAGCCCAGACCCTTGTAGCCTTCTCTCACTCCCATGGGGTGGATGCCTGCATTCCCCTCTTTCCCTTTGTTTCTTAAAGGGGCACCAGAGAACACTTGGCTGTTGACATCTCACCTTGGTTGAGTGCTCATGAAACTCAACTACTAGAGCAGGGAGAGGGAGAGAGCAGATAGAGATTTACGTAACTGTGCTTGGCTCTAATCTGCCCCTGAAGATACCACTGCCTCCACCACTGGGCTGTCAGTAAGGAGCAGGGGCTATGGTGCACTTCTCCCCTTTGAGGAGATAACAGGGGTCAACCTCTCAGGTCCATCTCTGGCAAGTCTGCATTTCTCCTTCACTTCCTGCCCAGACTTGCAGATCTATGCAGTGACGCCCATTCCAGATTATGTGGATGTTCTGCAGATGGATAGGGTACCAGATCGCGTCAAGAGCTTCTATCGCGTCAACAATGTGAGGAAGTTCCGGTACGACAGGCCTTTTCACAAAGGCCCCAAGGACAAGGAGAATGAATTCAAGGTGAACAAATCAGGAAAACAGGGGCAGTACACACAGCAAGTCCAGGGGCAAGCTCAACTTTCTTGGGAACTCACTGTTTTATCCCTCAGGTAGGCAGGGTGTGGCAAAACTTGCCTAACTGCCCACACCTGCCTGTTCCCTCCCTACAGAGCCTGTGGATTGAACGTACCACACTGACCCTGACCCACAGCTTGCCTGGCATCTCACGGTGGTTTGAAGTGGAGAGAAGGGAACTGGTGAGACATGTCTCAGATGAAGCTGAGCTTCACAACTGCTCCCTCAGCCCCAGCTCTGGGGGCCCTTCTCTAAGGACTGAAGATAAAGAGAGCTTCGGCCACCTGCCTGGCCTAGGCTCCCACAGGTCAACCCTGTGCTAGGATCTTTGTGTATCTTCTCTCATCTAATCCATACAACACCCCTGAGCAGCAGGTATTTTCAGCCTCCCACTTTACATATGAGAAAACTATTCTCTGAGATTCAAGAAAGCAGAGTGTTCTGATTTCAGAACTAGTGTTCTTCACTATTTGCTGTACTTCCAAGTGCCTATACATCAGAAAACAGAAGTGGAAAGTGTCCAGGGAGTCTCAAGTTCACAGGAACAAGGAAGGGGAATCAATACCACAGATCTTAGACCCCAGGTCTCAGGAATATGATGAGGGGTTATCATCATTTCTGGGATGACTCTGTGTGCTGTGTACCCCTAGGTGGAGGTGAGCCCTCTGGAGAATGCCATCCAAGTGGTTGAGAATAAGAACCAGGAGCTACGCTCCCTGATCAGCCAGTATCAACACAAGCAGGTGCATGGCAACATCAACCTGCTAAGCATGTGCCTGAATGGTGTCATTGATGCAGCTGTCAATGGAGGCATTGCACGCTATCAGGAGGTGAGCTGTGGCCACAGACCAAACCCATGCAGGCAGCCTGGCTGGGAAGGTGACTCACAGGCTTCTCTTTTCAAGATTGTAGTCTCCTTAGGTAGCCTTCCCTACATGCCCTCTCTTGACTAAACTAACTTGGGATGGTCCTGGAACGAGGCCCTAAGCTCCCTATCACTCCCTATTTCTTTGGCACAGTTCTCTGGTAGGGCCTTTTCTTCATTTTTATTCTCTGAACTCTGATATGGGTAATCTGTAATCCTGATTATGGGAAGATGTTAGGTGCCCTCCAAGAGGAGCCTTGGAGCCCAGCCCATCATGAGAAGTGAGTCATAGGCTGGATAAGAGGCTAGCCCCTACTCCCAGTCCACCAGTCCTGCCTGCCCTACCTAGGCCATCCAGGCTCCATAAGGGACTGGGGTCAGCATCCAGACTTAGATGGCTTGGCCACGTTCAATCCTTCTCAGACAAAAAACACACCTCGCCAGGCGCAGTGGCTCATGCCTGTAATCCCAGAACTTTGGGAGGCCGAGGTGGGCGGATCACGAGGTCAGGAGATTGAGACCATCCTGGCTAACACGGTGAAACCCCGTCTCTACTAAAAATACAAGAAAAAATTAGCCGGGCATGGTGGCGGGTGCCTGTAGTCCCAGCTACTCAGGAGGCTGAGGCAGGAGAATGGCGTGAACCCAGGAGGCAGAGCTTGCAGCGAGCCTAGATCACACCACTGCACTCCAGCCTGGGCGACAGAGCAAGACTCCATCTCAAAAAATATATCATAAAATAAAATAAAACACACACACCTCTAATTGCCAGAAGTTCAAACAGGCCAGACTGGTGTATGTACCTATGAGGAGACAGCCTGGCTACGTTTTAGGTGGCATTAGTGAACTCAAATCTCCTGGGCCCCATATAAGTAGTAGTCCTGGGAAGAGTCTTCCTGACTTGGCCTTTCCTTTCACAGGCCTTCTTTGATAAAGATTACATCAACAAGCACCCAGGAGATGCTGAGAAGATCACCCAGCTCAAGGAGCTTATGCAGGAGCAGGTATGTCTTGGAGAGCTTGGGGACCAGCAGCCAGGTGAGAAAAGCCATGCACTACAAGATGGCTTCAGTTCTCAGGGGCTGCTCATGGTTCACAGAGTGGCCTTGTTTGTGACTCTGATAGGTTCATGTCCTTGGAGTTGGGCTAGCAGTTCATGAGAAGTTTGTGCACCCAGAAATGCGACCTCTGCATAAGAAGCTAATTGATCAGTTCCAGATGATGCGGGCCAGTCTCTACCATGTAAGTTAATCCCTGTCCTGCCCCTGCTGCAGTAGAACCAGGTGTCACTTTCTCCAGACCTATATACCACAAGCCAAAGGAAAATAGGAGGGAGAGAGCCTGGGTGGGGGCCGGGTCAGGGAGAGAGGCTGTCCTCCCCACAGAGGGACAGGGGGCAAGGATGGATGCTATATCCAGGGGAAGGATGCTAAGGATCCTCTCACTCACTCACTCCCAAAGGAGGAGCCAGATTCAAGGGCAGAGAACATGTTTCAGAGCACTGTGCTAGTGAACAGGTTTTCATATGTGGAGGAAAAGAGCTAAAGTATATGGCCCACATGTAGGGATCTTTTTGGAGATGTTTTTCATCTCAAGAACCTAAAGAGGTAGGCATGGCCTGAGCCAGCCTTCTCTCCCCATCTCCCTCCTCCTCCTCTTCTCTTTCTCTGCCCTTCTTCATTCTTCTCCCTCTAATCGTTCTCTTTTCCCTCTTTTTACTCTTCCCCCAACTCTCTTTTCTCCCTCTTTCCCTCCCTCCCTCCCTCTCCTTCCCAGCTTCCTCTATCATGTCTGGTGATCCAAGCTCACATCTGAGATAGTCTAGGATGAGCAGTACTTTGATGCTAGCGGTTCTTAAAGGGGTCAGCCAGGTCCTGGGGCTGGACCAGGCTCCTGAAAGTCTCCCTAACTCTGGCCCAGCTCTTCAGCCTCCACAGTAGCATTTGGCCCAAGGACTTAAACACACAAACAGGACTTATATTCCAGGACCAGTATTCCTTGGCAGGGTCTTAGAGGAAGGGCTGACTGGCTGAGGATAGAGCCCCCTAGTCACATACCCAAACCTCATTTTCAACTGTGGGGCCGACTCCAAATGTTTTCTAGAGATCCCTTCCTGCTAAACAGGCTGTCTCCCAGATCTTAAGGGGTATGAGCCCAATTACCTGCTGCTACCTGGCACCCAAGCCAAGTTCTCTTCTCATCACCCAGGACCACTGGGTAGTGGCAGGTCGACAAGAAGTAGAGCTGTTTGAGCTGCACGAGGTTGTCATGAGCAAAAAACATCCCCGTCTAGGGATACCCATGGCCACAGGAGCCCTGAGAGAGGCTGAACTACTTAAACACAGTGGGCCTGACCCATTTGGGGCGGACCTGCTTTGTTCGTGGATGCTGCAGGTTCTGGTCATCTCTGTCCCTCCAGGCTCCCAGTGCAGATCTCAGCCTGTGTGGACAAGTGTGGATAACATGAAAAGAGAAAAAGAAGCTTGTTGTAGTTTGAGGGGTAGGGGCACATTTTCCAGAGGAAAGCCTGGAGATCCTGAAATTTCTCCCATCTGTTAGGATTCTCCCGTGGTATTTCAAGGTGAAATATGCAGAGAAGCTCTTTTACATCTCCTCCTTAAAAATTGGAGTATCGTTTAGTTAGGAACTTGGGCAGTATTGCTGAGCCTGGTGGGTATTCATTCCACTACTTCTCATTCCAAGGTCTCCTGCATACTTCCCCATCACAGCAGGTGACCCAGGCAGGCTGGAGCCTGGCCAGTGGGGAGGTTCTCTGCCATGTGGGTTGCAGCAAAAAGCACAAAACACTTTCCTATATACATCACATTCTTCTGTGTGCACACATATCCTTTATCCAGCTACAGAAATACATTTTAGCCCTCTGTATACTTTGGAAGAAGTGGGTGGAAAACCCGGTGCTTCTTCACACCAAGCTCAGAAATATCCCCAGTGGACGTAGGGCCCCTGTTCACTACAGATTTTGAAGGACTTGAGGAAACCTGAACAGTTATTTCCTCTGAGTTGCACACAGGGACGCAAACAAACATGCTGTCACCTAGTAGGGTTTGAGATCAGAAGTGTGTGCCCAGAAATCTGTATACTTAATATGAATTAATTAAGCTAAAATAGATCTGTGCTATTTTTCAGTTACATACATCGGGATTTTATGTTCTGTCTCCCCGTAGACTGTGTCACAGACAACCCAGGTCACTAAGAGCTGGGCCATTTAGCAGTCTAATAAAACTTGACACCAATCCTTATGTAATTGGTGCCCACTGATTGACAACTAATAATAAGCTCTTCCTCTCCTTTTTCCCAAATCTTGTTCTACTTATTCCATAGCGAGAAAACCTGTTAACACACTCCTATGAGCTCAGACCAGCTTCAGTTCATTCCAGATATGCTTCTCTTAGTGTGGAGTCAACCTGGGGCCTCGCACACGGCCTTGGGTCTAGGTTCCCATGCAGTTAGGAGGGTGTTTTAGTCATGAAGGGGGCATTGCCAAAAGGAAGCAGTTCAGGTTCAGCCAACCATATGACTCTTTTTTGTTTCTTTTAGATTTTCGATCACCAGTCAGTTCTTCCCTCATATCCCTTAGTTACTTATTTATTCTTTACTCTCTATGAAGGGGCATTCATTTCTCAACAGGAGTTTCCAGGTTTGGATAAGCTAAGTCCTGCATGTTCAGGCACCAGCACCCCACGGGGAAATGTTCTGGCATCCCATAGCCCCATGAGTCCGGAGAGCATCAAGATGACCCATCGGCACAGGTATGGCCTTAGGGCTGGGGAGGGTTCCCTCTGGAGAGGTGAGTCTAAATTGTCAAGGGTCAGACAAAAGAGTCCTTGTGTATACTCATATTCCCTCTTACCCATGCACACAGCAAACACTTATGTGGCTCCTGCCATAGGACCCACACCCTGCATTCAGTCAGTCACTATCCTGGTTAAGGGAAGTGTATACATGATATTGTGGCAGCATGGAGGAGGGGGCATTTGGGGAAGTCTTGAAGGATAAATAGATGTTTGCTAGGGGTTAGGAGGGTGATAGGGCAAGATCTAGGCAAATTGACTGACACATGCAGAAGCCTCAAGATATGAACAAGCCAGCCTGGTCAGCACTCTGAGTAGAGTCAAGTGGCTGGAGTGCAGGATTCCAGGGCATGGAAAAGGGGATAGGACCAACTCTGAATGGGCCTTGTTCATGCAGGCCTTTGGACTTGATCCCAAGGAGAATGAGGATCACCAAGTCAGTTTTAAGGAAGAAACAGCATAGTGATGTGAACATCAAAGACTGGTTTGCCTGGGCTCAACTGAGAATACTGAAAGTCTCTAGGCCAGGAAGGCCAGGTTGGAGGAGGAGACCAGTGAGAGGAGCCCCTCACTTAGGCTTGTTTTCCAGTGTGAGTGGCAACTCAGCACAGAATGGGCACTTAGGAACAAATGAATGAGAGGTTTTCCTGGTATTGCTAGAGGAGAGCTATTGACAAGCCTTTTGGCCACAGATGTGGAAAGAGGACTGCAGATAGTTCACAGCCGGCTATTTTGGTAGCTTCCCACACTAGGAAGAAGCCTCTGACCAAGGAGCAGATCCCATCATGGTGTGGGGGGTGGAGGGGTGGGCACTGACCCAGACTAATACCCCATAGAAAGGGGGACCTGAGATCTTTGACCTGATTTGGCATATCTCTTTATTCCTCCTGAGAAACTGCTAATGTCGTTAAACTGAGTGGCCATAAGCCATGTAGCTGTAGATAGAGGCTTGTCCGGTGTACCACACCATTGTCTCTCCCAGACCAAGGGCTCCTGAGTAGCAGGGTACAGCTCAGGACTGCTCCAGGCCTCAGATGGGTATGAGCATTGGCTGTGGAACCCTCCAAACCGGTGGTAGCTGAAACCAGGGATGACTGTTCCACACATTCTGCTCTATTGTCCCCCTGCCACCTGCCATCGGCCTGACTCCTCCCTATTTCCCACTCTTGCTCACAGCCCCATGAACTTGATGGGCACAGGCCGCCATTCATCATCCTCTCTCTCCTCACATGCGTCTAGTGAAGCAGGAAACATGGTGATGCTGGGCGACGGCTCCATGGGCGATGCTCCCGAGGACCTGTACCACCACATGCAGGTACAGAGCTGTCCAGGGAGAGTGGGCCAGGGCACCATGCCTACAGGACTCACCTTGCTGTTGCAATGTCTGATCTGAGGGCTGGCAACCCTGCCTAATTCTCTAGCTCCGAATTCAGAACACCCCTCATCAGAGCTAGAAAGCCGCCTTTCCTCCACACACCATCCTAAGTATCAGTTCCCAGGCCTTATTTCCCAAGAAGAAAATCCAGCTTCAGCCCTGGTTGCTTTAAGAGATCCCATGGGAAAGATCCTCTGCCAGAGTGCCCCCTTGCCTGGCATTCCTGTTGGCTTAGTCCTGCTTCCTCCGTGGTCACCGTAGTATGGCCAGCCCAACAACTTTGTTCCATATGGGTGGTATGGGTGGCCCCTAGTGCCCAACCATTAGCCTGGCCTCCATCAGGGCTCAGGGTATAGCATAAGGCACTGGGGCAGAGCACCTCAGGGCATGAAAAAGCCAACTCTGTGCCAGCCCTAAAGTCCTGGCCATTCAGACCTCTATCCTGCTGATTTTTCTCCCTTTGCAGCTTGCGTATCCCAACCCCAGGTACCAGGGCTCGGTCACCAACGTCTCTGTTCTGTCCTCGTCCCAGGCAAGCCCTTCTTCCTCCAGCCTGAGTTCCACTCACTCAGCACCATCCCAGATGATTACCTCTGCCCCTTCCAGTGCCCGAGGTAAGGACGGCAGGGTGCTGCTTGCAGACTGGAGAAGAGAGGTCTTCATGAACCCCACTCAGCTTCCCGTTATCTGTGACTGTGTCATTGAGAGCAGCCCTGTGACTTAGAGAATACTCATTTGTGCTTTTACCACTAGGGACTCAAGTGTTCCTGCCTCCAGGCCTCTTCTCTGGCTGGCTTTAGACTCCACTCTGAGCAGTGGCTGCTGCTGTGTAGCCATTGCATTTCTACCTCAGTGAAAGGACACACAGCTTAGAAGAAAGCTCACTTCTTTCTCATTGAAATTTTTGCTAGAACAAAGATCAAAGTCAAGGCAAAAGTCAGTATTTTGTCTTGAGGAATCAGGCATGATGACAAAATATGGAAAGTAAATCGGGAGACTAAAATTAACCCTGGAAAATGTTATTCTAAAACAGTAACAGCAACCAAAAAGTTTTTCTTCAGTTGGGAAAGGCTTTCTCAGAAGAGATGGCTCTGTAAAAACCTATTTACTTTGCCAATTATTACTTGATTTCTAGTTCAGTTGAATAAATATTGTTCTTTGAGAGCCAGCATCTTTTTCACATTCTAATCCTAGTTCCCAAGTGAAAGTTGATTCTGCCCTTGTAGACAGAAACATTTGCTGTGGAATGGAAATTAGCTGTGGTAAATAGGATCTAATGCTTTCCAGGGTTGGCTTTGCAGGGTAGTGACAGTGGTCTGAACTTGCCAACCAGTCACTTGCTCTTGCTTCCAGGCTTCAGAAGGAGGGAGTCTCTTTGTTCTTCTCATTATTATGAAACCAAAGAAAAATAGCACAAATGTATTTATTTATTTATTTTTATTATTGTACTTTAAGTTCTGTGGTACATGTGCACACGTGCAGGTTTGTTACATATGTATACGTGTGCCATGCTGGTGTCCTGCGCCCATTAATTCGTCATTTACATTGGGTATATATTCTAATGCTATCCCTTCCCCCTCCTGCCACCCCACAACAGTCCCCAGTGCTGATGTTCCCCACCCTGTGTCCAAGTGTTCTCATTGTTCAATTCCCACCTATGAGTGAGAACATGCAGTGTTTGGTTTTCTGTCCTTGCAATAGTTTGCTCAGAATGATGGTTTCCAGCTTCATCCATATCCCTACAAAGGACATGAATTCATCCTTTTTTATGGCTGCATAGTATTCCATGGTGCATATGTGCCACATTTTCTTAATCCAATCTATCATTGATGGACATTTGGGTTGGTTCCAAGTCTTTGCTATTGTGGATAGTGCTGCCATAAACATATGTGTGCATGTGTCTTTATAGCAGCATGATTTATAATCCTTTGGGTATATACCTGGTAATGGGATGGCTGGGTCAAATGGTATTTCTAGTTCTAGATCCTTGAGGAATCGCCACACTGTCTTCCACAATGGTTGAACTAGTTTACAGTCCCACCAACAGTGTAAAAGTGTTCCTATTTCTCCACATCCTCTCCAGCACCTGTTGTTTCCTGGCTTTTTAATGATCACCATTCTAACTGGTGTGAGATGGTATCTCTTTGTGGTTTTGATTTACATTTCTCTGATGACCAGTGATGATGAGCATTTTTTCATGTGTCTGTTCGCTGCATAAATGTCTTGTTTTGAGAAGTGTCTGTTCATATCCTTTTCCCACTTTTTGATGGGGTTGTTTGTTTTTTTTCTTATAAATTTGTTTAAGTTCTTTGTAGATTCTGGATACTAGCCCTTTGTCAAATGGGTAGATTGTAACAATTTTCTCCGATTCTGTAGGTTGCCTGTTCACTCTGATGGTAGTTTCTTTTGCTGTGCAGAAGCTCTTTAGTTGAATTAGATCCCATTTGTCAATTTTGGCTTTTGTTGCCGTTGCTTTTGGTGTTCTAGTCATGAAGTCCTTGCCCATGCCTATGTCCTGAATGGTATTACCTAGGTTTTCTTCTAGGGATTTTATGGTTTTAGGTCTAACATTTAAGTCTTTAATCCATCTTGAATTAATTTTTGTATAAGGTATAAGGAAGGGATCCTGTTTCAGCTTTCTACACATGGCTAACCAGTTTTCCCAGCACCATTTATTAAATAGGGAATCCTTTGCCCATTTCTTGTTTTTGTCAGGTTTGTCAAAGATCAGATGGTTGTAGATGTGCAGTACTATTTCCAAGGGCTCTATTCTGTTCCATTGGTCTATATCTCTGTTTTGTTACCAGTACCATGCTGTTTTGGATACTGTAGCCTTGTAGTATAGTTTGAAGTCAGGTAGTGTGATGCCTCCAGCTTTGTTCTTTTGCCTTAGGATTGCCTTGGCAGTGCAGGTTCTTTTTTGGTTCCATATGAACTTTAAAGTAGTTTTTCCCAATTCTGTGAAAAAAGTCATTGGTAGCTTGATGGGGATGGCATTGAATCTATGAATTACCTTGGGCAATATGGCCATTTTCACGCTATTGATTCTTCCTATCCATGAGCATGGAATGTTCTTCCATTTGTTTATGTCCTCTTTTATTTCGTTGAGCAGTGATTTGTAGTTCTCCTTGAAGAGGTCCTTCACATCCCTTGTTAGTTGGATTCCTAGGTATTTTATTATCTTTGAAGCAATTGTGAATGGGAGTTCACTCATGATTTGGCTCTCCGTTTGTCTGTTATTGGTATATAGGAAGGCTTGTGATTTTTGCACATTGATTTTGTATCCTGAGACTTCACTGACGTTGCTTATCAGCTTAAGGAGATTTTGGGCTGAGACGATGGGGTTTTCTAAATATACAATCATGTTATCTGCAAACAGGACAATTTGACTTCCTCTTTTCCTGATTGAATACCCTTTATTTCTTACTCTTGCCTGATTGCCCTGGCCAGAACTTCCAACACTATGTTGAATAGGAGTGGTGAGAGAAGGCATCCCTGTCTTGTGCCAGTGTTCAAAGGGAATGCTTCCAGTTTTTGCCCATTCAGTATGATATTGGCCGTGGGTTTGTCATAAGTAGCTCTTATTATTTTGAGATATGTTCCATCAATACCTAGTTTATTGAGAGTTTTTAGCATGAAGCACTGTTGAATTTTGTCAAAGGCCTTTTCTGCATCTATTGAGATAATCATGTGGTTTTTGTCTTTGGTTCTGTTTATGTGATGGATTACGTTAATTGATTTGCATATGTTGAACCAGCCTTGCATCCCAGGATGAAGCCAACTTGATCGTGGTGGATAAGCTTTTTGATGTGCTGCTGGATTCAGTTTGCCAGTATTTCACTGAGGATTTTTGCATCAATGTTCATCAGAGATAGTGGTCTAAAGTTCTCTTTTTTTGTTGTGTCTCTGCCAGGCTTTGGTATCAGGATGATATTAGCCTCATAAAATGAGTTAGGGAGGATTCCCTCTTTTTCTATTGATTGGAATAGTTTCAGAAAGAATGGTACCAGCTCCTCTTTGTACCTCTGGTAGAATTTGGCTGTGAATCCATCTGGTCCTGAACTTTTTTTAGATGGTAGGCTATTAATTATTGCCTTAATTTCAGAACCTGTTATTGGTCTATTCAGGGATTCAACTTCTTCCTGGTTTAGTCTTGGGAGGGTGTATGTGTCCAGGAATTTATCCATTTCTTCTAGATTTTCTAGTTTATTTGCATAGAGGTGTTTATAGTATTCTCTGATGGTAGTTTGTATTTCTGTGAGATCGGTGGTGATCCCCTTTATCATTTTTTATTGCATCGATTTGATTCTTCTGTCTTCTTTATTGGTGTTGCTAGCGGTCTATCAATTTTGTTGATCTTCTCAAAAAAACCAGCTCCTGGATTCATTGATTTTTGTGTGTGTGTGTGTGTGTGTGTGTCTCTATCTCCTTCAGTTCTGTTCTGATCTTAGTTATTTCTTGCCCTCTGCTAGCTTTTGAAGTGTTTGCTCTTGCTTCTCTAGTTCTTTTAATTGTGATATTAGGGTGTCAATTTTAGGTCTTTCCTACTTTCTCTTGTGGGGATTTAGTGCTCTAAATTTCCCTCTACATACTGCTTTAAATGTGTCCCAGAGATTCTGGTATGTTGTGTCTTTGTTCTCACTGGTTTCAAAGAACATCTTTATTTCTGCCTTCATTTCATTGTGTACCCAGTAGTCATTCAGGAGCAGGTTGTTCAGTTTCCATGTAGTTGAGCAGTTTTTAGTGAGTGTCTTAATCCTGAGTTCTAGTTTGATTGCACTGTGGTCTGAGAGAGAGTTTGTTATAATTTTTGTTCTTTACATTTGCTGAGGAGTGCTTTACTTCCAACTATGTGGTCAATTTTGGAATAAGTGTGATGTGGTGCTGAGAAGAATGTATATTCTGTTGATTTGGGATGGAGAGTTCTGTAGATGTGTATTAGATCCGCTTGGTGCAGAGTTGAGTTCAATTCCTGGATATCCTTGTTAACTTTCTGTCTCGTTGATCTGTCTAATGTTGACAGTGGGGTGTTAAAGTCTCCCATTATTATTGTGGGGGAGTCTAAGTCTCTTTGTAGGTCTCCAAGGACTTGCTTTATGAATCTGGGTGCTCCTGTGTTGGGTGCATATATATTTAGGATAGTTAACTCTTCTTGTTTGAATTGATCCCTTTACCATTATGTAATGGCCTTCTGTGTCTCTTTTGATCTTTGTTGGTTTAAAGTCTGTTTTATCAGAGATTAGGATTGCAACCCCTGCTTTTTTTGTTTTCCATTTGCTTGGTAGACCTTCCTCTATCCCTTTATTTTGAGCCTATGTGTGTCTCTGTATGCGAGATGGGTCTCCTGAATACAGCACACTGATGGGTCTTGACTCTTTATCCAACTTGCCAGTCTGTGTCTTATAATTGGAGCATTTAGCCCATTTACATTTAAGGTTAATATTGTTATGTGTGAATTTGATCCTGTCATTATGATGTTAACTGGTTATTTTGCTCATTAGTTGATGCAGTTTATTCCTAGCATCCATGGTCTTTACAATTTGGCATGTTTTTGCAGTGGTTGGTACCGGTTGTTCCTTTCCATGTCTAGTGCTTCCTTCAGGAGCTCTTGTAAGGCAGGCCTGGTGGTGACAGAATCTCTTAGCATTTGTTTGTCTGTAAAGGATTTTATTTCTCCTTCACTTATGAAGCTTAATTTGGCTGGATATGAAATTCTGGGTTGAAAATTCTTTAAGAATGTTGAATATTGGCCCCCACTCTCTTCTGGCTTGTAGAGTTTCTGCCGAGAGATCCACTGTTAGTCTGATGGGCTTTCCTTTGTGGGTAACCCGACCTTTCTCTCTGGCTGCCCTTAACATTTTTCCCTTCATTGCAACTTTGGTGAATCTGGCAATTATGTGTCTTGGAGTTGCTGTTCTCGAGGAGTATCTTTGTGGCATTCTCTGTATTTCCTGAATTTGAATGTTGGCCTGCCTCGCTAGATTCGGGAAGTTCTTCTGGATAATATCCTGAAGAGTGTTTTCCAACTTGGTTCCATTCTCCCCGTCATGAATAGGAGCAGCTCCAGTCTGCAGCTCCCAGTGTGAGTGACACAGAAAACAGGTGATTTCTGCATTTCCAACTGAGGTACCGGGTTCATCTCACAAGGGCTTGTCAGACAGCGGGTGCAGCCCACGGAGCAGGGCGGGACATCGCCTCACCCAGGAAGCGCAAGGGGTCAGGGAATTCCCTTTCCTAGCAAAGGGAAGCCATGACAGATGGTACCTGGAAAATCAGGACACTCCCACCCTAATACTGCGCTTTCCCGATGGCCTTAGCAAACGGCACACCAGGAGATTATATCCCGCGCCTGGCTCGGAGGATCCCACGCCTGTGGAGCCTCGCTTACCTCTGTCTCAGCAGTCTGAGAGCAAACTGCGAGGTGGCAGCGAGGCTGGGGGAGGGGTGTCCGCCATTGCTGAGGCTTAAGTAGGTAAACAAAGTGGCCGGGAAGCTCAAACTGGGTGGAACCCACCGCAGCTCAAGGAGGCCTGCCTGCCTCTGTAGACTCCACCTGTAGGGGCAGAGCATAGCTGAACAAAAGGCAGCAGAAACTTCTGCAGAATTAAACATCCCTGTCTGACAGCTTTGAAGAGAGCAGTGGTTCTCCCAGCATGGAGTTTGAGATCTGAGAATGGACAGACTGCCTCCTCAAGTGGGTCCTTGACCCCCGAGCAGTCTAACTGGGAGGCATCTCCCAGTATTTGGCAACTGACACCTCATAAGGCAGGGTGCCCCTCTGAGACAAATCTTCCAGAGGAGGGATCAGACAGCAACATTTGCTGTTCTGCAGCCTCCACTGGTGATACCCGGGCAAACCGGGTCTGGAGTGGACCTCCAGCAAACTCCAATAGACCTGCACCTGAGGGTCCTGACTGTTAGAAGGAAAACTAACAAATAGAAAGGACATCCGTACCAAAACCCCATCTGTACATCACCATCATCAAAGACCAAAGGTAGATAAAACCACAAAGATGGGGAGAAACCAGAGCAGAAAAGCTGAAAATTCTAAAAATCAGAGCACCTCTTCTCCTCCAGAGGAATGCAGCTCCTTGCCAGCAATGGAACAAAGCTGGACGGAGAATGACTTTAACGAGTTGAGAGAAGGAGGCTTAGACGATCAGTAATAACAAACTTCTCTCAGCTAAAGGAGGATGTTCGAACCCATCACAAAGAAGCTAAAAACCTTGAAAAAAGAGTAGATGAATGGCTAACTAGAATAAGCAGTGTAGAGAAGTCCTTAAATGACCTGATGGAGCTGAAAACCATGGCACGAGAACTACGTGATGCATGCACAAGCTTCAGTAGCCGATTTGATCAACTGGAAGAAAGGGTATCAGTGATTGAAGATCAAATGAATGAAATGAAGCGAGAAGAGAAGTTTAGAGAAAAAAGAGTAAAAAGAAACGAACAAAGCCTCCAAGAAATATGGGACTATGTGAAAAGACCAAATCTACGTCTGAATGGTGTAACAGTACAAATTTATGACATGAGAGGTCGTTAAGGAAAGAAGCTCTCCAAAGCACAGAAACCCATGAAGCCCACAACTGGGAGTGATGGAGAGAAGCCCACAGTAGGAGTGATGGCCATGTGGCACAGTGAAAAGATGCAGTGACCACCTGGGAAAAGCCTTGGCGGATTGTAGAGGGAAGTGGAGTAAGGTTGCAGCAGGCAGTCAGACTTCCACCTGAAGTATTCAGACCAAGCCCTAATTTCCAGGGCAAGGGGATTAAGGCCACCTAGCCAGTTCATGGCCAAGCTAAGTTTGGTTCACAAATCTTTCACTCACCAGCCCTCACTCTCATGCCCATTCCACTGCCCATATTGCCTCCCTAGCATGGACTCTGAGGTCAGAAAAGGGGAGCCAGCATTTGAAAGCAGACATTTCTAGTACTAAATAGGACAAATGAACCAAAAGATTGGTGCATGCTGAAGATTTGTCAGTATGTGCAGGCTGCAGACATAGAGAAGGAGCAGTGATACGTGTTATGAAGAAGGCACATTGAAAGACAGCCTTGGGAATAAAAAGAAACCCTGAGCGATGAATGCCACAGTTGAGGTTGGCATTTACAGTATCTTCAGGTAAATAGTCCTGAACAGAGCTGCAGAAACAGATTTTGTAATCCCTCTGGTTTTGTTTTTTTCCCTAACCTAAAGCATATCTAAGATATGCTCAGACATATCTAAGACTTTATCTGGTATTCTTGCTGAGGACAGATCTCTGAATCATGATGACTGATAAACACAGAAGGCAACCAAGGATGAACATTTGAACTCAATTACACTCTGACATTGGTCAGACACTTCCTCTAGGCTGTTTCAGATACTCAGTGTCCTGAAAAGAAGAAAGAGGAGGAATAAGCAGGCCCTGCTGTTGGGGACCTCACAGGCTGGCGGTTACCACCTTTTCCTTCCAGCTATTGACTGATTTATTCACTTATCAAGCTTTTACTGAATGCTCGTGAGGAATCTGCATGGCTCTTGCCTTAGGGGCAGGTGGTGCACTAAGTCAGTGCTGAATAGAGAGAAATTATCTTCTCCTTGTTTGGAAATAACTCCTTTTTACTTCAAATGACTTGGTTATCTGTTGCTGCATAATAAACCACCCCCAAAACTTCTGAAAACAATCTATTATCATCTCTTATTCTGTGGGTTTACAGGGCTCACTGAGCAATTCTTACTTGGAGTCAGATGTCACTGGCTGGAATCATCTAAAGGCTCAGCTGGGCTGGATATTCGAGATGGCTCACATACGTGGCTGACAATTGATGCTGGTGGTCAGCTGGGGGTGCGGCTGGGGCTGTCAACTTGAGCCCCTACATATGACCTTTCCATGTGACTTAGACTTCTCACAGCATGGCAGCTGATTATCCCCAGAGAAAGCATTCCAAGAGACCCAGGAAGAAGCCTCAAGGCTCCTTTTTACCCAGCCTTGGATGTCCCAGGAAGTCCCCATGTTTCTATTGTCTCGTCAAGTCACTAATGTCAACCCAGATACCAGAGAGGGGAATGAGATTACACCTCATGTTGTAAGGAATGGCGTGTGTGTTTTGGGAGGGAAGGCGTTGATGGTCACCATTTTTGGAGAGGAGCTGTCACAATGGCCAAACTCCGGAAGGAAGGCTGAGAGAAGGCCCTTCCCTTTTGGGGGTAAATATTAAGTGCAAAAATAAGCAAAATGGTTAACTAGAACTGGGCCCAAAGAGAATAGTGACAAGATCAGAGGAAGTAAGAAAGAAAGGAAGTCCCTTCTAGACCACAACTTCCATACAATCCGTGTGCAGGCTCATCTGGAGAAAGGTGCAGGTCCTACATCTGTCAAGCACGGTGTTAGGCCCTGGGAGACAAAATAGAAGGGTCTGTGTGACATGGCATCATAGAGAAAGACTGATACTTTCAAATGCATGTAGTAGATGTAGATGCACTCTGGGCTAAAAAGGGAGGAAACAGTCCACTCTGTTTGAGGTTTGTGTTTGGTATTACCAGGGAGGGGAAAGCTTTCATAAAGGTGATCTTGAGGGAAGTCCTTTGCATTGGGGTTACTTTCCCCACTCTCAAGAGTGGTCATGAGACCAGTGGCCTTCCTTGCCATACCCATGGACACTGCTGTGATTCCTGTTGCTTTGGAGATGTCAGAGAGGAATGGCCTGCAAGGCAGTCTAAACTCTTGTGAGTTGACAGCTCCCCCTGCTGATCAAAAGGCTGATTGGAGCTAGGAAACAGGGATTTTGAATAATCCTTAAGTAATTCATTGACACTAGGGTTTACTAGACTACAACTCACATAATTTAGAAGTCCCATGAACACAGAAACCCTTGTGGTGTTCAAATGTTTTCATGAAAAGTAACCATCACCTTCTCCTACCATGGGATTGGCTGCCCAGGGCAGAGGGCAGGGGGAGGGAAGTGAAGTGGTACGGGTAAAAAATTTAGTGGTGGCACAGAGCACCCCTTTGTGGCCACCATAGCCAGAGAGACCACCATAACAAGAGTCTGAATCTTCAGCAGAGCCCCTGAGCCCTGGCTACAGCCTTCAGGCTTCTGTATCTCCATCCTAACCCCCTCACACAGATCAGCATATTGAGTATGCAGATGTGGGGCTTTCTTTATGAGCTGTGAGCTCCATGAGGTGAGAGATCACAGACAACCTAAGCAAGACAGTATACCAGGTTCCAATCACATGCTTGGTGTGGAATGGGCATTAGATATGGGTTTGATGTTACTGAGTTGGTCTAAAAGTGCTGTGTTTTTTTGTGCATACTGAACAGAGAGTAGTCCTGTCTAGAGCTGTGGGCTGCAAGGCTCAGGAAGCATTCTGAGAGTTTCTTGCTGGGAAAGCATTATATCAGTCAGTGAGAATAGGTGCTTTTTCCATTTCTCTTTACATAGCCATCTTCTTGAGGTTGCCTAAGAGTACAGGTTCTAAAAGAGAACATAGAAACCAGTAAAATCACAAAATAGCAATTCAGGTTGAGTTTTAAAAATCATACTTTATGGCCGGGCGCGGTGGCTCAAGCCTGTAATCCCAGCACTTTGGGAGGCCGAGGCGGGCGGATCACAAGGTCAGGAGATCGAGACCACAGTGAAACCCCGTCTCTACTAAAAATACAAAAAATTAGCTGGGCGCGGTGGCGGGCGCCTGTAGTCCCAGCTACTCAGGAGGCTGAGGCAGGAGAATGGCGGGAACCCGGGAGGCGGAGCTTGCAGTGAGCCGAGATCGCGCCACTGCACTCCAGCCTGGGCAACAGCGTGAGACTCCGTCTCAAAAAAAAAAAAAAAAAAAAATCATACTTTATTCATTCTCTTACAAGTGAAAGAACATTTTTTAACGACTGGGTCTTAAAGCCAGCCCTGAGGTTCTACAAACAGGATTACTCAGACCAACTGTGGAAAAAGTTACATTACTGGTATTTATTAAGCTGACTTCTTCAAAGTATTTTAGTCTCATCTTCTTGGACTGACATGAATACAAGAGGAATTTCTCAAGGACTCCTGTGGCAAGCTGGCTGAAGAAGACTTATTTTTAGCTGTGTCCTGACAGTGCTGGCACTGCACACTCAAGGGAAAGCCCCAGAGACCCTGAGTTCCAGAGACACAGAGCCTCTAGGAGCTGCAGATTGACCCCAGCTGCAGATTCAGCTGGAGCCCATGGGTTGGTTTAAACTACCCAGCTTCACTCAGATGACACCCCAGACAGGGGTTTCAACCATAAGAGCCAGGCAGAGGTTTGAGGTCCAGTTGATCCTCCTGTGATGGCTCCGATTCCCCCAGTGGTTTCTCATGGATATGCTGGTATCTGGTACAATGAGCACATTTGGAGGGCCTTCCAAATTACCCATTCCCCCAGGAAAGCCAGCAAGTTACTCTTGCTGCTTCTGTGGAAGATCTTCTCAAGGACCATGGGTTGACAAGTTCCTGGACCTATGGCTGTGGCCTGAATCCATGGGGATGAGTCACACCACATGTGGCTTGGTGTGGCCTCCATAACAGTCCCTCAGGCTAGGGAAAATCACTGCACGCCACAGGAGTAGAACATGAATCAAGTCAACTAAAGAGCCTGGGTTAAAGCCCCATAATTTCCACATTAGTTCCATGAACCCTGAGTTCACGGAAGGGCAAGTGTCACAGAGCAAAACCCCAGAGAGCAACCTGAGTGCAGAGCCCTGGCCCCCAGCCAGCCTGGCTCTAGGGCTGCAGTAGGACTGGCAGGAAGGCAGAGGCCAGGCGCTGGGTACCTAGAATTTGGAGGGGGGGAAGCCTCTGAGAAAAGCCGGTAGGGAGCCAGGTGAGAACAGGGCCAGTGGTGTCAGAAGGTAAGTGTGTAAAGACACAGTATGTCAAGTAATAACAGTGTGGCTATGTTATCTGAGTGTGTCTGTCTCTGTGTGAGTGTCTCCATTGCAAGCTGGCCTGTTCCCATGCCTGGACCCCAGGAGAGCCCAGCATACAGGCCACACCCATTCCCTGATAGTGCTGGATGCAGGGAGCCCCTAGCCACCCTGCTCCAGTTCTTAACTCTCCTCACCCTCTGCTTCTGAGCATGGTGGGGGCTGTGTCAGCAGATCTGCATCTCACCAGCCTGCCGTATGTCAACCTTGGCTGGGACATGAGGTGCAGCCACTGCCACCATCTAACAACCAGGCTCTGCTTCATTCCTCCTGTGCTTGCTGAGTTCATCCTCACCCTAACTGCAAGGGACACCTACCCTGGTTCCCTAATCCTGAGGATGCTTGACTGCTGGACCCTCCATCTGTGGCTTGTCATCTGTGCTTGATTGTTCTCACTTGGTTACAGGCTCTCCCTCTCTGCCAGATAAGTACCGCCATGCCCGTGAAATGATGTTGTTGCTGCCCACATACCGGGACCGCCCAAGCAGTGCCATGTATCCAGCAGCCATCCTGGAGAACGGACAGGTAATAGACCCACCACACTGACTGCCCTCTGCTCCAAGGGAAGCCTGTGCTTCCCTCCTTGCATTTGCTGGGCCTTCTGCATTGTTCTACATGCCTCTCTCATTCCGCTGTAAGATCCCTCAAAAGGCTGCTGGGCTCCTGGATGTGGAGTGCAGTGAACCTGAGGACCAGCAATCCAGACAGAGTGTAGGCGTGAGTAGAATGGTGGCAGGAACCACCACTGGAACCAGCACTGCTCATGTAGCTATCTGTCCTTCCCGCCAGATTCCTGGACTCCTCATCCCTAAACAGTCTAGCGGAGGTCATTGGTTCTTTGCAGCCTGTCCTGAGAAGGCAGTGGTGGACACATTGGTCTGGAAGATGTTCTTCCTCCCTATTTGTGTGGCATCCTCACTGGAGCAAAGTCTGCCTCTTTTATTCATCCATCCAGCTGAAGTCCCTCACTACCTGCTGGGCTGTTCTATATGCCATTTGCACAACTCTCCAAATGCTCTGCCTGGGGACCTTGATCCAGAAGCTATAGGGATTAACTCCCTCCCCTGGGCAGTCTGCCCCCACCCTTCTATCAGGTTCCATAAAAGTCACCTCTCAGTGACCATTACCTAGCCTCAGAATGCCAGGAGTTTCTTAGTGGTACCTCCCTGTGCCTGATCGGCTCTGCCAGCTAGAGGGATGAGGTTTGCTTGGCAGCTGCCCATCAAAACAGCAAGTCCTGTCTGTGACACTAGGCTTGATGCTGTCCTTTCCTCTACCTTCGGCGCTAACACGGGCCTGTGCAGGGCCTCTCCAGGAGGCTAAACCTGTCAGTGCTCATGGGGAAGTGGGGATCTCTCTGGCCAGACAAAAGGATGCAAACAGATGCTCCCAGGTAGCTATGTTCTGTTTCTTGGGCCCTACATAAGACAACCTGGGTCCCAGCCAGATACTGGAGGATGATATCGCAAATATTGTGTATAGAAGCAATGAGAACCAGACATCCTGGACAGTCTTTCCTGGGGCTGACCAGGAGGTCTCAGTATATCTCAAGTGTGAGCTGTACCACTGCTTTGTTTTCGCTGTCTGATCTTGTAATGCCCTGTCTCTTGTGGCCCACAACACTGCCTCCCAAGATATAACTGGTTGTTTTCACTCTCTATAATGTTTATCTCCTTCCTTCAGCCGCCAAATTTCCAGCGAGCCCTGTTCCAGCAAGTGGTCGGAGCCTGCAAACCTTGCAGTGATCCCAATCTGTCTGTGGCTGAAAAAGGTATTGTTCCCCAGGTGGCCTTCCCCCCATGTCTGTCCCCATCGTGAGTGTCTGACTCTTGTCCCTGAGTACCAGCTGGCCAGGGCTAAGCCATACTTCAACACTCAGGTCTGTCTGTCTGTCCAGAATTCTGACCAATTCTTGTGCTCACTATTTAACCCATGTCTGGCTTGATGCTAAGGTTTATATCCTGTATCCCTCCTTCCCCAGGGCCTACCCTCAAAGAGGCCCCAGCTGCCTCCTGCCCTGAGCCCACCTTTATGGAAACTTGGGCTTGTGTGTGCAAACTGTAGACAACTACTTCCCTAGACTCCTCCCAACCACCCGCAGAATTCAGCAGGCCTTGTGGCCCCTTTGGTCCCTCTCAGCTTGGGCCCTCAGGGATCTTTCCTTGGAGCTCAGAATAGGCCATGGCGAAACAAGCCCCAAGAGGAAGGGGAAAGACATGCTATTTCCCAAAGACAGGCTTCTCCAAGTGAAGCCCAGGGTGCCCCAAAGGAGTCCAGTCCTCCTGTTGCCACTGTGGCCAGCAGCTGCTGTGAATTCATCTTTTATTGCCAGGCCACCAACCATACTGTGAGACTGAGCAATCCTCCTTAGACCTGTGGCTGTTTAGAGAGTGGGCATTTTACCCTGTGTTCTGCTTCTGCAAGCTGATGAAAGAAGCAGACTCAGACCTCATGACACAGAGATCCGAGTTAATTTTAACAGAGAGTAATACTAAGTGCAGAGCCTTCCTGCCACCCAGAACCTGGCCTCATATCCACCCCTCTCCTCATAGGTTCTCTGCCTAGCTGTTCCATCTATTGGAGTTTAGGGCACATTCAGTTCCCACCAATACAACCTATCATCCCCTATTCCATCAGAACATGTCCCTCCAAAGCTGTCATCATCACGTTATCATCATACCTGTTCATCGAGTGCTATGTGCTGTCCCCACTGTTATGCTCTGCCTTTGCTCATCATGGAGGACATACCTCTGTGTCCTCTTTAAAGAGACAAAAAACTGATGGGCACTGAAGCTGGGTGCCCCACCACAAAGGGCCTGGAGACTGGCTGAAGATGCCTTCATAGCTTCAAGGTCGCATATCCCGAAAACATGCAGCTTCTTGGACTTCTGCACCTGTGACCCAAAACAGAGTGCGCTTTTCGCCTGGAGGGCCAGAATCCACAGTGGCATTTCTTCAGCTGAGATGCAGAGCAACGTCAGAAGTAGCCAAGAGTCTAGATGGGCTTAGAGCTCAAACAGGTGCTGTTGGCCAGACCAGGACCCTACCCCAACCAGATACATTAGCGCTTCAGGCCTCAGGCCAAGGCCAGACTACATCAAGGAGCTGGACATGCCCACTACTAGGTGTGGAAGGAAAGGAGGGTTGTCTCAGAACAGAGGTGAGCCCAGAGCAAGCATATCCATACTACAAGGCCAGCATTTAGAGGGCAGCTAATCAGACATTTGCCCAGTGGCAACACACAGGCTGGAGTGTAGCTCCCTAAGTCTCTACCTGGATCCTCCAGGGCAGGAACTGTACATACTTGTCATCATTCTCTTGTCAGTCAGGGTTCTGAGTCCCATGAGGACTACATCTCTCACAGGTATCTCTTTTTGCCACGCAGTGACTCCCAGATCAGGCGAGCCTGCCCTCAGGACCATGGGCTATGCACTGGCGGCCTCAGGCCAGTGCTGGACAGTTGTTAATGGTGAGGGAGGGAGGCGACAGGATACAGTTGGGATCACCCCTCTTTTCCTACGATAAGTCATTCTATATTAGCCTTCCCTCTAGCCCCAGTGCACATGTGCTACATGACAAAGGTCTACTGGCCCCACTGCTCATAGACATCAGGCTGCAGGGCAAACTTGATGTTTTCTGGTTTACGTGGAGTCACTCAGGCAGGCACCCTTTTGTAAACCATTACAGCCCTGTCAGCTTTCTTCTCCCATAGCCTTCCTGGCCTAGAGCTCCTTTGAGCCATTGTGGGTGAACATCTGCACCCCTTAATTCTTCCAGGGCTAGGTGTGCATCTGAGATCCTGGGCTGTCCGAACCCCTTTAGGGAAGCTGCCCAGACCCATTTCCAAGCTTCCTATTCCCTGATACTTCTTTGGTGGCTTTTTATGGAGAAGGTGCTTTTTTTGGCAGAGAGGGGAAGGTGCAGGGAGCCTTAGCACCAAGAAGCTCATGCTGCATCTTGTAGAGAGTGTGGGTGAGTGGGCCTGTTCTTGGGATGGCTCAGGCTCTCTGAGGAGGCTATTTGGTGAAAGCCATCTGATGCTCATTAGATGCAGAATTATTTCCTCCTTTCAGGCAACAGCTAAGTGTCTTGCCTGCAACTCAATCGTTGGCACACCCCTCCTTCCTGCCACCAGCAATCAACAATACCAGGAGACTGGGTAGTTCTCCTCAGAACTGAGGCTGTTTAGACAGTGGAGTTTTACCCTGTGTTCTGCAAGCCCACACCAGTTCCTGAGCAATGAGGAAGATGATGATGATGGATGGATGTCACAATCTTATCCCTGGAGAGCTGAGGGGGCCCAGCCCTTCTGGCCACATCCTTTTCAAAGGACAGACTCTAGTTCCTTCCCTTCCAAAGCTTCTCAGCTCCCATTAGGCCCTGAAATTCCCCTCTCTGTGTCTAGACCAGGAAGAATCCAAACCTCAGGCTCAATGTAGCTACTACGGCCTGAGAACAAATCCAGTAACAGCACCTGGATTGTGAGCTGCTTCTCTGCTGCTAATAGCCCAAAGGGGAGAGTGGAGTTGCCTGGCTCCAACAGAGAAAGGACATATTTCTTTTTGCTGGTATTTGTTCTCTAGGAGGAGCTGGCCAAGAGAATTCACATGTCCACTGCTGCTTCTGCAGAGTGGCACCCTCAGACCCCAAGGTCCAGCCATCATTCCTCTCTCCTCCTGAAAAGTCTGTCATTCCAACTGTGGCTGAGGGGACAGTATTCTGGCAGTAGACTCCTTCTTTAACACAGAAGGGCACTCTGTGCTTCCCTTTATCCTGGGCCCACTGCACCCTGCATCCATGGCACGTGGGTGCTAGGAACTGGGGTTCTCTAGATGCCAAAGGGCACTCATGGGCTCCACAGCCCTCCCTCCTCCTGTTAGGAAGCAGTGAGTCCAGCTGAATCTGGGCTGCAGTTTCTTCCAACAGGTACCTGTCTTTGCTCCCTGCTTTTCCTACTGAGCCTGGGCAGTAGGAGAGCTGACTCTAGACTTTGGCAAGGAGCTCTATGTCCTGTGTTCTCTCTATATTCTCTCATTCTCATCTCTACTCTTCTGTCCTGTTTTCTCTTCTCCTCCTGGCGGATCCCAGAGGCTGCAGCTGTTCACTCCTTGCTGCACATTCAGCTGTCTCATCCTGAATACTCTTTAGATATAAGCTCACTCTGTTGCCCTCCTCTTAAGCAGCTTCAATCCCTGGGCAGTCTCCCCTGTGGGCCACAGTGCCTTGCTTGGCCAGTGATTTTATTTTTTTTTTTATTTTTTTTTTTTTTTTGAGACGGAGTCTTGCTCTGTCGCCCAGGCTGGAGTGCAGTGGCCAGATCTCCGCTCACTGCAAGCTCCGCCTCCCGGGTTCACGCCATTCTCCTGCCTCAGCCTCCCGAGCAGCTGGGACTACAGGCGCCCGCCACCTCGCCCGGCTAGTTTTTTTTTTGTATTTTTAGTAGAGACGGGGTTTCACCGTGTTAGCCAGGATGGTCTCGATCTCCTGACCTCGTGATCCGCCCGTCTCGGCCTCCCAAAGTGCTGGGATTACAGGCTTGAGCCACCGCGCCCGGCCAAGGCCAGTGTTTTTAGTTCCAGGTGCTGGCATGCCCCACACGTGTGCTGGATACATGGTGCACACTGGAGAAGCCACAGGCTGTACTTCTCCCAAAGGGTGGCTCAAGAAGTAACCTCCCTTCATGCCATCTGTTTCCACCCTTCAGCTGTGCCAGCAGCCCCCAGCAGCTGGAGTCTGGATAGCGGAGCCCAAGAGGCCCAGCCCTTCCTGTCTGCCCATATGGGGCGCATCCTGGCCCCCCCAGTGCCTCCCCGAAGCCTGCTGCATGGTAAGAAGACCTCCAGCGGGTCCCCAATAGTCCCTGGTCTCAGACTCTGCTCAAGGGCCACAGCAACAACCATCTAAGCTGAGAAGATTGGCCATTCTCTGGGCCGACTCAGCCAAAGCAAAAACACCCCCACCACAGGAAGGATCCTGCTGGGCTTTGGGGTCAGTGAGGTTTCTGAGTACAGCAGGTTAGCTCAGGAAGGCCATCCCAACTAGAAGGCTGAAGACAATGGAATTGACTTTGCCAGGCACACTTCTCACCAGACTGTTTCATCGCCTAGCAGTCGGCTACAGCTGCCGCTGCCTGAGGCCTGTTCCACAGACTCTGAAGCACTCAACTTTTCTGACTTCCTGTGTGGAGTGGGTTTCTTCTACCCCAGCAGCCTGTGTTTTGGAGAAGGCCAGTGTAAAGAGAGGTTTATCCATAGCCCTCAATGCTGAGGGGTCCCCGGGGGACTCTTCTCATGCCTGCCCAGTTGGCCCAGCAAGATGGTGCTGGCATGAAGCCTGTGCAGGGCCCCCAGCTGAGGCTCTGGTTCTGTTCCCTTTGCAGGTCATTACTCCCTACACTTTGACGCCTTCCACCACCCTCTGGGTGATACCCCCCCAGCCCTCCCTGCCCGGACCCTGCGCAAGGTAATGTACTGAAGCGGCAGCCCCACCAGGCTGTGAGATGAGTCATCTTGTCTGCTCTAGAACCACCCTTGGGGTCTACAGGAGGAACTGGAGCCCTCCCCTTCACCTCTCTCCCCAGCCTGGCAGAAGCTGGGGGTGGCCAGAGCCACACTTGAGCTGCAGTTGCACACTTGTGTCCTGCAGCAAATGTGATGGGGGCAGGGAGATCAGAGGGTCCTGGAGACAACACCACACAGTTCCAAGAGTGTGTGGGCAGTGAGCACTGGGAAACCTGGGGGCTGTCAGCCAGCACCAAGGTATCAACACACCATAGTTCGCTAGCTAAACAAACGTTCCTGTGGTGGATCAGAGAGCATTTCAAACTAGAATTCAGTAAAAGAAAGAACTTTATGAAAAACTCAGGAGAGTAAAATTTCCTACCTGTTAGTTTGTCTGCAAATTGGAAAAGACTGAGTCTATCACAGATTTTAGCAGCAGAATACATTCCTCTAGTCCATGGCCCACCAGGGTTCTTTCTGTCCCCCTCAACAGGCCTGATGACCCAGCCTTTATGTCAGTATCCCAGAGCCACCGACGGCAGCCTGGGACCTGGGACCAGGGGGCACCAATGCCCAGCAGCCAGGGCAGGGCCATTTTTTGGCCACTGAAATGCAGATGATTCTGGAGTTCCACTGGCTTACTTCAGGGTGGTGGGAGGAGCTGGGAGCTTGCTGCTGAAGAAACAAGAAACATGCTGTTGGTGAGGGTTAAAGTTCATTCATAAGCAGGCTCTTGGTCTTCCCATGGCAGGCAAGTCAGCCTGTCTGGAGAGAGGGATTCTAACATGCCCACCCTTTCCTTCACAGTCTCCTCTCCACCCTATCCCAGCCTCCCCAACAAGCCCCCAGTCAGGTCTGGACGGCAGCAACTCTACGCTGTCCGGCAGTGCCAGCAGCGGCGTGTCCTCCTTGAGTGAGAGTAACTTTGGGCACTCCTCGGAGGTCCCACCTCGCACTGACACCATGGACTCCATGCCAAGCCAAGCATGGAATGCTGACGAAGATCTTGAGCCACCCTACCTCCCTGTCCACTACAGCCTCTCTGAGTCTGCCGTCCTGGACTCCATCAAGGCCCAGCCATGCCGAAGCCACTCAGCCCCAGGGTGCGTCATCCCTCAGGACCCCATGGACCCGCCTGCGCTGCCGCCCAAGCCCTACCACCCCCGCCTGCCAGCCCTGGAGCACGATGAGGGGGTGCTGCTGCGTGAAGAGACTGAGAGGCCTCGAGGCCTGCACCGCAAGGCTTCATTGCCTCCTGGGAGCGCTAAGGAGGAGCAGGCCCGCATGGCTTGGGAGCACGGCCGAGGGGAGCAGTGAGGGGCAATGAGGCGGCTGGGATGCCGCCCTCAGTAAGCAGCTTGCCAACCACTCCAGGTCTGAAAAGCAAGTCCCCCAGCCCGACCCCAGGGAGCCAGAGAGGCTTGGCACTCAGGAGAGAACCACCCCAAGTCTCCATTCTACTGCCGTGAACTCATGTGTTGCCATGTACAGAGGCCACAGCAGCATGAAGGGTTGTGGCTTCCCTTTTTATTTTTTTACATTTCCATTTCTATGAGTTTTCCTTTCTTTCCTTTATGCAGTAGATGCTTTCTTCCTCCTGCAGTTCTGGACCATGTGGAGCTATATGGAGAAATTGCACAGACAGAATCACTTTGCCACACTGCAGGGCCCAGGAGCAGGAGCCCAGGTCCTCCCTCCAGGGTAGAGATGCACAGAATGGAAATTGCACTAAGGACCTCTTCCTTTGCTGTATGGACAGAAGAGTTCATGGTTGCATTCAGGGATTGCAAGGACCATATAGACATGTCACAGGTGGAAAAAGGGCCACAAGCCGTTTTGCACAAATGCCTGTCCACCTGCCCCTCTTCCATCCAGGAGTGTGCTACTGAGGGGCTGGCTGGACCAACCTGCTGGCTCAGGCACGTGACTGGCCTAACTGCATGCCCAGGGAACTGCCAGGGTTCAATGGGCCAGCCGTCTCCTACTCCATCTTGGATTTTTCTCTCCATCACATTATTTCTGACCATTTGCTCCCTTCCATTCTTGAAACACCTCATGCCCCACAGGAGCCCCAGTGGTGACTGGATCTGCAAGGGTTATCTCTCACCCTCTGGGGTTTGAGTGGAGGTATGGAGCCAGAGGGGCTATCCTAGCCACCTTCCTCCTAGGGGGAGCTGGTCCCCTTCCTAAGTGGTAGAGACTGGTGTAAGAGTGAGTCTGGGGTGTGGCAGGCGCCAGAAATCCTCGAAGCTTTCAGAAGCGTTCAGAATGCCTACCATCAGCTCCTGAATCAGGGATTTTCAGCACTACCTCTGAGCCATGGGGGTGGCTGCCTAGCCAGGCTTCCAGGCCCTGAGGACATGTGGTCAGGTTCAGCAGGCTCCTTGGTAAAGAGGGTGGGAGGGGGCTTCTCCTTTTGGAAGCAGATAGCCATGCAGGTAGAATTGTCATCTCCCAAGTGGCCACATACAGCAACCCGCTCCAGGCCATGGGGACCACCACTCAGGGTTTGGGGCTGGCAGGAGGGCAGTTTCTCCAGTCTCCCCAGTCTGTTGGTGTCTTTATAGGAAACTATAAAGCAGAGCAGTGGTGTCTTTAGAGGAAACTCATTCAAGTCAGGGCACTGATTTTCCTCTCAGTTTATTATTTGGGGGGATCGGGTCAGGTGGGTATAGTAGTACTTCACCAGGGTGCTTTTAAGTTACTTTAAAAAAAAAAAAAAAGCCTACAAAATATTTCTTTTCTTTTATTTGCTCAAGTTCACATTAATGATGGTCACAAGGCTGCCTTGTTGGGCAGGCATGTTGCCCCCATTTCCTCTTCTGCTGGCCTGTGTGACCTCCACAGCCAGGCCCTGGGCCCGAGCCCCTCGTCCCTTCTCCACTGCCCCTATTTCCAGACAGTAAAGGCCATGGTCAGGGTGTTTTTCACTTGTAAACAAACCCCAGCTTGTTTAACAGAAATGCTAATAACCTACTGGGAAAGATGGAGGTCTAAATTACCTTCAGGGTTTTTCTGGGGCTTTATCATCAGTGTGGGTCCCTTCTGATACCATTAGGCTCACTCCAGGCAGAGTGGGGCAGAAGGCTGCTGAGGATGTGGGTCAGTCACAGCAGCCCTCACCTCAAAGGGCTGGCCTGCTTCTCAGCCTACATTTATTTGCAAGCTTCAATCTCTGGAGCATCTGGTGTTCACAGGTGTTAGAAGGTCGGGGCTAGCTTCAGATTTGATTCATAGGTAGGAGGGCTTAGATTTTAAGGCACTTCTGAACGTCAATCCCTGGACAAGGCAGTCATCCCATAAGAACAGCTACCTTCTCCACTTCGTGGCACAAGAGGTAAGGAGGGGAGTATGGGTTCATTTGGCTTCGCATTATGCAAGTTGAAACCGTTTGTTTCCCCTTTCCATTTTCCCTAACTGAATGAAAAGGACACATTCTGAAATCCCTTTTGTTGGAGAATTATTCAGTCTGAGGGGAAATGGGAGGCCAGAGATGAGAACCCTTTGAGAAGATTGTAAAATACTGATTTTCATTCTTTCAAGCTTATTTGTAAATACCTATTTGAATGCTGTGTATTTGTACAGGAATTTGAGCAAAAAATGTATAGAGTGTGATGTCCAATTGGTATTCAGCACTATAAATGTGTTTTTAACCTCACGCATTCTGTGCTTATTTAAAACAAGAAAACTTCTAACCATTCTTTTGTGTATTCATGTTTAAAGAAAACAAGTGATTTAAAAATGATCTTACCTGTACCAGAAAAGCAAAGTTAAAGGAAACAAAATTTGTACCATTGTCCCAAGAGGTATTTTACTGTATATATTGTGGTAGCATGTTCAAAATCCAACAAGTAATGTGAATTTTAGATGTAAATATCTGCCACTTGATTTTTTCCCCCTTTCCCCACTTCCTTGACTGCTGTGATGTGAATTAAAGATGAGTATCTGATAATGATCCACTGAATTCACTGAATGGGAGCGGAGGATGTGCCCCTCTCCAACCCTTGTCGCCGGGCTCCAAGCCCTTTTTAGCCCCATAGACATGTCCTTTTTGCACTGAGTAGAGCCAACCCTTCCCCAACGCAGGAAGCCAGGGGGGCACTTGAAAGGAGGGCAATCGAAATGGAAACATCCTCCAGTGCTTCTCTGCTGATCCCCGGGACCCCACTCAGGAGGCCCCTCAGCAACAGGGGACCCCGAAGGCCTAGCGGGGAGGCAGGAGAAGGCGGGCCAGCCACTGAGCCACGCTTCTGAGCTTGTAAGGGCACCTCCCGAGCCCCTCACCTTCCCACGCTGAGGCGACCCCATATCCTCGACCGATGATCCGGCCCGGGCGCTGCCCTCCACGGTCTAGAGTGGCGGCCCAGCTTTGAGATTGGCGCGCCTTGAGCCCTTCCTCCGGATGTCCCGCAGTCCGTCCACCCCGCACGTCTCCTGTCAGCCTACGCACGGCGGGCTCTGGTCAGGTGGAGGTTCAGCAGATGGGCTTCCAAAGGTTGGGTCCGTTGCCCACGCGTAGGAAAGAAGAAAAAAGGAAAGAAACTTTTGAGTCTTGCCTGCGGTCGCCCGCCCTCCCTGCCTAACCTGCTGTCTTGGCTGACCCCAGAACAACTGCGCCACGAGTCGGAGTCCGGGCGAGGAAATCCGCAGGGTTTTTCGAGCAAGCCTGGGGCCCAGAGCAGGGGTACGCGGGTCAACTCAACAGATGTAAGGCAGTGGCGAACCCCATTTCAGCTAGCGGTACCCAGCCTCAGTAGAGTCGCTGCCCTTACCCAATATGGTGGCCCACACCGCTTCCGTTGCTGCTGTAGCCGCTTCCTGCGGCCGGCCCGGGTTCAATCAGCGGCCGACAACTGTCTAGGGCTCAGACACCACCAGCCAATGAGGGAGGGTAGCGTGGAGCCGCCCGTCTGGGCTCCACGGCTTATGGACCAATGGAGATGTGGCGTGTGGGAGGGCGCGGAGGGCCCCCCGCCAATGGGGAGCTACGGCGCGCGGCCGGGACTTGGAGGCGGCGCGGCGCGGCGGGTGCGGTTTAGTCGGTCGGCGGCGGCAGCAGCGGCGGAGGAGGAGGAGGAGGATGTGGGCTACGCAGGGGCTGGCGGTGGCGCTGGCTCTGAGCGTGCTGCCGGGCGGCCGGGCGCTGCGGCCAGGCGACTGCGAAGGTGCTGGATGGGGGGCCTGGGGCCGCGCTCCGTGACCGTTCTGGCGACGGCGCTGAACCCCACAAAATCACCAGACGGCGGGGGCCAAGAGGGCGGGGGCGAGGGCGGGGGCGGGGGCGACGGGGGGTCCCGGCGGGGCCTGCACGAGGAGGCCCCGGCGCCCGCCCTAGTAAATCTTGCCCGGGCCTAGAAAACATTGGTCCGACGAGGAAAAGTTGAGACTAGATCCCGTTGAAAACTTGGCCTGAAATCTCCATCACGCCTGAGTTATTGTCCCCACCACCGTCCAGAGGTTACCGCTCCCCGTCCGACGTCGGGAGCCCCAGGGCTGGCCGTGGGTGCTGCGCCCTGTCTGTTGGGATCACGAAGCTGCACCTCTGGGTGCGCTGTTGTATTTGGAAATTAGCAGCAGCATTTTGATGGTTTTTCTCCTCACCTTCCAGTCTCTCCATTTACGAGGTCACAGTGAGTCCCGTCTCAAGGACACGTGTTCACCATGGGCTTAAACTTGATGAAAGGAGCAGGGAGGAGTCGTTTATAGGTCATTGGGTGATGCTTGGTCTTTTGATTACCTGGGTGTACCAGGGGACCCCTGCCACCTTGAACCGGGTTCCGTCTACCTGTAGGCAACTGAGAAAAATCGGTGATGGAAAAGCTCACCTCTAATGATTCATCCTCATGTCTCCTATTAAAATTGTTGGCGGAGTTCCTTCCTGGTGGATTGGAACAGCTTGGTGATTGCTGAGCATCTCCCGTCCCTCTCTTTTCCAGTTTGTATTTCTTATCTGGGAAGATTTTACCAGGACCTCAAAGACAGAGATGTCACATTCTCACCAGCCACTATTGAAAACGAGCTTATAAAGTTCTGCCGAGAAGCAAGAGGCAAAGAGAATCGGTTGGTAAGTAGTTGGTGACCCTCCCCAACTGGCCCTGGCTCATGTTAACCCTCAGCTTCACTAGCCTTTTGATAAAAGGCCTTCCCCGCCTGTCTATTCAGGAAGCCAGCTACTCTCCATAAACTAATGTGAGACTGAAGTGTTTCTATGTCCTTCCCAAAGCAGGCATGTATTCTGCAACTGTGATTTTTTTTTTAATCCTGTTAGTCCTTATTAAGCACCTACTATGTGCTGGGCACTGGGAATATCAGGGGAAAGAAGTGACAGTCAGGCACACAAATAATGCAGTGTCTGGGTGTCATGAAGAAAATAGACCATTAGGTGCTGATTTAGAGTGGCCATGAAGTCTCTGAGGAAAGGTTATCATTGAAGTGAGATAAGAACATCCCATACAGGAAACAGCAGTGTGAGTGCCCAGAGGCCTGAACGAGTTTGGCATGTATGTGGACAGGAGAAGGTGACAGGGTGCCCACAGGATAGGCAAGGGCCAAATCAAGACAAGAGCCCTAGTGAAGCAATGGGTTTTCTAACTTTAATTTCCCTGGCAGTCTCTGGCTTATCTGTTAAAGGTTTGAACCCTGGTGACATTTAAACTCATTTGGTGGCTGCCAGCTTGGACTGAGCATGTGTTAAGAGTCCAGGGTTTACACTGACTGAATCTGACTACCAGTACAGGCAGGGCACTGAAAAATGCAGCTGTGGGCCAGGTGTGGTGGCTCATGCCTGTCATCCTAGCACTTTGGGAGGCCAAGGTGGGAGGATTGCTTGAGCTTAGGAGTTTGAGATCAGCCTGAGCAAAGTGGTGAAATCCCATCTCCACAAAAAAATGTTTAAGCTGGGCACGGTGGCTCACACCTGTAATCCCAGCACTTTGGGAGACCGAGGTGGGTGGATCACCTGAGGTCAGGAGTTCAAAACCAGCCTGGCCAACATGGCAAAACCCCGTCTCTACTAAAAAATACAAAAATTAGCCAGGCATGGTGGCAGGCGTCTCTAATCCCAGCTACTCAGGAGGCTGAAGCAGGGAGAATTGCTTGAACCTGGGAGGCAGAGGTTGCAGTGAGCCGAGATCATGCCACTACACTCCAGCCTGGGTGACAGAGCGAAACTCTGTCTCAAAAAAAAAAAAAAGTTTTAATTAGCTGGATGTGGTGGCCCACACTGGTAGACCCAGCTACTAGGGTGGCTGAGTGGGAAGGATCACCACCCAACAGATTGAAGCTGCAGGGAGTCATGATCGTGCCACTGCATTCCAGCCTGGGCGACAGGGGGACCCTATCTCAAAAAAAAAAAAGGCCCTACCAGAGAGATGATGTTTCAAGGTGTCAGTATGTTTGGAGGCGATGGCTCTCAAGCACCTCCTGAAGGCCACTGTCCTTTCTTGATGCAGTGCTACTATATCGGGGCCACAGATGATGCAGCCACCAAAATCATCAATGAGGTATCAAAGCCTCTGGCCCACCACATCCCTGTGGAGAAGATCTGTGAGAAGCTTAAGAAGAAGGACAGCCAGATCTGTGAGCTAAAGTATGGTGAGTACGCCTAGTCCTTACTTAATGAATGCTGTGCACCTTCTGGGTTTATTTCCCATCTGGGAGAGGAAAATGATGAGCTAGAGTCATGAGTGGATTGTATCGTTTGACAGATGGTGCTAAATGCTGGAGGGCTCTGGCATGGAAGTGGGTGGAGGTCAGAATAGGCCTTATTGAATAGGTGATATTTCAGCAAACTTTGAAGGAGGTGAGGATTAGCCAAGAGGCCAACTAATGGAAGAGCATTCCAGGCAGAGGCTACAGGCAGGATAAAGGTGGCCAGTGGCATGGCAAGTCAGAGAGCATTGCAGGCTGGTGAGGGCTTTTAATCTGCATGAAGTTAGGAGCATTAGGAGTTTTTGAGCAGAGAAGTGACATGGTACGACTTGGGTTTAACAGGCTGGTTCTGGCTGCCAGCTCTGAAGCCCCAGTGATCTTTACTATTCTGAAAAGAAACGCTATGTCCAAGTATGCAAGCCCAAGAGTTAGGAACTACAGCATCTCTCTTGCTGACTGGGTCTCTGGTTGTACATAGTCCCAGTCTTCAGAAACAGGGCATCTTCTGAAAAACTTGAATGGCCAAGGACCTGTGTTCGCCCACTTGGGTCTTCTGAGAGTCATCCTGGTACAGGTCCAGTTGGCTCCAGGTCACTGTGGTCATGGAGAGTAAGTTCCTCAAGGGCCTGAGCAGGGCTGCTCTTTGTCACCAGCCTGGAGCTGTTAGTCTGTGGTGACTATGTCAGAGGCCCTTGGAAGATGGGAACCACGTTTCTCTTGTAAGGACAGTGTGGCCTCTGTCCCTATCCTTGTCCACACTGCATATCTGTAGTAGACACAATATGTGGCCAGCCTTCCTGGTGAAGAGGCTAGTTCCCTCTTGTGGTGGCAGTAGGCACTGACATGCCTGTAAATGTGTCTGAAAATGTCTCTTCCTCTGAAACCAGTAGGGCTGGTTTGGCCATTCAGGGAGTGATATATTCTGGGACTACTGGGGGACTGCGGCTGCTCCACCTAGCCAGTGACTCTCCCTGCTCTCTCCTCCAGACAAGCAGATCGACCTGAGCACAGTGGACCTGAAGAAGCTCCGAGTTAAAGAGCTGAAGAAGATTCTGGATGACTGGGGGGAGACATGCAAAGGCTGTGCAGAAAAGTCTGACTACATCCGGAAGATAAATGAACTGATGCCTAAATATGCCCCCAAGGCAGCCAGTGCACGGACTGATTTGTAGTCTGCTCAATCTCTGTTGCACCTGAGGGGGAAAAAACAGTTCAACTGCTTGCTCCCAAAACAGCCTTTTTGTAATTTATTTTTTAAGTGGGTTCCTGACAATACTGTATCAGATGTGAAGCCTGGAGCTTTCCTGATGATGCTGGCCCTACAGTACCCCCATGAGGGGATTCCCTTCCTTCTGTTGCTGGTGTACTCTAGGACTTCAAAGTGTGTCTGGGATTTTTTTATTAAAGAAAAAAAATTTCTAGCTGTCTGTGGAGAATTATGGTGAATACTGAAATGGGGTTTTGCCCCAGAAGGTTCCTACCAGTTTATGCTTTCCAGTTGCAAAGTTTGGGGGGATATTCATTTCCATTTATCCCTCAACCCACCAGCGCTGAAAAGACCAGAGCAGGACATAGGGGCTAGGGCCCGCTGATGTGCCTGGGTGTGTGCCACTAGAGGGCAGCAGGCACCTCAGCAGAAAGGAGGTAGGGGGTGCTGGGCTTGATACCCTGCCCCTTGATACCGTATGTCTTAGCCACCCAAGAGAGCTGGAGGCCACAGCTTTAGGAGGAGTGAGTCTGGATACATTGGAGGGCCTTAAATTGTGGCTCAGTACAAGCAAGACAGGGTGTGTGGAGTGTGGTTTTCCGCAAGGATGCCTTCAATAACAGTGCATGTCAGCACTGACATCTCAATGCTGTTGGCCTGGCCACCTACTTGCTTTTTTGTCCATTCCAAGCCTCTGATGTCTATTCCAGTTTTTGCAAGACTAGCAGGAGTCAGCTTATACAAGGAGGGAGTGGGAAGCTGCCTTTTGCCTTTGTTTACCCTACATTAGTCAAACAGTTGAGGTCCAGGGTTTTTCTGGAGTCTGCTTCTTAAGCCACGCTCTGTGGCATTGGTGCTTAGGAAACCCAGTTGTTAGTGTGAGCTGTGGCTCAATGAAAACACCTGTAGAAACCACCTGAAAGGACGAACTAAGAACCAGTGCTTTCCAAGGAATTGCTCTTGCCTCAGATCACTTGTGTCTCCTAAGCTCAGTTTGCCAGTAGGAGGCCTTACAGGCTGCTGTGGAACCCGTTGTTTTCTTCCAAGACCTTTCCCCCTGCACCTGCCTGAGCTGCTCCAGGAGCTGCTTTCTCATTGTGAGAAGATGCCATGACTTGGTGTGCTCTTCCCCATCGCAAGGATTCTGTGCCGGGAATTGGGTCAGGTTCTACCATGGCTCCAGCAACTGTCCTTGGAGAATGAAAGCTTCCTCAATAGGCTTGAGCACCTGGGCACCCTTTCCCTCACCTCACCTGGGGAGAAGAGGTTCTCGTGAAGGTGATGAACAGGAGGGTACTGGCCAACGAAGGGTCAGCGTGGCAAACTGATAACGGCTGGCACTATCTGTGCATATGGCCTCTTCATCCTTAGCTCTTGTGGCCCTACCTTTCCAGCCTGCTGTCTGCCCAGATGCCCACAGAAGAGGGTGGGACCCAAGAGTGGTGTTAGAGAGTCTATTCCAACTGAACTGCAACTGCAGGCTTGTCTCCGCTTACCTGAATGACAACAATTGTCCTCATGGCATTTTCGGGGACTCCTGCAGGTGAACCTACACGTGGAGAATGCGCGGAATGTGGGCCTTGGATCCTGGACAGGGGCTAAGGAAGGGCATGCATTAGTCCTTGGGGCTGTCAACCCCAGATCCCAGGCAGGAGAAGCCAAGGAGGGTGATGCGGGGTTTGCTCAAGCCTAGTCCTGGGACTGAGGGGATACTAAAGAGACCACTGACTGGGTTAATGCCCCAGACCCAACGCCCATGGAAACTGTCACTCTTGCTCCAATCAGCGCGGGCTCCAGCGCCTGCAGGAGGAGGTAGTTGGACCCAAAGCGGCAAAGCACGCCAGGGAGCACAAAGCGTTAGGTCGTCCCGCCGGCCTCTCAGGGTTCCCTACACTCCGCGTAGCCTCAAGCATCTGCCATACGGGCCGCGCGGTGGCGGCAGAGCGCGCGGCCCAGGCCCACTCACCCGGCACTCACAGGGTCACATGGCACTGGGCGACGCTGCGCGATGAGGCAGGCCCGGCGCGGATCTCGCCCCGCCCGCCGCAGGGTCACGTGGCACGGCCGGCGCAGCTTGATAACGCAATGCCCGGCCCCTAGGCGCCGCTCCCGCCCCGCCCCGCCGCCACCGCCGCGCCGAGTCCTTTTGTCCAAGATGGCGGCGCCGGGGGCGCTGCCTCCTCGGCCGCCGCCGCCGCCGCCGCCGCTGTGAGAAACCTACGGGCCGCCCGCCCGCCGCGCCAGCGCCATGAAGCGGCAGAGCGAGCGAGACTCTAGCCCGAGCGGGCGCGGCTCGTCATCGTCGGCCAAGCGTCCGCGGGAGCGCGAACGGGAGGCGGAGGCGGGCGGGCGGCGGGCGGCGCACAAGGCCTCTGGCGGCGCCAAGCACCCGGTTCCAGCGCGGGCCCGCGACAAACCCCGCGGCAGCGGAAGCGGCGGGGGCGGGCATCGCGACGGCCGCGGCACCGGGGACGCGAATCACCGCGCGAGTAGCGGGCGCTCCTCGGGCTCCGGCGCTGGCGGCGGGGGACGCGGCGGCAAGGCCTCGGGGGACCCGGGCGCCTCCGGCTTGTCGCCCCGCGCGTCTCCTCTGCCGCCGCCTCCGCCACCGCCTGGGGCCGAGCCCGCGGGTCCCGGCTCATCCGCAGCCGCGCCTGAGTACAAGACGCTGCTCATCAGCAGCCTGAGCCCCGCGCTGCCTGCCGAGCACCTCGAAGACCGGCTCTTCCACCAGTTCAAGCGCTTCGGCGAGATCAGCCTCCGCCTGTCGCACACGCCTGAGCTGGGCCGTGTGGCCTACGTGAACTTCCGGCACCCACAAGACGCGCGCGAGGCCCGCCAGCACGCCCTGGCCCGCCAGCTGCTGCTCTACGACCGCCCGCTCAAGGTAGAGCCCGTGTACCTGCGCGGCGGCGGCGGGAGCAGTCGGCGAAGTAGCAGCAGCAGCGCCGCCGCTTCCACGCCTCCCCCAGGGCCGCCCGCGCCCACCGACCCGCTCGGCTACCTTCCGCTGCACGGAGGCTACCAGTACAAGCAGCGCTCGCTGTCCCCCGTCGCTGCCCCGCCCCTGCGGGAGCCCCGCGCCCGCCACGCCGCCGCAGCCTTCGCCCTGGATGCCGCCGCTGCCGCCGCTGTGGGACTGTCCCGAGAGCGGGCCCTGGACTACTACGGGCTGTACGACGACCGTGGGCGCCCCTATGGCTACCCAACTGTGTGTGAGGAGGACCTGATGCCCGAGGACGACCAGCGGGCCACGCGCAACCTCTTCATTGGGAACCTGGACCACAGCGTATCTGAGGTGGAGCTGCGACGGGCCTTCGAGAAATATGGCATCATCGAGGAGGTGGTCATCAAGAGACCTGCCCGTGGCCAAGGTGGTGCCTATGCCTTCCTCAAGTTCCAGAACCTGGACATGGCCCATAGGGCTAAGGTGGCCATGTCGGGCCGAGTGATTGGTCGCAACCCCATTAAGATAGGCTATGGCAAGGCCAACCCCACCACTCGTCTCTGGGTGGGTGGCCTGGGACCTAACACCTCACTGGCAGCTCTGGCCCGGGAGTTTGACCGCTTTGGGAGCATTCGGACCATTGATCACGTCAAAGGAGATAGCTTTGCCTATATCCAGTACGAGAGCTTGGATGCAGCCCAGGCCGCCTGTGCTAAAATGAGGGGTTTTCCCTTGGGTGGACCAGACCGCAGGCTCCGCGTGGATTTTGCCAAAGCAGAGGAGACTCGGTACCCCCAGCAGTACCAGCCCTCACCACTCCCTGTGCATTATGAGCTGCTGACAGATGGATACACCCGGCACCGCAACCTGGACACCGACCTGGTGCGGGACAGGACGCCCCCACACCTTCTGTACTCAGACCGAGACCGGACTTTTTTGGAAGGGGACTGGACCAGCCCCAGTAAAAGCTCTGACCGCCGAAACAGCCTTGAGGGCTACAGTCGCTCAGTGCGCAGCCGGAGTGGTGAGCGTTGGGGGGGAGATGGGGACCGTGGTTTGCCCAAGCCCTGGGAAGAGAGGCGGAAACGGAGGAGCCTTTCCAGTGACCGTGGGAGGACAACCCACTCCCCTTATGAGGAACGGAGCAGGACCAAGGGCAGTGGGCAGCAGTCAGAGCGGGGCTCCGACCGCACCCCTGAGCGCAGCCGCAAGGAGAACCACTCCAGTGAAGGGACCAAGGAGTCCAGCAGCAACTCCCTCAGCAACAGCAGACACGGGGCTGAGGAACGGGGCCACCACCACCACCACCACGAGGCTGCAGACTCTTCCCATGGGAAGAAGACAAGAGACAGCGAGCGCAATCACCGGCCCACGGAGGCCGAGCCCAAGCCTCTTGAAGAGCCAAAACATGAGACCAAAAAGCTGAAGAATCTTTCAGAGTATGCTCAGACACTACAGCTGGGTTGGAATGGGCTTCTGGTGTTGAAAAACAGCTGCTTCCCCACGTCTATGCACATCCTAGAGGGGGATCAGGGGGTAATCAGCAGTCTGCTCAAAGACCACACTTCTGGGAGCAAGCTGACCCAGCTGAAGATCGCCCAGCGCCTTCGACTGGACCAGCCCAAGCTCGATGAGGTCACACGACGCATCAAGCAGGGGAGCCCCAATGGCTATGCGGTCCTCTTAGCCACCCAGGCAACCCCCAGTGGGCTTGGCACTGAGGGGATGCCCACAGTGGAGCCAGGTCTGCAGAGGCGGCTTCTCAGGAACCTGGTCTCCTACTTGAAACAGAAGCAGGCCGCAGGGGTGATCAGCCTGCCAGTGGGGGGGTCCAAGGGCAGAGATGGCACAGGCATGCTCTACGCCTTCCCACCCTGCGACTTTTCCCAGCAGTACCTCCAGTCAGCACTAAGGACATTGGGCAAACTAGAAGAAGAACACATGGTGATAGTCATCGTCAGAGACACTGCCTAGCCCAAGCCTGTCTTTCCCGGCGTCATGTTTGTGTCACAAAAGCAGTTATTTTAAAAATCTGATCCCCTGTCTACCTTACCACTTTGGTTTGAATTATCTCCTGGGTTATTTTGGTTCATTTGGGTGGGGATCAAAGTCCTGTCCAGCACCAAAACTAAGTTCTTAGAATTTGGGGGAATTTTTTTTTTTTTTTTTAACAATGATGAGAAGGGAATCCGGTTATGTTGATTTCTAGTGTACAAGATACTGTCTGCTGTGGTTCTGTATTTTTTTATTTTTTGACCAACTGTATGGAAAGTTGTCAGTAAAACCTTTGTCAGGATGGATTTTTAAACCTGTTCAGAGTCCTGGTTTAATCAAGCTAAGAATCGAAGACTTCCCTAGTGCATGTACACGAATGTCCTACGTCATCTTTCCAGCACCACTGCTGCATAGGTCACTCTCAGCCTCTCAGTTCTTCAGGCTGAGTCTGGACTCTAATCACTCATTTTTATCTTGGCTGACAGGCAAGCTTCAGTTTGGGCTCTGGACCCTGCCACACAAGCCCGAGTAGAGCCCATGCAAAGGAAGGGATGGGGTGAGCCCAAGGCCTGTGGTTAGCAGCTACTGATGGTTTTTTTCTTCCCTAAACGGTGTGTGTGTCCATCATCAGTTTGAGCTGTGGCTGTTGGACAGAGTGCCCACTCAGCATGTTTGGCAGCAGGTAGCCTTCAGCAGCTGTGTAGTCTTGTACAAAGAGAAGCTGTGCACTGTTGATGCCAGGGGGCCTCAGGGCCCCTGATCTGTCCAGGCTCCGCTCCCTCTGTTTTGGCCTCCTTTCTAGCCTCACTCAGCCTGGGGATATCCAGCGTTGGGAGACGGAGTTGCCTCATATTCCCAGGGGCCCAGCAGTCCGAATACTGGAATGGAGGGTTGGAGGCAGCCTTCCTTGGATTTACTCATGAACTTTGCCTAGATGTTTGTGATTTTTGGCTTTCTCTGGGTCGTTCAGGGCTGATGGGTAATAGAGCAGGCCCGTGCCCAGTCATACCTAGAGCTTTGTGGGGGATACTGAACCTCTAGACTGAAGTACTTTTACAAAGCTACAGGGGAGCACAGTGGACTAGGGGATGCCCTGGGTAACTGATGTGACGGTTTCCTAGGTGCAAGATCAGAGCATGTGCCTACACTTTGTACCCTGATGCTGAGGTGGAGCCCATTGGGAAATAATAGATATTTTTCTGGGGGTAAGTCACAAGTCACTGAGGGGTCAGGCAGTGCTAGAGGTTGAAGCCACTCAAGCCAGTTGGGGAGGGAAGGGATGCAGAGGTGGTGTGGACAGTATGGGCCAGGGAGGAAAACCAGAGCACACAGTTGTCACCATGGAACACCCCAAATGCCATTGTTCAGAGTGTCTGTGTGGCACCTTGGATGTTCAAAGGGAACATTGTGAGGGCTGATGAGAACAGAAGCTCTGGTAAGCGAATGAGCCCTTAGATAACCAGGAACTCCAGATTCTGCTGGCCGTGGCATCCTCGCCCCAGGTCTGGTCCCTTACCTGAGCTGGGATGAGGCAGCATGAGTGACACCTGAGAGTAGAGGCTGGGGCTCAGTGCAGGCTGTGGAGAGGCCACGCTGGTCCACAGGAACACTTGGCAGTGCTCTTGTAGACCCCTCGGTGATGTGGAATGGACAGGCGCTTCGCAAGAGAGCAAGCACGTTCATAACAAAACAGCAACACAAGGACATGTTAAACATGTTTATTTATTTGCCTGTTTTTACTTGAGCTGTGGTCACAGCTGCTAGGTACCTACGCAAGTCAGCTGGGTACAGCAGGACATGCCACCATTCCAGGGTAGCTGGTACTGCCAGAAACAGGAGTGGGTCTTGTCCTGTTGAAGGCACACTGCAGGGTTTTTCCTGCAGATCTCCAACAAACGCCTGAGTCACAGGCCAGAGCTGCCTTGGTATGTAAGTCCAAAACTTCTCTGGGCTACCTATCTTCCTTCATGAAGCGGGTGCTCAGGACCCGGAAGAATCTACCTCCCAGCTTTCTGAGACAGAACCAAGTAAAAGGAAACATGCTAGAAAACGTGCCTGGAGAAGACACTTCAACCTTTGCCTTATCCAACCCCTCTTCAGAGAAAGGTGCCCCATGGACCCAAAAAGAACTGCCAAGTTTTGGTGAGGAGTAACACCCTGGCATGACCTTCCTTCTCTTTCTTGGCCCTCAACCACTTCCTCTGGCTCTTAAGACCCAGCAGGTTCTGTGAACTCTTGGGCCTTGGCCAGCACTAGTGAGGGGAAGTCAGGTGGTCAATGCCCTGATGATTTTATGAAACTGCCCCAGTGAGAAAACTCTTACTTCAGGCATCCAGTGACCCCACCCAGGGTTCAGGTCCTGTCTAAGGTGTTGCTTAAAGACAAAAAGGCAACATTTGCCTCACCGGTGGTGTGCCACTGTTCTCATGCTGCCTCCTATGTGACTCCGATTTTGAGCCCTGGTAGAATAAGGAAGAGAGCTGATGCTTCCTTAGCCCCTTAGCACATGTTCCTAAGGGTGTGTTGTCAAGCCAATCCGAATTCTGCCTCCCTATTATAGTTCCTATCTCCCCCTTAGAGACCTGTGGGTGCTCCCAGCAGAGTTGAGACTGGCTCCACTGAGTTAATGACTAGAATATAGTGCTTTCACTACTTCTTGATTGTTAACCTGTTTTCTTCTGATGCTGGTCAGTACCAGCAGTCAGACTATTCCACTGGTTAAGTGTTAACTACCATTAAAGTGAGGCATGAAGCAAAAGAGCTGAGTCCTCTGCTCTCCAGAGGACTAAGAAATACCTGTGTGACACAGACCCACTTCAGTGTGTACAGCAAATTCTATAGTGCTCCTAAGCCCAGCAGGGCTTTACCTGCCCCTGGAGAGTTTTAGCCATCTTGTGTTTCTTGTTTACTTCACAAATTTCTCCCCTCTTCTCTCTGTTAAGGGAGAGAAGTCACTTTAGCTGGATAATACCTATGTAACAAACTCAGCAGCTGTTATTTGGGCAAAATCAAACGAAGAAAGAGACTATGATCTTGTATTTATTGTGGGAATGGAAAACAGGGTGGGGTGGGTGAGTGAAAAGGTAGAAATCCCTGGTCCTTTGCCTGATGGTTACACAGTTTCACCATAGGCCAATTTTAGGGGCCTCTGAAGTATCTTTCTACAAACACAGACCAAGCTCCACTACCCCAAACCTGCCAGGACTGCTCAAGTCCACTGTCACAATCCCTCTCAGAAAACATTAGTGGCCGTTGCCCCAGCTACACAGAAGGCCAAAATGCTTTCACTCCTTAGCTTTGCCAGCTGCATCCTCCAAAACTTCCCAGAATACCTCCCTTTCCAGTTCCACCAAATCTGTACTTGGGAGCAGCCTACTGGATCCAGAACATGAAGACAGAGAGCTGCGTCCACAGGGGACACAGCCCTGACTTCTCCTCTTTCCACATTACCCTTACAAAAACAGGTCCTCCCCATGAGAGAGCTACAGGGCAGGGGCAGACACTGTGAGTAAGCTACTTTCCTCCCTGGAGTGCTCTATGTGGGCAGAACATGCTCTCCCTGCCTCTCCTGGAAGGTGTCTCCTCTATGGCGTGGCTAGAGCTGCAAAAAAGGGACACACCCCACTTGGGTAAAAGAAAATAGGGAAAGGCCATAAACAAAGACAGACTTGTAGTTTATTTTGTATTTTTTTTAAATAAATACACTTTACATTAAAGAAAAAGGCCTTTGATTTGTAATTTCCACATTGGGGAGAAAGGGAAGAAAAAAAGATTTTTGAAAAACTGAATCACAAAGAAAAATAGAGGGAGTGAACTTATATCCTAAGTTCCCTCAACTCCACAAAACCAATATCCACAATGACCATGCTGCCCCCAAACCATGAAGGTGAGTGAATTTAGGCATTTACCCAGCAGACAGAGTGTCTTCCTCCCCCACTCTGGCACGAAGGAAAACAAATTAACCTGACAGCATATGAGGCAACAAAACAGGTTAAAAAATCATATATTATATTTATAATAAAATATTCTTAATCCTTATCAATTTAAGAAACCACGATTTTCCTTTTCATTTAAATACGTATGTAAAAATGCCTCTATATTGTTATTTAGACATCATTTTCTTCCAAAGAAAATGAAGTGCAGGGACAAGAGACCTGGTGGATATAAGTTCATACCCTCAGTTATAAATGCCTGTTTTTTTTTCCTTTTTAAAGTTTTATAAAAAACTATTTCTTGTTCTTTAAGTAAAGAACATTATACAAAGAAAATATATTGTGAAATACCCCAGAGACATGTTTTTTTTTTTCCCTTGAAAGATATGTCCATTCTAGGAAATGGTGTGGGGTGGGGGTCGGGGGTGCAGAGTAGGGCCTAGTCCCTGTTGTCATTTTTGTGGTTGTTATTGTTTCTGGAAGGACTCTCGGGTGCCAATGAGGCTCTCTAAGCCATAATCCTCTGAATGCAGGGCATGCAGCTCCTTAAAAGACAGACAGCCCTGGGAGAAAGAGAAGGGAATATGTTCTGAATTCATTTGACTCAGTTTCTCGCCTGCCAAGAATCTCTTCCAAGCAGTGATGGTTCCTCACTCATTCAGGGATAAGATGATGTCATCTTCCAAATCAGAGTTGTCAGAGCTGTCAGCTGAAAGGGAAGAATAGGGAGAGACAAGATTACACACTAGGCCTATAGGAAGCTTTCATAAGGAAGCACCTGCACTCATATACATTCATGGTCGAGCAAGGTTAAATACCAGTTTCCAGAAAGAAGAAAACACATCAATTAACTGCTTGGAGCTGGCTCTGGAGAATACTCCTGTTGCTTGGCAACTGTATTCTCCCTGGGACCTTTTGCTCTCCTAAGGGCCTGGACACGGTGCCCCTGCTTCCTGCCTGGGAGGCGCTGAAGGAATCAAGCGAGTGCCATCTGAAGCTTCCCCCCCATGCCACTTTAAATGGCTGCAGAGGGGCAGAGCTGAGGGGACAGTAGTGAGCCTCTATGGCCCTTGGCCTCTGGTGTCCTTCAAGGATGGGCACAGGCCTGCCTGACCTCAAGAGACCACTACTAGAAAGGCAGGCTAAGACCAGGCAAAAGTGAGAGATGTATCTTTTCTGAAATACCTTAGTCACGCCCTTCGATCCTCAGAACACCAACCACCAAGACAGAGATAGTCACCCTACATTCATGCCTCTGTAATTTCGGAATATGGTCTGCAAATTATATTCCCAAAAAGGTGCAGGCCAGTTGCAGCAATACAGGAGAAGCAGCTACCCATCCAGAGGCAGGAGGCCAGCAGGAGCAGTGTGACGCCCTGGAAGACAGCACTGTCTCTGATGAGGACCCTCTCTGCTTGACAATCTGCCTTCTCTGGCAGCATATGGACACATTAACACTTCTGGAAGGATCTGTTAAGGGGTGAAACTTAAGTGGTAGCAAAAAGGACCCTCGAGATGAGGTAGATACACCATGTCTGGCTGATCAAAATCAGAATGAAACAGGGTACCTAGCTGTAGGGACTCTAATATTCACTGAGTCAAAGAAAAGGAAAGTTCTCAGTGCCCAATTTGATTACTCGTAGCTCAGGAGGCTATGAAACCATTTTAACCAGGTCCCCCGTAAAACAGACAAACCCTGAGCTGGAGCCCTGCAAATGCCCAGTGTGTTAAGGGGCAGTCACTAGATGCAAAGAATCCCCTCATCAGCCTTTTCCAGTGCCTAAGAGAATCAACTCTTAGACAAACAGAGAAAGAACAATTCATGTTCCCAAACCTTCCTTCATTCACCATCCCCAAACACAACTGAAGAGGACAAAGGAAAACCAAGAAAAGCATTGCAATGATACAGAAAAGTCTTGAAGTAAGCAAAAGAAATGGCTGACAAAACCAGTGTTCCTGGGTCTAAGTGGGCACACTGTACTGGTGAAGAGTAGGAAAACAAGATGGAGATGGCAAAGAACTATTATCTAACACAGCTGAACAAAGCAAGCCTCAGCTCCTCTGCTATAAGAGCTCCAGGAGGAAGTGTCACAGGAAGGTGTAGGGCCTCCTCCCCAGAGCCAAGTCCAGCACCGTGTCCCCACCCCACACCACAAACTTGCCTGATCCCTGCAGCAGCATCCACCGCATCCCCCAGGACTCGTGCTCTCCACAAGCCAACAATGCCAGACCCGCTGGCCTGAGACCCTTCTGCCCAGCAGCTATGCAGCTCTTAAGAACTAAGAATCTTAACCACGCTATCGCACATCTAAGAACTGTAAATGCAGCTTAACGAGATCACAGCACAATCTTCTTTAAGCAAATAACTGTCAGGCTCAGAGTCTGAGAGAAAACCTCCAGGGCTTGGGCACCAACTCCCCTCTGGTGGTCAGATCATAGGACGCCTTTCTCTACCTTCCTTATCCTTTCCCCATTCTCCAAGTGTTGAAGTGACCCAGTCCTAAACCCTGGTTGGGACCTCCCATTCTGAAAGGTCACTAAGGCAAAGACAATCTAGGTATAATTAATCCCTGTAGTGTTTAACCTATCACTCCACAACATACAGGCTTCGGAGGCAGGGCTGACAAGCACAGACACATAAAGATCTCAGAATCAGGCCGGGCGCAGTGGCTCACGCCTATATCCCAGCACTTTGGGAGGCCAAGGCGGGCGGATCACCACGTCAGGAGATCGAGACCATCCTGGCTAACAAGGTGAAGCCCTGTCTCTACTAAAAACACAAAAAATTAGCCGGGCATGGTGGCAGGCGCCTGTAGTCCCAGCTACTCGGGAGGCTGAGGCAGGAGAATGGCATGAACCCGGGAAGCAGAGCTTGCAGTGAGCCAAGATTGAGCCACTGTACTCCAGCCTGGGTGACAGAGCGAGACTCCGTCTCAAAAAAAAAAAAGTCTCAGAATCAAGGTGTTTCTCTTCCTAGAGCCAGTGCTCTGCATCTGGAATCATCAAGTCCCCGCAGACTCCAAGGCCTATGTAAAGGTACATGGGGGCACATGGGTGTAGTTTGCTATCATTTCTATGGCTTTCACCCTATCCTAAAAGGGCTCTTCATAAGCCCAGTAAGGTTCAAAGCTACTGCTCTAAAGGATTAGTGTGAGGCAAAACTATGGGTGCTAAGAATGCTCTGCTTGCTGACAGCAGCTGGGATCTTCTATGAAACACAAGAAGAGCTATGGAGTGTGCACCAGATGCCACCTCTGCATCTCCACCTCAATTCTGAAGTCCACTCTGAGACGTCCTCAAGTTGTGATCCATTATTTTCACATTGTAAATATTCTCATAAAGTAACAACATTCTCATAACTGATAAGAGTTAAAGTTTTCCAGATTATACCTTTGGCTTGAAAGAAGGAATTTCCTAAACAGCTAAAAGAGGTAGTAATTGTACAGGCCAAATACAAACTGAGTGGCTTTATATTCAAATTAAGAATGGAAAAATTAAAGTGATGCTGTCTTATTTTGGGAGCACCACCATCAGCTGGCCTGCTGTTTGCTGACCCTGCCAACCTGCCCTGCTAACTACCTGTAATTGAAAGGAGGTATAACTTGTTTCCCATGTCTCACTATTCACATATGACAAAAACGTTCATTAAAACTTGCCCAATGTCTGACCATGGCTTCGGCCTACTCCACTGAATCACCTCAGCCTCCAAGTATGAAAAAACAGAAGTTGATCAACAGCAGATGAACAGATAGAAGACACTACCCTACCCTCCCACCCTCAAGCTTCCTCAAAATACAGCCTTGGTAAGAAGATTCATGTACAGCTGCAGAGCTAACAGGCTCTTTGAATTATTTGCTGATTTTTGCAGGATTCATTACCATAGTCAGGGGACAACTTGACTTCAGAAACCTAATGGGAAGTAACTAGAAAAACTGGAGTTTGTTCCTCAAAATTTGGATTAAGAAAAAAAGGTAAATAAAAGGAAGTGAATGAACCAGAAGCCAAAGGGAAAATATTTGTCCCTTGGCTGTTAGAAGGGATTAGCCAAAGGGAGACACGAAAGGGCTTCTCCACAAGAAGGCCTGCATTTCTTTATAATTCACCCCAAAAAGAACAGCACCTCATGAGGGGCTACTTCTGACCGATTCTAGCCCTGCCTCTGAGCAGAGAGCTACGCTTTGGCCTTTCATTCTAAGGCTAATTCTCTAAAGCAGGAGCTGACAAACTACAAGCCCACCGCCTATTTTTGCAAAACAAAGTTTTATTAGAACACAGCCACATTCATTCATGTATGTATTGTCTATGACTGCTTTCTCACTACAACAGCAGAGTTGAAGAGCTGCAATAAAGGCCATATGGCCTACAAAGCACATATATATATGTGCTTTGGAGTGCAGTGGTGTGATCTCAGCTCACTGCAACCTCCGCCTCCCAGGTTCAAGTGATTCTCCTGCCTCAACCTCCCAAGTAGCTGGGATTTACAGGCATGTGCCACAATGCCTGGCTAATTTTGTATTTTTAGTAGAGACAGGGTTTCATCATGTTGCCCAGGCTGGTCTCGAACTCCTGACCTCAGGTGATCCACCCGCCTCAGCCTCCCAAAGTGCTGGGATTACAGGCATGAGCCACCGTTCCTGGCTGCATAAAATATTTACTGTCTAGTCTTACAGAAAAAGTCTGCCAATCTCTACTTGAAAGGTAAGAGATGACAGCCATTTGGTTGGGTTCCATAGTCTGAAAGGAGAGGAGGGCAGAGATGCAAAGGTGCTTTGCCTCAAGAGACCAGAACAGTGAATCAAGTTATGGGGCACAGAACCATGGTATGGCTTTGCCCTCTAAGTTGTATAGGCACAAAAGAAGAGATTTTGCCCTGGGTGCCAAGGTTCAGCCTGAACTCTGCCCTATACTTACTGTCCCCCAGGATCAGTTCCACCTCCTCATCTGCATCAGAGTCTTCATCCTCCCCGTCCTCTCCCTCCTCTAGAAGGTTTGCTAGCTCCTCATCAGACGGAGAGAAGTCATTGTCCCCATCTTCCCCTGCGTTCTCATTATTGTCATCCTCTTCCAACTCTGCCTCCAGCAACTGGTCAGTGTCAAGCTCATCTAAATCATCGGTGTCGTCATCATCTTCATCATCATCTTCTTCCTCCTGTTCTTCCTCTTCCTAGTAAGAAAGCATAAGGTTCATTAGTACAAACACAGAGGCCTGACCCAGAGGTGGGCCACATGGCAAGTCGACGAAAGGAACAGGGTGGGAAACTGTCAGTAGAAGGGGTAGTGATCTAGAAGAACACAGACTTCATGAGCCAGCCAGACTTGTCAGTGATGGCTGAGATAGGCACACATGTCCCCCAAGACTGTCAAAGCACCCCTCAGACAAGGATTAATGGTCACACAGCCCTTATGCAAGGGCTCAAGAAGTCTACTCGCTTCACAGAAGTCTCTCCCATCAATCTTCTGGAACCCAAGGGGGCTCTTCCTTCTCATCTGCATCAACCAAAGCAAGGGAAATCAGCTGAGGCACTAGAAAAATCCTTTTACCTGGAATCTAAAATGCAACAGTTTAACAAAATGGAAGAACACAGCTGCTCATTATCTCCTCAGCCCTTCAAGCTCTTGCCCTTGATCTTCTAACCAAGAATGTGGATAAGCTCCTTAACCATGCTATCATAAACATTTGATCAGAACATTGCAACAAAAGACTTAAAATATAGAACACTAACAGAAACCCATATTTCCTGTTATAAGCCAAAAAGAAAAAAAAAGTATGCTAGAGAAACTATCTTTCTTTCCATTCTTACAAGAACTTGCCAAAGGCAAGAAAATTACCAGAACATCAATGAAATACTTTGTTCTGGGGACCCTGGGCTTTGTAAATGGTACATTCTGGCATCTGCCACAGATTTCAGGTTTGCATTAGAATCCCAACTGTTTCCCTTCAAAAGGGAGAGGACACAAAGATACCCATCTCTTTGCTTTGACAGGGATAACAGGCATTCCCAAGTAAATGTAGCTGCCACTCAGGACACTTATCTTTCTGCTCAAACATCAACTGTCAGCCTTGCCAATAGCAAAGGATTCTAATTGTTACAATAATAAAATGTAAAATTCATATAATACATCAACCTAATGAAAGTCAAGATGGAATAAGCCCGACGTAGGCACAAAAAAATTTTTTTGGTTTTTATTATTTTAAAACTTATACTGAGTGGTTACATCTTTTTTCATTTTAAAGGTGTTAGTGCCTGCCAAGCACTTAAAAAACAAGCATTTTGTGCTTACCCAGCCATTAGAAACCAGTGTGTAACATAAGCTAGGATCATTCAGCAGGGTAGCTCCACTTCGTGGACTTCTGGTAATTTTGGAACCACCACTAGTGACTTTTTGATAAACTGTGTAATTCAGTAATTTAGAGTCTTCAAAATTTCTGCCAGCTACGTTGGAAAAACTGAGCCCCTTTTAAATACCTAGTACTCCTAATACTTGTGCAAGTGCATGTATGGTCTGTACCAGATTTTGTGGGAGCATGTGTGTATGTGCCAACACATGCACACATAGAAGGCCTGAGACTATTCCATAGCCTTGGCCACACATCCCCTCCAGAGGTGAGTGGATAAATACTAAGCATTCACCCACCTCAAAGGAACTATGAGTGTCTGGAGGCAACAATGATAAACTGAAACACAGACAGGCTCTCAGCCCCTACAAGCACACAAGCTCATACAAATAACTGGGAGAGGAGAGCAGGGTCCAAATACAGGGAAAATCATCCAAGTGCTTACCAGATTACAACTTTTGCCTCTTTTTCCAGGCATATTTTCATAGACTTGACCAAAATTAGCTAATCCACTAACAAAGTGCTGCAGTTAAAAGTAAGTAAAGAAGAAAGCATCCAGGGCCCTGTGTCTCTTTAGGCTTCATGGACAGAACATTTATATTTAAAATTTAAGATAGCACAACTAAAGGTCCATGGTTGAGTGGGTACATGAAAGGTTAAACTGCTCAAATAGGCATAGGCTGGCCAGAAAATTCATGAAGACAATTCTCTTTCATTTTGAGGAACATCAAGGGTTAGCTGATCCAGAAGAACTGAACAAAAACCTTCCAAATCAAGAGCAATCCTGGAAAATTTTCAAGCAGGGTCTAAGCTTTGAACTACATACCATTCCAAACTCTTCCAGCAGCAGACAAATCCAAATTTTACTTAGTTTTATAGCAGAAGAAGCAGATGTATATATATTCATCCCAGAAGGCCACGAACACATCATATGTGACCATGAGAGAGGAGGGGAAATCAGTAGGAAAGAGATCTACCTGAATCTCAAGTTGAGCAGCACCTCACTTTGTTGTCTCTACTTTGTATTTATTGCCCAATGCTGATTTCTCACCATGTATTTTGTCACACATGGACATAGTCATAAACTCACTTTCCAAATTTTAAATCTGAAACCGGGATCATGAAGCAGAGGCTCACAAGACCCATCCAAAATGCTGTGGCAGAACCCAAAAGAGATTCTAGGAAGCCATTTTAGGAGCATTCGCTGCTGGTCAAGTAACTGATTGGTGGCATGAGCTCCTCTCCTTCAGATCTAAAGAATAAAGTTTCCAATAATGAGTGGTCCAAAAAGTAAAAACTAAAAATAATTATTTAATGAAAAAGCAAAGCTTAGCTGGGCACACTGGCACGCACCTGTACTCCCAGCTACTCAGGAAGCTGAGGCAGGAGGATCACTTGAGCCCAGGAATTCAAGGCTACACTGAGCTATGACTGTGCCACTGCACTCCAGCCTGGGCAACAGGGTGAGATCCCATTTTTTTTTTTTTTTTTTTTTAAAAAGGTTGAGCACGTTGGCTCATGCCTGTAATCCCAGCATGTTGGGAGGCCGAGGTGGGCGGATCACAAGGTCAGGAGATCGAGACCATCCTGGCTAACACGGTGAAACCCTGTCTCTACTAAAAATACAAAAAATTAGCCGGGCATGATGGCAGGCGCCTGTAGTCCCAGCTACTCAGAAAGCTGAGGCAGGAGAATGGCGTGAACCCGGGAGGTGGAGCTTGCAGTGAGCCGAGATCATGCCACTGCACTCCAGCCTGGGTGACACAGCAAGACTCTGACTCAAAAAAAATAAAAACTTTTTTAAAAAAAGCAAATTTTGTTGAATCCTGACTCAACTCTGACAACATTTAGATAATGTTTTGGATCCAGGGATATTGTTTTTTTCAATTCTCTAAGACTTCTTTTAGGGCTCCGAGGAATTCAGGGTCAGGCCATTTTAAATTAAGGTACTAATAAATTTCCCTACAGAAAGAATTCTAAAACTCTTCTCTCCTTAGTTCCACCTACATCAATTTCATGGTTACCCAAAGCTCCCAAACCCTGCAGATAAACAACTCACCCCTTTCCTTTACAGAAAATAGGCCAACTGGCAGAAGTTCCTTCTGCTGCTCTCTGGTCCCCTCCACATCTAAACCTGCCTTCAGCCCTGGTCTGAGGAGGAAGCATGCTGCCTACTCCTGCTCTGGATCTCAGCCAACCCTGAGACCCTGTTACCACAGACACTGTTCTCATCCCCACCTCACCACCACCTTCACACTGGCTTCTCACCTTCCACGCCAAGAGGTTCAGTTCTCCCAAACCTAATAAGCTCTCAATCTACATAGGCTTCAGATGCCTTCTATCTATACTTTGGTCGGGCATGGTGGTTCATACCTGTAATCCCAGCACTTTGGGAGGCTGAGGCGGGTGGATCACCTGAGGTCAGGAGTTCCAGACCAGCCTGGCCAACATGGTGAAACCTCATCTCTACTAAAAATACAAAATTAGTCTGGCATGGTAGCACATGCCTATAGTCCCAGCTAGTTGGGAGGCTGAGACAGGAGAATCACTTGAACCTACGAGGTGGAGGTCTGGGCAACACAGAGCGAGACTACGTCTCAAAAAAAAAAGTCATTCAAATCTGATCCTGATCTTTATGTAACATGTCATATTTTGCTAAATGTATAAATGCCTACTTTTTAAAAAATACTTTTTCTGTACTTAAAAGCTATAGGTTCACTTTAGGGTCATAAATGTTTGTGTTTTTTTTTTCCTCACTGGCAGAATCTAACTCAAGTTACATTTTAATTATTTAGGAAAAAGAGCCTTTCAGGAATCATCACATTCAGCTCTGACCAGGTGTGTGTAATCAGTAAAGACTTTTACCATCTGCTTCTAGGCAGTGGAGAACACACAAGAATCACGGCACACGGTGTGTCCCAAATGCCAAAATGGAGTGGAACATAGACAGCATTATTCCTTTGTTGAGCTTTTTCTTATAAATTTAAGGTTAAGTATAATTAGCTAAAATGTATTGGCTTGTCAAAATCTAGAAGCAATGATCAATTACTCATCTTCAGTTTTATAACTTTTCTAAAAGCCAAATCAAAGATGAATGATTTCTAAAAACACAGGCACCAGGCCTGGCGCGGTGGCTCATGCCTATAATCCCAGCACTTTGGGAGGCCGAGGTGGGCAGATCACCTGAGGTCAGGAATTCGAGATCGGCCTGGCTAACGTGGTGAAACTCCATCTCTACTAAAAATACAGAATTAGCTGGGTGTGGTGGTGGGCGCCTATAATCCCAGCTACTCGGGAGGCTGAGGCAGGAGATCTGCCTGAACCTGGGAGGCAGAGGTTGCAGTGAGCTGAGATCGCAACACTGCACTCCAGCCTGGGTGACAGGGTGAGACTCCATCTCAAAAGAAACAGATACCAAACTTCTAATGGATAATAATGAGCTTTGATAGGTGACTAGCTTATCTCCACTTTCATCAAATGCCTGAAGGTAGGCAGACTAGCAGCCTCGGGAACCAAATATTTATGGCTGTCCAACACATTGTGTAGGTTTTCATTCATCTAGATACTGCTGTACCTTTCATCCTTTCCTCTTAATCTCCAGACTTATTTAAGCATAAGGACAAAGGACAACTATTTAATGGCACGTCAATTATATCTCAATAAAGCTCTTTATATAAGCTGGACCATTTTATTAGATGGCGGCTGATCATTCAGGTTTCTGAATTTATTTTACTATAATGAAAAGGCAAATTCAAAGGTGTTGGTCACAGGTGCCTGTATCCTTGAGCCATATAAGTCATATCTGGAACATCTGAGAAAACCTGAGAACAGATATCTAGACTAGGGCAAAACTTTGAATAGCAAATGATTCATAGGAAAATGTAAAGTCTCTAGTTTTAAAATCAGGTGAAGCATACAAAGCAAAGTAAAACTAGAGACTGGTTTTCCTACAAAGGAAAGTGAGTTTAAAAAAAAATCAAGCTGGCACATTGTGCATGAGGCGCAGTGGGAAGAAATCTGATGGAGACAGTTAAAACAGCCAAACCCCACCACAAGATTCTAGAAGGAGCATGGATCAACAGAATTAAGATTACAAAGGAGACCTACTCAAATAGATATGATATTATCCCAGCTGAAACATCTCTAAATCAAAAATCAAAATGCCAAGGGTTTGAGGAGATAAGCAGTTCTCTAACAGAGGTCCTTCAAACATGAAATGCACCAGATGGTCAATAAGGGCTGTAATATCAGTATGGAGTGAAACATGCCTAGATCCTAAGAAATCTGGAAGCCACAATAATAACTTAGCCATGTTGCACACCTACCCTGCCACATAGTCTTCTCTGAGCTAGAAAGCTTTCTGGCTCTTCTACAGGCTGGGCCCCAGAGCCACTCCTCAGAGTCCTCTTGAGCCTGCCCCTCTCACTCTTGGCTGTCATGCTGAGGCAGCCTCTTGCTTCCCTTCCTGCACCCAAGTCAAAAGTCCTGACCACTACCATATGCCCTTCCTAATATCTTTCTCCCTTAACTTCTCAAAAGTTAAGCAGAAAAAAAGAAGAATTAGTCAGTCTTTTTCCTGACCCAAGCCTCAGGAAATAAGAGGAGTGTAACTCTTAAATTATTCCCTTATGGTGGCCTCTTGCTTCCACAGCCAGCCACCAATCACCAGTGCCTTTGCCTCTCACCACTCCATGTGTGCAAAAATAAGGCCAACCCAGAGAATAGCCTTCCAACTCCCAAGGTGTCTAGGGCAATCTCAACTTTCCTCTGAGTTGACCTCCTGCTCAAAGACAGACACCAGGCATCACATGGACCCAGGTGATGGTTCCCAGAGAAGACTGCTGCCCACTGCCTTATAAAATGCAAGGATATGGGAGGGCTAGGATAATGATGTTGACAAATAACGCAGTTTTGGCCTCAGATTTATGCTTCAACATGTAACATCCAAGAAGCCTGATTCAGAACTGATGCCTGGTAGTCATTAATAAACCCATGGAGGACAAAGCAGTCGATAGTCACCCACACCATTGCAATGTACACGCAAATGGCTTGACAACTACACCCTCTATATCGACCCAAGAATAAACTACGTCTTGTTTCATGATAACTAACATGAAAAAGTAGGCATTAGGCAGTGAGGTGTGTAGGTAGCAAACTGAAGTGAGAATAAAAGAATAGGCAGTATTAAGAAACCCACTCAAGGCAACCACATAAAATTTGGAGGACTTAATACCAAGTTCTGCTACCCAGAAAGACTAAAAACATGTACAAGCTCTAACAGCATAGCGCTCAAGAAAACACTAAAATTCATGTCACAAATAAATCAAAGATCTCAAGGATCCATCAGAAAACCTCTCCCTTCTACGCACATCTCATAACTCACATGAGCTTTAGACACTGCTGGCTCCTCTCACCCATGAAACCAAGGCCCCTATAGAGCCCATATAGCTGGAAAGCAGCAAAGGAAAGCCTTTCTACACTAGGAGATCCTTGGCAGCATTTGGTGAAGTTGTTTCAAACTCTACAGCCTAATTATCCTTTACCAGGCCCTGAGGAAAGCTCTGCTGTGATCCCACAGTGGCCACCAGCTGCCCACCACACAAGAGTCTCCTCACTCTGCTCAGAAGCCTATTTCTGCAGATCATGAATCATCTCGGGCCTCTAATAAAACGCATGCTTAGGCAGTCAGAACAGTGAAGACCAAGAGAGCACACACAGGGGATTTTAGGTTGAGTCTCTGTTCTAGCTTTTTCACCCAGGTGTATTTGATCCAGGTATACTGTGTCATCTTTGATGTACAGGTGATGCAGTATTCAAAGGATTTGATTTACAGAACAAATTATATGCTCATAACCTGTAACTCCCAACAGTAAAACACATAGCTAAATCTCAAACTAGCTAAATCTCAACAAAACACCCTTGCTTAGTCCGTACTAAGTCCTACTAGAAATAAACATGGGTCCTTTGCCCTAGTATTAGACTTGCATCCTTACAAAATTACCATTTTCAAAAATTCTTGCTTTTAAAGAATTATTTTAAATGTAAGTACAAGCTGTTTCGAAAGGACACTAAGAGAAAACTATTACATTAGCCCTAACCATTGAGCATGATTTATCAAAAAGTAGGGGAGGGATGAGAGCAAGAGAGTTGTGGCAATGCAAACTGAGGGAATTGTACTTTTCCCGGTCCTGTGATGCCACTGCTCCTCATCCAGAGCACCTCTGTGCCCTTAAAGAGGAGACAAAGCTGGCTGGGCATGGTGGCTCATGCCTGTAATCCCAGCACTTTGGGAGGCCGAGGCGGGTGGATCACCTGAGGTCAGGAGTTCCAGACCAGCCTGGCCAACATGGTGAAACCCCATCTCTACCAAAAAAAAATACAAAAATGAGCTGGGCATAGTGGCACGTGCCTCTAATCCCAGCTACTCAGGAGGCTGAGGCAGGAGAATCGCTTGAACCCTGGAGGTGGAAGTTGCAGTGAGCCGAGTTCACATCATTACACTCCAGCCTGGGTGACAAGAGCAAAACTCCATCTCAAAAAAAAAAAAGGGACAAAGCACCAAGACTAAAGAATACAATAGTGGGGGGGAAAACAGAAATGAACTCAAGAACTGGGAAAGAAAACATTTTTAGTTGCTTTAATATCTGAAGAGCAAAGTCAAATCCTAGTCATTCATTTTCAACTTTATAGTACTCACTCAGCAATAAATACTTCTCAGAAAAGTAGACAAAAGAATCTGCCCTGGAGAGTGTACTCTTGGAAAGAGAATGTGGTGTGAGCCCTGTAGGCTGGAAAAAGTCTGCTGAAACTCAGAAGTTTGAGAAACTCTTCAGAACCCATACTGACACACCACACAGGCAAGTACCTAGCATAATACAACCACAAATTAAAATTCCCTATGAAAACAAAATGCAAAGACTGAGGGACATGATATTATCTACCCACATTTTATATATGTTTAATTTCTCCAAAGCATCAAAATCTTATCTTTACCTCCATCTCACCAAAGTGACTGTTCTGTTTTTTATTGACATTGGGAGTATAAAGGGATGCTTATCTGAAGCCAGAACAGGGCACAAAGAAATCTCTAAATGAAAATCAGAGATTGCTAGGATGAGTGCGGTGGCTGACGCCTGTACTCCAAGCACTTTGAGAGGCCGAGGTGGGCAGATCACCTGAGGTCAGGAGTTCGAGACCAGTCTGGCCAACATTGTGAAACCCCGTCTCTACTAAAAATATACAAAAATAGCCAGGTGTGGTGGTGGGCACCTGTGATCCCAGCTACTTGGGAGGCTGAGGCAGGAGAATCACTCGAACCCAGGAGGCAGAGGCTGCAGTGAGCCGAGCTCGTGCCATTGCACTCCAGCCTGGGCAACAAGAGCAAAACTCCGTTCTCAAAAAAAAAAAAAAAAAATCAGAGATTGCTAAACTTTAAATCGATCTGCAAATGGAATTTACAGGACCATCAGATACTGGTTAAAATCTTGTAATAAAATTTCTTCTGAGTTTCAGTCATCAAGGGTACATGACAAGCCTTATGAATGTGGCAACAGGTAGCAAAGGCTGAACAGACCTTTAAAACCTCCTACAGCAAAAAGCAGAGCATAACCTCTATTAAGCACTGTCAGCAGAAAGAAATCTCGAAGACCACTGACCTGGTCCTCCTCTTCATCCTCATCCTCTGCCAGACGCTGCCTGCCCACTTCATACAGCCTGCATACTGTGTCCATGTTCAGGGCATCCATGCTGCCTTGATTCTGAAATAGAACACCCAGTCCATAAGGAGCAGTTAGTTTTCAGAAGGTCCACATCCACGCCTCAGCCCTGACTGGTGCCCATGACCTTGACCCTGTAATTATCAAAGCTTCTGATACCCTAAATTCTTGGGCTGACTCTGAAAATGTTATACCTAGGACACATAAAGGGGAATAAAAACAGAATGAAAAGACTTGGTGAGGAACCATCACCCTGGGAACAAACCCGGTGAGAGATCCAGATTCCTCTGAGAAAGGGATGACAGTGTGAGTCCAGAAAAAAAGGAGATAGGATGCTTTAAGCTGTCTTATATTGGGATTTTCTTACTATTTCTCTGTGTACTGTACATCTCCCAAGCCCCATCAAATGAATAGGTTATCAATAATCTACCTTCAGGAATGTATTGACTTTACATCTTATATCAGACAAAATGTAGTACAACTTGAAAATTATCCTAAACATCAGAACAAAAGAGCAGGGCCTCTGCAAGCTCCCTTTACCTCAATGACAGCAAGATAGCAGTCTTTGGTGTCTGTACACAGGTCAAAGATGTTCCGTTTCACATCAATGGTTGCTGGAAAATAGAACATGAGAAGACTTGGGATTGGACTATTGCTGTGACCCTAAAACCCGCTTTTCCTCTAAAGGAATTCAGGATGATTGCTCAAAAGTATTTCCGTAACTCCTCTGTTTTTCAATAAAAAATTACAGGCCTCCAGAAAATGAAGGACCTTAAATAAGGAACACCAAAACATGGCAACATGATCAATGTCTGTCCCTTCCTGCTTACCTATAGGTTTGTAGTCAGTTGCATTAAATGTTCGGAAGGATGACCCAAAGGGGCTTTTCATCCTCTCTTCCATTAAGTCATCTTCATCATCTGCCTGCAACATAGCTTGAGCAGGGGTTGGGGAGGAAACACTATTAAGAATCACAAACATCCCCTCTTCACAAGTGCAGAAAACATTAATGGCCAATCAAAACAATCTACTTGTATATAGGTTTACATACAGATTCCCTTGTACATAAATCTACTCTGCATCTACTTAGCTCCTCTCAGAGCATCTTCCTTGCATATCCCACCTATTGTGACAAATAATATCCTCAGCCTCTCATCTACCTCCAAGAAGTGTTACAGTACTTACAAGACTTACAACACCACAAGAGAATAAATGCAAAAGCTCTTAAGTTCATAATGACACACTGGAAAATACTGCATGAAATTTCTTTCCACACAAGATTTCCTTGTTATCTTCAAAGTCAGCTGCCTTTCACCCTAAATCAACATTATTTTCATATCTTTTGTCACCATTTGTACTACCAATTTTTTATCTTTTATGTTACAACTCTCAAATGCTTTCTAGTTCACAAGTGAGAGATGGTTCCAAAAAGAAGTATCAAATGAAGTGAAGGGGTAGAGCAGAAGGAAAGAGAACAATGAACAATAAGATTTATTACCTCCATACATCACTGTTCCCGTGTGATTGAACACCACGCGACACTGATCCAGAGCAGGAACAGTATGCAAAAGATGAAAAGTTCGAAGGTCCCACTAGGAGGGGAATGGTCAAGGAAAGCTATTTTACACAAAACTTATCTAATCTCATGGGAGGAAATTCTAAAATATCACTTTTTTTCCTCCTGCCAGGTATTGACACTTTAAAAGTCAATGAGATCGAGGTAAAACAAATACATATAGAATGCATATTATTGCATGATGTCTCTGAAAATATCCTAGGGTATCCTCATATACAGGAATGCTTTAAGAGCTCTTTTCCTCCCAACAGTAGTACTTCATTTTCCTCTTATGTGGCAAGTGATTTTTATAGTGCAAAAGTAAAATCCTTCTGAAGACAGATAAGAGCTAATTGAATTTTTGGAGAATTGGGAGGTAGGAAACTGGTCACTCTTACAAACACATAGAAAACATGCTAGTGAAAGTTGTCAGTAATTACTAACACTGGCAACAGTGCTTTGGAGATTTCACTAACATTTCAAACCAAAGGACAGGCACCATATTATTACCAGTGTGGATACTTTAACCAGGTATTGGTGTAAAGACAGAACACATTATTTCTGCACCACAAACCGGACAACAAATGGAAGGTAAGACATGATTGTAAAGGATACAATCTCAGTATTAATGATCACCTCCAGTCCATTTGGATGGAAAACACCACTGATGTTCATATTGAACTTGTCAAACTTGTGGATGGCCTGTGCAGAGCGGACATCCCAGAGGACGCCATCATTTAAGACAAGATCATCTGTAGGATTAAAGGTGGCACAGTTCCTCTTGTAGTTGTTGGCAAGATCTGGGTTAAACAGAGTCAACAGCTTGTTGCCAGTCTGAATATCATAAATCTTTAGAGAAGAAGGGGTGGGAAGAGAAAAATCAGACCAATCCATCCACTGACAAATTTAAAGAGAAAATGTGCAAAGCAGTTTCTAAGATTAACACACAAATTCTCCACATGGATCAATGATTACCACAGAATACTCCTGAAGGGTTACTTTTTGGAGAAAGGCATCAATGAAACACCCTTTTCTCCTTAAAATCACCCAATGTACATATTTTAGCCCTGCGATATTAAAAGTTTCCAAAGTCTATATAATTTAGTACAACCCATGCAGACACCAGATCTTTCTCATCAGCTTATAAATATGCATGCTGTAACATTTCCAATCTTTAAAAAAAAAAAATTATCCGTTAACATAGGAACAAATAAGGAGACACCAGAAGGAAACAATCAAACAAATCCAGATCATGGGAAAAGAAAACTAGCCTGGTATCTTCAAAAGTCAATGTCATGAAAACTGGAAAATTAGTTCTTGGCTTTAAAACATTAGTAAGACGTAACAACCAAATGCAGTATGTGAATCACGGCTGGATCCTGGTTGACAAAAAAAAAAAAAAAAACTGAAACCAAACACGTCAGGAACAATGAAAAAACTGAGTAAGTATGGACTGGCTATTAGATGATTATGTAGCGGATTATAAATTTTCTTAAATTTGGTAATAGTGTCATTGTGTAATATCATTGTTAGGAGACACGTGCTATAAGACTTAGCCATAAAATGTCATGACACTTGCAATTTTCAAATGGTTCACAAAAACACATTTCATGGAAAGAAAATATGACAAAATACTAAATTGATGAATCTATGTAGTAGGTATATGGACTATTCTTTTCGTTTCTTTGTATATTTTAACATTTTCAAATGAAAAGTTGAGGGGGAAAATCTCCCTCCACCACCTCCCTCTTTTTTCTTTTTTTTGGCCAGACCTATGTGAAGTTACTTATTGATACGTTTAATCATTTATTTATCACGGAGAGGCTTATGCCTTAATTACAGCTGGTAACTAAGAAAAACTATTGACTGGGCCTGGATTCCTGTTGTAGAAGCAGAGATTACAAGGTACCTTCTTTATCAGTTGACCTTGTTGATTTTTTTATTTTTAAGTTCCAGGATACGTGTGCAGAATGTGCAGGTCTGTTACATAGGTATACACGTGCCATGGTGGTTTGCTGCACCTATCAACCCGTCATCGAGGTTTTAAGCCCTGCATGCATTAGGTATTTGTCCTAATGCTCTCCCTGCCCCCATGCCACCACCCAACAGGTCCCAGTGTGTGTTGTTCCGCTCCATGTGCCCATGTGTTCTCATTCTTCAACTCCCACTTATAAGTGAGTGAGGACATGCGTTGTTTCGTTTTCTGTTCCTGTGTTAGTTTGCTGAGGATGATGGCTTCTAGCTTCATCCATGTCCCTGCAAAGGACACCACCTCATTCTTTTTTATGGCTGCATAGTATTCCATGGTGTATATGTACCACATTTTCTTTATCCAGTCTATCGCTGATGGTCATTTGGCTTGGATCCACGTCTTTGCTATTGTAAATAGTGCTGCAGCAATAAATATACATATGCATGTGTCTTTATAGCAGAATGATTTATAATCCTTTGGGTATATACCCAGTAATGGGATTGCTGGGTCAAATGGTATTTCTGGTTCTAGATTCTTGAGGAATCGCCACACTGTCTTCCACAATCGACGAACTAATTATATTCCCATCAACAGTGTAAAAACATTCCTATTTCTCCACATCCTCTCCAGCATCTGTTGTTTCCTGACTCTTTAATGATCACCATTCTGACTGGTGTAAGACGGTACCTCATTGCGCTGTTTTTGTGTTTTGTTTTGGGGTTTTTTTTTTTTTTTTTTTTGAGACGGAGTCTCACTCTGTCACCCAGTATGGAGTGCAATGGCGTGATCTCAGCTCACTGCAACCTCCATCTCGCTGGTTCAAGCAATTCTCCTGCCTCAGCCTCCCAAGTAGCTGGGACTACAGGTGCGCACCACCATGCCTAGCTAATTTTCGTATTTTTAGTAGAGACAAGGTTTCACCATGTTCGCCAGGCTGGTCTCGAACTCCTGACCTCAGGTGATCCCCCCACCTCGACCTCCTGAAGTGCTGAGATTACGGGCGTGAGCCACTGTACCCCACTCTCATTGTGGTTTTCATGTGCATTTCTCTAATAATCAGTGACACTGAGCTTTGCTTTTTTTTTTTTTTTTTTTGAGATGGAGTCTTGCTCTGTCACCCAGGCTGGAGTGCAGTGGCATGATCTCAGCTTACTGCAAACTCGGCCTCCTGGGTTCAAGCAATTCTCCTGCCTCAGCCTCCCAAGTAGCTGGGACGACAGGCGGCCGCCACCACACCTAGCTAACTTTTTTTTTTTTTTTTTTTTTTTTTGAGACGGAGTCTCGCTGTGTCTCCCAGGCTGGAGTGCAGTGGCGTGATCTCGGCTCACTGCAAGCTCCGCCTCCCGGGTTCACGCCATTCTCCCGCCTCAGCCTCCCAAGTAGCTGAGACTACAGGCGCCCGCCACCACGCCCGGCTAGTTTTTTGTATTTTTAGTAGAGACGGGGTTTCACCATGTTAGCCAGGATAGTCTCGATCTCCTGACCTCGTGATCCACCCGCCTCGGCCTCCCAAAGTGCTGGGATTACAGGCTTGAGCCACTGCGCCCGGCCAGCTAACTTTTATTTGTATTTTTAGTAGAGACAGGGTTTCACCATGTTGGCTAGGCTGGTCTGAAACTCCTGACCTTGTGATCTGCCTGCCTCAGCCTCCCAAAGTGCTGGCGGTATAGGCATGAGCCACCGCGCCCGGCCTACGTTGAGTTTTTTTCATATGTTTTGTTGGCCACATAAATGGCTTCTTTTGAGAAGTGTCTATTTTTTGATGGGGTTTTTTTTTCTTGTAAATTTAAGTTCCTTGTATAAATTTGTTTTAAGTTCCTTGTAGATTCTGGATATTAGCCCTTTGTCAGATGGATAGACTGCGCAAGTTTTCTCCTATTCTGTAAGCTGCCTGCTAACTCTGATGGTAGCTCCTTTTGCTGTGCAGAAACTCTTTAGTTTTAATTAGATTCCATTTGTCAATTTTGGCTTTTGCTGCAATTGCTTTTGGTGAAATCTTTGCCCATGCCTATGTCCTGAAGGTATTGCCTACGTTTTCTTCTAGGGTTTTATAGTGTTGGGCTTTACATTTAAGTCTTTTTTTTATTTTTTTTTTTTTGAGATGGAGTCTTGCTCTGTCACTCGGGCTGGAGTGCAGTGGCCGGATCTCAGCTCACTGCAAGCTCCGCCTCCCGGGTTTACGCCATTCTCCTGCCTCAGCCTCCCGAGTAGCTGGGACTACAGGCGCCCGCCACCTCTCCTGGCTAGTTTTTTGTATTTTTTTTTTAGTAGAGACGGGGTTTCACCGTGTTAGCCAGATGGTCTCGATCTCCTGACCTCGCGATCCGCCCGCCTCGGCCTCCCAAAGTGCTGGGATTACGGGCTTGAGCCACCGCGCCCGGCCTACATTTAAGTCTTTAATCCATCTTGAGTTAATTTTTATATAAAGTGTAAGGAGGGTGTCCAGTTTGGTTCCTGCATAACACTAGCCAGTTTTCCCAACACTACTTATTAAATAGAGAATCCTTTCCCCATCACTTGTTTTTGTCTGGTTTGTCAAAGAAGAAAGCTTCCCTTTACCACTTCATATCACTCCCTCAAGCTAGTACCCTACTTCTCTGCTTCATTTTTCAGCAAAACACTTTGAAATAATTGTCTATATTGTGTGCCCATTTCTCCCTTGTTCTCATGAACCAACTCTAATGAGGCTTTTGCCCCACCAGTGTACACAAGTTTTTTGTTGTTGTTGCTGTTTTGAGTCTGGGTCTCTCTCTCTCACCCAGGCAGTGGTATGATCACAGTTCACCACAGCCTCAACCTCTTGGGCTCAAAGTGATCCTCCCACCTCAGCCTCCCAAGTAGCTAGGACTACAGTTTCACATCACCACACCTGGCTAATTTTTTTTTTGTAGAGACGGGGGTCTCACTCTGTTTCCCAGGTTGGTCTCAGACTCCCACCTCGACCTCAGAAGTATTTCTTGACATGGTTAACAATGACCTCCACATTGTTCAGTCAAAGGCCACCTCTCAGTTCTCAGCTTATGCAACTCATCAGCAGTTTCTGATCCAGCTGATCAATCCTTCCTTGAAGCACAATCTTCCCTTGGCTTCTAGGGCACCTCTTTTTTTTTTTTTTGAGATGGAGTCTCACTCTGTCGCCCAGGCTGGAGTGCAGTGGCACGATCTCGACTCACTGCAACCTCCGCCTCCCAGGTTCAAGCAATTCTTCTGCCTCAACCTCCTGAGTAGCTGGGAATAAGGCGTGCGTCACCACGCCCAGCTGATTTTTGTATTTTCAGCAGAGATGGGGTTTCACCATATTGACCAGGCTGGTCTCGAACTCCTGACCTTGTGATCCACCCGCCTCTGCCTCCCAAAGTGCTGGGATTACAGGTGTGAGCCACCACTCCTGGCCAGGCACCTCTTTTTCTCGGGGTTCCATTCTGCCTTACTGGCCACTATATTTGATTTCCTTCCCAAGTTCCTCATTTGGCAACTCCTAAACACATGGCAGGGTTGTGTACCCACAACTCTTCTATAGTCCCCTTGATGATCTCATATAAGTTCATGGCTCTAAATACTATCAGCTGGGGACAGTGACTCATGCCTATAATGCCAACACTTTGGGACACCAAGGAAAGTGGATCACTTGAGCCCAGGAGTTCGAGACCAGCGTGGGCAACGTTGGGGAGATGCCGTCTCTACAAAAGTACAAAAAAATTAGCCAGATGTGATGGTGCTTGCCTGTAGTCCCAGCTACTCAGGAGGCTGAGGTAAGAGGATTGCTTGAGTCCAGGCAGTCAAGGCTGTGGTGAGCTGTGATCATGCCACTGCACTGCAGCCTGGGTGATAGAACAAGACCCCATCTCAAAAATAAATAAATAAATACTATCAGTATGTGGACAAGTCCCATTTTATATTTCCCAACCCACACCTCTCTCCTGAACTCCCAATTTTTTGTTGTTTTTGTTTTCAGACACAGGGTCTCACTTGTTTACTCAGGCTGGAGTACAGTGACACAATCGTAGCTCACAGCAGCCTCCAACTCGTGGGCTCAAGCAACCCTCCTGCCTCAGCTTCCTGAGTAGCTGGGACCACAGGTCCCAAGCCCACCAAGCCCAGCCGATTTTGTTTATTTTTTGTAGAGATGGGGGGAGTCTCTCTCTGTTGCCCAGACTGGTCTCGAACTCCTGGCCTCCCACCTCAGCCTCCCAAAGTGCTGAGATTAGTCTGGCCAACTCCCAACTTTTGTATTCAATCTCCATTCTCTACTTGAATGTCTAACAGAATCTCAAATTTCATGTGTCCAAAATCCCAGGGCCAAGGCCCTCCATTTCTCATAGCCTCTACCATGCCTACCCAGGCCCAAACCCGCAGCTCCTCTCATGTGTCAAGTGGTACAACTCCCTCTAACCTGGAAGGCTGCTCTTGCTTCTCTCACAAAAACCAGAGTCATACTTTAGGAACTTTACATCCACTCATGTATCCTCTACTCACCCTCCAGTGTGTTCATCTCACTCAAAAGAAACGCTAAAGGTCCTAACTATCACCTACAAGATGCCACCAGATATGGGCCCCTCACTGACCTCAGCTCTCCTCTCACCTCCCAAGCAAGGGCTTTCCCTTGCCATTTCCTGTGCCTCACGCTGTTCTTCCAGGTATCTTCCTGAACCTCGTGTTTCCTTCAAGGCTCTGCTTAAACATTACCCCATCAGTGATGCTGTCTACCCTAGATAACAGAGAAGTCCCCCCACACCACCACCGATTTCCTACCTCTTACCTTGCTTTCATTTTCTCTGAAACACTTACCACCTAAATTCACCATATATTTATTTGCTTCTTTATTGTCTCCCCAAAGAGGGTCCCTAAAGGCAGGGACTTCATTTCTAATGTAAAACTTACTAAGAATTCAAAAATATCTGTGGTGCTAATGACATCTTTCTCAATGTCACGTTGAGCCCTTACACATTTTTCCCATACAGCTCAGAACTATATTATCACACTTTCAGATTCTAACTGGAAGGAATATCATTAATTTCTAGTTGCCCAAAGGACTTAGGTCCTCACATTCTATCAAGATTTCAGTATGAACAAACGGGCATAATCAGCTTGAAAACAGTGGTTCTTAAGTACTTACGTGGGCAATGTCTCCTTTTGTGCCGATGACCCGATCCTGGGAGTGCTTACTGAACTCAACATAGTGATCTTCTGTGAAGGAATGCCTGTGGACAAACAGGAGCACTGAAGTGACAGATCTTCAGGACATATTCCTGCAACCAACTGAAACATGGGTGACCCCCAGCCTCTTGCACAATCACACTCACCTAAAGATCCTGGACTCCCAAAGAGGAAACAATCATACACTTAGATTACAAAGAAAATTTCTTCTATCAGCTTGTCCAAGCAGATACAAAATAATGAATGGGAATTCCTTAGAGAAATGACAAACAGGGCATACGTGCCTTTGAAACACGCAGCAAAGGGGCCAGCCACGGTAGCTCACTCCTATAATCCCAGCACTTTGGGAGGCTGAGGCAGGTGGACTGCCTGAGCTCAGGAGTTCGAGACCACCCTGGGCAACATGTCAAAACCCTACCTCTACCAAAATTGCAAATTAGCCAGGCATGGCGGCACATGCCTGTGGTCCCAGCTAATCAGCAGGCTGAGGTGGGAGGATCACTTGAGCCTGGGAGGCAGAGGATGAAGTAGGTCATGCTTGTGCCACTGCACTCCAACCTAAGTGACAGAGTGAGACCCTGTCGAAAGAAGGAAAGAAAAGAAAAAGCCGGGCACAGTGGCTCATGCCTGTAATCCCAGCACTTTGGGAGGCCGAGGTGGGCAGATCAACGAGGTCAGGAAATCGAGACCATCCTGGCTAGCATAGTGAAACGCTGTCTCTACTAAAAATACAAAAAATTAGCCAGGCGTGGTGGCTGGCGCCTGTAGTCCCAGCTGCTCAGGAGGCTAAGGCAGGAGAATGACGTGAACCCAGGAGGCGGAGCTTGCAGTGAGCTGAGATCAGGCCACTGCCCTCCAGCCTGGGTGACAGAGTGAGACTCCGTCTCACAAAAAAAAAAGAAAAAAAGAAAAGGAAAGGAGACGAGAGGAGAGAGAAAAGGAGAGGAGAGGAGGAAAGAGAGGAGGGGAGAGGAGGGGAGGGGAGAGGAGGGGAGGGGAGGGGAGGGGAGGAGAGGAGAGGAGACACAGCAAAGACGGCAATGTCCTATGTGAACACGGGAAAATACATAGATTCTGGGTCAGGGTCTGCTGCATAATGAGAATGTATATACCTCATAAAAATATCTAGGAATTAAGAAAGATAAAGTCTTATTAAACATGAGTCTTAGATGAGGAAGAGAGAAGTTAACAATAACTGACAGCATCCTCTTTCCCCAAAAGCTTCGTCTAAAAACCAAATGAAAGGGGGTCTAAACAAACTAGGTAAATAAAACACAGACTAGGTTCCAAAAGCAGATACATACTTCATATCAAATACTGATTTCATTCCCCAAAGTGCAGACAAAGGCTGGCTCCAAGTAGCAGATGTCAGCAGCAAGGACCCATCCTAAAAGAAGGCACAAGGTGGGTAACCATGCATTTACATACATGCAGATGTCACTACCTGCCATTAGCATTTTTAAATATATGCATAAAAATGTTGTTGAATTAAAGAGAAAATTTTATAACCCACAGAAACCAAGAAATGGTCAGAAGCCACTATGATTTGAATACATATACCTATAGTGTCCTAGAAAATAACTAAACTTAGGAGAGTATTAAATCCTACTGAACTAGCCACAAAAATAGAACAGATAAAAGGGAGGTGGGAAAAATGAGACGATGTCAAAGATAGTTCCTTTCTTCCTAATAACTTTGCCATATTCCTCAGTCTCCATCTGAAATATGAGTTAACCTCAACCAGACTTTCCAGTTGAGAACTCATTTAAAAGAGAGAGCTCAATAAAGGGTAAGCCTCCTTTACTCTAGTTCACTAATTCATCTTGGAAGAATGACTGACAGCATCCTAGGAAGGAACCCTTACCCTGGAAGGTTCAAGATGTGTGATGGCTGAGTTGTGACAGTTATAGCTGGCCTCCTCCTGTCCACTAAACACATTATAGAGCTTCAGCTGCCCTGTGCAGGTGCCAAGCATCAGGAACCGCTCCCGAGCTGAGAATGCACAGCAGGTGAAGCCACTCTCATCTTCATTGGCTTCCCGGAACACTGAAATAGGACGGAATCTAAGCACAAAAAAAAGGAGAGAATCAGAGGCAAAGAATGTGCAGGGACTCAGAAAAAGCAAACTGCTAGGACAGAAGAAAAAGCACAGAACATTAATGTTTCAAATGGGTTCTTCCAAAATCACAGTGACCTTCAGTGCTTTTTATTTTAAATAAGAAAAATATTTCCACTTACAAATTTAAATAACAAAAATTCCCATGTTTAGGCCAGACGCAATGGCTCACAACTGTAATCCTAGCACAGGTGGGGGGATCAGTTGAGGTCAGGAATTCAAGACCAGCCTGGTCAAAATGGTAAAACCCCATCTCTACTAAAAATGCAAAAATTAGCTAGATGTGGTGGCGCCTGCCTGTAATCCCAGCTACTCAGGAGGCTGAGGCAGGAGAATCACTTGAACCTGGGAGGCAGAGGTTGCAATGAGCCAAGATTGCACCACTGTACTCCAGCCTAGGCGACAGAGACACTCCATCTCAAACAAACAAAAAAAAAATTCCCATGTTTAAAACCTGTGATCCCATAACCTTTATGTAAGATTTGTCAAGAATCAGAACAGGAAGCCACTTGCAACAGCACAAGTTTGGGAGCCTCCTTATGGACAGTAATGAGGGGGTGTGGGTTCTAGAAAACATACTAGTTGAGATGAGAACACAAAGGATTATATCAATATACTGCCAACAATCACACAAGGAGCCCATGGTTGACAAAAGGTGATACAATTACATTGTTCAAGTATTACACAAAGTGACAATCAGTGGTATTTCAAGCCAACTATGCTGATACTGCCCAATTTGATTTAAATAAAAGAATCGTTCCAATTCCCAGAGAGTAAGAAGGGGCCTTCTTCTTACCTGCTAAAGATAAGGTGCCTATCAAAGCATCCGCCATCCACCCCTCCATACTTTGGAAATGATGCCCTGCGGTTTAGCCTTGAGGTAAAGTTTATTGGCGCTTGCCGCCTCTGTTTTGGCTCAGGACATTGGTGAGGAGTAAAGAGGGAGAAAGGTGGGCAAGTGGCAACTGGATTCTTGCAGCGAGCATGTTGTTCTCTAAGATACTCTGTGATTATACTGTCCAGCGTAGGTGGGGAAGGAAGATGTCTGTCCAGCTGCTTTTTTATGGCTGGGCTTTGGCTGTAGGCGCCATGGTCCGACTTCTGCCGCAACACTCTGATTTTCCTGCCATTACAGGGTGACGGCCTCTCTCTGATAAAACTGATCCTACCAATCAAAGGGGAGTTGCCAGCATAAGATGGGCCGGGCAGAGCTAGTGGACCCTGGGGAGGCCGTGGCTGAGGATGGGCAGTGGGGGCAGAAGGGGCAGAGGCACCCACGGCAGCATGGCTGCCCAGTCGAGTTGCAATGCCATTAGCGATACGAGGGGTTCGGGGTAGAGAGACAGGAGAAGCAGCAGCAGTGACTGGGGTAAAGGCAGAAGAATGGGAGGCAGCAGTCATGGGCAGGTCGGCCTCTTTTGTCAGCACGGTTGCTGTTTCTCCAAGCCCTTTAGAAATAAGATGGTTTCGTATCAACAAAAGCAGCTCTTTCTCAGGGAAGGAGATCCTTGACTGGGCAACAACATCTGCTTTCTGCAGTCGTGCTAGGGAAACATCAGTGCCAATGAGAAGTGGTTTTCCTGACACCCGTTCAATGAGTTCAGCAGCATACTTGCAGAACTTGACATGGTCACTGCGCTTGTCCTGCAGCACAGGCTCCTTCATCAGCTGCTGGATCTGGCAGCTGCTGAAAAGGGGCAGTTTACTGATGATCTGCCGGACAGTGCTACTGCGAGACAGGCCCACCAGGGCCTTGCAGGCCAGTGCCCGGATCTGGTCTGCATCTGTGATGGGCATCTTAATGGACAGTAAGGACAGGAGCACCTTGATGCCGTTGTTGGACTGAACCACATTCCACATCTTGGCCAGGGTGTGCTCACTGCTTTTGGGGTTCTGAGGCAGCTTTCTCCGAGGAGTACCAGAGATAAATTTACCAATACTGGATATGCGGTTATCTGGGCCACACACACAATTGATGATAATCTGAAGTGCTGACTTCTGAATTTCAGCATCATGGATGAAGAACTCACCCTCAGCCACTCCCAAAATAATGCTGATACCTAATGGGAAAAAAAAAATTCTGTATTATTCATCATAAAACTAATGACCAATTTCAATAGTTGTTCCAGAGTCAAAATTTGGTGTTCCACTGACTTTGTTTTACTTTAAAAAACTACATTATTTTTGTAAAAACTGCAAGGAATTGTTTGTATAAAGTACAATCAGTTCTACTACAATGTATTTTTATGATCTCATATGCAGTTATTAAATAGGGAAATTATGTCATAATTATGGAAAAGTCACCAAGGTTCGTGTGTAATTTTTTCTGGTTTTATTATTTTTTTGAGGCAGAGTCTTGCTCTGTCACTCAAGCTGGAGTGCAGCGGCACGATCTCGGCTCACTGCAACCTCCGCCTCCCAGTTCAAGTGATTCTCCTGCCTCAGCCTCCTGAAGAGCTGGGATTACAGGCGCCTGCCACCACGCCCAGCTAATTTTTATATTTTTAGTAGAGATGGGGTTTCACCATGTTGGCCAGGCTGGTCTGGAACTCCTGACCTCAGGTTATCCACCCGCCTCAGCCTCCCAAAGTGCTGGGATTACAGGTGTGAGCCACTGCGCTCGGCCTTTTCTGATTTATTAATTTTAATACATTAAAACCTTAGGAATGGAGAAAGCCCTCAGTTGGGCTGCTACTGTGGAAGCAGAACCCTTTCTACTTTATTTTAAGAAAATTAAAAACAAGTGCCTGTGTCTTAGTCCTATCCTGCGTCTTGTCCTGTCACACAACTTCCCATGCTCACCCCAGCAGTGCCCTGATCACCCCTGCTCTTAATAATGTATATTATCAAAGTGTATTTTCCTTTTTTTATATATGTATGATGGTTTCTACCCATTTTGAGCTACCTGCCAATTACTAACTCAGGTTACAAAATTGCTCACTTTGTTTTTTTTTCCCCTTTAACTCCTGGAAAGCTGTGATGCTTAAGTTTTTTACTATCTGCCTCAACCTATTTTTCCCATGAACTTTTAGTGCAAGACTCTGCAGAGTGTGAGCTTTTCAGGAAAGCTATAATATACCATTATAGCAGAAATGCCAGAAAACCTGAGTTTACTAGCATGACCCCCTTAAATCAAACTATCTGGTACTACGTTTGTATTTTTGTTTTCTTTTTTTTTTTTTAATTAGTTTCTGATCTGCTGAATGGTAGTCCTTATAAAGGACAGACAAGGAGCCCCCCTCTACTACTTTTGTTCTGAAATCCAAAATTAGGTCAGGTAGGTAACCACAACCAGAGTGGCAAAGAAAAAACAAACCCAGACCAAGAAACAACAAAAATGGCAAAATATAACCTACCTACAGTAGAGACTGTAGATCCAGCCTCATCCAACACGTCCACTGATTCTGCCAACTGGAGCTGGATTTTAGGGACCACAGTAAGAATAGCCAGGACATCCAAAGCAAAGCGCACAGTGTCATTCCTGGACAGTAAGAAGAATTAGTCAAAGGGAAATTAGAATATAGCCACAAGAACCAAGAGAGACAGAGATAGAGAGACAGAAACAGACACACGCACACAGAGAGACTATAAATCAGAACCGCTACCAGTGTGGCTCTATCTCGAGCTGTCACAACAAGAGAGGATTTTATAGTTACAATGACATTACTTCCAAAAAATACAGCAATAAAATTTTTACCTATCAAACTTCTACAATAAAAAACACAGAATAATCCTGAATCATTTCATTCTAGCGAAAATATATAGACACACACACTCTCAAACTTTTGGTGAGAGTAGAAATTAGCACAATCTTTCCAGAAAGTAATCTGGAGGCCAGGCTCGGTGGCTCATGCCTATAGTCCCAACACTTTAGGAGGCCGAGATGGAAGGATCACTTGAACCCAGGAGTCTGAGACCAGACTGGGCAACATGGTTTTATATTTTTCTATTAAAAAAAATATAGGCCGGGCACAGTGTCTCACGCCTGTAATCCCAGCACTTTGGGAGGCTGAGGTGGGCGGATCATGAGGTCAGGAGATCAAGACCATCCTAACACGGTGAAACCCTGTCTCTAATAAAAGTACAAAAAATTAGCCGGGCATGGTTGCGGGTACCTTTAGTCCCAGCTACCTGGGAGGCTGAGGCAGAAGAATGGCGTGAACCCGGGAGGCGGAGCTTGCAGTGAGCCGAAATCGTGCCACTGCACTCCAGCCTGGGAGACAGCGAGACTCCGTCTCAAAAAATATATATTTTTATATATATATACAAAAGATATTAGCCGGATGTGGTGGCACCTGCCTGTAGTCCCAGCTTCTCAGGAGGCTGAGGTGGGAGGATCACCTATGCCCAGGAAGTTGAGGCTGTGGTGAGCCATGATTACACCACTGCACTCCAGCCTGGGCAACAGAGTGAGAGCCTGTCTCGAAAAACAAAAAAAGAAAAATGAAAAAAAAAAAGAAAGTAATCTGGAAATATGAAACAAGATTCTTAAAATGTTCATAAACCCTGTCCTAGAAATTTCACCTCTAACAATCTGTCCTAAAGAAATAATCAGGCCGGGGCCAGGCGTGGTGGCTCATGCCTGTAATCCTAGCACTTTGGGAGGCTGAGGCGGGCAGACTGCCTGAGTTCTGGAGTTCAAGACTAGCATGGGCAACATGGTGAAATCCTGTCTCTACTAAACTACAAAAAAAAAAAAATTAGCCAGGCTTGGTGGCGGGCGCCTGTAGTCCCAGCTACGTGGGAGGTTGAGGCAGGAGAATTGCTTGAACCCAGGAGGCAGAAGTTGCAATGAGCTGAGATCGAGCCACTGCACTCCAGCCTGGGCCACAGAGAGAGACTCCGTCTCCAAAAAAAAAAAAGAAAAGAAAAAAGATTCAGGCCGGGTGCAGTGCTTCACGCCAGTAATCCCAACACTGTGGGAAGCTGAGGCAGGCAGATCACCTGAGGTCAGGAATTCAAGACCAGCCTGGCCAACATGTTGAAACCCCATCTCTACTAAAAAATACAAAAATCAGCCGGGCGTGGTGATGGGCATCTGTAATCCCAGCTACTCAGGAGACTGAGGCACGGAGAACTGCTTGAACCCAGGAGGCAGAGGCTGCAGTGAGCCAAGATCACACCGCTGCACTCCAGCTTGGGCAACACAGTGAGACTCAGTCTCAAAAAAAAAAAAAGAAAGAAAGAATCAGAAGAATTTACGTATTAAGATGTTCATTAGCCACATTAAAATAGCAAAAGAATGAGAAAACCCACATAGACAAGAGCAACATATGTGTTACAGTACACTCATAAACTACAGTCATTGACAATCATTTTCAAAGAACCCTAAAGAATGAGGGAAAGGGTTCAAAATACATCATTAATGATATAAAAATAAAAAATGTAAGATATAAAATTAAAAATCAGACAATACCAAGTACTGGCAAGAAAGTAGAGAAATGTTGGATGTCTTTTGTAGTTAAAAAAGAAAAAAACGGCTGGGTGCGGTGGCTCACGCCTGTAATCCCAGCACTTTGGGAGGCCAGGGTGGGTGGATCACGAGGTCAGGAGTTTGAGACCAGCCTGGCCAATACGGTGAAACCCCATCTCTACTAAAAATACAAAAATTAGCTGGGCGTGGTAGTGGGCGCCTGCAGTCCCAGTTACTCGGGAGGCTGAGGCAGGAGAATCGCTTGAACCCAGGAGGCGGAAGTTGCAATGAACCAAGATCACACCACTACTGTACTCCAGCCTGGGTGACAGAGCAAGACTCCGTCTCAAAAAAAAAAGAAAAAAAAGTAGAGAAATGAAAGCTCCTATATATTGCTGGTGGGGAATGACAATGGCATGAACGTTTTTAGAAGCAATTTGGCAATATCCAATTAAGGTAAGAACACAGACACCCTACAAAACCAGATGCTCTACATCATATCCTCAAGAGAGCCTCCAAAAGGAGGTTCATGATACCATTTATTTAATAGGAAAAAAAAAAATACAAAAACACTAAATTAGCCATCAATGGCAGAATAAACTGCAGTATAGAAATACAGTGTTTTAAATAAATATTAACATATATAAATCTCAAGAATAGAAGTGTAAAAACAGCAAGCTGCAAAAAGACAAACTTAGGAAAATAACAATTTAAAAACATGCAAAGCAGTACTATATTATTATTTATGAACACAGCACAGATATATATAGTATAAACACATGAGTGGGGAGAATATGGTTCAAATTCAGAAGATGAGTGACTCTGGGGAGGCAGAAAAAGAACTGAGGGAAAAGCAAATACAACAACATGCCTATCCTGGTTAATGATGGAGCAGCTGTTATACTATTCTCTGTGCCTTTCTACATTTTGAAAATATTCATAAAAAAGATGAATTTGATTAAAAAGTATAATATCAATTATGTGTACTTACAAATATTATGTAATGAATGCTAAGTAATTTTCTCTTTAAAAGATTCTGCATATTCTAAAGCAGAAACATTTACTAATTTTATTTCTAAAAATAAACTTTTAAAATCAAGGACTATTTTTTCAATAATCCAAATACAGGCCGGACAGTGTTTCATGCCTATAATCCCAGCACTTTGAGAGGCTAAGGCAGGCAGATCACTCAAGGCCAGGAGTTGGAGACCAGCCTGGCCAACATGGCAAAACCCCATCTCTACTAAAAAATACAAAAATTAGCTGGGCTTGGTGGTGTGCGCCTGTAATCCCAGCTACTTCAGAGGCTGAGGCATGAGAATCACTTGAACGTGGGAGGTGGAGGTTGGAGTGAGCTGAGATCGTGCCACTACACTCCAGCCTGGGCAACAGAGCAAGACTGTGTCTCCAAAACCAACAAAAAAATAAATAAATACATATGTACCAGTTTAAAAAATGTATTTATACCCTTTCTAGTTATCTTGTGAGCTGTCATAATCTTTTTTTTGGAGACAGAGTCTCGCTCTGTTGCCCAGGCTAGAGTGCAGTGGCACAGTCTTGGCTCACTGCACCCTTCACCTCCTGGGCTCAAGCAATCCTCCCACCTCAGCCTCCCTAGTAGCTGGGACTACAGGCATGCGGCAACACACCATGCTAATTTTTTTTTATTTTTGGTAGAGATGGGGTTTTACCATGTTACCTAGGCTGGTCTCGAACTCCTGATCTCAAGCATCGAACTCTGCCTCAGCCTCCCTAAGTGCTGGGATTGCAGGTATGAACCACCATGCCTGGTCTGTCATCACTTTTTAAACAATTCTCCAAATAAATATAATAACCTACTTTTCCAATATTCTAAAACAGCACTTCTCAAAGTATAGTCTGAAGACTTCGAGAAGTCTGAGACCCTTTCAGAAGGTCCTGTGAAGTCAAAGTTATTTTCATAATAATAAGATGTTACTTTCCTTTTGCACTCTCATTCTCTCATTGCATAGTAAGAGAGTCTTCCAGAGATTATGTGATATCACAAAAACTGAATACAAAAGCAGACATTTTTTCGAACTTGCTAAAATTATCTGGTTTTATTTTGGAAATTTTTCATGAATAATGCAAACATGCAATGGGTTCACTTTTTTTTTTTTTTTTTTGAGACAAAGACTTGCTGTGTTGCCTAGGCTGTAGTACAGTGGCATGATCTCAGCTCACTGCAACCTCTGCCTCCCAGGTTCAATCGATTCTCCTGCCTCAGCCTCCCAGGTAGCTGGGATTACAGGTGTGTAACACCACGCCCGGATAATTTTTCTATTTTTAGTAGAGACGGGGTTTCACCATGTTGCCCAGGCTGGTCTCAAACTCTGGACCTCAAGTGATCTGCCCACCTCATCTTTCCAAAGTGCTGAGAGTACAGGCATGAGCCATCGTGCCTGGCCCACATTTTTTTAGTGCATAAATATTTTTACATTTTTCTGTTTTAATTTCTAATACAATGAACACTGATAGATATATCACAAAAACAAAAGCCTTTTAGAGTTCTCAGTAATTATTAATACAGTAAAGGTATCCTGAACCCAAAAAGTTTAATTACACCTGCTCCAAGAGTACCTCACTATATTTAAACACTGGGATTTAACAAACATACTATATTCCCCTAAATAAGCCCCTCTTATCTTTATGGCTGTGATTAAATAGGAAAAGAAGGTCAAGCACTCTGTTTATAAACTTTTTTACTATCTTCTCTTAAGATCCCATCTTTTGGCCGGGCACGGTGGCTCAAGCCTGTAATCCCAGCACTTTGGGAGGCCGAGACGGGCGGATCACGAGGTCAGGAGATCGAGACCAGCCTGGCTAACACGGTGAAATCCCGTCTCTACTAAAAATACAAAAAACTAGCCAGGCGAGGTGGCGGGCGCCTGTAGTCCCAGCTATTTGGGAGGCTGAGGCAGGAGAATGGCGTAAACCTGGAAGGCAGAGCTTGTAGTGAGCTGAGATCCGGCCACTGCACTCCAGCCTGGGTGACAGAGCAAGACTCTGTCTCAAAAAAAAAAAAAAAAAAAAAAAAAAAGATCCCATCTTTTTCAAAAGAGTTTTATTTCTTTTTATATCATCTTCAAATAGAACCTACCCAATTTCCTGATTACATCAGCCACCCTTTTCTGGGCCTTGTCCTGCTCTCCCTTCAACTAATTTGTGAAAATCCTAACAGTGTGTTGAATTCCAAGAGTAAAAGGACAATTTTATATGAACATAATATAAACATTATATATGGTTGTCAAGTACTAGCAAGACACTTAAAGTCTAAGCACTGAAGAATCCTGGACTCTAGCCTCAAGACAAGACTTTAACCCCAGCTCTGCAGCTGTGGCCATGTAAATCACGTACCTTCTCTGACAGTACAGACGCTGATCCTTGCCTATTACGTAATATTTACAATCACCAAGACCATACATATGAACAAGTGTGCTGTAAATTAAAAATCATATTTTCATGCCTAATTTCTCAGTTTCAAGTCCAAAATTTCAATTCAAGAAATTTTGTTAAGCATATACCATGCACAAACCAACATCAACTTTAGTAAAAAGATGCATCAAACTTCATTTGAAATCTCTCTCTGGTCCCACCTTGCATAATAGGTCTTCCAATTGCAGGCAATAGAAATAAGCTGCAACAAGAGTTGCACACAAGAAAGTTTGAGGAAGACTTCAGCTGGTTCCCAATATAGCTGTGCTGGGCCATATTCTATCAAAAATTCCATCATTTCCACAATCTGTTCATGAGTATATGAGCATGCCTATAAGGAGAGATATACAGTATTATTATTATATATAACTCTACATCTGCCTACTACCTTCTTGAGCGCAGCTCACTGGCCAAGATATTTCATTTTACTTATTTATTTCAAGACAGGGTCTCACTTGGCCGCCCAGGCTGGAGGGCAGTGGCTTGATCATGGCTCACTGTAGCTTCAATCTCCCAGGCTCAAGCTATCCTCCTGTCTCAGCATCCCAAGTAGCTAGAACCATAGGCACATGCCACCACACCCAGCTAATTATTTTATTTTTCGTAGAGACAGGGTCTCATTTTGTTGTCCATGCTGGAGTGCAGTGGCACGATCATAGCTCACTGCAGCCCTGAACTCCTAGACTCAAGTGATCCTCCCACCTCAGCCTCCTGAAGTGCTGGAATTACAGACATGAGCCACCATGCTTGGCCAAGGTTTTAATTAAAAAGTAAATAATAATACCTTTCAAATTCCAAAATTCTTAAGTCAAAAGCCCATATGTGAAATAATGACCATATATTGATTAATCTTTTACCTTATTTATAATTAGACTCACAATATGATTTGTCCAAAAAGATAACAAGTTTCCTTTGTGCATATAAGTTATAGCTCAAGAGAAAGAAGCATCATGTGACTGATTTCTTTTCAATTTGTGACTTTTTTTTCTTAAGACTGGGTTTCACTCTGTTGCCCAGACTGGAGTGCCATAGCCTGATCACATGCAGCCTCAAACCCTCAGACTGAAGTGATTCTTCCACCGCACCCTCCAGAGTAGCTGAGGCTACTCATGCACCACCATGCCTTTTTTTTTTTTTTTTTTTTTTTTGAGACAGTCTGTGCCCAGACTGGAGTGTAGTGGTATGATCATAGCAGTCTTGAACTCCTGGGTTCAAATGATCCTCCCACCTCTGCCCCCGAAGTAGCTAGAACTATAGATGCACACCACAGGGCCCAGCCAATTTTTAAAACTTTTGTAAAGACAGGGTCTCACTATTGTTGCCCAGGCTGGTCTCAAACTACTGGCCTCAAGAAATCAGTTGGTGATTTTTTAAAAAACATGCAGCTACTCATCTATATCCCAAAACATATCAAACTCCACAATGATAGAGAAGTAGAGTTACAAACACATTTTCAGAAAAGAAATTCTGCATAGAAGGCAAATCATCTAGTACTTTTCATACAAAATAGTTCTTTGCCAGGTACAGTGGCTCACACCTATAATTCTAGCACTTTGAGAGGTCGAGGTGGGAGGCCTCTTTGAGCCCAGGAGTTCAAGACCAGCCAGGACAACATAGTTGCACCCCCAACTCTACAAAAAATTTAAAAATTAGCTGGGTGTGATGGTGTGTGCCTATAGTCCCCCAACTACTCAGGAGGTTGAGGTGGGAGGATCACCTGAGCCTGGGAGGTTAATGTTGCAATGAGCTGTGGTCACATCACTGCACTCCACCCTGGGCGACAGAGGGAGACTATCTCAAAAAGAAAAAAAGAAAGCTTTTTTATACACACTTCAGTTAATCTTTTAGTTCTAGAATCCCAGCAACTTACAACTGGAAGCAAAATAATTCCCTGAAATTCACCTATTACATCCATTTTTCAATTGGTTCTGCCTTCAAACAGGGAAGTATACTCCAACAATGGGCATAACACAGAGTCCACTGATCTGAATGTGAGTTTCAGGACTGAGATGCTACAGAGAGGGCTAACAGAACTTTCCCTTTCAAGACAAGGTCCTCTCACCTTGTACGGGGGTTGTGGGTGGACAAGAATGCCACCCTCAGTCCTCTGAAGTGACTGCTTCACTTGTTCCAATTTAATGGCCAGGTGAGCCTCAAAGTATTTGCGCAAGGCCATGCAGGTATGTTTCCCAGTTTGGCGGCTAGCAAATATTTCATCATCACTCAGAAGTGCACCCTGATCTTCCAAATTTAGAATCTCCAAAGTACTGATCTATTAAGATACAAAATATTGGGGTAAAAGAGGGGAAAAGGCAAGAGTTAAGAAAAAAGATTAAAAAATGGGAAAATATTTTAGTAAACTTTTTTTATTTTCCACACACATTCTGCTATGTATCAGTAAACTTTTATGCTTAACAATACTGACAAATATCAAACCATATTTATGTATATCTGTGTATATAACATGATAACAGTAGCTATATGAAAACAAAACATTAAACCCATACCGAAAAATGAACAAGCTTTTAATCACAGCAAAAAATATACAGGCATAAAACTATTGCTTTTAGAAAGATCAAGATCATCAACTGCCAATCCCCGTGATAAGATTACTATATCCAAGGCAAGTCTACAATGGCACAGTGTCCTCAAACTACTAAAGAAAAAGAGAAATTTGTGAAGGAAGGAAAAAAAAAAACAAAAAAAAAAACTTCACAGAAAGAATGGCAGCAAAACTCCTCTAACCAAAAGCTTCCTTTCTTCAAGGGTGTGCTGTTAAAGGGCAGCCAAGACAACCAGGACCCTTAATCCTAGTGAGAAAAGCACTGAAATAATCTCACCAAGTTCACCAGACGACGAAGACCATCATAGCGGTCAAAGAGCTCCAAGACGGCCCGAAATGAGAAGCAAATTGAAAAAAACATGGTAGCATGGCAGCATCCTGAAGCATGAGAACACTCCATTAACCACAGGGTATAGTTCACCACATCAGACAGAACATTGTGGGGATGCATGCAAACCTGCAAAAAAATACAAATAAAGCAATGCTTTTAAATTGTGGGCAAAGGAGCCTCGAACAGGATGAAAAATTCACCAGTATAGATATCTGCAGAATACAATGACCATTTCCAATCAAGTCACTCTTAGTACAAAGTTTAGGTTATAATACAAAGGCAATTTTAGAACACAATCCATTCCGAACCTGAAAACGACCTAAATTTAGATAAATATTTAAATACAACCTATACTTACTAAGTGCCAACAAATATTTACATTATTTACTGCTCACGAGGGCTCCATTATACAGGTATTAGGATTCTCACTTAAAAGAAGAGGAAGAGGTAAGGAACTTCTCCAATGTGATAAAAGTGGCTCAGATTTCTGATCCTAAGTCTAGGAGTTTGGTATTCATTCTCTGGTTAATTCACACACATTTTGATGTCTACTATGGGTCACAAAATGAAACTGTAAAGCATCCCCAGGTTTCCTTGATATTTTTTTCTCTATCTTAGCCATAAGTAATTTTGTATGTACACACACAGATTAGTTTATTACTCCCAAAAGACTACCTATCTTGTATAAACACCAAAAGAAAAATTAAAACTGATATTATTAATAAGCAAAGATAATGTCATAGCTCAAGAAGAAATTACCCATTTCACTCTACCAGAAAAGACACACCAAATAAGAATACTAGAAAAATGTTCCAGGAATAGAACTAACAAGAACTTTGCTTTCCTAGGGGATCCCAGGAGCCCATCACTTTTCAAATGTACAACCCACAGCCTGGGCAAAATGGCAAAACCCTGCCTCTACAAAACATGTAAAAATTAACCAGGTGTGGTAGTGTGCCCTTGTTGTCCCAGCTACTTGCAAGGATGGTTTGAACCCAGGAGGCAGAGGCTGCAGTGAGCCAAGATCATGCCACTGGACTCCAGCACAGGCGACAGAGTCAGACCCTGCCTCAAAACAAAAACAAAAACGAAAAACCACATACATATGTATAACCCATTTACACTTTTAAAAAATCACAAAGCCAGGCATGGTGGCTCATGCCTGTAATCCCAGTACTTTGGGAGGCCGAGGTGGGTGGATCACTTGAGGTCAGGAGTTCGAGACCAGCCTGGCCAACATGGTGAAACCCTTTACTACAAACACAAAAATTAGCCAGGCACAGTGGTGGGCGCCTGTAATCCCAGCTATTCTAGAGGCTGAGACAGGAGAATTGCTTGAACCTGGGAGTTGGAGACTGCAGTGAGCCAAGATGGCACCACTGCACTCCAACCTGGGCAACAGAGCAAGATTCTGTCAAAAAAAAAAAAAAAAAAAAAGTATAAAAAGTAGCCAGGCATGGTGGCACAAGCCTATAGTCCTAGCTACCTAGCAGGCTGAGCACTTGGGCAATAGGGCGAGACCTTGTATCTAAAAATATACACACATATACACCCCTATATACAATATAAATTTGTGTGTGAATGAATCAGTGAGAGACTATGTCTGTTGCGTGTGGCTTTTTTTTTTTTTTTTTTTTTTTTTTTAAACAGAGTCTTACTCTGTAGCCCAGGCTGGAGTGCAATGGCAGTCTCGGCTCACTGCAACCTCCGCCTCCTGGGTTCAAGCAATTCTCCTGCCTCAGCCTCCCAAGTAGCTGGGATTACAGGTATCTGCCACCATGCCTGGCTAATTTTTGCACTTTTAGTAGAGACAGGGTTACATCATGTTACCCAGGCTGATCTTGAACTCCTGATCGCAGGTTATCCACCCGCCTCAACCTCCCAAAGCACTGGGATTACAGGTGTGAGCCACTGTGCCCAGCCTGTTGTTTTTACAATAACTCATAAACGTCACTCCACTAAGACATCAGAAAAGTACCTGAAGGCTAATCTTAATGCCATAGAAATGGCAAAAACTAAATAAAGCTCCCAGACTCCAATCCACCCAGCATTTTCCCAGTAGAGTCAGAAAAAAATAGAATCATTTCTAAACAATTTTACATTTTTAGAATGCTTTATAAAGACTAGATATTCACGTTCCTTGCTTCTTTCATTAAAATTTATTTATTCAACTATTGTTTTTTTCTTATCCAAAAGTCATTCTGCAAATGTGATCTTTTAAAGAGGTTGTCCCCAACCAAATCTCATCCCCACAAACCTGTATAGATGAGACTTACTCTTTCCATGGCATCCTGATTGTAGGATAGGTAATACAAACACATAGATACACCGGTTGCAGCCATAGAAGGACGAGGTATTTCCAGTAATTTCTGTACTCCACCATGCGCAACAAATTCTGTGGCAAATTTGTTATGGAGCAGGAGAGATGCTAGGTGCTAAAAAATGAGGACACAAATTACCACAAAATAACCTAGAAAATTAACAAAATCTCTTGACCTAATATTCAGTTAAGCTGTTAAATACAAAAGTCCTCTAAGGAGACAACCAATCCCTCACAAAAGAAAACCTAATATTATTTAAAATAAACAAAAAGACTAAGATTCCTTAACATTTCTCTTTTCTTTCCTAACACCAGGGATTTTTTTTTTTTTTTTTTCCCAGATGGAGTTTCACTCTTGTTGCCCAGGCTGGAGTGCAATGGCGCAGTCTTGGTTCACTGCAACCTCCGCCTCCTGGGTGCAATCGATTCTCCTGCCTCAGTCACCTGAGTGGCTGAGATTATAGGCACCTGCCACCACGTCCAGCTAATTTTTTTATTTTTTAGTAGAGACAGGGTTTCACCATGTTGGCCAGGCTGGTCTTGAACTCCTGACCTCAGGTAATCCGCCCACCGGGGCCTCCCAAAGTGCTGGGATTACAGGTGTGAGCCACCATGCCCAGCCTGATTTTTTTATGAAGGTGAAAAATATTGCTATAAGGGCTGGGTGCGGTGGCTCATGCCTGTAATCCCAGCACTTTGGGAGGCCGAGGTGGGCAGATCACTTGAGGTCAAGAGTTTGAGATCAGCCTGGCCAACATGGTGAAACCCTGTCTCTACTAAAAATACAAACAATTTGCCAGACATGGTAGTGGGTGCCTGTAATCCCAGCTACTCGGGAGACTGAGGCAGGAGGATTGCCGGAACCCGGGAGACAGAGGTTGCAGTGCGTCAAGATTACACCACTGCACTCCAGCCTGGGCGACAGAAAAAGACTCTGTCTCAAAAAAAAAAAAAAAATTACTATAAGTAATGATATTGGTCAGGTGGCTTGTCTCACTCCTGTAATTCTAGTACTTTGAGAGGCCAGGGTGAAAAGATTGCTTGAAGTCAGGAGTTCAGGGCCAGCCTGGACAACACAGCACAACCCCATCTCTGCAAAAAATTTAAAAATTAACCAAATGCAGTGGCACATGCCTGTAGTTCCAGTTACTTAGGAGGGTGAGGTAAGAGGATCGCTTGAGCCAGAGAGTTCAAGGCTGTAGTGAGCTAAGATCAATTATACCACTGCACTCCAGCCTGGGTGACAAAGTAAGACCCTGTCAGTCAATCAATCAATCAGTAACCCTACAACCATTTTACTATTACATATTTAGGTTGGTGAAAAACTGCAGTTTTTGCCTTTGAAAGCAATAGCAAAAACTGCAGTTACTTTTGCACCAACTTAATAGCTTCCCTAACGGACTTTTGCTAACCTTCCCATTTTAATCCTTTTAATATAAATAGCTCTATATCCTAGCTTTTGCTCAATGACTCATCAACTAATGAATTCCCAAAATCTGCCTTCCTTTAAATTGATCAATATATCCCCAAAAGAAGAATCTTGAGCAAATTATCTAAACAAGTATATTTTTAGAACTAACCATGTGCATTTTAAATAGATGCCTTAAAGGTTATCTTTTAAGGTTTTTTAACTGCCTGTTCAAGTCCCACTAGCCTCTCTGGGTGGACTTGATCTCCTGCACAATGTTATGAGCAAAGAATATAATCCAAGCAGCAGGCTGCTTGATGACTCTGAACCTAGGCCAACATAAACAGGGCCTTGGGAAAGCTAGAGCTCCCCCTACTGTTTCCCACGTCAAGGTATCTTCCAGGTACCAACAACATAGATTTGTAATGCACAAAAACATGATTTGATATCTGCACAAATCTCACTAAGGTCAATGGAAAAAAACAGGGATGTGCCCTCTTCAAAAAAGTTCTCTCAACAACCAGGCTCAGGCTAACCCTTATATATAATTCAAATCCCTTCTATCATTACCCTACTTTTTGTTTGTTACACAACACTCTACCACACTTCCACACACTCCTTCCCACAAGACACAGCTAAACTATGTGACACCCATTATAATTCTCCACACAAAAACCTATAAAAACAGCAACTGCCCAATCCCTTCTTCCATTGCACCCTGTTCAGGACCAGAAATTGTATCTGAAAGCAATATCGTTGGGCCACTGGAGACAACTTTGATCTCCAGCTTCATCCCACTGTGCGAAGTATAACCATGAGCTTACACACTTAATATACACACACACCAAATCCCACATGTAGAAACACGTTACTCTAATTATGTCTGACCTCCTCCAAACTTGAAATTTCTGAAAGTTAAAAGGCAAATTTCCTCATTTCTATTCCATTTCAAAATACTTTGGAACTATACTACTTTGGCCAACATGGTGAAACCTAGCCTCTACTAATAATACAAAAATTAGCCGGCCATGCTAGCACATGCCTGTAATCCCAGCTACTCAGAAGGCTGAAGCAGGATAATCACTTGAACCCGGGAGGCCAGGGTTGCAGTGAGCAGAGATCGTGCCACTGCACTCCAGCCTGGGTGACAAGAGCGAAACTCTGTCTCAAAAAAAAAAAAAAAGAAAAAAATTATAGGTTTATATGTCTGTATCTCTTAACAAACAAAAAATGACAAAGACTTGATTTATTTATTCGTTGGCCTCCTTGTATCCCTCGTACCTGAACATAAGCCTCTGGCCCATAAAAAGCACTCAATAAATGTTCAGTAAAGAACAAACACAAAAATAAAGTTACCAAGTGGTAGTAAAATAAGCAGTTCGGCAAAGAGAAGATAAACTAGAAGATGATTAAAGAAAAAGCAAGAAGAGTGTTGTGTCAAGATCACCGATGGGCACATCACAAAAGTTTGATCCAACCTTGGTCCCCAGAGTTTTCACAAATGCTCACTGAAGAAAATTCCCAGGACGATTTGCGGGCCTCTCAAAACTTCTGCTTCGAGACTTTGATAAAGAACCTTAGTAACTTGACTACACACCCTAGTACTGAATTCCCTTACCATCTACCAGAAAATTCACCCCAACAATATACAGGAGCAGTGATCCTCAGGGAAGTCAGAGATGAGTTGCTCTACAGGAGAGGGGTAAGAACACTGCTGTCTGTGTAGAAAGAAAAGGATGGCAAAACTGAGATACATGTTACTCAGCAGAGTTTCTAGGCTTGAAAGAAAACTAACAAACAATGGGCTTAAGAGAGTTCAGAATGAATCAAGTAGTGGACCATTCAGATGTCGCTGCAGTTTCTGCATGTATAATTGATGGGATCCTTCTGAGGATGCTAGAATACAGAATTACGACACTGAGCCACGCCAGCCATAACCCTTATTCTTGTACTTTTCTTTCTTGCTAGTAATTTTATGTAGCAGGTTGAAAAAGCTACCCCATGCTAGGATAGACTGTATACCGATAATTTTGAAATAAGTTCTAGGATGTATTTTTCTTCTTGTATCTTTTCCTTCCTACCATGATATTAATAATTTATAAAGGATCTGCATAGTTTGAACGTATTTGAATAACTTCAGTATACTTTAGCTCTACTGTTTGATTTGACCCAAAGAAGCACCAAGAGGACAAAAGTATTCCCATGTGTTTTAGAAGCCCAAAGTCAGTGAGACAAAACCCAACATCAAGAATCTGAAGCAAACTCACTTGTGGGGAAAGAATGTAAAGAGAGCATTGGGTAGTTTAGCTAGAGTATAATAGATTTTCTGGCTTTCAAAAATCTAGACTGCAATAAGATGAAACCGTGTTATTTTTACAATTTTCAGTACAAATAAAGGTATGTATAGAGAAATAACAAAGTTGACATATTTGAGTGTCTTTAAAAAAAAAAAGAAAGAAAGAAAGAGCCAGGTGCGGTGGCTCACACCTGTAATCCCAGTACTTTGGGAGGCTGAGGTAGACCCTTGAGGTCAGGAGTTCGAGACCTGCCTGGCCAATATGGTGAAACCCTGTCTCCACAAAAAATTTAAAAAGTAGCCAGGCGTGGTGGCACATGCCTGTAATCTAAGCTACTCAGGAAGCTGAGGCAGGAGAATTACTTGAACCCGGAAGGCAAAGGTTGCAGTAAGCCGAGATCACACCACTGCACTCCAGCCTGGGAGACAGAGCAAGACTCAGTCAAAAAAAAAAAAAAAAAAAAAAAAAGGCCAGGTGCGGTTGCCCTTGCCTGTAATCCCAACACTTTGGGAGGCTGAGGCGGGCGGATCACCTAAGATCAGGAGTTCTAGAACGGCCTGGTAAACATGGTGAAACCCTGTCTCTACTAAAAATACAAAAATTAGCTGGGTGTAGTGGCTTATGCCGGTAGTCCCAGCTACTCGGTAGCCTGAGACAGGAGAACTGCTTGAACCCGGGAAGCGGAGGTAGCAGTGAGCAAAGAGCACCACTGCACTCCAGCCTGGGTGACAGAGTAAGACTCCGTGTCAAAAAAAAAAAAAAAGAGCAAGAAGACCCCAAACTCACTAAAGGGAAATTACTTCCTGGGTTGCAAAAGGGCTGAACATGGGAGAGCAAGTAAGACTAACTCACAAGGTCCCCACTTACCCATGATGACTAAGCTGATCTGAATGGAGCAATACAGTTGAATGAATAACAATGTGGCTATCATACAGTTCTCAACAGGTAACTACTGAGAGATGAGGCCATTGCATGGTTGCTCACATCTATAATTCCAGCACTTTGGGAGGGTGGCACATGGAAAACTTGAGCCCAAGAGTTCGAGACTAGCTTGGGCAACATAATGAAACCCAGTCTCTACCAAAAATACAAAAAATTAGCTGGGCAGTGTGGTGCACACCTGTGGTCCAAGCTACTCAGGAGGCCGAGGCAGGAGGATGGCTTGAGCCTGGGGGGTGGAAGTTGCAGTGAGCCAAGATCACGCCACTGCACTCCAGCCTGGGTGACAGAGTAAGACCCTGTCCTCAAAAATAACAAAAAATAAATAAAATAAAATGTATAACACAAACAACATTGTTGTAGTCCAGTCACTACACCAGAAAAAAAAAAAGAAAAATGAAAAAAGAAAGAAAACACTGTAACAATCCTAGAAACCCAAACAAAAGTTATATTCAGTATCACTTATAACAAAGTAACTTATCATCTTTGTGTTCCATTCAAATCTTGGCTAATTTTATACCTGTTACATGTTCATCTTAAAATTTTACTTGTTACATATTCATTCATTCTTTTCTGACTTCTGCATACCCAAGATTTCACTAAAAGTTTGGAGTGGTTATGCTTTTTTTTTTTTAACTGTAATTTCACTTTAAAATTAAACTTTAGCCTAGCAGAGTAACTTCAGTTTTTCATGAAAATCCTTATTTCCATGGTTCAACAAACAAATATTAAGGGAATTCATTCAGTTCCTAAGTGACTACTATTTGTTGATTGCTTACCATATACCAGTCCCTGTTTTAAGCAGTAGAAATTTAAAAAAAAAAAAAACCCTCAAAATTATATGCAAAGATGTTCACTGCAATGTCCCCTGTAACAAAAAAATGAAACAGCACAGGTATATCACAAAACTAAGAAAATTACAGAGCATCTAATTTGTATAGAACAATCATATAGCTACATGTCAACATTCTTAGGATACAAGTGAAGCTGAACTGTAAAGTCTAGCTAACAATTATTTTCAAAGCAACTGTGTCTATTAAAGATTAGAATGAAGCACAAAAATAAAAAGTTATTTTATTATAAGCGAGACTGAATGTTATTTTCTTTTGGGCTTTCAGGATTGTTACAATGTTGTTTATGTTATACTATTTTTTTTTTTTTTTTTTTTTTAGACAGGGAGTTTCAGAGTTTCGCTGTTATTGCCCAGGCTGGAGTGCAATGGCAGGAGCTCAGCTCACCACAACTTCCGACTCCTGGGTTCAAGCGATTCTCCTGCCTCGGCCTCCTGAGTAGCTGGGATTACAGGCATGTGCCACCACACCCAGCTAATTTTGTATTTTTAGTAGAGACGGGGTTTCTCCATCTCTAGTTGGTGAGGCTGGTTTCGAACTCCCGACCTCAGGTGATCCACCTGCCTCAGCCTCCCAAAGTGCTGGGATTACAGGCATGATCCACTGCACCGGACAAAGTGTTAATACATTTTTTTTAAAAAGTAATTTTAATGACCTCATCTCTCAACAGTTACCTATTGAGGAGAACTGTATGATAGCTACATTCTTATTCATTCAACTCTCTCTCTCCATTCAGATCAGCAGTCACCTTGAATTAAGTGTGGACCTTGTGAATTAGACTTAGTTGCCCTCCTATGTTTAGCTCCTTTGCAACCTTTACTGAATTAGGGTCTGCCTGTCTTGTTTTTTTCCGAGAGAGTCTCGCCCTGTCGCTCAGGCTCATCCTAGTGATCTTGGCTCACTGCAATCTCCACCTCCCGAGTTCAACTGATGCTCATGCCTCAGCCTCCTGAGTAGCTGGAATTACACGCGCAAGATACCACGCCAGGCTAATTTTTATATTTTTTGTAGAGACCAGGTCTCCCATGTTGACCAAGCTGGTCTCAAACTCCTGGGCTCAAGCTATCCTTCTGCCTCCGTCTCCCAAAGTGCAGGGATTATAGGCGTGAGCTAACGTGCCTGGCCTGTCTGCGACCCTTTTTTTTTTTTTTTTTTTTTTTTTGGGGATGGAGTCTCACTCTGTTGCCCAGGCTGGAGTACAGTGGCACAATCTCTGCTCACTGCAACCTCCGCCTCCCAAGTTCAAGCAATTCTCCCACCTCAGCCTCCTGAATAGCTAGGATTACAGATACCTGCCATCATGGCCAGCTAATTCTGTCTGCTATTTCATTACTCATTTTCTAGTTTATATTTTGTTACCCCTAGGTAATTTAACATATACAATATGTACATAGTTTAGAAAAAATTTTGTGGCCGAGCGTGATGGCTCACACCTGTAATCCCTACACTCTGGGGGGCCGAGGTGAGTGGTTCATTTGAGGTCAGGAGTTCGAGACCAACCTGGCCAACATGGTGAAATCCTATCTCTACTAAAAATACAAAAAGTTAGCCAGGCATGGTGGCAGGTGCCTATAATCCCAGCTACTCAGGAGGCTGAGGCAGGAGAACTGTTTGACCCAGGAAGCGGAGGTTCCAGTGAGCAGAAATCATGCCACTGCACTCCAGCCTGGGCGACAGAGCAAGACTCCATCTCAAAAAAGAAAAAAAGAAAAAATTGTTGTTAGCTGATACAGGTAATATCTAAAAAGTAGCGCATAAGCAAGCACTATTTCATATTTTTCCTCTCCTATTCAGCCACAATAATGGAGGCCAACTCATGTCTAGATCCACTTTTTATCTCAACACTCAGCCCTTTAGATTAACACCTAAGTTTCTGTAGAGATACACAGTAAGCCTCCTCTCTTCTATCTAAACAAGAATGTTTTGATTGTTACTATTCTGATGCATCTGGCTATAGAAATATCCTGAGCAATATAATGCAGAGAAATTACATGTTAAAACCCCCAGCACATCTCTGTCAATAAAATGGTCAGTGACACAGGGTATG